>NC_135786.1:142030000-143255000 GCF_051106095.1 Pogona vitticeps
AATCTGTAGGTTTTGCATTCTCCCATCTATCTTTCATGCCAGCTAATAGCTTATAATTAGCCTATTCTGACTTAATTTGCATAACCTGTTCCTGTAGTTATCCAAGTTAGTAGCCGCCACTGCATCTTGTAAGAGCAAATTTCATAACTCTGTATTCCTGTTTCTGTTTCTGCAACCGATATGAATGCACAGATGAGACCTGCACTCGTCTATCAATTAGCCTCTTGCACAAACCTAATGTTCTTTGACGGAGAAAGCATTTTGTGTACATGAATACAAATGTAGGCATCTTTGTGCTTTTCTTTATCTGTGGTTTCAGTTATTCCTTGCAGTCATTATTTTGCAGTTTGCCCTTATGATTGTTTTCTGTTAGTTTTCTTTCTAATGGAAAATCAATAAGCAGGAGAAATAAAGAATTGGTTAAGGGGGATCTCTAATATCATCATTGCTTTAAAATAACAATGTGAAAAGGGGGAGCAGATACAGGAAGACTTTTTTCTTTCATTTTTTTTAAAAAATATGTCGTTTAGCAAACAGAGAGGAGTGTTTTGTCATTCATATTTAGGACAAAGCGTGGTGCAGTTTCTGGTTCCCCGCCCTCTGGGCTGCCTGGGCCACTAACCGGGCTCTGCATGCTGCTGGGGTATATTTTTTTTGGTGTTGGCACAACCAATCCAGGCCCACTGAATCAGTGCGGATTTGTTGAATCAATTCATCTACAAATTCCATTTATTAAAATGTATGTACTCTAACTGTGACTTACTTTAACATACTAGGTAAAAACTAAAGTAGCGCATTTTGAATCAATGGAACTTAAGTGAGGAATTGATTCACCAAATCCTTATTGATTCAGTGGATCTACTCTGGTGCAATTTATTGTGATAAACAACAGGATTTTGCCCATCATTTTGTAAATTAAGGCCAGGAGAAGATCTTGGATCTAGTGGTAGATTTTGGATCTCCTGGAAGATCTCTCAAATGTTCTGCAGTATGTTAGAATTAACTTCATGTCTTGCTAGTATTGCCAGCTCAGCTGCTTCTTGTTTCCTGAAATTTCAGGCCCAAAGTCTGAGACCCAAGCAAAAAACCTGGGTCTTGGTCCAAAGCTTCATGCTGATTTTATTACACAGACTCAAACCCAAGACCCAACCATTGCTTCTCTGCTGGGGATGGAAAATAGAATGTTAGGATGACATAATGGACCTATCTGGGCAATCAGTTTTTGGTGGGCATCATTGCCTCTGTACCACCCATGGGTATGTATCTTAAGAAATTAACTTCTATATTGACAGTATTTCTATGGTTGCTCCCAAACTGGTCAGCTCCCTAAGAAGCAGAACATTTAAATATAATATAAAACAATTGAAAAATGATGGGAAACTAGCACAGGGCTGGAACCCAGCTTTTATTACTGGTCTCTGAGGCACAAGTTATTTAAAAGGCCTATTGAGAACAAAAGACCACAAAAACATTACCAGGTAATATTTCTGAAGACTGCTCTTTAACCAGGCTATCAGCATCCGTCCTTGACAGTAACCATAGTTAAAAGTCATCTGGGAAGAGTGATAAGAGCATTAGCATAATAAGACTGGGAGCTGGACTGAGCGCACTTAAAGAGAGAACAGAGAAAAGTGTGTGTGAGACAAGCGGAAGTCTCCTGAGGAATCTTTCCAGGAAGAGCAAGAGCCTAAGTGACAGTTGATGGAGATGTTGTAAAAGGTATAGAGCCTCAGACTACACTGAAATCTACAGGAGCAGTATGGTGAAACTCTGTACAGCTGCAGAATGGTCTAGGATAGGGCTAATCTGCCCTGTATTTCTTTCATCTTTAGTATTTTTTCATTTGGTTGGATGTGGTGACTCACATGATTTTATCGAAGATAATCACTAGACTGTGCCTAACACCTCTAAACAGTGGGTCACCTCAGCTAATCAGATTAACTGGCCGCAAACAGCAGCAGAAAATAGAGCCATAAAAGGCTACAAAATAAGATCAAAGTCGTTAGCTATGAGGTACTGCAAATTATTCAGCTGCAGGAATGCTCAAAATTTAAATCAAATATTTGGCACAACCCCTGTTGTGGTTATTATTGTGTTTGCTTTTCTTGTCAACACAGGGAGAGTTTATTCCAAATACACTAGTAACAATTTACAGAAAACGGAGTGCAGAATGTCTTAATAAGACATCTGTCCTGCAAAAATGCTCAAGGCACCCTGAGAAATGGGAACAGGAAATTCTGAGGACAACCTAGTAAAAGAAAACAACATATGGCTTCCCACAGGGTTTCAATGCAGTTTTGTGAGTCAAAGGAATTCAAGGCTTAACTGAAGCCAAGTATTAGTAGGGTTTAGCCTTGAAGTGTGTTTTTCTGTACTAGAGCTTAGCTTAGGATGATTTGAAAAGAAAGAAAGGAAAGGAAAAGAGGAACTTAGACCATGAAGGGGAAAAAAAGGATGAGATCTTCAACCTTTCTACAGCTCCCCCTCCCACCTCCAACCCTATTCAGGCATTTTGTAAATGTCTTGTTCAAACACACAAAGATGACATGCCCCTTCCCTTTCCCCATCATTTTGCTCACCCACATGTTCAAAGATGTGGCAAGCATGGGTTTTTCTTTATTCACATGGAGAATCTACATCTGTACAGGAATCGTTGCATCTGCATGAAGAAAGTGAGGGGAGGAGGGCATAGTATGTGCCTTTCCTTGTATTTTTGAAAGACACTTAAGAAATGTTTTGTTAGGGTTACCATAAATCTCTAGCAAAGCATCAATCCATTCCGGATAAGGAATGGAATGATGAGAACAATTCCCAGTAGTGGAGGGTTCCAGCTTCCATGGAGACCATCACCAATAAACATATGGATGGAGAAAGATCTCCCTTCTACTAACACTGCTGGCCAACACAGAGATGACTGGAGATTGAGCTACAGCATGTAATGCACCTGAATTTGTGGGTGGAGCTCAAGTCTCAGTCTGGGTGAGGCCATTAGGCTTTCTCTAGAGGCTCTACTCCATGCTTGAATGTATAGGTAAGCTAGTTTATGAATGCTTGAAATCTCTCCCTCTCTCCCTCTTTAAGTGTATTCAGTGCAGCCAAAAGCAACACTCCAGGAATTATATGAAGGTATTGCTAGTCAGGGGAGAATTCTCTTACTCGGTCTGAATTAAGACTAGAATATTAGGCAAGTCTAAAACATACAAGAGTGAAACATCTGTAATGGTATGGCCAAGGAGTATTATAACTAAATAAACAGATACAGCATTTTAAAAACTCAAGGAACAGAGGGGTTTAGACTAACCCAGTTGTTTTCTGAGACCTCCTTCAAAGAGGAAGACCTCTGCCCCCAACAAATCTAGAATAAAACATTCTTTTCATTACAGCTTTTCTGAAAAGAAATGACAATCCAACAATTAAACTGTATTGTGTACGTCATTATGCCAAGTGATGGAAGATCCTCATGGGCCCTGGTTATTTCACAGCATTGCTCAGAAATGCAGACTATAACACATTGACATTTGCACCCAGGAGAGCAATGAGGATAGAAATGACATCCAAAAAGAATTTCTCTGCAATGTGCAGGAGAAATAAAAAGATATTTATGCACCCCATTTCCATTTCCTGAAGATGCTCGGAATACCTAACCATTTTTAAAATATACTCTTTAAATAGGAACAGGAAATAAGAAATTGCCTCTCAAGTGTATATGAGATGTAGTAGATGTGTGTCACATTCCCTCAGAAATAAAGCAGAGGGGGAAATAAACATTGCCATCGAGGGACTTCAAGATATTACCGTGTAAGGTGTATTTGTGGGTTACTATAAATAAATAAGGTATTACTAGAAATTGTTTTCAAAGATCTGATGGCAACAAAATAGATCTTGGACAGAACTGTGCCACTGTCAGAACTGTCTACAGTATAGGCAGTTCACAGTATAATGTCTTCCAATCAAGGCTGGCAGTGAAATATGCAGGATAACATATATATATATTTTAAAAAGTGCAGGTAACATATATATATATATTTAAAAAGCCATTGTTGCCCAGCAATGGTAGCGCTAGAAAGGCATGGTAGATTTGGTTGGATGCTCCACTGTTATTTTCTCCTCACCCCTTGGATGCCCCTGGGATATGTCAGGAGCATATTACCATATGTAATAAATCAGTTGCCCCAACCATAGTGGGAAATTAAGTTCATGGGGGGGGGGGGTACAATATTGATTCAAAAAAGTGGATGCACTGAGTCCATGACTCCTACTTTAAAACTCAGTATATGCCACTGCATTGTGCTGGTTCTAAATTATCTACAACTAAAATAGTACAGCTTGAATTGATGCAAGGATTTGTATTTTAAACCAATTTGATTTCATTAAGAGAATTTAGAATAACTTATAGTATTTACTGTCATTTATAACTGCAGTTTTCAGTAGCTTGAGTCCTGATTTCATATTCCTTTGGGACTATTTACAAATTCGAATTTCCATTATCACCTCTCCCAAGATTCAATTTTCCTCTTCTAAAGGAAGGTGGAATGCATTAACCCAGGCAAAATTAAAATGACCAGTCATGTAAGCCAAAAAGACCAATTTGTAAGTAACTTATTGGCTTCTGGTAATGCCTCATATGTTATTCTTTAAAAAAATATAGTGACAATTTTTGACAGGAAAATAAATACTAGAAATACGATCAGCCTCCAACAGTGACTCTACCTGTGTCTTGTACACACATACATCAGCTTGACAAAGCTGTGCCACTCCAAACCATTATTTACTAAGAAAAATTACCTGGTCTTTCAAAATTATGAAATTCATGCTGAAAATGACACATGTTATGCAAAGAGCTTTTTTTTCTCCCTCACTTTCTGGGAAAGCTTGTGCGTCCAAACTATTTGCATGAAATGAGGATTTATCACCATGAGTCTTTAGCTCCCACTGCTGCCAAATGCCTTCTGGTAAAAGAACATAGGAGCATGAAGAATGACATGCTCCAAACATCGGCACTTGGAGAATGAATGAGTGCGTTCATGCCTGGCTTGAGCTTAAACCTCCCAGCAAACATTACTCAAGACCTCAGAATCCATTTGACTTTATCTGTATCCTGCTTCTGATGTCATGAACACTGGAATATGGATTGCTTTGAGCATGACCAGATGGAAAACTTTCAAAGCAAAAGCATGTTTAGAGGACTCTGCAAGTTAGTGCATTTTGTTTCTCATTGCTTGATTACTTTGCCACTTGAAGACTCTTTGTTGAATATATGTTCCATTGTGGTTGAGGCATTATGGAAGCTCTTCCTATAGCATCTGAGCTGTCCTAACACTGCAGCAAAAACAGTGGTGTTGCTCTTTAAGAAACAAAGTGTTTTCCTCCAGTGAACCATAGAAACTGAGAACAGGCAACCCAACATGCAGTTCACCAGACATTAGTTGCTGCCCATTAGGTTGATTCTTGAGAAAATAATTGATACAATGTCAACATTGTTAAAAAATATATGAAATTACACAACATTTGAGTTCCATGCTTGTAGTATTTATGAATTTGTAATATTCTGAATTCACTTGTCTCCTGAGCACATGCTTTTCAATTTGGTTTACAACAATACGAAACAAGCAAGCAAGTATACAATCAAATATGCAATCTTGTTCTTCCCACAACTGACAAAACTTAAATACCTTCACTCCCATAGTCCCAGGGTCCAAAGAATTGGAGCACTAAGCACTTTAGCTTAGTGACTCTGTCATTGTGGGTGTTGAGTCTTGCTCTGTGTTGTGCCCTGAATGTGTGCTTGGAGTTACCCAAGCTATAGAATCTATTTCGGGGAGAGGTTTCAGGACCCTGGATAGCTACTGCACCATTCAAGTGGAAATTCAGTGCAGATTTGCTGCTAAACAAAGAAAGAAAGAAACAAAGAAACAAATAAATAGGCACCATAAACCTCCACTGCATTGGTGCCAAATAGTTTCTTAAAAAGAAAAGGTTTATTGAAGATGCTCAATTACTGGCCATTGAAAGAATCAGGCTGGTCAGAGTTGACCCAAGGTATTTGGTACCTGAGGCAAAAAAGCAAATTACCTACAACCCCCCCCCCATTAAAATTGCTAATACCCCAAATCATTCAAGTTATTAATGAACATGAGGGAGAATATCCCACAAGGACCTCTCCTTAATGATAATAAAAATATGACAGAAGTAAACATTCAGCCATTGGGTGTATTTTCATGACAATCCCTATCTGTTGCCTAAAATGGCCGACTGCCTCTGCCACAGGATAGTGCTGACCCTGACACTGTTTTTCCTCTTGCTGTGCTGCACTTCTTAGGAGCAGAAGTTGCTACCTCCCACCGATCTTTGGTTTCCTTACCAGTCAGACAGGACAGGATATAGCTCCCTTTAGCCTTTCAATTAGAAGGAAAATGGCAATTGAAGTCAAACAGTCTTTCTGGAAGTGAGAGGCAAAGCAATTTTCTTTCAGCTGCTCCTTCACTGGTTAATGGAAGGGACCAGGTTGGTCTCCCCTCATCATCAGAGAAAAGATGATGGATAGTGGTCATTGGTCCTCAGATGGCAAAAACTGGATTGTCTTTCCTCATTAATTTTTCCAACTCAACTCGATGCAAGAAGTCAGTAGTCACAATATTTTGAGCTATTTATATTTATTTTTAGTTTATCATGCTTTATGGTAGGATTGGGAAAATATCCAAGGTGTTCAGCCCATAACTCCTAATTTTCCTTCCCACTGGCCATTTTGGCTGGGTTCCCAGGGTTGAATCTATCTACAGGGCCGGACATCTTCTAGCACTGGTTTAAAGAGGGAGAATCAAACTTGCTGTAATGCTCCCCAAAATAATCAACTCCTGAGAAAGAGAGCTGGCCCCTACTAGACTCTTTCACCATTATTGAGTGTATCAAAGAAAATGGTACAATTTTCCACTTGTCATGACTGCTTTAAATAATGAGGCAAGAAAGTGGTAGTTCGGCATAGCCCAACAAAGAATCCGAGTATGGACAGATATAAACATGTTACTGTTACCCTAGTATTACAGCAGTAATTTCAGTTTCTAGAAGCCTTGCACTTTATGTGATCTGAGCATTGTATCAATGCATTTCTTCCCAAAGCATACATATGTCACAAAGTAAGTCCTACGATATTATCAAATGGTATTTGCTGGACACATTAGATGAAAGGTATCAAAGAGGCAATTTGTCATTTAATGGGATTTCTATGACAGAAGGGGAGACAGCTATGCATTGTCAGATTCAACCATTCAGGAGACTTTCAAGCTATTTGATGTGAACTTTGTAAAATCAATATTTTTTACAAGTGAAAGAAAAGTGTTGTGAAAGAGCTCTGGTGTTCTTTTGAGTTACTGGAGCAAATAATTTAGAAATTCTGTTTGCTCTGTTTAGGATCCTCAAATTAATCACATTGCTTGTCTTTTGGCTGGCAATGACTTCTCCCCTGCGTTGACATACAGTTCAGAATCCTATGATGCCCTTAATACTTCAACAGTTTAGTACCTTTCTGGGCTTTGTCAGTCATATTGTTCTCCTTTAAGCTCACAACTGGATGATGAGAAAGTGGGCCCTGAGTGATCCCTTTCTTGCACTCCTTGATCTTCATGTTGGCACCTCATGCTCATAATTCAGATAGCTGTTAGCACTGCCTTTTGCTGCCTGCGTTTTTTCCTCTTATTCCTGTCAGATCAGAAGATAGCAATGATGTTACCAAGGGAAATTTTGTATTCTTGAAGGCTTTCATGGCTGGGATCTGATTGTTGTAGTAGTTGTGGCTGTTTGGCCATATTCTGAAGGTTTTTCTTCCTAACATTTTGACAGTCTCTATGGCCGGCATCTTCAGAGGACAGGAATTAGAATTCTGTCTGTGTTCTGGTGTAGTGTGTGGGACAGCTGAGTATTTGTAGCTGTGGAATGAGCTTTTTGTCCTTCTCAGGACAGTGGGTGATTATGACGATCTGGGTGTTTTTTTTTCTTATGGGTGTGTTGTCCCTCATGTTCATTAAGAGTTGGTGAACTCTTAAAGATGGTGATCAGGCAAAGTTTTTGCTAGAGAGCACCAGACTACCCCCAGAGTCATCCTACCCGCACCTTTCTGGTCCCTGCAAAGGCACTTCTGCTTTTTTGATATGGGTAGGATCACTCTCCTTTGGATCAGTTCTTGCATGTGTGATGGCTGAAACTGATCCAAAGCAAGCCTTCCTCTTTCAATTTGCCACTGTTATGAAGCGGGTTAATAAACAAGCCACTTCAGTCTATTGGCAAACTAATCACTTCCTCTGCACAGCAGAGGGCAGGGGAAATCAATTTTTAAAAACTGCATGTAGACTATAGGGTTCTCCTACCAACTCTCCTCAGACTGAGGAAGCTACTTCGATGAGTAGTGAAATGTTTCAACCTAATCAGAAAGAAGTCCAGTTGCCATAACTCAACTTCCAGGTAGTCATGTCTATATTTTCTCCAGCATCTGCAGTTTTTGATGGCTTCTTTTAAGTTGATGGACTCCGTTTTCACTTTCTTTCATTTTAGGTTTTTTAAAGCTCAGCATTTTCTTTTCTTAACTATATATATTGGTCACAGAGTTGATCACATGCTCAGCTTGCTTTAATTCTTTTTAACCTTGGTTTGTTTTAGCTTTTTGTCAAGTTTTTCTGCATGGCTTCCTATTGCCCTTGGTTGGATGTTATTCGTCTTTGAGGACTTGGATTAAGTCCTGAAAATTGTAACTGGAATTGCAATTATACATTGCAATGACTTTGGCTGCTCTCCATGCAGAAACCTGAATGCCAGCAGATGTCTAACCAAGTATTGTCTAAAAGCAAACTGATAATGGAGAACTATCAGGATTGTTGCTGACTATTGTAAGAAATTGTGGCAGAAAGCCTGAATTACTATTTTAAGCTTTTCTCGAATGCACCAATACTGCTATTCCTTGGACCTATGGCAAGAGACTGCTTGTATGAGTTTTCTGGATTTTACTTCCTGGGAAACTTTTGGAGAAAAAGTGATAGGTTCTTGAAGTATCTGAGTAAACCTTATGATCTGTGATGCTTTTTATTTTTCTAGTTCAATCGTAGTGCAATCCTTTTTTTAGTTTAGATTCCTGTGTAGATTTTAATTGTTTTTCTTTTAGCTTTAGCCATTGACTGGGCAGGCCATCATGATATGATGAAGAAAAATAAACTATGCTAGTCCTTTGAGCTGGCTATTCAAGCTAACTCAAAGTAAATTAAAATGGATGAGTTTGTTTACTTATACAGGCTAACTAGGGAGCTGGACACCCTCCCAAACACAGAAGCCAGGGATGGGAATAGATCAATCATCTGTAAATATCTGCAGTGGGTCGTGCTCCTATGGCATCTTTGTTCCTTGAATGTGTAAATGATGAAAGTGCATTGGCTGCTTGAATGGTGCAACACAGAGATGTACCAATTTGCAAGGTCTTGAGAAGTTTGAATCAGTCTCTTTAGTTATGATTTTTTTTAAAAAAAATGTAAAAATGTGACAGATTTGTAGAGTGTCTTTGACGGCTCACTGTTGACAGAAGGCCTAAGTTTATCAATATGAACCCCACATTGAACTTTGCATCAATGCCATGTCTAACAACCTATGCAATGCTATATGGGGAGTGGGGGAGGAGCTCTATATCTTGTTTGCTTAAAAGGAGAGCAGAAGGGAAATCAGGTAAATGCCACCTGGCCTGGTCTGACAGGCTTCCTATTGTTTGCCCATTCACACCTGCTTGTGAGATTAGCTGTGAAATTGGTTGTGCAACACAGAGCCTGTTACAGTAGATACAATGCTTTCATGATTTCCTTTCCACTCCACTTTTAGGCTGCAGAATAGTAGCTAAAGAAACCAATCTGGTGTTTCAAATGTATGAGGTAATAACCAACATTGTTCAGTTTGGCTTGGAGGTTTGCTATATTTGAGGGCACTAGCTGAACTCTCAGGGAATTGCTAAGCTTCTCTGGCCTTCAGGTAGAGAGCTGAATCACAAGGTGAACATTGCTGGAGGAAGGGAAAGATTCATTTTTGTGTGTCAGGTGCTTTAAGCCCTGGGTGTCATCTCCACCCATTCCCAGGTGGAACCATTGTTCCCTGGCTCAGTTCAAAGCTGTTTGTAAGAAGAGTGGTCATTGTTCCACCAAAAAGAAGGACATGGAAGACAATGAGCATCAATGAACACCAATGAATACCATATATAGAGAGAGAAGTAAAATAAACAGAGATCACTATTGTTTTGTTGAATTATCTAGCTAGGCAACAACCAGATATTTCAGAGGAATGGTCTGAACAGTGTTTTCAAAATGTCCACTTCCGAAACTGACCTTATATCTGAAATTCATACAGAATTGACATGCCATGCTATATCATGCCATATCCTTCTGCTGTTTACCAGTAGTTAATATCAGTGTGTGTGGTTTGTGTGTTTTTGTTAAAACAAAATGACTTCAGCTTGGTGTCTCACTCATCTTGTCAAATTGGGCGGGCTCTCAGTTTGCCCACACCAAATGCTTACATTGTGCATGGAATAGAAGTACTCCACTAGACTCCTGTAATCATGGTAGTGGTGTGGGTGTCAAGATGCATAGAAGAATCTCTCCTACAGTTACATATTTGGAAGTATGTGCCACTGAGCACAATGAGACTTCACATAGAAATGTATATCATTTCACTGTTAAATATATAGGTCATATATCTGATTTTTTTTCAGCCTCCTTGCTGAAGAATTGGAGAAATAACTTCCACAATATTTGCTTAATTTTGGCAGCAGGAGGGCTCAAAATGACTAGGAAATACTCATGATTTATTCAGAACATTAGTGGAAACATTATTCAGTGCAGTAATGCTGGTTTCCAATTTCAAAACATATGTAAAATACACACACAAATATTTTTACAGATAAAATTATATGTCAGGTCAAAAAGTCTGATGCCTGAACACCTCCCTAAGAGCCTTTTTATAGATTAAGAAGAATTAGAAGTCTGTGTGAATCACAGCTAGTACTTAATCCAGAAAAAGGGTTAATCCTAAAATGAAACCAGGTAGTCCTTTCATGAATTCATTTGAGTATGAAGGAAAAATAGTTTCATTGTTGCAATGATTCCAGGAAACATCAGGTTGTATATTTCGACAGGCTTTGTTTATCTACATTGTTTCCATGTTCCATGTGCACAAAATATTTCTAAGTTGTTAAAGTTTTCAAAGAGGTAACTGTATTAGTCTGTGCTAGCTCATCAGGCAAAAACAAAAAAAATTTAAAAATGAAGAAGAGAAACATTTTGTGGCACTTTAAAGACTAACTACTATATTTTAATATGAGCTTTCATGGACAAATCTGCTTCTTCAGACAGGTGTTGAAAATTTGCTGAAAACATGGAGAAGTTTTACAGGTATTGAAAAACTGTAGGCATAAATGCTTACAACAGAAATCTGTCCTTGCATCTTGTGAAAAGCTGCAGATATGATTGCCATCCAAAATTCTTGCAACTATGAGAAGCTGCAAACAAAATTGCATTCAAAAGCAAATCAATTGTAAGCAGAGCTTAAATCATATTATAACCATGTTTCAAAACTGTAGGAGCATTCATTATAAAAATAGAAAAGATTATAGCCTTAAAAGGGACATTGAAAAGCAGAGAATACAATTATAAAATACATTATTAAAAAGTATAAAACATTATAGCTTTAAGCAATCTTTGGTCTTTAAGCATGTTAGACACACATGAAAAATATTCTAGTGCTCACCCAGCCAAGCTCGTTTGACACTATGGAGGAAAATTTATATCATCCCATCTGTTTCAAGGTGCTACTGTGTCATGAGTGCAGCCAAAGATCCAGAACCTGAAGGGTTAACTGTAGCTGAGGAGAATGCTGAGCGATTAGAAACACAAACAGCTGAATTGCCTCCAGATTCTCCTCCCCCAGTAGACAGGCTGAGGGCCAGGCTTCAGGGAAGACTTATGACAAAAAGGTCAGAGGATCGCTTGAAGGCTGCCCGCAGAAACAGCCTATCAACTAGCCCTGAGTTCTGAGAGGATGAAAAGGCTTCCAGCAGTTCAAGGACTGTTTTTACTATATAAACAGCTCTCAGATGGCTGAAAGTCTGTGGAAGTAACAAGTCAAACCTCTGGCTTGCATCCACGCTCCTGACAACCTTGAACCTTGTTCTCTGGACTACATTGTGTGAGTTGGCTTTGCTATTTCGATATCGGCTCTGCATTCTCTGAATTTCTGACATAGGACTGGCTTATCGGACTCTGCTATTGGAACCTCCGGGAATGTAACATACTGCTTGTTTTGCTGCTACATGTTGCTGTTCTTTGATGTCTGGTGCCCAGTATAAGTTTTGTTGGTATCCAGTATGTGTGTTGTATTATCTTCTTGTGTGCATCTTTGCTTTCCTGTTTTTATATTTGTTTCAATTGTTTACATTTCCCTTCAATTGTAAACAACTGGATTTTGCTGATCCATATAAATGGTCAGATTTTTTTCCAGTAGAAACCTCTATTGTTTTTTTACCCGGGTGGCAAAGCATGGCTCTTGTAACTTAGAAGGCTGGCAAGTTCCCCCTATACAAGGTAACCAAATAGGTCACTGGTTGCTAGATTTCGATTCCCCATTGTGCTTCCTTGACAGGAGCTGGACTAGATGATCCATAGCAGTGGTTCTTAACCTTGGGTTACTCAGGTGTTTTTGGACTGTAACTCCCAGAAGCCTTCACCACCAGCTATGCTGGCTGGGGTTAATCATGACTCACAAGACACAATTTGTAGCTTGCCATCCAGTGGTCAATGTCATGAAGAAGCTCCTGAGATCTTGTGAAAGTGTCCTTTAGGCATGTGCTTTTTGACTAATCATTTGGTTATTTCATGCCAGTTTGCCCTTTGAAACATATGCATATATTTATTGGATGCCTTTACATATAACACTAGGGATGTGGTGGCGCTGTGGGCTAAACTGCAGAAGCCTGTGCTGTAGAGTCAGAAGACCAGCAGTCGTAAGATCGAATCCACATGACAGAGTGAGCTCCCATCACTTGTCCCAGCTCCCTCCAACCTAGCGGTTCGAAAGCATGCAAATGCAAGTAGATCAATAGGGACCACCTCGGTGGGAAGGTAACAGCATTCTGTGTCTAAGTCGCCCTGGCCATGTGACCACGGAAGATTGTCTTCAGACAAAACACTGGCTCTGTGGCTTGGAAACGGGGATCAGCACCACCCCCTAGAGTTGAACACGACTGGACAAAAATTGTCAAGGGGAACCTTACCTTACATATAACACTAAGACTTGTGGAAATAAACATAACATGCTCTCAAGACTGGAAATATAGCAAAGATGTATCCAGTTGAGTCCAATCCCTTTTTTGTGGTTGTACTTGTGGATTTTTTAAATGTAGTATTTCCCTAGTATCAATGCACACAATGAATGAATTCAGGTCTTTTTAACACAAAATGTCCATTTCTAATTGCTCTTCCTTAGTTCATCACACTTGGTGAATAAGTTTTTTGATGAGTGTTATCTCCATACTCTTTTCACTTGTTGATTGATAAGGAGTGACCACCCACTCCTTTGCCACTTCTACTTTAGCTACTAAATAGATCATCTTCATCATTGGAAACTCGTGCAATTATGCTTAGCACAGTTAGCTCACAAGTGAAAAAGATGGCTGTCTAGTGATGTCCATTATTTCCAACTGAATTAGCTATAAAAAATTGCTCACCACAATGCATGCTCAACACAGGTGATAGCATGATTCTGCAGTTTCTCAAGCAGTCACTCACAAGGGAGGTTGACACATAACCTAACTTCATAGAAATTAAATGCCACCCAAAACTAACATGAAGATATTTTTTAACACTGACTTTACTGGGAGTTTACACCCAAGAGAGTGTTGGAAAGTACACACACAGCAATACTGGATTCAGCCCCTGAAACTCAGAATGGTTACCAAAACCACACATCTCCCTTTGTGAAGTAATAATGGTCACACATCTTTCTGAGAAAATAAGAAAGCTTGGCTTTATTAGAAAAATACACTTGGGACGAGAGGTGATAGAAGTCCTAGTTCTGGCTGACAGAGTTGGAGATCTTAGGACCCATGGCTGCCTCTTTCATCACCAGAGAACAAAGGCAAAATGTGTCCTCCGTGGAGAAACAAGAGACATAAGGGAGAAGGAAGTGCTTGATAAAGCACAATGAGTAGTGTCCAGAGAGAGGGCTGTTGTTTATATGTGTCAGGTATGAGGCAACCTAAGATTTCCTGTATAATATTAGCCTACAGTTTCCAGAATCTTTCACCACTCGCTATGTTTACTAAAGCTAATGAGAGTTGGTATCCAACAATAAATGAAGAGCCATTCCACCTGTGGTGTATGTAGTTTGTTATAACACATAATATTGTATAACCATCAGTATTGTTGGGTACAATTTTTGGTAACAAAACTGTGAACTTACTAGTTTAAATACATTACAATGTGCTTACTCACCAGTTTGTTCTGCAGTGGCTTTGAAGTGAGTCTACAAAATAATGAATACATACCAGGGAATAAAAGCCTGAAGTTATTAGGCACATACATAATTGCTTGTCATTAATCATTAAAAATTATCTGTGTCTGAGTTTTTCATTTATTCTAGAACTGAAACATTATATCTTAGCTGGACATTTTTTCTTATTTTAATTGAATTTCATCACATGAAATCTTACTGTATTTCATTTACAGTTTTTCCAACTGAGATCAAGTTTCAAGATCAGTCCTTTTGCTTGAATATTGGTCTAATTGAACAAATTTGAAGCCTGTATCTACTCCAGTTGAAAGCCCAACCCCACCGTGAGTGTAGTGAAGCAGCAAAAGAAAGAGAAACAATATCAGCTTATTAAAAAAATTTCCACTTTCAGCCAAGGCTTCAGATTTCACTCCCTGTTAGAGGCAGTGTCATTTCCTCATCATGCTTTTAAAGAGAGAAATTCTAAAAAAAACACCACTGCTGGATCTCCATAAACTTCTCCATCTCTGTAGATTTATAGTAGCTTTTTCTGTAGCCAATATAATTCAGTAACTGGTAAGACAGACATAACTGAGTAGATCTGATAGCTGTTTAACTGTTTGCCAAGACCTTCTGGGTTCAGGATGTATCAGTGCCCTTTATGTCTTCTAGCCACTTATGGCTTCTTGTCTATAAATAGAATTAGTGAGCCCCATCTCTGTTAAGGTAAGTACAGTTCTCTTTGTTATATACAATAGGCAAAACCCACGGTAACATCTGAACACAAGGCTGACACAATTGAATTAAATCTGTAAGAAAAAGCAACAGAAGAATCCAACTTAAATTTTATGATTGTGAGGATACTTTTTAGGCTCTGCTCATACACATATACAGTATGTATACAGGTATAAACACTAAAGGTTTCAAGAAGGGATGTGCACTATCACCAAAACGTAAATGACTGTAATGGCATAATGATTAAACCCTGAACAGTGGGAATGCCAGCAGGAAATGCCAGCAGCATTGTAACACCAGATAGCCTATGGTGTGTGGGCACTGTGCCAACAGCATGAGGCACAGCACAGTTGAGTGTGTGAGCAGAATCCTGGAGTAGCAGCTGGAAGAATGAAAGAGGCAGAAAGTGGAAGCAACAGACCTAGTCCTGTGAGCAGAGTGTGCCATTCTGTCTTGCTTAAGGAGAACATCAGGGGAGCATAGGAATGGCAGGATGTTCTTAAGGAAAATAAGTTTTTCTACAAATTCAGGTTCCAGGCATGAGCAGGGTGGACTGACTATATCCCCTCTCTGAGAGAACAGTCTCTCTTTTTGGGCATACTAGTTGATGGGTAAGACAGCAGTCCCACAGCCATCTTGGTCAGACCTCCCCAAATAGACTCCTTCTCAGCCCAGTAAGACGTGTGTGTGTGTGTGCGTGTGTGCGTGTGTGTGTGCGCGTGTGTGTGCGCGCTTTGTTTTTTAGTTTTTGGCTTGATGGGTTCCTGCATGGACACTTTTGCCTATGTCGTGTCCTTCCTCTGGGATGGTGTCTCTGGAGAAGAGGCCCCTGCCTTGCTTGTCAAGAGAGTGTCCCAGAAAGCTGGCCCTGCTGTTGCAGGGGCGAGGGACTCGGATTTTAGAAGGCAGCTGCTGGCACTGCTGTTTAGGATGCAGCTTCCTGTTCTTTGACCCCTCCGTTCTAGCTGGTCCTTCACTAACTGCTGCTTCATGTGATAGGAAGTGGACTGGCATTGTTCCCCTCCCTGTTCTGCCGCTTAATATCCATTGCCTGCTGTTTAACTCAGAGATCCAAGAAAGCTGCTAGAATGTACTTCTTCTTATATAAGGAGGCAAACCTGCAGTGGAGCAGGTCCTTTAGCTTGCTGGCCAGGGCCACCATTTCAGACAAAAAAAGCACACTCTTATAGCTTCAGAGGATATGACCCATAATATCTGACTCTTCTCATCCAAGAGGAGCAGCCAAACCAATGGAAGTGTGGTTTCAGTGCCAAATCATGGGGTGCCCATTGCTCCTCCAGCACTCTTTCAAGCAGGTAGAAAGTGGAGTTCCCATGAGTTGTTCCATCCTTGATTAAGTGGTACAGCGGCAATCTCATTTTTTCTTGTCTCTGCTGCAGTAGCTCACTGCCTTAGACACTGTGTTGAAAATGCCCTGCCATGTATTCGCGAAGGCTTTCATGGCCAGGATCTAATGGTTTTTGTGGATTTTTCGGGCTCTTTGACCGTGTTCTGAAGGTTGTTCTTCCTAACGTTTCTCCAGTCTCTGTGACCAGCATCACAGACTGGCTGGCCACAGAGACTGGTGAAACGTTAGGAAGAACAACCTTCAGAACACGGACAAAGAGCCCAAAAAACCCACAACAACTGCCACCTTTCTGGTCCACTCAATTGTATTCCCATTTTTTCGTTATTTTGCAACAAATCAATATATCTTAGGCTGAACCTAAATGCACTTGAGCTTTGGCAGCAGGGTTGGGAAGAGCCAACCTCACTCAACAGGCAAGTTGCCATTACGGGGATATGCTGGTGCAGGAAAAAAAAACCTGCTATGATGTTCACCATTGTCTTGTGCTCATTTGAACAATATTCTCAGTTCCCAGTTGAGTGCTAGACGTATTGAATTATTATTTCAGACAGGGCAATGTTACTATTCCTGCCAAACTCTTGTTGGAACCAACCAACTACTCAGTGTAATATGATAGCTTTGTAATTGCGAGTCCTTACAGCAAGAGAAACAGAAACACAGGCAGATGTTTTCTTAATACTGGAAGCATGCTGTTTTGCTATGTAAAATACCCTCCATGCCCAGTTAGGTTTTGGTATAGTTTGGCACAGGGATAGCCATACTACAGTTAGAAATATTGGCACTGGATGACTGATAACTTCTCCAAGACTGTTTAGAAGCAAATCACAAAATCATTATGAAAATGCACCGCATTCCCAAGCCAACAAATATTCACATCCAACCTCCTAGGCAAACTCAACCAAGGAAAATTTCAGTTTGATATCATAGTTCCTGAAGTTTCACATAGATTTAAGCTAATAATGACTAAAGCCTATAGAGATTTTACTCTGGCACAATGCCAACAGCGAGAATTTTCAAGACAAGCTGCTGCGTGTTAAGAAATCTCCATAAACATTATCTATTGTGAACTAAGTCTCTGATAATGTGCTAAATTCTATTACATAAATTTATGCTACTGTAACTCAGATTGAATACTGGAAATATTTAATTTAATCTAATGGGAAGTGTCCTGCCGATCCCCCATTTCAGGTTTTGAGACTTTCAAGGGCCCTCTCTTGATTCTGCCTTGGCAAAGCCTCTGGGAAGCCTCAGGACGGGTAGGGGAGTCTTTGATATTGAAAAACCACCAGTGGATTGTTGTGGCTTGGCTCAGGACCACTGGGAGACATCCAATGGTGATTTGTCATTATTAAACCAAAGTGTGCTGCTTATATACTTCCTCACAGTGCTTAAAGCACTCTCTGGGAGGTTTACAATTTAATTATGCAGACTACACATTGCCCCCTCCAGAAAACTGGGTACTTAGTCTTGGAAGGATGGAAGGCTGAGTGAACCTCAAGCTGGGTACCTGGGATTGAACCCCAGGTTGTGAACAGAGTTTTGGCTGCAGTATTACAGTTTAACCCCTCTGTCACAAAGATCTTTAAAGGCTACTCCACCTGTCCCAGAGCTTCTAAAGGCTTTCCCAGGACAAAAGGATCCCCATGGAGCCTTAAAACCAGAAAGAAGGGGATAGGAAACTTCTGATTGTTTTAAATTAAATAGTAAATATTTCTGGTGGCCAATTTGGGTTATATCAGCATAAATCGAAGCCAATGAGATATTGCCCGATGTCTAAGGTGATTTCCTAGCTTGAGACAATGTGCTTCCAAAGGTTGCACCATTTATGTTACGCATGTGTGTGTAACTAACAGGACTTGGGCCAATAACTTTTGATCATGATGAATAAAGTACACTGGAAGTTACACACGGATGCATAGGATATATGTGAACATTACATCCATGGTTTGAAAGTGCAGGTAGGACCACCACTGTATTTAAGCTTCTTCCCAATATCAAGTTGTCTCTTATATGCATGACTACTTCATGCATATCATTCCCAAAGCTGTCTGGTTCCTGCACTGGAGACTGGAATTTCCCCCACGCATTCTGTATGATTTTGCATTATTATGAGTTCTAGAAATTATTCCTACAGGCAGATACTTTTCAGTTGTGTAGTCTCCTTGAAGGTGATGAGACTGTCATGATACAGAGACTGTGAATAATCTCCCGAGAATTTCTATTTCTAACAACCAGCTCCTTTCTTTTTTCTAGTGGCAGCATCATTTGTGGCTTGTTAATATCTAGTAGGCTGCCAAATCCCTCATCACATACAGAATGTCTCTTGGTACATCAGTGCTTAAAATTCAGGAGTTAACTTTGAAGTAAATGTATTCCACAATTGCAAACAAGAACAATTTTAAAATAAAACAAGCTTCTAAATATTGCTTTCAAGAACAGAGAATAGTTGGTCAAATTGTTCTATAAAAACCCTTGCATGTACTTGCTGTGTGGAATACAAATTTATGCAGCTTTACAAAAGAGTGTGTGTGAGCGAGACAGAAACCATTTTCTTTAATGATACCAACATTCACACATTAAATTTAAAATAGAGGAAAACTGCATTATAGCTCCACAAGAGTACAGTTGTGCTATTGTGTAGGATATCAAATAAACATTCTACAATTCTAAAAATGAGGAAAGTCCAAACAAAAAAAAATGTAACTTTGAAACTGAATCATCCCTGACAATTGTGTTTGGGGGAGAAGTGGATACCTGATCTAAAAAGGAGCTAGGTTCTGGGATTTTTTCCTGCTTGATGTCTCTTTGTAGACTTTGTAGACTAGTGAGCACAGAAGGGTATCCTATATGCCATCTGGTGTCATCAACATTCAGACTGCACTTTCCTATGTAAAACTTGACATCCTTTTTCCTGCTTGCAACACGAGCACAATATTATGCAGCAATATCAGGCCATGTCCTGGCACTTTGAACTATGGATACAGAAACACTATTCCACATTCATAAACTGGAGGTTTTTGTGGGTTTTTGTTTGTTTGTTTAGTTTTTTAAAAAAAAAGAATTGAATACATTTTAATGTAGGAAAAGCCATACAGTAGGACTTCCATATCTATGAGGGATTGGTTCCAAGCCACTGAAAAATGGATGCTGAAAAATGTGGATTACAGCGAATATCTTCCTCCCCAAACCCGACCCCCTCCTTGCCCTTGCCAACTATCTGGGAGGTATAGGGACAAAGCTCATCCCCCCCACCTTTCAATCTACACAAACCCAATGGTTACCTGGAGGGAGGGCAGAGAGCAGAGCCTGCCACTTTGGGAGGGCCACTCATTTGTGTGCTGAGCTGTTTCCCAGCATGATCTCAGACCTTAGTGTAAATACTTGGAAGAAAGTGGTGCAGTGAATAATCAGTTATAAGGGCACTGGCCTCAACTCTTGGCCTGTCTGGACTCTAAAGAGGTCATAAGACATACTCCACACTCTCCTGTGACTGAAAGGGAAGAGCGGTCAAGGTGAGTAAGCTGACATTAAAAGAATCATACCTGACATTCATGTGTCCCTGAGAATATTCCAAGAACTCCATGCTCCACCAGAACAGAATTTGAAAACCAGTGCCCTAGACCTCAGTGAGACACCTGAGCATTTCCTGTCTTTTCTCTGGGGTTTCCATAAATAATGAAGGTGATGTGAGAAAACTTCAATGTCTTGCCTACTATTTTGAGGCATGTTTTCCACACTCCTTCTCCTGCCAAACCTTTGGTGACAAAGAGACAAGTGAGTACTTGCATCTACTTGCCAAGTGGTCCTTAGCTAAAAGACCAAACATCCCATTTGCTTTCCTGTTTGTGCTCATTTATCCATAGTTCATACAAAATGGTGTTTTTCTCTTTTATCCCTCCCAGACATTTGGGGCTAGCATGTTACTAAAGGGCAATATTGCAATTGACCTTGAAATAGAATTTTGTAGAAGGGCATCTTCTGGGGTTATCTATAATACAAGAAAGTGTATATTACTGTACTATGGATCAAGCTCCCATTTAATACAACACAAGTTGTGCATGTCACGGGGCAATCTGGCCACTGTTTTCTATTCTCAGATCTGCTACAGGCTAACTGTGTAATCTCTTCTCTTTGGCCTCATTTTCTTTCCCTCAGATGAGGAAAGTATTTCATCTTCTAGGCTGCTTTTAATATGTCAGGTGAAAGTGATCATGTCAGATATTTCAAGGTTTAATATTAATAGGGTAACAATATATAGGGTCAATACAATAAAGAGATATTGTAAATGCATGTCCTCAAATTAACTGCAGGGTGGATTCTTCTTCATTTCTGTTTGTTAGATGAACACTGAAAGCATGTAGCCGATAAAGAGCCGCTCATGTTGAGAATGACCATCAAGGTGTGCATGTCAATTTCCTGCATCCTCCATGAATTTATGAGAATAGTAAAATGGATATAAATGTATTATTATTAACATACCTCTGTTCAGAGCATGTTACCATAGTCTCTTGAGACTGTAGGATGCCTACCATTAACAACAAACAGTCCTATGGCTCCTTAGAGATGTAAGATGCCTTATTTGGTATAACCTCTTGGGGACTGTAACTCATTTCATCAGATGTAACTCCTACATCTGATAAAGTGGCCAACAATCCTTGACAATTTATGTCAAAAAAAGAGACTTAGTTTCTAAGAGACCACAAGACTCCTTGATGTTAATAATTGTACTCTTTTTTTAAATACTCACTAATCTGTTGTTTTTGTTACAACCATTGTTAGGATTTATTATTGTTTTGCTTGATGGTTTCATGGTTTATATTCCTCCTTTGATATGTTATATTGCTTTTATAATCTTTTGTAGATTGCTCTGAGGTCTCCTTTGGTGATGCTTGCATCTCCCCTGTTGTAGAATTTTATAAAACAAATAAACAAACAATACCCATCTGGTTGTCAGATGGATGTATCAGCAATAGCTGTACTATAGAGCCACTCCTATACAAGTTTCCTTGAGAAGGGAAACACAGAGACTTTAGAGAACCATGGGCTCAGTCATACATGAAGTTCATGAGGTAATTAATTCCATGTGTGGAAGGAGAAGTACAGAGACAACACTATTAATGAAATATTACTGTCCTTTCCATTACATCCAATACAGTGGCTTTGAAGAGAGTCAAACATAGTTGGGATTATGTATCTATTAAAAAACAAACAAAAAAACAAGGGATGTCCTTGCACGTGTTTCAGGAGTTTTAGCTGGTGAACAGATTCCAGATGTTTGTCAGAGAGCCAAGCTGGAGAACCATATGGCAGTGCCATTTTCAATAGGCATGGCAGCAGAAGCATTTTGAAAGCAGTACTTTACCATCATAACACTTAGCAAACAATGCTTTCCATTCCTAGCTCCCTCTTTAGCTGAAGAGCACTCTGTCAAAAAAGTGGGACATTTGCCCCCCCATCTCACTCCAATATTTTGTCATAGAAAAGCTATTCTGAAGTGTGTCTTCTGAAATGATTTCTGTCTCTTCCCCCACCCCACCCCAACTTGATACCTCTCTAGTCAAGAAATCTGCCTTGTTGGCTTTTGAAGTGCATTCACATTGGGTGGAAGATTAGCTGTGCCTTCCTGTAGGGTATTTGGGTAGCTACTAGTGATGGCACACACCATCTGCAGAAGAAAATGTCTGGAGAGAAAGGGAAGAGGGAAAAGCCCAAATTTACTGTTGGCCAAAAGATCAGTCTGAGGGAGAGGGGGGGATGGGCAGTGAAAGTGCCACTGCTGGTTTTGGTAGAAACTGGTGGTATTTCAAATACTACATTTTTGTTAAAATTGTTTGCCTTCTCCTGTTAAATTTTTATACCTGCAGGAAAACATATTTTTACCTTGGAATAGATAATGGTGTGGATGCATCTGAAAACTTCCTAGCATATTCACTATGGAGAGTGAAGGAGACATCAAGTAAAACACAACAATGAGCTCACTGAAGCCACTTTAATTGTAAATGGCATGGATTCCAGATAAAGCACTGGGCCTGAGTATTTGAATACAAAACAGGTCCTGTGCACATCCACGGAACTGGTTCTGGAACACTGCTGTGACAGAAGTCTGAAGACCACACTGAATCTGAGACACAACGGACTTGTCAAGTGGACTAGATGCATTGTGTACTTTGGAGGCCTCACTCTTTCATCTGTGGACACCTTTGGAAAGAAAATATTTGAAAAGTGCCCATTTGAAAAGTGCATATGGACAAATATATACAGTTCAATGCATGGAAAACACTGTTCAAACACAGTGTGGTCAATGCAGTGAATACAGTGGGGTCTTGACTTAAGAACAGCTCGAGTTAAGAACATTTTGACTTAAGAACCGCTCTCATAGGAAAATATTGACTTGACTTACATACTTAGATTTGAGTTAAGAACTGGAAAAAAAAAACACGTGGGAGGCAGGGAAAGTGCAAAATTTGAACTTTCAGTTAACTGTTGGCCAGTGAAAAGGGTGCCTGTCTGCTTCCTCACTCCTCCCAGCGTTTAGAGAGTGGATTGGGAGACAGTTTTCAGACTGCCTGGTACTGCCTGGACTGTATTTTCCCTGCCTTCCCTGAACCTTTCTTGACCTAAGAAAAAAAGAAACAAAATATCCCCCCCTAGTAGTCGAAGGCGGAATAGCAGCTTCCCATTAGTTTCTATGGACGGAAAAGAGCAGATACGGATCAAATGGTTCTCAATGCATTCCTATGGGAAATGCAGATTTGACCTGAGAACTTTTTGACTTGAGAACCGCCTTCCAATACAGATTAAGTTCTCAAGTCAAGACCCCACTGTATGTGAAAGTTGTGCATGCAGTCTAAAGCCTTGACAAGCATACAAACTTTTGAAATGCTGGATAGATTAAAACAACAAGACAGCACATGGCAGGGAGCAGAGGAAGAAGTAGGAAAGGCAAGAGAGCTGCAGATGCACCCCTATCAGACATAAACAATGTAAGTTGAAAGGGACTACAATGTTGGTGTCAGAAGTCATGTATGCTATGATTTAGCTGAGGGTTATAATGAGCCTCACAGTAGAAAGACCAACAATGAGGCCTTCACCATGCTTACAACCATTTGTGTTGCATTTAATTCTGAAGAGGGCAAAGATGTACCTCAATATACCATTCCAAGAGGATACTTTGCCAATGGTCATATTTTAGCTTGCCAACTGTAAAAATTAAAGATCACATAAGACCTGTTTCAGGCGAGGTGGCCGTGCTGGCTTAGGGGATTTTGGAGTTGCCGTCTAAAGAATTGACTTTCTCAAGCTCTCATTGGAATATACTGAAGGGGGAACTAATGACCAACTTAGTTCAGATAGATATTGTAGGCACTGCTATCAGGAGAGCTCAAAGGAAATCAATTTGTGCTCAAAGAATGCAAATTTTCCACTGAAACATCTCCCTGTTCAGCTAAAACGCTTCCTGGGCTGGTCAGCATCTCTTTAGGCTGAATTTCCTCAGATGGTTATTGTTGTGAGGGCAGGAGTCCAGACCTGTGCCTATTGTCTTTGCACAGGTGAAGGGCAAGATACAGCTACAATAAATAACACATGACCGTTGCATACATTTGAGCAATACCACCCAGTTTATCATGCATCATCTTGATGTCCTTTCTTCCAATACACTCGTGTCATTTTACATCCTAATAATGTGAGCAATATCAGAGGTTATCATTAGTCTGCATCTGGTTTCTCAGATTTATTGGCAGCAGTCTATTTTAAAGTACGCGCTGTCCTTTCAAAAACTCTTTTCATTATTGCAGATCCCGTCCTACTGAGTTATGCCAGTAGCTGGATCATTTATTACTATAGCAATTTAATGAGGACTTCTTGTAGGTGTGCATTTGTACCATGGTAACCCCCTGTCTATTTTTTTTTCCTTCAGAAACATCACTACTGTCTGCACTTTCGCTTTGATTTGCTTTACTCTTTTATCTGCAAATCCCATTTTTATCATTAATATTTTCTATTCAGTTTGCCAAGAGGTCTTGATGACTTTATGGACACATTACCCCACCAGTACTTCTGGCAACTGCCTGAACGATTATGTCCTTCTGCTGACATGGATTATTATTGTTTTATAATCTCCTCTATTGCTTCCTGGTATTCTGAGGGCCTTTGCACAGATCATATCTCTGACACAATCAAAAGGACTGCCCAGTGCACCTTCACCAAATAGTAAATGCAAAGGCAATACCTTTATAGACCACTAAACAAGTTATCATGCTATCTGTGAGCTTTCATGCATCAGGACCACTTTGTCAGGCATGTACCAGTGTGAAGAACGTAACGACCAAAAGTTCATAGCAAGATGAATTTTGCCAGGTGCGTCTTTCTTAGATGTAAGTCAGAAGAGGTGCAGGAAATAGAATGACTGCTGTTTTAAGGTTACAGCTGAGGCAGCTGTGGATTGAATATCACCCTCCAGTTCTTCAACCAAAGAAGCACTGGACATACATGCACACACACCTCCTTATTTGGCCTTTCTTTGAAATGCACATGTCTCTGCTTGCCTGGGGATGGGGTGGGGTGGTAACACAGAAAACACAAGTCCTTCATCTGGAAATATGGGTGATAATTTAGTAAACTCACTAGGTTTAGCCAGCTGGAGGCAGATTAAAGTAAAAATGATATTACCTAGTGTTTGCAGTCCTGTTCCACTGATGTTGAGAGTTCATGTGTCTTTCGGGTGGTACCAGGGGTGTATGACTATTTCTTGGTATCCTTGTAATTGCTTTGAATAGAAAGGCAGCCATGTGGTCAATACAAAATACAGATGGAAGAATAGGCATTTTCTTCACAGGCCACTTAAAAATCATCATAGCATATAGAATTTGAAAATAACTTTTCTCAACATTTCTATTGGTCAGTGATTCATCATACACTGTACATATAACAACTTTCTCTTAGTTGACTCTTTGTAGACTGTGGGTCTCTTGAGCATATTCGTGGCCTTTTTTAAACAAAAAGTGGAGGCCATCTGCTGGGACATAGATATCTCCTCTTTATCCGTAGTTTGAGCCAAGATGTCCAGCGCATTACCTTGCCCAGAAAATTTAACACAATTTCAACCTGTGACATCAGCTGAGGTTGACAGGGTCCTTGATTGCTGCAGGGCCACCACCTCCTCACTAGATCCTTGCCCAGCCTGGCTCTTGAAAGCGTCCAGGCCAATAACAACTGAGTGGGCAGGGGCTATTATTAATGGGTCTCTCCGTGAGGGCAGGGTTCCCCTCACCCTCAAGGAGACACTCATTAGACCTATCAGGGAAAAAACCAAAATGGCGGCTGATTATATTAACAACTATTGTCCAGTTGCCAATATCCCCTTTATTAGCAAGCTGGCAGTGAGAGTGGTGGTTGATCAGCTTCAGGCTCTCCTGCAGAAGATTGATGCCCTTGATCTGTTCCAGTTCGGGTTCAGGCCACATCATGGCATTGAGATGGCATTGGCCACCCTGCAAGATGACGTCCTGAGGGAAGCCGATGGGGGCAAAATGGCTTTGTTGGTCCTTCTCAACCTCTCAGCAGCCTTTGATACAATCGACCATAGTATCCTTTTGAGGAGGCTCTCAGGATTGGGGATTGATGCTCTGGCCTTGGCCTGGCTACGATCCTTCCTGGAAGACTGTCCCCAGAGAGCTCAGCTTGGGGAGATGTTCGCTCTGTGGACTCTCAATTGTGGGGTCCCACAGGGGTCAATCATCTCCCTGATGCTATTTAGTATCTATATGAGGCCTCTGTGGGAGGTTATCAGGAGTTTTGGAGCTCTGTGTCACCAATATGTGGATGACACTCAACTCTATCTCTCCTTCCACCCTTCTGCAGTGGATGCTGTTCCATCCCTTGAGTGCTGCCTGGATGCTGTGCTGGGGTGGATGAGGGAAAACAGACTGAGGCTGAACCCAGACAAGACAGAAATCCTGCAGATGGGGACCTCTAGTGACTATGGTTTGGGTGACTCCCTCTCTTTCGGGGGGGGTTACTCTTTCCACAAAAGATGAGGTTCGTATAAATGGCATCACAGGTAGCGTTCCACTTATTTCCACCTAAAGGTGGTCCATTCTGCTTATTTCCACCTAAAGTGGGTTGCCCATCTGCATCCCTACCTTGACACCGGGTCCCTCACCACATTGGTTCATGCGCTGGCAGTCTTGAGATTAGACTACTACAATGCCCTCTACATGGGGCTGCCCTTGGGACTGCTACAGGGACTGCAATGGGTCCAGAATGTGGTGGCCAGATTGCTGAGTAGGGTTAGAAAATACCAACACATTTCCCCCACCCTGGCCACCTTACACTGGCTTCCTGTTTGCTTCCATGCCAGTTTCAAGGTAATGGTACTAACCTATAAGGCCTTAAATGGTTTCCGACCTCGATATTTGGCCAAGTACCTCTTTCCAATTAGATCTGCCTGCCCTGTAAGATCATCCCAGGCAGGGCAGTTGAAAGTTCTGACCCCATGAGAGGACCAGAAAACAACCACTAGAAAGTAGGCCTTCTTGGCGGTACCTCCACAACTATGGAATGCTCTTCCATCCAAAGTCTATTTGGCCCCTTCACTGGGCACATTTAGGAAGTTGTTAAAAACCTGACTATTTAAGCAGGCCTTCTGTGAACAACCAGCTGTATGATACAACAGTGTTTGCTAAAATATCATCCATCACATGGCCATGCTTCTTGTCTTTGATATTTTATGCTTTTAACTGTAATTTATTGTATTATACTTGTTTTACTGTACTTTATGATATTTGATTTATGCCCCAATTGTGTTGTTGTTGTTGTTGTTGTTGTTGTTGTTGTTGTTGTTGTTGTTGTTGTTGTTGTTGTTGTTGTTGTTGTTTTGTTACTCTTTTCTTTTATCTGCTGTAGACCGCCCAGAGTGGCCTTGACTGCCAGATGGGAGGTATATAAATCAAATCAAATCAAATCAAAAGCAACCACCATCACCACCACCACCATCATCATTTACTCATAACCCTGGTCTGGACAGGGACTGTGTAGTTTGTTTATGGCTACACAGATTGGCTGTTCTCTCAGAAGGTACAGTGAGGAATCGAACTCCCAGCCTCTGGTTCTGCAACCAGATATTTAAATCACTGAACTATCCAGCCAGCAGGTCTACACATATATTTTGAAAAAAAGAGATAATTTTTAAGATACAGTCAAGAACTACTATCTGACTGTTGAATTTTCAAAGTAGTTATGTTAGTCTTTGCAAGCATATCAGACCTAAATAAAACATGACACAATAAACAAACAAGCAAAATATATTGTGGGACCTTGAACATTAACTGCCATATTTCAATATGAGATTTAAAGGATCAAATCTGAGGAAATGGACTTGATCCATGAAAGTACACCTTGAAATATAACAATTAATCTTTAAGGTGCCACAACATTGTATTTTTTTCTTCTGTTTTGTTCTTGTCTGGTGGTAAGTTAAAAACTATGTATTCCTCTTTTTTACTCAACAGCAGTGATTTCTTTCTTTCTTTTATTAGTTCAATGTTAGTTCAATCAATTATGTATATATAATACGATGAGGATTGGTTATGATATTATTGATTATAAGCAGTGATCACTATACTTCAAAAGCTTTGGTGAATAGTAACATTTTGACTTTGCACAAAAAGAAGCCAACACCAACAGGGCCTCTAAGGAAAGGGTATTCCACAACACTAGGATGTGAAGAATGCTCACTTTATTTTATTTTCTTCAGCCTCTTGTGACACAATGAAATACTTCATCAAGGAATGCTCAAAAGTTGGACCTACCCCCACCCCACCCTCAATTTTCATGGCTGATAACACCAGGATTATCTCCTTGGGGCCACCCAACTCTGGATGGTTGTCATGCTACAGACATTGAACCCAATAATGCCATGGAAGTAGAGGACAATATGGCATCAGAAGGTACTTGCCCTGAGTGTCCAAAGAGTGAGGCATTTTCTGCAAACAGTGAGTTTCCAGGAGTTTTAGGCAAGTCAGGGCAAGCTGGGATGGAAGATTTAGAGGAATATGGAATGAAGGATGAGAGGGACAAAGGTATAAAAGGAAGGGAGGAGCAATCAGCAGAGGGAATAGCGATGAAGAGAGGCAATGGAACCTGAGGGGAGAGGACTGAAGAGGCAGATGAGGAGGAAGAGGGAGAGACCTGGGTGGATGCTCCAGAGTAGACACCACCACCATATGGACACCATTGCACAATGTTAGTTCAATCAATCTCCTCATGACCCTGAACCAAAGACCCCTACTGTGATGCAACTGTGGAGGTGAAGAAGGTCTTGGCAATTTGAGAGCCTCTGAGACCTGGAAGCTGAAGTGCTTGCCCTGTGGGGCCTGTCCTATCAGCTGCATACTACAGTCAAAGACACCAATAAGTCTTAACCTATTGACAGACATTAGAGAAGATTATGTAACCACTCCTCAGATGGGGGCCAAGGAACACCTTTGAATGCAATGTAACCTGGAAAAAGACAAGAGGTCTATGAACAGGTTTTGTAAATAAAGTTAAATTGAACAGTATTTCAGATTCCCACTCTCATGTCAGATATGTGGCACCTTTTGACACCCCTAATTTACAAAATATTTCAGATACAGACAACTGACTTTTTCAGCTCTTCCGCCAACTGCATCTTTATAGTCTGCTTTAATACATGAGTAAATATATTTCACTTGTGGAAATTCAGTGAACTGGAAACATATACTTTTCCAATCAACTGCATCTGCTAGCAAAATATTTTAAAATGTGATTTTCTTTATCAAGAAGATCAGATATTTGATATTTGTTGCTAGTTCTTGCTTACCCTCCCCCCTCCTTTGGAGCAGAAGACTGGACATGTGTGAAGGAAAAAGTGCCCATAAATTATATTTTGCCGATTACATTTACTTTTAGCTCTCTGAAGCCTGGAGATTGTTTCCAACATTCAAGTTGCAGCAGAAGCTTTCCTGTAGTCAAACATCCTTTCAATTATTTACTACATGAATACAGAACATGCTGTTGAGGCATAATATGAACGGCCCAATTCTCAGTTGGCTTTGCCAGTGCAGTCCCTGTTGTGCTATGGAATGAAACTCACTCTGCCAGACTGCTTTGATGATCAGACTGGGGCCTTGTACACAAGTGTGATTACTAAAGAGGAATGTAAAACTTAACATGTTAGATTTTGGATAGTGAAGCATAATGGATAATAAAGCAAAGCTGGACTAAGCTACAACTCCCAGAATCCTCCATCTAGAAAGATGTCTGCCTGAGCAATTATGGGAATTCAAGTTCACAACAGTAGCTTTCCTATGCTCTGGGATAAAGGGCCAAACTACACCACAAATCGTCTCATTTCCATTTTCACATAGAGTGTGCAGTCGTTTTCAAAAGGTGAATGATGTTCTGGGAGGTTTACCTGTGAGGTTTACTTGATTTAGAAGAAGAGGTGTGTGTGCGTGTGTGTGTGTGGGGGGTTAGTGATGAGGTGTGTGTGTGTGGGGGGTTAATGATGTAGATTTTTTTCGTACAAAAAAGCATAGTTATATATACAGTGATTACAAAAAGATGATCTGCCATGTTCTCTCCTGTGTCTGGTGCCCAAAGAACATAATGAATTCCTTACCTTGAGGAAATAATCCTAAAAGAAACAACTTGACAATTCTACATGTGCAAATGTTACAGACCTATTTTTGTGGGGGAGAGAAGAGAGGTCCCAAACATGCAGTGTTGCTATTCTATGTACTAAGAGTGATCACAAATGACGCAAGGCTGCAAATGATGATTAGACCACATAATTGGAGTTATATAATAATCTTTAGCTTATATTGTTTAAAATGGTGTGAGGTGTCCATGTGACCAGTATATGACATTTACTGGCATGCAAATTACCAGCCCAGTAAGATATTCCTTCACTAATGACCGTATCTTACTTATCTTACAGGTGCAAGGCCAAACTATTCAAAACAAAGCCGGATGTCTGCCATACTGGCTATTTGCCAGCCTCAAAATTCACAGGGGTCATGGCTTGCTACTCCAATAAAATGAATAGAAATATTATAGAAAATGTTTGAACCACATATAGAGCTCAGTAACTAACTGATATGGGGGGGGGGGGGAAGGTTGACAGTTGATGAGGGGATAAGGACTGATTTAAAAGGTATACAAAATGGTCCTAGAGGCTGACTAAGTAAAGAACACTCTTTCCTAAGTGGTGGTAGAGGAAATAAGATTCTTTTTTCTTTCTTCAACATGATGAACCTATCCTGATGTGATTTTTTATTTGTTTTTGCTTTAGCTTATTAAAATAATCTTGTTAATGTGACTTACTTAATTGAGAGTTACTTGACTTGGTTAATATTTTTGCATTACTTCTGATGGAATATTTTAGCTAAGTTCCTATAATTCTCTTTTTGACAAATCATATTAAGTTTGTAAATATAAATTTTGAGAATAATATCACATACAAATATCTACCTGCAAATGCTTGTTCAATAAGAGGAGAAAAATTAGTGATTGTTCTCGACAATCAGTTTGTCTGTTTTTCATGAAGAAATTATCTAGGATAACCTGAAAAAGAAAGCAAATTATATCATATGAAAAAGATTTATCTGGTTGTTACTGGAATCAACCCTTTCAGGGATAAATTCCAGCTTCTGATTTTTCTCTAGAGGGCTATACATTTCTGTAGAGCTCTTAGAGAGATGTTTATGTGCCGGTCTGTCTGACTTGACATTTTTGATGAGCCAGACAGAGAATCAGAAGTTTTATGCACCTGATTTCTGAGACTGATGAACCCAGGAAAAGATTTACCTCATTGCTTATGAGCTAACTTACATGGAATGGAATTGATTGCTCTCAATCATATATATATATAAGAGAAGATATGCTGAAATCTGAAGAATGATCATTAGTTTTAGAGCTGCAGTTATTCCTTTCACCAAAGTGGGCACAGAGATACAGATTAGTAGGTGGACAGATAGTTGTCTTAATTATTCAGCCAGAAAGTGATTATGCCAGTTTATGATGATACAGACATGCTGTCCTTGAGGCTTTGATTATGAACATTAGGTAACAGACACAATGTTGCATCATGATGAACAACATGGACCCTTGACAATGCCTGAAGCTTTTGAAGTTTTAGTCAGAATCAGATGTTTTTTCAGCAGTTTTGCCAGTTCCAGCAGGATGTCAGAGAGCTGGACTGACATTACTGGATACTCCCTCAGTTGATGTTGAACTCACCTATGCAGCAGCATCTGTGGAAGAGATAGGAGAGTAGCATAATCCTTTGGTGGCAGAGACTTCCCTCCAAACATTGATCTGCTGGGAGATGAATCAATGACAACAAAGAGATGCATTGTGACCTTACAAAGACCATTGTGGAACACTGGACTCTCACAAGTGATTACAGGTCAGCTTTCAGTTCAAACTCCCATGAGAGAAGGGACAAATTTATGGAATAGTTTAAAGGGATTGTTAATGCCTTTGCTTACATAAAGGGAAGAAATTCCCATAGCTTATAAGCCGACTGCCTTGGAAGCTGCTTCAGGAGCAATAAATGCATATGAACATCATATACATCTTCATTTAAATTTACCACCTTATGATTTCTCCTAAAGAGGAATGTGAAACCTGTTTGGGTGTTTTAGCGTGGATTTTCATGGCCATCAAGAGCAGTCCTATTTCAGATTTTGGGACAGTGATGCAGAATGCAGTGAAAACCATAGGATTCACACCAGCTTATTCATTGGGTATGAAAATACTACCTTAGTTTCTGGTTATTTGGGGAACCCTGAAAACATTAATAAAATATTATTAATAAAATAGCTATACAAAAACAGCTGAATACCCGTAAGTTGCCAACTGATGCTGAACGTACAGGACAGTTCACAGAGATTCTCCAGAGAGTCTTTTCATCTGTTGGACAATTTTTGCTACCCTGCCAGATGTTCACATGAGAGAAGGACAGAGAGAGAGAAGGTACCACATTTCAGGAAGAGAGATCCAGGAAGAGAGACGTGGTCCTCCATAGGAGAGAACTTTGAGAAGGCATTTCCAGCCAAAAAAAGGAATGGTCAAGAGAGAATGAATCTGTGGAACATATTACTGCTTCTTTATCAGGAGAAGGGTTATCATTTTATGCATAGTACCTTTTTTCTACTTCAGCTGGTACCAAGATGAAAGTTGAATCTGATGCTACTGGGAAAGCCTCAGTGCAAAGACAGCAAAAGCTGTGCAAAACAGAAAACCAAACAAAAACAGAAACACAAAAAGAACCCTAAAGAAAGAGAATTCTGGAGATGAAACTGAAAGTGCAGTTAAAACCAGGAACTGAGTACCTGATGTGAAAAGGATACTGGAGCAGAAATCTTAATCCTTAATGATTTGAGAAAACATTCAGAAGTGAAATAATTATTTTAAAATTTACCAAGGACTCTTGCTGTAATAGGTGCTCCTATTCATCACATAGGGGGATGTGTTGGCGCTGTGGGTTAAACCGCAGAAGCCTCTGTGCTGCAGGGTCAGAAGACCAGCAGTCGTAAGATCGAATCCACGTGACTAAGTGAGCTCCTGTCGCTTGTCCCAGCTCCTGCCAACCTAGCAGTTCGAAAGCATGTAAAAATGCAAGTAGATAAATAGGTACCACCACGGTGAAGGTGACGACATTCCGTGTCTAGTCACGCTGGCCACGTGACCACGGAAACTGTCTACACACAAACGCTGGCTCTACAGCTTGGAAACGGGGATGGCAACTGCCTCCTAGAGTTGGACACAACTAGACTAAATGTTAAGGGGAACCTTTACATTTACTTATTCATCACATAGAAGTATGGTTTCTGTACTTTCCCAACTCAGTTATTATTGAAATAGCAGATTGTCCTGCTTTGAATGAAAAATAAACAATTCTTCTTTTGCAGGATAATGCTCCAGTCATATGGTAAATGGACTATGCTAATGATCCTGGAGAGAAGGCTTTAAGAAACACAATTTTAATTGTGTAAGTGTCAAGAGAACAGCTTAATCAAACTAGTGAATACAATTTGATGTGGTTACCAGAGACTGGTTGTTTGACAAATTCCAGAAAGTCTGTAACTGGATATATTCCACTTCTATTTTGGGAATATGAGCCTTTTTAAAAAAGGGAATGTTGCCCTCCTCACCATTCATGGCAAAACTGGAAACGGATATCCAAACCAAGCATTAAGACTCAATTGCAACAAATTTTGGGTATTTTAAAATTTTGCAAGAACAATTCCAATCAATGCAACTTTGGCAATAAAACTATATGATCTTTTAAAAGGAGGTAGATTTTATGATTCCTGTTGAACATCTGAGCATGACCAAGCATTAGCTAAAGTTGTAGATGCCATCCATTCAGCAGCATAATTGCCAACACAAAAAGTGGATAAACCTTTTGTGGTTTATCTATCTGTTAGACAACACTCCTGAACTGCAACATAAAAGAATCAAGGCAACAAACTTCCTATAAGCTTCATATTTTATTTGTTAAATTGATGGATCCACACAGCACTCTTCAAACCCTATATAGCATATACTGTAATGGCAGCAGTAACCCAAGGCAAATGGAAAAAAATACATTCAAGGAAACAGCACATAGAGTGTACAATTTATGAGATATTATAGCTCAACAAGATGAGGTTATTCTCCTGGTGAAGACTCTACAATTGATACAAAATGGCTGGTGTCTAAATGGCCAGTAGATGCCATCTTAATAGCTAGGCAATAGCTGGAAGAACCTGTATACTGTATTTGGAAAATGTTCATGAAAAAGATATATGAAATTCTCTGTGACTAAAAACTTGCATAACACTGGGATGTTATGCAAGACTGGCAGGAGAAAAATGAGAAATATAACAAGGTAGAGATTGACACTTCTGCCCATCCTGGAGTACAGCCTGATGGATTGGCTGATATCAGGTGAGAAATGATTGGAGAGGAAAAGCAGAAATATGACAAAGCAATTTCTTAGCAGAGCTGATTAACCTGCTTTCCTTCACTTGCTTCTCATCATCATTCCTTCAGTTGCAACCAGATGCTTTGTTGGGTGTATGTGTCTATTTAAATGTAAATCCAAATACTATAAAGACACAAATTCATCTCTTTCTCTAAAAGACACCAGCAAAATCCAAGTAAGTATTGCTTGTGGACTTCCCCAAACCCTGAGGGATGAAGAGGCATGTAATCAAGCTTCAATGATCTCTCAATTGTTCCAAGGTCCCACAAAATAGTTAGTGATTGTCAAAATGTTAAAAAGATTTTGCGTTCACATTTCTCAAAATTAAGCAAAACACGTAGGCTTAGCTATTTACATATGTAAAAGTTACAGTTGTACTACAAAAGGAGTAATGTTATTAAGTGAACATTGTAACATAAGTTGTACTTTTGCTGTTGTGAAAAATAATTTATTACATATCACTCATCATATTAACTAGTTATTTGCAGTCTATTGTTTTCAGCTTGAGACAATCTCACTCTTGTCCTCCCCCAGCATTGCCGAGCCAGGACAGGCAATAATTCCTGCAATAAAATGCAAATGTTCCACTGTTTGCCAGATGGAATCACTCAGACTTCATAACCCCATATGTGTAACAAATTCTGAGTCATTTTGGAATTGTTTGACAGATGGGAAATGTAAATGGTACTATAAGAGATTTGTTTGAAAGCAACATTTAAAAAGAAGAAACTCTGAATAGTCAGTAAACATCAGCTCTGAAGCATATTGTCAGTGCTCCCCCAACATCATTACAAAGGCCTGCACAATTATTTCAATAGAAGGGGTGTTTCTAAACATGTTTCTACAATAGCAGCTCCCCATGCTTCTTGACAAACCACTTTGTCAGCTGGGAGTGGTGGTGGTTGCAAAGCAGCTTGAGAAACAACACTGAATCCCTGTCATTTTTTTTTGTCATTCATAGAAAAACAGTTATCTGTTAAAGCATTCAAAAATTATAATCAGATGTATTGTGATTTTTTTTTAAAAAAGAGAGAATACATAATCTAAATAAGGATGAGTCAAATGGCAATTAGCCAACACAAGTCAAAGTGCTTACTATTTCTGTAAAAAAACACAAAGTTTTTATGAATAAAAAATCCTGTGTTCAAAGTGATAGTATGCAATCTGAAATTAATTCCTAATTCTGACTCACATATCCTGTAAATACACTGAAGGTGGCAAGCTCTTTCTGTGACATTTTATTAATTTTTCAGTATGGAACACTTATGTCTCTTTCCTTCCACTTCACCATCTACATTTTATTCATTTGGCACTGCAGGCTAAACCGCAGAAGCCTGTGCTGCAGGGTTAGAAGTCCAGCAGTCGTAAGATCGAATCCACATGACAGAGTGAGCTCCCATCACTTGTCCCAGCTCCCGCCAACCTAGCGGTTCGAAAGCATGCAAATGCAAGTAGATAAATAGGGACCACCTCGGTGGGAAGGTAACAGCGTTCCGTGTCTAAGTCGCACTGGCCATGTGATCACGGAAGATTGTCTTCGGACAAAATGCTGGCTCTATGGCTTGGAAACGGGGATGAACACCACCCCCTAGAGTCGAACGCGACTGGACAAAACTTGTTAAGGGGAACCTTTACTTTTACCTAATACAAAAAGGCAGCCTCTAATCTAACTACGTGTTTTCTGGCTTTGTATAAAATGTGGACTTCCTGTGTCATCTGAGATGCAAATCCCACAGTCTAGTGGGTGGGATGAGAAGCATCTCGTTTAAGCTCTGAATGGTTGTCTAAGCAAAGTTAGAATCACATGAGCACATTTCTTGGCAATTATAGTATGACAGTTTGGCTCTGCATTAGAGACGGGCACAAATCAGAAAAAAGGCAATTCATTTTGATTCCTGATTTGTTGAGGTTGACAAATGATGAATTACAAATTTACATTTTTCCTGATGAATCAATGAATTGATTAGTTAATTCATTTTTGAATTTAAAACCCTCTAAAACAGAGAACGCTTCCCATGACTCTCCTCTACAATCTCTCCAAGTTTGATGAAGATTGGTTTTGACATCCAAGTTATACACCCACAAAGTGGGTCTGCCCCCCAGGAAAGTGCCATTTCCTACCTTATTTCTCTGAAAATAAGACTGGGCCCTATATTAAATTTTGCTCCAAAAATTAGGGCTTGTTTTCAGGATATGTTTTATCCTTTATATAGACAACAATCTACAATTATTCAAGTACAATCATGTCATCTTCTTCTAGAACATCATCATAACTCTCCAAACCCCAAATTCCATCCTGAATTTCTTGTGACTCAATTTCCTGTAGAAGCAATGGCCCCAACATATCTTGGAAGCCAATCAAGAGGTGGCACTTCAGCAGGAAGGGTCATCGTGGGGAGACCCAAACTCGCAGACTGTGGGGAGGGGGGGAAGAGAGGGTTGGGTTAAAAAGGTGAGAGAAATGGGAGAGGGGGAGAGAGGGGAGAGGAGACAGAAGAAGAAAGGGAGGGGAGAGGTGGCAGTGGCAGTGATGTCAGTGTTAAGGGCCCCAACACAAACTGGCCTCAAATCTTTTCCACTGCAGGACCGAATGGTTTCTGTATCATTTCTGGAACACATTTGCTTGTTGAGATGGTGGGGGGAGGGAGAAGTATGGATCCCGCTGGCCCGAGTGGATGAGATGGAGTCAATCTAGGTTGCTGCACAAGGAGTCCCTGATGGAGGTCAGGGTTTCACTTAACTGGGGCTTATTTTGGAAGTAGGGCTTATTTTACTTACTTACTTACTTACTTACTTACTTACTTACTTACTTACTTACTTACTTATTAGATTTCTACTGATGGCACGAAGCTCCACACCCCCTTATGACCCCACCCAGTGGTCTCATATAGATATTAAACGGCATTGGGGAGATGATCAACCTCTGCAGAATCCCACAATTGAGACTCCATGGGCTGAGACATTCTCCCCAAGCTGTACTCTCTGGGGACAGTCCTCCAAGAAGGATCAGTGCCAGGCAAGTGCCAGACCACCGATTCCCAGGTCAGAGAGCCTCCCTAGGAAGATACCATGGTCAACGGTATCGAAGGTGGCTGAGATATCGAGGAGGACCAACAAGGACATGTTGCCCCTGTCAGCCTCCCTCAACAGGTCATCCAACAGTGCAACCAGTGTTGTTTCTGTGCCATGGTGTGGCCTGAAGCCTGGCTGAAAAAGATTCAGGGCATTGGTTCCATCCAAAAGAGCTTGAAACTGATCAGCTACCACCCTCTCCACCACTTTGCTGGTTTATCTCTCCCAGCAGATGACCTCCACTTTTGATTTAAAAAATGCTGCAGATTGCTCAGGTGAAATATTAGTGAGAGGCCCGTCACCCAGACCAATTCTGGATAGATTGCAAACTATACGTAAAAGTTTCGCCTGCTGATTTAAAGCTTTGCTTATCCGGTCAGCGAAGTATGATTGTCTAGCAGCCTTCACCTTAGCCAGGTAATTGTTAGTTACAATCCTGATAGCTTTCCTATTATAAGCCATTGGTTTATCTCTCCAAAGGCACTCTAACCATAACCTATTTCACATCATAGCTCATAGTTCCTGATTATACCAGCCCCCTGGCTGAGCTCTGCACCGGAGAGGGCATTTAGGAGCAATTGTGTCTACAGCCCTAGTTGCAGCGGCAAGCCAGCAGTCAACCAGAGCTTCGACAGGAGCAGCAGACAGATCAGCTGGAATCCCTCTCATGGTATCTTGGAATCACAATGGATCCTGTAACCTTTGAAGGCAGACCATTGAAATAGGTCCATGTTCCCTGCAGGGAGGGAGTGCCACTGAGAGGTTACATTTTATTAGGTGGTGATCTGACCATGACAAGGGGACTGACACCAGGTCAGTCACCATCAGACCATGATCGCTCCACTCAGTGGAAAATACCTGGTCTAGCATATGGCCACTGACATGTGTGGGACTGTTGACATGTTGGGACATGTCTAAGGAAGCCATGGTTTCCAAGAACTCAAGAGATGGGCTGGAAACCTCTGCCTCTGCATGAATATTGAAGTCACCCAGAACTAAAAGCCTTGGGGACTCCAACAGTGCTGTGGAGACAAAGTCCACCAGCTCTGGTAGGGAAGTGGAGAGCGCAGTAACCCAGCAAGATCCCAATACCATCCCTGGCCCCAACAGACACATGGAAGGCCTGCAGACCTGGCTTTACCACTGTAGAGTGCCTAGTAACCTCAAGAGTATTTCTATAAACAATGGCTACACCCCCCCGCCCCTCCAGTCTACCCTGGTGCTGGACCGCATAGCCAGGAGGACAGGCCAGGGTCAAGGGAACTCCCCCTTCCCCACCCATCTATGTCTCAGTCATGCACACCTGGTCTGCAGCCTCCTTCAGAATAAGATCTTGGATAATCTGGGATTTATTGGACACAGACCTGGCATTTAGCAGCACCAGTTTTAGAGTGGAGCAGCACCAGTTTTAGAGTCAAGACTGGCAGTTGGTCACAGTCCCAGAACATTGAACAGCCTTCAAATATCTGTTCACTCTTCTTCTTACACGAGTAGGGAGTGTGCCATCACCATATCTCCCTCTACCCGTAATCACCCGGATGTTCTCAGGACCCCTGGTGGGGGGCAGAACTTCCACTCCATGTCAAGAAAGAAAAGTAAAAAATGCACAGAATTAATACAGATGTGATACAGTAATCAAATTAATAAAGCTTAATCCAAATATTAAGTCATAATAATACACTTTAAATTAATCAGTAAAATAACAGAACAAAATAAAACAAACAAAACTAAAATAGTATAAATAAGATAAATAAAATAAAAATAAAGCAGGTTATATCAAACCCAAAATCCCCCCCTCACAGTTGGTTCTGTCCCCCTGCACTTTAATTATAGATCTTATTTTCCTCCAGGAGGTTTTTGGAGATGAGTTCAGGTTTACAGGAGAGGCAGACACGGACAGAGCAAAGTTCCAGATTGTGAATAAAGGTGGAAATAACAATGCTACCGGTAGGAATGGTGCTGACATTGCCATGTTCCACAGCACGGGGTGTAAAAGAAGAGTCCACACTGAACATGCCAGGGGAGAACGCAAAAAGGATTCCCTTGGCAGTTGGCATTAATGATGTCTCCCAGATCCCAAGGAGGCTCAGGAGCGATATCCCAACAGTGACCCATAGTGGACCCCTTGGCAAGGCCTCCCAGCACTCTGCAATCCAACTTCATCTGGCTCACTGGGCCTTCCACGGAGAACTCCTCTGAGCCTCCCGCGGGGTCTCTGACTCCTCTGGATTCCCCCTGTGGGTCCTTGGCCAGTGTGTTCTTCCTCCCGCAGGTGCCTCTGACTCTTCCAGATTCCACTGCAAGTGCTTGGCCAGTGAGCTCTTCCTCCTGGCTGCCACTGACTCCCCCCCAGCTCCCTCAGCGAGTCCTCGGGCTGGTGGGCTCTTCTACCCCTCCACTCTGGGATACGTTGCTCGAAGCCCCAGCGCCAGGTCCAACAAGCCCAGTGACTCCCATGGAGACAGACTCCCCAAACCCCTGAATGCAAAGCAGGGTCCAGTCACCTCAGCGAAGCAGGCTCCAGTCACTTCTCCTGTCTCGGCTGCTTCTCCTCCCATTCTCAAAACAACCTCCGACCAACTTTTGAAAAAAAAATCGAACCTCTCTTCAGGTAAGTGGTGGTGAGGGGAACGGTGGAAAAACAAACCAACAAAACAAACAAAATAAATAAAGAAGAAAAATAAAGAAAAATAAAGAAAAAAAGGAAATACCAAGCCAAAGCAGCGGGGAAAAGAAAACCCTGACCAGCTAACGACCCACCATCTTGAATGCACTTATATTATGAACATCCTGGAAAATCGTATTAGGGCTGATTTACAGGTTAGGTCTTATTTTCGGTGAAGGGAAACTGGGAGATACTGTCAAAGACTGTCAGTAGAAGTTTCTCTGCTAGATGCCTAGGGGGGCATTTTATAGCCAAATGAAGTGAAGTGCCCATCTCAAACTTCACTATTATCCTATCAAATGTTCTTTCCTTAAACTACTTTCCACACATCCTTCACCATTGGAAAGGGTAGTTAAGGATGATGGGAGTCTAGCCAAAACAGAAGGGCCACAGGTACCTGAACCCTGTTGTGTTGTTCCCCTGTTATGTTGGAATATTCAGTTCCAAGTAAGCAGGACTTAGTTCATCACAAAGTCAAGGGCATACTCTTCAACATTAAAGAGAATAGGAGGGACATCTCCTTATGCACACAAAGTTCCACAAATAATATGAAGTCTACACATCCACACTAAAACTACTAATTACAGTTTTTTTGTTTGTTTGTTTGTTCAGTCGTTTAGTCGTGTCCGACTCTTTGTGACCCCATGGACCAGAGCTAACTTCTGTGAATGGAATATGCTTTTGTGGAGACATAATTCATCCAATGCATACAGTGTTACCTCAGTGATGTCTGAAGTAGTGAACTGTAAAAACAAGGTGGTCTCAAAAGGAAACAAAATACGAAAAAGTAGAGGCAGTGATTACTTTAAAAATGACTACTGAAACATGCCTATATATTAGTTGTCTGCCGAAAATTTCTACAGTGAGAATTTCATCCATTCTTAATCAGTCAGTGAGGTGATGGTGGAAATCTTTCAAAGGAGAAATTTGGAGAAATTCTCCTGAGTGAGTTTCAGAGTTCTTGTGCTTATTTTAATGATGAAGTAATTGAAGATTATGTGTGCAAATTTTGTGTGTCATTGAACAATCATCTCCATGACAGTCAGAAATTCCCCAGCTTCCTGCACTTCAGTGAATATGCAGGGCAATTTCCCAAGAAATTGGAGAATGTCTCCTTTCACTGAAGAAACCCAGCAAATTGCCCCCTCCCCAGTTTCTCATTCTGTAAACAGAGTGGAGAATTCCAAATTACCATTTCTTCACAGCTGTATGTAGTCACTGAAATCCTGTTCCATAACTTACGTCCCTATAAGGGTGATGATGCCAGCAGGAAGGGCAATTGGTTGTTGTGGGTTTTTTGGGCTCTTTGGCTGTGTTCTGAAGGTTGTTCTTCCTGACGTTTCGCCAGTCTCTGTAGCCAGCATCTTCAGAGGACTGGAGTAGGAAGGGCAATTGTTTTTGGAAATAAAACATTTCCTACTGCTCTGAGACTCTCACAGCTCCTGTGTAATCTCTTCATCATTGGAAAGCCAAGGGAGCTGCAGCACAAGGGGAGGAAATCTTTAATTAGACAATTTGCTAGCGTGTGTTATGGAACAGGATTTCAGCCAATGTGATAAAATTTCTGTATTGAATGATATGACCAGTATGTCAAAAGCTTAACATAGCATAATAAAATCAGTTAACCTCAAAACTTTTGTCCACTTTTTGTAGCAACAGATTAACATGGCTACCCTTTGGAAACTGACAAAATATTCGTTCATGTGTCATTTGATTACTCACTTAGGGATTGACTCACAAGAGTAAACTGTAGAAACTAACATGATGAAAACAAGGGATGGCTTTCAGGTGATACAAAGGGAAATGGAACAAAGGTTCTCTAGGAGGTATTTGATCTATGAAGGCATTTCAAAAAGTGAAGCATACATCTCAACAGGCTGTTTTGTTTAGCCAATTAAAATACATAACATAAAATTTTCAAGGTCATGGAAGACTACTGCCTATTAAGACTCTACACCTTTTTATATGGGACTGCTAAGGCCTACTAACTCCTAAAAACAATACAATAAATCGCTTGAAATTGGATTTTTCAAGAATTTCGTAGAAATGAGCTGTAATAAGCAATGAATCATCTGAAGTTCTTTCTTGATGAAAGAAAGAAAAAAACCTAATGGTACATTGATACAAAACTGATGACTCGTAAGAAGGTGACTATAACAGGAAGAAAAGGATCAACAGACTACTGAACTGTTAATAAGAATGCAAAAATCAATAATTTGTGCAGATCAATAACAGGCATTTTAGAAAGTCAGGAACATATATGCATCATCTACCTGTCTGAAGAATGGAGAAATTTAGATATGGGACTAACTGGGACAAAGATATGCATGGTCTACTCTATGTGCTAAGAATGCTTGTTCTGTTCTGAGGGTGAACAGCATAAAATTTAATATGTTTAGACACGTAATGAGCAATTCCTATGTGAAATCAGGGAGAAGTGCAGCAGGGAGGGGCTACATTTGTTATTTTTTAAGCAAATAGATCACACGCTGTCATTACGTCAAGTGTATGGGTACCAAACAAAGAAATTGGAAGGCCATACTAGTTGGGCACAAATTTATTGGGGTTCTAGAATTCTAAACCAACTGTCTAAATGGTGGAATATTATTTGCATACATTTCTATTGAGAGAAAAGCAACAGTCAACAATAACAACCTATAATAATTCTCAATGTTCAATAATAATAATTATCAGTTTCAAAAATGTCAAATATCTTAACATTTTATAATCAGAATTATTCCTCTGCTTCAGAATTAATTCTCTAAAATACTTGATATATGATCCATCAGATGGATACTTCCTGAGCAGTAAATTACTAATCCCAGAATCCATTTTCTTGATACTTCCCCTCTCCTGACTTTATTTTATTTTATTTTGTTATTAGCCCACCTATCTAAAGGCATGCCACTACTCTTGGTCCTTTATTTTCTTTCTGTTTTGTTTTGTGTTTTATGTCAAATCATATCTCCATAGGCAGCTCATGACCAGAGCAGAGGGGAGGTCTGAATTTTGGGTATAAGTTGTGCCCACACACTCTATTTGTTGCCCATGTCTGTGACAACCCCAGACCTACTGGAGTATGCCACACTTTCATTATGCTGCCACCAACCATTCCCTATAAGGAGTCACACAGACTAGGAATGGATTTTACTAAACAAAAGAACAAGGTTTATTTAAATAACAAACAGGGTAAATAAAAAGATCAAGTAAATAAGATACTGTAACGTGGCTTAGTCTCAATCATACATACAACAGTTTGGTTCACACAGAACACTTTAAAGTAAAGCACAGACCCTGAACCTATCAGTTCTGGCTACCCAGATAGAAACCTGAACCTATCAGGTAGGTACTAACTGACACACAGTTGTACTCAGTCTGACACACAGACACCAACTCTTCACTCTCCACATCAGCTCCAAATATATATACAGTACAGCTCCTCCCCCCTGATGTCCCGCCTTCCACTCCCCATAGGATGGAACTTTCCCTCCAAACCCATGACAGACAGGTACCATCAGTGCTGTATGTAACACCTCCCCTCTTTATAAGTTGTTTTGCAGGGGAAAAGCTAAAGTGCTTTTCTCCAAAAAAACAACCAGGATCAAAACACAAAACAGTTATACAATAACATACAATCCCATACTTACACTCTATGTTAAACATATTACTTATGCATTTAAACATTAACATTTACAATACATTAAGTTACCTTTATTAATACAAACCAAGACTGATCAATAAACAGGTACAAGTAACTTTTGGTCACCAAAATATACATAGTCCATGATTTCTTTCGCCGTCTTCACTCGTTGGGTCTTCTTGACAAGGCGTCAGCAACACAGTTCATTGACCCTCTGACCACCTTCACTTCAAAGTCATAATCTTGCAGGTTTAAAGCCCACCTCATAAGTTTACTATTGTGGGTTTTCATTGTCTTTAACCACTGCAGTGGTGAGTGGTCAGTGCACAGAACAAAATGTCTTCCCCAGATGTAAGGTTTGGCCTTCTGGATCGCGTATACTATGGCCAGGCACTCCTTTTCCATGGTTGCCAAATGTCTCTCACCTTTCTGGAGTTTCCTACTCAGGTAGGACACTGGATGCTGGTCACCATTTTCATCCTCCTGGCAAAGAACTGCTCCTACCCCGCTGTTAGACGCATCGGTGTAGATGATGAACTCCCGGTCGAAGTCTGGAGCACGCAGCACTGGATAATTGATGAGCGCCTCCTTCAACCTCCGGAACGCCTCCTCACAGTCGCTGGTCCACGGGATGCGGTCATCAGTCTTCTTCCGCGTCAGATCGGTCAGCGGAGTCGCCATCTCGCTAAACCTCGGAATGAACTTTCTGTAGTAGCCCACCAACCCAAGAAATGATTTGACTTTTTTCTTGGTGTTGGGCCTGGGCCAATCACGAACAGCCTCTATCTTGGCCTCTAGGGGTTTGATCACTCCTCCCCCCACTATGTGACCCAAGTATTTTATTTCTGGGCTACCCAGCTGCAGTTTGTTCGCTTTGCAGGGCCTAGGCCAAAGCACTTCCTCCCCTGGGTTAAAGTTCCTCTCCCTGGCTTCCTGGTCATACCAGGTTTTCTGTCTAACCTTCTGAGCTTGCAGGTTCTCTGCTGCTAGCTCTAGGTTTCTCTTTAGGTCATTCCTTAAAGAGTCTATATATGTCACAACGTCTTGTGGGTCATCCTGGGTGATCTGCTCCCAATTTTGTTTGATTAAATCAAGTGGACCTTTCACCCTTCTCCCAAACAAAAGTTCAAACGGACTGAACCCGGTACTGGCTTGGGGCACTGATCGATAAGCAAACAAAAGGGATTGCAGCTTCTGGTCCCAATTGTTTGGATTCTCTGCCAAGTAAGCCCTAATCATGCGCATCAGAGTCCCATTGAACTTCTCCGTTAACCCATTACTTTCGGGGTGATAGGCAGTGGTTTCCTTGTGTTTAATTCCACAGATTTGCCATAACCGTTTCATGAGCTTCGATGTAAACGATGCGCCCAAATCTGTGATTATTTCTGAGGCAAATCCCATCCTGGACATATACCCCACCAAGGCATCTGCCACTGTGTTAGTTTCAATGTTAGTCAAGGGAATGGCTTCGGGGTACCTCGTGGCATGGTCCACAATGGTGAGAATGAACCGGTTCCCCCTCTTTGTGGCCTTGGGCAAAGGTCCCACAATATCCACTCCTATACATTTGAACGGGGTGTCAATCACAGACAAAGGGCACAACTTCGCTTTGGTCCTGTCACGGTTATTCCCCTGCCTCTGACACACATCACATTGTTTACAGAACTCCTTGATCTGCTTCCCTATTTCAGGCCAGTAAAAATTTTGTGTGATTCTCTGCTGTGTTTTGTTCACCCCTAAGTGGGCAGCAAACATGTCAGAGTGCCCCCTTTGTAAGATCATGGGGCGATACTTTTCAGGTACCACTAGCTGACTTCTGATCCCATCTCCCCCTTTTGAGATATTCATCAGGGTCTCTCTATATAAAATTCCCTTTTTCTCACGAAATCTCGCTGTGGTTTCAGGTGTTAGCTGGGTGTCTGTCACCTGTTCAAAACACTTTTGGAGAGTGGCGTCTGCCTTTTGCTCTTGGCCAAATTTGCTGTCTGTGGTTAAGGTTTCCACCACAGCTTCGGAACTACCCTCATCTGCTTCCGTCTCGGGCTCTTCAGTACCCCCCTGAACTGTCCCCGTGGTAGCTTGTGAGCGTGTAATCACTAGCACCCGTTTCACATGTTCAGCCAGGTCATTTCCCACGAGCACGGCTGCTGGCAGAGTCGATGAAATCGCTAGCCGCCAAACTCCCCTCCAGCCTTGAAAGCTCATAGGTACCTCAGCTACTGGCAGTGAGATCACCTGTCCCTCAATCCCTGCCACCTTCAAGCTCTCATTTGGGATTATATACTGCCTAGGAATAATGTCTGGATGGCACAGGGTCACCTGGGAACAAGTATCCCTTAGCCCCCTATACTGATGGTCAAGTATTCCTACGTCCACCCCTACAGTCTCAAACAACTGCGAATCTGTCCTCACTAGTAAGCAGCGCTTGACCTCCACAAGAGGACCATTTTCCCCAGCCTGATCAGCAGATGTAACTGTTCCAGATTGAGTAGCCATGGCAACAGGCTCCCTCAGTGGCAAGGAGCTTTGCTCTGTCTGGACACAGAACACAGCTTTTGGCTTGGTTCCACTCAAATCATGAGGCAAATTTCCCTTTAGCTGCTTTAATTTCTCACACTCTGAGATTAGATGGCCCTTTCCTTGACAGAAATAACATTTTCTGCTGTATTTGGAGTCTTTCTCCTCTGGTTTGGGTTTTCCCTCCAAAATCTGAGGTCTTGGTGGTTTCATGTCTGAGGGCTTCCCTTCAACATGGGCCCCTCCCCCTTGCTGGTTTTTCCCTGGTCCCTGAGAGTACTTGCTGTAGGTTTCTTTGGGTTTACCTACAGATTTCCCCTCAGCACCTAAGGGCTTTCTTATTTGGTAAATAAAATCTGCGATCTCTGCCGCCTCTGTCACAGATTTCGGTTTCCTCTCCCTCACCTGGAACTTCAGTTCCCCATGCAGGACTGAATAAAACTGTTCCAGCGCTATCAGGTCTTTGAGCTGCTGGAAGGTCTCTGTCCCCTCCTGAGACAGCCATTTCTCTAGCAGCCTCACCAGTTGGGCCCCCACTTGGGTAAAAGTCTGCTCTGGTTTCTTTGTGAGTGACCTGAATCTTTGCCTCAGCTGTTCAGCATTTATCCCATGTCTGGCAAACACCAGTTTTTTAAACTTAGCGAAGTCTTTCATCAGTTCCACTGGCATCTCTGCATAGACTTCTGCCAGGCTGCCACTGATTAAAGATCACATAATGGTCATTTTCTCAGTTTCCCTTACTGAGAAGTCCACAAACGCTCTTTCCACGAGGGAAAAGAACACCTCAGGGCAATCTCCCTTGTGGTACACAGGGAATTTCTTCAAGTCAGTTTTAGACAATTGGCCCACCTCAGAATCTCTATTGTTATTATTATTCTGGTTCATCATTTCCAATTTTCTTAACTCAAACGCCATCTTCTCTAACTCAAATTGTCTTTGTTTCTCCCTTTCCCTTTCCTCCATTTCAACTTGCCTTTGTTTCTCTTCCCTTTCTATTTCCCTCATCCTCAGTTCATGCTGTTGGGCTAGGACCATTTTTCTGAGTTCTGGGTTCTGTTCTCCCGTGCTCTCATCCTGCACTGAGCCAAATTCCTCCTCAGAACCTTGGTCTACCTGTGGGTCTCTTACTTCACCCATTTCTGCCATTTGGCTTCGAGTCAAGGGCATAATCCCCCCCCCCCAGAACAGGCTGCCTTCAAAAGTCAAGCCTCAAAATAAAATGATGACTTTTTTTCTTGTGCCTCAGGAACAGCCTTCTATAGATTGCTGCTGTTCCTTCAGCACTAACTTGCAACTGTTGCCAGGCAGAATCCACCCCCTCTGCTAGGCCTCTCAGCAGACAGGCGAGATCACTGTTACTTCACACAGCTTTGCCTCAGCCCTTTCCCGCCAAAATGGGTTGCCTCAGAGCTCCCTAATCTAGTCCCCAATCTGAGTTGGCACGTTCTTCCACTAGCGTACCTCCCCGTGAGGTAAGCCTAGAAGATTACCTACGCGCTCTCAGATTGTCCCTGACTAGACCCCCCTTGCTCTGGGCACACTTGCCAAGGTTTTGCTGGACCACTGGACAACTGGACCAGTCGTATCCCACACGCTGGACACCAATCAATGTGACAACCCCAGACCTACTGGAGTATGCCACACTTTCATTATGCTGCCACCAACCATTCCCTATAAGGAGTCACACAGACTAGGAATGGATTTTACTAAACAAAAGAACAAGGTTTATTTAAATAACAAACAGGGTAAATAAAAAGATCAAGTAAATAAGATACTGTAACGTGGCTTAGTCTCAATCATACATACAACAGTTTGGTTCACACAGAACACTTTAAAGTAAAGCACAGACCCTGAACCTATCAGTTCTGGCTACCCAGATAGAAACCTGAACCTATCAGGTAGGTACTAACTGACACACAGTTGTACTCAGTCTGACACACAGACACCAACTCTTCACTCTCCACATCAGCTCCAAATATATATACAGTACAGCTCCTCCCCCCTGATGTCCCGCCTTCCACTCCCCATAGGATGGAACTTTCCCTCCAAACCCATGACAGACAGGTACCATCAGTACCATCTCCATAGGCAGCTCATGACCAGAGCAGAGGGGAGGTCTGAATTTTGGGTATAAGTTGTGCCCACACACTCTATTAGTTGCCCATGTCTATCAAGCAAATTCCCCTAACCTGTTCTACATGTCCTTTTGAAACTATGCTTATTTTGTTGCTTAGGACCAGTCTTGTGCTGCAACTATGCAAGGGAAGAAGGAAATAAGGAGGATAATATCACCCTTTCATAAATACCCTCCAAATGAAAAGGCTGATCTTGTACACAAATCTCTGTACTTATGCATCTGGATCTTAGCACTCTTTATTCCCCCAGAAATCAAATTACTTCCTGCAAACTGCTTTGAATTTTATTCTGAGAAATAAAATGTTACTAGAAACTGAAACTGAATTTCATATATTTGTACATGGGAGATATGCTATAGTGTCCCAATTTTACTCCCACCCCAGTTCCATTTAAAGAAAAATTATGTTTAGTCTCTCTGGTTTTTATTGACCCATGTTTTTATGGTTGATTGTTTGGTCTGTCACCATTGTGTATCCTATTATATATTCAGATTTAGTTGGTGTTTTGTCTGCTTTTGTGTTTAATAACTTAATTGCTGCTTATTATTGAATCTTAGTTTATGTTGTTGATGCTCTTATTGTAAGCCACCCAGTATAGTGGCCTGGCTACTAGATGGGAGAGGTAAAATTTCAATTCAATTCAATTAAAAAAATGAGTGTTCTTCATTGCCCAAATTCTATACCTAAGTTTACTTGCAAATAGCCATCGGCTTTTCCATGCAAATCTCTGTTTTCGTATAGACCTTTATGGGCCTTTCTTAGCTAGAAAATAATTTTGGTCTCTGTTTACCAGTGTTATTTTGCAGTTTCATTTCTCTTCACATATCTTTTCCTTACCCTGGAAAATAACAGGCTAGAAAGAGTATGTGCTTACCATTTAACTGTCTGGGAAAACAAGGGCTTATCATGAAGGTTTGTGCTTATCACCTGGGAAGATAATTTGCTTATACAACTGTGCTGCTCAGTCAACCAATTTTGTACACTTGTACCAGGGAACTCAATGTGTTATCAATTTACTCATTTACTATATTCTTTGAAATCACAAATGTTATCTATTTGCCAGTTAGTGAGAGATCTCCTTACTAATGTACCATTTAATGGGTTAATTTTCAAATGCTTTACCAATTAAGAAGGAATGTGCTATGATTATAGTAAGGGGGCAAGTGCTATCTGCCTTAGAGGTGTGAAAGGGCCAGGATTTAAGGCCATTGTTGAACTTTAGCACAGGCCTGTCTTGAAAGTTCTGGGCAATTTAGGTGGTCATGGATTCCACTAAGGTCATGAGACTTAGAGTGCAATGACCCAGTAACTGCTTCCAGGGTCCTTCAGTGGTACAAGGGAGTTCAGGTTGTAACTTTGCTTTGCTGTATTAGGGTTACTAGCTTTCTTCATACTATTATCTGTACTCAATTTTTTATAGGTGTATTCCCTTTTCCCCCTCTTAATAAAGCTTTTAAAACTTCTCTCAAAGGTGTGGTTATTGTCTCTTGAACCCGTTATCTTTTGTTGTTTTTGACACGAATCCTTTAAAAAATTTAAAAACATAAATACATTAGAGAAATGGTCAAACGAGCAGTTTTCAATATTCTCTTTTCATAAAACATTATCTGCTGAAAATGAAAGCTTTATAAAATACCTAGGGAATGAACAGATTTCTTCCTTCTTAAAGGATCAACACTTTCCTAACTCCACTAAGAAACCATCTTATTTTCTGTGCATCGTGGATAAATTGTAAAGGTTAAAACTAAGTCTAGAGCTAATTCTGTACACCTGGCAAGCATTTTCAGGCAGCAATTAAAATCTGAGAGTATATTATTGCACTCCTACTTTTTAAAAAAAGTCAGTATATCAATTATTTACATTAACAGAGAAGAGTTGAATTGTGTTCCAAGAGGTGGAAATGTATAAGCCATGCTTTTGCATATGCACATAGTCCCATCCAGATGTTATGCCTGAAAATAATAAAGAAACAGGTGTAAGAGGGACAGGGCTGCATATATGGGTCTTCCCTCCCCAATTCCTTGTTAGATACAGAGTCTTTAGAAGCTTCTACTTGCTGTTTTGTGCAACTTACATATCTGATAAAGCAATGCTCTGATTATGTGCAAACTTTACTCATGTAAATGCCCCTTGCAGGCCTCTCCACTCAACCCAGGGAAGTAGGAAACATACCCAAGCAAGCTAGGGATAAGGCCAGTGGATTTTTGTGTTACTATAGCCCTCCAGATGTTTCTGTGCAACTCCCATCAGCCCTAGAAAGGTCTGCCTATGGTGGTGTATCATGGGATTTCATTACTCCAATAAAATCTAAAGGGCCAGAAGATGCCCAGTCCTGCTATATCCTATTCAGGCACAATTCTGGAACAAGACTAAGATCTACATTCATATTTTGGAAATATTTAAAGTACGGCTCAGGTGACAGATGGATGTTTCTTATGGAGACCAAAACAGACATTTTAGTTTTAGCAAGCTAAGTATACAAAGCATATATTGTGGACAAAATGCAATGTCTAATGGAGAACTCATGTACATGGTTTTAAGCATATACAGTGGGGTCTCGACTTAAGAACTTAATCCATATTGGAAGGTGGTTCTCAAGTTGAAAAGTTCTTAAGTCGAATCTGCATTTCCCATAGGAATGCATTGAAAACCATTTAATCCGTATCTGCTCTTTTCTCTCCATAGAAACTAATGGGAAGCTGCTATTCTGCCTTCTGCCACTAGAGGGGGATATTTTCTTTCTTTTTTCCCCTTAGGTTCAGGGAAGCCAGGGAACACTAAAGGCAGCACTTTAGAACTCTTTTTTTTTAAAAAAAACGAAGCCAATTTTAAATAATGTTTTAAAGCATGTTGTGCTGATTTTTTCAGCACAAAGGGACTCAGGCAGGCTTTTTAGGTGCTGAGCAAGCCTCCGGAAGCCTGCTCAGAGCCAGCCGATCAGCTGTTAGGCGGGGAGAGGAGCGGGGAAAACCACAAAATGGCTGCCAGGCTCTTTCTGGGTGTCGGCTTTTAGCTCTTTCCTGCTCTTTTTCCTGTGGTTTGGGGGCTACCAAGGCCTGGTAAGTGACTTTATTTAAAAGTACAGTATTTATTTTTAAGTTTCTGACCCTTTTCCCCCCTCCAGAAGCCTCTAAGGGGAGGGAGGGGGGACTTTTTTCCCTGTTCGTAACTGGAGGGAAGTTCGCATGTCGAGTCCTTACTTTCCCTATAGGGCAGGTTTGTAACTCGAATTGTTCGCAAGTCGGGTCGTTCGTAAGTCGAGACCCCACTGTACAGTGGAACCTCGATTTACGAACGTCCCTACCTACAAAAATTCCGACTTACAAACCGCTCTGTTCGCAAAATTTTGCTTCGACTTGTGAATGGAGCTTCGACTTACAAATGGAAAAAAACGTGTTTTGTTTAAAATGTGTTTTCATGCCCTTTTTTTAAGCTAAAAGGTGCTTTGGTTTTTTTAAATGTGCTTGGGTTAAAAGGTGTTATGTTTAGAAGGTGTTCCCCCCTCCCTCCTTTCCTGCCCTTTTGTTGACCTAAGTTCATTTTAGGTCAAAAGAAGAAAAAAAGAAAAAATGCTCCCCCTAGTGGTAGAGTATGGATTAACTGGCTTTGCATTAGTTCCTATGGGAACTAATGCCTCTACTTGTAAATGGCGCCTCTAGTTAAAAATGAAAAACAGCTAGAATGGATTAAATGGTTTTTAATGCATTTCTATGGGAAATTTTGCTTTGACTTACGAACGTTTTGACGTATGAACACCGTTCCAATACGGATTAAGTTCATAAATTGAGGTTCCACTGTATAACATTCAATGCTACACTGTGCCTGCACATTCACATTTAGATTTAAATATCCACTGTTATATTGTTCTTAACAAGAAAAAAAGACACTTAAGATATATATTGTTCTATCTGAGTATTCATATTCTGTAATCATTACATTGACACATTAATCATTACAAAAAACTGTGAGGTAATCTAACAGCATTAGTGTCATTTGTGGCTGCATATCAGGATGGGATGCAAATACTTGCCTGAGGCAAACCAGAAAAAGCTGAGTTTTCCTGATTCAGGGTGTGCAACTAGATTTGATATTAGAGATGAAGAATTAGGATTTCCTGCAGAGTTTAAGAATACCATTGCAGTCACAGGATGTGCTTGAATCAGACCAGATTTATGGTATTTGGGAGAAGGGAGAATTAGCAAGCTCTCTGATTTTCCCCATTAAAATTGGATCTCCAAATACTTGGCATGTGGGAGGAAAATTATTGGTAACTGCATTATAATTATAAGCTTTCAACCATAGTGCAAATTGATACTTTGTGGCCAAAAAGCATTTAGAAGGAGGCTCTTGGTCAGATGTCCATCCCACCAACCTCTCTCTCTCTCTCTCTCTCTCTCTCTCTCTCTCTGTGTGTGTGTGTGTGTGAGAGAGAAACTATTTTTAATGGTATCTCCATGGCACATTATCTGCCTAATGCAGCTGAAGAAATTGATGAAATAAAGAGCAAATAAGCAAATGATGGCCAGTATAATTATCCTGTGAACGTACGCACCTCCCTATAATTACAGAGCAAAACACCTTATTGCTAGATTGTGTGGCACCCACATCTGACCACATAGCCATACATAAAGCATTTTCCGTTCTGTACCACTGCCTGCAAGGGTTTGAACTCTTGACTCTCTGGCAGGGGAAGGAGACAGAGTTGGCATTCTGCCTTACATTTTGGATCTCTTCCTTTTAATAAAATGCTCAAAATTCATTGAGAAAAGGTCACAGGGAGCACGTTGGCAGCAATGTATCAAAGAATGATACATCTTGCAGATGTGCACTCTGTATTCTCCTTGGCAAGAATTCCATTGATATCACCAGAGCATTGGCATATTCTACCAGGTAGCTCTTCCCTTTTGCCAAAACTTACCTCTTAACATTTAAACACAATCATGTCTGGAGCTAGGGGGACTTCAGATGCATGGCCAAGACTTCATAGCCTCCACAGGCAGAGCAATCTGCTACATTTCCAACTGTCACACACGGCTGCCAGGGAGAGTAGAGCCTGCTGGAAATAGGGGAAGAAAAGGACTCTGTGTTGAAAGGTGAAAGTTTGCATGGTGTCTGTGTAAGAGAGTGTTTGTGTGCTTTTGTAGAGGTAGGATCTTCTCTTCTGGGAGGAATACACAGAACTAGGAAAGGTTACTTTTTGGACTATAACACTCAGAATTCCTAGCCTGAATGGAAGATTCTGAAACTTACATTTTTAAAAGGATTTTCCAACCTTTTCCTGGCACTTGGTGACAGGAAGAAATTAGGAGGCAAAGCTTTTTGCAGCACAGCTATAAACATGACGAGATTCGAGTGAACACATTTCTATTTATTTTATTTCTTGCAATATGTGGATGCAACACGTTTACAAAATAGTTGAAAATAGGTATTGCTAAATATATATGAAATTATAAAGGCTAGAGTTCTATTGCTTATGCACATTAGCCAAAATGCCACCAAATCATAGTGACAAATTGCTGCGAGTTAAAGAGTTGCTGTTTCTACTCCCTGTTGAGCACCACCATACAACTGCTATGTGATGGGAAACGTAAGTGGTGACTCTGTAACTAGTAGCAATCACAGTTAGATTCTCCCCAGTGCTAAAACTCAGTGGAACGTCTTATCATAGGAAAATAACCACTTTGAAAACATGTAATTAAGCAAGTAAAAGTAGCAACAACACTATCTCTCTTTAAAGGCATCTTCCTTAATAGCCAGTTCTATTGCCAGATTTCCTCCTGAAGAGAAACATTGGCAGAAAGACAACAGAAAGAGGAGGCTGGCCTGTCCACCCTTGGCAGGGAGTTCTACAGTCTGGCAGGAGTCCCCTCAAAATCTTTTCTCATGTGCGCAGCAGACATACCTGTGAGGATTATGGGGCTGAGAGAAGGGCTTCCCTTGAAGAGCTTAAAATCTGGAGAGACTTATACAAGGAGATGTGGACTTCAGATTTGGCGAGTTCATGCACGCAGGCCACACCCCTTCATCAGCCATGCCCTTTGTCAGCCATACTTTTTGTGCAAGTGTACAGAGGCTCCACCTGCAAACTGAGGTACATAAGCAGGAATTCCAATTGACCTAGGACATCCTCGGTCATCGACTGACCATCCTCCTTCACTTCCAAGGAGGGGAAGATCTGTACCTGTGTGTGTATGTCAGTACAGCTCTACTTCATATTTTTGCCTAATGCATAGCCAGTGGCGTCAGCTGTTGAACATACCTGTCAGGCTCCTGTTACCAACCTATTCTCCCTACTGGAATCATTGCTCTGTTGTATTAAGAGGACTCAATACTGACAATTTTCAGTTTAGTTTAGTTTCCATTTAGTTTTATCTGGTGCATGTGAATAAGATTTCTGGAGGAAAAGTCCATCGCAGGTTACAAGGCATGATGGGGATGTATAATTTCCAGACTTAGAAGGAAGGTAGCTCCAAATGCCAGATGTAGGGGAGGGGTAGCAGGAGACATGTATCTAGTTGTCTCATATGCTCCCAGAGGCATCTAGTGGGGCCACTGTGAGATACAGGAAGCTGGACTAGATAGGCCCTTGGCCTGATCCAGCAGAGCTCTTCTTATGTTCTTATGTTCTTATGTTCTAAGTGTCTTACTCAGCTGTCCAAATCAAACACTGCAGGAACATCCATCTGTCCATAGACTCCAAAGTCTTGAGTGTTATGAGAACTCCTGCTGGGAGGACCTGCATTGTGCTTCAGGTTTTCTGTTGACATGATCATGTTGACTGTTGATGTCAGTGAGTCACTCACAAGTCATACTGCGCTCTCTGCAGGACAGCAAAGTGCAGCCTGTGGCCTGCAGAATGATGGGACCAGACTCTTACCAAGTTACACATTTTTTATTTCTCTTCATCTCACATTAAAGAAGCAACAGTGGTCTAGTTTATTGTATTTTTCAATCCATTAGGATGCGAAGTTTACAAAATCATTCAGAATGGATGATGGGTATTTGCCAATTAATCATAACAAGATCTGCAGGAGATCGTGATTTTCTGTTTGGAGACAATTATTTTTATTCAGCTCTGCTAAGACTTGGCACGTATCTTTCTGTCAGAATCTGTGAAGTGGAGAAAAACAGCCTTTGACAAATTCCTAAGCAAGCCTTCCTCTTAGCCACCAGTCACTTTAAATTCAAACCAGTCTCTTACATTAAACAGATTTTTTTGCCTAATTATTAACAAACCCAACCAACCAAACAAAAACTGCCCTGTGTTTTTGTGAGAAACTGTCTAAACTCCAAACAGGATAGCTCTGGAACCAATGCAAGTTTCTTTAGCCTTCTAATTGTTGTGCAATAAGGAGATTGTTAGCATTCTGACTATATTGAACTAATGCAGATCACAGATAAGTTACTTTTTTTTAATAATACCTCCTTCAGAATCTCTTGCCAGACAATCTTGGCTGGGGGATTCTGGGAGCTGTAGTTTAAAAGTAACTTTTCCAAGTTCTAGATTAGATTTACCATGCCTGCAGCCACTGATTATTACTCACTAACTTGGAGTATTGTCCCAACTAGCCAAAATGGCTAAGAGCTGTTTGAGCTGACATTAGACCAGCTGAGACTGTACCCAAACCCCACTCAGGCTACAGAGGCTGGCAGTTACTTAGGATCACCCTCACCCTGGCCTAACTTAGTGCCAGTGCATAGTCCCAGCATAATAGCTATGGGTATGGCTTGAGAGGAGACTGCATCTGGTGTAACTCAGGTCCTCCTCCCATCTCTTCCCCTTGTTTGTTTCTTCTGCTGGCTGATCTCAGCTGGGGCAGCACCTGTACATGCAGATCCAGCTGTTCCAGCAGATCTGAGATGGGGGCTTGCACTGCCACAAGGCCAGTTTTGCTCATATGAAAAACTTTGGCCCATTCCAGATCCATTATAGCTGGCATATATTTGAATATGATTGCACTATTCATCAGGTTACCCATGTCTACCAATGTTTGTAATTAAATTTGGATCCCACCCATTTAGACAGTGTCTACTCTGGGCAGCTCACAATAAAATAGACTAAAAACAATCAAATAGTATTAAACAACAATTTATCAACATGCCCTTTGAGCAGGGATGGGGAAACTCAACCGCTGAAGTTGAATATTGTCTTTCTGGAGCTCTAGTCCAAACAAACATGTGTTTCCAAATGGTCATGCCTCTTCTCCATGGCAGCGAACCTTGTTGCTTCTCCAGACTTTGTATGTTCTTCTTCTTATTTTAAAAGATTTACATGCCTTTCCTAAGGCTGGCTACTTGCTGTGGGGATTTAAGCTCTGATATTTTGGTATATTTGTTCCCATCATTTTGCCTTTTGGTCCCACTAGCATGGCCAAAGGTCTGGATTTGGGCCCAACAGTCCAGAATTTGCACACTTGTTATGAGCAGTGCACATGTAAGGCTTTCCATTTCCCCTTATCTTCCTTGTCCAAAGCTCCTGGCTGGACTGTGTGCTGAAGTTCTCTTTTACCTCATAACTTCCTACTGTAATATAATCAAAAAAAGGAGGATACATTCGCCACAAAGAAGGGCACTTTTGCATTAGTGGACCCAGTTTTCTTGAGTTTGTTGCTGTGCCTCACACAGTGGGATCCCTGCTCCCCCGGCTCTTGATCTGAGAGAAAAAGGTGGGAAAGGGAAAAAAATCTGAAGAAGGAGAAATAGTAGGTTTTCAAAGAGAAAGGAAAGGAAATGGGACACCAGCACAGTGGGAGGACATTGGGAGGCAGAACAGAGGCAGGGTTGAAAGGAGGAGGGGAAGCAGTTGCTCCCGCATGAGGTGCAGCCACAGCTATTGACAGGGAAGGCAAGGAGGGGAGGAAAAGAAAGCAGAACAATGATGGCTTAGGGGGCTGGAGAAGAGGAAAGAGATCAATGTATGACTAGCTGCTTATGCTTCAGTACAGGGGGCAATTGCACCAGCAAATAATACAGAAAATGCTCTGGGATTAGGATTGTCAGATTCATATTGTTTTCCATTGACAACTCAGAGTACAAGTCAATGCAGATCAGCCGAGAGTTTTTCTCTCCAATCTGAGCTTTTTTCTTCCACCATTGTGAGTTTAATTTTTAAAACTTTTTTTAAACCAAAAGTATTCACATCAGTTCAGGCACTGCATTTGTTTCAATTGATGCAGAAAAGCATGTACGAGGGTGGCTGGTGGGGTAGAGAGGGAGGAAGCAAAGGGGCACTCGCATGAGTCATTTCCTGTGAAATGCCTTAAGAAACCCACCGAGAAGAATTCAAATCTTTGCCAGTAATGCTTTTCCTTCCTTCCTTCCTTCCTTCCTTCCTTCCTTCCTTCCTTCCTTCCTTCCTTCCTTCCTTCCTTCCTTCCTTCCTTCCTTCCTTCCTTCCTTCCTTCCTTCCTTCCTTCCTTCCTTCCTTCCTTCCATTTGATGCCAGCACTGCAACAAAGTTGTGCCAGGGCACCTGGGGTGAGAGAGAAGGAAACTGCTAATCTTTGTTAAGGTAGCTCTGCAATAGCCATGCCTTATGCAAATATGGACAGTTGCATAAGAGGCTACCTTAACAAGCTGTAAACAAGGGGGATTGTTTATTTCCTCTTTTCTTTCTTCTGGCTTCTTTGTCATCAGCTTAACCAAAGTCCCTGGGAACACTGATTTCCCATGTACAGATTCACAGTGGATCCATCCAGATTTTCCCTACTGTATAATTGCACTTTAAGGTGTGCAAATGAACCTCAGTTGATCGTCTTAATTGAGGGGGTGGGTGTTGCAACATTGTCTGCTAGTATAACTGAGTTTGAAAATTGGTGCATAGGAGGAAAAAAACATGCTTCCTAGAAATATTAATGACATGCACATATTGTAGGACACAAAGGAGTAATTAAAGGGGAAAAACAGGTTGGGATATAGGGTAAATTCTTCTCAGAAACTTTTAAACTCAGTTATTTTCTGAAGCTTTGAAGCATAAGCCATGGTGTAGTGTGTGTCCTCGAAACCATACCAGAGCAATGACTTGAGGAAGCTTCCATTTTACTCTTTTTTGTGGTAAAGTGGGGTAGAATAGAATACTTCACCTTCTAGGATTCATAAACTGAGATCAGTAATCTTTGCCAGCCCCACCCTAAAGAAAAAACAAAAACAGAAGACATGTTTCTAGTTCCTGTGCCTGGGGATACCCTCTGGAAGACATGCAGGCAAGGCATTACTAGCATTATTGTTTTTTCCCAGTGAGTCATGTCTTCCTCATTATTTTCAAAGTGCAATAGCCTCTGTTTTCTCATTTTTGCTTCCAGCAAAATTTGAAGCTTCATTTTTTCTGCCTGCCCAAGGTATCCATCAACACCACCACTCAAATGAATCCTTTTTTTTTTCTCACCTGGCCATTCACTGTATAATTTCACTGCTACACACAGTAAACAGTAATACCATAGCATTGGCTTCCACAGTGACACAACTTTACACTCAAGAATCTTTTCTATTTCCTTCAGAGCTGCCCTTCTAAAATCCATTTTACAGTGGTGCCTCGACTTATGAACATCCCGACTTACGACCATTTCGAGTTACGGCCAGCTCCAGCCACAAAATTTTGCTTCAACTTGTGGCTGGAGCTTCAAGTTGCAACCGGAAAAAGGCAGGGGGAAATGGCGGGGAATTCAAATTTGCTAACCATTGGTAGGTGAAGAGGCTGCTTCTTTGTAGTTCTTTCCCCTCAATGCTTAGAGTGAGTGCATCGGAGGAGGCCTGGGACTTACCTGGTAAGGTAAGATGCTGCTTTCTGCTTTTTAAAAACTGTTCAGGTTGGGTTTTGCAGGGTGGGTTTGGGCTGGGGGGTTATGTTTCTGTGCTGTGTTGTTGTTTTGTTTTTTGGTGATTTTTTTTGCAGCCCCAGCACCTTCCGATGGGGCTTGCTCTGTTGTTTATCTCTTGATTTTTTTTTGTTTTTACAGCCCCAGTGCCTTCCAATAGGGCTTGCTCTGTTGTTTATTTTTGGTTTTGTTTTGTTTTTTAACCCCCAGCGCCTTCGGGGCTTGCTCTGATGTTTATTTTTGGGTTTTGCTCTTTTTTTTGCAGCCCCAGTGCCCTCCAATGGGGCTTGCTCTAGTTTTTTAATTTTTGGTTTTGTTTTGTTTTTAAAGCTCCAGTGCCTTCAGGGCTTGCTCTGTTGTTTATTTTTTGTTTTTGTTTTTTGCAGCCCCAGCACCTTCCGATGGGGCTTGCTCTGCTGTTTATTTTTGGATTTTTTTTAAAAGCCCCAGTACCTTCTGAGCTTGCTCTGTTGTTCATTTGTTGTTGTTGTTGTTGTTTTTGTTGTTGTTTTGCAGCCCCAGCGAATTCTTATGAGGCTTGCAGTGTTTTATTTTATTTTATTTGGGGGGGGTATTTTTTTCTTCTGGAATGGATTAATCGCGTTCCAATGCATTTCAATGGGAAATGGTGCTTCGACTTATGACCATTTCGAGTTACGTCCATCTTCTGGAACAAATTATGGTCATAAATTGAGACACCACTGATTTCTTGGCTGCAGCCTCCATTGAGATTGATGAACAAACAAGGTACAGTTTGGAAAAGGCAGGTAGGTGGAGCATGATGAACCAAGTTGCATGGAAGTATTCCTCCCCTATACAAACACACGTGCGCACATGTGCGTGTGTGCGCACACACAGAGGCATTGGCTAGCTTCTTTTTGTGCTTCCTGTTGATGTCTGGGCATTAGCAGCCATTTAGCTGCTGTGTGATTGTGTAGTTTTGGTGAGAGGCTTAACAACAGAATTTCATTTCATGCCTAAATTAATATTTTAAATAAACAAAAAAATGAGTGCATATTTTTACTAAATTATTTTTACATACCACATTTACATGTTTTTCCTCTACTTTCTTTCTGAGCATGTGTTAGCTGTCGACTGCCACAGTACTGAGAACTACTTGCAGGCAGTGGAAAGAAGGGCTGTCAAGCAAGGGGAGACAAAAAGAAATTTGTTTGAAGTGAATTAAAGTTAATGAACCATTAAAAAGGAGAGCAGGGACCTTGAAGTGTTCTCTGTCAACAACACTTGGCTAGAGAGCAGACTCAGCAGGTAGAGAAGTCATCTAGTCAGGACACAGCCTTGTTTATTGTGGCAGGTTGTGTCATATTTATACTTAGGTTATTATAGTTATGAGGAACTAGGACTGTACTTCCATATATTAGTTTAGATTTGGAAATTGAAGGCAAAAGTGTTCTTTGTTATGAAGATTTCCTCTTTTTCGGTGATCTGTGTCCTCCGTCTCCTTTTTAATGGTATCTGTCTTCCTTTTTGGCAGTGGAGTGATGGCCACCATTAAAGTCACGCAGGAAGACATCGCATATCAGGGAGATAGTCCTGAGAACCTCTGTGGCATTGCCTGAGGATCATACATCAGAAACAAACCACAATACTGATTAAAAAATTTTGTGAAGTTCTGACGAGTGGATACTGAGGCAAAACAAAAAGGTCTTGGGGACCACATAGAGTTTATACTGTTTAGAACAGTGGAGGCAAATCTTTTTCGGCTGGAGTGCCCAAAATGAGGGGGTGGGGAATAAACCAGTGGCTGCTGTGCCGCCCGGAAGACCAGAACCGGAACAGGAAGTGGCAGTTTCAGGGGGAATCATGGGGACGGACAGGAAGTTAAAGGGGGAATCATGGGGACAGACAGGAAGTTAAAGGACCCAGAACAGGAAGAGAAAGGGGGAATCCCAGCTGCAGCCACTTCAAAAGGTTTGTTCCCACAAAGGTGGGTGGGTGGGCCACTCACGTGCCAGAAGAAAGGGCTTCGTGTGCCAGATGTGGCATGCATGCCATAGGTTCGCCATCACTGGTTTAGACTGTACTGGGCCCACCCCAGGTCTAGCATATATGTTTATAGCTGGGAATATGCTTCCTGGTTTGATTCCTGCCCTGTGTCCCTTCAAGAGTTCCCAGCTCAGTGGTACAGCAGGCACTTAACATGCAGACAGCTCTAGGTTCAGACCCAAGACATTAACTAAGAATGATAAACGGCATCAAGAGTGAGAAAGAAAGTTTGGAAGCAAACCACTAGGTTAAGTCCTGGGCTCAGTTGCAGACTCAAAAGATTCAGGGGTTGATAACCTTTGGCACTCCAACTGATGCTAAACTGCAATTCCCATCAGTCTCAGACAGCTAATGCTCAGGAATGATGGGAATTGTAGGATATCAACATCTAGAGAACCACGGGTGTTTCCCTCTAGTTAGAATACATTGTCAACCACCATATGGTGGCAATGGAGCAGGGACAGGGAAGACAAGCAGGAATGGAAACCAGGCAACTGCAGGAAAAAGAACTGCTTTTGACATGTGCTGGATGCGTTTTGAGTTGAAGCACATGCAGGTGGTACATGTATACATGCGCTCTTGTGTCCACACACAATTATCACTTGGTAATCTTTTCAGGATATAGTGATAAATAAATCCTGCTTGCTAGTATCAGGCCACTTGAGATAGAAAAGGCTAGTATCCATCTCTGACAATTCCCTTACTGTGCAGGGTTGCTCCAGATACTTTGCTTGTTGATGCTCTGGTCATTCAAATGTAGCAAGTAATATGCTTTTACCACTTCCTTTGGGACTTTCTGCTATAGAATAGAGATCTCTCTGGAAGATTGCTTTTTATTCAGTCTAAATTTCCCTTTCTGCAATTTCATCACACCATTTCCTGTTCCTATAGTTTCTTTGCTAGCCCTGGATCATTTGGTTTCTCGTGTGCCTTCAAAATACCTTCAGACAGTCATGCCTTTATTTCATTAAGTCAAACGGTGTAACTTCAGAGATGCTACTGTTTAGCTCTCCCTTTGAGTACCTTCTGACATCACTTTAGTCTGTCTAATGAAACACTTTCTGCCAGCATCTCAACAAACCCTCATGTCAAACCAAGCCACCAGGGAACCAGGTGGAAGTAATTTCAGCTGATGTCTAAAGCTACACAGAGGTGGGAGTACATCTTAGCATTTCAATGAAGGCACTTTCATCATCACCTCACCATCCATTCCCGAACTTGGTCCTATGTTTCCGATTCCCCCTCCTCACCACAATTTCTTACACGCAATACACCTCCAGCATACATTTTTAATGCCTTTCATTTATAACCTCAGGGCTGGCAAAGCAATAAGCAATTTGCGGATGAAGAAACAAACACTGCTCCAGAATGGGCCTCACTTTTTAACATGTCAAATACATAGAGACCAGCAATGGAAAAGTGACATATACTTCCCCCACCACAAACATACTTCCTTTCAGGAATCTGATAACTGTAGCAGCTATGTCATGTCACATCATTAAAGCAAAACCTTCTTCTTCTTCTTCTCGCTCGGAACTAAAGTCTGATTAGTTTTTCAGTTGGGGTTTCTGATTGTTTCTTCTTTCTCAGTATTAGCTCCATTTTCTTCCATTTCTACAACAGTTGTAGCTTTTAAAAAAAAAAAAAGGTCTGTTCAAATATTAATACTGCAGGGTTTTCTCTGTGTATCTACAACTTGTACAAATTCTTGTCTAACATATGCCTTTATAGCAAGCAGTCTTCAATACAATGCTTTTATAATGTGCCATTTTCATTAACATGTGTATTGTTCTTGGAACTTTTCCATAATATATTCCAAAATCCATATCCGGGTGATACTTTTATTAGGTCAATCAAAAGGAGCATTAACAAGTGAGTAAGGTGTTGAGATCATATATTTTCATCAGGGAATATGCTACAAAAATAATCAGAAGGAAGGAGGGAATTTAATGCATTATTATTTTCAATTAAAATATCTATTGAAATCACAAGGTTTTTCAGTATCATTCAAAACAGCATTCAAAGGCATATGTGAGTGGCCCCAGCTGCTCTATCCATGATGAGGCAGTAGGTACTGGTGATCAGTTAAGCTTTATTGAACTCAGCATACAAAGAAAAGAAAAATAGGGTCCCTGTAGTCCTTTGCAGGATGGGGCCTCTAGCCCCAAGCGGCAGGGATGGAATTGGTAGCTTTCTATCCTTCCAGTCCTTCCAGGGCTGAGAGAATATTCTTTTCCAGCCCCCAGCTCCGAAGGAATTACTTCACTCCCATGGCATCTCATCTTGGCTGAAAGGTCCAGGTTGTTAAAGAGTCTTTGCCAGCCGAGTCCCCCAGCATGGCATCCAGCAAGCAGAAGAGGCTGTGCAGCACCGGCTGACCATGGGAACCTCTATCTTTCAGCTTTCAACTTGCCTTCAGATAAGCCAGCCATCCTCCAGAGATGGAGGCCTCTTAGAAGCTCCTTTCAGCATCTCCCCCGCTATAATTGAGCTATAATTACCTGATATTGCTGTGGGACTCAACAAAATACCTGTTTAGTCCACACTACCCGCCACAGCATAGGGACTAGCCAAGCGAAGTCCCATGCCCACCACCGAGTTCACCAAGCACCAACAGCAGCCCCCCCTTCATGTCTTCAAAGAAGACATCCAAACCTTGTTCAGATACTGTAGATGTATGCCATCTGACTGGAAAAATCAGGCCTATCCATATGGATCCTCTGGTGACCAATCACTGGTCCTAGGCCACTGCAATCAGCTCTGCAGACTTCCCCATTAACACTTTGTCGGGCAGTGTTTACTGGCAAAAAAACCTCCTTGCATCCCTCCATGTCAGCCGAGGGATGGTTGTCGGTCATACAGTGTTCATAGCATGATACGGTGCCTTCACCAATCGAAAAACTGAGGCCTATCCATGGATTCTCTGGTGACCAATCACCAATTCAGACTGCTGCAGGTAGCCCTTCCCAGTTAACACTCCTTCATGCAGTGTTAGCGGGCCAAAAATTGCTTCCCGTTGTGCCGACCGAGGGATGGTCATTGGCCATACACTGCTCATAGCAATTACCGTACCATCACCGAGTGAAAAACTCAGGCCTATCCATTGATCCTTTGGTGACCAATCACAACTCTGCAGACCACCCTGTTTACACTCTTTCGTGCAGAGTTAGCAGGTGTCACGTTCCCGGGAGTTATGACAAGCCAGAGTCCGATAATCAGTCCAAGGTCAGCAATACCAAAAGTTCAAAGCCAGAGTTCCAAACAAACTTACAGAGTGCAGAGCGAAAGGCAAAGTCCAGGTCCAGATACACAGTCAGAGTCCAGGGTACAAAGCACGTAGTCCAAAGCCAAGGTCCGAAGTCCGATGCAACGCAGATCCAGGGTCAAGGTCCAGGGTACAGGAGCAGAAGATGTGTATGCCAAACAGGTTTTCAACACTTTGCTTCCACGAAGTTTCCTGCTTTGCTGAAACTCATTTTATCCTAAAGCAGCTCCCTGAGCTGTTGGAATGCTCTCCATTCTGCTAGTACTCAGGGCTAGGTGAGCGCAGGTCCCTGTGGAAAGCTTTAGAGCGATCCTCTGCTCTTCTTTCCCTGAGTCTTTTCCGAAGCCTGCCCCGAAGCCTGTCTGCTGTGGAGGGAGAATCTGGAGGCTGCTCAGCTGTTTCTAATCTCTCCACATTCTCCTCAGCCACAGTTAACCCTTCTGGGTTCAGATCTTCGGGTGCACTCATGACAGCAGGCCAAAAATTGCCTCACATCCCTCCATGCCGGCCGCAGGATGATTATTGACCATATGATGTTCGTAGCAGGGTACGTAACCCTCAACCGTGTGATGTCATGAATCGCCCCAAAGATCAGGCCTTTCCACCAATCCTGGTCAGGCCGTTGCTGCCCAAGTCTATTACCCACACATATGGGGGATGTTGGCCAAAGGCAGCCACATGGCAAAGTTTTCCTCGCAGCATCCCATGGTGTCCTTATCATTCAGTAAGGGCTCTAGCTCCAAATCCAAGACTGCTCCCCATGGGGACGTGGCAGCACACTGAGCTGCCTGAAAAAACATAGCTCTGGCCCATGATTGTGATGCGCTTCCTTCTCATCATTGCCATGGTATCTGCAAGATAAAACAAACCGGGCCCCTACCTAGACGTCAGGGGGTGCCTTGCTAATTGGACTTGGATCAGTGGATGTGAATCTACGCCATCCCGATAACTCCCCAAACATCTTGCCATTGTAGGGCCACTCCAGTTACGTCTCTCTTTCCAGTGGCTTATGGTGTCATAAGTCATGGATTGTCCACTGCCAGGCCTAGGCCAGACAGGGGATTGTGCAAAGGTGTCAAGTGCAACTGGTAACTTACCAAACATGGGCATCGCAATAGGCTCCTCCCTGTCACAAATGACGTCCAGGCCAGCCTCATCCATTGCCTCCTGCCTGTCCCATGCCAATGTACTGGTTGCTGCTGTGATTGGGGTTGATCTCCCTATGCCGGCTCCCTGCTGTGACGCTGTTACCGTCACCCCATCTGCAACCTTTCTGGATGTCCTCTCCACCTGTTGCTCTGACAAAATCATTGCCATACTTGGTCCTTCCCCAGCATATTGTCTGTCAGGGCCAACTTTGTCTGTTTCCTCTTGCACCTCCTGGCTCGCAGTCACTGTTTCAAGCATTGTAGGAGTTGACAACCTTCCACCCTTCTCCATATGCCGAGACAGTGGTGTCGAAGAAGCCCTGTCTGTGTTGCGTCTGGTGGTCACCTCAGGTAGCTTCTCTGCCTCAAGAACAGCAAATCTAGCCATTAGATCATTGGCTATTGCCTTACGTTTGGCCCTATGGTGGCCCTTGGCATCCCTGGCTGATCTGCACGGCTGGACCACGCATGGCTGTGGAGCTTGTCCTGCCAGCCATTCAGTTTCTAATGCAGAAATCTTTTCCTGCGGTTCCTGCCGTACTGGCCAGGATTCCTCATTGGAAGAGGGTTGTGAAGGCGACACGTGGGGAGCTGGCCTTTTCTTGGCTGACTCTTTCCCCTTCTTGTCCTGACCCTTCCACAATGCCATTGTGAATCTAGAATTCCCAGTGGATAAGCGCTCACAATTGCCTCAGCAGTACAGTTGCCAAGTCAGATGATGATTCCTATCAGTACAGCATAATGACTATTGTTCTTTTAATTAAATGTGATCGCTATGACCTTGGTTCCTTAAATTAGCACCCCCAGTTGCCTACCAATCCACTTGGCACCAGCAAGATAGAAGGTCCTAGTTGTTTACTAAAGATTTAGAACCTGAGCTATTCAGATTCTTGATTGATTTTTGCTACCCAATTAATCAATCACTTGTGCTCCTAATTAAAATTATTTATCAATTTACTAAACTAATTCAATCAACATTATTCATTATGTATTATCTAAATTAAGTAAGTTAATCAACTCTATTCATTGTTTATCAATCAATTTGCAATCCTATTGTAGCTGCTAGACCCTGTATAGTATGGGCCTTGCCATCAATTTGGCCCACCGCTCAAAGTCACTGAGAACAAAGAGAAACGAGCCCCCCCAATTTACATTAATAATGCTCAAGGCCTGGGAGTCGCTCCAAGCCCACTCATGCCCAACCACTGCTCAAAAAAGACCAGAGCCAAGCCTCCGCCATTAAGGCCCCAAAACCTACAACCGGCACCATGACCCCAGCTTATGATTTTATTTTATTTTATTTTATATAGATATATAGACAGACAGACAGACAGACAGACAGACAGACAGACAGACACAGACAGACAGACAGACAGACAGACAGATAGACAGATAGATAGACAGATAGACAGACAGATAGATAGATAGATAGATAGATAGATAGATAGATAGATAGATAGATAGATAGATAGATAGATAGATAGATAGATAGATAGATAGATAGATAGATAGATAGATAGATAGATAGATAGAACCATAAGAGGGAGCCAATGCTACCCTCCCTTCCTCCAGGAACACTTGAGCCTCAGCAATGATGCTGTTCGATAAGTGGAGCTCCTTCTTTCCCAATGCCTTCAAAGGAAGAGGAAGAGGAAGAGGAGAGGGGGGAACAGCCCTTAAATCAGATACTGTTCCACCCTCTCCCTCAAGTTACTCACGCAAGACTGAGTTCTCATCTCATCTGTGGAGGAAGGCAAAGGCAAGCCACTCTGCGGAACTATTGCTATGCAGCGGCTTCATCCGTTGCTTGGGGGGGGGGGCTGCCCACACTGGCACTTAGCTCCTTCCCCCCAGCCGGCTGTAGCTGACTCACAGCATAGAATAAAGTTTGTTTTAACTGAGATCGTTTTAAGTGATTGTATATGTGATAAAGAAAACAGTTGATAACACCATTAGTCCTATACAAGGAGGGGGGCTTAGAAAACCACTTCACTCCATTGCTGAGCATTGGCCATTGTAGTAAAAGGTACATGCAGAGGCTTCAAGTTTACAAAATATGGCAGGATTATTCACTGCAGTATGAGTAAATAATGGATATAAGAAAAAGGTTGCAAGGCAAGGGTTGGAAGGGCAAAAAAGAAATTCTCCACTGTTTATTTCTGTGGGGGAGATAACATGGAAACCAGTCAACAAGCATAACAATTACAACTATTTGGTGGCTGGAACCACTATGTAATAATCATTAAATGATGTATGAGTTTGACTAATGAAGATATATAGTAGACATTAAATGTAGTGCTTTGTTCAGTGTCATGAAATGAAGGAAATTGAGAGTAAAATAAAAGTGTTTCAGAATATGAATTAAATACATAAAATAGTAGTACTGTAATAAGAATACATTTTATTCCAATAACTGAATAAATTAAATGTGCTTGCATGAAACCATACAGACAGAAATATCAGTGAAGGAGATAAATAAATTTTACAAAGAATCACACCAAGAAAGCAAGTCAGATATTTAACTACAAATGGAGTCAGTGGGTGTAGCAAATATTTTCACTACCTAAAACACACATAGATGCACAACTAATAAACAGGTTACTGCTCAAGTAAATGATGTTTTTAAGTAAACAGAAGATATGGCTAAAATACTCTGATCAGTAAGGGTTGACAGAAGGTTGGGAAGGGACAGAGATTAAGAGAGCAAGCTGAGAAGACAGTCAACAAACCCCAACCTCTCTCTTAAGCATTGGTAACAGCTATGTCTGGCCAATGGGCAGAGAGTTGTGTGATATCATGTGTGGCTATAATCAATGACTTCACACATGCCTTCCCTGCTTGTACTGTGATTGGAGACCAATTGTGAGATTCTTGCTTCAAATTGCAAGTTATAACTGTCAATGAGAATAGCCTACCTCCCTTCCTATCACATTACTTTTATGTTTTCATTACATATTACTGTTAGAGACACTTGACCTGCCACTTCCTACTTTCTTTTTGACATCACATCTTTGGTTTATTCCGAATCACTTTGGACCATGATGTTACTTCAGGCCAGTTCAATGCTCTGGAACTGAATTAGGCCAGTCCTGTTTAATTTCGGCCTAGTACAGTAGGACTGAATGAGACAAATTTGGTTCAGAGTTGGGGATTTGGCCAAACTGGTTACACAGCTGTATTAATAATCTTCCTTTCTATTTTGTTCATCATTATTTCAGCAAAGCCAAGCTCTTCACATCTTTGTGTTTATTTGGAAACACAACAGTATCTAGTTAAGAGAACGTTTCTATGTGAGTTGATGCTATCTGGATGCTAGTGGCCAAAGTCAATTTTTATAATTAATGAATTAATTTTATAATTAATCGTTATTTGCTCTCAGATGAGCATAGCTATCTTTTGCTGGATCTTCAGCATTAGTCCTTTTCTGCAGTGAGAATCAAGAGTTTCTGTATTTTCCTAAAACAGAAGTACCACACCAACTTCAGCCCCATCGGACTGAATCTACACTATCTCATCAGTGCTATAAACTCCTATTGCAGTTGTCATCATCGCATGTAAAAGCTTGAAGCAAATGATCTTCCATAAGAGCTGACCAGAAAATGCCCCGTGAAGGATGGGCATACCGTGAGGAGAACATGACACTGCAATTGTATTTCAAATTTCAGCTAACATGGAATTTGGAGATATCTTTATATAAGAAGATAAGGCACTACCTCAGTGGATCCATTATAGATCTATCTAGCCCAGTATTCTGGTCTTAGAAGTAGTCAACCAAATGGCTGTTGAGTGTTTGCAGGCAGAGTGAGCTTTCTTCTGCTGTTTGTCTCCAGACTCTATTTTCTCATTTGTCAATTACTAACCTGCATATCTGAATAATCCATAGTGGATTAATTATTACAGATAAAAACTTAGTTATTACAATGTGTCAAACAAAATCCTTCTCTCCATCAGATGACTCAGCTCAGGAATCAATGCTTACTTTACACATAGAGCAGATTTATGCTCAAACATATGCTGGACTATCCTGTTTCAGTTTGAAGTTGTCAGAGGAACTGTGTGGTTATGTGCTTCCTGATGAGAAGACCACTCTGTACATAGGAAGCTAGCATAACAGAAAGAACATATCTTCCAGATACCTATCTTTTTGTTTTGTTTTTAGAAGACGTGTGTGTGTGTGCATGTGCGCATGTGCATGTGTGCGTGTATGCATGTGTGTGTGCGCACGCATGCATGTGTATATGTGTGTGTGTGTGTGTGTGTACATTTGGGGGGGGGGGAGAAAAAACCTTTCAAAGTATTGCTGTGAATTGCATTTTGATGACTCTGATAATTTCCTTTACAGAATTGGCGATAAAGGAAACAAATTTATGGAGGGAAGGGCTGTTTAATCCAGAATACAATGATTACATCAATACACCAAGTGGCTGTTTTACTGCAAAAGTGATTATGTATTGGAGCAAACAAAAATCAATCTTCCTCAGTCTTTAAAGCAGTAAAAAATCTTCTTCCAAGGTAAACTGCAAAGGAAAAAAAAGTTGCTTATATTCTTTATTGCTTTTATGTCCTTTTATTGCTCCTTTATGATGCACAAAATGGATTCCAGGTTAACAGAAAAGTGGATATACCCCTTTTCTAACTGCTCGCCCCCCTTAGTTTTGTATAGCAAAGTCAACACATTTTAGTTGGTCAGAAGTGCATGCTCTTCCTTTAAGGGCCATAGAAAAATCAAAGTGTTATATGGAAAATTGCAAGGACCTTTTATAAAACTTGAGAATTCTATTGATTGTGGCAAATAACTCCCAAACATATTGCTTTTTAAAAACATAGGGATTGTATAAGAAAAAGCACATTCCACAATGTGTGAAAATTTGACCCACTCGTAAAGATGACCGTATACTTTCTAAGGCCTCCATATTTCTCTTGTCCGAGCTGGAACAGACAGTAGTGGCAACCTCCATTTTGTTGAGTGCATTATTGAATGGAGAGGGCTCACCCCAGTAAACCTAAAAGTTGGGACTTCATTGTAGCTGAATAATAAAATACTAAAATCCTGTTCTGACATATAATAACTTGCTGTGTTGTCCACTCAAGCCATGAATATTAATATGCTATCTGCATGTACCAATGAGAGTGCCGGAGAGACGGAGTCATGAGATATGAATCTCTGCAGGAGGAGGAGACAGGAGGATGGTGAATTGGGATTTGGGGGAGGGGGAGACAGATTGCTAAGCAAGGGTTGGTGGGCAGTAAATGGATGAAGACCATTAAGGACTGTTTAGTGCAGAACAAAAGATGTTGGCTTAACCTTTATTCTTTGTTATAATGAACTATTTCTGCTGTATATAAAATGACACGTTGCCTGGACCTCTGTCACTAACATTGGAAGTTGTTGGGAACAACTGGTGGCAGCTGAACAGCTTGCAGCATGAGCCTTTGATTGGTGAAACAATCAAGGGGCACGCAGGGAATGTGACACTTGCAGTCAGATCTATATGCTCTCTGAAGATCAACAACTGCACACTATTGACACTAAGAATGTTATTTTATGGAGTCCTTATAGATTACAACTAGAACCAAACTATAAATGGTTTTGGTGAAGTAAACTCAGTCTTATTTGCATCATGCCTGTCAGGAAAAAGACACTCCAGGTGCTTGCCTCCATTGCTAAGAAGAAGGAAAAATAAGGAGTGGGTGTTGTGTGTTTCCTTATGATAGTTCTTACTCCTCCACCACCCATGTGAGCACTGCCAAAGTATAGATTTGTCCACTTACTGAACATCATACTTCTGAATTCATACATTCTTCATTGCTGTACTATATCTTGCACCTGATAACAACTTTGGACAATTTCAAGGAATTTTATATACTGTACTAGCAATTAGGTTAAGAATTGTTTTGCTGGATCTGATCAAGGTCCATCTAATCCAGCATCCTGTTTTCTATAGTGATCATTCATCACTTACTGTATATCCTTTGGAAGCTCAAAATATAGCATGGAGAACAGGGCTGTCAACTTCCATATTCCACATCTTGGGTATAATGCTTCTCTATGAGGTGGTGTAAAGAATCAACATAAGAGTGGAATGCTGGCCATTTATGCCTCTGCCATTCTTGTTTTCCCAGTTCCCCAGCTTCAGGTTCCTCTGCTACCTAAATTGCAGCAATTCCATTGGAAAACTTAGCATATGGGGAGTGCAACATTATTTGCCAGAAGAATTGTACTCTTACCAGGCTGCCAGGAATGTATTCTTCTGGGAAGCAAGACAGAGATTATCTATGGGCCATGCTTCTCAAAAGAATCACTGGGAAATTGATAGCATCAACAGTGGTAGCCTGGTTGATGGCAGAGGGAGGTGCAGCCCTGGGGAAATAATGCAGAACTCCATTCATGGGATGCTGCCCACCTCTGAATTAAGTAGACCCATTCTCCATTGAATCATAGAATAACTGAGTTGGAAGGGATCATGAATGTGTCATCCTTCAAAAAAAGTCATCTGAAGCTTATGTTTGTGTTCTGGTAGTGGTTGCACATTTCAGTTTCTGGATGTCACAGACAATACCATGTTATGAAAACACCCATGCTATCTTTTGGAGCAGTATCATTCATACTTGTTCATTTGATGATAGAAGTATCAAGCTGTTCAGTCAACTTAGGGCCAGTCCTATCATAAGTCAAAATGAATCTTCAAGAAATAGATTCTAGAAGAGTGTAATTATGCTTTGGCTCCCATTTTCTCTATCATTATGTTACACTGCAGCCCCCTTCCCAAAAACATCCTGGACCAACAATGGGTCCTGTACTAATGTCCTCAATATCACTACAATTCATCAAACATTGAACCTACTGAGAGATGGGATTCCCCCCTCAGTAGGCACATAACACAAGGCCTTTTGCTCCAGTACAAAATCTATTGCACCAACAAATGCTCTAAGAAGGCAATAAATATTGCCTCAATTTGTTCCCTTCCAAATCCCTCTCAGATTTGCTATTTCTCAAATATATATTTATTTTAATTTTAGTAACATTTATTTCATGCATTCTCCTGGTTTAGAGGATCTTCAAAAGCTTGGGCTATCTGCCTGAAGAGTCTTCTGAGGTCTAACCTTGAACTGTCACTCACCAAAGCCTATCCATTCCCTTGTTGCTAAGTCCCGTCTTGCTCCACATTCCTCCAGCATCTGTTTCCCCAGCTTGTCAGCTACATGTTGAATGACTCCCAGCAGGAGTAATTAACCCAAATAGCAAGGCAGCCTTGCATGACCTACAAGGGTCCGTGGCACGCAAGAAAAGCTTAACAGTACCCATGCTGCAACTAATGGCGGTAAGCAATACATCGGAATGAATTACTCAAAACAAGTGCCCTTACACAAGGGAAATTGTTTAAGTAGTTTGCCCAGGCACATTTCTTGGTATACTCCTGACCCATCTTCCTCCAGAAACTAACCTACCATGCAACTGCATTCATTCAGGTCTGTCTCCCAAGGGGAGGGATATAACAGCAAATGGAAAAGACTGAAGTCTCATCTTATGTGTTTAGTAACCAAGCATGTGCAACACTCATCCAACCCCAAACTCTTCCTATTTGGATTGGCAGACAGCATTAAGAAAAAGGAGAGTCCTTGCAGAGAAACACCGATTTGACCTTGGTCGCTCTCTTGACATTCACCATTACTGACAATGGAGGGCCACCCATCAACCTGGAAGCTTCTCTTAATTGCTTTTCTTTACTGCTGTTTGAATTCCTTCAGCTTGCCTTGATAACCATTTGAACATCTTGTGTGTTCCAGTTGAATGCTCAAAAAACATCAACAGTTGTGTTGGTTTTTTTAAAAAATGTTTTATAGTTCACTTAGTTGAACAGGAGGTCAACCAAGTATTTCAAACACACCAATAATCTGAAACATGTCCCCCTTCTGTGGTATCTTCTGTTTTTTCAAGCCTCCCTCCCTCAAAGTCTTATTTCAACAAGGTAATGATTCTTCACACCTCCTTTTTTTGATGCTTAGGTTTTCTCCTATCCCCAAGGTCAGGCTTTCTATGATGCAGGGGAAAAGAGATCTAAAGAATGAAAGGAGAAAGGAAAGGCTGTAAACCCTGTGTCAAGTTGGACTTCAGTCAAAGGGGCTGGACCTTCTTGAAGTGGGGCCAGACTTTGTAAACAGGAGATGCCCTCACTTTGATCTTTTTTGCTTCAATGGCTGAAATTATATTGTGAAGCTCTGTGTGCACAACAGTGATGGCAGCATCTTCTGCAAGTTGCCACTGATTAAAGGCGATGCTAGGAGGCACACAATGCATACACAATGCAACAAAGTCGATTGCACACCCTGACCTGGCCAAAGGAAACATTTAAACTGTTTCAAATGCAGAGCTTCACAACAACAAATTCAGTGACTTTCTTCCACCTTAACTACTTTTCAATCTTTCTAATATCTTTTGCTTCCTGCTGTTACCATAGAAGACACCACTGCCACAGCAGACAAGATACACATTTCCCCATTCTCCAAAATTCTCATCTAAATATCTCCTTACATCTTGAAATTTCAAATGACATGGATTCCTTTCTTAAGAACTCATCCACATGGATCCTGTTCAATGTTCTTGAGGTTTGATGGTATTAGTGCTTTTCCCACTGTCCACATGACACAAAGTTGTAATTGGAGTCAACTGAGTCAAAGCAATAGAAATGGCCTTGCTTTTTGTGGCTTTTTAATGCCAGCACTAGGTAGGAGTGTATTTTTATTCTCATTGCCCTGATTTACACCAGTGCACAGTACGTGTGCAGGTCACCATGCCAAATTGTTCCATGCTGCTCTGTGCAGTTTGTGGGTGTCTCTCACGTGGAGATGTTTCCAGGAGGGTGTGTTCACAGTGGTTGCCCTTCTATTCCTTCTTAGTTGTGTACCATGGCTGCCTATGTTTTTTTCTTTTTCTTTTTGGCTTGCTTCATGCAAATGAGCCTCCCCTGTTTTCCTCCCTTCATCGTTCCACCCCACATCCCCCATAGATTTTAAGCTCCAGCTGGATGCATCAAAACTTTATTATTTACATTCTGGAATGTTCATCGTGATGTCACTAGAATATCTATACCCACTGCCTTCCTTTTCTTCTTTCAAAAAAAATGTGGAACTAATATTGATTTAAAAAAAACCCTAATAACTTTTGTACTATAGCACAGAAGCCCTTCATTAAAAACTTTCTGCTGTTCTTTTCCATTTCTCTGCATGAATGAGGTTCTGTACCACAAAGTGTTTTTTTTTTCCTGTACATGAATCAGGTGTTTAAGTGTCAGTATCTTCAATATCATTGTTCCTTTTGCTCTTGAATCCCCGTTGAGACAAAGAGGAAATGCACTATAGTGCAAAAGCAGAATAAAAAAGCTGGGAAATTTAAGAATTAAGCAAAGAAACAATTGACTGGTAGGAGCAGAAAAAAATTGGGAGGACTAGCACACAGAAATAACACTGTATTAAGAAACATGTGAGCACATGATGAGGTGGGTGGATGTAATAAGAACAGTTGGGTGAACAGGGTGGGGATAAAGCAGAGAAAATATACAGAAAGAGGGCATTGAGGATTGAGACCATGATGTTGGAGAAGAATTCTGGGGATATGTGGAAAGGATATACTGGTTCATCTCACTACATCTGGCAACAAATACCCACCAACATCTGCACACAAATATTGGGATGAACTACCCAAAATATCAACCAGCAACTAAAGAAACAAGAACAACCTACAATGAGAGGGAAAATGCCATGATGTGGATTAGCCATAAGTGAAACAATTGCATTAGGAATTCTGCACTGATTCTTTTTTTAAAATGCACACAAGGTATACCACACATTTTGGTTCTTTCTATTTTTTTTCCGTTTCCTTTATGTCACCCCATCACCACTATTACACTATTAATATGTGTATGAGCAATAAAACATATTGCAAAAAAGCAATTTAAAGTATAAAAAGGTGATCACATCAAGACTGTTATCAGATGTGCAGCATTTTACAGATTTTAAATGCCATAAAAGTTTTCATGTGAACTTAGATAAAGTTCTAACACATATTCTGTGTGGCATTTTATTAATAAGCTGTACATCAGTTACAGTTGGAAAGGAAGATCCCATTACATGAACTATAGACATGACAAGGAAAAGGTCCCTGTATTAGGGATGTGAACTAGCATCAAAATTCAGATTTGGAATTTGGATTTAGAATTTTAAAAATTCAGCATTTCTGGATCTCCAGAACTCCATTGCACTCAATGTGGAGCTTGCTGGTCAGAGCCACCATTCCAGGTCAGACAAAAATGCTATTCTTCTCGTATGGAATCCTCCATCCAACTAGACTGTCCCCTCATTACTCCCTCCATCATACCAACCAAGCCCTGGAGCTTTGGGATCACCTGGATATGGGAAGCTGTCTCCCACTAAGGACTTACATTGTACTCTCAATGCTTTGGAGGGCATAGACCACTTGGTCATAATGTCTGACTCTTCCCCACCCAGAGGAGAAGCCACACCAAGAGAAGTCTCCAGTACCAAAACATGGGCTGCCCTTTGCTGCTCTAGCACACTTTCAAGAAAGTGGAAAGTGGCTCCATCAAATTGCTATACCCTGGATTAGGTGGCACAGGGGCAATCCAATTTTTTCTTGCCTCTATTGCAACAGCCTACTGCCAGAGACACTGTGGTGAAAATGCTTTGCCACTTTTCTGATCCACTTAATTATATTAGGTATGCATGTTTCTTCCACACCCTGCAAAGCACCCAAACTACTAAATTGAGAGTGTAGGCCATGCCTGCGGTCTCTGACCATGTGATGAACAGACCTTGCACTTCTGTGACTGGACTCCACTGCTGCAGCATGTCTCTCAGAGCCTCTTGAATGTTGTGAGTTGTGTGAGCCATGCTGAACAGGGCCCACCTGTATCCTGCGCTTGCTTGTTGCCTTCTGCCCTGTGCCTCCACCTTCCACCAGTGTCCTGTCATTCAAAGGTAGGCATGTTTTGCATCCTGCCTGCTCCAGATGTCACTTGTCAAATGTATCACTGGTGCTTTGGCCAACTGCTGCTGTACCAGTTGCTTGACAACCCACTATAAACCCTGCACCATCCTGTGGCTTAGGCTCATACAGGATGGCAATTAGTAATTGAGTGCCAGTTCTGTCACAAATTTACACAAACTAGTGTTCACCACCAGAAAACGTGGCTGCCAATCCAGGGCTTTTGCCTCCCCTAATAATCCTAGCATTTTTACAATTGCAGAAGGCCTTTTCCAACACCCCATTGAGCTCCTCCACTGTAGCTTGGATCTTATTCTTGAGATGTGGACCTGACATTTTCTGCCTCCCACCTCTTGGTAACTGCCCATCTTCCTCCCTTCTTCCCTAAGCTAGTGGCTCAACCTCTGCACTCTGATGACTCTTACCCTTCACAATAAGGAAGCCACTTGCCCCCACCGTACCACTCTGTTTGCCATCAGCAACGCCCTGTCCTGAGTCTTCAGGTGTCTGAGAATGTTACTATTGGAGAGGTAACCCAAGTACTTGAGCACCTTCTTGCAGTGCATGTACTGTGAGCATCTCTTGCACACTGCTGAAAATGTTTCTTGATTATTGACTTCTTGGGAAATCAGTTTTTGATTGAATGTTCTTAGTAGGGATTGCTAACTTGTCGTCACTAGTGTTTCACCAAGGAGCTCAACGCCTGGGTTCAAGTTCCTCTCCATTTTTATCCCCATAACAAAGTTGTGAGGTCAGTCGGTGTTAATGGCTGGCCTGAAGACAGGAAGTGAACTCCATGGCCACTTAAGTAAGAGTTTGAATCTGGATTTGGATTTCTACAGCCTACTGTACCCCACATGCTCTAGGAAAAACAGAAATTTGCTAAAAGAAGTAAAAGCTGCAGCAATCTGCTGGCTTAAGTATCTGATTTAATTTTAATGAATAATTCTATTTAAACTAGAATTCAGGAAGACTGAAAGCTAAGTCAGAGTGAACCAGAGGACTAAAAAAGGAATCCTCTTATTGCTTTGACTCAGTTCATCTGCCTTTCAGGATAACTTTCCAGCTGTCTTCCTCTGATTCCCCACTTTATTGCTTTCTCCAGATCACATCATACTTTATTTCTCTCTCCCCTGTTCAGTGTGTATTTGTCCAGGTTACTTAAAAAAAAAAAGATAAGCATGTTTGAAGGCCAAACATTTAATGGGAGCACAAAGGAAATACTGGGTCTCCACTATGTCAAGATAGAACTGGGAAGATGAATGAGTAGGAAAATCAGAGTTGGCATTAGGAGAAGAGTAAAGCCACTCTAGATCTGATGGACAGAAGTAGATCAAGTTAAAAAGAAATGGAGAATGCGGGGCTTTGTTCACCAAAAAAATTATTAATTTTTAGCTGATCAGCAGGCTTTTGGACCAATGACGTAACCCGTGAATGGATTATATTTAAATAGACTGACACATTTTCAGCAATGTTTTGGAGAGTTAATGAATAAAAGCTCTTCCCTTGTCATTAAAAGTCAATGTTATCTATAATATTTTCCAATTTATTCTTTATAACATTCTCAGAAACAAAATGGGTCGCACCAGCTCTTTTTGCAGCAAAATCAGATGGGGCTGCCAGTCAAATATGACTTTAGTATTGGCTATGGGATGGTATCCCCTGTCACATCTAGAGGCAGGAGCCGAATTTGGGAGATAAATAGAGGTGGAGATACAGTGGTGCCTCGTATAACGAGTGCCCCGTTTAACGATGAATTCGCATAGCGATGGCATTTTTGCCATCGCTTTTGCGATCGTATAACGATGTTGCCTATGGGGAAAAATCGCTTTGCGATGTTTTCCCCATAGGCACCATTTTCCCCCAGCTGAGCGGCGGGAGCCTCCGAAGGAGTGCTCCCGCAGCTCAGCTGGGGGAAAATGCCTGCGGTGGCCTCGGAAGGACCCTTCCGAAGGGTCCTTCCGAGGCCACCGCTGGGATTCCCCTTCCCCGCGGCTGGCTTCCCCGGCCATGGTCGGACTTTCAGGAGTCCGACCATGCATGGGGTAGCCTGCCGCGGGTGGGATCCAAGCCGCGGGGAGAGGGTGGGGGGATCCGGATGGATCCCACCACCCTCCCCCCACGGCCTGAGGAGGGTGGGAGGCATGGCCGGACTCCTCGCCAGGCACCGCGGCTCCGATCCGATCTGAGCCGCGGTGCCTGCCAAGGAGACCGGCCATGCCTCCCACCCACCCCCACCTCCTGCGGCTTGAGAAGGGGGAGGCATGGCCGGACTCCTCGCCAGGCACCGCGGCTCAGATCGGATCGGAGCCGCGGTGCCTGCCAAGGAGTCCGGCTATGCTTCCCACCCCCACCCCCACCTCCTTCGGCTTGAGAAGGGGGAGGCATGGCCGGACTCCTCGCCAGGCACCGCGGCTCCGATCCGATCGGAGCCGCGGTGCCTGCCAAGGAGTCCGGCTATGCTTCCCACCCCCACCCACACCTCCTTCGGCTTGAGAAGGGTGGGAGGCATGGCCGGACTCCTCGCCAGGCACCGCGGCTCCGATCCGATCTGAGCCGCGGTGCCTGCCAAGGAGACCGGCCATGCCTCCCACCCACCCCCACCTCCTGCGGCTTGAGAAGGGGGAGGCATGGCCGGACTCCTCGCCAGGCACCGCGGCTCCGATCCGATCGGAGCCGCGGTGCCTGCCAAGGAGTCCGGCTATGCTTCCCACCCCCACCCGCACCTCCTTCGGCTTGAGAAGGGGGAGGCATGGCCGGACTCCTCGCCAGGCACCGCGGCTCCGATCCGATCGGAGCCACGGTGCCTGCCAAGGAGTCCGGCTATGCTTCCCACCCCCACCCCCACCTCCTTCGGCTTGAGAAGGGGGAGGCATGGCCGGACTCCTCGCCAGGCACCGCGGCTCCGATCCGATCGGAGCCGCGGTGCCTGCCAAGGAGTCCGGCTATGCTTCCCACCCCCACCCGCACCTCCTTCGGCTTGAGAAGGGGGAGGCATGGCCGGACTCCTCGCCAGGCACCGCGGCTCCGATCCGATCGGAGCCGCGGTGCCTGCCAAGGAGTCCGGCTATGCTTCCCACCCCCACCCGCACCTCCTTCGGCTTGAGAAGGGGGAGGCATGGCCGGACTCCTCGCCAGGCACCGCGGCTCCGATCCGATCGGAGCCGCGGTGCCTGCCAAGGAGTCCGGCTATGCTTCCCACCCCCACCCCCACCTCCTTCGGCTTGAGAAGGGGGAGGCATGGCCGGACTCCTCGCCAGGCACCGCGGCTCCGATCCGATCGGAGCCACGGTGCCTGCCAAGGAGTCCGGCTATGCTTCCCACCCCCACCCCCACCTCCTTCGGCTTGAGAAGGGGGAGGCATGGCCGGACTCCTTGGCAGGCACCGCGGCTCAGATCGGATCGGAGCCGCGGTGCCTGGCGAGGAGTCCAGCCATGCCTCCCACCCCTCTCAAGCCGAAGGAGGTGGGGGTGGGGGTGGGAAGCATAGCCGGACTCCTTGGCAGGCACCGTGGCTCAGATCGGATCGGAGCCGCGGTGCCTGGCGAGGAGTCCGGCCATGCCTCCCCCTTCTCAAGCCGAAGGAGGTGGGGGTGGGGGTGGGAAGCATAGCCGGACTCCTTGGCAGGCACCGCGGCTCAGATCGGATCGGAGCCGCGGTGCCTGGCGAGGAGTCCGGCTATGCCTCCCACCCACCACCCACCTCCTGCGGCTTGAGAAGGGTGGGAGGCATGGCCGACTGTGCTTGCAGCAGCGGAAGAGGTGCCCTGTGGAGGAGAAGGCAGGAGCCGATCTGTCATTTCTCCTCCACCGGGCACCTCTTCTGCTGCTGCAAGCACAGTCGGGGCAGTCCTTTGGGAGAAGCCGGGCTGCTCCGAAGAAAGGCAGAAGCCCATCCAATCTCCCCCCCCCTCCACACCGGGCAGCTTCTCCCGCTGCTCCCGATGGTTGCGAGGGGAGATCGGATGGGCTTCTGCCTTTCTTCGGAGCAGCCCGGCTTCTCCCAAAGGACTGCCCCGACTGTGCTTGCAGCAGCAGAAGAGGTGCCCGGTGGAGGAGAAATGACAGATCGGCTCCTGCCTTCTCCTCCACCGGGCACCTCTTCCGCTGCTGCAAGCAACTTCGGGGCAGCCCTTTGGGAGGAGCCGGGCTGCTCGGAAGAAAGGCAGAAGCCCATCCGATCTCCCCCCCTCCACACCGGGCAGCTTCTCCCGCTGCTCCTGATGGTTGCGAGGGGAGATCGGATGGGCTTCTGCCTTTCTTCGGAGCAGCCCGGCTTCTCCCAAAGGACTGCCCCGACTGTGCTTGCAGCAGCAGGTGCCCGGTGGAGGAGAAATGACAGATCGGCTCCTGCCTTCTCCTCCACCGGGCACCTCTTCCGCTGCTGCAAGCACAGTCGGGGCAGCCCTTTGGGAGAAGCCAGGTGGTGGGGGAGAAGGCAGGAGCCGATGCCGTCTTCCCCCCCTCCCCCGAGGCTTCTCCCAAAGGGCTGCGCCCGATAGTGGGGGAGAAAACCGGATAATCCATTCCTATTGGAACGGATTATCCGGTTTTCAATGCATCTCTATGGGAAAACACGTTTCACTTAACGATGTTTTCCCATAACGATGTTTTTTTTGGAACCAATTAACCTCGCTATGCGAGGCACCACTGTAGCTGGATATGCCTGAAGGGCTTAGGCAGCAAACTTAGGGAATTGCCTGCTCTTTCTCTTTACTATTAGCTATATGAGGGAGGTGACTCATTCTGAGTGATGGCAGAGGGCCCCAGAGTCTTCAGCAAACATGTCTTCTAGTTACAAAATAGAACCAACAATTAAACATTTACCTCATCAGTGGCAGCTTTTATGTTTCCCAGAGCGATGCTATATTGGAGCCCTGTGGCAAATTTTAAATGCTCCGCAGGTCCTAGATTCTGCCATTCAGCACAGCTGTACCTGAGGTAGCAAAAGTAAGTATCTCTAATGGGGTACTTGGGCCTGGCAACTACTTAAGGTTGCTGGATGCTGAGTCAGTTCATTGTGATTTACCACATATGATAGCTGAAGACATTTTGCAGCAAGCAGCTCTCCCTTTCTTTGTCTGTCTAACTCCCTCAGCTATGACCACGATGATGCCGTACAGAGGTCAGTTTCTGTCTTCATCTGACCCCTTAAATGCCACAATGCAAAGCAGTCTTCTGCTCCCTTCCTGTGTGAAATGCGCAGTCCTGCTGTCATGAGTTACTGGCTAGTCAACCAAAGCCCTTTTCCTTGTTCTGAGACTTAAACTCCTGACTGGCACTGTTCCATAAGATTGGCTCACCTATCAAGATGTCTTGAAGGGCACATGGAGCCGGTCTTAGACTTTTTGTTCCTTGAAGGAAAAGACAAAATGGCATCCTCTTCTACTTCATGCACAGAAGCTGACCAGATTGACAGTTGATTCCTACATCAATACTGATGATGGGGAAGCTTCCTTCATCATGCCCGAGAGCAGCAGAATAATTTAGAAAATGTTTGTCAAATTGTGTGGGCCACAAACCCCTCTCCTCCAAATTGTTGAAAATCCTATATGAGGCACCTGCTTCACACAAACTAATGACAGGTCTGGCCTGGAAGGCCCTGATTAAAATCCTTTCATCCAGATAAACAGGTACCACAGCTAGAAGAAGAATGGCCTTTGAAATTGTAGCCGAGGACTCCAAAATGTTGTTAAAAGTTCTTTACACCATTTTATTTATTCATTACTTATTTATAAAACTTACAGACCACCTGACTTAATGAAATCACTGCTTGGGGCAGTTTACATAATATAAAACAACTCTACAATCAAAACAAAAAAGAATCACAATAAAATATCTTCAATACTGTTAATCAATTAACATTAACAAAAACAAAAAAGGCGATCCTCAACTGACCTATGACACAAAATAACTCCAGCTAAATTAAAGTAAACCATAACATGATTTAAAAAATCATCTCAATACAACAAATACAGGGTATCAAATAATACTGAAATACAGGATAGAAATTAACATAAGTTGTTTCCAAAAGCCTCCCTAAACAGTTCCATCTTCAAAAATCTTCTACAGGTTTCTAGGGAGGGGGTCTGCCTGATTCGTGAAGGGAGTTTATTCCATAAAGAGGGTGCCACTGCTGAAAACACCCAATTATTACAGTTGGTTTTCTTTACTTCCTTTGGGGTGGACAGCCTCAACAGTGAGGCCTGAGAGGATCAGATTGCCCAGGTAGATATTCTTGGGGAAAGGTGTTCCCACAAGTAACAAGATCCCAAACTCTTCAGAGCTTTGTAAGTCATAACTAACACCTTAAATCTGGCACAGAAGCTGACAGGAAGCTGGTGCAGGTGAGCCAGGAAAGGGGAGATGACTGAACTTCTTGGCCCCAGAAATCTTAATGTGAAAAAGAAATATATAGAAACAAATGCAAGAGCCATTTATTCTTGTTTTGGGGTTGGAAGTTAGATTACAGAGACTAGCTTAGCAGTTGACGAATTCTGTTTTTTGGGCTAGACTGGAGTCATGCTTCTTCCATACATGTCCTCCCAGGCAAAATTCAAAAGTTGTTATTGAAGAATATGTGAGAAAATGTTGAAGGATGCCAAAAGGATGCCAAAAGAAGGAAGACTAGTATCATGTTTCAAGGGGTTATCCTAAATTATTTGATTGTGTTTTTCTGTTGCTCTATTGAGGATTCAATTAATTTATAGCTCTGCTCCCCTCCCCCAACAATTTTATAAGGCACACAGAAGTACAGGAAATGCAGGATTAAAAAAAGGAAATATATACACACATATCAAGTAGTCTAAACTGATGAAAATTTGCAGTTTCAATAGGAAGAAAATGTGCTTGATTTTTAACCAGGCTTGCAATGGCTATATGTTTTTGCTTGTTTATTGCCATATTATTTCAGTTGGTTTGGTTGTTTCTGCTATTTCCAAAAAGGGCAGGCAGGAATTATTCTAAACGTTAGTCGGATGATTTCTGCCTTCCTCGGCTGATATCTTAGGCAGCAGCATCATGGGAAAGGCATTTGTTTCCTTGTGGCTATATGCCGAATGAGAACAGAAAGGACTGTAAAAGTGATTCAGTACAGTGGCCATGTCTCCATATACATCACAAGCCTCCAATGGTTCTCATGAATTTCCCTGGTATCTGTGGTTTAAAGTAGCAGAAGTTTAATAGCAAAAGCCTGAAGCCACATAGCTAGGTGCTTTTTGTTTGTTTGCTTGTTTGTTTTTAAAGAGGAAACTATCAGTTGAATTCCCAGCTAGCAGGAAACTTCTTAAATGTTTCTAAGCAGACATAAACTCAATAATATACTATCTTGAAATACAGTAGCATATTATTGTTGTTACATTCCATCAAGTCACTTTTGATTTATGGTGACCTTAGGAATGACCAATGTCCAAAATATCCTGTCCTCAACTGTCCTCCGCAGTTCTTGTAAACTCAAGCATGTGGTTTCCAATAGGGAGTCAATCCATCTTGGAGTTCATCATCCTCTTTTCCTGCAGCCTTTAACCTTTCCCAGCATTATTGTCTCAGTTTCATCATTTTTGTATCCAGAGATAGTTCAGGCTTGATTTGCTTTAGAACTCACTTGTTCATTTTTCCTGGCATTTCAGAGTATCTGAAAAGCTCTCATCCAGCACCATATTTCACATGAATCAATTTTTTTTCCTGTCAGCTTTCTTTACTGTCCAGCTTTCACACCCATGCACAATGATTGGGAATACTCTTTTCTAATTCCTTCATTGCTGCTTATCCGAGTTTCAGTCTCCTTCCAATTTCTTGGTTGCACTCTCTATTTGGTTTGATGGTTGAACCAAGGTAAACATGATCTTTAATAATTTAAATTTCTTCACTAACAATGTTAATGTTGTTTAGATACCATTTTTGTCCTTCATGTCCAATTACAGTCCTGCTTTAGCACTTCCTTCTTTCACTTTCACTAAAAGTTGTTTCAAGTCATTGCTGCTTTCTGCCAGTAACATGGTGCCATCTGTAAATCTTAAGATTATCAGTTTTTCTTCCACCAGTTTTCACTCCTTTTTCATCTGAATCTAGTCTGGCTTTCCTTGTGGTATGTTCTGCATACAGAATGAACCGATAAGCCACCCAGAGACCTTTGGGTAGTGTGGGTGGCATATAAATAAAATAAAATAAAATAAAATAAAATAAAATAAAATAAAATAAAATAAATAAATAAATAAATAAATAAATAAATAAATAAATAAATAAATAAATAAATAAATAAATAAAAAGTGGATAAAATGCACTCTTGTCTGACCCCTTTGCCTATAGTAAACCATTCTGTCTCTCCATATTCTGTTCTAATAGTAGCTTGTTGATTTAAGTTCAGCAGTGGTGTACCATTGCCTCTCATATTCAAGGAAAGAAAAGTTCAGTAGTGATTTAACATTGTCACCTCCTATGAAGTATTTATTAACAAATGTTAAGTATAGCTATCTATGCTTCCTTCTCCAGTGTCACTTTCAGCTACCACTGCTGCCAGGTAGCTGCCACCCCTGTTACCATTGGAACTATCTGTTCTCTTCTGCTAATGCAGCTGCTGCCTTTGAAGAGGGTGAATTGACCTTAGTCTGGCATCTTATCTGAGACAATTCCACCTTGGGTGACCATACTAGGAGATAGCACATGCTTCATTTATATTCCAGCCAGTTTGTCTTTGGCAAATTTGTCAACACAGTTATTTCCCTAAGCACACTGTATATTGTACTGTGTGTTGTTAACACTCTTTATCCTATACAGTTTTAAAAGAATCAGCAACTCTCTGCCTTTTATATTTTCCTCTTTGGTGTTTCCTGCATGCTTTGATCAAGGATTTCTCAAGAAACACAGAAGGATCTTTGGTCTGAATAAAATGAGAGCTTGCATTCTCCTGTAGTTGACTAAGTTGGTCATTCTGGAAATCACCCTGTTAAGAATAGTTTGAGGGGATGTTCGGACAGGGTGGGACTCATCTCTGTGCTAACACATTTTGATACATGCCCCATGCTGTGTTTTATTTTACCACTTCTGAGATCTGTATTTGTGAGAGACAAGGAGCAACTTTGTTTTTTCTCTATTAAGAGCAGACATCTCAATCGTGATCTAGATAAAGTAGTATTTCTTTCTCCTTAGTTTAGTACTGGAGGTGAAGTTTAAAGGCTTCAGTGAAAGGCTTCACAGGAAGTGGGCTATTTGAAGATAGAAGGATGAGTAAGATAGTGTCATTCAGGACTAGGCAGGCAAAGAATTCCTACAAAAAAGGGCAAAGCAGTAGTGGAAAAACATCACCCAAAGTGCGTCTGAAATTCAGCGAATGAGGCTAATCTGAAATATCAGATTAGTTCAGTTTGCAACTCTGTATTCGCTTCTCTTGGTTAAGTACCATGGTGCTTAGTGGAAAAAAATAGATATATGTAGGATTGCCCTGGTAACTGTTATATTAGTATTGGTGATGCTTTTTTTATTCTATGTGTAAGCATCTTTGATTTTATTTACAGAATATATTTGCAGAATTTGGAGACGGGATTGAAATGTTAGTGTGAATGAATGACAGGATTGAAATGAATGAATGAATGAATGAATATCAACAAAAGATCTCTGCTAATTGTAGGATTTTCTTCCTCATGTGACAGAATCATGTGACCAGATGTGAACCATGTTTATCTGGATATTAAGTGGGCATGAAGGAGGATATTATATTTTTTTGCTCTGCCTCTAGCAGCTAAATGTCTCTGGCTGGCCCTGTTCAGTAACTCTGTGGTTGCAGTTTCCCACATCCCTTGTAAATTACCAGTTTATCAAAAGGTTTTAGATACATGGGCTTCTTTCATGAAACCATGCACGACAAACCAGTGGAAATTACCTAAAGGGGAAAAAACCGAAGGGATTGGCAGAAGGTTAATCAGTTATATGCAAACATTTTATTGTGATGAAAAGCCAGAGAATTTTCCAGCATTAATTAAAAATGAGACTTAAGATGTCAACCAGGTTAATGAATATGAATTTAAATTTCTTCGGCATAATGAAACAACTCTCTGTCCTTCAGAAGGCAGCTGTCGAATAGGTGTACAGCCAGTTACTGGAGAGTCATATGTAAAACCTTCTTCTTCATTTCTTTCCTCCTTAATAGATAAATTACATAGATACCCGAAACTGCAGATACACAGTTTCTCTTGTGTTGGGACAAGACTCTGTTGCCCTTTACCTATCAATTCTTATCCACAGTCAGCTTAATTGTACATTGTATTCCTCAACCAAAATAACAAGATGTGCAGTAAAATGTATATAGGATTCAGTGTTGTAGATCACACCTGTGACTACTTTGTTCAGAGTTAACAGGAAAGAATATTGGCAGAGCATGTTTCTTGCCTCCCCCAACCTTTCTTCATCTTTCTAATGACCTAGATATTATCTGATGTCTAATAATGAAACATTTCCCAATGGGATGTAGAAGAAGCTGGAAACAGTCCGTTGAGGCAGACATGGAAATCTGTTAGTAACTGCATTCATTAGGCAGACAGACAATATGGTGTCTGATTCTGTCTCATTTTTATCCAATGAAAACTATAACGAATACAGTTATTTCAGTCTTTGTTTTAAAATGCAATAGTGGTGACTTAAGGCTTGTCTGGGTATGTTATTTTGCTGTACTTAGACCTGCAATTAATAGTATTTTGAAGAAAATTACCAGTTGCCAAATCTACATTTAAGATTTCTTTTATGCTGTGAAGTCCTAACGATCCTAGTCAAAGGCAGCTGGAGCTCACATCAGTGCAACTTCATGAAATACAAGAAATACAACTGTGAAGATCAGAAGAGCAGTGTGCCATCCTCTGAGTCACAGAACACAGAGACTGAAAGCAGATGCGTGGAGGGAATATTGATAGAGATAGATCAAGAAGAGGTGGTATAACAAGTGCCAGCCGAAGTGTGCTTGGTAGATGAGGGAGGGGAGGAGCTAGATCTAATAGTATGGGAGGAGATAAAAAAAGGGGGAAAGCGGGCACGTTTTTAGGCTGGTAACCGATGGTAAACTAGGGAAGACCATAAGTCGCGGGGTACAGACTGAACCCATGCGGGACTTAGGAGAGGCGTCTGGAATCGAGAAGGACTTTCCTAACTTACAGTTAGGAGGGGGATTATTGCCAGATCTGACCTTAACCAGCGCAAAGGGACGTGAGTTCAACACTTTAGAATGGACAGTGGTCATGTATCCTCGAAACAAGCCTGGGGGATGGAGGGTGATCCGTCCTGGTCCCTCTTTTCAACAGAAACCGCCCGAGGGGGACTGGGCTCGTCACCCATGCTGTGGGACGGTCTGTGCGGTGCGGAGTGCCCCCCTGAGACCTATGACAGACCGGGAACGCTTTGGTCCGGCTCCCTTTTGAAGGAAGGTAGAGGGAATGTTGGAGAAAGAATTAAGAAATACCACGTTTTGCCTGAGATAAGTTTATTAGCTCCGTTTGACACTGTTGAACTCAATGCTGTTAAGAATAAAGAGACTAATGTTGAAAAGTTAGAGCAGCCTCTGACTCTTTTTCCCGCCTTTACAACGAGTGTGCCCCCGGCTGAAGAAGAACTTCATTACAACAACAAATACATCTGCAACCACATCTGCATCCCCTTGTTTATTTTGCTGCCATTTTTACTCATCCTTCCACTATATCCCCTCTACCATCCCTTCTTTAATGTTTGAGCTGGGAAATCAAACAATGAACCCATGATTAAAGTGCTGGTATGACAAATCTACTGCTAATTGATCTCAAACAGCCAAATTACTTGGCAAAGGCTTTTCTGGATCAAAAGGTTTCAGCGCTAGCACTAACCCAGAAAGAAAACAGAATAAAACAAAATAACTACCACAGAATACCATCATGAAATGTGATCCAAAGACATGTATTTCAATAGAACACCAATACACTTGACCACATCATTCAATACAGACACAAGTACCATGAAACATATCATCACCACAAAAACTTACACATGCCAGGCAGATCAAAAAAGAAACAGAAAGGCAAGCAAAAAGATTGTCTGGTATTCATATCAGCAAGAATACCGAGCAAGTAGCAATACCATCTGTGCAGAACCCAGTTTCTTACAGCAGGACAAATGACAGTCGGGATGATCCCTCGCTGACAGTACTCCCAGATGCATTCCCGGTGAATCTGCTGATGGAAAACCTCTTATAATTTGCCACCACCACCAATAAGAAGTGCAAATCCAAAAAGATGGACACAAATGAAGAGCTCCTGCAGAAAATTGATGCTCCCCTTCCCATTTCATGGGAATGAGATAATATACAAACAGGGCTGGATGAGCCACAGCCAGTATTAGTAATACCTGCAACATGCTAGAGCACAGTTGGCCATCTTGGACAAAAGTTGCCATCAGTCCTAGCCAGTGAGAAAAACCATGAGCTGCTGCCTAGAGTGTTCCAGTTCTGCATTCCAGCTAGCCATTTTCATTAACACCTGTGTTCTCTTCCCCAACTGATGCTACACATTCTTTGGTTATAGAGCATGGTCGGTCTTCACCTCCCTGCTGATATCTCCATTGGTGGATCTGTTTTGGTTGTAATCCTCTTGGCAGAATTCTGACTTCAGAGTGAGAAGGAACTGCCCAGAAGAATGAGCAATAGTGGAGTCACAGGTCAGATTTGACCACCTGGGATGTATGCTCCTTGTTCTCTGGGTTCCTACTTGACAATAAAACATGCAGATGGGTAACTGGAAGCTGAGCTCACTAGGTACAGAAAATCATTTCAATACGTTCAACAGTAGAGTAGCATTTTCACACCTGCCAAGATTCATTGTGGGAAGAAATGCATCTTGTTCCATAAGCCATGCATTATTCATACATTTGTGAGACCTGCATAGTGTTTTGCATAAATAAGTGCCTGCAAAACAACATACACATTTTCATTTGTCAACAGCTAAAAAGTGTATATTTGGGACATACACACAAACATGTTAGTCAATGGGGGGAAATTGTATGAGTTACACATATAAAAGGTACACATACATTCATATATTAGGAAAAATGCACAAAATTGTGCACAGTTTTAGCATAATGGCCCTTCTGAAGTATCACAGACCAGAATGGGAACAAAAAAGGGAATTAAATGCAGGTGGGATTGAAAGAAACTTAATGAAATTTTTAAAAATCTCACATTTCTAACAATCACAGTTATTACCAAGTATGTGAAAGGAGTCAAGTGAAGTCCTGGCTCCTCTTACTTTATCCAGTATTTTTTTAAAAAAAATCCAGTTGCTAAACAATTAATTAATTAACTTTAAACAGGATCCCCACCCCTACCCCACTTCTTCATCAGAAAAGAGCCTCTGTGTTAAATGGGGAGGGAGGCTTTTCATGAGACATTTTTGGGTGGTCCGGAGTACTAGAAATGTTTGCAAGCTACTTACATACTTATCAAATATGCGCCAAATAGCTTCCATACATAAACATAGCTTTGAAATCTGCACAGGCCTGGCTGTTTTACTTGGACCAAAATGACAGCATTTTTATGCTTTCAATCCCAGCTTTAAGAAATGTGCAAGGAAGACAAAGCTGTTGCTGCTTGTCTCCATAGTGACACCTTGTCAGGATCCAGAGAAAACATTTTTACTCTGGCATCTAATGGATTTGCCTCTTGAGCAAAACCACTCACTGACAAATATGCCAGAAATAGAAAAGCCACTCATTATGGTGCATGGCTCATTGTGATACGCATTGTGTTGGGTGGTGATAAGTGAGATTTAGCATACTGTTCAGAAGGGTCAGGAAGGAGAGGATTTTTTCCCCTTCCTGGGTTTGTTTAGCTTGCTGAATTCATGATTCACTTTAAGTTTCTGATTCCAGATAAAAAGTCTACTCATTTCTCCTCCTTCATCATGAAGGATGGGTGGGTTATATTTTGTTTTCTTTTGGTCTAAATAATGGCGTAAAGGTGTGTGAAACATGCTATGTTCCACAAAGAAATAACAGTTATGTTACAGATACAAAAACAAATGAGCAAGGACCAATTGAAGGAATTTTAAAAAGAAACGTCAGGGGGAAAAACAAGCTGTTACACAGGAGCTGAACGACAGAGGCAGTGCTTTTGAAAATGGAGTTCATCCTTCAGGTCATTGCCAATGTACACATTTCAATCAGGGCTCCAATTTCCTGAAACTGGCAGGTCACTCAAGCAACCTGGAATCTTGGCAGAAGAGACAAACTTGATGTTCTGATTGATTACCATGCCCTGAGTTTGCTAATGTCTCCGTTGATTTTGCTTGTACAGGAGACACCACACTAGTGCTCCCTTACTTCCTCTTAACAGGGTCAGTAGAGTTCAGATTGCCGATTTCGCCCCTCACCAATTCGTAATGGTCCCATCATCCTTCCCAATCATCACAGGGTTGTTTCTTTTTCGGGTGTCCTTGTGCTTTTAAAATTAGAAACATTATTATTCCAATAATCTTCAAATACATTTGGTGTGTCTTCAGCGCCAAGTGGCAATTGGTACCTACCCTCCTTGCCACACCAACTTTCGTGTCATTATTTTTGAGGGAAAGTCTTTTTATATTGTATAACCATCATTAGGGAGGAGTGACAGGGCAGCAGATTGATCATGAGTGTCACCAATTAGTAGTAAGACTGGGGAGAATGCAATGGATGGTATCTCAGAATAGGGACCTGGGAGAGAAAAGGAAGGAAGGTGATGAACATTTGCGTTCTTTTTTATTTACATGGTCAGAAAAACGCAGTTGTGGGAGGTGGTAGAATTTGGTTTGACTTAAAAGTCATGTAGCTCATATATTGGCACAGACATGGGTTAAGAAGAATGAGCAGCTCTGATTTGGTTGCTAATGGGAGGTCAGCCAGATGAGGGTTAGGGTTTTTCAGGTCATGCTTTGAAAGATGAGGCATTTGTCTGGTATGCATTGATTTCAGATTTGTGTTTACTGCAATACCACCCCCTTTCTCCCCCCTTATCTACTAGGCACCTGAGTGCAATTTGGTTGCAGTGCTAGCACCAAGCCTTGAAAACAAAAGAGAAAGAGAGAGTTAGGAGGAAAGTGGCAGCCCCGTGAATCCTCTTTGTTTCCTCTCTCCTCACCTTGCTAATCGCCAGCAACCTTGTGCACACTTTTCTGCATCAGTTCAAGTGAGCATGCCATCCAAACTGATGTGAATGCATCTGAGTGCCCCCCCCCAATCCCAATCCTGAAACAATTTGTGTAGTTACCCACTTAGGCCAGTATAGAAGGCATGGGGGGGGATGCATCGAGAACGCTGTACGTACACATTTAAAAATAGGCTACCTACAGTGTTTGCAAACATTTCAGCCAATTCTAAACAAAATGCCTCTACTTTCACTGATACGGTAGGACCTTCAGGTCTACGGGATCAGTATCCATTAATTCATTTATCCATGGTCTGAAAATATCAAAAATATTAAAAGAAAGATCCTAGAAATATATATTTCTAAAGATGAAGTTACCCAACTGGACACTAGGGTGAGCCAGAAACCATGCTATGTATATCTGGAAGTTTGGTCATGGCAACTGGACTTCTTTCTTATTAAGTTGAAATGTTTCGGTACTCATCCAAGTACCTTAAGTACTTGGATGAGTACTTTAAGTACATCCAAGTACTTGGATGAGTAGCAAAACGTTTAGACCTAAAAAAATGAAGTCCATTTGCCATGACTCAACTTCCAGATAACCTCACCTGGATGACTGAGAATCTTTCCAGACATGCTATGTATAGTGTTTGCTAGAGAAATATATTTTTATGATTTCATTACCAGACCTAGCTACTAGAAGGAGCTAGAGATAATGCTGTGTATAGTATTTGCTATTAAAATAGTGTTTGCTTCAAGGAATCATTCAAAAATGAAAACAAGGCTCAGATGGAAAGGATACATTGGGTAGAGTGAGATTCTGTTGTTGGGAGTTCTTCCTGCAACATTTCTATTGCCCAATAGATGGGTAATTTTTAAAATTAGAGATGGGGGTATTTGTATACGAATATCCCCCCACAGGTGGAAATAATGAAGGTCTGGTGTAAGGGGCCGGATGGTCCACTCACCATTACACCATTGACACAAGCTCAACGGAGCCTTCCTATCGCGCTGTTGTCCACAGTAGATTAGCCATTCCTGGCAGGAGGCGGGATGACAAGCCTTTCTGCCAGGTCACAGAGTGGCTAATCCATTACGGACAATGGCAAATAGGAAGGCTCCGTCAAGCTCATATCAGCAGCGGAATGGTGAGTGGACCGTCCAGCCCCATGACATTTGGAGTGGGCCAGAACTGCTTCTGGGCCAACTGATTTTGGAAAAGGCACGATGGGCCTAAGTGTATACACCTGCTGTCTCTTTTGCCAGTCTCCTTCTCTTGCTCCAGGTGTATTTCCAGACAAACTGTGAAAGGAATTTTAGGTTGTTGTTAACACCAGTCCTTGCAACAATCCATGTGGTAAGTTCTCACAAGGTCTGCCAGCACTGCTAACTGAATATAAAGGAAAAAGAGGAAGCAGTGTGTGTGTTTCTCGCTCCTAAATGCCAAGCTGAGTACTGTCCTTACTGCGTTTTTATGCATCTCCATCTGGTGGGCTGCATGGTACTGGGAAGTCATCAAATTCACAATGTGATTTCTGGTGGTTGGGAGCAGCCAAGCAATTGGGCGGTAAGAAGGAGAAAGAAGTAGTGGGAAGGCTGGAGGGGGTGACACAAGAAAGGAGGAGGTTGCAGCACCTAAGGAGAAACAGTAATGCAGATTTAGACTGAAAATGGTGAACATTTGCACAATTTAAGTGTCTTCTAAGGAAAATATCTGCTACTAGAATTGCTGGCGCCTAACAAAAATCACACCAACTACTTCCTTGCCTTTTGCTAAGGATGTGTTTATTTATAACATTCCTTAAAAACGTAAAAGGTAAAGGTTCCCCTTGACAATTTGTCCAGTCATGTCCGACTCTAGGCAGTGGTGCTCATCTCCATTTCCAACCCATAGAGCTAGCATTTTGTCCGCAGACAATCCTCCGTGGTCACATGGTCAGTGTGACTAGACATGGAATGCCGTTTACCTTCCCACCAAGGTGGTACCTATGTATCTACTCGCATTTTTGCATTTTGCATGCGTTCGAACCGCTAGGTTGGCAGGAGCTGGGACAAATGATGGGGGCTCATTCCTTTCTGTGGCTTTGATCTTACGACTGCAGGTCTTCTGACCTTGCAGCACAGAGGCTTCAGCGGTTTAACCCACAGCGCCCCCACATCCATTCCTACAATAGTCTAAAGAACATTGTAGTCTTGGTGTTCAGAGGTCCTAAAGTTTGCTCAAAGTGGCAAGTCAAGCAAAAATAAAGGTTCATGCCCATGCAAAAACATTTGTAGACTAGCAAAATGGCATGTTTTTGTGAATATAGTGAAAGGTGGTACACTTAATTCCCCCTAAATTTTAACCAAATTAAAAAAAATTGAGAATCTTGCCTGGGAAAAGCATTCAGATTTGGGGGGGGGGGGGGGTGGGAGGAACAGAAAGGGATTCTGGCATCACTTCTTATTTTATTTATTTATGCATTCTTATCTGTCTAAAGACAAAATTATGTTCAAAATATTAAAATTTTAAATCCAAATATGGGAACCAGCCATTAGCTGCCTGTAGTGTCAACTGAAATGTATCATGCCACCGCCATTTATATGCGTGTTCCTTTAAACCTCCTTCTGTTTTTCACTTTTCTTCCCATGGGGCTTTTCGTCCACAAAATGAAGCTTGACAGGGTTACTGAGCCTTTGAGAATTGCTCTGCAGCAACAATGGAGACAGTGCAGCCCTCCAAATGTTGTGGGAGTGCAACTCCCAGGATTCCTGCCTCCTCAGTGGGCTTGCTAAGATGGATGAGAACTGGAGCTCATCCCTTTTGGAAGGTTGCCCATCTCATCTCTACAGGCATGTGAAGCTCGAGATGACATAAAGCACAGTCCAAGAAAATTGCATATTTATGGAAGAAAAAGTAGGGCTTTGGGGGGATGAACACCTTTGAATAATATGCTTTGATCAGGGCAAGTAAATATCAGAGGTACTTTAATAGCGACAACATTTGGGCCAGTTTCTCTTTATGGGTGTAATATTCCAAAGACAAGACACCCTCCAGAATATTTTATGAGGAACATTCCTAGCACTCTCCATCGCATCCCTAAACTAGGGATCATTAAACAAATGAGGATACATGTTTAGTCTTAAAATCTGATATTAAACTGAACAACATTGCACAAGATGATTGACTACCCAAGAGGAGATACAACTGCAAGAGCAGATGGGTTATCATTAAAACGTTTATCACTCAGCCTCCATACAGCTACTCCTGTGTAGGGCCTTGAACATTAAAGGCTATTTCTCTGGGAGAGGCTGTCATTCCAATTACATATGAAAGCATGACAAGCCCCCAAATGATTGTAATTTACGGAAAACTGCCCACGTACCTTCTTCACGGTTCATTAAAAAAGATAGTTTGGCTACTGCTGTACAAGAGTGAATTCTTACAGATGAACTTTGCATGGGATTAAGGAGGAAAAGGAGAAAGTTTGTTACTTTGAATGATTCTAATGAGGCTCAGGTTTTCCCTTATTTGGAAAGGAAAGGCTTTTTATCTGGATCAAATAAATGATCTAAAATTAAAAGGACTGGCAGATTATTTTTCTGAGTCTTGGAGTATGCTTCACAGTTGGCAATCCCATCTTGGTGGCTACAATAACTTGGTAGATGTGTATGTGTGTATACACATATGCATATCCATACATGCATGCATGCACACATACACCCATCTATATGATGCAAATTGCAGTGATCACAAGATTTGTGTGTGTGTACCTCTGATTGCTGCAATTTGCATGAGGACAGCATCTTAAAAAGAACAGAGAGCCAGTGTGATACATATCATAAAACCTATGCATATAGTCCCCACATGAAGATGCCAGTTCATATTGACAACACTTTTTCACAATCCTGTCCAGAGGTGGATATTTCCTAAAAGGTAAGATGGGCTATTGGCTCCAGGCTCTTGAAAAGATGATGTTTTGCATGAGAAGGGCTAGTTCTGTGCAATTTGTACATATATTTATTTAGTGAATAGCTTTATATCCTTCTCTCCACCCGACCCTCGGGTTCAAAGTGGCATCCATGGGTCTCTTTCTCCCCATTCGAGCCTCACAACAAGCCTGTGTGGTAGGTTAAGTGGGGCTGAAAGGAAATAACTGGCTCAAGGTTATCTTGTGCATTGTCAAGGTCCAATATGATCTTGAAACTGGATTCCTCACTTCAGTATGCACCCACTCTATCTACGATGCTATGCTGGTTCTTGCATAGGGTGTAAAGGCTTTAAAAGACCTTGTTTTATTTGCTGGAGTCCAGTCTGTTACTCTTCTTCTACATTGGATCTGAAAATGAGCTTTGAAGTGGGAAATTTAAATTATGTCTTTTATAATCTCAGAGCACATCAAATAGTCATTAATTTCCCACTCTTTCAAAACAATGTCAAGATGATTACTGGATTTTGGGGGTTGGGGCATGTCCATGGATTAGAATAATATGGGAGAAGCTATTAATCTAAACATCGGAAGTGCATATAAACAGATATTCGATATATTGATCAGTAACATGCTGTAAATGCAGATAAACTAAACATAAAAGTAAAGGAATGGTCAGTGGCACAGCTTTTAAAGTGGTAACATTCATTACGGTGAGGGGTGGGGAAATATCGAATAGGCAAATTGATTTTGACCATACTGACCTCTTTCTAACAGGTGTGAAGCATATAAACCAAGTGGGAAATAGAAAAAGAGCATTCATCCACAGATTGAGAAATTACATTTTGGAAGTTATTACAAAATGAATGAAGAGAGAAAAGAAACAAAGCCATGACAAGGCCAAAGTGGCATATTACTTACACACCTTGCCTCTTCTCTTTGTTGATAAAATTGGGAGAACCTGACAATCCAGATGGTTTTTGGTGGAGAGATTATATTGCACCATTTCTTAGTCACCTTTCAGGAAAATTAAATTGTGATTCCCCCCCCTGCTATTGAGGGTTGAGCTACATGGAGGCGGTCTAAGCCATTTTGCTCTCTGAGGCAAAGAATAAAATGAAGTCCCCTGTCCTTTCTAAATAGATAGCCAGGTAAGCCGCTCTTCAACACTGGCAATGGGAGGGAATCCTACAGCACATCTGAAGGCAGTATATGCAATATATTGCCTTAAGAGGCAGAAGGCAAGCTGTTTCCTTCACTGTTCCAGTGTCAACTCCCCAGGGCTGCTACCTGAAGTTGTTATGTTAATGGTAGAGCTGGACCTGCAGCTATGGCTGTAGCTCCATCAATACAACCCAAATATATGCAGAGAAACAAAGAGAACCTCAAGTCAAGCATGAGTAAAGGTAGATCTACTGGTAGATGTCTGCATAACTTTCTGGAAATAAATAAGGATTTATGACATCCAGTTGTTTAGCAGCAATAAAGTGTTATTTAATAGCAACACAATGATGCCCATCCCACCTCATATTATACTGCTGAAATGAAAAAAACCATGGGACAATTAATAATAGAGTTGTATATGGTGGAATGGTATGTTCCTCATTTTTTCATATAAAAAACAAATGTTTGGACTCAGAATTCTTTAATTTTGAGCATCCATCTTTTGTACCCAGTTCTGCTTTCTGGATCTTGGGGGGGAAAACAAAGAAGATCTGCATCTTCCTCCAATTACCCCTGGGCGATATAAGCAGAAATGGGCAAAATTCCTTCCAATTAGAATCCAGATTAAATCTGGCAACCCTTCCCCATTAATTTCCCTCAAACAGGGCAAGTTTCCAAATGCCTGCCCACAACATGAGTGCAATATCCAGTGCAACATTGTTCTGTGTCAAACTGCCCACGTTTTACATGGAATTATCCACGGAGTGCAAACCTATTCAGAAAAAAAAAGAATTTTAAGCAAATTACAGAGAGTTTGACAAGGAGAGAGGAAAGAGTTGCTTGTATTGCTGTCACCTGGAAGTGAGGAATCTCACAGGACTTTAAGGCTCTCCATCAAGGTGTTTCATTGTGCTGGGACAGCCTATCAGACCCAAAGGGGGGGATGTTGGAGCATTTTTCCCCATCCATGAATAGGATGCATTGCTTTCTTTCCAGCAGCGGTAAAACTGACTGTGTCTCTTGCAGCTCAAGAAAAGAGAATCTGCACAAAATTCAAAATGTAGGTTCAAACAATTTGTGAATAAGTTAAGTCTTTGGTGCTTGAAGGCATAATTGGGCTAGCTGCTTTTGTGTCTTCTGATTTTGGTATGTTTTAACGGCTGTTGTCTTTGGTGATTAAGGGCAAAGTGTCCTGCAGTGAATGGGATCACAGAACCATTTTAGCACTGGGTGAAGCAGGAGAAGAACAAGATTACAGTTTAAGAAGGGTAAACAAAACAAAAAGCAGTGCATTATCTTCATTTTTCCAGAACTCCTCCTGCCTTTTTCTATTTGACGGGCTAACTTGGGAGCAGCACTTCAGAACTACTGAATGACTATAATCTTCATCAACTGGTCTGTGTCAGAAATGATTACTTGGTGTTGAAGCCTTTTGTAGCATGAATGGCACATCTAGCAAGTGGTACTTTCAGCATGGTTTAAAATATACCCACTTGTCCCCGGGAAATGTAAGACCGCCTGATGCTGATTATTGAGTTGTTTAACTCTTTTTTTCCAGTGTCAATCATACGAGGGAAATATACTCCATGAACTGTTGCAACATTAACAAAATTCCAAAATGAATTTGGACCTTCTCACTCCCAAGAAACATTTGAAAGTTTGATAAGCCCAGGAAATATTCGTAGGGTCGTTCCCCGTCTTGCAATCTGAGAACCACATAAAATACTTCTGCTGATACTTGGCTGAGCTATGCTGTAGCTGTGATCCACTTCTCAGTGCTGCCTTGTGGGGATTTTAGCCTGCTTAAGAGATGGTGCTGGGAAAAACTGATGAGACATGCAACTAAAATTGTAAATGGGTTTTTCCTGAAGCAAAACGTTGAGATAAATTGGGAGGTTCAATCTGTGAAGAAAGATTGAAGAATGTGTGAAGCATGTTTTAAACAGGGGTAGTAGTAGGAGTGGAACGACCCTATATATGAACTAAGGTAGTGACAGATGGCATAACTTTAAGTGTTCTCTTTTCTTGCCTCATGTGTTTCATCCATAAACTAGACTGATTCATCCAAGATGACTTCCCTTTTTCATTCCCTGTCTCAGTTCTTTTCCTCCTAGGCATGTAGACAGCATACCCAAATATTATCTTTCTCTAAATATGGATCCCACAATAAACATTTACCTTTTGCTGTGTGTGTGTGTGTGTGTGTGTGTGTGTGTGTTTAAAGCTGGGCTTTGAGAGGGAGAGTGGTAACAGGTAGGTAGAGTGTTAAATTTTGCTGAAGAAATTTAAAGTCAAATTTGATAAACAAAATATTTTGGTCATTGTTTTATTAAAATCTTGTGAAATTACTTCAAGCTGAGTAATGTGGAACTCAATACCTGAGGGCAGGAAGGTGTTATAAAGGTCTGAGTGAAGGGACAGATACACACACAGAAACATACAGTGGCAGCAGAAGAGAACAAGAGGAATTAAGTGAAGATTTTAACAATAAACACATTTACCTAAATAGGCAAGTAACAAGACAAATGGAGTTTTGACCACAGTATATGAGAGAGGGGTGGGACAGCTTCCACAATCCCTGACTCATCCTACCATGAAGATGAAAATCGTTTCCTCATAATAGGTTTTAGACACCATTAAAAGGCAATCAATGACAAATTATTTAATATAGGGACAGATTCATCTGCCTTTTGTTTTCTCTTTCAATTTTTTTAAAATTACTTTCATATCTAATTGATGCAGAAATGTGTGAATTTTTGTATAAAGGCAGTGGAGCATGGAGGCACCAGCCCAGACTAGGTACCATGAAAAAAAAATTAATCCAGAAGGATTAAAGCCAGACATTCAGAAGCAAGTGCTCAAGCTTGACAGATGACTCTGTCAATTTAGCTTTCTTCAGCACATAGCTGTTTTAAAATCTCAAATTCTTTCAGAGACATTTATAAAGAAATGTACCAATGTTGCATGCTGTCAATACAAATATTACATTAAATTCTTACCCCTCCTTATTAAATATATTATTCTGATGCTGCAGGTAGCATCATTTGCGGTGGGAGCCAATTTGGAGGAGAGGGGTAGTACACAGATTTGAAAAGGCAGTGGCTTGTCTCCACCTGCTTTATACCTCCATTTGAAACTAACTTCAGTCACGTTTGGCTTTGGTGGCACACCAGCATTGAGAGAGGCATGACTGCTGCCTCTGACATTTTTTAAAAGTCAAACTATTTCAATGTTATAATGTAAAAGCTGCCTTTAAAAAGTATTTTTAAATAATATTTAGGCAGAAAAAAGTGGGGGCATGGAAGAAGCTTAGACCCCTCCCCCAAATGCTTTTTGAGAGGATTTCAAAGGTCAGCTTGTGAGAGCCATCCTAATGGAACTGAAATACTTGTCTCCAGTTTACCACCTGTTAATAGGGATGGGTTATTATGACCTGTTCCTATTTTCAGACTTTGAAAAACAGTGGGCAGAGCAACCCTAAATACAAGGTGGGAGATGAAGTGGAAGATGATTCACTTGCCCAAATCCCTGCTGGCTGACACCACCAAATAATTTAAAATAGGGCAGATTTTCCTCAAAATATGTCAGTCATACCTGCAGGGGTTTCTGGTTAGCCTTCAACAAAGATTAGGATTGCTCTTTTGGAAAAAGAAGAGTGATTCCTTATTGCAAACACTGTATTTTAGGGCTTAAAAGTAATGCCAGACTTTTGAGTTTATCCCAGAAGGGAACAGAAACCCAATGAAAGTAAGTCACTTACTGTATTTTTCCTAAAATAATTGAACAAAAAATTGAGGATTGTTTTATACTCAGAAGTAGGGGGGGAGGGATCAAAGTGCTTTGATCCCTGTTTCCCCCTCCCGGTTTTGCAAAGAAAATGCAGGGGGAAAGCAATTTCTGCTTTCTCCCTACATTCCCGTTGTAAAAAGCAGCTCCCCCTCTCCAGGTTTGCAAAGAAAATGTAGGGGGGAAGCAATTTCTGCTTTCTCCCTACATTCCCGTTGTAAAAAGCAGCTCCCCCTCTCCAGGTTTTGCAAAGAAAATGCAGGGGGGAAGCAATTCCTACCTTCCCCCTACATTTTCATTGTGAATCACTTTCCCCCTGCATTTTCTTTGCAAAACATGGAGGGGGGGAGCTGATTTTTGCAATGAAAATGTAGGGGGAAAGCAGGAGCTTGTCCCCTCCACTTTCTTGCAAAGAAAGAAATTTTGATTCAGAAAAGTGAGGGGCGTTTTATATATGGTGGTGTCTTATACATGGAAAAACACAGTATTCTGTTTCTATGTTAAGTTTGCTCCCTGTCTTTGTGATTTTTGCTATGTTCTGGAAACTCCAGGTGCTGTTTGGAATACCCCCTTAGTGTGTCTTGTCTGAACAAGAAAATCAGTAGAAAGTTAGAGAATCATAGAATAATGGAATTGCAAGAGGCCTATGAGGCCGTCAAACCCTCTGCTCAATGAAGGAAACAAAAAAACCCAGATCTGACAGATGGTTGTCTAGTTTTCTCTTAAATGCCACCAGAATTTGAGCTCTCACCATCTCTGGAGGTAATTGGTTTTATTGTTGGACTGTTCCAATAGCTGGGAAGTTTTTCCTGATATTCAACTGAAATCTGGATTCATGTGAGCTATTTTAATTATTAGCCTTTTGTTTCTGATCATGGGGTTTTCTTCGCAAAGATACTGGAGAGGAATTGCCAGTTCCTACTCCAGGTGGATTGCGTTTAGTCGGAACTCTCCACTATGACCTGTCCGTCTTGGGTGGCCCTGCATGGCATAACCCATAGCTTCTCTGAGTTGCTCAAGCCCCTTCGCCACAACAAGGCAGCAATCCATGAAGGGGATCCTGTAGTGATGTATGGAAGTGAGATCTGGACCATAAAGAAAGCTGACCGCCGAAGAATTGATGCCTTTGAATTGTGGTGCTGGAGGAGGCTCTTGAGAGTCCCCTGGACTGCAAGGAGAACAAACCTATCAATTCTAAAGGAAATCAACCCCGAGTGCTCACTGGAAGGACAGATCCTGAAGCTGAGGCTCCAGTACTTTGGCCATCTCATGGGAAAAGAAGATTCCCTGGAAAAGACCCTGATGTTGGGAAAGTGTGAAGGCAAGAGGAGAAGGGGACGACAGAGGACGAGATGGTTGGACAGTGTCATTGAAGCGACCAACATGAATTTGACCCAACTCCGGGAGGCAGTGGAAGACAGGAGGGCCTGGCGTGCTCTGGTCCATGGGGTCACAAAGAGTCGGACACGACTAAATGCCTAAACGAAACGACAATTTTAATTATTACATTTCTTGCACTTTGCTGTGATTGAGAATAGACCCTGCTCCTCCTCTGCATGACAGTCTTCCATGTATTTGAAAAGTGCTATCATATCTCCTCTTAATCTTCTTTCCTCAAGGCTAAATATGCTCCTCCGCCTCCTCATGAAAAGCATTTCCTCCACCCCCTCATCCAAGTCATTAATAAAAATGTTGAACAGCACTGGGTCTAGGACTGAGCCTCAGCCCAGTCTGAGGGGGAGCCATTGTTTCCGCCACACTTTTGTACCTGACCAAAATCTTTTAAGGAAAACAAGAAGGAATCTCTAGGTAGTGCTTTTTCATTGTGAGCAGTATGACTCCTCTGTCCAGAATCACTCTAAGGCACAAAGGTTCTTTGAGAGACAAGTTAATATGGAAAATGTTCCCTGAGGGAAGACTATTCAACATCGTTTAGATTGATTTTAGATGAAGGGTGAAAGCAAGGAAGAGAAAAGAGAAAAGCAGTTTAAGGGTAATTTTCTTCCTTTGCCAATTAGAACTGGTAAGAGAATGAGATAAAACATGAAAAATGCCTAGCAATATGTCTGTAAAAATGTCTTGAAATTATCTTAAAAACTTAAATTTAAAGGTGTTGATTATTATGCCAAAAATCAGTAATTACATAACTTGCTATTTATTCTGAAGCTCTTCTTACATAAAATAGACACTAAAAGTGATAGCAAATTATGAATACTTTCATTTATCTTTTGTTCATATTGTTTATTTATCTAATAATTGGAATATTTTAATCTATTGTGACACTCTTGAATTATCTATTGTGAACGAGCTGGTGTTTGTATTAACAAACTAACTTAAAAAGTGATAGTAGCTACATTTTTTTAAAAAATGGATTTTTATAGGTATCTCATTTGGATTTTTCATCTCTCCACTCTGATTTCTTTGTATTCATTTCATACAAACTGTTCTACATCAAATAGTTGAAAGACCGACATACAGAGGAGGGATATGATCTGTTCTTAATCATCCCAGAGTACAGGAGATGAAATAACGGGTACAAGTTACAGGAAGCCAGATTTCATCTGAACATCAAGAAAAACTTATCAAGTATTAGAGCAGTAGGACAATGGAACCAACTGTCTCTGGTGGTGGTGAGTGCTCTAATGCTGGAGGCATTCAAGAGAAAGTTAGGTAGCCATCTGTCAGATCTACTTTGACTTGGATTTCTGCACTGAGCAGGAGGTGGGACTTGATGGCCTGGTAGGTCCTGTCCAAATCAATTCTTCTATGATTCTTTGATCCTATGATTCTGCAACCCCTCTTGCTGAAATAAATGATAGATAGATGTTGCCCAAGTTGTGATAGTTGAGATCCACATTCTCCGCCATACACTTCTAATACAGTACTCTATTTCCACACTGTATCTACCCTCTCTGTTTTTCCTTTTATGCCTTGCAAATCTTCCAGGGTAGAAATTCTGACATTTTATTTTGGGTAGAGCAGAATTACCTGCATTGCCTCACAAGTCATCAACACAGCATAACTGGGACTATATTGAGTCACGGGTTCTCAGGGGGGAAGAAAACAGTCTCAAGCAGACAAGGAAGTCTATTCACCCTGAGATGTTCAGCAAAAGTCTTTTTCTTGGCTGCCAAGATGAAATGTGCTTATTTCTTCTGCATTTGTGCTGTCAAGAATTATTTATGATGGGAGGCAGTTTACATACTTTTCCATACTTTGACATCATTGTTCTTAAGCTAGGCAGCAGCATGTGCAACTTCATTTTTCAGGATGTCAGCCCAAACTCCTTATAAATAGACAGACATGACATTCTGCAGAACAATGTTGCCTCCCCCCCAATCTCCCCCCCCCAAAAAAAACCCCTGTGCTGGTTTTTTTATTTATGAAAACCAACCTGTTCTGGACCATTGGATTTCAAACAGGTGGGGTCATCATGACCACACACCCAATTTTAAAAATGCATTTCATCTTTAATTCTATCTTCATTTTGGTTTTCTCTCTGGTGAAGCTCAGGGCTTCTTCGTAGTTACTCTTATCCAGAAGCTCTTGGGAAGTATCAAAAATGTATGTTAGATATGCTATAATATTCTTACCAGCCAGTGTTCTTGAAAGCCCCTTCTAATGCTTATTAGAATTGCCTCATAGCACAGTAGTTAAATTGCTGTACTGCAGCCAAAACTGTGCTCATGTCCCAGGGTTCAATCCCAGGTAGCCGGCTCAAGGTTGACTCAGCCTTCTATCCTTTCAAGAATGGTAAAATGAGTACCCAGCTCCCGGGGGCGGGGGGAGCAATGTGTAGCCTACATAATTAACTTGTAAACCACCCAGAGAGCGTGCTAATCGCTATGGGGCAGTATATAAGCAGCACACTTCACTTTTTTGCTTTATTATACAGTGTGATTTTCCTGCTTAATGAATAGTGGATTGGGCCAGCTGAATACATTGTCATCTAAGATGAAAAACAGGATTCTGTTCCCAAACCATATGCAAAAGCTTGCTGCACTGAGAATTGAATCTTTCAATAATGGTGACAGAACAGCATCTTCTACCACAATTGAGGGCAGCAGGTTAACTAATGGATTGTAAAGCAGGCTGTATGCTATTTTCTTTGTTAGCTCTTGTAAAGAGTTCTAAAGATCTGTAAATTCAGAGTCACCAACCAGTACATACTACTAGATAAAACCTTGTTGTTTAAGTTATGCTTGTGGAGTAGTGATGATGTCACCAGTAGGGGAAGATGTTAAGTAATTAAAGACTTCCTTCTCATCCCGTAGCTTGTCTGACTCTGAAGTAATCTGTTTAATTGCATGGTAGTTGTGGGAGCTGCAGGACAGAAGAAATAAGTCTTCAATAACTGAAAATCTCTCACTGCTAGTAATGTCAAATATTATCATGTCATGTGGTGACAGAATTTTTCAGTAATTAAAAAGTTCTTCCCTCTCTTCCACAGTTTTCATAGCTTCCACATAATGAAACATATTCCTCAAATGTCAGACAAGGCACAGCACAGAAGAAAGTCTCTAATTATTATTTGCAGCACAGCAAATCAACAGTCTGCAAGGCAATTCTAAAAATGGGAGCAGCCTAAACAAAAAATATATTTTTTATACTGGGCTTTCCATCAGCACCAAATTTAGCACCATCGTATCACACTCTGTTTATGTGCTGTGCCAGATATGATGATGCTTGGTCAAATAGTTTTAAACTTCAGTTTTTAAATATGTAAAGTGATTTACATACACTCCATTCATATGCAGGTGTCCATTTTCTCCAACAGAGAAGAAATTGCTGAAATATATTAAAAACAGCTATTTTTTTTATCCTGAAAGGATATTAATTATTGTAGCTTCCCCCCCCCTTTATTTTCAGCCAATCAGCCATTGTATATCTTTGGAGCATGCTCAATAAATTTTTGCCAGAAATAACAACGGTTCACAAGTATTTACATCCAGTATAGGAGCACAGGGATTTAAAAAAGAGAGCAAGTGAGACCTGGGATTTTCTGACTTTTTGCTTCCAAAGGTCCAGGCCTGTTTGACAATTTCCAAAGTCTTCTATCTCCTTGCTTTGAACAAGCAGATATCCAACCAGTGCAGCTCTTGCTTTACATAGCAAGAAGGCTGGATATTCCTCCTGTCTGCTCTGGATTTCCTTCTTCATCATTTTATCAGTCCCAAGGAGAGGGGAAGAAATGCATGTCAGAAATGACCCTATGAGCAAATGAGTATAGCACTGTCTTGGGTTGGGTTTTGTTGTGTCATGAGTTCTGCCAAGGAACATCTGGAATCAGAGGGGTTAATTACAGATGAGGAAAATGCTGGGCAATTAGTGTCACAGACAGCTGAATCACCACCAGATTCTCCTCCCCCACTAGCCAGAGTAAGGGATAAGCTTCAGCAGAGACTCACAACACAAAGGTCTGAGGCTCGCATGAATGCCTCCCACAGGAACATCAGGTCGACCAGTCCTGAGTTTTAACAGGACTGAATGTTTCTAGGAGTTAGATGATTGTTGCTGTTATATAATTTCTACCAAGAGGCTTGGAAGTTTGTGGAAGAAACAAGTCAATTCTCTGGCTCACAGCCACACTCCTGCTTATTTTGAACGCTGCTCTCTTAACCCTTGGCTTTTGGACTCTGACTTCTGATTATGGTTTGTATTTTGGCTTTGATAATTTGGCATCTGTTTAGTATCTCCTGGACTTCTGACTTTGGACTGGCTTATTGGACTTTTGCCTGCCAAATCTCCTAGGAATATGACAAGTTGTGCATGGACGCCCAGGGTGATGTCTAATGTCCACAGCCATATTTTGAGGCATGCAGTATCAATTAAAGTGGCACGGGGAAAAGTGCTGGCCAGCTGTGACAATTGCTTCATGTTTGGGTTAGAAGTGGTCAACTGATGAAAAAAGAAGTCAGATTCTGGTATTTTCCTCTGCTTGGCATCTCTTTGTGAATGGTAGTGAGCTGTAGACCATCCTGACTGCTGATGAGGACATCAGTGTCATTGTCAAGATCCAGGCTGCCTTTGCTATGTGAAGTTTGGCATCCTTTTTTCCTGCTGGTAATGATATTGGGCAACAGCATCTGTCCATTTCATGGCATGTTGAATTGCAGATGGAGAAGCATAATATTTCAGATTTATAAAAAAAAGGTTAAAAAAAGAATTACTGAATATCTCCCTCTGATAGTGATGGTATTATCCTTCTGCATAAGTTGCGCCTGCAGGTGCAAATTATGCAACAGGATTTTGGTCACTATATCTTCCAACACTTTGCTGTTATTGTACACACAGCCCAGCATCTTCTGTCTTAAACTCTTCTGTTTAAAGATGTGTGGATACTTGGAACAATGAAGTCATTGTTCTTTTACCTGAATATGAATGTTTTAGATCTGATGCTGCATTGTAGAGAGAAAAATAAGCACTAATAATTCTCCAACATAATATGCAAACCAGGGGTCTTTTTTTGTTTGTTTTTTTGCTTCCTCAAGCAATCTGAGAAATATGGAGGGAATCCCAAAAGATTTTGAAACACCTACTCAACATGACTGACCCCAATGTGTTTCCTCAGGATAGGACAAGTCCATTTCACATACATGGTGATGGGACAATGTTTTATATCACACCTGAAGTGTGGCTGTTTGTGCAATAGAACTGTGTGTGTGTGTGTGTGTGTGTGTGTGTGTGTGTGTGTGTGTGTGTGTGTGTGTGTGTGTGTGTGTGTGTGTGTGTGTGTGTTACCCACCCCAGAAGTTCAGGGTGCACCTCCAGCCCCAATCATAAGCCATTACTGACTTGGACATGATTTAGTTCTATCCTCAAACAGAGGGGAATGGTCCAAGGACTCAAAAGCAATGCCAAGGTGAAGGCTATTTTTGCTGCCTCCCAGGTATAAGCTGCCTGAAGCAGTGGCCACATCCTGCCTACCATGTTATAAAATTTGTATAACATGGTTATAACTTGACAAGTAATAAAACTTGTCAAAGAGAAAGTAGGTTTTCCTTTTTCTTTTTGCAGTCCTTAGCCACGAAGGATAAATTGTCTCATTTTAAGGGGAAAATGCACAGAGTTATAAATGTTGTCTTTAATGTTCTTGAAGGTAAGAACTATGCACATATTTGGATTCATGTCTAGGTCACAGTGACATTCTATAGCACAAACATAACAGTTGCAGAGGTTATACCTGGGGAGGATCTTTACATTCTCCATATGTTACACTTTCAATGCTTAAAAAGCATGTTTCCCCACACAAAGGAGTGAATAGGAACCCATGGGTTTATGAGTGACTAAGCCCGCATTGGGCTGGAGCTTACTGAGAGCATATGGGGCATATAACAAGTGAGCACGGAGTGTGTTAAAAGCTAATTGTGTGGAAAGGTGTGTATGAGGTCTGTGTCAGCTGCAAGGGCAAGACATGCTTTCAAAGGCAAGAGTTCCCATGGAACTTCACCTAAAGTGAACTTATGAGGTGGTTTGGAAGGCTCATGGTCATGAAAAACATCTATAGAGACTCTAAGGGAATGGTAAAACATTTAAGTATGATCAGCAAAATTCACTAGAGACTTTCTTTAAAGTGCCATCAAACTTTCCTTGCAGTAAAAATTCAAAGTTAATCCAAGAGTTCTGCTCTTCTTGAGGACTTTTCTATTCACCAAATGGCCACAGGAATTTCAAAGAATAACTGCTGATTTTTAGCTAACTAAAGCAAAGGTTGAGGCCTTTGTGGTTTCTGCTCCAGTAAATTTTTGAGTAAAGGAGGAGATAAAAGAAGTTGAGTTTCAGCAAAAATCCTTTCTAAGTTGAGGTGAGGGACTTAAAGTCTTCTTAGGAGGTGGAGGTGATACAAACATGGTCCTCCCGCCTAGAGTGGTCTATTGACTAGATAGGCGGGATATAAATAAAATAAATAATAATAATAATAATAATTCCACACTCATTTATCCACATGTACCCTCAGGAATGATCTACATTTTTCTCACAGTAAGAGGAGATTGCAGCTTGGGCTCAATTCAATGATCCACAGGGTATCTTCCAGCTCTTTGATTCTCAGATGATGATGATGATTATATCCAGTTTTTGCTCCTGAAAAAAGTCAAAAATACCCATTATATGCCTAAAAAAGAGTTTCATTAAGACCACCAATGTTTCTCAGGAAGGACTTCAAATATCTCTATTCCCATCTTTCTAATTCTACCTTCTCTGCTCAGTGATATCTGGAAACTCAGAAGATTTTTTTAAAAACTTTCTTCTCTTCATTGGAGAAAAGCGATGTGCATGCCTTTGATGCTCAGGTACAAAGATACTTCACTCATGACCTCTGCATTGTATGGAAGCTTTTGAGACTGAAGAAATGAATTATTTCCTTCTGCAAGAACAGGCGCTTACATGGGATGAATTATTTATACTAGCTATTGTGCCTGAATTATATATATCTCACAGGAATGTGATTTTTTTTTTTGGTCATATACATGACAAAGAAGAAAAATGCACATTTTACTTCAAGTTTGCTCACACAGAGAACATCTGAATGGGTTAGGATAGCTGCCTGTGCTGTAAGGTGATTGTTTTGTTGTTATGCTACAGACACAACCTTTTCCACTGACTGATAGCTTGATGCTCACAATTAATAAAAAATTGTTTGGCTTGCTAAAATAGGTTTGGGAGCTTGGCGTCCTCCAGATGTTGCTGAACAAGCTACTCCCATCATGCCTCACCACTAACCAGGTGGAAAAGTGTTGATGGGAATTGGAGATCAACAACATATGGAGGGCCAACAGGAATGACGAGTTCATTTTCTGCTGGGAACCCACTATCTGACCATTATCCAATTGGCTGTTTCTCTAGAATACATCATACTCTATTTGTCTAGTCTCTAGTCTACATCATTCTCCTTCTGTAACACTTTCCCATTGTAATATTTGTCTGTCTTTCTCGGTAGCTGCCAAGATTACTGAGATAATTCTCTGTATTTAAATCTCACTCTGACTATTCACATGCAGCTCCTCACAATTTCCCACCAACAAACAGAAGAAAAAAGATATTGTTTCCACTGGGTCTTCTATCCAACTACTAGCACATCTAGCATCACTTAAGCACATCACTTTTTAAACTAATCCTGCATGAGTTTTGTATGACTCTTGCAAAAGAAATGGCCATTAAACTGAAAAGCAATGCCTTGCATATTGCTCTTATCATACACACCAAAGGCTTCTGTAATGTGTAGGTGAAATGTATTTCAGATAAGCATATATACAAGATCAGTATGTGGACTCAAATACACTATAAGTAACAACATTGAAGCTTAAGGGGTAAATGAGAAACATTACAAGATATTTCCAAGAAGACCATGGCAAAATAAGAATCAGTTAAAAAAAAAAACACCAAAAACCACACACACGCAGGAAGAAGGACTTGGTTAAAAAAGGATTACTGAGATCTAAAACATTTGAGTATTTCTGTGTCATTTTGCACCCATGAATGCCCCTTTTTCTTTCTTCATTATAATATGAACTGCTGAATAACTTGGTAGTTTAGGTATCTGGCTGTGGAGACAGAGGTTGGGAGTTTGATTCCCTACTGCACCTCCTTGACAAGGGATGGATGATTCATAGAGTCCTTTCCAGCTCTTTAGTTCTAAGATGATGATGATGAACACAGAACTGAAAAACATTGGCTCCAGATGTAGGGGAGGAGCTAAAAGTAAAGATAAATTGGAAGAGTCATAGGCTAGAACCCAATGGGATGTTTCTGCTGATGGTGCTATTACTGTCAGATGAAACAGCAAAAGACAACTCACTCTGCCCTGCTGCATCTGGGAAGCCCTTTGAAGAAGACTTTTAGGCATTTGAGCAGATTGCAAGAGAAGAGAACAACAATACTCTCGTGGGCAATTCCTAGTGTTACTCTAGATTTGGATGTCTCTAACATTTCCGTGGCAGGCACAGTTGAAGAAACAACTGGGAATATTTTTACGCATTGCTTTCCACACACACCTTCACATACATGCACACACATAGACTATATTGTTCCATTTGCTTAGGAGCGTAGAAAACTGCTTTACGCCATGTGTCCAATATGTCAGATTTAATTGTTAGCAGTTCTCAAGGGTTTCAGACAAGATTCTCCTGTAGTCTTACTTGGCTATCTCTGGATCTTCCAGTGGTTTCTCACTCAAGTACTCACCAGGCCCAACCCTCCTTACATTCCAAATCAGACATGACTGACCATTTTTTGCATGGTGTGGTGGAAGCTGTACAGACTGTTGCATTGTAACAGATGGGACGTATATGGGACTTACATGTGTGAATAGGCTTTTAGAATCACATAAGTAACATCCAGTGCAATTTCTTCATCATCATCATCATCATCATGATCATGTAGAGCTGGAAGGGACCCTATGGATTGTCACGTTCAGCCTTTGTTAAGGAGGCACAGAGGGGAATCGAACTCCCAACCTCTAGCTCCACAACCAGATACCTAAACCATTGAGCTATCCAGCAGATCTCTATTTGGATAGAAGCAGTGTAATGGCAGTAGGATGGTGGACACAACTAGAGAAATTCTGACTTCCTGGCATCTCTTAACATAGGTTTAGAGAATCTATGGCACTTCAGATGTCTTGGTCTGCAGTTCTCAGAGCCCATTATTCATTGATCACACTGGCTGGAGTTTCTGGGATTTAAAGTTCAAGCAACCTGTGCGCCAGAATTTCCCTACTCCTGTTGTACACAGTAATGCATGCCTTTTTACTGAAACACAAGTTTCCTTGAAAAGGACTTGCTTCCACATAGGTGAGCAGAGGATTGCAGCAGTTTGTTCTTCTTTTGCAGTGCATGTGTGCGTGTGCATGCACGCACACATGCACACACACACACTTATTTTAAACTAGCTGAATGCTTCTGGAGGAAAAAAAGAACCCTGCTATGTTGTAATTTAGCAAGACAAAGCTATAAACTCTTGCAGAGAACCTTTGGCCCTTGAATACAGTGCTACTGAGGCACTCAGCCATAAACACATATCCTCTGCTGTGACAGGCTATATTTTGGGGGAAAGTTGAACAGTAGACACTATAACATTTGAAACTTGGTAAATAAAATCTTTATGCTCTGAAGTTAATATCCTCTAACTTCACCGAAGACGCTTCTGCTGAGCTGCAGGTCAATTTAGCTCTATCCTCGCTGGGGAGATTATATGCACATTCCATCACCAAACACTAGCTTAACATGATGGTAAAGATCTTTAGCAGCCAGGCAAATATTGCTTTATTTAGAAAGGATGGAGTGTAATGATAATGCCCATTTTTATTCCTTTATTACATTTTTTAGATAAGATAAGAAAGGTTACAACTTCCCAGTGTCATGGTTCAGAACCCATGAAACTGAGTGAGCAGTGTCTTTCGGACTACATTTTTCTGTTTGTGTCTCTAGGCACCCACATGCCCTACTGCAGTCTGCCTTTTTTTTTGGGGGGGGGTCCCTCTAGGGATAATAATGAAGTACTGAAAGCACTGTGTAAAACTTGGGTGAATAAGTCAGTTAAGCTACATGCAATTATTTAGACTATGAAAAATAACGGGTTGAAGCTTTGTATATTTTAACTATCATACTTGCTTAGAAAGTACCAGATTTAAGGCAGCCCAAGATAACCCCAGAAAGCATATGTAGGTGAACATTTACAGTTTCAGTGCTGTATGGAACTCTTTTGTTTCCTCCTGCTGCTGATGACGGTTAGTCTCTTGTTAACATTATCGTGTTCAATGGCCAGCAGTTCCATTTAATCCCATTAGCAATACTGAACCCCCAAATTTTGATTATGAGTGATGTCAGCACCTCAGAGGTACCACAACAATATCATGGGGGTGAAGGAGTCATGTTGATCATCACAACCCATAGGTTTGAAAGGAATTTGGGGAAAAGATATATGATTGATAGGGCTGTGTGAGGTATTCAGCCAAATGCAGAAACACTAACTCAATCAAGATTATTTGTGCATTCCTGTGGTGGCTGTAAAAGTGCCCAGGAGTGCTCACAATATGATGCAGCACTTACTCTCACATAGCTCTTGTGCTAAATCCTAGCATTCATAGGGTTCAAAATGTTAAAATAAAAAAAGACATGGTGTGACTGAAAGTGAGGAAAGGGAAACTGAAAGCATCAGTACCTTATGAGGAAGACACTGAGCTGGGGATATAGAGAGAGACCTTCCTTCGTCTTAGGTACAATGTAAATTGAGGGGTTTGCTTTCATGCAACAAACATAGCATGGTCCCTGTATTCCCTTTCTAACCTGGTTATATACAATTCATTATACTTCTAGGACTGATTGCACATGTTTGTGCAGATGAATGCCAGTGTTCTTGTATGGGCTTTGAGGAGTTAGGTTAGACCTGCCATTTAGAACATTACAGCCTGTCTTTCTCCCCCTCTCCCACCTCATTTCTTTTTTCTGGATGGTGCAGTGGAGTTACTGTCATAACAGTTATCTCTTCCTGCTTCTACTTCTTGTTTTTGAACTGAAGGTGGAGAAATAATTCTGCCGGAACTAATTCTGCCAGTGCTGAAAAACTTCTCTCAAGATACGAATTTTTGCACTTCCTTATTTGCAAGAATATTCCTCTCTGTAAGAGATATAGCAGCACAGGACAGGGATGGTTTAAGAACAACCCCCAAGGGCCCAGGGTTTATCAAACTGGGGGAGGGCGCTACGGCACAGAATGACTCATTGCCTGAGCAGAAAGGAAGAAAGTGTGTGAGACAGAGGACATATGTATATTCAGATACACACTGCAATCTCACAAAGAATGAAGACACTGGAGATACTGATGAGTTGGAACTAGAGAACAACCTTACTGGTTACAAAAACCTGCAGTGAAGATGTTAGTTATGCTAAACACAAGAAGAGCAGGAAACCTAAATTCCAAGTAAGAGATGGAAATCCTGCATTCAACTTGTCATAAAGTGGAATACATCTGCAATACAATGTGACAGAAAAGGCCCAGTTTGAAGTGCACCTGGCAGATGGAGTAGGCTGCAACTATTCCATTTCTTGACCAAGTTCAGCTGCCAAGATGAGAACCTCATCAAATCTCCCTGCTGTTGCTGCTTGTGGAAGAGGAGGCTTCTTGAGCAAAGTCAGCATCAGAGCCACCCTTAAGAAGAAGAAGAAGAAGAAGAAGAAGAAGAAGAAGAAGAAGAAGAAGAAGAAGAAGAAGAAGAAGAAGAAGACCACCCTGTCACAAATAGAGTAGTTGAAAAAAGTATGCAAATGTTAAACAACCAAAAGATTCCTACTCCCAAGCAAGGTATGTGGACCAACCCAGTGCAAGACTGGAAGAGCAGTCAGGAATGTAGATTGATGCTAGAACGCATTCAAAGCCTCAATGAGATGGTCAACATAAGCAAACTTGGCATTCACAGACTGCTCAGTTTTCTTGTTAGTGGGAAGGACTATCCGTCTGTCTCTCTGTCTGTCTTCCTTCCCTTCAGCTAAGAACAACAAAACAACACTGAAACACCGCGAATATGTTTAGAATATTCCTAAAAATCTAAGAATAATTGTTTGTTTTAGACTAGAGATCTCTGACCATAATAAAGCCCAGATACCTAGGGAGCTATGTTGGATGGGTTATTCTAGGATATGATGTATGAAAAAGTAACTTTTCCCTTCACTTCCTAAAATAGCCAAGAGAGAAAAGTTTTGACAGAAAAATGAACAGGAAATTAGACATTGTTTTCTGTACTCGGAGATTTGCAAAGTGCTAAAAGACATTGGTTTGTATAACTTGAAAAGTGATCTAGACAAGCTGAGTTTCTCTTCGTAATGTTAACACATTTCCTCCTAATGATAGCATCACTCCCTCCCATGCTTCCTGGTTCTATTCATCTCCCCGCCCCTTTTAGCTTGTTTCATTTTGAATGAAACTGCTTTGTGAAATATGTCATTATGACTTCCATATCCCAGTAAAAGGCAAGATCTACATGGGCATTCTGACTTGCTGCACTTAGCAGATGTATTATTCACTGAGAAAAGCTTTGATGTCAAAATATTACTTCAAGAACCCACATCAAGTGTTTTAGTCAGGCAAATATATAACACAAGCTCAAATACAGGTTTCTAAAACATGACTGCTGCTTCCCAGGATACAGGATAAGCAAAGTCTACCTGTCCCTGTGACAAATGTAGTTTTCTGAAAGAAAGAAAGAAAGAAAGAAAGAAAGAAAGAAAGAAAGAAAGAAAGAAAGAAAGAAAGAAAGAAAGCCAATTTCACAGAGGTTTAAAATTATAAAGGAAAAACTGTCCCCTCACTAAACTAAGTAATTTGACATTGATGGTTAGGATAAGTAAAAATCAACAACAAAAACCCAACACTATTATTTAAAGATGATTGAAAAACAGGTGCATTTCAATCACATTTTCTTGAAAAACTACTTCCCTAATGGCTAATGTTTCAGACAAAGGATGAAAAAGAAATCAGCTGGGCTCCCATTTCTCCGTAAAAGCATCTGCATTTTCTGTATAAAAATACTTTGTATCTCCTTGGATTGATAATAGGACAGAATGCATCATACCTCACAAATCTGTTCATTTTTGAGGTTTGTAATGTGATTTAGATAAAAAGAAATGCACACAAAACAAAATCTGCTCTTGAGAAATGTGCATTACAATGTATGTTTGACAGAAGCATACGAACACAATGTTCACCAAATTGTACAAAATGCATATCTCAGGAAAAAAAGAATTTAAAACGTGTACATTTTAAAGAAAAGATGGACACAGGTTTCCATTCAGGAAGGGAAAACAATACTTGCATTGTGTCGCATATTTCAGTGACATACGGAAGGAAGCCAATCAGAATTCAAGAGAACTAGGGGTGTCAATGGAACAAAAAGCAATTCCACATCAATGAGGTGAAGCAGACTTTTTCTGTTCACTTTTTCTTATGCATTTTCCTCAGTTTTGAGATGTTGACTATTCTGGGAGCTGTGAGCATCACTTTACCTTTTCATATCTTAACCTTGAGAAAAGGCTCAGTTTTTACAATGGATCAAAACTAGAGATGGGGATGAATATAAAAATGAATCACTATTTTTGACAAATATAGCAAATTTGTCATATATTCATCAATCTGTATTCATCAAATTTCAAGTCCCGACAAATACTTGATGAATATTTTCCTGGTTTAATTCATCAATACGTCAATATTCGTCTATATTTGTTCCCCTTCTGGGGCCTCTCTATACCATCTCTGAGCTTGCTGGTGCCAATCAGAAGCTCTGGCCCATCAGGAGATCCTGGATTGGCATGTTAGGCAGCCAATAGCGCTGCTGAAAGGTCTGTGTGGGGTGTAACTTTTATAGAGGCTTTTTAAGCTTTTCCCCTACAACCATTTCCCACTTCTGTTCTGATTCTCTCCAGAGTGAGAATAGTTACTGTTGGCTGGTGCTTATGTGCCACTTGTTTGCTAACTGTGGCTGTGCTTTTTTCACTTCTGTGGCAGCAAAGCAGACACTTTCTTTTGGTTCATTTTATTTCATTTATTTCATTAGTAGAACTTTACAGGGAATTTGGGGAGGGATTTCTTTAGTGGATTTCAGTTAGCTTAGGCTTCTTCTTTTTTGGAGGCTTTTGTTCACAGTGGGTGGGTGGGGGAATTTGGTGTGTGACTGTGGAATCCCTTTCTCAACAACATTTAATTCCTGTGGTTTTGTGTGTGTCTCACTCTGAGACTTAGCTGGCAGGACTTTAAGTTTAAAAAACTTAGTTACTTTTGGAGGCTTGTGTTAACTTGTGTCTCTTCAGGCACAGTGATTGGGGGTGGGAATTTGGTGTGTGACTGTGTGGGCCAAATATCTCAGTTCCTGATGGAGCCACAGTCTACTTTGCTGCCATGTGCCTCGGTGTCCGATGGGGCCAAATTCTATCTCAATGACAAATACCTCATTGCCTCCTGGGGTCAGCCTCATTACTGAAGACAAACTTTACCTCAATGTCTCACACCTCTGTGTGCATGCCAGAGACAAATTAAACTCCCTCAATGCTATCTGCTTCTGTGCCACATAGTAAACTATCCTGGGGGCAGCAATATGCGGGTGAATAACTCAGATGTCTGATATCCAATCTTCACCAAACTTGGCAGGCACATTGGGGAAATACATAGGAAGCCTTGGTGCAATTTAGAATTCTCTAAGTACCTGTGGGGAGCTTTCCTGGGGCTGTCCTCCTTGTGACTATGTAACTAAGGGTCCATTACCCAATGTTCACCATCTTTGCTGAACTTGTAGAAAACCATCTTTGGAAGCTTCCCTGAAAATGTTGTGCTTGGGGGGCAGTTGTATAGCATTTTAAAGTGAAAATAAATTGACAAATCGATTCATTGATGGATATTCATAAATCCGTATTCGTTGATTCATTAACCTTGATCATTGATTTGTTAACCTTGACAAATACAAATCACAATGAATTGCCATTTTTTAAATTCATCCCCATCTCTAATCAAAATAATTCATGGACATGGGAATTCTTTTGATGGTAGCAAGAACTTCTAAGGGAATGAGTGAAGAACTCTACTCTAGCCTGAGTTTTGATCCATGTTGGAAAGGATTGGCAGAGATAGGAGATTAAAACCTTGCTTTTCTTTGGGGTAGTTTTATTTTGAATTTCTGCATCCAATCCTAGTTTGAGAGAACTGTTCTGGCATATCTAATCCTTCAGTGAAAAGTCTCCAATGCCTCAATTATGTACATGTTATAGTTTAATTTCATTGATGTCTTGCAACATTGCTGGATGGAATGCTTATGGACTAGAATGATGCATTTCATACATTCAAAAATTAGCGACTTCATTTTCTTGTGAGTGTCTAGGGTGTTGAAATTTGATATAGACTCAATAATCATTTCAGAGTTTGAATTCTATATTTCCTTCATGATAGTTTTTTTTTCTATATACCTCCTTGGGATACTAAATAAAATTAGAATTACATTTGAGTAGCAGATAAATGGAAGACAGGAGGGCCTGGCATGCTCTGGTCCATGGGGTCACGAGAGCTGGACACGACTTAATGACTAAACAACAACAGCAGATAAATGCACCAAAGAACATGTTGGCTAGGAAGTTCTAGGGGTTATGGTCAAAAATGTATTTTCACCAAACTCTTAGAAGAGAGGTTTGCTAGTGTCCCTATGCATCTGCCAGTGCAAGACAAAATTCCTTCTCTGCTCTTTATGGATCAGTGAAAAGCCCTCTAGCTTTCAAAAAGCTGATTTCATGTTGGTAAATACCAATAAATATTAGAATCATTGTGTAAGCAAAGATTTCATACAAATTAAATACATGACTTTTGTTTTTCTTGTGTAATATTGTTCTGTCTTATTTTATTATTCAATATCCTTTTATACTGTGTTGTGTATTCTATTATGTCATATGGCTGATGTTTAATATTGATTTTTCTCAGTTGCAAATACTACTCAGTTATTTCTCTTAAGTCAATGGCCAAAATCCTGTTGTGTAGCATAGTAAATTACTAGAGAAGATCCTTTGAATCAACTGGGATTTAGTGCAATATATTGTGCTAAGCATCAGGATTTTGGCCATGGATTGACTTTTATCTGCATTTCATGTATATTATTTTTCAGTTGTTTAAATAGAAGTTCTAGAGTTGTAGCTCATCTTTCTTATACTCACCATTATTTCCCATTTCCTACCTGCCTCCTTATTTAAGATTATGAATTTGATTTATTCCAAAACTTGAAGTCTGATTTACCACTAGAAAGAAAAATTAGTCTATGTCAGGCTAAAATGAATTCACATGTGTTCCTTTTCTTTTCTTTGCACGTTGTGTGCTTATCATTCATATTATATATTTGAAAGTCTGAATATCACCATGGCTTTTGCTCCTGCTACAATGCTCAATCCTGTTTATAATTCATTTGCTCTACCTTTAGGTTGGCAGTATTCAACTTAATTTAGGGACTAATTTAACAACAGTCACTCCTTGCTGCTTTGTACTCTAGAACTCATCATTCCATGAACCAATCATTCAAGAGTGTCATTATTTTGCCTGTAGGAAATTTGTCGCTGCCTGCCACCTGCTCAATTTATTTTGGTAGTTTAAATCTCACATACATTTCTCCAATATCCAGCATTTTTGTGCTCTCTCGTCTATTCTTAGTTCCAGTGGCTGGCAGAACAACTATAATGATATGTCTTCAATCCTTTGGGAGTTTGGAATTTCTATACACCATAATGAATTTCAGAGGCCCTCTCCATTGACAGCTTATTCTCTTTCCATTATGTAACAGCTCTGTGGCAATGGAGGTGATTCTCCTTCAACTATCAAAAAGGATCCAAGTATTTGCTGAGACATCTCAGTTTCTTTGACATGAATGGATGAAAACTTGCTCCAGTACAGTGCTTCCCCCCCCCCCCCCGTCCGTGTAAAGCTTTTTCTTTTTAATGACAGAGGAAATATAGGTTGGGATTAGAGATGGGGACAAATAAAAAATTTGGCAACTCGTTTTGATCCATTATTCGTCAAGGTTAATGGATCAACAAATATGAATATACAAATATTTGATGAATCGATGAATCGATCTGTTGATTCATCTGCAATTTAAATGGCTATAACACTGGGGCCCAATGACTTAGAGACACCAAATATGCAGGGAAGCTTCTGCAGACACTTTTCTACAAACCTTGAAAGGTTGGTGAACATTGGAGCATGGACCCCCGAGTTATATACAGTGGTGCCTCGCATAGCGAGGTTAATCCGGAATGGATTAACCTTCGCTATAGCGAAACATCGCTAAACGGAATTTAAAAAGCCATAGAAACGCATTGAACTTTGTTCAATGCGTTCCTATGGCTTTAAAACTCACCGTTAGCGATGTTCCTCCATAGCGCCGCCATTTTCGTGCCCTCGGTAAGCGAGGGCAGGGCGCGAAAATGCAGTGCGGACCTTCCGGCAGCCATTTTGGAACCGCCGATCAGCTGTTCTCCCCTGCTTCGTTATGCGATATTCGCTAAGCGAATCGCTTAGCGAATATCGCAAAGTGAAAAACGCCATAGGGGCCATCACTGAGCGAATGCTCCAGCGATGGCCCAGAGCCCCTCGTTAAGCGATTTCATTGCTCAGTGAGGCGCTCGTTAAGCGAGGCACCATTGTAGTCACAAAGAGGACCTCCAGGAAAGCTCCCCCCAGGTTCTTAGAGACTCCAGAATCACAAAGGAGCTTCCTATGTCTTTTCTCAACACACCTGCCAACTTGGGTGAAGATTGGATATTGGACTTCTGAGTTATTCACCCACAAATTGCATCCCTCCAGGAGAGTTTACCACACAGCACAGAAGCCCATTCTGCCTACCTGCCACCGATCAACTGATCAGAAGCTGATAGGCAGCCACCACCACCCACAGCCAGCCAGCCCAAAAGCCTACCCCCACACCCTCTTCCTTTCCTTACTTTTTTCCCCACCCCACTCCCACCAACACCCCCTTACCTTAATAGCTGCTGAGGTCTCCATCAGACCTTTGCAGCCACGGTGTGTAAAAAGGTAGACTGGCTGCCCTTTGCAAAGATGGCAGCTGTGGCTTCATTTAGGGTAGGGAAGCTGCAGCTACCATCTTTGCAAAGGGCAGCCAATCTCCATTTTTACATGTGTGGTTCTGAGGCCAGAAGACCTTGGCAGCAGCAATTAAGGTAAGAGAGTGTTGATGGAGGTGGGATGGCATGGGGCCTAAGGTAGGGAAAGGAAGGGGATAAGGATAGGCTGTGGTATTGGGTGGCTGTGTGGGGCAGTGGCTGCCTTTCTGCCACCAATCAGCTGATTGGCAGCCAGTAGGCAGAATGGTGTTTTGTTTTTGTTTTTTTAATATGAAGGACAAATAAAAACGGGTAAATATTCATCCCTTCATATTCGTGGGGGTCTCTGGAACCCACAAACATGGATCAATGAATATTTAATGAATTGGCTATATTTGTTGGAAAAACCAATTCATTTTTATATTCGTCACCATCTCTAGTTGGGATCCAAGGAATCATGTGCAACTAAGGGCTTTCCCATCACTGCAGACCACTATTTCATTAACCCATAAAAGATGTTCATTGGGATCAGAGATTTCTTGCAAATGACATTTGGTATGATGCACTTCATGGTCCTTAACAACAATGTTTTAAACTCACACCCCCAAATCCCTGCTTATAGAATCACAATATAGCTAATTGTAGCAACTGTTACCCAGAACATGTACTTATTTCTTCAGAAATGTATGTATAAGAGAGTGAGACACCGCTTATTTGCAGGGGATGGAAGGATGTGAGCATCCTGGCTAATCAGAGCTGCCTAGCTGTTTGCCCTGCCAAAGTTCCTCAGTCACCAGTTGGACCAACACCTAAAATAGACTGCCTAGTCCTGTACCTTTCATTCATATATGGAAGTCTTCAGATCCAAGGCACTGTTATTAAACTGTGTTTCTCCAAGAGTTGTTTGGAACACAAGAGCTGAAATCCAGTTGTAAGTCACAACTGAAACAGGCCCATTGAATCAATGGAACTTGGAGATGACTCATCAAGAGTGAAACAAAATAGGGTGAATTTTGTAGGGTGATATTTTTTTCCTCAGTTCCCCATCTTTTCATGTCAGGATGAAACAGGTATGGTTTGACATCCCTAGTGATGCTCTATACAGCAGCACAATAGATGAAGTCACAGGAGGGAGTGGTGTTTATATGCACATAGTTTTGGTCTCCCCACTGTGGGAACATTCTGGAATGTATAAGGAATACTATAGGTCAAGGCCAGACGAAAAGGCCTAAGAGAAATGTTGGTTCATGAAAAGTAGACACTTGTCAGTAGAACCTTCTGGAAAGACAGTTCTTGCTGAAGTTGACAAAGTTATCCAAGAAAGAGAAATGGACTTGACAAGAAGTAAAAAGATGGCATTTTAAAAAGATATTTGACACTAACCTCATCTCAGCAGAAAAATGAGGAACTACAGAATTGCTGAAGATGCAAACAAGTCTGAACATGTCTGTACAGGACCGAATAATTCTCAACAAGTTTGTACTGAGCCTGTACATGTGTTTGACTGCCTTTGTTCTAGCTGCCTTTGCAATAGGATCCTGTCGGACATCTGCTGCATTGCACCACTTTATTTGCAAATAAATATTTTACTTTTTAAAAAGTTATCTGTGTTGAGAGTCTGTTGATTTAAGAGTCTTGAATGTCCTACAGATTTGGTGAAACCATGAGAGCACGAAATTTTTCTAACACTGCATTACAGCCATATATACCTTATGCAGTACCAATCAAAGAATAAAAATATAATGGTGTGGAAACTGAACTGCAAGAGCTAGCAAATAGATCATGACATCTAGGATGTATTAGTTAAGGAAAATGAACATGTAGACCTTCTTTATGTTAGCCTGGCAACTCCCACTTATCTCTTCTGCTCACCTATCTAGCACAGATTATCCCAACAGACATTTAGAAGTAGAGTAGCTAGGAAGGCCATCTGTCCTTTTCACTCACTGATGACCACTTTCTTCTGCATTTATTGTTAGACTGACATTCTCGGAGTCCATCTATCACTCTCTAAGGAGCAGACACGCTTCTGCCCCTCTCCCCTGTGCCTTCCAAGTCACATATCTGTCTAGTTCAGGATTTTTAAAAAAACTCTCTTTTTTTAAAAAAGTTAGCTGTTTGTTTAACTGCTTCTACCTGTTTTGTTGCATAACTAACAGCATACATGTTGATGCAGCACCTACTCTGTTACAGAAAGAAACAGGCTTTTCCCTCTTTCTAACACTGTGAACATACACAAAACTTTGGGGTCTCTTGAAGGGGAGTTCCACTCAACTAAAATGATATACCTCGCCCTCAAAACTCACCCTGTGCAGTTCAGTCCAGCTCTGTATTTTAACCCACATATGGAAACATATAATTGTGGCAACAGTGTTATGATGTGGTTTCAAATCTAAAACTCTTTTCTGAGAGAAGCTAACACAAGTTTTCTGTTGCCCTACTATCCTTGTTACGGGTATGTAAAAATCTTCACTTGTCATCCAGCTTTGGGCTATTGAGAAATCACTGCCCTGCTCTCAGCTCTGGATTCCCCTATTTTGGTCCCTACTGTTGTTGTTTAATTAGTTTTTGGTGGGGATTTTGTATGTGAACTTGTTTTTTTGCATTGTATTATCCTAAGGTTGATTTTCTTTTGTATTTCTAAAAACAAATAAATATCTCCTATGCTTGCAAACTTACAGTTTGTTGCATTGTACATCCTGTTCAGTTAAAGCGTTTCTTATGCACATGTGCACAGGTTATGCTTTGAAAGCCTGAACACTCTTAATTTGGTATCTCCTGAGAAAAGGACATACAGTGGTGCTCCACTTGATGATGACTCCGCTTCATGATGAAATCACTTAACGATGAGTTTTTTGCGATTGCACAAAATGATGTTTCTCTGTTTTGTTTTGTTTTTTTTTGCTTAACAATGAATAGTTCCCTGCTTCGGGAACCTTTTTTTTTTTTTTTTTTTTGCTGCACGATGATTAGGAACAGCTGATTGTCGGGTTTCCAAAATGGCTCCCTGCTGTTTTCTAGACCTATTTCCGGAAGACAGCGATTGAAAATGGCTTCCCCTATGGAGGATCTTCGCAAAACGAGCAGGTATTTCCCCCTTGGAATGCATTAACCAGTTTTTAATGCATTCCAATGGGTTTTTTACTTTTGCATGATGACGATTTCGCTTTACAGCGATTTTCCTGGAACAGATTATCGCCGTCATGCGGGGCACCACTGTATATCATATTAATGAATGATATGTAAAATTGCTGATGACAGTACTGATGATGCTAATCTATGAAGTTAATGCTTTCATCATTCAGAACAATATCTGTATAAGTATGCACACTGCACCACACACACCCCAAAGGGATCGGGTGGTGAGCATGTTTCACTTGATGTGACTTTCATAGGCCCAGGACTCCTAGCACGATGCACAGAGGTTTTTATTACAGAACTAGATGCTTCCAGCACAGGGTTTGCTTCCCCGTCCCTTGATCCTTTCATGGGCTCAGAGCCTTTCCCAACACCTTGGAAGTCCCAGGTTAACTCTACTGGGATTTGCACAATCCGAAGTCCAAATCCATTCCTATAACATGTTTGGACTTTTTGTAGTCACAACAACCCCTTTTCATAATAGCTAAGTAACCTGCACCCCCACCATATGTGCATAAAAAGCCATTTTAATGAAGTAAAGAAAACTAATTAAAAATAGATTTTTCAGGATCTAATTCTAACCTAATATTTACTGTGATGGGTGTACTTGCATCTGCGTAATAAATAAGTGTTGAAAAACTTCATGGTGCAATTTCCTATAAAAATAATTGCAACTAAAGATAACCATGGCAACCCCACAGAAAACATTTTGTGACCCCACAGAAAACACTTTGCGACCACTTTGAGGATCATAACCCCTGGGTTTGGAACCTATGCTATAACAGGAGGAAAGCTATGTTTGAATAAAAAGCTGGCAAAAATAATAGAAAAAAAATACTGTTCCAATCTAGATAAAGGCCATATAAAGAGAGCCAAAGAGAGCCATGCTAGCCTCTATGGAAGAAATCCCAGCATCTAGAAAATAAAATAAGAGAAAATATATTTTCTGCATCCCAGCCATCCGTAACTCATGAAAATATGGTTTAACAATGGCCACAATTGGTAGTCATGTCAATGTGAGAATAGGACATCCGTGAGGTATCCTGACCCCAAACTATTTTAGACTTTCTCCTAAAAATCATGTGTGTTTATTCATGTGACTACTATCCTGTTTTCCCTGAAAATAAGACCTAACCTGAAAATAAGCCCTAGTGTGATTTTTCAGGATGCTCGTAATATAAGCCCTACCCAAAAAATAAGCCCCAGTTAGGTGAAACCCCGCCCTCCACCATTGTGCAGCATTCTGCAGCAACCAGAAGAAGATGACATGACTGTAAAATAAAACATCCCCTGAAAATAAGCCCTAATGCATTTTTGGAGCAAAAATTAATATAAGACCAGGTCTTATTTTTGGGGAAACATGGTATGTAATGCCAGACCCATCTACAGTTTCCAGGTTTTTCTTCACAGACACTGAACAGTGATGGTTACTGTAATGGAGTTGAAGCAGTGAGCGAAATGTAGTCAGAGAAATGTAAAATGGAGTCAGACAGAATTGGTGTGAGGATGATTTGAGAGACATTGGAATGTGTTTTTCTAAGTAGTGTGAGAATGTTTTTCTGAAGACTGGCACTGCATGATTTGTGATAAAGCTGAAGGTCGGACCAAGGGGCCTGTGAAAGACTCAACATTCTAAGCTATTGGGGATGAGATAAAACACCTGGATCTTCATGGGAATTGAGGGCGGAGGAAGGTGTTACATCCCCTTGAGGCCAATTGGTTAACAGCCATGGAGTGTCAAGAAGAAGGGAGGAGTTAGAGAATGTAGAAAAGATGGAAGGAGAAGTGTGTGAAAGAGAGCTAGCTAAAAGCTAATTGATTTCTGAAGGAATTGAGAGATGATGATTCTTTCTGGAATGTGTTATGTAGTTGAATGGCAAGGTATGTAATTGCCAGAAGGAGGCGGGGTTAGCCCACCTTAGCTCAGCTTAATAGTGTTTCTTATTTTAATGGGGATTAGTTATTTTGTTTAACTGTACTGATCTTTGAATATTTATAGCCGCCCAGAGTAGTCAGTTGACTAGATGGGTGGGGTATAAATGCAATAAACAAATAAATATGTTCTTTAGCTAATGCTTGAGAAATACAAAGTGATTCTTTGAATCTCTGTTTTTCTAATAAAAATAATTATAAAAATCCTTATAAAGGACTGGTCTCTTGAACAGCGGGGTCTGGCTAAATCCAGGGGAGTGGAGAGGGACACAAACTAGCTATCACTAAGAGTCCTACCTAATTGAGCTGTTATGAATTCTAAGGAACCGCAAGGCCCACGTGTCTGTACTTACAAAGTACTGGGTAAAAGTTAGGTGTTTTTTTAAGGTCAGACTTGTTCAAGGGGCTTACGCTATGCATTGCTGAGGTCTTGGGACTTGCCTCAGTGCAAAGGTGGTAGGTAAGTGGCCTGTGAAACTCTCTGACCGAGTGCTATGTGTTCCTTAGGGAGGCTTGTGCACCCCAGTCATCACTTCTAGATATTTTTGGAGAGGCACAAGCAGAATCTGACAAGATACAAGGTGGGCCTGAAGTCAATGGAACCTGATGGAATCTGACAATTCATGGGCTTAGGGTATGGGTGTCGGTCCTTGGCAAAACTGGCACTGAGATTTACTGACTTTGCAGATCCCAGTGCCTATTATTTGTTAAATTTATGACTGGGTCCAGTAGGATAATAGATGACTGTCAGGTCTAATAAGAAATACAAGAACCTGCAGCTTGGCAGTATATAAGGGGCTGGGCTTAGTCCCATTACATAATGTCTACTGTTCGCTGTGCGCCATATTCTAAAGCACATACAAAACAGTCTCAGAATGCTAATTCTTGCCCTGTTGGTTTTCTTCATCTTGTTCTTTCTTTTTAACTTATTTAACCATGGGGAAAAGAAGAGAGTGTGTCCACAAGATGGATGACCATGTCACAGCTGTGAGTCCATCATGAGAACCATGGATTAGAGAAGGCATGGCAGAAAGATGGCGTTTCAGAGGTTACGGCAGGAAAGTTAGTTTGTGCTCTGAATTGCTTAGAAAGTTATTTATACTGCTTTCTTCTAGGTTCTGAGTGAAGGAGGGAGGAAGTTTTAACTCTACAGTTCCTCTTCTGTGAGAAGTATGCCATCAGGAGAAAGAGTGGGGGTGGGGGTTGCCCAGAATTTAGAAAAGATATTTTGATGGACTAGAACTCCAAGCAATTCCCAGGTGCCATGCTAGTTGAGAGATTGTGGGAAATTCAGAAATGTAACTTTCCCAATCTCCACCCAGGTTACCAGTATTTGCCACATCTTCTGGAAAAGTATTATGGTAAATTGCTGCAATTGTCTGGATAGCTCAGTGAATTAGGTGCCTGACTGCAGAGCTTAAAAACTAGGATTTCAGTTCCCTGCTATTCTTCCCAAGAAAAGAGTCAGCTTGTATATCCTTGGACAAATTGTACAGTCCCAACTGCCCTTAGAAGAAGGGAATGAGCTAGAAGGCCATGGAAGGGGGTTACTGTAAGTAGTCAGATGATAATCCTAGTATGAGGGTCAGTGTGCTATAGTGGATAGAGTGTCAGACTAGGAGACCTCAGTTCAAATCTCTACTCAGCCATGGAAACTCATTGGGGAGTGATACTTAAATATGTCTCATACCTTAGAAACTGTATGAGTTGGAACAACTGGACAGTACATCATATACACACAATCCTGGTGTAGCATCGCAAACATGGTTGACTAGACCAAGAGTAAAGTCATGACTGCACATTTTGGAAAGTTCTGTCAAGAAATAAAAAAGGAGAAGAAAAGAAGAAATTTGAACCGTAACAGTAGCTAGCTTGGAGAATTGCACCTAATTACTTTGTTGACTGCAACTAATTTGGAAGGTTGGCTAAAGCTAATTACTTTTTATAGTAACGTTCTACACTGTGCCTGTTTTTAATGTCCTCTGTTCCACCTCATGGTCTTTTCCCATTTTCCAATTGTCTTTAGCCCTCTGCAGTACTTTCATTATTTCTTTTTTGTTTCCCTTTCTACTCAAATCTTGGCTTGACAACAGGACATTTCAAAGCATTCATTTCTTCCATTTTACCTCCTGGTGTGTACCATGTCCATATAGAAATAGAACAGGATATAAGGAACATCTGCAATAATTTTTATCAAACCTCTTTTAGGGCCTGTCTACCCTGGCATATCTCCTTCATGGATTACTGCCTTGTCATGGCGAAGGGGCTTGAGTAATTCAGAGAAGCTATGGGCTATGCCATGCAGGAACACCCAAGACGGACAGGTCACAGTGGTGAGTTCTGACTAAATGCAATCCACCTGGAGTAGGAATTGTCAAGCCACTCCAGTATCTTTGACAAGAAAACCCCATGAACAGAAAAAAAGGCTAAAAGATATGACACTGGAAGATGGGACCCTCAGGTTAGAAGGCGTCCAACATGCTACTGAGGAAGAGCGGAGGACAAGTACAAGTAGCTCCAGAGCTAATGAAGTGGTTGGGCCAAAGCCGAAAGGACGCTCAGCTGTGGATGTGCCTGGAAGTGAAAGGAAAGTCCGATGCTGCAAATAAATATATTGCATAGGAACCTGGAATGTAAGATCTATGAACCTTGGTAAGGTGGATGTGGTCAAACAGGAGACAGCAAGAATAAACGTTGACATCCTGGGTGTCAGTGAACTAAAATGGATGGGAATGGGTGAATTCAATTCAGATGATTATCATATCTACTATTGTGGGCAAGAAGCCGGTAGAAGGAATGGAGTAGCCCTCATAGTCAACAAAAGAGTGGGAAAAGCTGTAATGGGATATAATCTCAAAAATGATAGAATGATGTCAATATGAATCCAAGGCAGACCTTTCAACATCACAATAATCCACGTTTATGCACCAACCACCAATGCTGAGGAGACTGAAATAGACCAATTCTATGAAGACTTATAACACTTTCTAGAACTGACACCTGAGATAGATGTTCTTCTCATTATAGGGGACTGGAATGCTAAAGTAGGGAATCTAGAGACAAAAGGAACAACAGGAAAGTTTGGCCTTGGAGTTCAAAACGAAGCAGGGCACAGGCTAATAGAGTTTTGTCAAGAGAACAAGCTGGTCATCACAAACACTCTTCCAACAACACAAGAGGCAACTCTACACATGGAAATCACCAGATGGGCAATACCGAAATCAGATTGATTTCGGTATTGGAGGAATCCGAAGCCGGAATTAAGATTGCCGGAAGAAATATCAACCTCCGATATGCAAATGATACCACCCTGATGGCAGAAAGTGAGGAGGAATTAAAGAACCTTGTAATGAGGGTGAAAGAGGAGAGTGCAAAAAATGGTCTGAAGCTCAACATCAAAAAACTAAGATCATGGCCACTGGTCCCATTACCTCCTGGCAAATAGAAGGGGAAGATATGGAGGCAGTGACAAATTTTACTTTCTTGGGCTCCATGATCACTGCAGATGGAGACAGCAGCCACAAAATTAAAAGACGCCTGCTTCTTTGGAGGAAAGCTATGACAAACCTCAACAGCATCTTAAAAAGGAGAGACATCACCTTGCCAACAAAAGTCCGAATAGTCAAAGCTATGGTTTTTCCTGTAGTGTTGTACAGAAGTGGTAGCTGGAGCATAAAGAATGCTGGCCACCAAAGAATTGATGATTTTGAATTGTGGTGCTGGAGGAGGCTCTTGAGAGTCCCCCTGGACTGCAAGGAGAACAAACCTATCCATTCTAAAGGAAATCAACCCTGAGTGCTCACTGGAAGGACAGATCCTGAAGCTGAGGCTCCAATACTTTGGCCATCTCATGAGAAGAGAAGACTCCCTGGAAAAGACCCTGATGCTGGGAAAGTGTGAAGGCAGGAGGAGATGGGGATGATAGAGGATGAGACAGTTTCATCGAAGCTACCAACATGAATTTGACCCAACTCTGGGAGGCAGTGGAAGACAGGAGGGCCTGGCGTGCTCTGGTCCATGGGGTCACAAAGAGTCAGACATGACTTAATGACTAAACAACAACAACCCTGGCATATAGGTATGATATATGGATTGCTGATGGCATGATTTGGATTGGGAGAAAAAAAAGACCTTATTTTCAAGTATTTCTACTTAGAATGATCCATCCTCAAGAACTGTCATGCACCTTTCTGGCCCAGCGATAGGGCATGCATTATTTTTGGCTGGCTTGTTGTTTAGCCTGTAGATAGCTGCCCCCAGCAGCCTCTGCCATTGTGGCTGCACATTCAAAGGAAGGAGAAACAAAGTGTGTTTGTGTGTATGTGTGTGTACGTATGTGCATGCTGGAGATTATAACTGAAGACAACCTAGAAATATATGACACACACCCCAAACCATTCTAGTTTCAATAAAAAAGGAGATACCAGTTGCTACTGTTAAATCTTCTATACCATATAGCAGTACTGGTCACAGGCTATACAGTTCTGCAGTTTTAGTTTACCTCACTGCTCCTAATTAAGTGTTGTTTGACTTATGGTGAACAGTTATTTCTAGCTCCTCTGACAGTGAATGGAACGCCAGAAAGTGTGAGGCTACAAGCCATGTTTATCATCCATATAAAGCAAAACAAGGGTGCAGGAAACCTTTGTGATTAGTATGAATAGTAGGCCTACTGGGCATTTAGTGATTGACTTGTAAGTAAAGGGGACTCAGTAGCAACAGGAATGTTACTCTGAACTATTGAGATTATAATGAGGAAATTTAGTTGGGCCTTGAAACGATTACTGAATACTTCTGACTGTAATTTTCCATGCTCAGGCAATAATAGTTCCAATAAAAAAGGGGGAAAAGAGTTCCCCAAGATGATGCCCACAAAAACATGGAGCTATACCCTTCCTTGAATAAATTCTTTCTCCTCATCTCTACCTCAAAATCAAAAAAAAAAAAAAAAAAAAAAAAAAAAAAAAAAAAAAAAATCCAAGGAGGAATGTCCCAATTCACCTTGAAATCTCATTTCAGGTGAAATTCAATATTAGCTCTACTTACTGGATGCTACATTTAAAAAGTCATTTCATTTGACAAGCAAACTAAACTTCCTTTGCGTTTGTGATTTAGTTGGTTGGTAAATTTGGGAGACTTCCATTTGCTCATAATTTTAATTCCTGTATAAGCAGTTTTTCCACTTCCTTAAAAAAAGAATATGTTTTGCCAAGATAATAGGCATCAAAATATGATGGTGTTTGAGACATTTGGACAATCCACCAGGCCTATAGGAAGATGAAAACAGAAGAAACATTTAGTAGTGAATCATGGAAGGATCATTTCGTATAAGCTAAGGTGCTCTTCAAAGTTTAAAACTAAGTCTGAATGCCCTTTGCTTACACACTACAATTTAAGTATGCATGCTTAATATGTTTGCATTTAATTAATAGGGAATTCAGCACACATAATAAAATGCAGTAGCATTTATAGCCTCTGCAATGCGGGTATCAAAAATACTTCTTTCTTGATTTCTTATCTGCAGTAATCCCTTTACAACTTTTTAAAATATAAAAACTATTTCAAGTGTATCCAAAGATAAACTATTTCAAGTGTATATGGTATCTCAAGTTACTTTCCTATTAAAACTATTACACATTCATCAGCCACTTCTAAAAACAAATCTACAAGTAGAACTGAAATATGTTTACTTCCAGACGCCCTCATCTGAGAATCCTAATGTCTAGTATTTCCCAAATATCCTTAGAGTGCTCATATATATCTGCTGGGGGGAAAATATTGGATATTTTAAAGGTTTTTGACACCTGATGATAACTTTATTTCAAAATGTTATCTTCTTCACCTGGTATTTGGTCAAATACAAGCAGTATTACATTCTAGAACTTTCATGGGGGTGTGATGCATGTCAAAACCATTTTTACATGGCAAGTGTACAGGATTAGGAAGGCCTGCCAAGACTTTGGACTAACAATCAGCCTGAAGAAAACAAAAGTCATGGGCCAGGGCGTGGACTCACCTCCCTCTATTACCATCTCCACACAAGAATTGGCGGTTGTTCATGACTTTGTGTACTTTGGCTCAACAATCTCTGACACTCTTTCTCTAGATGTCGAGCTGGATAAATGCATTGGCAAAGCAGCTACCATGTTCTCTAGACTCACAAAGAGAGTATGGCTCAATAAGAAGTTGACGACATATACCAAGATCCAGGTCTATAGAGCCTGTGTCCTGAACACACTCTTGTACTGCAGTGAGTCCTGGACCCTTTGTGCATGGCAGGAGAGGAAGCTGAACATGTTCCATATGCGTTGTTTCCAATGTATTTTTGGTATCACCTGGCAGGACAAAGTTCCAAATAGAGTAGTCCTAGAATGAGCTGGAATTTTTAGCATATATACATTACTGAAACAGCCACATCTACATTGGCTTGGGCATGTCGTGAGAATGGATGATGGCTGGATTCCAAATGATCTCCTGTATGGAGAATTAATGCAGGGAAATCCCCCTAGGGGGAGACCACAGCTGCAATACAAGGATATCTGCAAGCGGGATCTGAAGGCCTTGGAAATGGATCTCAGCAGATGGGAAACCCTGACATCTGAGCATTCAGCCTGGAGGCAGGCGGTACACCACAGCCTCTCCCAATTTGAAGAGACCCTTGTCCAGCAGGCCGAGGCAAAGAGAAAGTCACAAAAGCAGCAAAATCAGGGAGCTGGACAGGGGACAGATTGGATTTGTCTTCCATGTGGAAGGGATTGTCACTCTCGAATTGGCCTCCTCAACCACACTAGACGCTGTTCCAAGTCCTCCATACAGAGCAAGTTACCATAGTCTTTTGAGACTGAAGGATGCCTAATGAATTAACAGGACTGAGATATAAATTTCACACACAATAGAAAATTTCAGTTTGAAATTTCACATTCAGTATTTCCCTCACACAAAGGGCTATTATAACAGATACATCTAAACTGATTTTAAATGTATTTTTGTATTGACATGAAATTTGGGGAGGAAAAAAACCAATAGAACCCATTCATATGTGTGGTATTTTAACCCTTCCCTAGCCTATTGTGTTCCGAAAAGGGTAGCTCATCCCTTGTAATCTTTCATTTGCTTTGAGAAGAAACCATCAAGTGTATGTTGCTGTGGTATTAAACAACAGAGTACATATGAATTTAAGCATAGAAAGAAGAGAGAAGGAAAGGTTAATTTGTAATTAGGGTAATTAGTTACTGCTAGAATTGTAAGGCCTTCTAAAGGAATCATCTGCCATTGTAAGTATGTGTTTTTAAAAATAACACTTTGCTTTCTTCTTTTCAAAAGTAACTAGAAGTTGCCTTTAAAAAATCAGAATGGTGCCCCATGGTACAAATCACAACTATGTAATGAGAGCACATATACTCTGTAGGTTAAAAAGAAAAAAAATCAATATATTCCTTATTTTCAATGGTTGCAAAAGTCTAGGGAAATTTCCGTCTTTTTAAAATCCAAATCCGTGTTTCTCAGAAGAAAGTTTTTTTGAAAACTGTTCAGGGATTCATAACTGAAAATATAAGTATTACTGCCAGCTAAGCCTTTTCTCAGTATATGAAGGCAGGCATCCTCGGTCTCAAAGGTGACATGAAGTTTGGCATGATTAAGGCATCCAGATGTTTAGAGATGTTCAGCTGGTGTCTAGGGGCAGATCGACATTGGTGCAATATGTGTTCTATGCCTGGGAATGAGATCCCTGAGACTATTGCTGCAAAACCTAGTTTAAAATTCTCTTAGTTCCCTTCACTTGTGCAACAAGTCTTTGTATGAGCAGTTGGGCTCTTTTGGACCTAGCACACAGAGGTCCATAAACCTATGGATTTATTGGAGTGATCTTTGACTTATGCAATGAACGACAAGGAGGCAGGAAATTCCAGAGGTTAAACGTCTCAGTGTAACATCTACAAAACATTGGCCCTAGTGTTTTCTTCACCATGCCTTGGTAAGAGCAGCTGTGAAGCTTTATCAGGAAGGAACTTGGAAAAAGGAGATCTAAATAAGCTAAGGGCTTGGCTACAAGGGCCAGTTGGAGCACGCTGGTGTGGATGAAATACGGTAGCTTAAGGTCTAGTAGAGATGTGGTATGCCGTGTGATCTTATTTTATTCACCTCCTGTAAGGACAGTAATGGGGGGAAAAAACCTCCCTCCTTGCCCTCCCAGTTTCTTTCTACTTCTAGGAGGAAGGTTTCAATTTTTTTAAAAAAAAATTCTCTAAGAGGTATAACAGCTCTATCCTAATTAGATGATGGTGGTGGTGATTGCTTCTTCCATTTGCTACATGGAAGAGCAGAGGAAGAAAGGAAGTTTTTAATGCCCAAATGACCCCATATCATCAAGTGGTTAAGCAGTTCATTTAAGCCACTAATGATATAGAGAAATTGAAACATGTTGGGAAATTAAAGCAGGAAGTTCTCTTTGGTTTGATCCTAGAGATTACACACACTGGAAATGAACTGAAACAGAGTGATCCTACTCATTCTTTTAAAAAAGTATCCCTAGACAGGTTGACGTAGGTGGGTGGACTGGTTCACTCCAGAAAATGCATCATTTGATTGGTAGCAAAAGGACTGAACAAGCCCATCCCCATAGCGAATCATACGGTGGGTCCATGTAGTCACCCTCTGAGTTAAGCACCATCTCTAGAACTAGCCAAGTCTAAATGGCATATTCTTACTGAACCCTCTTCCTTAGACGCAAAAAGTCACACTAAAAACATTTACAGTTACAGTGGGAAAGGAATTGAGGTTTTCCTCAGGAAGCAATAACTTTACTTTGTTGCAGTTGTCAAAATAAATGAATTGCCTATAACTCATTATCTGTAATTACTTTACTGTGGAGCATTGAAAACAGATTCTCACATTAAAATTTATCAGCAGTTGGAGGAATGTTTCAAAAGAAAAACAAACAATGGAAATGAAAAAAGTGTCAGCTTAGCCCTCATATAATGAAGTGTGTGCTGCCTCACTCCTGGACTGGGGAAGCAGGGGACGCATTTTCACACTGCTGTGAAGCTCAGCGGATTGACCCAGACAAGTTAGCCTTGCCTGATACATGTTGTTAATAATGAATATTAGAGGAGCTTAGATTCAGTGGGATTGTTCCACCGATGAGATGGCTTCTGCCACTGCAATCTGGACGGGTGAATTGGACCCTAGGTCCCATATTTTTTGGAGATATCTGGGGTAAAAATCTGATAAATAAGACCTGTTCTGCATGGCTGGACCATCAGCAGATTTTCCAATGATAAGAAAAGGCTGTTGGACTGGGAATGAGAAGGGAATAAGCTCTGGTCACATGACCAGTGAACAGCCACCAGTGTGCATTGTTCTGAGACAAATTCCTCTTCTCTCCCCCCTGCAATCATGATCTTTAAAAGTGGCCCAGATGGGGAAAAATCTACATTTGCTATCATATTTACTTTGTATTTAGGACTCTACTCCTCTTGAGAATCTATAGCTCTGAGATCACCATAGCTGGTGACTGGGGCAGAGAGTTGTCCCAGTGATCTCTTAGTCAAGTATTAATTATGCCTAGACCTTCCTAACCTGACCATTATTGACAAGAGTAAGGATAGTCAAGACCAATCACTGTTTTCCACCTACAGTGGTGCCCCGCATAGCCACGATAAGCCATGCAGCAAAAATCGTCGCAATACGGATTCATTGCTATGCGAAAATAAAAAGCCCATAGGAATGCATTAAAACCCGTTTAACACGTTCCTATGGGCAAAAAACTCACCTTTATGCGAAAATCCTCCATACGGCGGCCATTTTCGCTGCCCGATAAGTGAGGAATCCAGGCGAAAACATAGCGGTGGCCATTTTTTTTAACCCGGTGGCCATTTTGGAACCGCTGATCAGCTGTTGGAAAATCATTGTTATGCGAAAATCGGTAAGTGAAACAGCTTACCGATCATCGCAAAGCGATTTTTTCCCATTAGAAACATCGCAATGTGATCGCAAAAACGATCGCAAAAAATTCATCGCTATGAGGATTCGTCGTTAAACGGGGCGCCCATTAAGCGAGGCACCACTGTATATAATTTCTGCTCCTCCTTTCTCTTCTGTGGATCCCCAACAGTACAGAACAAAAATAGTTATTTCTTGTTGAAATAATCCACTTGCGGCCTCTAATTCATTTGCACTAACTTGGTTAGTTATAGGGATTTCTGAATTGGTTAAAGCCAAGTCTTTTATTTTATGTATGTATTTATTTAATACATTTCTATACCACTGACTTAGTGTTGGGTAGTATTCTAAGCTGTTTACAAACAAAGTAAAGAAAAATAAACAATAAGTAGCAAATCATAAACCAGTCCCCTCCACACCAACATTAAACAATGATAAATAAGATTTACGCCTTAAATTAACAAGCACAAAAATTGTTTTCCTATAACTTGTTGGAGAAAACTGTTTTGGTTAACAGATGTGGCTGCATGATTATTTAAAACATTTTTTGCAAACCTTATGGCCCACAAAATGAAGAAATACATGCTAAGCCAACAGGTATTATTCAGAATACAATCATGGTACATTTTAGGTATCACTGTGGATTATGCCTCATCTGGAGTAATGTGATTTATCGCCAGCCTGCATCATTAAGCCTTTTGATGAGTAACTCTGTAATTTTTAAGTGCCACCACTCATTATTATTGTAATAGTATTTAATCACATTAGGGAGTTCTGAAGGGAATGTTAGATTTCACTGGAGAAATCCATTCTGGCCTTCAAACTGTATGTCATGTATATATTCAAGGTTTCTTTATAATGAATTTAAACCATGATACATCTGGTCTAGATTTGTGTGCTTAAACTGATAGTGAGGCTCCTTATCTTCATCTGTGAGCCTTCCTAACCCTGTTAGTATAAACCCTATTCTTTTATTATTAAATCAAGTATAAAACTGCATTCTCTTACAATCAAGCCTTGGATTATTCTTCTGATCCCTGAATTATAGTTCCAAAATCCCTACCAGGATAATAGCTTTATTAAAACAGCAAAAATGCACAAAAGTTTTCTAAAGAAGTGTCAACTTCTTTCAGCCAATCAGATGATAAGAATATCCTCCAGGAATATGCCATAGTAATGTCAAAGTTTAGCTTCTCCAAATCGATGACCTCACCTCCTGTGAAGAAGGCAAGAGGCATGTCCATGAGCCTCACATTCTGTGACTTCACTCATCTTGAATAGTGACAAGTGATCTGATTTTGACAGCTTCATAAGATTACTTGTTGATTTTTATTACTGTTGCACAGGCAAACAAACTTCTGTGTAATGTTCATTTGTAAAGATGAATAAAGAGGCTCCCTTTTGGAAATCAATGAAGGGACATAAATTACATGAAAAAGAGCCTCTCTTGTGTTTTGTGTCTCTTTTTTTCAAACACAGAAGGACCATCCTTAACAACTATATTGCTGAGGCCTGTTCAGCCTATTTCAGCCAAGGAATCCCTTTACATAGCTGGAACTACTAGCAGATTTGTAATTGGTCACCCTTCTAAGCCCCAGAGAAAGGTCAAAGGTCAAGAAGTCAATGCCCCCGTAAATGCCTGTGGGCGAGGACGGGGAGAGAAGAGTACCTGATACAAAACACCTTGAGACAGAGAGAAGCTTTTCATGAGATTAGACCCAAACAAAGGTCATGCTCCAAAATAATTTACATTTGATGCCTGTCTTTTAAAAATAAACACAAATCACTCATGTTGAAGTTCTTTCTTAGCAATTGACAAAATAGCACACATTGTTTAAATACAAAAGGTCCATCTCTATCATCCACTCTTTGAAATATTAAGAGTCAGCAACACATCCTTTCTCTTCCATTTCATCCTTCCTCTGGTGGAATCACCACTACCAGTACAGCCATCTGGGTTGTCGCAATTTTTGGTACCGTATTTGCTGGCGTACAAGATGACTTTTTTGGCCCAAAAAACATGCCTCCAAGTGGGGGGGTCGTCTTGTACGCAGGGTGCACTTCATTTGGGCCAGGAAGGAGCTGCCGCCACCGTTGAGTGAGTGACGCAGGGCCGCGCTGGCCGGGGAGGAAGGCAGTCGGGCAGGCAGGCAGGCAGTCCTGATGGAGGGAGGGAAGCAGAGACGGCCATGCCTGACTGGCCAGAGCCTGCCGCTGGGCTGCCTGCCACCCCACGCCGCTGAGCCAGCTGCATGCTCGCTCGCCCGCCAACCACCTGCTTCCCCTCTTCCTCCTCCTCCTCCTGCCGCCACCTGCACAGCCTCTTCCCCTCTTCCTTGCCCTCTTGCTCCTGAGCCAGCTGCGCGCGCACTCACCACCCGCCCGCTTCCCCTCTTCCCCTTCCTCCTCCTCCTGCCGCTGCCCGCGCAGCCTCTTCCCCTCTTCCTCGCCCTCCTCCCCACCGGCCATGAACTTCCAGGGCGGGCCCAGACAGAGCCCCAGGCAGCCGGCGCCGCAGCAGAGCCGTCCACTCTATATTTTGAGTGGAAATGTTGGGGGGGTCGTCTTATACGCCCAGTCACCTTGTACGTCAGCAAATACAGTAATTAAAGACTTTCCCACTGCCCTCAATGGCTCCCAGAAAATGAAAGAGATTCCATGAGAACCTCTGGTCTTTTGGGACAGAAACTAGAAATATTTTATTTCCAGACAATTGCCAACATTGATGACGTCATCAGTCCCATGCACCATAACTTACAGAACAGGATTTAAGCCTCTGTTTGCTGGATATGCTAGATGTATGCACATCTGACAAATTCCAGCACTCTAACATGGGTGTTTGCTGTTCTTCTTTGGCACCTCAAAGTATTGATTTTGATGCCTCAAGCTAGATCTCTGACTTTGAGACATTTCCATTTCTCAGAAAGCTAAATTTGTTAATTATTTGGGCCTCTTCCAGCTTTCAAATGCATAGCAGCCAATGTGGAGAAAATGTGGTAAAGAATAGGAGGCATGGGCTGCACAAAGCACCTTGGGTTGCAGGTCATGCACCCCTGCAACGTATGCAAATTGATGAAAACCCAGCCTTTGGCTTCCTACCTCTAAGGCAAATCCGAAAGGAGGATTTTGAGTGATGAAAAGAATGTGCTGGTTGCTCTGAAGTGCTGGTTTAGCACAACGCGCAACACAGTATACTTAATAAGCAAATAATAAGCAAATTTGCTTATTATTTGCTTACTAAGGGGTAGTAATAAAGGGCAAATATTGGGGTAAAGAAAGATCTGTAAGAAAGGAAAAAGAATTAAAAAGAAGAGAGAAAGTACATGGATAGGACTGACTGGTTTCTAGCCCAGGCAAAGCTGGGCCCTTTTGCTAGAAAAAGAGACAGAATATCTATCTATCTATCTATCTATCTATCTATCTATCTATCTATCTATCTATCTATCTATCTATCTATCTATCTATCTATCTATCTATCTATCTATCTATCTATCTATCTATCTATCTATCTATCTATCTATCTATCTATCTATCTATCTATCTATCTATCTAAAGTTTTTGCTATTACAGTAATAAGTACAGGATTTATCTGAACTGTTTCAGTACATTTCATCCCCATCCCTCCCCACTTACACAGCATCCTATTCTTGTTTTCTACACTGTGCTGCTCCTTAGTTCAGTGTAAAAGAATTCAGATTCTCTGGGACTTAAAAGAAGCAGCAGGAGATGTAGTGTTTACTCATCACCGATCATCAACATTCAGAAGAAAAACTCAATAGGCATGTTTGGTTTAGGCTTAAGATGATTTAGGTTTAGTAGACTTACACTGACTCTTGAAGGGGGGAATAGCGAATGCTCTCTACCCAGCTGGAATTCACCTGAAGTTCTCAATTTTAGAGTCTAAAAGCTGAAAGTAGTGCATGATGTTTTAAGCTAGTCAAAGCCTCTCAGTGCCTCGTCTTAAATCAATCAACATTGCACTTTGAGAAATCAGTTTCTACAACCTTTAGATGATATGCTCTTCTTTTCCTGGTAAGCTGAATGTTCCACTAATAAATGACTTTCCCCACGGCCCCTCTTTGTACCTACTCCCTCCATCTTAAACATAGAAATATTCCCAATGCATATAAGCATTAGATAATAGATATGCACAGAATGTTCACAAGTAATGTGACAACCCCAGACCTACTGGAGTATGCCACACTTTAATTAAGCTGCCACCAACCATTCCCTATAAGAAGTCACACAGACCAGGAATGGATTTTTAACAAACAAAAGAACAAGGTTTATTTAAATAACAAACAGGGTAAATAAAAAGATCAAGTAAATAAGATACTGTAACGTGGCTTAGTCTCAAGCATACATACATCAGATTGGTTCACACAGAACCCTTTAAAGTGAAGCACAGACCCTGAACCTATCAGTTCTGGCTCCCTATAAAGAAACCTGAACCTATCAGGTATGTACTAACTGACACACAGTTGTACTCAGTCTGACACACAGACTCCCACTCCTCAACTCCACATCAGCTCCACATATATATACAGTACAGCTCCTCCCCCCTGATGTCCCGCCTTCCACTCCCCATAGGATGGAACTTTCCCTCCAAACCCATGACAGACAGGTACCATCAGTGCTGTAACAAGTAACAATTCATCGATTCTTCCTTGCTGCCATGTAGGGAAACTTGTAAGTGAAGGAGCACAGAATTTTGGGAGTTGGGGAAATAATGTTACTAATAAAAATCTCAATGAAGAATTAGATCATGTATCATTATGCATCTGTGATGTTATAAAACATGGAGTTTGAGTTGTCCCTGCAAAATGGGTGGGCGGACATCAATCTAGAATACATTGTTTACTTCAGGTTTTCATTTCTACCAAGAGATGAAAACTAGATAGGGGCACAAACCACCAGTTTGGTGGTTTGGTGGTTTGTGTGGTTTATTTATTAACTGAACAGGTTTTTGGGACTTCAAAGCCCCACCTCCTCCAGCTGGTACCCACTTGGAGACAGCCACCTGGCATCCTTGCTCTGCCTCCTCCAAGTGCTGCTTCTCAATTGGCACCTGCTGGAAGAGGTGGGGCTTTGAAGAGTCGAACACCTGTTCAGTCAATAAATGAACTGTGTTTATCTGTACAGTGGTGCCTCGAGTTACAAACTTTCCTACTTACAAACATTTCAACTTATGAACAGCTCCGGTCGCAACATTTTGCTTTGACTTGTGAATGGAGCTTCCACTTATGGACAGAAACAGGCAGGGAAAAAGGCAGATAATTCAGATTTCTAACTGTAGGAGGTGACGAGGCTGCTTTGTACTGTAGCTCTTTCACTTTTGGCAGAGAGTGTGTCGTCATCGTCGTCATCTTGGGGCTGCCACCTGCTTCGGAGTGAGCGTGTGTGTGTGTCTGCAGGGAGGTAAACTGCTCTTTTCTCTTTTTAAAAAACTGTTCTGGGTGGGTTTTGGCTGGGGCGGGTATGTTTCTGTGCTGTCTTGTTGGTGGCTTTGCTGTTTAATTTTGGATGTTTTTTCTTTTTCTTAAACCTCAGCAATGGAGTTGGCTTTAGTGTTTGTTTTTGGAGGTTTATTTCGTTCTTAAACCTCAGTGATGGAGCACCTTCCGACCGGGCTTGTTGTGTTCTTTTTATATATTTTTTTGGTGATTTTTTTTCTTCAGCCGGAACGGATTAATCAGTTTTTGATGCATTCCTATGGGAAATGGTGCTTCGATTTATGAAACATTTCGACTTACACATACCATTCCAATATGGATTAAGTTCATAAGTCGAGGCACCTCTGTACTAAAAATAACTAATGTTTTTGAGAAAAAGGAAACTATTCCATACATATGAAAAGATTTATGCTCATTTGCTGTAAGTGTAGCCATGTAGATATTCTTGCAATAATAAAAGCACATAATTTCATGTTTTAATGCTGCTATAGTTTCAAAATCACCCCTAAACAAAATGATTTTTCCCTTATGTAATAAAAATGATGAGACTATGGATCTCCCTCTTTCATTCTGTCCTCCATAGCTTTGTTTTATGTTTTTATACAAACATTGATACAATAAACTGGCTGAAATCCTATTGCACAGCACAGTAAGCCCCACTAGAGTAAGTATCTTACTTTAATGCAACCAAGTGTTTGCCAAAACTTCACTGGTTCAGTGGGCCTATTCTAGTGCAACAAATTATGCTGAGCAATAGGATTTCAGCTATTATGTGCAATAATGCTGCAAATCCAACCTCCGTCCCTTCTGGAAATGTTATCCAAATGGCCTGATAGCAGTAGACCACTGTGGCGGAATGCCCATGTCTCACCTGTCCATCATGTGGAGCTCTAGAGCTGGAGCCTATGAGAGAACAGGAGGGCGGAGTCAAGGAAACAGAGGCAGTTGGGAGACGGAGAGTGGATGAGTGAACTTATGCTTGGCAGCCAGGTTTATTTTTCCTTTCATCTTGCCCTTCAGACACCAGCATGTTCATATACCTCCTGGACATCACAGTCACTCAACTATAAGAGTGCCACCAGTTGGTAATAGAGCTGCAAGTTTTTTCCTGTCCCTTGGATTAAGTAATAATAACCATTGCTATTTAGAGGCAGTTAACCTTCAGATCTAACTTGTTAGCTATGTAACTTTTCTGAAAGTAAATCCCTAGAAAATGTACCTGTCTAATTAAATTGTTCTTCTACTGACTTGTAAAGGAAGCATTTTCCCCCTATTAAAAGATGTAATTGCAAACCCTGTTTCTGCTTCAGCTGTTTCTTAGACATCAGGTCTGGAAGCAAAGAAACCTCATGAGCAGTAGAGTCTCGTGTCCATTTTTCCTGTGTAAAGAACACGCTTGCTCTTCCTGAGCTTTGCCTTCCTCTATGACTCTCAATATATTGGCATACCCTGTTGAAAACAGGAGGGCAACCCACTGTGAGATTTTAACTCCCACATGAGTGAAAGCATCAGCATTTCTTGCGCCAGCAATGTTCACACAAAAAACTGTGGGTTTTGTGCAAAGCCTAATTTGCATTTAAAACCTTACACTTGTTGCAAAACTCAAGGTTTTCAACAACCCCCCCAAAAAATACAAGTAGGTTTTGTTGTTGTTGTTTGTGCACAAAGCGTTTTCATGCATCTGAGTAAAAAACAGTTAACTGGGCAATACTGGAACTAAGCAATGGAAGAGGAGGCCAAGTAGGTGGCAAAATGTACTCAGCAGCAGGCCCATATTCCACTAGTCTTTTAGGGCTCACATCTGGTACCACTTAACCAACAGCACACATGATAAGTGGGGAGTTTTCTCCAAACTCTCCACTGCTGATGGGGTGTCAGTCACCTCCCCCTGCACCATAGCTGCCAATGCTGCTGCAGCATGAAGGCTCATGAGCTGCAGTGTGCTTGCTCTTATTGCCTTGCTCCAGAGGGCAGCAGAGGTCCAAGTTCACACAACCACTCACTTCCTCCCACATTCTTTTCCTCTCCTTCCTGCTTTCTGGTGCTTCAACAGTGCATAATACAAAACTTATTCTTGTTGAGTCAGTGAATTCCAGTGCCAGCTTGGAATTGCTGTTCATAAATGCCCAGGTTTTAAAGCTTTCCCTACACTTCTTTCCTAGTTAATATTTAATATGTATTCAATAGTGTTCAATTCAATTGAGCAGTGCCCACCTAGAGAACCTGACTGGAAATGCCCTGTTCCTTCTCCATGGCATTCCTTACAAGTGGTGGGACAGCCAACATTCTTATGAGTTATTCTTCATGTGCTCTTTTAAATCAAGCCATACAAAGTAAGAGTCCTTAAGAGTCCTACCTCACTGAGCTGTTGTGAGTTCTAAAGAATCACAAAACTTCCTCAAAGGAGCTTTCAGTTTAAATTCTAAACAGGCAGGATGTTCAGAAGGAAAAAAAAGTAACAGTGATAAACATATAAAAAGAGCAGACTAAAAAATGCTGCCATAGTCACATCAACTTTGTTTAATTTTGAGTTTTAACAAGGGTGAATATATACAGTGGTGCCCCACATAACGAGCACTTCATTTAACGACAAATCCACATAGCGATGTGTTTTTTGCAATCGTTTTTGCGATCACTTTGCGATGTTTTAAATGGTAAAACATCGCTTTGCAATGAACGGTAAGCATTTCGCTTACCGATTTTCGCATAGTGATGTTTTAAGAACAGCTGATCGGTGGTTCCAAAATGGCCACCGGGTAAATAAAATGGCCGCCCACTGTGTTTTTGCCCAGATTCCTCGCTTACCGGGCAGCAAAAATGGTGGCCGCATGGAGGATTTTCGCAGAACGGTGAGTTTTTTGCCCATAGGAACGCATTAAACATGTTTTAATCCATTCCTATGGGCTTCTTTGTTCTGCCTAGTGACTAATCCGTATAGCGACGATTTTTCCAGAACGGATTATTGTTTCTATGCGAGGCACCACTGTATTCATGACTCTTAGACTTTTGTATGGAATATTCAGTTAAAATAAAGGACTTGAATTAACTAATGCAGAGGAAAATGAAATCAGATGACAAAGTATGGTCAAGATTTTATCTTGAGTGCAATGTTGCACTATTTGATTGTCTTTAATCAGGTTTAAACAACAGCTTACTGACAGTATGCACTCAACACAATGAAGTCACGTGCACTGCAAAATAACTAAAAGAGCCCTTTAATTAGCACTGATTTGCTACTGCTGATGGTCTCATTCCTGCAGTGCACGTGGAGTTGTGGAATAGGATGTCAGGTCATTGGGAGGCAAACACAGGCTTCATTAAAAATGTGATTACTGTCATCTGAAGGTCTCTTACGATCACATCTCTCTAACAGCTCCTAATTGTGTTTCATATGATCCTGAGATAAAGCATACTTTAACAACCCTCAGTGCTCACTGGAAGGACGGATCCTGAAGCTGAGGCTCCAATACTTTGCCCATCTCATGAGAAGAGAAGACTCCCTGGAAAAGACCCTGATGTTGGGAAAGTGTGAGGGCAAGAGGAGAAACGGATGACAGAGGATGAGATGGTTGGGCAGTGTCATCGAAGTGACCAACATGAATTTGACCCAACTCCAGGAGGCAGTGGAAGACAGGAGGGCCTGGCATGCTCTGGTCCATGGGGTCACAAAGAGTCAGACATGACTAAATGACTAAACAACAACAACAAATCACTAATACATGTCATGATCATGGGATATATAGTCAGAGAAATGTAAAATGGAGTCAGATAGGTTCTGTGTGAAGATGATTTGAGAGACTTTGGAATGTGTTTTTTCTAAGTGCCATGAGAGTGTTTTTCTGCAGACTGTTACAGCCAAGATCCAGATAACGTGAAGGCCAATTCAAAGGGCCATGCAAGATGCAACATTCCAAGCTTGTTACAGAGGATATAAACAACACCTGGACTCTCATAGGAATTGGGGATGGAGAGACGTGGCATAACCTCTAAAAAGTTAATTGGTTAACCACCAGAAAGGCCAAGAAGAAGGGAGAAGTTAGGAGGGTAGAAAATGGAATATGAGTTATGTGAATGTCTCTCTTGCTGATGATGGATGGAGGCTAATGATGTTTATGTGTGTTGTTTGATTCCATGAAGGAGAGAGGATGCAAGTAAGGCGAAAGAAGAAGAGGAGGGCTAGCCCACTATAGCCTACCCTAGATTAGCTCTTAGAATTTATTATTTTAAATGGGAAATAGTTACCCTATTTAACTGCAATGATCTTTGAATATGTTCTGGAATGCTAATTCTTATGCAATATAAACTGATTTCTAGTGAAACTCTAATCTTTAAAAATCCTTATTGAGGATTGGTCTCTTGAACAACAGGGTCTGATTAAATCCAGAAGTTGAGAGGGTCACAAACTAGCTATCATTTAAGAATCCTACCTCACTGAGCTGTTGTGAGTTCTAAAGAATCACAAAGCCCATGTGCCTGTACTTGCAAGGTACTAAGTAAGTGTAAATTTTTCTTTTTAGGTCAGACTTGTTCAAAGGGCTTATGCTACCACTGCTGAGGTCTAAGGACTCAATCCAGTGCAAAGGTGGTAGGTAAGTGCCAGTCAAACTCTCTGGCTGAGATGTTCTTGGATTTCAACTCCCAGAAATCCTAGCCAGCAGAGGTGGTGGTGAAGGCTTCTGGGAATTGTAGTCCAAGAACATCTGGAGGCCCAAGGTTTGGGACCACTGCTTTAGAGGGCCGAGAGCACCACAATACATACACAGCAAGTGTGAGTACACCTTTCATTGAGTCAGCTGGCATTTTGGGTTACACAAAACCCCTGTTCAAGATTAGATTAGATTAGATTAGATTAGATTAGATTAGATTAGATTAGATTAGATTAGATTAGATTAGCTTGATTGATTGATTGATTGATTGATTGATTGATTGATATCTAGACATAGTCTACTCTGGGCGGCTCACAACATACAAGATAACAATTCAAAATATATATTAACAGTTTTTCAACAATATACAAGACAACAATAGTTCAAGATGGGATGAAAGAGAAGTTAAGTAGTGCCTGGAGGGAAGGCCTATCTGAACAACCAGGTCTTAAGTTGGTTCTGAAAATACCCAGCGGGGGGGGGGGGCAAGCAAATCTCAGAGGGGAGTTTGTTCCAGAGAGAAGGAGCCACTGCCGAGAAGGCCCAGTGTCTTGTTTTTTTTCCTTCCGGGCCTCCCTCGGCATTAGGCTCCTCAATCACCCCTCCTGGCTAGATTGGGTGGTACGGGTAGATCTAGGTGGGAGGAGGCGTTCCTCCAAGTATTGAGGTCCTAAACCGTTTAGGGCTTTGTATGTGATCATTAGAACTTCGAAATCAATGCGGAAGCGTACAGGCAATCAATGCAAGACGGCTAGGGTGGGAGTGATGTGGTGGTATTTCCTCACTCCAGTAATATGTTTGGCTGCCGCATTCTGCACCATTTGAAGCTTCCACATCAATCTCAGAGGTAGCCTCACGTAGAGTGCATTGCAGTGATCTAATCATGAGATTACGAGTGCATGGACCAGAGTGGTGAGCACCCCAACATCAAGATAGGGATGCAGCTTGGCAATCCGCCAAAGATGGAAATATGCGGAACAGACCACTGATGCCACCTGAGTTTCTATGGTAAGCGCCGGGTCCAAGTGTATCCCCAAGCTTCAAACCTCACTCTTCACAGTGAGAGTCACTCCCCCAAAAGAGAGGGAATTTCCCAAACTGCTGATGGAGGGTCCACCCGCCCTCAGGACCTATGTTTTGTACAGGTTCAGCCTCAGCCCATTTTCCTGCATCCATTCCAGTACAGACTCCAAGCAGCGACGAAGGGACAGAACGGCATCACCTGCAGTTGTAAAAAAGGAGATGTAGAGCTGAGTGTCATCAGCGTACTGATGGCACGATGCTCCACACCCCTGATGACCCCACCCAGTGGCCTCATACAGATATTAAACAGCATTGGGGAGATAATCGAGCCCTGCGGAACCCCATAATTGAGGCTCCACAGGGCCGAGACCCTCTCCCCAAGCTGTACTCTCTGAGGACAGTCCTCCAAGAAGGAATGGAGCCAGGCAAACGCCAGGCCACCAGTTCCTAACTCAGAGAGCCTCCTGAGGAGGATACCGTGGTTGATGGTATCAAAGGCAGCTGAGATATCGAGGAGGACCAACAGGGGCATTTTCCTCAATAGGTCATCATACAGGGTGATCAATGCCTTTTCTGTACCATGGCGCAGCCTGAAGCCCAACTGGAATAGATCTGGGCCGTTTGTTTCATCCAAATGCACCTGAAGCTGATCGGCCACCACCCTCTCGACTACTTTGCTAATGAAAGGAACATTGGCGATGGGCCTATAGTTCCCAATATCGTCCGCTGCCAAACTAGGTTTCTTTCTAATGGGCCTAATGTGTGTCTCCTTGAGGGCGCGAGGAACCCTGCCCTCCAGGAAAGACCCATTAATTATCGCCGTGGCCAATTTGGTTGTTATAGGCCTGGCTGCTTTGATTAGCCAGGCCGGGCAAGGGTCAAGAGAAGAGGTGGTGGCCCAACACCAGTCTAGCGCTTTGTCCACAATATCAGGTGTCACAGGCTGAAAGAGATTGAGAGTCACCAGGCAAGACAGAGTGCTGGACATCTCTGCTTGATCCACTGTATCCAAAAAAGGAGAAAGCTCCCGGTGGATGGCCTCCACTTTTGATTTTAAAAATGCTGCAAATTGGTCGGGTGAAATACTAGGGGGAGGCCCATCACTTAGACCAATTCCGGATAGGTCGCAAACTATATGGAAAAGTTCCACCTGCTGATTTGAAGCCTCGCTTATCTGGTCAGCGAGGTAAGCCCGACTAGCAGCCCTTATCTTGGCAAGGTAAAAGTTAGTCGCAACCCTCACAGCTTCCCTATTATAATCCATTGGTTTATATTTTGTTTAGATTGTGAGGTTAAAAATAAATAAACATTTCACATACTGGAAATTCTGGAGAACAGCTCCCTAGCTGTAGAGTTTTACCAGTAACTGCCATTGGCATAGCGATAGGCCACATTCAATGAAAATGCTGATCTCATTTGTGATGTCACAATCAGGATAAAGTCAAGGAGGCTTGTCCTGATCATGGCAGAGTGAGTGCAGTTAACATACTGTGCTGGAGCACTGCAAACATGAATCCTTGTGGCCTGCGAATCTTCATGGGTCATTAAGGTTTATTTAGATTAGATGCATTAATTTTTATCATGGCAGAAAAGCATTAGACTGCCAGTTCAGAGGCCACCTCCCAGTCCACCAAGTCTACTGAGTAGTAAGGCCCACTGAAGACAGAGATACTTACTCTAAGGTAAGCATCTATCTGTAGAACTTCAGGTTTAAAGGCATTTTGTATGATAGCACATTTCCAATGCAATAAAGTGGGTGGAACAACAATCCAGCACTTATTGTCTTTTATCTAAATATTTTTGTTTTGTCTTTTAGCTTTTTTCCTATAAAATATTTTCAGCAAGCCACTATTTTAGCTCTAATGTTCTTTCACACACATGTATTTCATCCCTTGCTAAGATAAGGATGCACAGATTGGTGACCAATCTATCTTGCCCCTTCAGGGGACATTGGACCACAATGCTTGTGTCCACATTGTTATTTCCATGTATCTGAATATCCAGGGGAAAAACAATTCCTAAGAAAACAGAGAAACAAATGGCAGGGTCAGGTCATAGCAGACAATAATATATAACACAAATGCAATATAATAAAAATCATTAGTTTATTTGGCATAAACCTTTGTAAATGTATCATGTTTCATCAGATTTTTCTTTAGTCAGCAGATATTTATACTTATATTTAGGTGGATGTGGTATGCAGGAGAAGTGATATGCAAAATGTATGAAAGTTGGTGATTGTTAGAGTTGCAGGCTGTGCCCAGACAAATGTGTGAATGTGAACCAAGTCAAAGCTATCTGCGAATTTCTGAGATGACCATGGAGTGGCACAAAGGACCCAGAGGAAACTCATACCCTTGCATTAAATCCAGCATGCATGGGTTTTAAAATGTTAAAATAAAAAGCTGTGGTATGATTACAAGAAGGGGAAAAGAAAGAGAAACTAAGGAAGGCACTGAATCGATGTCAGGAGAGAAAGAAAGAATGTTCTTTGTCTTAGACAAAAGTCTACCTTGCTTTTACTTCTGCAAAGCCTTTTATAAAATATGTACTATTGAATGGATTCATTCTTTCTGGATTCATCCAACATCCTATGCCCTTGAGGTCACATTGCTACATCAGGATAGGTCCACAACACTACCGAACTCAGATCCACGGAACAGGAGTAACAGCAAGGGGTGAGAGAGAGAAAGGACAGAAAGTGTAGAGATCAGACTGGGATGTTTCCTTCACCTTTCTATTCCAACATAAATAAAAGTTATTTTTAAAAGTGAATAAACCAACTTGTTCTGCTGATGGACAGCACAAGAAGTGGTTGAGAAACAAAGGATGAATTTCCAGGTAGTGTTGATAGGGGGAGATAATGATACTGTATTTCAACAGAGTTATTATTAAGGGGGAGATAATGATACTGTATTTTAACAGAGTTATTACTATCAACTGTATCAATAAACTTGAGAATCTTTCTTATGTACTAACATCTTGCTAACAATGTAGCTCTAACAATATTGTATCTCCACTGTATCTATACCACAAACGCTCTGGATGTACAGTACCAGTTATGGTTTTATACACTTTATCTCAATTGTATTTCAGAATCTTATTTTGTATTGTATTTTATACTTCCTTAATGTTGTATACATTTTATACATTCTCCAAATGGTATTCTGATCCTGCCCCTCTGACCTGGGAACAACAAAGACCATTCAGGCCTACAGAGATGGCCATACCTGATGGGAGTCTTTATGGCCCATCCATGGGCCACCTAAATAAACAATGAGAACTTTTGTCCTACACCAGGAGTATGGCCAGATGGCTGGCTAGGCCATTGGAATGCAAAAGGGCAGGAAGGTCGGAGATAACAGATACTCTTGAATTGCCCTTCCTTGAGGGGCACACCAGAGACTCAGGAAGAACACACATAAACATATCAATAGATAAGGGGGATTGTTCCCAGACTTTCAGGTGCATCTTGGGCACAGGTCAAAGAAACATCAGGGCATAAAATGGATATCTTCTTCTGACTAATAGATTGGCTAAGTTAGCATCTCAGATCCAATGAGGACCAGGATCCAAAGTTGGGGTACAGATGACCAATATGGGTCTGTCTGTAACCATTATAAAATGTTAGTTCACTCTCTGTTCTGGGTCTCCCTCTGCTTTTAAGATGGGAGGCCCAGCTGAACTTTTGTACTTTAATAAAATTGGCTTTTTGTTCAGCTGCCTTCTGTCTTAGTCTGTGGTCCTTGCTGGAAAACGTGAACCCAGGACTGGTCTAACCTGAACTTGGATTTGGCCAGTAACAGTGTGAAGAAGCATACTCTCTGCATTTCATTTTTAAGAAGGGATAATGTAATATTATGCTTCTTGCCCTTTTAAAGTCTTTCCTCCTTTCCCTTCCCTGTGGCTTTCTTTGGAAACTCCTAACTCACTGGTGAGTTTGGGCCTTTCTCTTGGAGGCTGGAAGAAAGAATGGAGAAAACTAATGAAACAGAGTGCTTAGCTCTGCAGACTGCCAGTACTCTGACCAAAAGCCTTTCTATACAGCCTGTGTTTGAAGCCCCTCGAACACTGGGACCTGGTATAATTAAGCAATTTGTTCACGTTGAGAGAATGACAATCTAGCATGCACTAACAGTGGGTAACAACGCGAGGAGGCTCTTCACAACCTAAGGTGATCCTCCTCTGCCACTATCCTAAATTCTTTTTCCCACTTCTGGTTTGCCCCTCCTCTCCTCCTGTTTGTTTGCTTTGCTTCCTTTTGTTTTGTTACTCTCTCTCCACTCCTTATCTCTCTGAACATGCATCTGGCATGGAGAGTCTGTTTCCCTCATGGTTGAGATTCACCTCTCCTAATTTTGTCTTATTATTTCTCTGGCTATATTATTATTATTATTATTATTATTATTATTATTATTATTATTATTATTATTATTATTATTATTATTATTATTATTATTATTATTATTATTATTATTATTATTATTATTATTATTTCTTTTTCTTTGGTATACATCTGGGAGATCCAGAAACACATGAATAGCAATCAGTGATTATCTTAACAGTAGCCATTTAATGAACAATAGTTGGAAGGTAACAAACATGCTGGCATACATGTTTATATATATGTGAATATAAACAGATTCACACAGGTATGCTGATGAAAAGACTTTGTCCAATTTAAGTGCAAAAGTAAATTAATTATTAACAGTCCTTCTGCTTTCAATTTTGTTATCTTGAATGGTTCAGCATTAAGGGTTCTAGCATACATACCAAAAGACTGACAGTTTTTGGTACTCGTGAAATATTGGTGTGAAGGAAAAAAAGATATTTATTATTATACTGCCACTACTATGATTAATGTAAGGTTTAAATCTAGCAAAAATATCTGCATATGTACTGGAACTATACAATATAGGAACACAGGCTGTACAGTGTAATTCCCCCTCCCCCCAAAAAAATATACAAACAAATTCTGAGGCATAGTGGAAAAGACATGTTGCTGGTTGCATTTACTCCCACACAATTATTTCCACACAAAATCTTAGCAACAATAGCTGTTTGGGGTGAGGGGAATACTTTGCAGCCAACAGTGCTATACAGCTGTTTGGATACCAGTTGGGCTATTAGGGCTGCTTCTCAGCTTCTTGATAAATATTAAATTCAATAAATATTTTATTGAAAAAAAATGCTTCAGTTCGAAAGCATGAGGCAGGGGGAAGAAAGAGAAAATCATAACTAATAATTATTACATGTTAAATAGGAGAAAATTGCAAATAAAAAAAAATCCCCAGAAGTAATAGAGTCTGCGGTACAGGGGCAGATGACAAGTTGCTCAAATTTAAAATATTAAAAACTCTTCTGAGGTAGAAGCATTTTAAATGTGCTGTATGCTTTCTGCTTCTCACAGAAATAATATGGCAAAAGTCATGATCAGAGACGAGTCTTTAAAGTGACTGCACTGCTTTATCTTGCTACACTTGAAGCAAGCAGGAAGTCTGCTTTATACATGCACGGCCAGCTGACCAGGGGACAAGGCAAGAGAAGCTGGTGGGCTGATGAACCAGAAAAAGAGGAAGAAACCTATTTCATTGATTCAAGGCAAAGAAAGGATCAAAGTACTGTACTATAGATAACTTTCAGTAGTTAGCTATACCAGTGATGTATGTGGCCAGGCATTAATTAAAACTGAAGAATGCATTAGTTAAAAATGAAGAAGCTGTTCCAATTCCTAGGCCTCTTCTAAGTGTTGATGAGTACTGTTTATTAAGGGATCGGCAGGTATAGGCAGCAGCCATCTGGAGAAAGAACAAAAGAATGAACAAATGAATGAACAAACTTCAGCATTAGCTCTAGAAAATTTGCAACTGCTGAAATGCTTTTATCTGCATGAAATACATATGATTTTGCCTTGTATTTCCCAGTCTCATTTATTTATTTATTTATTTATTTATTTATTTATTTATTTATTTATTTATTTATTTATTTATTTATAGCCCGCCCATCTAGTCATATAGACTACTCTGGGTGAGTAACAACATGACATATAACAATTTACAATTTAAAATGACAATATATTACTTTAAAAAAACCACAATGATCCAAGATGGAAGAAACACAAAAAACAAAAATTCAGACAGTGGATGGAGGGAAGGCTTGCTTGACCAACCAGGTTTTCAATTGGCATTTGAAGATGTCCAGGGAAGGGGCCATGCGAATTTCAGGAGGGAGATTGTTCCAGAGAGGAGGAGCCATTGCCGAGAAGGCCCAGTTTCCTGCTTTTTTCCTTCTGGGCCTCCCCCGGCGTCAGGCTCCTCAGCCTCACCTCCTGACTTGATCGGGTGATACGGGTAGATTTTGGTGGGAGAAGGCGTTCCATCTTTCTTTTTTTTTCTTTTTACCTTCAGAGGCTTGCCGAAGGCAGGGGAAAATGGCGGGAACTTCAAAAATGGTGCCAGGCAAACCTCTGCAAATGTCCATTGCTGCACAGAGGGACCCCTGCGAGTCCTGGGATGGTGCAAGGTAAGCCCCAGGGGACCCACAAAGCTGGTGAGCGGCGCTTGCAGAGGCTAGCCCGGCACCCCCTACAGCAAAGCGCCACTTTCAGAAGCCTCATAGGGCTTCATCTTGCGAAGCAGGGCCATAGGAGTGATCATCTTGCGAGGCACAAAAAAACTAGCCAGACCCATTCGTCTAGCGAGTTTTTCGTGCTGCGAGACATTCGTCTAGCGAGGCACCACTGTATATTCATAACATAAGCTTCAAGATGTTAGGTGTTAGCAGGATGGAATAATTAAAGCTAGTGATTCCATAGCAAGTTATTTCACAGTAAAGAGAGGGGAAAATTCCCCTCTCCCACAACTTGACTTTCTTTAAACTAATATTCACATTTCTTATCACATTATCAGTGGCATACGGAAATATAGTTCAGGATAAATTATCCACAGAATGAACCCATCATGATAGCGAGCATGAGGACAAATTGAAACATTCTTATGTTGACCAAGTAACAGAATCCAGCACTCTGGAGATAAAAGAGGAAGGGCTTGTAGATATGAGATGAGTCAGTTTAGACTGGTCACCATTACATACTATTGAAGGGATGGGAAACCTGTGGCTCTCCAAAAGCTGCTTAACTCCCGAGTAGGCCTCCATATTGATCTCTTTGGCTGGGCTTATGAGAATTGAATTCTAACATCAGGTGGGTAATAAATTCCCCTTTCTTCACTTATGGGAGGAAGTAATCAGCATCTAACATGGGACAACAGAGAAGGCAAATCCTGCTCCGTTTTCTCTACAGTTATAGCCTGTTTCTGGGTGTATAGAGGTTTGGTGCAATTTCCAGAATGGGTTTCAATTTTCCTGTCCACGAAATCTAGGTAACATCATTTAAATAGTATGCAAACGGTGGTCTGGCAAACATAGGCCCCCATTATTCCAAGTGAAACCTCCTTTATTCATAGGAAAGAGATAGCAGCTTTTCCCTTGAACTTTTCACTTCAGTTTTCAACCATCTTTTCTCCTTACAATCCTGTTCCTTTAATAGCTGAAGGAAATGCAGATATTCATGCATTGTTGAACCTGATATGGCCCCATCCCCTTCTATCCTCATGCTCTTCGTGGTTACCATTCTAGGTTTGAAAAGGAGTGGGCAAAGCTCATGTGCAGATTCTTCATGTGGCAAGAACTCTGGGTAATTTGGGTTCTTGCTGGAGTGTATAGCCTACATGTGATCCAGGTTTATACAGTAGCTCTCTCAAGAATGCTGATTCCACTACATTTGAGACCTCCACACAGTACAAGCAGTTCAACAAACACAGAGCTCTAAAAACATTTTGAAGTTAGTGCAACAATATACACAGGGGCAGAGCAGGCATTCTTGGCACCTGAAGTGGGAGAAAAAGAGCAGTTGCCCTTCCCATTGTTGCCACCTTCCCTGTCCCCCTTGCTTCCTCCCCCTCCTGCACTGGTGCTTTTCCACTCTTAAACTGCTTGGCTTCCTTACATTGCAGAAGTGATGGTGACTCTACTTTTACCTCCACCACCGTTTGTTTGCCTGCCTGTCTTCCTGTCCTGTGTTCAAAGCAGCACCAGGAACTTTGTGCATGATGCTTTACTGAGGTGAAGCTGGCAGTTGTGGAAAGGAAGGAGGGAAGGAAGATTGGGCCGAGATACCGGCAGTGCTGTTAGGAGGAGGATGGGACGTGGGGGGGGGAGATGAAGTAGCAGTGGCAATGGCCTTCCATGAGTTGGTGTTCTATGTCTTGTTCACTGAGTGACTCACTCTGCCTCATGGAAAGGATGGCTCTGAAGACACATTCACAGCCATCTTGTTCCTTTCCAAACTCCTGCTCAATGCAACAAGTAAGTGCAGAGTCTGAAGCTGATTAACCGCACCTGTACTCAGTTTGCATGTTGGGAAAATTACTTTGGACAATTTCTAGCATAGACAAGGATTTGAGGAATCTGCTTGTGAGAGTCCAAAAACATATCTTCCCCTAGCTTTCTGCAAAATGGAACTAATAAGAATGACCTGACTCGAGAGTTGCTGTGAAGGATTATAGCACTATCATTCTAAGACAAATGATATGTCCTCAGATACTTTTAAAATGCTAAGGATTATTATTGGGAATAATAGTATGTATTGATGGTAATGGAAGAATTAAAGAATTGCTCTTTAAAGTATCACTGTTGTTAATACTGGTAATGGACATCTCTAAGTTTTCATTCCTCTTCTTTAACCATTAGGCATTTGGCTCAATTGATTTATTACAAATGTATCAGGGCAGCCGGGCAGCCTAATAAACATGTCTGTGTCAAATGAGGGAACACACTTTGCCCGTGAACATGAACAAAGAGGCATTTTGTAATTCCAAGCATGTTGCTGTGGCTCTGGCAGAAAGAGCCTTTTGCTTTTCCTTCTCTACATCTGAGTATTGATTAGCTTAACAGCAGCTGTCTCAGACTGCTTTGAAGAGGCAAGTGGCTGTAACACTGACTGATGTGTTCATGTTCAACCACCTGGAAGAGATTAACCTAGGTCTACCCCAGGAAGGCTACCTGCCTGAGAAATCAACTTCAAATGTTTCAAATGCAGCTTTTGAGCACAGAAGGCAGCTCACCTTTTGCACGAGCTGTCTTATATCAGCTTTGGCCACCACAAGTGACATTTACAGTCAGCCTGCGATCACCCTAGCTTACTGAAGTAGGAAACCATTGGGTTGTGCATTCAGTCATCCAGCTGCAATATGCCCTGTTTCCCCGAAAATAAGACCTAACCTGAAAATTAGCCCTAGGATGATTTTTCAGGATGCTCGTAATATAAGCCCTACCCCCAAAATAAGCCCCAGTTAAGTGCAACTTCATCCTCCGCCATCATGCAGCAACCAGAAGAAGATGACATGATTGTATTTGAATAAATGTAGATTGTTGAACATGAAAAAAAATAAAACATCCCTTGAAAATAAGCCCTAATGCATTTTGGAGCAAAAATTGATATACCGTATTTTTCGCTCCATAAGACGCACCTCTCCATAAGACGTACCAAATTTTTAGGAGAAGAAAACAGGAAAAAATAATCTGTTTTCTTCGCTCCATAAGATGCACAGACTTTCCACCCCCCTGTTTTGTGGGGGGAAAGTGCGTCTTATAGTGCGAAAAATACGGTAAGACCTTTATTTTCGGGGAAGCACGGTACATTGGAACATACAAAAACTAATATGGTCAATGGTTGTTGTGGATTTTTCGGGCTCTTTGGCCATGTTATGAAGGTTGTTCTTCCTAACATTTCGCCAGTCTCTGTGGCCGGCATCTTCAGAGGACAGCACTCTGTGCTCTGGTGTAGTTGGCTTGGGTCAAGTTCATTTTACCAGAAGGCTCTTGGTGGGATGCCACACTTTGATTTAGATAATGTCAGACTGGTGGGCCATTCTCCAGTCCCATGTTAAGACAGCTTCACATATTTGTATTTATATGTATGTATTTATTTTATTTATTTAAAAAAATTTGCCCCACCTTTCTCCTTGAAAAGGACCCAAGGTAGTTTACAACAATGAAAGACAGTATTTAAAGTTGAAAACAATAAGCATACAACATATGGTTGGAAAGCACAAACAGTTCGCAAGAGGAATGGTGTGTGTGTGTGCGTGTGTGTGCACGCGTGCACACACGGACACACACACATACACACATACACACACAGGCTTCAGAATGGTGCATAATTCTAATCCCAGTCTGTTATTATGCAAAGCATTTAACTTGTGTCAATAATATACGTAACTTGCTCAAATAGTACAAAAAGGAACATCAGCTGCTTTGTTGCATGGACTTTTCAAAATCTGAACCACCACATAGGTTGTTTGGGTCTTTAAAGTAATAAGCCTGTCCTTCTGGGTTTGCTGGGTGCATGCGCTTTGCTCCTTAAAGGAAAAAAGGACAGATTGGCACAAGAATATTTCACACATACTGCAGAATCTTTGATGCTGAAGAAGCAATTCTTGTCTCGGTCTCAAGTTGCACCTAATGGGATTTCCGAATTGGTCACTGAGGTGTGCTGTCATTGTTAAAGAGTCAAAAATTATTAATTTAGAAAGTATTCTTCATATCACTTTTTCAGACAGCTGTAAAATACTGAATTACTTAAACGTAGAGATTGCTGCTATCATGGTTTGGTTGCTAATATCTATATTTCACATTCTCTACAGCTAGCTAAAGCTACAGAGATTCACATCGGGGTGTTGGTGTCAGTGAGTAAGTGTATATCAAGTTATGGCTGAAATGTGGATCCCTTTATAAGGAGACACTATTTGAATCTTCATAGGCCTTCACCTGGATAGGCTACTGCCTGCATGGGTTTATCTAGCAAGAGTTATCTGTTCCAGAGAAGGCAAAGGAACCAGCCTGCTCAGATCATGGGCTCCACAGTTTCTTGTGTTCTTATACTGAGGGTGACACACACTTACAAATGCGCTTCCATGTATGCACATAGCACTTTGCATGATAGAGACACAACAGCATAGAAAGTCTTCATAGAAATAGCTACTTATTTGCAGGTGACCCACTCCAGGTGTTCACAATTAGTGAACAGACATCCAGTGGGCACAGTGTATGATGCTAAATGAGGGGCCCCTTCAAGATGTAACACCATTTTGCCTCTAAGAGATCCTAGGCTTCTAGACTCATCTGTGAATAGAATTGTAGATATACTGGGGGTGTTGAGAAATGGAATGAAGGGTAGAAGGACTAAGACAATACATTAGCAGGCATGTCTTTTTCTTGAACTCACAGCTTTGCTGTTACTAGTGCAATGTTCTGTCCCCTACTGGAAGGAAGGCTGGTATAGCCTACAATCTCATGAGCAGAGTTTAAAGAAGTTTGAATCACAGCTCCTAGAATTACAAGGATTATAACTTCCAGAAACTGCTAGATACATTTGGAGTTACCAGTTTTGGATGACAACTTCCAGAATCCCCAGCTATGCTAGCTAGGTGATGCTAGAATTTGTAGTCCAAGAAAGAAAATTTTGCATGTATCACTCGTAGTGTTCTGTCGAGAGCCTGAAGCATGGGAAGGGAATTCACAGGACTTGGGAATTGCCCCAAGGATTATTGGTCCGGCCAAAGAAGAAGATATTGGGTCAGTCATTAAAAAATAGCTTGAAGGGAAGAGCAAGTCATTATATACTTCGAATTAATATTTTTATGGAGAGCGACCTTTTTTTATTGTTCAGAAGTTACAGAGCATCTCCATTTTTGTTCTTGTCAGTTTGCACAAGATTTTATTAAAAGATTATATGAGCAAAAGCAATATGTTGGATTCTAAATGGTGTACAATGGCTATATATTTTCTATCTTATCTTCTACCCCCTCAATCCCCATTCATTAGTAAAAACAATATAGTCTGTCTCACAGTGGAAGATGTGTTTGCTCTACTTTGCTTCTGTCACTTTCTAGACAGACTATGCTCCCCCTGTATGCTATAATTAACAAAGCAATCATGGACTTATTATTTGTAGTGCCATTTGCTGAGATGTATTTGTGCACTGAAAAGGCTACAGTTATGTGGTATTCTGTAATCTCAACACCAATCAATATAGTGTTATTAAGCAGAAGCAAATGAAGAGGTGTGTGTGCTTTTATACAACATGCAGTGAAAACAGAAAGATCAATACATTTTAATAGTTTCTTCCACTGTAATTTTGAAGCCTACGTAGAAAAATGCAGCCAGAACAGGACACGAAAAGCATCTAAAAATAATCTCTTTTTAAAATTCATGCCAGCCTTTGCTTATCCTTAGTAATATGTTCATTAAGGAAAATGTTCAGTAGGGAAATACTCCTCAAATCTATTTACACCACAACTCGTAGGACTGAAAGTTAATGGACTTTTTTTCTATTACACTTTGTCTTGTTGGAGTCAACCAAAAGCTGTCTATCAAGCATTATACTTTTAGTGGTAACCACTGTGAGGATGGCATCAGTTGCACAGGCTATCTCAGCTTCACCCAGGACCCTCAGAATTTTGCATAGTGAATTCCCGGGTAGACCCAGGAGATGTTCACCTAGATCAGCAATGGCGAACCTATGGAACACGTGCCACAGCTGGCACACAGAACCCTTTCTGCAGGCACATGAGCCATAAGTCACTGGATTGCTACTCCCCTGCCCCCCACAGCCAAACCTCAGAAGGTGGCTATAGCCACAGTGCTGGCAGCGGATTTGGAGTGATGTCTCGAGGCACCTCCATGCCCGGGATTCCCCCTTGCACCACCACTTTCAGTTCCACTGCCACTACGGCCCGCCATCCACTGGGATTTTTTGTTTGTTTGTTTGTTTGTTTGTTTCACTTTGGGCACTCAGGCCCCAAAAGGTTCACCACCACTGACCTAGATGAAAAATCACCATAGAAATCTGCTCAGGAGGAAACAGGGGCACAAGAACAGGGAAACCCAAGAGAGGCCCTGAGGGTGGAAGTGTGAGCAGGAAGCCGGGCCAGGAGGATCGACCCCTAGAAGGGGAGGAGGTCCCTTAGGAGCTGGGGAATATAAGGGAGGCTCTGGGGACAGAGACCTGGAGCCCTTCTGGAGAGAAGGGAAGGATAGAGTAGGGGGTACAGATGGGGTACCTGTTACCCAATGTCCAGATTGAAGAGGTGGAAGAAGTCCCTTATGGAGATGCCTTGGAAGAACCCATTGAGGGCTTCCAGGCAGATAATGATCCCCTGAAGAGCCTAAGCCACCTGGGGACTAGGAATATAGAAGACATCTGGATTGGGGTGCTGTTGCAGTTGTGGGTCCCAAAAGAGGAGGCAGAGAAAGAATTTAGCTTCCAACCCCTTCCACATCCCTCTTACTGGGGACAGTGAAGGTGCAAGGGGGAACAATGATGCCCGGGTTCCTGTGTGTTCCAGAATCTCCAGTATAGGCACCCAATTTCTCTAAATTGTCCACTCTTGTTTTACATCAGACCTGGGCAAAGTGCAGCCCGCGGGCCACATACAGCCCAAGAGCCACTCCTGTCCGGCCCGCCCGTCGCCACTGAGTGAGCCCGAGCTCCAGCTCCGGTCACCCAGTACAGCAGTAAGCAAAACTCATGAGATCCGATGCTGGGATCTTGTGAGTTTTGACTGTTACTCTTAAGCCGCAGGCTGCGGAGCCTGCGGCTCAAGAGGCCAGAAGAGATCTTTGCGCAGGTGACATGATGATGCATAGAAGACAGTCGGAGAGGAAGGCCGCGGGGGTACAGAGGACAGGTGAGTTAGCTCAGTGTCGGGGGTTCCCCCCTGCAGTGAATGAATTACAATGCTCATATAGTTAACTTCCTAAAAAGTTTAGGGAGTTAACTGTGTGAGCAAAGCAAGTCTCCTAGAAGACCGTTTGCCACGGAACAGAGAGGTTTCTGAGTGAGTGGCTCCTAATACAGGCAAAACAGGTCCATAAATTTTGCCCTAGGCAGCAACACTTCCCCTCATACTCCAAGTCTGACCCGATTACATTGAGAACCAAGATATACACATGAGCTCTAGGGATATTAAAACCTCCTAGCACTGAGGAATATATTGGACCCAAAAGGTAGCAATACTTTTCCATGGCCTTATAAAGAATAACCAATTAAGTAAACCAATTTGAGTAATTGTAGCATTTGTTCTATTCAAGAAGCCAAACTCCAGATATTAAGAATATTTTGTTTTATTAGAAAAATAAAGATCTGAAAGAATAGTTTATGCAAAAGCGAGGCACATATATACATTTCCATCTTACCCAGTTAGACAAGTACAGTGGTGCCCCGCATAGCGACGTTAATCCATTCCGAATTAACCATTGCTATGAGAAAACGTCGCTATACGGATAGGAAAATGCCATTGGAACGCATTAAACATCGTTTAATGCATTCCAATGGCTTCTACACTCACCATAAAGCAATGTTTCCTCATAATGGCAGCCATTTTCGCGCCCTGGCTGAAAATGCCCCTCCTCCCCAGCTCACCCCTGCTTCTTCAGCTGGCTGACCGGCCGGCGATCGACCAGGAGGGGAAAAGAAGCCTCCTTTCCCCTCCTGCCGAGCGCGCAGGGGCGTCTGTGCCGGCGATCGGCCAGGAGGGGAAAGGAAGGCTCCTTTCCCCTCCTGCCGAGCGCACAGGGGCTTCTCTGGCCGGCGATCGGCCAGGAGGAGAAAGGAAGGCTCCTTTCCCCTCCTGCCGAACGCCCGCCGACTTTTTCCCCCAGCTGACTGGCGGGAGATTCGGAAGAAGCCCCTCCAGTCAGCTGGGGGAAATGGAGCCTATGGGGAAAAATCGCAAAGTGATTTTTCCCCATAAGAAACAACGTTATGCGATCGCAAAAGCGATCGCAAAATCTTCTTCGTTAAGTGAATTCCTCATTAAATGGGGCACCCGTTAAGCGAGGCACCACTGTAACTGGTTTCCTGCTATAAAAAAGAAAAATAACAAACTTACTAGCTAAAAGAATTGGGGAAATGCAAGCTTCCCCTCTATCTAAGCAAAAATCTACATCTTAAAATAATACTGTAAATACCATAGTCCATAGTCCAATCAAGAACATACCAATCTTCTGGAAAATCCAAACTTCATCAGTCCATTTGGAAAAGTTCTCTGTTAAAATCCATTAAATGGAAAAAGTCCCTTCTGTGTCTTTTCAGCTGTCCTCCATGTTCACTCTTGCTCTCCTCCTTCTTGCTGGAACTCACTCCCGCCTTCTTCTTCACAGCTAACAACCAATCAGGAGTAAGGAAAAAAGTAACTTGTCCCGCCCAAGATTCTCATGAGAACTCCAGGTGTTATTATGATCTGGTGGAATGTTATGTCTCTGCTCATCTCCCTTACTAGGCCTCTGTTACTAAGGCAACCAGATAACGGTTTAGCCTTGGCCAGTTTCTGTGAGTCAAAACTGCCTTTGGAATTTTCCACTCTCGAGCACACAGAGACTAAAATGGATTCTTTTAGGCTAATTCCACAACTACAAATCCCATCAGTAAATTACTTTCTAGCTTTCATAACCAAATTCATCACAAACTGTGTCAGCCTTGTGGTTCACTGACTGCAGGTCCTCACCCAATGGGGGCCTATTACTACCCACAAATTGGGGGCCTATTACTACCCACCCCTGAACACAGTTCAGATTTTTCATGTGGTCCCCTGTAGAAATTAATTGCCCGTGCCAGTTCTACATGATTTTGCAGGTAGGAGAGACTGCATAGATCAAAGAAATGAAGCAACTTCAGTGCGTGAACTGATCTGAAATAGATGAAGGGCAGAATCATGAACTTTATCACAACCACACAGGAGTAAAGAAAAGGATAGTGCAGTGATATCACATGGCATCTACTGTATGAAGAAGAAAAGGAAAAGCTGGGGCAGCGTGATTTGGGTCCAGACAAGATGTCTTGACCTGGTTTCAGTACTAGATTGAGAGACCAAGCACTTTTTGAGTCACAGTTTCTTGCAATTGTGCAAAATTACTCCATGCAGAAGGACACAGTTCTGCATGGAGTTCTGCACCCACAATCCTAGAAGATACAAAAGGATGATTACTCAAAAAGATGCAAACCACCTATTCAATACTACTAGCTTTTGAAAGACCACTGATCCATTTTACTTGGTCCTGAACAGTAGCAATTTTCCATGGTTAAAGGCACCACCACCACCACCAGGTCTGCCAAGAGATCTTAGGGATTGACTCTTCAACTTTCGACATAAAATGTGTATGTTCTATTAGTGAGCTATGACCCATCCCTAAGTACATATCCTTTCATTTTCCCTTTTCATCATGCCATCAAATTATAAAGATTCAAACTTCCCGTAGTTTTCATTGCATCTCCAAGTCACATGAAGCACAATGAACTTTAGCCTTCAGGTATACATACTTTTCAAAGACAGGCCTAGAATCCCATCATTTTCCACTATAATATTTTTCTGCTGAACCCCAGGGCTACTTTAATTCATGCCAGTGTTTATTTCCGACAAGCATTTTAGTGTTGCTGGATTTTTTTAAGTTTTATTTGTTGATGACATTATTTCACCTTGATCTTTTCTGAATCCCAGTACTTTTCTAAATGAAGAAGAGACATGAGGGCATTTTATAATCTTTTATAGCAGTGACAGATAGATTTTCATCAAAGAAACATAATCGTTATAGGAGCTACTCTTTGAAATATTATAGATTGAGCTTGTGCCAGCATTCCTGTTACAACCGACTTGTTTACAGGGGTTTAAATTTGGACCATTAAGGTCTGCCCCAGGCTACTTCTAACTTGTTTTCATTGAGGTTTGCAAGGAACTGGTGTGATTTTTAATGGAACCTAAATAGAATTGCCAAAACATTGTGAAATATACAACTTCAGAACAAACCCTCATCTGGTTATAAACACCGAAAACATCTTCCTGCCTGTTGGGGTTTGGAATTAGATTACACGGTCTCCATGGCTAAAGATAGACAATTGCCTTTCAGAGTCTTGAAGGCAGTTAATGAAAATATGAGTATTGTTGCCATACTCTCACTGGGGATTCTGTCCTAATGAATTCACAGTCATCCGTCTGAGTAGCCATATCAAGGAATATGGAGGACGTAAGCAAATTTTGTTTTCTGGTACTCCTTAGGGTCCCAGTAAAAACATATTCTAGTGATATAATGCATTTGGTTTCAAGTTTTCCATCTTTGAGGAACTCTTTCCACATGGACTTGGCAGCTGAGGAGCCCCTGTTGTGATACTGTAATAGCAATCATGCATGCACTAACATTGGTTGTCAGTGGGAGGTGGCTTTTAAAGCCTAATGTGATTGTCCTTTGCCATTAATTTGATTTGCAAAGTTTTCTTCCCACCTTTGGCCTTTGGGACAAGCCCCCACTTCCTCTTCCTGTTTGTTTGCTTGCTTACCTTGATATTCTTCTTGCATCTCTGACTTCCAACCAAGCCCTCTACCCACTGGGGTAACAGGAGTCTCATTTTCACATGTTACTGAGTTGTTGCTGTTTTGAATACCTCATATTCTGCTAAGTAAAAAGATTAATCAAAATTCCTCAATACATATTGCATTTACTACCCACCATTAATCTATAAGCTCAAGGTAGCAAGCATGCTCTCTCCTTTAAAGTTTTTTGTGAGGATATTGTGGCCCGTAATAAAGAATTTACTCTTTGTACATGAACCAGAGTATTTTCTATTAGACATCCATTTTTATAACAGGTGTGCAGTCACAAGGTTATCACATGTAGATGATGCAATCCTTGAAATTTGTATTGGGCATGATGTAATGTCTAGGAGAGGACAACAGGTGATGTGCCAATGATTGGTTGTTCACACTATATAAGAGCTACACACTAGAGTGGAATATAGACTTTGTATGGAGAGTTGCTGCACAACGTGCTGTCTGTTTATTTTACAGAAGTGTATTGTTTGGTCTGTGACAAACCCAGACCTACTGGGATATGCCACAGTTTCACTAAGCTGCCACCAACCATTCCCTATAAGAAGTCACACAGACCAGGGATGGATTTTTAACAAATAAAGGAATAAGGTTTATTTAAAACAACACACAGGGAAAATAAAATGATCAAGTGAATAAGATAAAGTAACGTGGCTTATTCTCATTCATACATGCATACAGTTTGGTTCACACAGAACCCTTAACTTGAAGCACAGACCCTGAACCTATCAGTTCTGGCTAACCAACAGACACCTGAACCTATCAGGTTGGTACTCTGACACACAGTAGTACCCTGTCTGACACACAGACTCCCACACCAGCTTCTTCTTCCCAGCTGCTGCTTCGTCACATCCCAGCGTCTCCCCACACGCTCCACATATATATACAGTACAGCCCCTCCTCCTGATGTCCCGCCTTCCACTCCCCATAGGATGGAACTTTCCCTCCAAACCCATGACAGACAGGTAACATCAGTGCTGTATGTAACACCTCCCCTCTTTATAAGTTGTTTTGTAGGGGGAAAGCTAAGGTGCTTTTTCCCAAAAAACAACCTGAATAAAACACACAACAACAGTTACACATACCATATCATACTTACTTATACTTACATTCTAAGTTAACCATAGCAATTAGGCATTTAAACATTTACCATATACATTACATCAATTTACCTTTATTCATACAAACCAAGTTCAAAAAACAGGTACATTTAACTTTTTGTCATCAATATATATACATAGTCCATGTTTCTTTCGCCGTCTTCATTCTTCAGGTCTTCTTGACAAAGCGTCAGCAACACAGTTCACTGACCCTCTGACCACCTTCACTTCAAAGTCATAGTCCTGTAGGTTTAAAGCCCACCTCATAAGTTTGCTATTGTGGGTTTTCATTGTCTTTAACCATTGCAGTGGTGAATGGTCAGTGCACAGAACAAAATGTCTTCCCCAGATGTAAGGCTTGGCCTTCTGGATCGCGTAGACTATGGCCAAACACTCCTTCTCCACGGTTGCCAAATGTCTCTCACCTTTTTGAAGTTTCCTACTCAGGTAGGACACTGGATGCTGGTCACCATTCTCATCCTCCTGGCACAGAACTGCTCCTACCCCGCTGTTAGACGCATCGGTGTAGATGATGAACTCCCGGTCGAAGTCTGGATCACGCAGCACTGGATACTGGACGAGCGCCTCCTTCAACCTCTGGAACGCCGCCTCACAGTCGCTGGTCCACGGGATGCGGTCATCAGCCTTCTTCCTCGTCAGATCGGTCAGCGGAGCCGCAATCTCGCTAAACCTCGGGATGAACTTTCTGTAGTAGCCCACCAACCCAAGAAATGATTTGACCTTTTTCTTGGTGTTGGGTCTAGGCCAATCACGAACTGCTTCTATTTTGGCCTCCAGGGGTTTTATCACTCCTCCCCCTACCATGTGACCCAAGTATTTTCTTTCTGGGCTACCCAGCTGCAGTTTGTTCTCTGTGCAGAGCCTAGGCCAAACCACTCCCTCCCCTGGGTTAAAGTGCCTCTCCCTGCCTTCCTGGTCATCCCCAGCTTTCTTTCTGACCTTTTGAGCTTGCAGGGTCTCTGCTGCTAGCTCTAGGTTTCTCTTTAGGTCCTTCCTCAAGGTGTCTATGTATGTCACAACGTCTTGTGGGTCATCCTGGGTGATCTGCTCCCAATTTTGTTTGATCAAATCAAGAGGCCCTTTCACCCTTCTCCCAAATAAAAGTTCAAACGGACTGAACCCGGTACTGGCTTGTGGCACTGATCGATAAGCAAACAAAAGGGATTGCAGCTTCTGGTCCCAATTGTTTGGATTCTCTGCCAAGTAAGCCCTAATCATGCGCATTAGAGTCCCATTGAACTTCTCAGTTAACCCATCACTTTCAGGATGATAGGCAGTGGCTTCCCTGAGCTTAATTCCACAGATTTGCCATAAGCGTTTCATGAGCTTTGATGTGAACGATGCTCCCAAATCTGTGATTATTTCTGAGGCAAATCCCATCCTGGACATATACCCCACCAAGGCATCTGCCACTGTGTTAGTTTCAATGTTAGTCAAGGGTATGGCTTCAGGGTACCTTGTGGCATGGTCCACAATGGTGAGAATGAACCTGTTCCCCCTCTTTGTGGCCTTGGGCAAAGGTCCCACAATATCCACCCCTATGCATTTGAACGGAGTGTCAATCACAGGCAAAGGGCACAACTTTGCTTTGGTCCTGTCGCGGCTATTCCCTTGCCTTTGACACACATCACATCGTTTACAGAATTCTTTGATCTGCTTCCCTATTTCAGGCCAGTAAAAATTCTGTGTGATTCTCTGCTGTGTTTTGTTCACCTCTAAGTGCGCAGCAAACATGTCAGAGTGCCCCCTTTGTAAGATCATGGGGCGATACTTTTCAGGTACCACTAGCTGACTCCTGATCCCATCTCCCCCTTTTGAGATATTCCTCAGGGTCTCTCTATATAAAATCCCCTTTTTCTTCAGAAATCTCACTGGGGTTTCAGGTGTTAGCTGGGCGTCAGTCACCTGTTCAAAACACTTTTGGAGAGTGGTGTCTGCCTTTTGCTCCTGTCCAAATCTGCTGTCTGTGGTTAAGGTTTCCACCACAGCTTCTGAACTCCCCCCACCTGCTTCCGTCTCTGGCTCATCATTACCCCCCTGAACTGTCCCCGTGGTGGCTTGTGAGCGTGTAATCACTAGCACCCTTTTCACATGTTCAGCCAGGTCATTTCCCACGAGCACGGCTGCTGGTAGAGTCGATGAAATCGCTAGCCGCCAAACTCCCCTCCAGCCTTGAAAGTTGACAGGTACCTCCGCGACTGGCAGTGAGATTATCTGCCCCTCAATCCCTGCTACCTTTATGCTCTCATTCGGGATTATATATTCCCTAGGAATAATATCTGGATGGCACAGGGTCACCTGAGAACAAGTGTCCCGCAGCCCCCGATACTGACGGTCAAGTATTCCTACGTCCACCCCTGCTGTCTCAAACAACTGAGAATCTGTTCTCACGAGCAAGCATCGCTTGACCTCCACAAGAGGACCATTTTCCTTAGCCTGATCAGCAGATGTAGCTGTTCCAGATTGAGTCGCCATGGCAACAGGCTCCCTCAGTGACAATGAGCCTTGCTCTTTCTGGACACAGAACACAGCTTTTGGCTTGGTTCCACTAGACTCCTGAGGCACAATTCCTTTTAGCTGCTTTAATTTCTCACACTCTGAGATTAGATGGCCCTTTCCCTGACAGAAATAACATTTTCTGGTGTATTTTGAGTCTTTCTCATCTTGTTTTGGTTTTCCCTCCAAAATCTGAGGTCTTGATTTCATGTCTGAGGGCTTCCCTTCACCATGGGCCCCTCCCCCTTGCTGGCTTTTCCCTTTTATTCTCAAATCCAGCTCCTTTTGCTTGGCCTCAAACTCAGCCCTGATCTGTAAAATTTCTTCCTCAGCCCTTGCTTTTATCTCTTTTACTTTTTCTTCAGTCTTATCTCTGATTTCTTTTAATTTAATGTCTTTTTGCTGAGTATATTTTTCAAGATCTTGCTCACTTTGTCTGACCTGAGCCTCATACTTTTCCTTCTTTGACATTTCTTCAACTGATAAATTGTTAATCCACTTATTTAGGAAATCCAATTCCAATTGTACCATTCTAATTTGGTGTTTCAGTTCCATCTGTTTGATCCTCATGTCCATTCCCCTTTTCTTGGCATCTGCCTCTGCCTGACTGATTTCAGCTCTTTCTTTTCTTCTGATTTCCATTTCCCTCACCCTCAGTTCATGCTGTTGGGCTAGGAGCAATTTTCTGAGTTCTGGGTTCTGCTCTCCTGTGCTGTCACCTTGCACTGAGCCAAATTCATCCTCAGAACCTTGGTCAACCTGGGGGTCTTTCACTTCACCCATTTCTGCCACTTGGCTTCGAGTCAAGGGCATAATCCCCCCTCAGAACAAGCTGCTTTAAAAAGTCAAGCCTCAAAATAAAACGACCACTTTTTTTTTCTCTTTTGCCTCAGAACCAGCTTTCTATAGATTGCTGCTGTTCTTCAGCACTTAACTTGCAACAGTTGCGAGCCAGAGTCTACCCCCCTCTGCTAGGCCTCTCAGCAGGCAGGCTAGTTCACTTCTACTTTACACAATTTTGCCTCAGCTTTTTTCCCGCCAAAACCAGGCTGCCTCAGAGCACCCTAATCTAGTCTCCCCAGTTGGCACGTTCTTCCACTAGCGTACCTCCCCGTGAGGTACACCTAGAAGATTACCTACGCGCCTCAGATTGTCCCTGACTAGACCCCCCTTGCTCTGGGCACACGTGCCAAGGCTTTGCTGGACCACTGGACAACTGGACCAGTCGTATCCCACACGCTGGACACCAATCAATGTGACAAACCCAGACCTACTGGGATCTGCCACACGTTAACTAAGCTGCCACCAACCATTCCCTATAAGAAGTCACACAGACCAGGGATGGATTTTTAACAAATAAAGGAATAAGGTTTATTTAAAACAACACACAGGGAAAATAAAATGATCAAGTGAATAAGATAAAGTAACGTGGCTTATTCTCATTCATACATGCATACAGTTTGGTTCACACAGAACCCTTAACTTGAAGCACAGACCCTGAACCTATCAGTTCTGGCTAACCAACAGACACCTGAACCTATCAGGTTGGTACTCTGACACACAGTAGTACCCTGTCTGACACACAGACTCCCACACCAGCTTCTTCTTCCCAGCTGCTGCTTCGTCACATCCCAGCGTCTCCCCACACGCTCCACATATATATACAGTACAGCCCCTCCTCCTGATGTCCCGCCTTCCACTCCCCATAGGATGGAACTTTCCCTCCAAACCCATGACAGACAGGTAACATCAGTGCTGTATGTAACATGGTCTTCTGTACATATTTTGTGTATGCACTACTGGAGAATGAATCTATTGTCTTTGAGAGTCTTTTTTGCTGTTGACCTGGAAGACTGACTTGTCTTGGACCTATATCTACAACCCAAATTCTTGACATTTTTTAAAATCAAAGCAACTTTGTAAGCCGGGTTAGGTTGAAAGTGACTGTCCAAAAGTCACTGACCGAGACTGGAATCCAGGTCAGCCATGTCTAAAAGTGCAGTGCGAACTGAATTGTTGAAACTGTGCTGAATTCAAATCCTCCTCAGCCTAGAGATATTAGAAACAGCTGTGTAACATTAGCATTAATATGAAAGGGAGAGGAATGAGAGAGTCCGTTTGTGTTGTCGTTTTTCTGTTCCTTTGTCACTTTCTGAAAAAGGAACGCTGTAAGAAGGGAGAGAGAGACCCCTCTCTCGGGAGTGCTGTCCCTCCTGACGACGACTGAGAAAGAGAGCCAGACCCCACCAGTTCCACCATCCTGGAAGACAAGACCCCCCGGACAGGACCCGGGGAATTTGGAGGGAGATTTGAAAAGACTTGTGATCACAGAAACCGGGACTATCTTGGCAGGTGTGGGAGAAATAAGACAGGAAATAGCAGAGGCGGGGTTCGGGGATATAAAAAGAGGGGAAGGGGAGTTACCAGCAGGCTGGGAATGGATCTGGGTAGAAGATCCATGGACTAGGAGGACAGAAAAACTGTGTGTCCCCAAGGAAGAAGCGGATGCTTGGAGGAGGTGTGAGTTGAACCCCGAGCCATCATTTTGGGGTGAACGACAGACTAAGGAGTGGAGAAGTTGAGAGAAGAAAGAGAGAGAGAGAGAGAGGAAAGAGAACGGAGAGAGAGGTTAGAATAGAGGATATGGTAGAACCAACAGAGAGAGTTCCTGGAGTCCCGTGGGAGACAGGGGAACCCCCCAGCGAGTGTGACTGGGTGGACCTTCGAGAAGAAGACACCATCCCCCTACTGGAAGGAGAGGAGGGATTATTACTGACATCTGAAACCCCACTGGAGTGGCCCAGACCCTGGAATAGCCAGGGTAAAAATCCTTTCACGACTGGAAACCACCACCACCCCCGACCTGTTGTCAAAGGGGGAGAATGTTTGGAGTGCTTTTGTTGATACCAGACTGTTATTAACTACTCCAGTAAATGTTAGCCCCATTTCTAAACCGAGAAGAGTGGGTGCATTCTTTGAAAAAGAGTTGGAGCAAGCTACCGAACCCTCACAAACATTTAAAACACATATTGTTCACATTAAAGAAAGAGAGCTGCACAAAAGTTTGATGTTGTTTCATGCTTCCATCTTTCATGTAACCCTTCTTTCACCTTTTGTATCTTAAACCACCTGATAGCATATCGCACTGTGAAGGTTGTCTGCAACCAATCAGAATGTCTGCAGCAGGTTTCTGGGAATTTTTAAACTGTAACAGTATCTCTAAGCCAATGAGGACCCATCTTCTGCACCATGCAATCTTTGTGAGATTGCGAATGAGCTACTGATGCCCTTCATCTTGGATTGTGTCTGTCTGTCTCAATTTTGGGTTTGTTCCTTTTTTTGTCCACCTTCATTTTTGAATTTTGGGAGTTCTTTCCCATTCCCTTTATTTTTGCCACTTCCTGTTTGGTCTATCTGCTGCTGTTGGACTCAAGAACAGAACACAACAAGAAAAATATCCCTATATTTTACTGGTTTTAGTTGGGGAAGGGACTTTGATTGTATTTTTTTGTACCTTAATCTGCTTTCTTGCCTTTCTTGGTTTTTGGGAGAGAGCTTTGTGAGTTCTATTAATTTTGGTTCCCAGCCCTCACTACATGTGTGTGTGTGGGGGGGGGCTGTTTCTCATGCTCAGTTTTTTTAAAAACAATGCTGTTTAGTTAGTTTTAAAAGCAACAAAATCATGTTGCTCAGCATTGTTAACTAAACTAGATTGGGCCCACTGACGCAATGCTGGTTTGGTGAGTGAATTCCTTCATCATTTCAATTGATTCAAATGGGCTTACTCTAACTGCAACTTGTTTTAGCATAGTCACAGAGTAGATTCATTTGAATCAATTGAACTGATACAGGAATTGATTAATGGGTCTATTCTAATGCAATTTAATTTGCTGAACAGCAGGAGTTTGGCTATTGCCATTTATATATTTGGGTGGTTGTTTTTTCAGGCACTGTTTTGTCTGGACTTTGTGATCATGCCAGTGTGCTACTCAGTTGTATGAATATGATAATAGTAACTACAGAGCCTGCCTGAATTGGTCTGATGATTATTTCTTTTAACATGTGCTGTTGCCTGCTGTTGGAGTAGATTGATTTTCTGTTGTATCTCTGCTGCACGAGTTTTGGACCAGGCAGAAACCTCTCCTTGTGGCAGAAATGTGATGTTATTGCACCTCTTGTGCCATTTGATCTTAGGGATCTCCCAACAAGGTGATTGTCAAGCAATAAAAAGAATTCTAAAAGAGATACTACCAAGCTAATATTAAAATAATCCACATCGCAACTTTTTCAAATGCCATTATTGAAACTGTGTAATACCATTATGTAATGTATAATTCACTTCCAATTTGTATTGCATCTAGTACAATGTTGAATGAGTGGGAAACAATGTTTTTCTTAACAGATTTTGTTTTTGTTTTCTCTTCCTTCGGTCTAAAACATAACATGTTTTCTTAGTCAATACTAAAATCTCCAGTCGCATATATTCGTCCACAGACAATTGATTTCTGTCTTCCCAGTACTTGACTCCATCCCTATAGGGTGTAGGCCTATAGTTCTCTCCACCTTCAACAGAAACAAAAGTGATAGTATGACCTAAATTTATGACCAACATAAAAACAAAAGATTTGAGATTAGCAGTAGAGAAAGTAACATTATTTCTGCAACATGCTCTATTTATAGAGCATTCATATATATAAATGTTGGTGTCAGTTACTCTCTATTGGGTGAAATCTTTTTGAAGTAACTGTGCGTGCAGAAGACTGATGACAATGGCAGGAGCCACTTTTTGAGATTAAACACTTCCTACCTCTGTCATGCAACTCCCACAGCTCCTGTATAATCCTTTTCACTGTGGGGAAGCCATGAGAGCAGTGGGCCAAGAGAAGGAAGTATGTAACTGTTGGAAATCCTGCCTTCAGGATGACATAATTGCAAACTGTAATTTTCTGTTAAAAAATTGTGGTTAGAAAAGAGGACATCATCCTTCTATCCTGTATCTCACATATTTTCCACATGGAAACTGCAGGACAGAAGTAGGATTTTTTTTTTGAAAAAAGCATCCTCTACTGATGATGTCATCAGTCTTCCACAGAAATACTTATGCCAACATGATTCCATCTTCTACTACAGTACCTCCCTTTATCCTGAAAATACAAGAAAAAGATGTCCTCCCAGAGCCCTTAGGGTTTCCAAATATCTTCAGTCATATAATGATTTCATCTCTCTTGTTTCAGAAACTTTTACAAATTGCTTTAGCATCCCTCTTATCAAGCACAGCCTTCATCCAACAAACCCATCTTGTCAGAAAGACAACAATCACTGAAAGATTTTAACCAGCGTAGTGAAAGACTGGAACAAGAGGGATAAAATGGCTCTATTCTGTATTCTTATCATATCTATTTGAAAAGCTATTTTACTGAATTTATGTCTTACTGAAATATTTATTTTCCTCATTCTTTTTTCATAAAAATACAAGATGTCTCTCCTACTAGTTTCTCAGTGACACTCAAACTAATTATTAGACATATTTATGGTGTGATGAGATTTTTCACCTTAAAATATTCTGGTTGAGGGGGCAGACATTCCTCCCACACTCTGGAAACCTGTAGGAGCACATGATTCGATTGTTCCCATTTGCTGCTCTTCTCATCTAAAAGTGCAATGCTAAACCCTAACTTAGATTATGTACTGACTCCTCATTTCATCACTTCAATAACTCCTAAAGGTTTTTCCAATTATGAGGCCCACTTACTGATGCCTATAACCCACAGCATTTCCAGCTATCATTGTCATAAATTAGAGATTATGGTACCTGTAATCTACCAGTATCAGTGGGCTCACAGTCAGGAAACTGTTAGGCATTCTTCAGTCTTGAAAGACTATGGTAACGTGGTCTGTATGGAGGACTTAGAACAGCATCTAGTGTGGCTGAGGAGGCCAATTCGAGAGTGACAATCTCTTCCACACTGAAGACAAATCCAATCTGTCCCCTGTCCAGCTCCCTGGTTTTGCTGCTTTTGCGACTTCCTCTTTGCCTCGGCCTGCTGGACAAGGGTCTCTTCAAATTGGGAGAGGCCGTGATGCAACGCCTGCCTCCAGGCTGAACGCTCAGATGTCAGGGTTTCCCATCTGTTGAGGTCTATTCCTAAGGCCTTCAGATCCCGATTGCAGATATCCTTGTATCACAGCTGTGGTCTCCCCCTGGGGGGATTTCCCTGCACTAATTCCCCATACAGGAGATCCTTTGGAATATACGATGATGAGTCAGGAAACATTGCTGTATAAAATATACAATTCCACAGAAAAAATTACTTGACTTTTGTGCTAGGTATCCAGCAATATTATTCACATCTCCTACCAAGCTGCTTGCATCTTTGTGCTCAAACATGAATTCTACTGTGGCATCTATTAGAACCTTCCTACAGACTGAATAACCTAAATTTAAAACATATCTATAGACTCTTCTCCAGCACTGCATTTTTCTATTTCCTTCCAGTGTATACATCTCTGATAGCAATCCTCACTGGATTCTGGAGGCCTTATATTTACAGTATGTAGTTCTTGTCTTGAACTGTAAGTTTTCCAACTGGAATACATTTTGGCTGAACAAAATCTGGAGGATACAATTACAAGTTGCATATAAAGGAAAAACATACACCAATAATTTGTCTGAAACTACTATAAAGTTATAACCTTGGAAACAGAATACGGGAAACCACCAAACATATGTTGGTCACCTGTTGCACAAAAGGAAGTGGGACTGGGATATCATTCAGCCAGATTTTGGAAGGTTTTCGTTCCCAGTACAGATGACTGGGTGTGCTGTGCACTGGGCTGCATGCGGGAGAAGCGCTTCAAATCCATGTAAATTCCTTGGGGATGAACAACCAAATATCTTCCAGGTGCATGGACATTAGAGTGCACACTGAAAGGCATTTTGAGTATTTTGTGTCACGAAGCAATAGAACATAGGAAACTTGTAGAAAAACAGCCCTGACAATTGCTTTGTGTTTAGATGAGAAGTGGTCAACTCATTAAATAAAATAGGAGTCTGGTTTTCGGAGTCTCTCTTGCTTGGTATCTCATTTTGAATGGTAGTGAGCACAAAAGAGTATCCAGTAGACCACCTTGATTGCTGACATTGATGTTGTCAATGTCCAGGCAACCCTTTGCTATGTAAAGTTTAGCATACCTTTTCCTGCTGGCAGTGTGGGGACAGTACTGTGCAGCAATAGTGAGCCATTTCCTGGCTTTTTGAATCAGGGGTACAGAAGCACAATGTCCCACATTCATAAGCTCATGTTGTTGTTTTTTTGCTTTCTTTTTTAAAAAGAACTGATGCACAGTAATTACGATATTGCTAAATGGTGTTCAGTCCATGTCAGCTAAGGAGTCCCTTCGCAGAGTAGGAGCTACCAGTAGGTCCTTGCCTTTCACCCTCACAGAGCCCAGAAAAAAATGCCTTCGCTCAGTAACCAAAACCTGATTGAATGCCAGTAGATGAGGGGAGGGAAAGAATAGCAGGTGACACAAAAACTTTTTGACTCAGAGATATGGCATTCAGTGAGATTAATCTGAGATGAAAGTACACCTCCCAAGTAATTTACATTTGATGCTGCTGAAAGCAGACTTATGTACATCATAATTCATATCCTCTGCTGAGTAATAAAAATACTTGAGAGTATTTAAAAAATGAAAAGGAAAATGTTTCACTGTGGGAAGAGTTAAGCAAAAACAACTGCTCTTTAGCATGTATCAGTAAAAAGACAAAGCTGAATATCTAGCTGAGGTTGTGAAGTGAAGAAATGAACTTTGTTACAACAAACTGAAACACTAATAGTGAAAACTGTTTCTTATACACATACATACATACAAGTGCACACACTCAAGGTGTGGAAAAAATGCACAGTGACTATTCTGTTTGAATGACAGATGTGATGAACTGCACTTCAAAATAGGTAGGGAACCAGATAAAACATGATTAATCAGGTAATATAGTGCTAACAGAAACTACCTCTGTCCATGAGGTGGATCCCCTCCCTAGCTCTCCTTCAAGGCTACTAAGGCTTCAGCAATTAAGTGAACAAGTGTCAACCCTGGCTTTCCACTTTCTGCCTTATTCCAGATAACATAACGGGTCCAAGCATATGAACCTATCAGCTCTTTCCCAATTCCTCTGCCCTTGCTCCTTTTTATATTAGCATTTTATTAATTTTTCAGTATATCTACATTCTGTTTGTGCTTGTTAAACATCATGTTACATGGGTTGCTTATAATTATTTGTTTTTGAATCTTGGTGTCTTCTTAGTTGTCTCTTCAAAATCTATACCTTTTTAAGCATTTGAACCAATCATGTGTATATTTTAGTGTACAATATTGGCTACTATCATAATATAGCTCTCATAGTATACATTGTTCTCAAAATCCTCTAGTAAAATACCTAAAAGAAGCAATTCTAGTTTCAAATCTATATAATTCTGAGGCAATTTAACTGACTGACTTTGTATTTCATACCAATAATAACTAAATAGATTCCTAATGCATAGCAAATGTTATCTAAAGTATTTTATATAGATTTTCTTTATCTAATTGTTTGGCCATTTCTATCTCCACATTTTCTGTCATGTCTATATCAATATCATATCTAATATATATTAATTAAGTACTATTTGTTTTACCTCACCTTAAGAACCACCTATGCTTTGAATTGTGGTGCTAGATGAGACTCTTGAGAGTCCCCTGGACTGCAAGGAGAACAAACCTATGCATTCTAAAGGAAATTAACCCTGAGTGCTCACTGGAAGGACAGATCCTGAAGCTGAGGCTCCAGTACTTTGGCCATCTCATGAGAAGAGAAGACTCCCTGGAAAAGACCTTGATGCTGGGAAAGTGTGAAGGCAAGAGGAGAAGGGGACGACCGAGGATGAGATGGTTGGACAGTGTCATTGAAGCTACCAACATGAATTTGATCCAACTTCGTGAGGCAGTGGAAGACAGGAGGGCCTGGCATGCTCTGGTCCATGGGGTCACAAAGAGTCGGACACAACTAAACGACTAAACAACAACAAAAAAGAACCACCATGTTATGCCTTTACCCTGATTAGTTATCTTTTATTTCAGTTTAATTCCATTTTCTAATGTATAAGATATATCCTCTTACAGTTCCAGAAGTTAGGTGCATACATGCTTTCAACGTTGAGAGCCATCTTAATATTTTTCCCTTTACATCTCTAAGTGACTCCTTCTCTTGTTTGTCTTTTCCCAATTCTTATTCTTATCTTTAAAAATTCTGTTGTCCCTTGAATTGTCTGAGATCATTTTATGCACTTGGTCTACCACCAATAGATCTTCCAGGCTATTTTTAATTAAACCTGCTAGTTCTTTCTCTTTATCTTCCCTTAGCACACCTAGGACTCTTTGTCTCCAGAGTTAGAATTAGATCTCCTAAATTTTCTCCCCTGATTTCCTCCAGCTCCTTCTTTGATTGGCATGCATCATCCACCACCCTCACATTTCCTTGTTCATTAGTCTTTTTATTTTTATTTATTTATTTATTTATTTATTTATTTATTTATTTATTTATTTATATTTATTTATTTATTTATTTATTTATTTATTTATTTATTTATTTATTTATTTATTTAATATCCCACCTATCTAGTCAATTAAGACCACTCTCGGCTGTCTCCTGTTGAATATAGTTCTTTCTTAACTGCTCATTGAATAATTTCACCTTTTGGTTGTGGGATCTCACTATTTCTAAAATTGCTAGAAGGGTAGATTTTGTTTCATCCCAAAATTTTCCTTGTTGTAGTATTATGTCCCAAGATGTCAAATAATTGTATTCCAATTGAAATATGTCCAGTTGCTTAAGGTAGTCAGACCAGCACCATCTATAGTTGCTTCAATAAGTCCACTTTAATATACTGATCATCTTTAGGGTTAAATTTGAATCCAGTCTCAAATGTAAATTGACAGTCCAGTTCACTCAATGTCTGTATTCATGGCCTGAGTTTTTTTTGTAATCCAGCCCTGGAAATGGTCCATTCCAGTATTAATTCTATCCCGGCCTGTATTCCAGTCAGGTTCAGATCTCAGGATATATCCAAATATTTTTATTGGTCCACATAGGGCCACATTATCCAGATATATAGGCCAAGATGAATGGTCCTTGTTCAGATCTCAACAAAGTACAATTTAAAAATTCCACTTTGGCAGGATTAGTCTTTCCAGGGTTAATTTGTCTATGCTGCAGTCAGTTCTCGGGAGGTGGGGAAGGAAGTTTCAACAAATTCTAAGCTTAAAACTGCCATAGAGTGTTCATGGTCATTGTTCTGGGCTTTTCGCCAACGCTGTAGATAGCCATAAAATAAACAATTTTAAGTCCCAGAGTTGTTTAGCTAATGATGATTTTAAGAGAAAGATTTCTTAAATTTCTAATGCCAAAGTAATATCAAACTTCCTTCCTTGAAGTATAATTAAATGTCTAATTAGTGTCCAATTTATTTTCTTTGTGCCTCTTTGTATCTCCTTCCCTCTCTCCAGATTCACCGCTGCTCTATAAGTGATGGGGATAAGAGTCGCTGATTCCTGTTACAGGGATTGTTTTGTCCAGGGATAATCATAAAGCAGTATAGTTATAAAATATTATCTCATGCAGTGGTAACAATGATGTTAATTAGCTGATTTATCACTTCTCTATTGCTGGCTGCCAACAACTTGCAAGCGAGCTATTCAGCTGTTTGTTTCCGCCCACTGGTTGATTGGGAGATTCCTGGATCAAACGGGGGTAACTGCCGTCTTCCCCCCCCATGATCAACAGGCTTCTATCCCAATTCACCACCACTTCAGGGTAGTTTTAACCCCCTGGGGGGTCCCAAACAGGTCAGAATTCAGCCCAGGAGATGGAGCTCCATATTCCTGCTGCTGTCCTTGTTTTTTTGATACATTACCTTTGCACAAGCACAACACACACACAGATACCTTCTCATTCAGGCACTGAGCTCTGGCATCAGGTGGAGAAATCTGAAGAGCTAATACTCCTGCTAATATTTTCTTCAGCACTCACCTTCCATAATGTTATATTCCTATTGAAATTATATTAATAATTTAAAAAAACCTACTACTTTAGACTTACCACTACAGAAACGTTTTGGGTCTATGACTCAGAATTTTGTTAAGGAAGCAAAGCAGCTAGAGTTGATTATCTAGAGCTCATTATATTTTAAGAAAAGCTAATTTGACAGGCTTGTGGAGAATGCTGACTATTGCTATTAGGAAAACTGCTAAGCCTGTTACCAATGTTTAATAGGATAAATAACTTTCAAAACGTATCTACAGACATGGTAGCTTGCACAACAATGTGTTACAAATAGGATTTTCAACCAGCACTCTGCATTTACTGTATTTTGTTGGTAAGATACAGCAGTTCTACCCCCTTTTTGCATCTAATTACCATAAAAGAAGTCAGGGAATCATCCAAATTTAAATCCAAATTTTGAGGATTTCTGGAATGAGGCTAGGCAAGAAGTTCAGGAGAGGAAGGCGGGGAGAGTAATACAGTAATAATTTTAGAAGGCTCCTTTCTTGTCCATCTGAGTGTCCTTCTGCAGATCAAAAAAGGAATAGCAGGGTTTTAATGAATAATTTGAATTTGGTGCCTAATCTTCAACAACACCGAAGACTAAATGAGATATGGAAGCTCAGTTAAGGAAGGTCAATTAAGAACTTGATTTAAAGACTGCCTGGTCAGCAACACCCCAAAACCAAAGACTTGGAAGTGTGTCTTTATGCTGTCTTGGAGGAAGACCCTTCAAGGAGAATCCCAAAATGGTGGTGTGTGACAGACAGACAAGGTGGAGAGCCAAGGATAAATTCAAAGGCCAGTGAGATAGTGTTCTACTTTTCAGAGGCTGATGGGGGACTTTTATAGTCTGAAGGCTACAGCACACAACATAGGGCAAATACATTACTAAAAGGAAAAGGAAAATGACATTCTAAATCAAAGGTGGTGTTAAGGTATATAATTTTTATATAGCCTGAACATAATATGTGTGTGTGCAGAACAAGAATAAGATGACGTCATTCCTTCATCCCTGGCTGATGCAATCCACTGCAATATGAAGATTGCCACACCTGTGTGCATGAAGTCACCTCAGACGGGATTGGACCAGACTGATACCAGAATTGTATTTAAGAAATGAACACTGTACAGTCTTTCTCTTCTCCTGTATACTGATGTCTGCATGTCATGCTGCTGGTTTGAATACTGAGCCACTGAAGTGCTGTATGTATGTATATCCTGTATATATTTTGTAAATACACTGCTGAAAAGAAGAAGCTGTTGTGTTCGTTTATCTGCGCTTTACTCTGCGAGAGACAAGATAAAGTCACAGACGCACACTCCCTTAACAGAGGTTATGCGCCCAGCAACGTTTCGCTGCGCTAAAACCGGGAGGTGGTGAGTAAATGAGTAAATGAAAGAGGAGGAGAGCCTAAGCAGCAGTGATAGTGAGTCAGAAACCAGTTCGTCTGTAAACCCGGGGAAGGGAAGGATACAGAGAGCTGCAAGGATGGCATACAGCACGGGAGGAAATATAGGTGGCCTGGCCATAAATAGACTGAATGAAAATAATTATAGAACGTGGGCAGTCAAAGCCGAGATGTTGCTGAGGAAGGAATCTCTGTGGCGCTATGTTAGAGCCCCCCCAGCGCAGCCCAGTGAGGAGGAAGAGGCAGAGCATGAGAGAGCTTTAGCCACGATCATTTTGGCCATTGAAGATTCGCTTCTGACCCACATTCAAGGAATGACAACAGCAAAAGCAGTTTGGGATAAACTAAAAGGCATTTATCAGAGGGAGACGACAGGCACAAAGATTTCTCTTACCAGGAGGTTGTTCCAATGCAGGATGAAACTGGATGAGTGTGCTTCGGAACACTTAAAGAATATGAAGGACATGTTTAATCAACTGCAATTAATGAATGTTGTCTTCCCTCAGGAACAGCGCGTGTATATTTTGCTAAGTTCTCTGAATGATGATTACTCCATGCTGGAACAAGTTTGGAAAGCATGCCAGAAACGGAGCTTTCAGGAGAATATGTGACAAACCGAATTCTGCAGGAGGAACAGCATTTAAAACAAAGAATGCTAAACAAAAAAGCAAGCCACGTGTGTGCTGACCACGAGAGACAGACATACTCTGATGGCAGCGTGCCCAGGAGGCGGACGGACGGAGAACAAAGAGGAAGAGTGATGATGTCGAAAGCCTGTTTCCTCTGCGGACCCACCAATCTCCTGCAACGGAACTGTGACAAAAGCGGAAGTCCTCCAAGCAACAGAGACGGCAGAAAGAAAGTCTCCAAACGGTTTCAACAAAGAGACGACATGAGGCCGGTCTTCTTGGTTACCAGAGGAACGAGGGACAAAGTTCACAGCAAGACAAAAGCAGTGGAGTGGCTGTAGGGCACTTGACTAATAACAAAGATTTGTTTTGTCTTTTAGATGAAACCAGCCTCAGAAGTGTGATGATGGCAAATTCACAAGAGACGGCCGTCGAAGGACAAGGAACTGTTTACATTCCTTCGTTGAAAACTGAGATAAGTGGGGTATTTTACGCTCCTGAATTGTCGTTTAATATAATAAGTGTATCAGCGTTGGCTGAGCAAGGGTTCACTGTCACTTTTGAGAAACAGGAGTGTATAATTAAGAAAAATGGTAAAATAGTTGCAAAAGTGAAGCAAGAAAATAATCTGTACATGTTAAAGAGCCAGAAACATGAAAGTGCACATATGATACATACAAACAAACCACAACATGATAACTGTATACATTTATTGCATAGGAGGATGGGTCATGTAAATTTTAGATCATTACAGAAAATGGAACATTTTGCCAGGGATATAAACATAAAGGAATGCAAAAATTACTTGGACTGTGATGTCTGTAAAAGAAGCAAGACAAATGTGGCCCCAAAAGGGAGGAAAAGTGACAGAGTCACAACCAGGCCATTTGAATTAGTTCATGCAGATTTAATGGGACCATTTCCTCCATCATTAGGAGGAGCGAAATATGCAATGGTTCTAGTGGATGATTTTACAAGGTTTTCTTATTGTTATACACTAAAATCTAAAACAGAAGTGTTTGAAACATTTAGAAAATGGTTGTTTTCAGTAGAGAGGAGATTTGGCCACAAGGTGGCGCAGTTGCAAACGGATCGAGGTACGGAGTTTACAAACACTAGGTTTCAAAGATGGTTAGAAAGTCTGGGAATTAGACATAGAAAAACGAGCCCATATAGCCCATTTCAGAATGGTGTTGCTGAGAGACGGAACAGAGTGTTACAAGAGATGAAAAATGCATTGTTGGCAGACTCTGGGTTGCGTCACGGTCTGTGGAGTGAAGCGATACTAACCTCTAACTTTTTGGTTAACAGAGTTTATTCTTCCTCGATAGATGACACATCATATTTCATGTTATACGGTAAGAAACCATGTTTAAAATATTTGAGGGTGTTTGGATGCACGGCATGGGTGCATATCCCGAAACAACTCAGAAGAAAAGGTAAAAATAAAACAAGAAAAATGACATTTGTAGGGTATGAACCCAATTCAAAGGCATACCGGTTTTTTGATGGGGATAGAAGTGTGATAATCTCTAGGTCAGCCAGTTTTAATGAAGGGGAAAACTGGGACCAAGTACATGCAAACTCACAGTTATACATCCCTCTACACGAAAGAAAAAGTCAATTAAGACAGACAGGAACACATAAGCAAGGCGTGGAGTCCTGTGCTGATGATGAAGAAGGAGGAGCTACTACAGATGATGATGAAGAAGAAAAAGAAGATAGTGATGAGGAAGCACACACAAGTAGTCAGATAGAAACACACACAAATGCACATGGTCCCAGAAGGTCCCAGAGGGCAAATAAAGGTGTGCCACCCAGTAGATATGGAGTGGGTGGTATTACAGTGTGTAATGTTTATATTGAGCCCAGAAACTATAAAGATGTTTTGAAGCTTCCTGATTATGAGAAGAATAAATGGTTAGAGGCCATGGAGGAGGAGATGAAGTCCATGGAGGAACATCAAGTGTTCACTGAAACCAAACTACCAGCAGAGCATAAGGTAATAGGTAGTAAGTGGGTGTTCAAAAGAAAATTGCAAAATGATGGAAACTACAGATATAAAGCAAGATTGGTTGCACAAGGTTTTACACAGAAAAGGTTTATACATTATGATGAGGTATTTTCCCCGACAGTCAGGTCCGAGACATTGAGAACAACGCTTGCCTTTGCTGTCAGTAAAAATTATGTAATTTACCACTACGATATAACAACTGCATACTTAAACGCAGACTTAAAGGAAGAGTTATATATGGCAAAAGCACCAGGTTTTGAGGGTACTAAACCAGAACTAGTGTACAGGCTAAACAAGGCAATTTATGGTTTGAAACAATCTGCTAAAAATTGGAATGATTGTTTACACCAAGTTTTGATGAAACTAGGATACAAGAACGGTCTAGCAGACCCTTGTTTATATACCAAGAAAGTTGGGAATGATTTAAATATACTTCTGGCGTATGTTGATGACCTATGTTTTATAGCAAAAGATCAGAGCCAAGTAGAGTTGTTTGAAAAACAATTTAAAAAGGAATTCAAATTTAAAAATCTAGGACCAATACAAAATTATCTGGGTGTACAAATAAAGAAAACAGAACATGGACTTGAATTAAGTCAAGAACACAAAATAAAACAAATGTTAGAAAAATATTGTATGGGAGAGTGCAAGAATGTAAGTACTTCCATGACAGTGGATTTTCAAAAGGAAGATGAAATAAGTAAAGATTTTGAAAACAAAGAATTATATCACTCAGCAATAGGGAGTCTCATGTACCTAGCGAACTGGACGCGCCCGGACATAGCGGCGTCAATAAACATACTCAGTAGATATATAGAAAAACCTAGTGAAAAACACTGGCAAGGATTAAAAAGGATTTTTAGATACCTAAAGGGAACATATAATTATCATCTAACTTTGCAACCATCAAAAAATTTAAAACTGTCAGCTTATGTGGATAGTGACTGGGCCAACGATGAAAAAGACAGAAAATCTATGACTGGATTTGTCATAAAATTTGGAAGTAATATAGTTGGTTGGAAATCTCGAAAGCAGAATTCTGTAGCAATCTCAACTTCTGAAGCAGAGTTTGCTGCATTGTCAGATTTATGCTCTGAATTAATTTGGTACAAACAATTAATAAAAGACTTAAAGTGCAAAACAGATAATGCAATAAAAGTAATGGAAGATAATACCACTTGTATACAAATGGCCAAAACAGATAGAGTAAAAAACAGGAGCAAACATGTTGATATTAAATATCATAACGTAAGGGAAGCTGTAAAAGGAAAACTAATTGAATTAGAATATTGCAAGACTGAAGAAAATATTGCAGATATTTTGACTAAACCGTTGTGTGCTCAAAAGCATGAAATGTGTATAGATGCATTGGGAATGTGTAATGGGTTCAGGCAATTTAAAAATTAGGAGGAGTGTTAAGGTATATAATTTTTATATAGCCTGAACATAATATGTGTGTGTGCAGAACAAGAATAAGATGACGTCATTCCTTCATCCCTGGCTGATGCAATCCACTGCAATATGAAGATTGCCACACCTGTGTGCATGAAGTCACCTCAGACGGGATTGGACCAGACTGATACCAGAATTGTATTTAAGAAATGAACACTGTACAGTCTTTCTCTTCTCCTGTATACTGATGTCTGCATGTCATGCTGCTGGTTTGAATACTGAGCCACTGAAGTGCTGTATGTATGTATATCCTGTATATATTTTGTAAATACACTGCTGAAAAGAAGAAGCTGTTGTGTTCGTTTATCTGCGCTTTACTCTGCGAGAGACAAGATAAAGTCACAGACGCACACTCCCTTAACAGGTGGGACAACACAACATTTGGATCTGCAGACAGATCTCTGGTTGCTCTGTAGTATCTCAGGTTAAACTCCCCAACCCAGAGCAGGATAGCCATGACACCTGCATTTCCTCCCCTAAGATTTCAGGGCCTAAACCTAAAAGGTCCGAAACATTGGCAACTGTACACCTCATGTCTACATTTACTGCCAGGCAATTGGCACCTGACAAGTTTGAACCTTGTGTTTATGTTTAATACCAGGATTTTTTAATTCCATCCAATACAGGCTGTCTCACATACCACAGAATAAGATAGGATGAAGTATGTCTTCCATTTCCAAGGTGCCTTGCCTCCGATCAGAGCTCCTAGTCTGTTATGCATTGCATTCTCTATACCGCAGGATCAGGCTGCATGTACGCCTTCCAGGAATATTTTTGCAAGCCATTCAGAAAAAAAAAAATTAAAAACAGAAATTTTGAAAACTATCCCAGGAGCACTAGTTTTCACACCAGGAATCATTTTCCCCAAATGAATAAATGAATGCCTGTCTGAACCCTTCTTGTTCACTTTAAAATAAAAGAAAATAACAACATCCATTTCTGGACCCCTTGTGGCCCGTGGAGGAGGCTGGGGGCACAAACACTCAATCTCCTGAGTTTGCCCCCCCCCACCAAACTTACTGACAGCAGGATATGCTAACACATTGATCCTAATTATTCATTAGATTTTTTTAATGAACTTCTCAGTATGTGGTCAAAAATGAATTTTGCAATCCTTAATGCAGAATTGCCACCGCTGATTGAGCAACACAGTATCTCGGTGACTGTTTTTGCCGCTGCTGTGGGGAAGGGGAGTGACAGTGGAAAAAAACATGCAGAAAAAAAACACCAGAAAAACTGGTACTTTGAGTTTATGTGCACCCATTTACCTCAAGGTTAACCCCTGTCACAAACAGTTACCCAGAAATCCAGCTGTGAAACTCCAACATTAAGTGTGTTTGAGAACAAAATTTTTAAAAGGCATCCCTAACACCTTACCGGAAGCCAAAGTCTGGACAAGGTGGTTCTGTGCTACTGAGGACAGTCACGGGGGGGAAAAGGAATGTCAGAATGACTGTGAGTTCTGTGTGAGGAGACCAAAATTCTCCAGTGAGAATACAATTCACTGCACATTGCCACGGGCAGCATGCTAATTTCAAATGCTATTTGTTATATCTTATGAAATAGATTTTCTGTATGTTATACCCATCTTTGCCAGTGACTCAGTGCTAAATCCCATAATAATTTCATTGGCATACCTAATGAAGTTACATAAAGATTTAAGTCATTTGGGGAGCTGAGGTGTCTCGTCTGCAGCTTCACTGCAGATGGTACAGTAATTCCATTTATTGAAGGCCTGAAAGTATTTAGGTTTAAAATGCAGAAGATAAGACACGACTTAGGGTTCCAAGACAACACTTCTTAAAAACTCGTAAAGTGAACAGTCAAGGTGGGAGGGACGGCGAATGAGCAGTTGCCTAGAGCTGACAGATGTACAGCAGCAGGGAAAAGAGGAACGGCAAAGAAACACCACACAGCTGTCTTGGGGGTGCTGATAGCTGAAGAACAATGAATGGTATGCAGAAAACTGAGTGGCCAGGAATGCATGAATGAAAAAAAGGTTCTACCCTATTATTTTCTTATTAAGCTTTATCTTGGTTTTTAGTGGCTAGAATCCTATTGGTTACCTCTGCTGGCATAAATGCAATGCCATAAATCACAAAAGCAAATGTCTGCTAGCTAGTTAATGAGTCACCACTTGTATTCCTTGCCACGTGCCAAGTCATGCAGCTGATGCACAATGCAGAATACAGCTGGTGGGCGGTGTGTGTGTGTATCAGAGCTGTATAAAACAACTGGCAGTTCACTGTGATTAACATCACAGCATTTATGCTGCCATAGATAACTAATAGAAATCTGGCCAATATGAGACAAAAAATCACACAGAGATACAGAAGACCTCAAAACACACCCATTGTCCAGTTGATATAAATGGTAAAAGTAAAGCAATTCCACCAAAAAGACTCTGTGGTGTGTGTGTGTGTGTGTGCGCGCGTGTGTGCACGTGTGCGTGTGAGTGTGTGTGTGTGAGAGAGAGAGATTAAATGTCTATTTGGGCAAGCTTTAATTAATTAATGGGGAGCTGTTTCTCTTATATTACCTGTTTCTGCGCATGTTTACATCCCTTCTGTTTTTTGCATCCATGATTCCTTTTAAATTAGATACAGAATGTTAACAATGAACTAATGCCACTAATGGATCTATTTTTTTCTGTTTTAAAATTTCTGCAGATTTCACACCAATAGTTACTCCTGAACACTACACTCTCTGTAACAGTCTTCTTAGCAATGATTAACATTGTGTGGTTCTCTAAGAAAAAGGCTTGAAAGTTATCACTCAAGTAAAGGAGAAAAGAGGAAGCAGGATGCATGAAGGACCTGCAGAAATTTTTCAAAACAAGTTGAAAGGCCATAAAATAGAAGTTGGCAATGTGCAGTAGTAGAGCTCTCTACTTAAGAAATTTCATAATTACTGTTTATTTATTTGACACATTTATGTGTCTGTTCTTTGCCATCAAGTCGAAAACAACTTATAGTGACCCTAATAGGGCTTTTAATGTAAGAGAGAGATATAAGGAGTGGTTTTATCAGTTTCACTCCTCTAGTTAAGTTTCCATGGCCAAGTGGGGATTCGAACCCTGTTCTCCAGAGTCCTAACCTGTCACTCTATCCAGTGCTCCAATCTGGGAATCCTCTATACATTTATCCCTGCCCTATATCACAGGCTCTCATGGGGGGGGGGGGTAATCAGAGCTGTATAAAACAATTTTAAATCAGAAAATGTTTAAAACCATTTAAAATCAAATAGCTTAAAACACAAAATTACAAATCCATACATTAAACATTAAAATCATTGCATTAAAACTCACACAGGCCACATTCCCCAGCCCCCAAAGCCTCTAATACACAAGCATATTTTGCCTTGACACTAAAACAGGATGACAATGCTAGTGCCAATCAAGTCTCCAAGGGAAGGGCATTCCATAGCCAGGGTGCTACAGTAGAAAAAGCCCTCCTCCATGTTTCTACATTACTATGGTTCGAAGAACAGCATTTTCAGCCTGTACAATTTGCTGCATTATCATGTTTTTATCACACAGTAATGACAACATTATTTCGAAATGCTGTTTACCAAACACATTGTTGTGTGATAAAATAAAAGACAGAAGCAAATAACCTATTCTGAATTTTTGCTTATATAAATGAAATTGGTGCCATACTGTTGCCTTCCCAAATGGCACAAATCATCCATTTGCAGACTCCGCGTGGCCCACAGAAGAACCTGAAGCCCCCATGTACTTTGATTGGGGTTCAGCTTCAGTTCTGTTAGCTTCTCTTTGGCCCAAACCAGCCAAATTTGTCTTGGGCTTCTGACTTTGTCCAAATCCCACACACTTTTCTGTTAAGGGGGAAGTGTATTAGCAGAGGAAACTGGAAATCATGTGGAATCACTGCTTATAAACTGGTCAGCCAAGAAGAAGGGGGTTTTAAAAGGAGAAACAAAAAAGGCATTGTTAGGATCCTTGCTGGATGAACCAGTGGAGGTCATTCGATGAGAAACTAGAGAAGCCAATTGCGTTCAAAACCTAAATGGGCCAGGTGAATTCATACTGAAGTTTGAATTTAAAACATTCTGAAACAACATTAAAATACCTTGGTGAAACACAAGATAAGAAGGAATGACATCCTCTGACATGCTTTCACGCCACCCTCTTTTACAAATGATTTTTTCCTACATATTCCTTGACCCATAGTATGAGTGTGCATGTGCATCTCTGAGTGTGTTTCTGTGCACATGCACACATGTGTGCATACATGTGTGTTTTGGGAGTCTCCAGATTAGACTGCTACTTTGCTTTATACAGTATTACATTTCAGTGGCTAAAAAAAAAGAGACAGTGTAGTCTAAAGGCTACTCCATAGTTGTCTTTTTCTTGGGTTTAAATGCTGATGCTTTCCTTCCTTTGAAGCCTTTTATATTACATTTCATATTACATTTTCCAATAAATTAAGAAGAAAGTACTGAGGGGAACACAATCTACGTTATGTATCACAGTGAGGGTTCCTGTTTACCTCTGCTTAGGTGCACAGAAAACATGAAAGTGTGAGGCAGCCCAGACTGAACAGCATAATGAGTGTTTCTATGACTACAGGAGGAGTTGGTGCACAGTGAGCCTTTTACATGAAGATGTTAAGACAGTTTGACAAGGTACCAGTAAAGAGGGGAGAAAGAAAAGCTGAAGGGACTGGGAAAGGTCAAACACCCACTAGACACTTGTACAAGCGATATCACTTTTATCTGATTATCAGGAGGGCTGGAAATTAATATGTCATTTTGAGAGCAGGAACATTTACAGTTTAAATACCATCCCTTCTCTGAGTTTATGGGAGCCATGCTTAAGAAAACTATGGAAATTTATGTCTCTTCTTTCTTTGATCTCATAAAATCACTTACAATAGTTTTTACAAACAGCAGCAGATCGTCAGCAAATATCCACTGAAAAATTCATGACTAGTCTAATTTACATCTCAATTTTGCTTTTATACAACCATAGAATAATGGAGTTAGAAGGGGCCTATAAGGCCATCGAGTCCAACCCTCTGTTTAATGCAGGAATCCAAATCAAAATAGATCAGATGGTTGTCCAATTTCATTTTGAATGCCTCCATTGTTGGAGTGCTCACCACCTCCCAAGGTAACTGGATCCCTTGTCATACTGCTCTAACAGTTAAGAAGTTTTTCCTGATATTCAGCTGAAATATGGCTTCCTGCAATTTGAGTCCTTTATTACATGTCCTGCAGTCTGGGATGGTTGAGAACTGATACTGCTACTCCTCTGTATATCTTTTAAATATTTGAAAAATGCTATCATGTCTCCACTCAGTCTTCTTTTCTTGTAGCCAGTTCTTTCAGTCTTTCCTCAGAAGGCTTGGTTTCCAGTCCCCTGATCATCCTTATTGTCCTCCTCTGAACTTGCTCCAGTTTGTCACCCTTCTTAATGGGCAGTGTCTAGAACTGGATACAGTACTCAAGATGAGGCCTAACCAGTGCTGTATAGAGGGCAACTAGTACTTCAGAGATATGGAGACTCTGTTTCTGTTAATGCAGTCTAAAATAGCATTGGCCTTTTTTGCAACCACATCACACTGTTTGCTCATATTCAGCTTGTGATCTACAACAATTTCAAGATCCTTCTTATATGAAGTATTACTTATCTGAGTAATGCCCCATCTTGAAATGATGTGTTTGATTTTTCCCACCTTAGCTGTAGAACATCTGTTAAATTTCATTCTATAGTTCTCAGCCCAGTGCTTAAGCTTAGCAAGATCTTTTTAAATTTTCTGTATTCCAGGGTATTAGCTACTCCACCCAATTTTGTATCATCCACAATTTGATAAGCATTCCCAGCACCCCCTCACCCAAGTCATTAATACAAATGTTGAAGGGAACTGGACCCAGGGCTGAGCCAATTGTTACCTCTTACCTATTTGAGAAGGAACTCTCTGAGTGTGATTCTGTAACTAAATGTCATGGGTTAGATCTTCATTTAACTTTTAAATACCAATGTACAATGCACAGATTATGTGTAAATGGGTTGGAAAGAACTGGAGATTTTTTAAAAATGAAAATGTGAGAAAGTAGAAATGATTGATCTATTAAGATGGACAGTTCTATGTGCTTAACTCACAAGGCTGGCTTTGAATTCCTGACAAGTCAATCATGTTTCTAATGCTGAACTAGGGTTGCAGTTTTTCTTCCTAGCAGGCTCCTACACACCTTTTAAAATCTCCAAAGCAGACATTCAGATTAAAAAAAAAATCACTTCTGTGGTCAGAATAGATGTACCTACTCTATTGGTTCGCCACTAGATGATCAGGATACAGCATTCCAGAAGCCAAGTTAAAAAATAGGGATGCTGCAAACAAAAATGTATAACTATGAAACTGTACCTCATATCAGCAGCAAATTTGGCATGGATGTAGCAGAAAGTCTGCTCTTGTTTGGTGTTAAACTTGGGGACATTTGGGCAAATGGTTATTGACTGTTTTACCCTCATGCAGAAGCAAGTGACCTGGCGCTCCAGCTGATTTAGAACAGATGAAGTACATTGACAAGATAAAATTTGCATACCTGAAAAAAACTCAATTTTAGGTGCTTTTTTCATTCACAGTAATTGATCCATGCAGGCTCTAAGTCACACTTTTGAAGCCTGAGCGAGTCTGAAATCACTGGCCTTTTTTTTAAAATTACATTTTAAAGGACAGCTGTTTGCATAGCATAGCATCCTGATGATTCAGAAGGTTCCTCAGCACCACTACTGTGACACCATGCAGGAGAAAATTCCAGAAGCTGATTTCCTTTTCATCAGTTAACCACTTCTAACCCAAACATAAAACAATTGTCAGGGCTATTTTTCAACAAGTGTGAATGGTAGTAAGCAGAAGAGGGTATCCTGTAGATAATCTTGACTGCCACCACTGGTGTTGTGAATATTCAGGCTGCCCTTTGCTTGGTCATCTTTTTTTTACAGCAATACTGTGCCATTTCCTGGCTTTTTGAATTGTGGGTACAGAAGCACAGTATTCCTCATTTATAAACTGGAGGGTTTTTAAAGAACTGAATATAAATAAAATACTGAACTTAGCCTGTTTAGATGGCTGAGAATTTAGTTCATTGTTGATAAGAACCTATCAAAATTTATAAGTTGTAAGACTTATTTTTAAACCAATATGTTTGCATTAGTTGTAACACATTGCTTATTACTTTACAGGTAATGTGCTATTCACAGAGGTATTAATACTTATAATTACAAAGAAATGTAATTTAAGAATAGATACACAGCCTGAAAATCCTGCAAAACAACATCGTAAAAGTACTGAGTAAATACTACTTGTTACACACACACACACAAAACCAAAACCCAATATTACAGGTTCTTACATTGTTTCACAAAAATAATAAAGTTGTGCCCTTGTTAATACCACTCCACCCATAACATATTGCAGGGAAGATTTTTACTTGTTAACACATGTTCTGCTAGAATTCATATATTTCTTCATAAATAGGATGGAAAGAGCATGTTATTTGTTTTCAAAATTAAATGTGAGAGAAAGCAAAGCAGACAGATTCAACCATTCCTAACCAGCACTTTCTTCAGACCTCATAATCCTTTGTTGACCCTTTTCCTTGGTAATATTCCTCTTCCATCTGAATTCAATCCTGTTTCTACATGCCTTGTTTCTCCAATGCTGTTATGTTGGTGACCTACAGAAAACATGTTTGTAACCTCTTCTCCCCGTGGGTGGCTAGAAAATTGGAGGAAAATTGTGACTTCAGAGTAATCAGAGGATGATAAGAATCAGGCCAACTAGCTGCTTTGCTGATCTTCTAGTTACTGATTCAGAATATGAATTTGCCGAAGTATTTTTACATATGTGGCAAATGCAGTCAAAGCCACTATGAAGAGGACAGGACTACAGATGCCCCTCTTGGCAAGCTGTCATGCTCTAACCCAGGGCCCAAGTCTCCTGCTCTATGCACAACAATGTCTCTGAGGGATCTCACCATTCTGAGCAAGGAGAAGGTGGCATTGAGATCTGGCACTCCCATGAAAGGGAAACCCAGACCAAGACCCCTCTGGTGATGCTGGCTCTGGGGATTGGGGGATGACTTCTAGAGGAAAAGAGGGAATTGGTCTACCCAGGGTGGATAAAGGCTATAAAAGTCACCTTGCCACCAGTGAGGCAGAATCTCTGCAGAAGCCAACAAAAGGAGAGGCTAGCTATCAAACCAAGAAGATGAGGAAGCAGCAATCAGAGGCTCCTGAGGAAGTAGTGAACAGTGGAATAACTTGTGGGAAGGGAACTATAGTCCACCAAAAAAAAAAAAAAAAAGGAGAGAAAGACCTTGGCGAAGGAGTTTGGGGGGATGCCCAAGAGGAATGGTCTGAGACATTCTGGACACAGAACTCCCCAGAAGAGGAACCAGAATCCCCAGGGACTGGGACTACATTTATTAGGAAGACACCTGGAAGGGGAGGATTCAGCTCCAGGTCTTTAAGGGAGAGTGGGGGAAAATGAGAACCCCAGACATCCTTCCCCAAGCATCCTAGTGGGGAGAGAGAAGGATAAAGATTGAAGGTGAGGGCAGGGGAGCCTGTGCCAAATTGATGCTGGCAGAAGTGTTGGAAAGAGCAGGAGGAGAGGAGACCAGGAAGCTGCGGTAGGTATAGATTTCTGGAGAGAGGATTTAGGAGCAGGGAAATGGTGGAGGAGTTCCATATCTGGGGCCACAGGAACTGGAATAGCTAGGAGCCTACTGATGGGAACTTGGTTCATGGACAGACTTCAGCCCCTCACAGTGAAGGGAACCAGAGGCAAAAATATGAAGGACACAAACTGTGAACTATTAAAAGTAAGTAGGACCAAACTCTTTAAGTTCTTTGTTGAATTATTCTCCCATCTAAGTTGCAATAAATCCCACTGACTTTGATAATTTGTGTTATGCTTTTAGAGACCAAAGAATGGAAGAGGAATGTCCCATGGAAGAGGACAGGGCTGGTGGGGCTCACAGCCACCTTCTTATTTTTCTCAGTCTCCTATACTATATACCAGTTCATTTCCCTGCCTCTAGCTGACCAAAAGGGTTCAAGATATGAATCACTAAATTCTACCAGGAGTATGGGTGGTGTGTTTCTCAGGATTTTTGGTAGTGCTTCAGGAATCCACATATCCTGCTTTAAATTATACTAAGGCAGAAATTAACAGGAACATGTTCCCCCCCCCAATAAGGTTGTAACTAAGTCATAAACCATAAATAGTTCAACAGTCCATGTAAATTGCAGTAGTTGTTATAAGTGTTCCCAGTCATGCATGTTTCCTGAAGGCTGACATAGTTTTAGATACCAAGATACTATACTGAATGTACCATATTTCATTCCCCTTCCTCTCTCATTCCACATTTAGGCTCATACTGTCTCTCTCACTCGAGCCATAGACTGTATTCAAAATTAAACTTTAAAATTCCACCTCACAATTTTTTTTTACCAGCTCTCTAATCCCCCTTCACAGCCTCCTGGGGGCCATGATTGGCTGGGTCACAAAGCCAGTGACAAAACACACAGATACTAGAGCAGTCCATTGCAACATTCCCTCAGAAATATGCCTATAGTTTTGATTGTCAAGTGGAATGCTACCTATATTCTTCCCCTCTTAAATCTGTTTTTGGTCTACATTTTGGACACTAATCATGGTTCAGAAAATCACAGTTCTGAAAACCTACACAGAAAGCTCCAGGAAGTGTGAATGAAGTGACAGAGCTCCAACAGATTGTGGGCAAGCCTAAAGGGGACCTGGAGGAAAGTAATTGTACAATCTCCATTCCTCACTAATCAAGTTCTATAAAGTTTTTTCCAGTCAGTATAATACAATCACACAAAGAGTTGCTTTTATATGTTACTTAGCTAGTATGAAAACAAACTATCATAACACAGATGTGCAACAATAGTCCTACTGTTAAGATAACACGTTGATCTAATTATCAGAGCACAGGGGTAGGCAATTGGTATCTTGCCAGGTACTGAATAGCCACTACAACTCACCCTTGACTAGGCCTGCTAGAACTGATGCAAAGAGCATTCCAGTAACATTTGGAGGACTGCAGGGTGATGATCTTTGCTGTAGGAGCAACACATCTGTGGGAAGATGGCAAAAGCATTCTCTGTGGGTGATTCTTAAACAGGAACCAAATCATGAAGAGATCTGAAAGAGTTGCAAGCACTGCTAAGCAAGGTGAAGAGCTCTGAAGAACCAGGAAATGCCTGCAGAATATAAAGCTGGTCTCAGCCTGATCTTGGGCTATGAAAATGAAAAAGTAGTTTCCACACAACCAAAGCTATCCAGGAGAAATTCTGTGGACTCTTTCAGGCAAAGCACTGTCAGAGGCTGTAAACACTCAGTCACTCACCCTTCTTCTCCTTCCTTCCTTCCTTCCTTCCTTCCTTCCTTCCTTCCTTCCTTCCTTCCTTCCTTCCTTCCTCTGTCATTTTTTTCACCCCAGCAGCAATTTTCCTCCAGTTCAGATGACTCACAGTAGACGTAGGGGGTTACATTTCAGCAAGTCAGAGACAGTAATGCAAAGAGAAACTGCTTCAGCTACTGCTGCTTTTCTTCTTTTTAAACCTATTAAGAAGAATTTAATGAACAATTCTATGTGTGTTTGCTAAGAGATAAGCTTCACTGGCTTATCCCCAGTTTATTGTGTACAGTATTAAAATAATATGCTTTTCAAGGCTCATGAGCATAATACTATACTGTACCAGTTTGAGCTGGGATTCCCATATTTGTTCATGACAGATAATTGTGTAGAATTACACAGACCTATGTCTTTAAAATCTGCTTATTTGAAGTCCAACACCTCCAAATATCACCTTTCTGGGTTTGTTTGCTTGTTTGCCTGCTTCTTTCATTTGCCTCATGGCATCCTTGTTTAGAATATATGTCAAATAAAATTATTCTGGGCCTGAGGCTATGAAGAAATGGTTTTTCAATGGACCAAGATGAAAAACATTTATACAGAATCCTCCTAATTCAGTCAGAAGCTCTCTGTTTTCATATTCTAATTTTTTTTTTTACAGGAGTTTAGATAGGAATTTTGTCAGAGTGCCAGCCACAAATTACCAATGGGAAGAATGAACAAGCTGAGGAAAATAACCAAGGAGATGAGACATTTCCAGAAATTCTGTCAACTTAAAAAAATTGCTGCAAGTCTTCAGACAGGAGCAATTGTGGATAAAAGTGATTATTATTATTATTATTATTATTATTATTATTATTATTATTATTATTATTATTATTATTATTATTATTATTATTATTATTATTATTATTATTATTATTTTATTTATATCCCGCTTATCTGGTCATGAATAAAATACACATAAAATACACAGATAAATATTAAATTATTACATAGTGAACAATAAAAAAAAATCCAACAAAACGGAAAGCAAACAGTGGAAAAGGAGAGGGAAGGAAAACTTCAGGAATTAACTGGAGGGAAGGCCTGCTTGAACATCCATGTTTTTAGTTGATTTTTGAAAATACCCAGCGAGGGAGCCGCACAAATCTCCAGAGGTAGGTTGTTCCAGAGGCGAGGAGCCACCGCTGAGAAGGCCCGGTTTCTTGTTTTTTCCTTCTGGCCTCCCTCGGCATCAGACTCCTCAGCCTCACCTCCTGACTCGATCGAGTGATACGGGTAGTTCTTGGTGGGAGTAGGCGTTCCGCCAAGTACTGAGGCCCTAAACCGTTTAGGGCTTTGTACGTAAGCATCAACACTTTGAAGTCGATGCGGAACCGAATGGGCAGCCAATGCAATGCGGCCAGAGTGGGTGAGATGTGTTGAATTTTTTCACTCCACTAAGGAGTCTGGCCGCTGCATTCTACACCACCTGGAGTTTCCGCAACAGCCTCAAAGGCAGCCCCACGTAGAGCGCATTACAGTAGTCTAATCTTGAGATTACGAGCACAAGCACCAAGGTAGTGAGCACCCCAACATCGAGATAGGACTCCAGCTGGGCTATCCGCCGAAGGTGAAAGAATGCGGTATGGACCACCGACGCCACCTGAGTTTCCATAGTGAGCACCGGGTCCAGATGGATCCCCAAGCTATGGACCCCATCATTGGTGGCAAGAGTCACCCCCAAAAGAGAGGGAGTTTCCCAGGCCTCCAACTGTGGGGGCGCCCACCCTCAGTACCTCTGTCTTGTCCGGGTTCAGCCTCAGCCCGTTTTCCTGTATCCATTGCAGTACAATCCCCAGGCAGCGCTGAAGGGACAGAATGGCATCTCCTACGGTTGGTGAAAAGGAAATGTAGAGCTGAGTGTCATCAGCATACTGATGGCACGATGCTCCACACCCCCTGATGACCCCACCCAGCGGCCTCATATAGATGTTAAACAGCATTGGGGAGATAATCGACTCCTGTGGAACCCCATAATTGAGACTCCACAGGGCCGAAACACTCTCCCCAAGCTGTATTCTCTGGGGGCGGTCCCCCAAGAAGGAACGGAGTCAGGCCAATGCCAGCCACCAATTTCCAGCTCAGAGAGCCTCCCCAGGAGGATACCATGGTCAGTGGTATCAAAGGCCACTGAGATGTCGAGGAGGACCAGCAGAGACACTTTGCCCGTCAGCCTTCCTCAAAAGGTCATCACACAAGGCGACCAATGCCGTTTCTGTACCATGGCATGGCCTGAAGCCCGATTGAAATGGATCCAGGGCATCTGTTTCATCCAAGTGCACCTGGAGCTGGTCAGCCACCACCCTCTCAACCACTTTGCTTAAGAAAGAAACATTGGCGATGTGCCTATATTTGCCAATTTCGTCCGCCGTCAAACTGGGTTTCTTCCTAATGGGCCTAATGAGTGTCTCCTTGAGGGCAGATGGAAACCTGCCCTCAAGGAAAGACCCATTGATTATTACAGTGGCCCATTCCATTGTTGTAGGCCTGGCTACTTTGATTAGCCAGGCCGGGCAAGGGTCAAGGGAGGAGGTGGTGGCACGGCAGCGATCAAGCACCTTGGCCCCAGAATCAGGTGTGACAGGCTGAAAGGAGTCAAGGGTACCAGGCAAGATGGAGCGCTGGACATCTCTGCTCGACTCACTGTGTTCAAAAAAGGAGAGCGGTCCTGGCGGATGGCCTCCACTTTAGATTTTAAAAATGCTGCAAATTGGTCTGGTGAAAAACTAGGGGGAGGCCCGTCACTCAGACCAATTCTGGATAGGTCGTGCACTATACGGAATGGTTCTGCCTGCTGGTTGGACGCTTCGCTTATCCGGTTAGCGAAGTATGCTCGACTGGCAGCCTTTACTTTAGCCAGGTAAAGGTTAGTAGTGACCTTAACAGCTATCCAATTATAATCCGTCGGGTAATTTCTCCACTTGTGCTCTAGCCGTCTCCTAAACCACTTCAACGCCCGGAGATCCTGGTTAAACCAGGGCGCCGGGCAGACTCTGCGTTGGAGAGGGTGTTTAGGAGTGATCATGTCTACAGCCCTAGCCGCGGTGGCAAACCAGCCGTCAACCAGAGCCTCGACAGGAGCGCCAGCCAGGTCAGCCGTAACACCTCTCATGGCATCCTGGAATGCAACCTGATCCAGTAGCCTTCGAGGGCAGACCATGACAATAGGTCCCTGCTCCCTGTGGGGGGGGGGAGAGCCATTTTGAGGGTGCATTTTATTAGGTGGTGATCCGACCATGACAAGGGGACCGACTCGAGGTCAGTCACCATTGGACCACACTCGCTCCAACTGGAGGAAAAAACCAGGTCAAGTGTGTGGCCGCCCACGTGGGTGGGGCTGTTAACATGTTGGGACATGTTCAAGAAGGCTATGGTCTCCAAGAACTCAAGAGCTGGCCTGGAAGTCTCTGCCCCCACGTGCAAGTTGAAATCACCCAAAACCAATAGCTTTGGGGATCCCAACAGTGCCGCGGAGACAAAGTTCACCAGCTCCAGTAGGGAAATGGCTGGGTTGCGGCAAGCACGGTAACCCAGCAAGATCCCAATACCATCTCTGGCCCCAAGCGACACATGGAGAGCCTCTAGACCCAGCTTTACCACTGAGGAGCGCCTAGTAACCTCCAGGATGGATTTGTAAACAATGGCTACTCCCCCCCATCCCTCCAGTCTACCCCGGTGTTGGACAGCATAACCGGGCAGACAGATGGCTGCTAGGGGAGGACCCCCCTCTCCGCCAATCCATGTTTCGGTTATGCATGCCAGGTCTGCATCCTCCTCCAGGATAAGATCGTAAATTACCTGGGCCTTATTGGATACAGACCTGGCATTCAACAACACCAGGCATAGAGTGGAGAGCTGGCTGGTCTGGCTACCTCGATACTGGGGGTTGATTACAGTCTCAGAACAATGAACAGCCTTCAAGCATCTGTTCATCGTTCTTCTGACATGAGTAGGGACTGTGCCAATGCCATATCTCCCTCTACCCGTGATCACAGAGATGTTTTGGGGGCCCTCGCTGGGGCCATTTCATATCAAAAAGGGGAGGGGGAGAGGAGGGGAGGAAGGGGGGAAAGGGAGGAAAAGAAGAAAGAGAAAAAAGAAAAAGGAAAAAATAGGGGCAAATTTGTTCAACAAACAACTCAGTCTCACCAGCTTCCATAACTTATAGCAGGAGACTTGAGTCATGGCCCATGCTCCAGAAATATATTGGACTAGTGGAAAGAAAATGTGGACATTTACTAATAATTTTCAGAAGAGTGAACACTTTAAATACCCAATCTCATCATGGATTTTTTTTTGTTCATCTTAGGACCTCTGCTACCTTTCTCCTATGTGAACACTGTTCCAAGCCTGTCCTAGAAAAATGGTAATGTATGCCTTCATTTGCTCTCCAAAGAGAAAATGAGGGCATCTGATTTTCAAAAAATGTCTGTTGGTCTGAGACTTGGACATCCACTACAGTGGTGCCTCGACTTATGAACTTAATCTGATTCAGAAGATGGGCATAAGTCAAAATGGTCCTAAATCAAAGCACTATTTCCCGTTGAAATGCATTGAAATGCAATTAATCCATTCTGGCCGAAGAAAAAAAATCACACACACACAAAATCACAAGACCCATTGGAAACGCGATTAATCCCTTCTGGCCAAAGCGGGGGGGGGGGGAGAAAAGCAAGCAGAGTATGCAAGACAGACGGAAATGGGGGAAAAGCAAAGCAAAAAGCAAATGAAGCATACAGGACAGATTTGAAATGGGGAAAAAGCAATGGAAAAGCAAACAAAGCATGCAAGACAGATCAGAAATATGGAAAAAGCAAAGCACCAACAAACAAACCTCCAGACCCATCAGAAATGTGGGGGGACAAAAAAAAACAACAACCCAAACCCCCAAGACCCGTTGGAAATGGGAGGAAAACCAAAAAAACAAACAACCCCCCAAGACCCATCACAGCACAGAAACATAACCCCCCAGCCCAAATCCACACTGCAAAAACACCCAGAACAGTTTTTAAAAGCAGAAAACAGCACCTTACCTTACCAGACAGCCTTCTTCGATTGCACAATCTCTAACTGCTGGGGCGAAAGAGCTACAAAGAAGCAGCCTCGTCGCCACCTACAGTTAGAAATTTGAATTTCCCAACTTTCCCCCCTGCCTTATTCTGTTTGTAAGTGGGAGCTCTGGTCACAAGTAGAAGCAAAATTTTGCAGCCAGAGCTGGTCATAACTCGAAATTGTTGTAAGTAGGGGCGTTGAGGCACCACTGTATTTTGACGTTCTTTGTTTTATTATTTAGTGCAAGCCTGCATAAGAACATAGTAAATTTACTTTTTTGATAAATTATAGACAGTGGCAATGGGATCTGGGGGATTTGGGAAGTTGTAGTTTGAAAAAGTAACTTCCCCAAGCTTTCCCTATAACTGTCTATGTCTAACATGACATATATTTCTTTTTGTAACTTACCTGGGATCAGATGAACAATATTAAGAATCTGGTAGCCCACAATGTACACTGCCTTTGTCTTGGTGCGTCATTATCTGTGTAAAGGACTGATATAGAGAGTTTGTTTGTTTATGTATTTATTTATTGGATTTCTGTCCCACCCATCTAGACCAAAGATGGCCTTAATCCGGACAATACTAGCTGGTGAAAGTGAGGGATGGGGACTCAAATTGCATGGGTTGTTGTCAAGTCAGACTTAAGTCATACTAGTGAATCGACTCAACTCAAGTTTTTTTAATGACTCAGACTTCACTCATGACTCAGAACCCACACACCCTCTCTTTTTTCTTGGGGGAAAACTTGTTTTTACTAGGGATTTGGGGCTTGGTACTTGGTACAAAAGACTTGGACATGGGACTTGGACCCAAGGACTTGCCAGCATCTCTGGTGAAAGTTTTACCATACAATACTTCCACATTCCAATCAGCAATAAGAAATGAGTTCACTGTGAAGTTAAGCTGTGATGTTCTGCCTAAGACACAGGAAAGAAGCTACACAGAACCAATTTGTCAAGGAACTACGAGTCTGGCACATGCTGCTTTTCTTTCACAAGAGAAATAGGGTAGCAGTCTAAGAAGGTAAAATGTCAGCTACTCCAATTAGAACTTGTGAGGTGCAAATTAACCCGGGGACAATTTGTAATCTGGTAGCTAAATGACAAAAGCAATATTATGGACCTGCACAGAAAACCTTTAGGACTGTGAGATATTAAAGAAACACAAAAGAAAAGAAACATTTTTTGTGGCATTTTAAAGACCAACGGCTATATTTTAATGTAAACTTTCATGGCATATTCGATGAAAGCTCACATTAAAATATAGCAGTTGGTCTTTAAAGTTCCTCAGCATTTTCTTTTCTTTCACTTGCTGAAATGCTTGCCCAGACTAACATGACTACAATTTAGAGATTTTAAAGTATCATTGAGGTTGAGCACATGCACACCAGCAAACTGCATCTTAGAAACATGGTGTGTGTATACCAATGCTCTCTTTCCTGTCTGTTAATAGCCTCCTGTGATTGGCTGTTAACATACGTCATTTGTTTATAGTAATAGATCATTCCAGAGGCAATACAGAAAAAGAAGTAATTGTGGAACAACCAACACAAGCAGGAGCAACAGCAGGAGTAACAAATGTATGTTACATGTGGTTTGCCGTTAGCAAAGAAACTATTCCTGCCAGACGAATGTGTTCCTCTGCTAAAAAATAATAAATAGGTTAAACGAAATTGATTCTGTACATCTACATTGCAAAGAGCAAAGGAAAAGTGGGCTGCTTATATACTGCCCCATCGAGCTTAAAGTACTGTCTGGGAAGGGAAAAAAATGTCTATGCAGGCTATATATTGTATACATACCACAAGCAAGCTAGCTGGGTACAGTGGGATCTCAACTTACAAATGGTTCGACTTACCCACTTTTAGACTTACACACTTCTCCGTCCTCAAAATTCCATTTCGACTTGCGAACGGAGCATCGACGTACAAACCCCTGGGGGGGCTGGTCTACTGCCTGGGGAAAGCTTGGTAGACTGGGTCTCCCAGGGGAAGCGGTGGCGGTGGCAGCGGGGACCTCCAAGATGCCTTCCAGGGATTCTCCGCCCCCATGGGAGGCATTTTGGAGCCCCACCACCACTGATAGTGGCTCCAAAGAATTGTGTGGGTCAGGCATTCTGGCTTGCAAAGACTGGGCTAAGGTGTGAGTTCCAGAGTCCTGCCTGTCTGTGTATTTGCAGAAGAATTGTGTGGGTCAGGCATTCTGGCTTGCAAAGACTGGACTAAGGTGTGACTTCCAGACTTCTGTCTCTGTGTTAAACATGCTTTAAAATTGGCTTCGTTGAAAAAAAAGATTTCAAAAGTGCTTTTAAAACTGTTCCCTGCCTCCCCCTCCTTTCCTGAACTTTTCTTGACCTAAAAAAGAGAAGAAAATATCCCCCTCTAGTGGTAGAAGGTGGAATAGCAGCTTCCCATTAGTTTCCCATTAGTTTCTATGGACTCATTTTACCAACCTGAGAAGGATGGAAGGCTGAGTGAACCTTGAACTGAATCTACTGGGATCAGATGCAGGTCATGAGCAGACTTTCGATTGTGGTACTGCAGTTTAACTACTGTGCCATCAGACTCATAAGGTAGAAAAAGTCCTTTTTATTTCCTTGTATAACAAAAGAGTTAAAGTAAACAATACATGACCATGGGCAGAGATGGGAGAGTACTTTGGAGTAGTCATGCCAACCACACAGACCAGGTAGGTGCAGGTGATAAGTCATGATAAACCTAGCTTTGAATCAGGAAAAAAGAATTAAGCATAGTTGGATTGAAATCCAGGATCAATATACAGTACATTCAAGAAATGCAGACATACTAGACTTGAAATACAAGTCAATTCGTTTTTGCAAAAAGAAAAAAAAGTTTTTTTAAAAAAAAATCACTGTTAGGAAACACTTCAGCATTGTTCTAGGCAAAAGCCCGCCTACTTAAGAAATACTGGATATATGGAAAGTACAAGATTTAATGAATGAGCATCCTTTGCAAAAATACCACAGACACTTAGTGTCTCTTTCCTGCATAGTTTATGCTTTCTATTAAGTGTAAATGGAATTGATCTGGCAGCTGAGTCATTTGTTGTAGTTTTTAAAAATCATGCAGTTTGTTGTAACTTTTAAGAATAACCAAACCCAACAGCTTCATGAAATGTTGTTTGGTACAAATGAGGGTCATAATTTTATGACTACAGTGGTGCCTCGCTTAACGAGCGCCCCGTTTAACGATGAATCCGCATAGTGATGGAGTTTTAAATGGGGGAAATCGCTTTGTGATGATCATCAGGAAGCGCTGCCCCACAATCATTCCAAAGCCCCCCCAAAGAGAGCCTTGGACCTGCAAGGGGAGAGAGAGAGAGAGCAGGGTTTGCGAAGCTGGCTTCCCCATGATCTTTGCAAACACCCGCCCATCAGCTGTGCTTCGGGCTGGCTCAGCTAGCGCTAAGCGCAGCTGATGGACGGGTGTTTGCAAAGATCGCGGGGAAGCCAGCTTCGCTCTCTCTCTCTCTCCCCCCCCCTCGCAACTCCAGCCTGGGCAGGGAAACTCAGTCACCCTGGCCGTGGCGGCGCGGTGCCTCAATCTCCTTGCCCAGGCTGGACCTGCAAGGGGAGAGAGAGAGAGAGATAGTGCTGGGTTTGCGAAACTGGCTTCCCCCCATCTTTCCAAACACCTGCCCATCAGCTGTGCTTCGGGCTGGCTCAGCTAGCGCTAAGCGCAGCTGATGGACGGGTGTTTGCAAAGATCGCGGGGAAGCCAGCTTCGGAAAACCCCCCACTTCGTCTCTCTCTCTCTCTCTCTCTCTCTCTCTCTCTCTCTCTCTCTCCCTCGCAACTCCAGCCTGGGCAGAGAGACTCAGTCACCCTGGTCGTGGCGGCACGGTGCCTCAGTCTCTTTGCCCAGACTGGACCTGCAAGGGAAGAGAGAGAGAGCGCTGGGTTTGCGAAGCTGGCTTCCCCCCCATCTTTGCAAACACCCGCCCATCAGCTGTGCTTCGGGCTGGCTCAGCTAGCCCGAAGCACAGCAGATGGCTGGGTGTTTGCAAAGATCGTGGGGAAGCCAGCTTCGCGTGCGGGCTCTCTCTCCCTCTCCCCCCCTCGCAACTCCAGCCTGGGCAGGGAGACTCAGTCACCCTGGCCATGGTGGTGCGGTGCCTCAGTCTCTTTGCCCAGGCTGGACCTGCAAGGGGAGAGAGAGAGAGAGTGCTGGGTTTGCGAAGCTGGCTCCCCCCCATCTTTACAAACACCCACCCATCAGCTGTGCTTCAGGCTGGCTCAGCTAGCCCACGGGGAAGCCAACTTCGGAAAACCCCCCCACTTCGTCTCTCTCTCTCTCTCTCTCTCTCTCTCTCTCTCTCTCCCCCTCACAATTCCAGCCTGGGCAGGGAGACTCAGTCACCCTGGCCATGGGGGCGCAGTGCCTCAGTCTCTTTGCCCAGGCTGGACCTGCAAGGGGAGGGAGAGAGAGAGTGCTGGGTTTGCGAAGCTGGCTTCTCCCCCCCCCATCTTTGCAAACACCCGCCCATCAGCTGTGCTTCGGGCTGGCTCAGCTAGCCCGAAGCACAGCTGATGGGCGGGTGTTTGCAAAGATCGCGGGGAAGCCAGCTTTGAGTGCTCTTTCTCTCTCTCTCTCTCTCTCTCTCTCTCTCTCTCTCTCTCTCTCTCTCTCTCCCCTCGCAACTTCAGCCTGGGCAGGGAGACTCAGTCACCCTGGCCATAGGGGTGCGGTGCCTCAGTCTCTTTGCCCAGGCTGGACCTGCAAAGGGAGAGAGAGAGAGAGAGAGAGAGAGAGAGAGAGAGCACCCCGAAGCACAGCTGATCGGCCGTTCCAAAATGGTGGCGGGATGTAGGATTTTCGCTTAAAGGTGAGTTTTTTCCCCATGGGAACGCATTAAACATGTTTTAATGCATTCCTATGGGGTTTTTTGCCCCACATAGCGACAAATCTGTATAGCGATGATTTTTTCGGAACAGATTATCGTCGCTATCTAACGTAGAATAGCTGTTTTTTGCTTTTGCTTCCAGTTTCATATAAACGTCTCATGTGAGCAACACTCACTGTTCCATTTTCACTGCAAGAATTTGAGCAGAATGATAAATGTATGGCTAAAAAATAATGGTACACCCATCACCTGTGGGTTCAATGTGTGAGGCATAATAAAATCTTACCACCAACCCAAGCACTTGGACTTATCCGTGTACAAAAAAACCTAGAAAACTTAAAAAATATAAAAATATACTTAAAAATATAACAAAATGAAATGAAAATGTAAAATGCATTTATTGTTAAGAGCATGTACAGAACGATGTTTCACAAACAATACAATGAATGGAAAACTGAAATGTTTAGAATAAAATGGACTTGAACTCCTAAATGTGCTTCTGACCCCCAGAAAGTGACTTTTCTGAAAATGGTGTCATCAGTTTAATGCAGTCTTTCACATTACAAATCAGCCTAGAAATGAAAATGTTTCTGTTCACAAACTGACTAGAAGCCCCATAAGATTCTCTCTCCTGCCCCTGAAAGTTAATCTTTCAGTTCCATTTTCATCCCCTTATTCATAAAAGTTTGAAAAGCCATTATCTTAACAGGATTTTAATGCTCACAAATTTGCCTTAAATAACACAGCAAAGCAAAACCAGCCAAGTCATGTGTGAAGATCCAGCTGAATGCCATAGTAACTGTTTCTTTAAATTATTTTGCTGTCAGAAGACAAGCTGATATATACATTTATATCCTCTTCAGACAATCAATATAGTGAACAGCTTGGGGAAAGCGGATGCAACGACATGAAAGCCAACAGAAAGCAGGGAAGAGGAGTGAGGTATAGTATGCTAAAAACAAAAATAGTAATAGAAACAAAAATGACCATGCTTGGCGGGGCGGAATGTAACCTTTCATGTAAAACTACACTGCAGGTATAGAGAAAAGAGGGAGGAAAAGAATTCTCACTAAATCCTTCATAGTTACTTATCTATTTATTTATTTATCATGCTCCCCTTAGGCTCTCTCCACATGATGAGAAACTTTGTGATGACCTTTAAAGCCCCAAGAGATCATTCACCTACAGCCAAGAGCAAGACAAAAAGCCCCTCCTATCCCCACTTTAGATCTCTGCACTTTGCATAGAATGTCTCTAAGTGCCCAATGCAAAGTACAGCACACATACATGCCACAAGCACAGAGAGACTGGATGATTGTTAAGAAAGATGCCAACAACCCAGTCAGTGCTTCAGATTCTTAAATGAAGCAGCAGCCATCTTAGCATTGAGCAATCAAACAATTTCAGCAATAGGCACCGTATTTTTTGCTCAATAAGATGCACCTGACCTTAAGACGCACCTAATTTTTAGAGGAGGAAAACAGGGAAAATATATTCTGAGCCAAATAGTGTAATAAAATATTTAATAAACTATAACAGAATAACATTTGAACCATGTAAAGTGAACAGCAGTCAACAGTGGCATTAAGAACCATTACCACTGTCATTAACAAATGGAGAGACTTAAAGTTTTGTGTACTCTAGTTTATGAACCATAAATTTGTGTACCATAAATTTAATTCAAGTACATATAGACCATTATCATTTACATTTCCTTTCATCCACTTCCTCCCCATGCTTATAGAAATGTCTCAATGACAGATGAGATTGTTGTGCAACTCTGCCCAGCTACAGCTCAAGCCTATATTAAATTAGAAATGGTTTGTCTGATTTGGCACTGCATTGAGAGGTCCCTTTTAGTTGTGTGGAGGATAAATAGTGGAATTAAACTATTTAACAGCTGGTTTTCCTTATTTACTTTAAGTTATGCAAAAGAACAGCAACACAAAGCTTAACCTGATCCCATTCACCAGCAGTAGCACATGCTCAGCATAAAACCAAATCTCCATTCTCTGACATAATTGAACATTTATAGCATGCAAGGCACAAAAGGTTAGGCCACACAAAGCCATGAACAATGTTCTTGATGAGCCAAAAAAAACTGAATACAAACTATAGTAGCTGAAATCAGGAAGCAGGTACTGTAATCCAGTTAGAAGTCACGAGGCACAGTTAGTTTCCTTGCTGGAGCACCCTTTGGAAATACATTCTGTATTAGATGCCCAGAACTAGTTGAAAAAGTTTGCAAGTTGAATCCAAATTTCCCATAAAAATGCACTGAAAATTAATTAATGCATTTTTATGGGGGGAGGTCAGAAACTTTTAAAAAATTAAAAGAAAGTCACCAGGTACTGTAGACTGAGCCTGGCTCTTCACAGTGCCTTGGTAGACTCCAGAACAGTCAAAAAAGAGCCCCAAACAGCTAAAAGCCAGCAGGCAGCAGACAGATGGCAGCCATTTTGTGCTCTTCTCGCTCCTGCTCCTTCCCCCTCCCCTCTCCCCACCTAACAGCTGATCGGCGCTGGTCTGAAAGGCTTTGCAGGCAGCTTTTAAAGCAAGTACCCCTATGCACGTTTCTACACAAGCAGGTTTCAACTCAAACGGAGCACTTTTTCACCCAAGCACAGTTTAACCCCAAATAAGCAGCTTTTAAAGCTAAACAAGCAGATTTTTAAGGCAAGCATGCACCTTTCTACACAAGCAGATTTCAACTCAAACGGAGCACCTTTTCACCCAAGCACAGTTTAACCCAAAACAAGCAGCTTTTAAAGCAAAGCAAGCAGAGCACCTTTTCATCCAAGCACTAACCCCAAACAAACAGCTTTTAAAATAAATTTTAAAATTTAAAACGGCAATACCAGGCAGTCTCAGGTCTCTCTCCCAGCTTTCTAACTGCTTGGACTAGCAAGGAAGCAGACAAGCAGCCTGTTCACTAACTGAAAGTTTGAATTTCCCCGCTTTCCCTGCCTTCCCCACATATTAGGTATGCTAATATCTGTGCACTGGAGGATTGTGGGAGGAACATCCAGCCCCTGATGGGGGTCCTGTGGGGCACCCCAAAACACTAAGTAGCTCTCTTGGCCTCTTTCGGGACTGGGGCTGTGCAGCCCTGTTCTGATCAGCAGGTGCAGCCGGGGGGGGGTCACCATGCCTTTGGGGGACAGGGCACAGAAAGGGGCAGGAAGTTCTGGGGCCATTCCAACTCATACCTGGCAGGGGAGATACCATTATTGTAAAAGTAGTTTTCCTAGGGTAAGGCTCATCTATTGCATTCTGGATGTGCTGACCCCTGTGATTTCCCCAAAAGTGGGAAAATCAACTGTCTAAGTGGGGGACTGTGTTTGTGGTTTCCCCTGGTCTTTCTAGAATTACTCTTTCCCCTTTGGTCCTTGGTTGTTTTCACTGCCTGCTGCCATAGGCCTGTTAGCCTTGCTGGTTTTCCAGGTGGGCTGCAGGAAGCAGATCCTGGAAAGCCAGCAGTGCAGAATGGTGAGGTCCAAACAGCAAGCAGTCTCTGGTGCCAGTTCAGAGGCCTCCCAGCATGGCAGTGGGAGGCTTCTGGGTGGTGGTGGCTGAACCCTTTTTTACTGTATTTGTTCCAGAAGACGCACATACTTCCCCCCCCCAAAGTGCGTCTTATGGAGCAAAAAATATGGCAACTATGCAAAAAAATAATTTTGAAAAACCTGTCATTTTCACAAGTACAAGAAATATGCATGCTACTGAGTGTATGAAAAAAAAATTCTTTACATCTTTGCCAATGAGAGAATAAAGTTTCAGTTCCTTTTCCTTGCCTATGAAGATGAAAGAAACTAATATTTAAATCTCGAATAGACAGACAGAAAAAGAATAGTAGCCCCCACTACTTTCATTCTCAATGGACTGCCTTCCCTAGCTCTAGTTGTAACTTTATAGTCTACCTAACATGTTGCTCAGTCAGCTGAAGTGCTGATAAAATGAATCTTGTTCTGGACTGGTGAATGCAAGTACAACAGTCTCAGACACTCCCAAATCTGATGATCCAGACACACCTACACAAGTAGCAATGGTCTTCTCTGGAGTGACAGAAGACAGAGCAGGAGGAGACAAATGACTCAGCCCCTCACTCTGCTCCTAAATTGCCATTGACATCACAACCCTTCACTGATAGACTATAAAACAAAGGAAAAATTGGAAGCTCATTTTTTATGTTTCAACACCAATGCTTAATGAGAGGCAACAAGGCATCCTTTACTCAACAGCATACAGATGATAAATGAAAATGAATCTGCAGTTCTAGAGTGCTTAATTGTTTTATTTTGTTATATTGCATAATGGAAGCATTCTGCTATAAACTATGGATGTAAGAATGCCAACATTTCTTACTATGATCACCAGCAAAAAAGATAGCACATTTTTCCCTACATTTCATGAATTAATCTAGTACAGATGTTACCTTTCATGCTGAAGGTGGATGATTTCTTTATAAAGACTGGATTAAGTGAAATAAGATGCAGCAAACATTTTTCTAATGTATTGCACCTAGGATTTACTGAGCTGGTGTGGGTACATGGAATATTCACAAATATTCCCACTGGTGAGTGAGTAAAGCTATTAGAAAGTTTTAAAGTTTCTGTAAGAGGGCAGGGCAGAGCAGGGCAGGGAAGAAAAGGGAAAACTGTTTGGCTGGGATCAAAACCTCATGTAGGATGCAATTGATAAAAAAAATGCAAACAACACAGCCAGTGTTCCGAAGTTTTAACAGTCAATGTAGGAAGGCAGCAGCCATGGTGGCTTGTGTAACTCGTGCAGTTACAGTTATCTGCATAAAGATCATTCTCACAAATAGAAGACCATTAGTCAAGACCAACATATAATTCAATTCTTTTAAAAAGTGTGATTTATGAATGAAGGGACGTGATGGCGCTGTGGGCTAAACCGCAGAAGCCTGTGCTGCAGGGTCAGAAGACCAAGCAGTCGTAAGATCGAATCCACGCAACGGAGTGAGCGCCCGTTGCTTTTCCCAGCTCCCGCCAACCTAGTGGTTCGAAAGCATGCAAATGCAAGTAGATAAATAGGGACCACCTCAGTGGGAAGGTAACAGCATTCCGTGTCTAAGTCACACCGGCCATGTGACCACGGAAGATTGTCTTCGGACAAAACGCTGGCTCTATGGCTTGGAAACGGGGATGAGCACCGCCCCCTAGAGTTGAACACGACTGGACAAAAATTGTCAAGGGGAACCTTTACCTTTACCTTTACGAATGTGGGATATTGTCCTTCTGTATCCACAATTCAAAATGCCCAGGACATGGATTGGCATTGCTACATAATATCATGCCCATGTTGCCAGCCGGAAAAAGAATTCCAGCCTTTACATGGCAAAGAGCAGCCCAAATATTGACACCAAGGACAGCAATCAAAATGGTCTACAGGATACCCTCTTCTGCTCACTGCCAATCACAAAGAGATATCACACAAAATCTCAGAAGTTCACTCTTTTTTTATCTATTAAACACTTCTCACCCAAAAACAAAGCAACTGTAAGGGAGATAAATGTTTCTCCAGCAGACTTGTCGAAACAGCTTTCCAGCTCCACAGGCTGCATCACATACTGTCTTCCAACAATTAGTAGGCAGCAACTTCCTCTTCCTCTTGGAAAAGCTCATCTGGTGGGGGGGAAGGATTGGGAAGGCATAGGCTTTGAGAAGGAAGGCAAAACAGACACCCTGCAAGGGAGTACTCTTTATCTGGGACTTAATCCCCAATGATAACATTCCCTAGAAGGGGATTGCCTCTGATCATGTGCTGAGTGATTTTCCCGAGTCAGCTAGCTACCTCTTCCAAAGAAGACACTTGGGCAGAACGCTGGTATGAGGTACAACCAGCTTCTACCAAGCTTCTACCATGCATGCTCACAGTTATAAAAAAGGTTGTTTTTCTACTAGAAAGTGCTGTCTTCAAAGACCAACATTTCAGCCACTATAGGATCAATTTACTTGAAATATAGAATATCGGGTAATGTGATTAATAGTACTTTAAGACACTAATTTTAATTGTTTTATATTTATTATTTCTTAATTGATTCTCCTGTAGTCTATGTTCATCTGCTTCTGCATGGGGGGGGGGGGTAGGTCCGGTCTGGTTTTTTTTTTAATGGACTAAAAAACTCTTTGCCCAAATATGCCCAAACTTGGCGCACAGCAAGATCGGGTTGTCTATGACTACTGAGACAAAGCTGTTGCTAATCCAAAGAACAATTTCCGAGTTACAAATATTTGTTTTGTCTAACCTCAGTTTTGGAATTGCATTATAGAATGTTGATTCATTCTGCCACACAACATGACAACTGCACTAACCTGCAACTATATCTTTCAGCCTCTTGTAGGTGGTGAGAAAAATAATATGTTTTCTTGTGGTTGTTGTGGGTTTTTCAGGCTCTTTGGCCATGTTCTGAAGGTTGTTCTTCCGAACATTTTGCCAGTCTCTGTGGACAGCACTCTGTGCTCTGGTGCAGTTTGTTTGGGAGTTGAGTATTTATGGCTGTGAGATCAGCTTTTATCCTTTTCAGGAGATGGGTGATTATGGTGATCAGTGTGTTTTTGTTGTGGGTGTATTGTTGTGATAAGGAGGAGAGATTATCTGTCAGTGTGATTGATGGGTGTCGTTAGCTGGTCTTTTGTGTGTAGTCATCACTGGTCCTTATGGCTGGGTAGAGTTCATTGACCTTTTGCACGTTGTATTTTTCAGTGCTGGGAGCCAAGTTTTGTTGAGTTTCAAACTTTTTTCTTTTTTGTTGTCCAGTATTGTGGTGGTGGTTGGAGTTTTTGTGTAGGTACCAAACAAACTGCATCACAGCACAGACCACCACCCACAGCAAAAAAAGAGGCATAATCAAAATACTGGTAGACCGTGCAAATCAGAACTATGAAGCTGAGTATCTCAGCACTGAATTCAACCATCTGAATTGTGCCCTACAGGCAAATGGCTACTCCAAAAATGAAATCACAAGAGCCATCAAACCAAGAAAACAACACCAAACTGAAGAAGAAAAACAGCCACCCACAAATAAAGTATTTCTGCCATACATCAAAGGAGTCACGGACCATATGAGGAAGCTTTTGAAAAAACATAACCTACAAACAGTATTCAAGCCCACCACAAAAATGCAACTACTGTTAAAGTCAGCAAAGGACAGAAGGGACTCCCTCACCATTGCAGGAGTATAGCGGATACCTTGCAGTTGTGGACAGGTATATATTGGAACCACAAAATGAAGCATCCACACCAGAATCAAAGAACATGAGAGACACTGCAGAATAAATCTACCAAAAAATCGGCAGTAGCTGAACATGCCCTAAAACATGCTGGACATGAAATTTTATTTCAAAATACTGAAATACTGAACAACACCAGCAATCATTATGTTAGACTGCACAGGGAAGCCACTGAAATCCACAAACATCAGCAGAATTTCAACAAGAAAGAAGAAAGTTTGAAACTCAACAAAACCTGGCTCCCAGCACTAAAAAATCCAGCATGCAAAAGGTAAATGAACTCTACCCAGCCACAAGGACCAGGGACCACTACACACAAAAGACCAGCTAACGACACCCATCAATCACATTGACAGATAATCTCTCCTCCTTATCACAACAATGCACCCACAACAAAAACACACTGATCACCATAATCACCCATCTCCTGAAAAGGATAAAAGCTGATCTCACAGCCATAAATACTCAACTCCCAAACAAACTGCATCAGAACACAGAGTGCTGTCCTCTGAAGATGCCGGCCACAGAGACTGGCGAAATGTTCGGAAGAACAACCTTCAGAACATGGCCAAAGAGCCTGAAAAACCCACAACAACCATTCGATCCCGACCGTGAAAGCCTTCGCAAATACAATATGGTTTCTTGTTCTTACCTTTGAAAATGGGACAAATGAGAGTTTACTTCCCAAAAATAAACAAAGAAGTTTATTAAACAAATATGCATGCAATTAATGTTTTGGGATATAAATAGCACATTCAAACATTTTAACAGAATTCGGTTTATGTGTTTTCCTACTTTGTAACAAGAGTGCAAAATTAAGCATATAGTTGGACTCAGGTTTATAAGAAACAAAATAGATCTATTTTTCTATTATAATTTTGATTATGTTTTATTATCAACATTCCTATTTCTTGTTTTGAGGGTTTAAACCAGTGGTTCTTAACGTGGGCAATAATGCCCCCCAGGGGGCAATTTCATTTTTCAGGGGGGCGGTAGAACGAAAAGGGGTGGTGTGGGGGCGAAAGAACAGAAGGGGGGCGGTAGGGGGGCACTGGAGCGAGCCAAACCTGTGAAGGCGACTGCAGCCGCAGTGCTGGCAGTAGATCCGGTGCTGCTGCCGCCGCCAGATGATCCAGCTCTTTCTACCTGCCACGTCTTGCCTTTCTCCTTTAGGGGAGCACTGAATGTGGATCGGGTGGAAGGAAAGGGTCTCTTGGGTCCTCATCCTCGCCCCGTGAAGCGCTGCCTCGCACCCGGGTGGGGAGGGAGACTAGGTAGGTAGGTAGGTAGGTAGGTAGGTAGGTAGGTAGGTAGGTAGGTAGGTAGGTAGGTAGGTAGGTAGGTAGGTAGGTAGGTAGGTAGGTAGGTAGGTAGGTAGGTAGGTAGATAAGATATCATCACCTCGGGGAGGGGGGCGATGATAACTTCCTCAATGGCTCAAGGGGGCGTTTCTTTCAAAAAGGTTAAGAACCACTGGTTTAAACTATGTACCTGTCTATCAGGTTCTCTGTTTTTTTTTTAAGGCTACAATTTCATTTACTTTTTGGCTAGTCAGGCTCACAAACGCTTGTCTAATTACCTATGAGACACACTGCTGAGCTAGTTTCATTAAGGCAGCAAATACTGAAATACAAACCGCCAAACATAAGATCTTTATTTAAGGATGTGCCAATGCAGCTGGAATTGAGATTTCAGACCATAATTCAGGTAATTCAAGGATTTCCACCATATTACTCACATATATCCCAGAAGGTGTTCACACAAGGACGCTTGTTTTCCTTTTCAGTGCTTGAAGTTTCCTTTCAGATTGGAATCATACTGTTTGAGCTGCTGGTCAAAGAGGAATGCACTGCATTTCACTCTGACAGAAAACATTTTGAAAGCCACTATACTGTGGAAAGGGATTCCTTTTATTATTCCAGAAGAAAATACACCTCTGGAATTTCTTCTTAAGGTGATGGCTCTAACATTGTTTTCTTTGATATTAAATCACACTCCTTTGGGTTCAAGAGTTAGCTCAAATGGCTATTACATAAATTAATACTCTACCCTCAATGAAGAGCAAAGTGTTCTAACATTACAGCATTAAAGGCATATCATCTCTGCACTGGTGCCAACATATTCTCCTGGTGGAAATGACTACCACCATTAGGAGGTTTTAGATTCTCAGACAGTATGATGAATTTAGAGTTGTTCAGGGAAGGCTCAGGAAAATGCTGAGTGCAAGGTTCAGTCACTTGCAGCAACCTCTACAGAAAAGAATGAAAGGAAGAAATTAGTTTTGCTTCCCAATTTACACTGGGAACAGAGTATATGAAGTAAATCATGTGGTAAATTTAAGTAGACAGAGAGGGGTTAAAAGATGATGAAGTGGGGAATAAAATGGGCACTCTTGGGGGATGTTTGAAGATAGGGGAGAACTAACAGCAGCTAGATTTTCAGCCGCTCTAGCGGGAGAGGGCTTCTTCCTACTTCTCTGCCAGAATGAACAAATCTTCTATCCATCCCCTACCTGAAACTGCTACTGAGGCTTACAATAAATTGGTGTCTCATCCAAAGAACCAGTTTGCGAGACAGAAAGGAGGCCTGGAGGAAGGACTGATGAAAAAGCACATCAGAAAATTAATTCTTGACTGATACTTATATGTGCAATCTGTTCATGTAGCAGCACTATTAGCATTAAAAACTGCCACCAGTCATTAAGCACAGCATGTGGTGGCTGCCCACTCCTTTTCCCCTTCTCCATGTCAGCTGGTAGAGCATGCGCAGTAGACAACCTCCACAAGCGGGCTAATTGGTTCTGAAGGCTGCAGTTCAGCTTGACAGAAGAGTGGGAAATCAGCTCCAGAAGGATTCAGGCACATTTATAATTATTTATCACAACCAAAGGCAGGAATTTGACTGTCAGAACAGACTGAATCCACCTACTTCTCATTTTGTGATAGCCATTGGGGAACTGGTGGTTACACATAGTTACTGGGAAGACCAGTTGGCATGATGTCACAATTGGTGGAGGAGTTGTCCTGTTGCTATGGGCACTGTAGCTGGTGTGTCACAAAGAGTCCCACTTCTCACTAGGTAAGAGGGCACAAGGCTATAGATTCACAGCACAATCCTATGTGTTTCTCTTCAGAAAGAAAGCCATGTGAGTACAACGGGACTTATTTCCACTTAGGTCTGTGCACCATTACAGGCTTGATGCTCTTCTAATTTGTTAGTATATTGATGTAATACTGCACCATGAGGAGACAAATTTGTCTCCTGTTTGCTGTTGCAAAAAAAGACACAGTGGCAACAGTAACAAAAGCAACAGGAGCAGCCATCTTAACACGCCTGGGATCAATCTGCCATTTTCCACCATCACTCAGTAAAGAAACCAGTTATGTGCAGAGGACAGGGTGTTTGATTTACAGTAACAGCAAAGGGGTTCAATTCTTTTCACAGTTATGATAGTAACTAGTTTTCCCAGGACCAGTCTATTCCCCAACCTACTCTATTTATTATTTATTTATTTAAAATATTTTTTACCCCACCTTTCTCCTTGAAAGGATCCAAGGTGGCTTACATCATTAAAAACAGTATTTAGAAGCTAAAAACAGCAAGTATACAAATATTTGAAAAGAATTAAACAAGTACTACATACATTAAAATGGTAAATAAAAACAATATTGAAACATATTTAAAACAACAGAGCACAACCGTCCATTTAAAACCCCTTTCAGGCCATCAGTCATTAAGGAAATGCCTGCCTACAGAGAAAGGTCTTTGCCCAGTATGTCACCTTGACTTTACTTAGGACAAATATGATGGAGACATCAACATCTTAGTTAATAACATCATAAACACGGTTCTCATAAATTTCCTGTAATAAATGAGCTTTAGTCCATTAGGTAATATTCTAAAGCAGGGATGGGGAATCTTTTAGGGGCACAATTTCAATTTAGGAAGTTCCTCAAAGGCTTCATTCTATTTGTGACTGGGGCTAAGGGGATGGAGTGTGGACAAGGAGAGAGTAGGTGGCAGTAGCAGCAAAATATGTGGAGCCAGATCTAATTTCCACATAACAGTTTTCTTGCCTCAAAATCACAGCTCAAATCTGTGCAGGCTATTTAAGTGCACATAACTTTAAATATCATTTGTATCTCTAATAACTTATTAGATATATAAAAAAATCAGCCAGAGTTATGGGGCAGGTTATGGAACCTCTGGGGAATTCTTAAGGACCATCCCTGCCTTGCCAGATTGATTGATTGATTATTCGTTCCTTCATTCATTCCATTTTATACTGCTCCATAGTGAACAGGGACTATCTGGGTGGTGCACAAACAGCCATTGTGTCACATACAACAACAACAACAAAACCAATAGTTATACATATTAATAATCACCCAATAGCAAGATGTAATATTACTGTTTCAAATGAAACAAACAGATTACAGGAAATTTTTTGCTATGGTTTGTTTTTTAGATTTAGAAAAATCATTATGCCATCATCTTGTTTGTTATACTTCAAACATTTAACAGGAAGCTAAAAAAAACCACCAGGTTTTCAAAATTGTTTCTTTTCACTTTGCCTGATGATGCCATCAAAAACCTAGAAAGTAACATACAGTATTTGTCTTGGTTCACTTTACCAACCTTTCAGAGCACATTATATTTCCAAACTGAAAACCCTATTATTAGTTTTGCGTTTTTTTGTTTGAAGGCTTCTTTTCCTTGACCTGAAGCCTTTTGAAAATACTAGCCATTCATTTCCTGGTGACATGCAGCATAAGAATTGTTCTCTCCTTCTAGTATAAAATTTTGATTACTGGTATTTATCACAGAAAGAAAAGGAAGGGAGAAATGTAGTTTCTGCTTTTAAGAGAAGTCCAGTGGTGATACCTTTAAAATTAAATCTGCAGAATAATTTTATTTTAGCAACATGCTACTAATTTGACAGAGCATATCAAACATTTTGCTTCTCTTCTTAGCAAGAACAATATTATAAGCAGCATTAATTTCATGAACCACAAATGCATCACTGTTGTCCCTCTGATTAAGCTGCGGCTCAGCCCTTTAAATGTCACCTGAAGGTACTTACAAATGGAACTGTTTCTAGGGTGCTTCTGATGCAGTGTTTTGCATTTAATAAATGCTCTCCAGACCTATGGCAAACTTTTTAAAGTCTCTCTATAATAGATAATGTGGGTATGGAAAAGAAAGGGACAAGATGTTGGGGTGCATGTGTTTGTACATTGAGCAATGCATCTTGGTACTCTGTGGATACAATATTTTAACATACAGTGGTTCTTGCCAAAGAAAGCTCAGCCACTTAAAAACATTGGAATTGGCCAGGTGGTCCTCTTCTTGTAATAATGGCTAAAATCCTCTTATGTAGTTATGCGAACAGTGTTAACTTTGGGAGGTGAATGCCCTCAAATTCAGAAATCACCATAGGCATTATCTACTGCCTGTTGAGTTTCACAGTTTGACATGCAAGAGGTAATGTCTCCGGTGATTTCTTAACTTGAGGGAATTTAACTCAAAAAGTTATGCCTTTTGTGTTACACCAACATAATCAGGCAAGAGGATCTTGAACCATATCCTCAAAAGTGTAATGCTTTTTCCCCTTCTCATATGAAGTATTACCACCATCATCTTAGACTAGAGAGAAGAAAAGAAAGACTCATACTCTAAGATTCCAGTAAGCTGAGTGCTTATGTACCCCTGCTTTTGTTGACCCCTTGGTAAAGGTGATAGTTTTTTTTTCTTTTTTTTCAGCTATGTCACACTTCATCCTACTGACAAGTGACAAAGCCAAATTCAGTTTTCAGTGCTGCTTTGGGAGGGCCACACAGCAAAGAGGCAACTTCCAAGAAATTTCTAGGTAAGTGAAATGAATGTCGCTTGAGACAGAGAAGAAATCGTATGTCCTTGTAAAAAAAAAACCTTACCTCCCAAGACAAGCAACAGGAAAATATGTGTTTTTCTTGGAAATGGTACATTTCCAAACCTTTCATATTTGTGAAGAAGAAGTGTTTCTGTGGCTGTCTGAAGAAGTAGGCTATATCCACAAAAGCTCACAATGAAACAATTTGCTCGTCTTAAAGGTGCCACTATATTTTATGTTGTTATATTTTGTTATTGAAATAGATTAACATGGCTACCTCTCTGAAAACAAGGGGGGAGTGCAAAAACCCATCCATATGTTTGGGAACAACACATTATTTAAAATTTATATATTTTTTAAAAAATATGCACCAGAACTCTTTAATCAATGGGAAGACTGCCTTACAACATCATAAATTAGTAAAAATGTATGCTGTTTGTGTATATAATTTGAGAAAAAAATACACATGAAGATACACCAAAAATTCTATTTAGATAGGAGCAGAACCTTATACAGAGTAAGGGCAGAATAAAAAGACTGATTAGATTCAGAGAAATTAATTAATATGAGAGTGCTTTTGTCCCAGCATTGCTAAAACTAGTGAAATTTCACAGTCACCTGTGAGAGCCTTGTTGTTTTTGGTGGAACAGATTAAAGACTAACATATCTACATCTCTAGAAACATTGACGAAATGTGAGAGTTGTGCTTGGTTAGAAAATCTATGGGAAGCAAACAAACAAACAAAAAGCGCATTATATCTGGGACTATATTAGCCCCCCCAACTAAATTTTGGCTGAAGTTGGTGATTTTTTTTTAATGATGAGGAAAAGTATTTGAGAATGATTGACAGAAGCAACTAGCATTTAGGTAACACTAAGTACGTATCTCAGGCTCCACAGATTCCTCTCTAAAGATATCCAAAGCACTGGAGGAGGTCATCATTACATTTTGACGTGCACATCATTTATTTATTTATTTATTTTATATCCCCCCCCTATCTGGTCAGGTTAGGAACCTCATAGCTCCTGGGTTCCACTTTGCAATTTGTGGGGCATATATGGCATGTGACAACTACTTCAACTTTATACCCTTTTTGGTATTTAAATACACCATTGCAGCACAAAGTGGAAAAGAGATTCACTTTCAAAATGCTGGCTGACTCAGTGGTTTAGGCATCCAGTTGCAAAGCCAGAGATTCGGAGTTTGATTCCCTACTGTGCCTCCTTGACAGCGGTTGGACTCCGTGATCCATACAGTCCCTTCAAGCTCCGCAGTTCTAAGATGATGAAGAAGGTGGTGATGAATAAAGAGGGTAAAAGAAAGGCAATTTAACGGAATTGACCTAAATATTTGGCCATGCTCTGCTTAAGGATTAGAACTAAGGATTTAACTATTCCTTGTAATGTTATAAAGGAAGAGTTTTACATTTCCACTTTTAAGTCTCCTTTAAGCTTCTCACAGAGATCAAATGAAGTTTGTTTGCCAGATCTTTCTATATATGAAAACCTGTTCTCGGCATTAGACCTTTGAAAGGGAGAGAGAGAGGGAGGGAGAGAGGAAGTGAGAGGGAAGAGAAGAAGGATGTACTAAGCTCTGTAAATCCGGTTAGCAGGATAAGCCTCTCTAAATCATTTTCCCCCTACTCGGATATTCTAGCAGTAGCAGCAGTTTTTCCCAACTTGATCCTATTTTCTTTGTGGCTTGGCTTGCAAGCCCTCCATTGAAGCAGGTAAGACAGGCTGAGTAGCTGCAGTCTTACACAATCTCCAGCTTGTAGTTAGATATTTTAGGAGCTGGGTAGACGGGCCAGGCAGCCCAGTTCTAGAAGGAACATCCTTTAGGAATGGGATTAGGAAGAGGGTTGAATGTTTCATAGAACAGTCTAATGTCAATCTACCACACCCGCAACCCTGTACATTGTTTGTTTCTATTGCACCACTTTCAGTGGAATTTGAACAGTCACTGTGGGAAAGCTAAATGCTCAATATTAAAGCATATCTCAATCTTGACATCTCATCAGAACTTAGAAAAATCACTTCTTGAAGTAGGGGGCCTGTAGCTCCCAGAATATGCTAGTAGTCCAAAAATATATCTTGTTCAAGCTCTCCATTTTAGAAAATGGTCCCTGAGGCAAAATGTCCACTCCCAATCATGAATTAAAACTAGAAGAATGGTTCCTTTTTATATTTTTAACTTTATTTTCACATACAAGGGAAGTTTTCCTTCACCTCTGCTGATTTTTTTAAAGGACTAAGTAAATGCCAACCTGCATGCAATGCTAAATGAATATTTTTGATTGCCATGGAACATCTTAGAGATTCTAATAGCAACAGCTGGGGGAGAGGGGGGAGAAAATAGAACTTCATGATGGGAAGATTATTTTTATAGCCCCACCTCCAAAAATCTTCCCATTTCAACTGTCTGACAAAAATCACTTTTCCTCTGAAGTTATGATTTACGTCAGAAGGAAAGAGATTATCAGCAAAGAGGTCTAACCCTTGTATTTCAGCATTTATTTATTTAAGATATTTTACCCCACTTTTCTCCTAAAACAAAGAGGCTCAAAAAAGAACAAGATGTGAAAGCTAAAAACAGTAAAATAAACAAATATTTAAGAATTAAATAAACATAATGTTAAAATGTTAGATAAAAACATTACTAAAATGATTTAAATACGAAATATATAAACATCATCCTGTTTTAAAATGCATCTTAAACAGCTAATCTAAGTCTATCAAGTTTATTAATACGTATGCCATGAACCCGGTCTGTTCAGCAGTCAAAACCAAACTTCACCTAAAAAGCCTGATGACACATCCAATTAGAACTCCTGTTGATTGGGTTTAAGAAATAAATAAAATCAAGTTAAAATAAGGTGTCTCCATGATATAAATTCAACAATTAATTTTATGCCTGGGGAGTGTTTTCTGTGTGTGCTTTGCAGCTGGGAGGCAAGACAAAATATTCTTCCACCAGAAGGCTGTTCATTTTAAACTGTATACCAAACTAAATTATTTCAACCGGTTTGGCATATGTAAAGCCCTCTGTTGGAGTAAATTTTGCCATACTGGCTGTAGGGGAGAAATGGGAATGGAAAACAGGAGGACCAGCCATGGCAGAGGCAGGAGGAGGAGCACCAGGTTTCACTGCCTGGATCAGCTGCCAGGGCCCCCACCCAAGCCTGCCAGACTGCCCCCTGACTCGGTCACCCCTCCACTGCCTGATTGCTGGCTTGCTCACTCAACCACCTTGCTGCTGCCCGATCGCTGATACTACAGTATCATTATCTGAAAATTTAGATGGTCTGCCTGCCTGCTTGCTCACCCACTCACTTACCCGCTTCCTCTTGCTCACTTGCCTACCGCCTGGATCAACTTCCAGACCCCCACCCGCCAGTCACCCTACCATCTGTCCACCTGTTTGCTTGCCCCCCCCATCACTCACCCACTTGCCCATTGCCTGCCCTGTTTCTCCTGCTGTCACAAAGGCTCATGTCGCGTTTTCCTCTCGCTGCCACCAGTGGATTACCTCAATCCACAATATAAATGATGTTTATCTGAACACTTCATTTGTGAACAGAAACAGAACTTATTTATTGAAGTGAAGCAGATTGAATAATAGAGATTTCTCAGATAAACATTATACACAAGCAAATCATCAACAGTTCTCTCAGTACTTACTCCTTTTCTCTACCTATTTTCATAACCAGCTCTATCTCTCAGTATTTGTTCCCTCTCTCTCTGACTAACCAGCCCTTATCTGACTCTTCCTTCTCCCACCAAGCCTCATATAGCTGCTTACTCCACCTCTTCAGTCCTCTCATAGGTTCATGCAAACCAGCTCATGACTATGAATAGCATGAATGACGTGGGCAATCGTCACATTGACTTTAGCCCATTTTTTAAAAGATCCCTCTGCCACTTTATTCTGGCTGTGGAAATGGGCCCTAAGGCCAAATCGGAGTAGTGGGAGAGAAGCATAAAATAAGCATTGCTAAAACACAGCTAAAACAGCACATTTGCTTCACAAATATAAGAAGTAAGGAACTGTGGAGTTTGATTTGGAAAGGACTGGTAAATGGGAACTGAAGTTTGGCTATTGGTACAATGAAGGAATCAGCCACAGCAAACACAAAACTGCCACCAGCCTCCAACAAAACCAATGATGCTGCAATGTTTGTCTCCTACTAGAAGAACTTGTTTTCCTTTGCATTTTCCTTTTATGGTGCAACTTTTTGGAGATATGTCATCTGGCTTTTCTTTCCTTGCCTGATTGCTAAATCAGTTCAATACAACTTGGACCAATCTGGACTCAGTTCAGACTGATCTGATCTGGAATTAGTCCTAATCAGTCTGAAGCAGCCCAATTTAGTTTTGAACTCAGCTTAAACAGTTGCATAGCCCTACAGTAACATCCTGTAGAGTCGTGTGTTTTTTTGGTATAATATAATGATTAAAGTATCAAACCAAGATTGGGAAGACTGAGGTTCAAATCCCCATTCACCTATGGAACTCTCTTGGTGGCTTCAATCCACTCAATACCATTCCACCAAATCTACCTTACATGATTGTTCTGAGGATGAAATATGGAGGGAGAACTCTGTACACTCTCCTCTGGAGGTAAGTGTATGTGTAATAAATCAATAAAGTTCTAGCCGCCTAGAGTGGTCCTCACTGACCAGATAGGCGGGGTATAAATAAAATAAAATAAAATAAAATAAAATAAAATAAAATAAAATAAAATAAATAAATAAATAAATAAATAAATAAATAAATAAATAAATAAATAAATAAATAAATAAATAAATAAATAGATAAATAATGGAATGATGCAATCACACCTGTCACAAAGAGATACCACAAAAATTGATTTGCCCCATTGGAGACTGTTTGGAAGGATATAAAGCTAGAGGGGTGTATCAGACAGAGACATAATAGTCAACTTTGAATGCAGGCAAATTTAGCCTCTTAACTAAATGGGCTTACAGAACTCCACTCTTTTAGACAGCAGTGTGTTTTATTTCATTTACCAAAGATGGCTATAAAGCCCTGGAGCATTTGTGGTTCCTTTGGCTCATTCTTTTGAGTGGGACTCTGGAATCTCTTTAGCAAGCCCTGCCAGGATGGTACCACTGCATGGATATGTACTTTGGGATCACAAGTTATTTAGCACAGTTTGGAAATGTTACTACAAGTTACTAAGCATCAATTCACATCAGCTTCCACATAGCATTTCTACAAAAAGAGTCTTCGGGTTGTAAAATCTGCCACTGAGGAAGACTGATCTCCTGGTTATTCATGGAAATACAGCTAATGGACATAAACTAGGCAATAATACAAGACCAGGTGTGTTTCTTGGCCAATAGACGCTCAAACGTGATTGAGCCCAGAAGCAAATTGCAGATGGACGGATGTTTTAACATGCCTAAGGAGGATGTGTATTTCTGGATGGCGCTATCATCAATAAAACAACAATTTCTTATTGTGTACTAATTTTGATCTCCAGAACATCTCAAATGATATGTGACCAAAAATAAGGTCCACAGATCATGTCAGCCACGTGGTCCAGACCAGCCTTCCTCAATGATATGCTGGTTTACAATTCCTAATTTTCCCAGTCAGTGGCAGCACTAACTGTGGATAATAAGGCTTGTTGTCCAATCCATCCCAAGTTAGCAAAAACTATCCTAAACTTTCTTCCAGGAGATCTCTTCTTCCCTCCCTCCCCTGGTTCTTACAACCATTAGCTGTCAGTGAATGACTTCTGGAGATGAGTCAGTACCCAATTAATGTTCTATTATGCACACATATTTTTATGACAAAAACGAAATGCTTGATGCTTCATTTTCTCCCTCAGTACAATGCTTTGTCCAATTTTGATTTTATAATCAGGATTAGCCATAGAGTCAGCTGTGTGACAGCTATTTATAGCCTCACCTGAACTAAGGAATAATCAGAGCTTGGGAACATAACCTTCTATTCTCATCTTCCCAACCAGTGGTTATGGTGTCTTTTGGGAGAGGGGGAGGATTGCCGCCTCCCAGAACATACTTCTAAAATCTGCTAAGAATTGCCTCCAGATGAGAAGGCAGTGAATTTTCAGTAAACCAAAGAGACTTGATCTGCCCCTGGCCACACCTTTTTTGACAGTCAATGTACAACAATCTACAATGTACAATTGCATACTGCAAAGAAATGGGCTACTAAGATATTTTCTGAGCTGACGGATTTTGTGGAGTTATTTGAACAGGCATGCTTAAAAACAGCCTCACATGTTTCTCTTTCTTTCTTTTTCTTTCACATTTTATTAAAGTTGCTGCTGCAATATTAATGTAAAGTACCACAGTCAGGTAAACATCTATGTATTTGGGATATGGGTTGTTTCAGGGTGAAGAATTACCTGGCTCCTACAAAAATCTGACTGTCTGCTTAGATCAACTTGTTGTCTCATTGTAGAAAAGAGGGTGGTGAGGGAAAATCCTTAAGGCAGATGTATGGGCATATGGAACAGTGGGGTGGAAATCTTAGACCATATTTCTTCATTTATTTTCTAGATAGTCAGAGACACAAAGCGGTAGCAATATCATAGGGGAAGAAAGGAGAAGGAATTAAATTTGTAATAAAAGTTATATGGAGAAATCTATAGAGGGTTTTCCTTCCCCTATACCTGGAAAAAGCTGATAATGAAAAGCATGGGAGGGGGAACTACATGCTGTCCTCACTCACTCGTCCTTTCTTATCTATATTCATGGGTTTTCAGGGGCCCAGCAGTTACATGTCAAAATGATGAGTCTGAAGCTTGTTTCAGGACAAAGCATCAATCTGCTGGTGCATACTGTGTCTGACCTGATACAATTTAAGAAGTACTGCAGGCTCTACGATTCCTCTACAGAATGTAATTTTTTGAACTCAGTCCTCTGTTGATAGACAAGATATCCTATCAAAGCTGCCTCTCTGAATCCAGGAAGGAGCTGTCCCAGGAGTATATCCTGATGGTTTTCCCAACCTGTATTCACATGGGTACTAACAACAGCCTTACAACTGATGCTTTTCTCTACTTAACATGTACCTCTGGCTCTCTGCCCCTCCTTCCTTTTACTTTATTTCCCAGGCAGTAGGGAGCATATCATTTGTCCAGTCTATGCACTTATTTTTCTTAGATTTCCTCCCACACGCTTTCTTCTTGGGAGTGTGTAATTGTTGCCTTCCCTCCAAGTGTGGCAAATGCCACAGCCAATCAAAGTGATACTACAGGGTAGGAACAATACGGGCTGCCAGGGAAAATGGCCCATCTCTGACCTATTCTATCCCTTGTCCCATAAAATGGAGTAGAGCTAACCTCTGACCATTCGAGTAATGCCAATACAGAGGGAGAAATAGAAATGATATCCCAGCACAAGACAAATTATGGATCTGCAGTTTTTAGTTTTTCGAGAGATAGTTGTGTTAGTCTGTGTCTGCAACAATAAAAATACCCCCCAAGCTACTGCAATATCTTGAAGACTAACACATTTATGTAATTGTAGCTTTTGTGGACACAATCTGCTTCAGCAGACACAGTGGTTCAGTCACCTCTTTACAGGACAAGCTGTACAAAATGTCTGATTATTGTGTGACAAGTCAAAACAACATTCCATAAAGCAGTTCTAGAAACAGGAGGAGCCCATGCAAAAAAGTCTAACTTTGATCAGGAACAAATCTGGCACAGTTGAGGCTGATTTCTGCCAAATTTGGGGATATTTGGTCAAACAATTTTAAAGCTATGATTAAAAAAAAAAAAGAACAGAATTGATTTACCACCACCCTAGCTCAGATACAAGAGACCAGAAACTACAGGAGTTAAGGAACTAATAAAGTAAATGTAAAAGGTCTATTTTTCTTTTGTTACAAGAATATGTCTTACATTACCCACTTCCCTTTAATTGCAGAAAATCACTCTTGTGGGGGCTGAAGTATGCATCTGTTAAAACAGTAGATTTTGCACAGGAAAAGACCAATAAAGGCTGACAAAATCAACAAAGGCTGCAGGTCATAGGGACCTTCGTACACTTACTTTGCAGCAACAGAAATAGAAACCTGCAGCCTCTGCCTTGGCTTTCTGACTCCTTCATTTTAATTTAGTTTTTTCTTTCTTCCTATTGGTAGTTATTTGTCCCTTGCCACATTTCTCTTTAGGAGAGGAAAGTTATTGGCACAGGATGTAGAGAGAGAAGGAAAGGAAAAGACCCTTGAACATTTGAAGCTGCAATCCTATATTATTTCCGTGGGAGAAAACTTCACGAAGCTCACCAACATTTATTTTTTTGATGGAGTTTTTCCAACCTTGCATGCTTCCTGTAGCTAAGTGACTGGGAGGGAACTTTCTGGGCTGGTGTAGCTGTCAATCTGTCCAGCACTAACCAATTGTTCCCTCCCATAACCCTGCTAAGTGTTCCTCTTTTCCTCTCCTTAGTCTGTTGGATGCAGTGTTGTTTACTGTTGTTCTGTTAATAACTGTGAGTAATGAGATATTTTTAATTCTTTCTGCTAATAATATCTCAGAGTGAATTACTGATACCTAAAGTACCAGTGAATGAAAAAGGGATGGACTATCTATGGGACTTGCAGCTATTCTCATGGGAAACTCTGTACTTTTATTGTGTAACCAAAAGAGAATTCTACTAGAAATTCAGAACTCTGCAACATTTTTGTGTAGGCATGGATGAAAACTGCCCTGTTGTTTTAAATCTTGCAGCACAGCATCCACAAGGAGGGATATATTGTGAATTTTCTGTTGTTTTTGGTTGAGGGTTGTGGTTAAAGAAATGCATACTATTCTCTGGGGAGATCCAAGGCTGCACTGAATTCCTAATTAACACAAAAATGGCTAGTTTTTCAGGAGGTTTGCCAAGCAGATTCCACACTTCTTCCTTTCTTTTTCCCTAACCTCCCATCTTATAGAGAAGGTTAATTTGCATGTCAATTGCCCACTTGCCTGTGACCTCTTCTCCTTACTGGACATAAGACTTTCACAGTAAGTCCACAGCCTGTTCCTTCTTGGGAGGAAAACAAGTCCATATATCAGCTTTTCCCCTTGCTTCAAATCCAGGGGATATTGCAGCCTCATGAGAGCCTCAAGTCCAGCAGACTGAAGCCACAGAGTACCGTAGCTGATGACGTGACAGGAATCTCCAGCCAGCCTCCACCCATATCAGTTGGTTTATTACCTTCTGGACAAAATATCTTCGCAGAGCACAGGTGCATCTGAAGGCAAGCAACCACAGCTTTCTTTTATCCCTTTTTTTTGGGGGGGGAGGGGCTTCCATGCCCAGTGAGACCCTCTTCCCCTTTGTTCAGGTCTCCTCCTATGGCCAGCAAAAGTAGGGTTGTCTTCAGGATGGTGTGAGAAGAAAGGACTAATTCTTTCTTTTTGTCCAACAATTGAACAGTAAAGAAGAAGGGGCTACAGAGCAGTGACATTTGGCAGCCATGCCACTCCTCTGCTGTTACACTATGCAAGTGGAGGCGAGGAGGGGAGAAAAAATGCATTACAACCCAAGGGGTACAGATTACCTGTTGCTGATCTGGACCAATTCACAACAGGTCTCCAGGATTTCAAATATTTCCCTAGCCTCACCTCTAGATCCCAGGGAATGAACCTGGAAACCTCTGCACACAAAGCATGCCAACCAGAGACAGGAGGCATTTCTGTCAAGGACTATGACTTGCAGAACCCCACACCCTGCATTGCCATTGTGATATAATAAGGTATTCCACTGGACATTACCCAGCTGTTGCAAATTCTTTCCTCCAGTGTGAGAGCAAGCAATCAAGTACTCCCCACCCCCCACCAATCATGATGTTCACAGTTTGGACAGAAAAGTCTCCAGTATTTTCTTTCCCTTTTGTGAAGTTAACCACACCCCTTCTCTTTCACACATAGACACACAGAGCAAGTGTGTTCACAAAGATGCAAGCAAACCATTTTTGCTTTCTTTTCTTTTTTGGAAGTCCAGGAAACAATAAGGCAGCAGCTATTATTTTAAAATGGGTGTACATTTGTACTAAATCAATCAATCAATCAATCAATAATCAATCAATCAATCATCAATCAATCCATCAATCAGAAGGTCAGAATTCCTCTGAGACTTTTTAAAAATTGCCTTATCCTTTCAAAGAGAAAATGTCATGAGATTTCCCAAGGCATGATTTTTACATTGCTAGTTGTTGGTCTCTTTCTGATCAAATGGCCTGTCACCTTGTGCTTGCTGTGTATACTTTGCTTCATAACATAAAGAGACATTGATTTTATGTTGAAATCTGAGTTTTACACCAAATACATTATGCACAAATTGTGAAAACCACAATAGGAAAAAAATCCATTTGGCACTTTAGTCTTTCACTGAAGCTGAGATCCTTTCAGGCAGTTTCCATGTGCTCTTGGTGCAATCTTGTCATGTCAGGAAGACCAGATTCAGATAAACCTCTGCAGCAGTGCTCAGAATCCTACTGGTTCCTCATATGCAACACAAGACCAATTGCAGAAGAAGGAAAGTTTTCAAGAAGTAGTCTGTTTAAACACTACCCAGTGATCCTTGTAAAGTATTAATGCTGCACATCTATATCTCTCAACTCAGTCTATCAGCTTTGCAGTTCTCTGCTGCATACAGGAAGTCAAAGCACTGGGTTTTTTTCCTTCACAACATAAATTTAAGGATGTATCATCATCCTCAAGAGGGCATAGTGATTATATATATTTTCAGTACACACACACACACATACACACACATACAGAGAGAGAGAGAGAGAGAGAGAGAGACTGGAAACATTGATGGAAAATTTGGAGAGCCAAACAACTTTTTCAGAGGGTGTACCAATGCCATAGTCCCCAATTATGCATCTGAGTGTCATTGTTTTTGTCTGTTTCTGAGGACAGAAGCTGAGGGACAGTTTTAAATGAAAGACTCATTGAGGAATAGAAAAAAGGGGGAAAAGCATGAGCTTAGCAGATTCCTTATTCATTGTGCCATTTTAATGGTGTCAGGGAGACTGAACACATTCCATTAAAAGATCTGAGAAACATAAAGATGCCATAATAACAAGCAAAGAAGAGGAGGAGGAGGAGGAGGAGGAGGAGGAAGGGAGGTGTTATTTATTACATGTGTTCAAGGGCTGATAACCAAAATTTCCAGATAAGACATAGGCACATAGGCAGTGTCTTACTCAGCCTTCAATGAGCAGAAAGTCCCAACAGTGTAAGAAGACAAAATCATGCCATTTGTAGAAGCGTTGTCATTGCACAATTAGAGGTGGCGGGTTCTTCATGCTTGTTGTAACACTAAGATACAAGTGGCACAATTCTACATTACAGTGTTGGTTGGTCTTTCTGCTCAGTTGGACCTGAGTGATTTGTGGACTATAGGATCCGCTCTTGGTCATACTCAGAATGCAGTCACTGAAATCAGTGAATTTACTCTGATTTGAGATTGATGACTTAATTTTACTTTATTCCTACTACATTTATGATGTTCTTTCTTTCCAGAATATAAAGAAATGTATGAATTATGGTCAATTGTTGATAAAAATTAATTTAAATAAATTTCTCATCCAAATTCAATTAGTACAATTGTTTCCAGCACAAAAAGCATTACGCTTGTCTGACGTATAGCTGTTAAAAGATTAGGAACCTATCAGAAATAGAGTGGAGTAAGAGGGACAGATGGCAGCCCTAATGCTCAACAGACATTGATTGAATCCACTGAGATCTGAAGCCAATGAAAAGAAACTGATAAAACAGGGAGAAGAAAGAAGGAGGGAAAATCAGAAGAAAGACCTCAAGAGAAATCAGACCACACATCATAATCAGAATGAGATACAGAGCCAGAAAAACAGGAAGTAGCTGAGCCAAAACATACCAGAGGCATGATGAGGAAAAAACAAAAAGGTAGTAACCAACAACAAGATGACTAAAAAACAAATGAAGATCTTTTCAGTCAATATAAATGGCTGGAACTCACTTCAAAAATGGAAAAAGACCTTTCTACAACTGCAGAAACAGAAATCTGATGTAATTTTTGTACAAGAAACCCATATGGAAAGAGCAAAACAGAAGCTGTTGGAATGTTCAAGGTTAGGAAAATTGTTTGCAGCTTCGGACATAAGTAAAAAGAAGAAAGGTATGGCTATGTATAGAAAGAAAGCATTGGAACCAAAACTAATTTTTTTAAAATATATCTCCTCCCTTCTGTAGGGGCCACAACATTTCTCTATACTTGACAGTAAACCACCCTCATGTTAAAACCAGTCGACCTGTGAACTCAGGAGACTATAAGGGAGTCCTGTGTCATTGCTGCTGCACAAAATTTTGCTGCAGAGCATGTAATAAGGGAGTCTTGATAGAAAAGAAGTAGCCTGATGTAAAATTCATCAGGTCTCCCTGGATATCTGAGAATGATTGGGCTCAAGAGGTTAGTGCGTAGATCTCTATAAAAAAAGACAGTACAGCAAGACATGACCTACAGTTTCCACTTGGCCATCATTACATGGACACAAGCAATCCAAAATAGGTATACTGTATGTTGAAATCTTCCTTCCATTAGTTTAGAGGGTAAAAATTAAGTCTTGCTAATGTAAAGGCTCTTCTTGTCTTTGTTGACATTGTGTTCTTCAGATATGAAGATATTGTAAAGGCATTATTAGTAACAACACTGTATTTGCCTGACTGACTCACATGCTCTTGAAGTTCTATGTCCCAGGTTCTTTGTTTGAGTGCTGCTTTAGCACTGACATGCCCCTTTTGAAAGTTGTAATTTCCGTTCTGATTGAATGGAGTCAAAAAGTGACAACTGTGCCAAGCTTTCTGAGGAGAAGAGAAGGTTTAGCCAGTAATTAAACATGTGGACTTTGGCATGTGCTCTTATGGCAATTAGGCCAGCCTCTAAACGAAGGGCTACATTAGGTGTACAGGGGGGTACAGTCAGAATAGATATCAAAAATATTTATATTTTAACCAAATAATATGTTTTATGAAGTGGCTGTACACCTTTTTAAATTCCATTTTGTGTATTTTAACCACATAATATGTTTTATGAACTGATTTTATATTTTGAAACTGCATTTTGTATATATTAACCATAAATATGTTTTATGAGCTGGTCACCTGACTGTAATAAGTAAATAAATTCATTCAGCAACTAATTTTTGCCTCGGACAATGGAAGGATATTAAGGGTGGAAATCCAAAGAGAATAAATGAAAATGCTAATTATTAATATTTATGTTCCAAATGGAAATCAAGATGATTTCTTTAAACAATTACAACTAGAACTAACAAACAAATATTATGATCACTATTGCATGATAGGAGATTTTAATGCTGTTGTTGACAAAGAACTAGACACAAAATCAGATAAAATAAAAAAGAGAGGAACAATCTCAAGAAATTTTCTACAATTGGTGGAAGAAGTAAATATCATAGATGCCTGGAGGACATGTTAGATAAAGGTAAAGGTTCCCCTTGACATTTGGTTCAATCATGTCTGACTCTAGGGTGCAGTGCTCATCCCCATCTCTAAGCCATAGAGCCAGCATTTGTCCAGAATGCCATTACCTTCCCATAGTCATTGTACCTATTTATCTACTCGCATTTACATGCTTTCAAACTGCTAGGTTGGCAGGAGCTGGGACAAGCGACAGGAGCTCACTCCATTGCGTGGATTCAATCTTACGACTGCTGGTTTTCTGACCTTGCAGCACAGAGGCTTCTGAGGTTTAACCCGCAGCACCACCACATCCCCACTTTGGGTAATATGGAGGACATGTTACTCAAAGACAAAAGACTATACTTTTTACTCTAACAAATATAAATCGTGGTCAAGAATTGATGCATGTTGGATCTCAACAATCCTAATGAAAGAATTGGAGCAAACAGATGTTTTACCTAACACGTTTGCAGACCACAGTCTCATTTCATTACAACTGGGTAGCAAAGCAAGAGAATTTAATTAGAAGCTCAATACTTCACATTTAAAAAATGAGGAGTTTAGCAGGCAAATAAAAGAAGACATGGACTTCTTCAAACAGAACATGAAGCCAGAAACACCAATGACAAGAGAGAGAGAGGCAGAAAAAATATAAGATTTTGAAAAATAGATTAGCCTCAGTTGAACTACAGCTGAAACAAAATCCATCAAATACAGAACTGAAAGACAATATAAAGTTAGTACAACACCAGATAAATATATTGCTCATTGAGGAAACTGCAAAGAAGCTTAAATTTGCAAAGCATTTTTTTTGAAAACGCAAATAAGCCAGGGAGATGTTTAGCATATAAATTAAGGAAAGAGAAGAAAACGATAATACAAACATTGAAAGATGAAACAAGGAGTGAGAAATTTAAACAAGAAGAAATAAAAAAGATTGTTGAGGACTATTGTTGAGGACTTCTAATGAAATTTATACAATGAAAAGGAAGTAGACAAAGAATCTCAGAAAGAATATGTACTGAAATACAATAAAATGAAACTGACTAAAGAGCAAATGCAGTCTTTAAATGAGCCTTTAACATATGCAGAAATTATATAAGCTCTCAAAAATCAAAAAAAGAAAAGAAAAGAAAGGGAAATCACCAGGCCCAGATGGTCTTCCAGCTGAATATTACAAAGAATTAGAAAATTTATTGCTTAAACCATATAAGAAACTCTTGGAATTTGTTGAAGAAAAGGGAGAATTGCCACCAATGTGGTCCGAAGCGATAATTTCTCTCATACATAAGGAAAACATGGAGGGTAAAGAAATCAAAAACTACAGACTGATCTCATTACTAAGCATGGATTACAAAATATATGCAACCATGTTGGCAACTAGATTGAAAAGAATCTTAATACAGACAACACATCAAGACTAATCGGGCTTCCTTCCAAAAAGGCAAATGAAAAATAATGCAAGAATAATCTTAAATACTTTGGAATACTGTGAAGCTCACCCAGAAAAGCAAATGGCTATAATATTCTTGGACGCAGAGAAAGCTTTTGATAATCTGAATTGGAATTTTATGCTACGCCAATTGGAAGTGCTGTAAATTGGAGAAAGATTTTTGAAATTAATTAAATCACTCTATACCCCACAAAAGGCAAAAGTTAGAATCTATGGAGAACAGACGAAAGAAATACAAATACAGAAAGGTGCAAGACAGGGGTGCCCACTCTCTCCATTACTATTCATTCTTACTTTAGAAATATTAACAGAGCAAATTAGAGATTAAAAAAAAAGAAATAAAAGGCTTGAAAGTAAGAGGTCATACCTTTAAGCTCCAAGGTTTTGCAGATGATCTAGTTTGGAGATGCTGATGAATTTTGGTGATATGGCAGGAATGAAAATAAACCAAAAGAAAAAAAAAATATTTGTTAAATATATGAGAGATCAAGAATGACAGAAATTAATAGGAAGGACTAACTTTCAAGAAGAGAAGAGAGAAAGATACTTAGGGATCCAAATCACAAAGAAATTGAAAAAGACAATTATATGAAGTTGATTAAACAGATACAGATTAGCTTGGAGAGATGGGACAAATTACAGCTGTCATTGATTGGAAGAATAGCAACAATCAAAATGAATGTTCTACCTAAAATTTTATTTTTATTTCAGACAATTCCCATAATATCAAAACAGTAATTTTTTTTCAAGAACTTAACAAGATAATCATGAGATTTGTGTGGGAAGGTAAATAACCAAGAATTAAAATCAAAGCAATGCAAGATGCCAAACAAAGAGTAGGTTTTGGTTTCTCAGACTGGGTATTGTATTATAGAGCCTGTGTATTAATCTGAATAAAGGAATGGATAATTTTAGATAAAGCTAGACTACTCAAGTTGGAAGGACATGATTTACAGTTAGGCTGGCATGCATTTCTATGGTATAAAAAAGATAAAGAGCAGAAAAGTTTCAACTCGCATATGATAAAAAGAGCCCTACTAGGGACTTGGAAAAAGATCATCCAGCAGATTTACCAAAAAAACACCAGGCTGGGTATCACCCATAGAGGCCTTTACACAACCTAACCTCATGACAAAAGCGAAACTTTTAGGATATCAAGATCTATTAAAAAATGATGGTGGGTTAAGGTCAAAAGAGTTAGAAACACAAAACATATATCTAGACTGGTGGTCCAGAGCATAAGTGGAATCTAGGTATAGAAAAAATAAAATAGAGGGCTTTTACACAGAACAAATGATGTCCGATAAATCTCTGCTGGGCTCAAATGATAATTAAGAAAATGTATGATTATTTGCTTGAAATTAAAATGCAAGATGAGGTGGTAAAAGAATGTATGATTAGGTGAGCACAAAATATAGGACATAATATTGATATTGATCAATGGTTGCAAATATGGAAAAATATGATTCCAAAAAAATTGTCAAAGATTTATACAGAGGTGTCAAACGTTTGTTGGAAGTGTGAAACACAGGAGGGAAGCTTTTACCATATGTGGTGGACTTGTAGAGTAGTGAAACAGTATTGGATAGCAGTACATACTCTGTTACAAAAAATATTGCTTTGTAATGTTCCACTAACCCCAGAATTGTTTTTACTGAGCATTATACCAGATAATATATAGAGACTATATAGAGAGAGACTATATATATAGTCACTGCAGCCAGTATTCTTTATTTTAAGAACTGAAAGAAATCAGAGATACCAAAACAAGAGGAACTTATTGAGAAGTTAATTCTATGTGAATAACATAGAATTAAACTATGATGTAACTGTAACTTGAAACCTGGAGGGCAATCAAATTGTAGAAAGGTGAAAAGTTGACTTGATATCACAACATGAACAGCTTGGATGACAGTACATTTTGTGTTCTCCTTCCCCCTCTTCCCCCCCATCTTCCCCTCTGCCTTTTGTACTCATTACCTTATCAATAATAATAATAATAATAATAATAATAATAATAATAATAATAATAATAATAATAATAATAATAATAATAATAATAATAATAGTAACATTCTCTCTCCTCCTCTCCCTCTGCTCTAGTTGCACTGCATTCACATATTTTCCTGGCCAGCTAGATAAACTGACCTTCTAAGTTCCATATTTAATTCCTGTTACTCCTGTTTTATCCTATTAGTTCCTTCTAATGCTGGTTCGTTATAATATTCCTCACTTTGGTCTGACAGTCACCAGTGCTGGTCTTGCCTAACGGTCTGCATTCTTATCCTGCCCTGACGTTTGCCTAATTTCTATGCATGCTCTCACATAAATACTGCAAAGAATATTTGGTGCTTGAAGAAGCTTCCTGTGGCCCATGTCTGAAAAGGTGGTGAATTTAATTCAAAACATGAAGACAGCAATAATGAGGTTTTGACAGTGCTACTGATAGTAGCGGGGCTTGAGAAATGATTTTAAACAGATTGCCCCTTGGAGGAAATAAAACATTTTCTTTCAACCTGGATTGCGTATGAGCAGTGCTAAAAATAACTTCTATTAAATGTTCAGTTCAAAGGAAAATGAATCAAGGAGTAATTACACCACCTTAAGAAAAGAATCAAAAATTTCCAGCAGTGGATGCATGGGAGAATGTATTTCATTTTTATTGCAGTAAAGAGTCAGTACATAGATCAGTGAATTAGGTTTTCTGGCTGTAGAGCGAGTGGTTGGGATTTAACTTCCACACTGTGCATCACAGAAGAACCAGCCTGTGTAGCCCTGGGCAAGCTCCACTGTCCCAGGATGTCCTCAGAAGAAGGGAATGGTAAACTGTTTCTGAATACTCTCTACCTAGAAAACCCTGAAAAGGGTCACCTTTATGGCACAATATTATTATTAAAGAGTAGTTGAGCTCCTTATTAAGAGCCCTAAATTCGTCCGGTAGCTACTGACCTGCATTATATTTAAAGCCTCTAAATACTTTTATATTCTAAGTAATTTTTTATATCAAAAATTCATGGTCAGTACCAGAGTCCACTCCTGGTCTTGTTTTGGCACAGAGAATACAACTTCTTCCTCTCTGACTTCCAATGATATAATTTATTTGATTCTTGTATTGGCTATCTGGCAATGTCCATATGTACAATGATCTGTTCAGTTGCCTCAAGCATGTACAGTGGTACCTCGACTTACGAACTTCTCTACTTACGACCATTTCAAGTTAAGACCAGCTCCAGCTGCAAAATTTTGCTTCAACTTGAGGCCAGAGCTTCCAGTTACGAACAGAAAAAGGCAGGGAAGAAGGGCAGGAAATTCAAATTTCTAACTGTAGGTGGTGATGAAGCTGCTTCTTTGTAGCTCTTTTGCCCATCAGTTAGAGAGTGTGCAATCAGAGAAGGCTGCCTGGTAAATGTAAGGTGCTGCTTTCTGTTTTTTAAAAACTGTTCTGGGTGTTTTTGTAGCGTGGTTTTGGGGTGGGGGTTATGTTTCTGTGCTGTGATGGGTCTTGGGGGGGTTGTTTGTTTTTTGAAGTCTTTTTTTTCATTTCTGATAGTTGCTTTTAGGAGTGTTTTTTCCCATTTCCAATGGGTCTTGGGGGGGTTGGTAGCTTTTTTGGGTTTTTCCCCCCATTTCCAATGGGTCTTGCATGTTTCCCTTGCTTTTTTGTTTGTTCTCTTTGCATTTCTGAACTGCCCCTTTGTTCTCTGTGCATTTCCAAACTGCTCTGTTTGTTTTCTGTGCATTTCCAACCTGATCCCTTTGTTTTCTGTGCATTTCTGAATTGCTTCCTTTGTTCTCTGTGCATTTCCGACCTGGTCCCTTTGTTCTCTGTGCATTTCCAATCTTCTCCGTTTGTTTTCTGTGCATTTCCAATTACCCAATAACATTTGGTTCTGCTATCTTTTCTGCTTTTATTTTCCAGTCACCTATGAGGACCAACATATCTTGTTTTGGTTCATGATCAACTTCCTCCTGGGTGCTTGCATGAACGTTTTTGATTGCTGCTTCTTTAGCATCTGTAGTTGGAGCACAAACTTGAATGATCCTAATACTGACAGGTTTTCCAAGAAGTCTGATTAATATTATTCTATCAGATCTTGTATTATATCCTCTAACTGCCTGTGCTACCTCTTGTATCAGTATTAGAACTACTCCATTTCTTCTGTCATTTCCAGAGGAAAACTCTTTGAAGTTGTCTGACTGAAAATGTCCCAATCCAGTCCAATTTAGTTCACTAAGTACTGCAGTGTTGAACTTTCTATTTCTTGCTTTATAGTTTCTAGTTTACTGTGATTTATATTTCTCGCATTCCATATTCTAATTGTATATGTTGTGCAGCCTCAGATTTTCCTTCCACCTCTGTGCTGTTTTCCACTAGACATCCTTTTGGCTTTAATGTAGTTGTGTCATTAGTGGCAGCAGTAGTTGTACTACTCCGTTGGTCTTCCTTAGTATCTGACTGAATGCCTTTTGAGTAGAGTCTCATCTTCTAGACCTCTTGTTTCATTTTGGATTGTATTACCATAGGGTCTTCAATGGAAGAAATATTCAGCGATGGTTTAGCCTTCTTCTGCTCAGTACTTTAAAAAGTTAGCTTGAGCTTCCCTGCTGTTAATGGGAAAGATCTTCCACCAGTGTCACCTCTAACGTCCATTGCTACCCAATAGCTGTCCTTCAGGAGTTTCTCTGCCCCCATCACCACTGGAACTAGCCATTCTGTTCTGTTGATGTGGCCATTGTCCCTGAAGAGGGTGGATGCATCCTAGATTGGTGTCTCAGCTTTTACCATTCCACTTTGGTGACCCTACTAGGAAACTAGATTCATAATAGAGTCTAGCCTCCTCATGATGTTGCTCTTCGCATCTCTGAGCTCTCAAACCTCCTTAACACATTAATGAGTGCATCCAAGAGATTTAATTTAAAAGCCTTAAATATCAATGTCATTTTGTCCAAGTGTGAGAGCCAATGTAGTGTAGTAAATAGAGTGCCAGGCTGAAACTCAGGAGACCTGAGTCAAATCCTTGCTCAGCCATGGAAACTCACTGAGCTATGGCACTGGTAAGACCACTCCTTAAATATTTCACATACCTGTGAAACACTAGTAGAGACACCATAAGTCAGCATCAACTTGATAGCACATAATGCACATGTGCATCAGTTTCAAAAGAGAGGAAAGGATACTTTCATACCATTTTGGATGTGGCCTTAGTGGAGGAATGAAAAAACTCTAGCCCTTCTGATGTTTTGGTGTGCAACAGTCATGAGGCCCATCAATTACACCTAATGGTAGAGGAATATGGAAGTTATAAGCTAACATCTCTAGAAGGTCAACAGTTCTTTGCCCCACAAGTATCTAATAAATACCTGTGGGGACAGTCAGGGATTTACTTTTCTCGGGCTTCAGGAGGACTAAGGTATATAGCAGGCTCAAAGACCTACTTCACTGTCTGAACCCAGTTGTTTTGGATGTAGCTGCATAGAAAGTTCTCTAATTTTAACTAAACGAAATGATGTCAGAACACTACATCCAATGTGGTGACCAAATCAGGCAGCAGTAAAGAGAATTACAGTTGAAATGAAGCTACAATGTCCATTTGCTCTTTGTGAAGAAATTCATCTGGAATTTTTTTCACAAAGGATCAAAAGAGAATGGAAGGAGACAAACAGAGAGAGCACTGTAATTCAGAAAATGTTTCCTTTGCTCTGATTTCATTGTGTCGGCCTTCAGTTATGTTTTCAGGTAGTATGTTTCCCAATAGCTTATTGTGACTTCATCACACTCAGCATAGCTCATACTGAGAACAACATTATATAATGACCATTCCCAGAATGAAAGAGAGAAAAGGAGTAGAAATGATGCTGAAATAGCAGTCAGTCTAAAAAAGCTCAATAACTAATAGTTTTTAGAGAAAGCAAGGGTGTTCTTGGCTGTTTCTTCTTGATACACGGATTTCTTTATACAGCACAATTCAATAGGCTCAGCACAAGAAGACAGATACCTGCCCTTGGAACCATGTGTGTAATCAAAATGTTACTGACTGACTACTTTATGTATCCCTCAATAAAACTGGATGCATAGATACCGTTACTCAGTTTTGACTACATGGCAACATCTCAGAGCTGAATTTCAGTCAATAAACAAATATTTTCTACACAAACATGGACAAAACCATAGTTGCTTACTACTTTTGACAACCATTATTAAAACAGTACCTCAGGCCAAGTGAGACTCTGTGGAAGGTCTGGGAAAAGTGATGGGGATACCCACTTTGAATCATTTGTAGTCCAAGAACCTTGTCTTCCTGAGATGAACAATCTTGTCTTCCTGAGATGAACAAGACCAGTTTTATTCCATGTAGTGACTGAACTACCAGTGGAATCTTTCTTTACTACTGGTTCATCATTAGCAGGATGCAATAACTGGTGATGGGACACCTTCTTCCACTAAAGACAACAAGGCTAACAGATGGCCACAGCATAGGTTGCATGGCACAGAGCTCTCTTCACAAGCATCTTGTTACTACCTGTCAGGATCTTCTCTGTGAAGTTATTGCCTGACTGTGCCTAATGGCCCAAATTCTGGAGGCTGCTGCTACAACTCTGCCAATGGAAGACTTGGAAGAAATACAGGTCCATATGGCTCCGGCCTTAGAAGTGAAAGACATTGTTTCCTACTGTATTTTCTTTCCTAATGATTTAGCCTCTGTACGGACAAGAAGTGGTATCAGTAGGATTATTCAGGTTATAATGTCTTGTTCCACACTTCTGACCTCCATTGCAATGCTAACGTAGATTAACCATTCAGACAATTTAAGAGGATTATTACAGTTTCCAAGATAAAGTAGCTGATTTATTCTCTTGTGGGGGGGGGGAGATTAATGAAGCCATGTTTTTGTTATAATCATGTTACTTTTCTCAGTGTTTGAAAGGCAGTACTAAAGACCAGATAAACAGGGCAATAGCATCACATCAGGATATTTTACAGCAGACTCTTATCGTTAATCATCTGGTGAATTTCATGCTTGACGCTGCTGTGTATGAAATAATCACATTATCGTGTAGCGTGTTGGCTATATTTCATGAGTACAAAACCACAGCCTTGAAGGATCAGACCAAACGTTTATCTAGTCAGCATCCTGTTTGCTACAGTGGCCAGCACCAGACACCTCTAGGGCACCCACTACCAGAATAAACATAAACTTTTTCCACTTTCATTCTCTAGATGAAACACAATCTCGTAATTTAGGGGTGATAATACACATCTTTCATCACTAGTTTGGCATGGTAGATTTCAGCACAGTATAAACTGATGTCAGAGGCCACAGGCCATCTGAAGAGAAATGCCAATTGGAAGGTAAAAGCACCTGAGACATTACAAAGAAAGGAAGTAGCATTCACCTCCCCAACTTCTCTGAATTCCTCAGAATGGTAGAAGAAGAGAAGAGTATTCTTCCTCCTTGTGGTAAACCACTTCTGAATACTCCCTACCTAGAAGACCCTTAGGGGGCACATAATCAGTCAATTCAGTTTTATGGGAGGAAATGTAGGGCTCAAGACATGCTAAATGGTTTCAAATGACTTGTTTTCACTAATTGTTTCATAATAACATCTACTTTAAATTTGATGAGTAAATCAGTTGTCAACATATTTCGCTGAATGTCTTCACAGCAATGAGAACAGTATGCAAGTAATATTGTTGCTTGTGGCCCCTCAAATTTCACAGTATGGCATCCTTCCCCTGTTCAGACCGTGGGCTGCCTATGAGTACCTGTTTTTCCCACTGTACAATACCAGCCTGATTGCTCTTCCTAAAGTGCTTGAAGTGAGGTCAAGGAACACAGTGGTTGGTGGCTACCAGCTAGAACCCCTCCTATCTTCAGCTGCCACTGTTCTGTCTTTTGTTAGCTTCTCCTCTCATTTCATGACTTACAAATTGACAGGTTAGATCAGACCAAGGGTCTACCTGGTCCAGTATTCTCCAACAACCAATCAGATGCTTTGAGAAATTCTTATATATGAGACTGTATTAACCAGACACTGGCAACTACCCCAAAAAATAATGTACCGTGTTTCCCTGAAAATAAGACAGGGTCTTATATTAATTTTTGCTCCAAAAACAAATTAGGGCTTATTTTCAGGGGATGGTTTTTTTTTTTCATTTACAGCAATCTACATTTATTCAAATACAGTCTTGTCAACTTTTTCTGGTTGCTGCACAATGGTGTGTTTGGGGATTCACTTAATTGGGGCTTATTTTGGGGGTAGGGCTTATATTACGAGCATCTTAAAAAATCATACTAGGGCTTATTTTCAGGTTAGGTCTTATTTTTGGGTAAACAGGGTATGTGCTATCATCTTCAGATATAAAGGCATCACTTCATTTGCTGTGACTAAATAAACCATCAGACTAGAGGGAGCAGCCTGGTATACATTTGAGGATGTACAGAGCTATATAATGGACACTGCATTTTTATGTATTACTCTCAGATCCAGGGATTTAAATTAGTTGTGGGAAGACAATCATCCCTACAGAAAAGGGGCAGCTTGCCTGACACCTGATTGTAAAGAGACAGCCTATACAATTCAAAGTTTAAGACAGGATTTGTGCTACCATCACCCAACAAGAAAAGTTAATTTTCGCATTTTTGCATTATCTGATGAAAGAAGTCTGCCCTGAAAAACATTTTTAAAACAGACTAGGCAAATAGATATGCAGAAAACAAGTATGTTTTTTATGATGAACTCAAGAAACTACAAAGTCAATTCTGACATCTACTACAGTGTCAACATATTAATTACCTACTTCTGTTAACTTTGCCTGCAAGCGGTTGAGATCTATCCATTTTGATGCTTCTATTTTTCATTAGGTGACCTGTGTTTACCAGAGGAGTTGTGGCAAAAATTGGTATAGGATTATGGGTTGGCAGTGCAGAAAATGACTCAATTCAGGCAGTTCTCCTTCAGTCTGCCATTCTGCCTTTTCTATACAGATAGGAGGGTCTCTCAAATGTCTCCAGTAGTTTTCTAACTTTTTTTGCCAGTGTATGTTGGTGATTCCAGTTTCTATGTTTCTGATGGCCTTATTGTGTGACGCTGGCTGGATAGCTCAGTGAGTTAGGTAGGTGGCTGTGGAGCCAGAAGGTGGGAATTCAGTTTCCTCACTGTGCTCGAAGAGCTCACCTGTGTAGTCGTAGGCAAGCTGCACAGTCCCAGGATGTCTCCAGAAGAAGGGAATGGTAAACCACCTCTGAGTACTCACTAGTTGTTGGAGCACCTCTCCCTAAGAGGTTTTGTTCTTGACTGTTTCCTTTTCTTGTTCTTGTCACAGCTTTGTTAGCCGTTCGGGAGCATTGCAATGGATCCAGGAAAGTGATGGACAGCAGGCAGAGACCTGCCTGCTTCAATTGGTAAGGAACTCCTTTGAGGGGCCCAGGGAGGGGGCCAGAAGGTCCCCCAGCTTGCCCCTGGGTGACAGGGAGACATGGAGTGGTGTACACCTGCAGGTCTCCACTGGCTGTCATTCTTGTGCTGTCACCCAGATACAACTTGGATGATATGGGATACATCAGGTGGCTGTCAGATCTCCTGATGGAACTGGATCCAACCTCAGTGCTCAAGCCAATAAAACTGCAGGCTGTTACCAATAAAATTTGTGGCCTTTTTTACTCGTTATGTGTCATCTTGTATTATTCAGTGGGAAGGGAGTGGGGAAGCCTGACATTTGGCCACAAAGTTCAGTGTCTTCTATAAAACCGGGGTCCACTTTTAGCCTTGTATTATGACACCCACTTTTTTCTTTACAATCTTCTTAGGCACCCTTCAGTCTCAAAAGACCATGGTAACACACTCTGTATGAGTTTCCTCTCCAGAGCACGAAGCCTGGGTAGAATAATATGGAGGATGGGCTGTTACCCAAGCAGCAAATCCCCCCTCTCCACGTCACTGAAAGAGACCAATGGAAAGGCAAGAGCCAATACACAATACTCATTCTTTTTCTTTTTCTCTCCCAACTTTGAGGGAAAAAATCCTTTTACTATAGCTCCAGAATTGCCATATCCAGCATGCATGACCCAGGGCCATGGTGACTGGGGGAGATTTATAGTGCCCCAAAAGTGCCCCTCCTATTTCTTCTATCTCTGCCTTTCTCTTTATTTCATATTCCCTTGCGTTTGTGCTCGCATACCTCTTAAGCTACTTTAAAAAATGTGCTTCAAGTGCTATCTTTACATAGTTTGCCACTTTGATCTCCTTAGGGAGAAAGACCGGGATGAAAAGGGATTTAAGCAAACAAATAAATAAAAAGTGCAACCTATTTTAGGTTGGTACATAAAGTGTCATTAGAAAACTGATGGTATATACTTCATTACATCTAGCACCACATTCCTCTTCTTCTATCCCTTGACTATTTCTTCTGCTTCTGACAGATGCCACTAGACCGCTAGAGTAATAATCTACAGCTCATGTAAAAAACCAAGGAGCCAAGGGCATCTTAATTTAACATTTATGTCCCCTACTATATTATATAGTAGCAATAATATGCTGTTCTATTGACTTTTTCATCATTTCTTATTTGTATTGGCAGGACATTCTACCCAATGGCACAGAGAGGGATTTTTTTCAGAGCTATGAACTAGAGAAAGAACACATTTCACAATCTCAACATGAAAAAGAAATATGCACATATTTTGGACCTAGTTTAGCACATTGAGGGCAGGTTATTCTACAAGGAACAATACATGATCTGAAGTTTATCCTCTTTTCAAGAAAAAAAAAGAAGCTTATGAATACATATATGAATTAAATAAATTCACACCAGATTGTGTACCTAATATATATCACATTAAAAAAAGAAAGAAAGAAAGAAAGAAAGAAAGAAAGAAAGAAAGAAAGAAAGAAAGAAAGAAAGAAAAAGAAAAAAGTAAAGGTAAAGGTTCCCCTTGACAATGTTTGTCCAGTCGTGTTCGACTCTAGGGGGCGGTGCTCATCCCCGTTTCCAAGCCATAGAGCCAGCGTTTTGTCCAAAGACAATCTTCCGTGGTCACATGGCCAGTGCAACTTAGACACGGAACGTTGTTACCTTCCCACTGAGGTGGTCCCTATTAATCTACTTGCATTTGCATGCTTTCAAACCGCTAGGTTGGCGGAAGCTGGGGCAAGCAACGGGCGCTCACTCCGTCACATGGATTCGATCTTACGACTGCTTGGTTTTCTGACCCTGCAGCACAGGCTTCTGCGGTTTAGCCCGCAGCGCCACCACACTCTAAAATACCTGCTATAAAGATGCCCTGAAGAATTGGGGTCCATCATTACACAGCAGTTCATGATCCTTCGGCAAAATATTTGTGCCCAATGTGGCAATCCCATGAGTCAAAACAGTCTAGTAGCAGTGACTGGCCCTAAATAAACAAATCAAGGAAACGGTTAATTTAGATCATCTGGTTAAGGTTTCAGATTAGGACAGTCAGGTGACAGAACAAGTGTTCTGTTCTTGTTATGGAAGTCCATCAAAAGAGTTGTGAAAATCTGAGATGAAGAGGGCTGAGATTTTATTGTAGGGAGTAAGATTCTCAGCAAGATTTAACACATTGTTATATCATATATGATCAATCACACAGCCCTTGTAGGCTTCTGGTTACTGAGCCTCATGAATAATAACATATAATACAGTTCCCACCCCATTTTCTCATTTTGATCCTGAAATCTCAAGAAATGCATTGCTGCTGACCTAGCAATCCTAACTATAAGTGATGAGAGAAAAGGTGCAAGAATAAAAGTCACTGTTAACAGGTACAGGGATACTGTTATGAATGTTTCCTGTAGCCCTTAATCCAAGTCGAAATTCAAAAATCCAAGTGCAAAATGCTAGACAGCCATTTATTTTAGTTTAACAAATATGTAGACAGAGAAGCCAATGACTTTAAAACAAAACATGTATGGGGTATTAGAGTAATCAATCAATCAATCAATCAATCAATCAATCAATCAATCAAATAAATAAATAAATAAATAAATAAATAAATAAATAAATAAATAAATAAATAAATAAATAAATAAAAGCCTGTACTTATCACATGTTATCAAACCCCCTACAATGGTTTAAATTACACCAGCTCATCCATCACATTTTTAAAAAGTCTTATTTAATCAAGAGAAGAGTTACAAACATAACACTCCATGTGTAATTTACCACCCGTGTGAATCAGATAAGGAGTGCAGAGGTCTCCAGTAACATCCACTCTATATATTGTGTCCTTTGCCTCATCTGCCACAGCATGTGCCCCATTGTCTCGATTCTTTTCCTTTCATATTGAAATTCATAGTAAACTTCGCCATTTGCTGAACTTCTGCTGTTGCTATCTCCATAAGGAGGATTGGCTCTCCGCTGCATTGTATCTCCACCTTTTTCTTTTAGGACCTTCTGGGTTTTAAGAATAAAATTCTCTGTCTCTGTGGTTTTAAAAAATTGACTGCCTGTCGTAGTTTCACTTCTTTCTCTGTCTTCACTGTAAATTCCATTTGTGTCCCCATGTCTTTAATTTGTTCAAATAGCTGATCCATCTCTGTTTTCATCTGGTGCAGTCCATTAAGTATAATGTTTTGAATATTCTTGAGGATGTCTTGTTGTCCCATATTTGGAGGTATTATCTGGATTTCTCTCCAGCAGGTAGTGATCACAATAGGTAAAGGTAAAGGTTCCCCTTGACAATTTTTGTCCAGTCGTGTTCGACTCTAGGGGGCAGTGCTCATCCCCGTTTCCAAGCCATAGAGCCAGCGTTTTGTCCGAAGACAATCTTCCGTGGTCACATGGCCAGTACGACTTAGACACGGAACGCTGTTATCTTCCCACCGAGGTGGTCCCTATTAATCTACTTGCATTTGCATGCTTTCAAACCACTAGGTTGGCGGGAGCTGGGACAAGTGACGGGAGCTCACTCCGTCGCGTGGATTCGATCTTACGACTGCTTGGTCTTCTGACCCTGCAGCACAGGCTTCTGCGGTTTAGCCCGCAGCGCCACCACGTCCCTCAATAGTTATTCACAATAGTTGCTCAGGGCAGAAGGTAGACAGGACGAAGGGCTTTCCCCAAGACTGTTTCTGGCTGCTTCACAGATTTAAATCCATCAATAGTTATAGTTATATTATATTGTCCCGCAGGAGCAAGTTTTATTGCCGCAACAGAAGCAAAGTTTTTCTGCTCCCACTTCCTCCTCCTTTCTTTCTGTTTCTCTCAGCCAAGCCTCAGATAAAGGGCGGGGGAGTATTCGCCAATCTGGCCCAATATAAGTCTAGTCACTTTCCCTGACACATTACATCCAGTCTCTTCATTGTTTAGGTCCTTAGCAGTTCCACATGTAAAACAAGCCACTTCAAGTTTGGGCAAGATTATTTTTCAAAAATCCTTCTGTAATTTTCCGCTTTCTGACAAACAGACAGACAGAAACCTTTATTGGCATACTGTACAAAATTAAAACACACTAAAATGCAAATAAAGCATTCAGCAGCTAACATGTGGCAGGGAACAGCAAAATGCATATTTAGGGCTTGACATCCTGCGACAGCATGCTACATCACCTCTGCATGATGGAGTACAGTATATGTATCCGGCTGTTATCAGGGTAAGTTCTTTAACAGTGCCACATTTCTGTCTTGGGGCATTCATAGTTCTGTGCCAAAGATGGTGCCCACTCAGTTCTGCTTCCAAATTGCAACTTCAAAGAGAGGCCAATCCAGGAATCTCCCAGGCCACCTCCTTTCTCAGTCAGATTCTGTTGCTTCAGACTTTCACTTCTCCTAGTAAAAGTCCTTTCCCCACCAAGTTTAGATGGGTCAAAACCGAGTGGTCTCAGTCAGTTTCAGGAGCCTCCTGAAACCTGAGCGATCTGCTGCAATGAAGCCCCGCCTCCATATCAGTTCAGTTTCGAGAGGATTTGGGAAACATTTGATAGATAAATTAACTCAGACTGGGATAATTACTCCTACCAAGAGCAATAAATTCAAATATTTTTCCTTTGAATAAAAAGGATGGAGGGCTAATTTATACATGAATTGTAACTTACAAGGAAATTTAACATCCTGATTTCTAATTGCCTACTACCTATTTGTTGTCAATAATCAGAAACACAACAACAAAAACCTAGCATGGCATACAACTAGATAACACTGGTGACAGTTGATGAGAGTCTGTAGTGTTCAGGATTATACAAAAAGTACTCAGGTATTATCTCATCTCTGGAACGTAGAGCATTAATTATGTGAATAAAGTAGAGATATAGTCAACTCTGTGGTGGGTAGGTTTTTCACTAAGCTAAATGAAATGGCTATGTTTTCAAGTGGGATTTAAGGCTCTCAGTTTCCCCAGGCAGGAAAAAATATATTTCCAAATGTCAGTTAATCTGTTCAATGAGTAAAAAAACCTGAGATGAGCTTTATTATCTAGCATGTTATCAAATTCCGCTGCTAATCCTCAGCATTATCAAAATGATTTGAAGTATTATGTACCATTTTCTTCAATAGATAAGTGATATAGAATGTTAAAAATAGGCACCGTTTAGAACAAAAATAGCCTAGGGAATGAGCCTATCTTCCACTAGCTGTAACTCTGAATGATCAAGGGCAGACACAAAAATCCTCAAAGACATTGTGCGTCCCTTTGTTACCACATAATTTTGTTACATTTAAATCTTTTATATATATATATATATTTTGTCACACACTATCAAACCACGTCCAATTTATGGGCAATCCTAAAAGCATTTTCGAGGAATGGTTTACAGCTGCCTGGTGAGTTTCTGTGGCTAGCAGGATTTGCATACAAGTCTCTTGAGTCCTAGTCTAACACTCTGTCTAATACTCGTATACTACACTGGCTCTCCTTCACATTCTCATACATACTGTGTTCTTCTTCCAGAGGGCCAACATAGATTTTGAGGAGGCCTCAGGATCTTATGATTTGCTCCCAGTCCTTATTTGTGTGCAAGTGCCACCGTTGAGTTAAGAAGCCTTAATTATGGTTAAAGTCAATGTCAACATAATGCTAACCAAAGTTTATTTACAACTTGGATATGAAACTAGGATTTGCAGGTACATTGAAATCAGCGATAGAATAGGATCCCGCTGCCCCATTCAGGCATTCAGGATTGATCTAATGCACAACCAGAGGGGAAAAGCCAGAATCATGCCCCTCTACCATAACTTACTATTTGTGGGAAATGAAATCTGAAATCTTTGCCCAAGGGATTCTGCCAATGATTAAAAAAACCCTGAAAATTGAGGAGACAGGATCATTGACATAGATGGTCCTAGTCCATCATTCTATCTACTATACCACATTGGCTAACATGACATCATATAGTAGGACCCTGCAGCCACAGAACCAGTATCTGTAGTTGCAGTTGTCTGTGGTTCCAGGTGCTGACACCCAGCCCACAGTTCACGCCCACAGTTCACGCCCACACACACACACACACACACACACACACACACACACACACACACACACACACACGCTGGAATGTGCATGCACATTTACCTTCTCCTCTCACGCTTCCCCTGTCTCTCATTGTCTGCAGTTGTCACCACTGCAACCCAGCTCTCTATGGTTCCATACATCCATAGGAGTGGAGGTCTTGGAACCTACCCTCTGCAGATACAGGGGTCCTATTCTCCATACAATAAAACTGGTAGGTGTATGTGTTTATGGGCACATTTATTTAAAATGTTTTGCATGTATTTTGGACCTTTGAATAAAACTATTCATATGAAAGGAAAGGATAAAAAGCTGAGAAACTAAAAAGCTTAGTTTTTAGTGAAGATGTAAACTGGTCTGGATTTAAGTAGTATCTCAGATATTTAAAACTACAATTTAGGTTACCAAACCTTCCTAAGGTGGCTCACAAAAAATAAGTAAAACAACAGTAAACAGTAATAATAAACACCAGTGACCGTAATAAAAGAAACATCTCCCAGCAAAAATACAAAAAAGGAGAGAGAGAGAGAGAGAAGTAACTGCACTCACAGCAGCTAGCAGACCCTTAAAATACAGACACATAGGCCTGCAGTGAAGGCCTAATAGTGACATGGCTTGAAGGACTTCAACTAATAATGACTCCCAGAGATGCCAGGTCACTGAAGAAAAGCCCTCTCTCTAACTGTTGCCAGACACCGTCGAGTGAAAAGACCTTCTGTCATTAACAATGAAGTACATCCAAATCCTGCAACTATAATACCAGATTCTTAGTGCCTTAGTATTTGTGAGCTGTCTGTGTGTCACAACTGGGAGCAGACAGTGTGGGAGTACAATCAGTTCTGTGAGTGCCACCACTAGGTTGGTGCAGCCCAAACACTGTTTTCCCATTTCCATGAAAACTATACCTCAGTCAGGGAGGCACCTCAGCAGAGAGCATGGGTACAATCTCCATCCTCAGTACCTCATATGGTAATACGTAGCTGTAAAGAACAGAATGGTGGAGAACAATTTGTAAGGATTATTTAAATGCTAAGAGATCCGTGTCTCTCTGTGTCATATTCTTATATTTTGACCATAAGGAGTGCTACATGGCAAAGACAGATTATCTCCTTGCACAGAAAGGCTTTGTTTATGAAGGAATGTCATATATAGCAATGCAAGTATCTGTGTTACTCCTGTGAATAATGAAGTGATCTTCATTACACCCGAGAGCATTGTGTCCTTATGTGTAAAGGGAAAATACACTAGGGATGTTGGCAACTCCTTGGGTTCAAATCCCAAATCTGAGTCTTTGGTATCAAGTTCCAAGTCTGAGTCCAAATCTTTGGTATCAAGTACTAAGCCCCAAGCTGAGTCTCTATTATAAACAATATTTCCCCAGAAAAAAGGGAGTGAGTGGTGGGTTCCAAGTCGGGAGTCGGGTCCGAGTCATTGTTGGTGTGTCTTAAGTCCAATTTGACAGTGAGTATTGCTACTCGGGGACCCATCCCTGAAATATTCTGATACTGTTTTACAAATGATATAATAAGGCCCAGAAAGATGAGCTCCCATCTTCCACACAGCACTGAATTCTCAGAACCCATACTCTTTTTAAAAAAATTAGGGTCAAAGGGATAATTGCGATCCTTCACAAGAAATCTTAGATTTGGCCAATAAACTGCTGAGTTTTGGCAGCAATACTGCATTCACAGTATTTGGTAACCAAGGTTTTCTTCATGTTTTTAAATGCACTTGGCTCCATTTGCTCTTTACTTCCCAATCCAAAATGGGCACTCAGTTGCACACAGATGTTTGTTTGTTGTGCTTGGAAATGGTACTCAAGAAAGTCTGGCAATCGCTCAGCAGAAGATTTTGCAGCTGCGAGTGTTCTTTATATGTAATTGTTTTCTCTCCCTTATTGTCTTAATTTCATGGAATAAAATGTATGGCACTTTCCCCTTCGTTACTTGGTGAAAATCCCTGAGACCAAAGGGAGTCTAAGAAGCTGACTATATGGGCTTTTGAGCCTGCTGTTTGGTCTGCTGCAAGAATGGACTGGTCCACTCCTTAAGATGGCAATCAGATACCATCTTTGTTGGAGAGGACCAGCCTGCCCTTAGAGCAGTCCTGTCTATATCTTTTGGAGCTCCTCTCAAGGGCTTCAATTTTTGGTGTGGGTAGGATTGATCTGGTTTGGATAGGATCCAAATTACGTTATCACTAGAACCAAACCAAAGTGAGCCTTCCAATTTCGATTTGTCAATACAGATGTCAGTATTTGTATTCATATACGAATACTCCTGAACAGCTGGATTTAATGAAGGTCCAACCCTTGGGGCTGGACCATCCACTCATGTGTCTGGCAGTGGTGGCAGCATTGGTCAGCCTTCCAATCATTCCCAGAGCCCCGTTTTCTTCCTGCTCGTCTTCCCTTCCCCTGCCTGGAGTTGGCTAGATGAGCGGAAAGAGAGTGGCACTCTGTGACCGATTGGAAAGCTGGCCAAGGCTGCTGCCACCACCAGACATGTGTGTGAATGGTCTGGCCTTCATGGATTGCTGCCTTGTCGTGGCGAAGGGGCTTGAGTAACTCAGAGAAGCTATGGGCTATGCTGTGCAGGGACACCCAAGACGGACAGGACATAGTGGAGAGTTCCGACTAAACGCAATCCACCTGGAGTAGGAAATGGCAAGCCACTCCAGTATCTTTGCCAAGAACGCCCCATGATCAGAAACAAAAGGCTAAAAGATATGACGCTGGAAGATGGGCCCCTCAGGTCGGAAGGCGTCCAACATGCTACTGAGGAAGAGTGGAGGACAAGTACAAGTAGCTCCAGAGCTAATGAAGTGGTTGGGCCAAAGCCGAAAGGACGCTCAGCTGTGGACGTGCCTGGAAGTGAAAGGAAAGTCCAATGCTGTAAAGAAAAATACTGCATAGGAACCTGGAATGTAAGATCTATGAACCTTGGGAAGCTGGAGGTGGTCAAACAGGAGATGGCAAGAATAAACATCGACATCCTGGGCATCAGTGAACTAAAATGGACAGGAATGGGCGAATTCATCTCAGATGATTATCATATCTACTACTGTGGGCAAGAATCCCGTAGAAGGAATGGAGTAGCCCTCATAGTCAACAAAAGAGTGGGAAAAGCTGTAATGGGATACAATCTCAAAAATGATAGAATGATGTCAATACGAATCCAAGGCAGACCATTCAACATCACAATAATCCAAGTTTATGCACCAACCAGCATTGCTGAGGAGACTGAAATGGAACAATTCTATGAAGATTTACAACACCTTCTAGAACTGACACCAAAGAAAGATGTTCTTCTCATTCTAGGGGACTGGAATGCTAAAGTAGGGAGCCAAGAGATAAAAGGAACAACAGGGAAGTTTGGCCTTGGAGTTCAGAACGAAGCAGGACAAAGGCTAATAGAGTTTTGTCAAGAGAATAAGCTGGTCATCACAAACACTCTTTTCCAACAACACAAGAGGCGACTCTATACATGGAAATCACCAGATGGGCAATATCGAAATCAGATTGATTATATTCTCTGCAGCCAAAGATGGAGAAGCTCTATACAGTCAGCAAAAACAAGACCTGGAGCTGACTGCGGTTCTGATCATCAGCTTCTCATAGCAAAATTCAAGCTTAGACTGAAGGGAGTAGGAAAAACCACCAGGCCACTCAGGTATAATCTAAACCAAATCCCTTATGAATACACAGTGGAAGTAAAGAACAGATTTAAGGAACTAGATTTGGTGGACAGAGTGCCTGAAGAACTTTGGATAGAGGCTCGTAACATTGTCCAGGAGGCAGCAACGAAAACCATCCCAAAGAAAAGGAAATGCAAGAAAGCAAAGTGGCTGTCCAACGAGGCCTTAGAAATAGCAGAGAGGAGAAGGGAAGCAAAATGCAAGGGAGATAGAGAAAGTTACAGAAAATTGAATGCAGACTTCCAAAGAATAGCAAGGAGAGACGAGAGGGCCTTCTTAAATGAACAATGCAAAGAAATAGAGGAAGATAACAGAAAAGGAAAGACCAGAGATCTGTTCAGGAAAATTGGAGATATTAGAGGAACATTTTGCGCAAAGATGAACATGATAAAAGACAAAAATGGGAGGGACCTAACAGAAGCAGAAGACGTCAAGAAGAGGTGGCAAGAATACACAGAGGAATTATATCAGAAAGATTTGGATATCCCGTACAACCCAGACAATGTAGTTGCTGACCTTGAGCCAGACATCCTGGAGAGCGAAGTCAAGTGGGCCTTAGAAAGCCTGGCTAACAACAAGGCCAGTGGAGGTGATGGCATTCCAGTTGAACTATTTAAAATCTTGAAAGATGATGCTGTTAACGTGCTACATTCAATATGCCAGCAAGTTTGGAAAACTCAACAGTGGCCAGAGGATTGGAAAAGATCAGTCTACATCCCAATCCCAAAGAAAGGCAGTGCCAAAGAATGCTCCAACTACCGTACAATTGCACTCATTTCACACGCTAGCAAGGTTATGCTCAAAATCCTGCAAGGTAGGCTTCAGCAGTATGTGGACCGAGAACTCCCAGAAGTACAAGCTGGATTCCGAAGAGGCAGAGGAACTCGAGACCAAATTGCTAACTTGCGCTGGATTATGGAGAAAGCCAGAGAGTTCCAGAAAAATATCTACTTCTGCTTCATTGACTATGCGAAAGCCTTTGACTGTGTGGACCACAGCAAACTATGGCAAGTTCTTAAAGAAATGGGAGTGTCTGACCACCTTATCCATCTCCTGAGAAACCTATATGTGGGACAGGAAGCAACAGTTAGAACTGGTCATGGAACAACTGAGTGGTTCAAAATTGGGAAAGGAGTACGGCAAGGCTGTATATTGTCCCCCAGCTTATTTAACTTATATGCAGAATACATCATGCGGAAGGCTGGACTGGAAGAAACCGAAGCCGGAATTAAGATTGCCGGAAGAAATATCAACAACCTCCGATATGCAGATGATACCACTCTGATGGCAGAAAGTGAGGAGGAATTAAAGAACCTTGTAATGAGAGTGAAAGAGGAAAGTGCAAAAAACGGTCTTAAACTCAACATCAAAAAAACTAAGATCATGGCCACTGGTCCCATCACCTCCTGGGAAATAGAAGGGGAAGATATGGAGGCAGTGTCAAATTTTATCTTCCTGGGCTCCATGATCACTGCAGATGGAGACAGCAGCCCTGAAATTAAAAGACGCCTTCTTCTTGGGAGGAAAGCGATGACAAATCTTGACAGCATCTTGAAAAGCAGAGACATCACCTTGCCAACAAAAGTCCGAATAGTCAAAGCTATGGTTTTTCCTGTCGTGATGTATGGAAGTGAGAGCTGGACCATAAAGAAAGCAGACCGCCGAAGAACTGATGCCTTTGAATTGTGGTGCTGGAGGAGGCTCTTGAGAATCCCCTGGACTGCAAGGAGAACAAACCTATCAGTTCTAAAGGAAATCAACCCTGAGTGCTCACTGGAAGGACAGATCCTGAAGCTGAGGCTCCAGTACTTTGGCCATCTCATGAGAAGAAAAGAGTCATTGGAAAAAACCTTGATGTTAGGAAGGTGTGATGGCAAGAGGAGAAGGGGACGACCGAGGATGAGATGGCTGGACAGTGTCTGCGAAGCAACCAACATGAACCTGACACAACTCCGGGAGGCAGTAGAAGACAGGAGGGCCTGGCGTGCTCTGGTCCATGGGGTCACGAAGAGTCGGACACGACTAAACGACTAAACACACACACACACACACACACACACCCTAAATTAGAAATCAAGAATGAGAAGCCTTGGGTGGCATTTACCTCATTAAGCGAGAAGTCTCCCCCTCAAAATTCCAAACAAGAGGAGAACAGGAGGACAGAAGTTTACTGACTGGACTTGCTGTTAGGCTGCTTTAGATTGGGGGCTGGAATGTTACACCTGTTCTCACTCCTTTTGCAAAATTGCTGACCCTGGTGAAAGAATTGTTGCTGATCAAAAAGGGGATTCTGGGAGATTTTTTTTTTCCAATCTGTGAGCATTGCTTCATCCAATTTACCAGTCCTTAAGGTGCTGTTGGAATCTTTGTTGTGAATCCCTGCTTCCCACTCCATAGTCTTTCAGGGTTAAGATCATGAAATGAGAAGCAGGAACTCACAACAAAGATTCCAGCACCACCCTAAGGACCAGCAAATTGTATCTGGTCCAAGGTTTCATGAGTGATAGCCACCTTCATAAGATTTTCTCAGTTGGGAGATATTTATGTCCAAGTTTGGGCAGGAAACAGAGCAGGGGATGGAAAGATACAAAGAAGTCCAGGGCATCTGAAAATGGGCTGGAAAATCTAGAAGGTGTTTTTCTAACGTGGGGCTTGCTGTAAAGAGGAACAGCTTAATGGAAGAGAGGAAGAAAGGCAATTAAGATCCTTCCCTATGGTAGAGATATCCTGTCAGAAGCTTACTTGTTTCAATTATAAATCCCATAATCTCTATGCCAACATGGGTAGCAGCTCTTCCACTCTCACTGCGCTGTATCAAAGCATCCCCAACTGATAACTTCTTATATATTTTTTTCTGACAAACATCAAAGAAAAGTGGCTCCCCAAGTCACCAAGATGAACCAAGTTATTTTTATAGAAGACAACGTGTTTTGTGCAAAAACAACTGAGTGGCTCACCTTTCCAGGACCTTGCACACTTGCTGCACTACCCGCTGGCGGTAAGGCAAGTCAAGTCTGCAAAAACGGTTGACAGAGAGAGATGTCCAAAGTGGATAAGCATTATCTGATTGACGGCGCTTGGCTAGAGCTGCCTCTTCAGCCAGAAAGAGGTTTGATTTTGTGTACCCGGTGCCATAGCAATACGAAACAAGGAGCATACATATTTCTTCACATGACTGGTGGATGTGGGCAGGGTGAAAAATCACTCTCTTCCTGGAAGGAACCTTGAAAAAGTTGCAGATGGACAAATGGCTGAAACATGACATCTGGCATCGTCCTTGAGCGAAACAAGAACAAACTGTCAGCTGCTTTTTGCCCCTTGCTGACTAGCAGCATGATAACACTGAAACTCAGTTTTAAGAAATACAAAACACAGGGGTGTGTTTTTTCTGTTTCTACAATTTTAGTGCTTCCTTCAGATTAATTACACAAGGGGAGTCTCCCTGAGCTGGAAATAAACAGCTGTGCATGGGCCTGGAGAGTAATGAAAGTGAACCAAATTCCTGTCAAGATTCCAAGGCTGTAATTACTTGGGATGACTAATTGGTTGATCAATACTTTGATGACTATCTGTTGCACTTTACACAGCTTAGGAGGAAGACTAGAATATGTCAGCAAATAAAGCCCATTGATTTTGCAATTCTAGGAGTGAGTAGAGATCATTATTACGAAACTACTCTTTATTTAGTTTGGTTTTGGATAAATTTGCAGCCAGTGGGGTAACTTCTCATATGTCCTGATATTTAAAGATACCGTCCTCCAGGGCTGGTTCAGTCTCAATGATGCAAGCAGAAGCGAGATTAATGCATTAAAAACTACTGCTAGGTCCAAATAAACAGAAGGACCTTGTTTAGATTTGAGAAACGAGCTGAAAATATAAAAGGTTTTACTCTATAACAGCCCTGTGAAGTTACTCTGAATTTTTTGTCAGACATAATTTTTAATAATTTTTCTATACGAAAATCCAGCAGCTGTTGACAACCACCAATATTTTATTCAGAACTGCTTATGCATTGTTAAGAACTGTTATGGAGTATAATATTAAGAACTATTAAGGAGTTCTTTGGAACAGGGCATTTAGAGAGATGGTACTCACTATGTGGAACATTCTTATATCAGCCATGTTCCATCAATATTAATACAGTATTTAGGCATATATTGAAAACCTACCTGTTTCTGTAAGCATTCCCAGTGGAATCTAGCTTTACCAGCAGTTTTATGGACAACAACACTGTTGTATCTTGATTTTAGGCATTGCATTAATACATAGAGATACCCAGTGTAGTATAGTGGATAGAATGATGAACTAGGACTTTGGAGACCTGAGTTTGAATCCCCACCTAACCATGGAAGCTCACTGGATGAGTGGGACTGGTAAAAATAACTTCTTAACAGGTAAAAATAACTCCTTTGAAGGCACTATTAGACTTGTTGTACTGTAAATTGATTCCAACTTGATAGGACATAACCACAATAACATTTTATACATAACAAGCAATATAATGCATACAACTTCAAAATCATTGGATAAAAGTGGTCTATAAAGGGTTACCATAAGTCAGCATTGACTTGACAGCACAGGACTAGTTAGTGGGGGAGGAAAATGGCTACAGAGAACACTGTGCAAAGTGGAAGGGTGGTAGGGGCTTATTTGGAATGAATCAGTATTTCACCCAAGCTTTCAGAGAACTCTTGGGAAAAGCTCAAGGTTTGTTCTTAAAATTCTCTCAAAAAGTTTGAAAGAAGAAAACCATGGTAACACAAAGAATCCTGTTTGTCCTCTCAGGACAAGCTGCTATGGATCTCCAAGTGACTACCGTAGGGGGGAAAAAACACCAAGTGACAAAGGGAAACTCAAGAGAGAGACAGCAGGAACTGGCTACATAAACAAATCCCAGTGCATCTCTCAAGGCCTAAATATAAACGAAGCCTTCTTAGTACCCTATGTGCATCAGTAACTCAGCTTTCTGTCATATCTTATAGGTATACATTTTTTGTCTTTTTTAACAGACTCCGACTGCACCAGAAACAACTCCTAGCATTTCTGTGACAGACAAATACACCTGGCATACAGTTTATTGCCCGGCTAGGACCTGCAACCATAAATGACTAAACAGCTTGATAGCCCCTTTCGAACCATTTACGTTTGGTCTATTATCTGTATTCCTCCCCTGCATATGAAACCTAACATCTTGGGGACACGAGTAAATGTAAAATAAAGTATTTACACTCCTTGCATCTGAAAAGGTAGATTCTGAGTTTGTTTTGAAATAAATGTGTTATTCTTTGACTGCTGCAATATTTTCCATCCCCCCCTTTTTTCTATTCTCCCTTTTATTTTGTCAAAATCGAGCCAGATAGCATTTTCTATCTTTAAAATGGTATAGTTACATGTACAAAGAATGCATGGATCAGCCATTATATATGATGCTTCCCTTCCCTCAAAGAATGATGTCAACTAAATCATATATACAACTGTACACACAGTTGCCCACTTTCACTCACACAACATTGCAGTCTCTCTCATATAAAGGTCATCGCCAATAATTTGAGTGTCTGAATGGATCATGGGTTTGGAAACCAAAGAAGGGACAAGATTTTAGAAAATCAGTACAAGGTTCTGAAAACACCAGCATGGATATATGTCTGCTGCTGTGCACCACAGCCAAGCACACTTTGAGTTTCTTGTCAATTTACAACTCCTGCTGGCAAGAGGTGCTTAAGAAAAATCAATACTGAATTCAGTTTTCATCTGCATTAATTTAAATGATTTGTGCAAATGTTTTATCAGCAACCAATCCATAGCACACTGACAGCAGATGGCAAAAACATTTTCTGAGAGGGAAACGCGCTGAATGCCTTTGTGAGACACCTCGAATGGGAAAATATTTTATTCCAGATTGATCTATAAAGAAATAAATTGGCTTTCTCTTTCAGATTTCCAATATATCATATTGTTTACATGAAACCCTCAAAGATTTCGAACACCAAGTCTTGCTTTCATTAAGAAAGAAAACAAGTGAAATGCACTCATTAACTCCCTCTTACCAGTCATTCTCTTATGTGTTTATCCAGACATTTATAGTAACAGACTACTATATATGAGCAACAAGCAGTATCATCTTTAACTTTATCTAATGGTGTGCTATGGGAAGATTTATCCCCCCACAATTTGTCTTTGAAATCAGTTCTGGCATGTTTCTGATCAGAAATGGGCACGAATTGAGATTTACTGCACATTCGCGGTGTCTGAGGGGGGTGTCTTCATATCTTGAAAACCTTCTTAGGATCATCATATGTTACAAGCAACTTGATGGCATATGACAACAACTTCAGTGGAGGTGTTTTTTTTTTTTTTCTTGATTACTTAAAAGTAAGAAAAAAACGAACAGCTGAAATGGAGATGCAACAGGTCTATCTTAACACGACATTATAATACTGCAAAAGCAAAGGGTAAAAAAAGAAAAAGTGGGGGAAGCACAGAAAAAGCAAAGCAAAGCAAAACAAAACAAAACAAGACACAACAGCTTTGACATTATTTGTCATGGTTGCTGGGTCTTGGAAAATCAGCAGAGGGTGGCCCAAAAATCAAAATCAATCGAACATAACATAGAAGAGGGGGCATTTACCGGGGAATAATTATGAGACACATAATAATAAGAAAAGGCAGTGGGCTAAATCAAGTTGTCAAACCCAACTACACTACAGAGATCAGTTATACAACTCAAAACTGACAATGCTTCATTTCTATTCCATATCTGGCTTTTTCTAGTGACTGTTCTGTAGTTCTTTGGCCTCCAGTTAGTCAGTTCTCTGGTTTACTTACTGTAACCCCACAATGCTGGCTCCATTGCTGAGCAGACTTTGGCAGGGCAGAGCTTCTTTGCCTCCCTCCCGGGATATTGTGAGACAGGAGAGTCTCACAAATGTGACCTGGGATGGGAGGGGGAAGGAGCACCTTCTTAAGCAGGCTCTGTCCTCCTTTCAGCCTCTTTCCAAGGCTTGCAACCCACCTGCCAGCCCTATGCACTAGTGTGAGTTTTCTGATCACCTTTGGGGCTGGATAGGAATTTTTGACCCGCATCCTGATTGGCAGTTGGCTACGGGGTTTGTTTGTTTGGGTTTTTTTTGCCTATCCCACACTGGTCGAGGCGTGCAGGCTGTTTGAAGTGCTGGAAAATAAATGGTCACACAAGCGGGTAGTGCGGATGGAACAGGTTTGGTAAGTCGCCTTGCAATCTCTGGTTACATATAGCTTATCCAACCTCCCAGCGCTGCAGATCATGAGATTACAGTGTGTGTGTGTGTGTGTGTGTGTGTGTGTGTGTGTGTGTGTGTGTGTGTGTGTGTGTGTGTGTGTGTGTGTGTGTGTGTGTGTGTGTGGTGGGGAAGATGTACTGATGCCACACCTGGACTGATGGTCACCAACGGTAAGGTGGCTTGAGGTCCAGGGGTGGTAAAATTTGGGCTGGCTGGGGTCTCACTGTTTTCAGAACTGAGATACCTTGGGGCTTGGGACTCACCCACTTGTTTGGTATGGGGTCTGGTGAGACCCCAGTGCAAAACCTGATTCCGCACTACTGCAGGGTCCCCCTTTTATGGTTGGCTATACTGGTTATTTAATAAAGTGTGGCCCATATTTTATCCCATAAAACTTGTCTCACCTCATTATGCCGGGGGGAGGGGCAAAGAACTCTCACAGAAGACCTTCCTCTGCTGTTTCCTTGCTTCAAGAAATTCCCAGAGGCTAGTTCACTAGACAGCTTTGGACAACAGCATCAAAATCTCTACCCCTTTTCTCTGACTTCCTTTCCATTTATTTAGCACATTTATAGGCCACGTATCAATATAACCTTAAAAAGGAGATTACCATTCACACTAAGTGCAAAGTAATCTTTTTTAAAAAAGTTGTACAATATTTAGTCATAGCAACCTCTTCTGTCGGCATAGGCTATGGGACACTGGGAGGATAGTATGTGATATCACCATGGAGATTCTTCTTGGAGGTCACTGTGTTTGCTTTTGTGCGGGGGTTTAATTTACACCAAGAACTTTCCATCTGGAAGCAGTAATTTCTGCCTTTGGACTTTGCCTTTGGACTTTGACGTTTACCTACATGGCCCCTGCTTGTTATTCCCTCAAAAAGGTGCATGTCACATTCTCTTCTCGTTGCCACTAGTGGATTACCTCAACCCATAATATAAATGATGTATGTCAGTGTTTGGTTTTGTGAGGGAGTTTAATTTACACTGAGAGCTTTCCATCTGGAAGCAGTAATTTCTGTCTTTAGACTGCGCTATCTGGAGATGGAAGTTACTTTTAAAAAGTGATCAGTTGGATTCTGGTTCCACAGCCCAAAAGTAGTTTGTTACTGATATAATAACATGTTTAAAACTGCTCCTTCATGTTTCTCAGAATTAACCAAAACAGCTACAATTTTAAAACTCTGAATGCTGCCCCATAATACACAATAGAAGTCTGTGTTTGAAGCACATTATTTTCTTTAGTGAGGCCACACCTCTATGACTATAGAAGCAGTGAGAAAATTATACTACAGAAGTGGAGTTTTCCCTCTGTAAGTTCCAGTCATAGCACAATTTAGTTACACCTTCATTACTGAGAAATGAAACAAATTTAAATAACATATTTGTAATTAGCATGAGTGGCTTGTGTTGGGATGTGGTGGCGCTGCCGGTTAAACTGCAGAAGCCTCTGTGCTGCAAGGTCAGAAGACCAGCAGTTGTAAGATCGAATCCACATGACGGAGTGAGCTCCCATTGCTTGTCCCAGCTCCTGCCAAACTAGCAGTTCGAAAACATACAAATGCAAGCAGATAAATAGGTACCACCTCAGTGGGAAGGTAATGGCATTCTGTGTCTAGTTGCACTGGCCACGTGGCCACGGAAACTGTCTTCAGAAAAACGCTGGCTCTATGGTTTGGAAATGGGGATGAGCACCGTGCCCTAGAGTCAGACACGACTGGACTAAATGTCAAGGGGAACCTTTACTTACCTAGCTTGTGTATGAAATGGAAGAGTATCTCACAAAATTCAGGGAAAATGCCTCACTATTGCTTATGAGCTACCTAGGATAACTAGTTATTTCCAAGGTATGTTGACGGTTATTTAAACATATTCAAATCTGGGTGCATAAGCTGTAAAGGGAAAAGTTCAACACTTTATTCCTATCTGAATATATACATAGACACTAGACATTAGCACACATGCTTTATAAAAGGCTTTTTGGGGCTTCACAACAGGTTAGAACATGCTATTTTAGTTCCATTTGTGAGCATCTCTGTCATATATAATAGTTTTTAAAACTCCCTCAAAAATGAGGAAGGAAGGAGGGAATGCTATTTGTACAAAAGGGTGAGGAAAGACAGCCCAAAAGGAGGAAAAATGATAACAAAAGGTAAGGAAAAATATATGATACCCAAATGTTATGGGACTGCAGCTTTCACCAACCTGGCCAACACAGCCACTGGTTGGGAAGAGACATGGACATTGCAGTCAACCAAGTCTGCAGGGCCACATTTTCCTTGCTTCTGATTTAAAGCGTGTTTGATTTTATGAATTACATTCATTGGATTTTGGCTACAGAATAGGGACCACTGAAGAGATAGACAAATGGTCTTGTTCAACTAAGGATAGAAGAAAGGATCTTGTTAAGCTATGTAATAGTTATATCTTGTTTTTGAAGCATGATCACACTGTGCTCAAAAACTGCTATATTTTGACAATTTTTGTAGTTAATTACATTTGCAGCCAGCAAACGATGACCTTTAGCTGACATATTAATACTCTCAGTAATCAGCTAAAGGTCACATCTTGCTTAGAGCCCACGCTCTTTCCTTGCCACATACTCCAAACACCAGAAAACTGTCTTGCATGCCAATTAGAGGTGTTAATGTGGCAGCCAAAGATCACCAACTCTTCTCGGGTTAAGCTGCTTCACTGGTTCAATTCTGGCCGTGCAGACAACTATGATGAAAATTTAATCCTTGAACAGCCTGTCTCCAAAGCTCTAATAGGAATTCTGGCTGATGTAAATTGTTACCAATTGGCTGAAATTTTAATAGGATCTTTTGAATGTCAAAGCTGTTTCTACAGAAGCATTTACTCCTAAATAGTCGGGCTGCCAACCAATTAGAGAATGTTAGTTGATCTATTGTCTCTTTAATTAATTGATGATATTTTAATAAGCTTGAACATCTCAAGGTAGATGCATGTTTATGCATTAGAAGTTATACAATATAATCAGTCACAAGTTACAGCAGATTGATTGATTAAATTGCATAGACATTACTGAGTAGCTGTACCTGAGGAAACAATGCTAAACTGCAATATGCAACCATGTGTTCAGTTTATCTAACTGAATTTTGTGTTTGCAGATACCTTTAGTACACAGAATTTAAAATACCTGTATCCAATTTGGTCAATTTCATTTATATCCAATATTTCTGCATGTGCCCTGTATCAGGAATAACCTGATTTGGAACTATTGGAGTAGAGCATTCATAGTGCCTAATAGCAAAACGTATGTGTAGATGAGTACTGCATGTGAAAAGAATAATGAAGAGGATTTTTTCACTGGTAAACCACTAAGAGCCTCGAGGCACAATGGTTAAACTGCAGCACTGCAGCCAAGACTCCACTCATGACTTGAATATACTCCAAAAGGGTTTAGGTAACCAGCTCAAGGTCAACTCTGCCATCATTCTGAGCTTGGCAAATTGAGTACACAGCATGCTTGATGGGGCAATATGCAGCCTGGATAATTAAATTTTAAACTGCCCAGAAAGTACTTTAAGCACTATGGGGTGGTATTAAAAAGTAGCACACCTTTTTTGCTTTGCTATGAAATGATTGTAGTCAGTCTAAGCTATGTGAGAGCTTCCACATAGGCTCAACTACCACTATGCCTTTGTCTGCAGCATTCTTATTAATAGCCATAACATCAGTGTTGTACTTTTTAGCACTTGTATTACATTTTGCTATGTCAACGGATGATATTGTGCACTTGGTCTCTGATACATGCATGCACATGAACATGAGCACACATACACACACTTTTCCAAGACCTGATACTTCCTTGACTGTTGGCTCTAAGCCACTGGCTATCAGCTGCATTTCACCTGCTAGGATACAGGCCAAAGAAAATATTGTGGCTATTTCAGTAGCGCTATCAAAGAAGTTATGAGTTTGTACCTCAATGATGTTGGACTGGTGTCAAGGTTAGGCTATTCATTAACTATGTTTGTTTGTCCCCTTCCACTAACTGGGTTAAGACCCTCTTTTGCACCTTCTCATTTCTCTCCCACCATGGGATGGACATCTTCATAAAAATTCTGATCGTGGATAAAGCAGCTCTAAATAAGGATGTTGTGTCGCCTCCGAATCACTCTCACTGGTTCTTCAGTTAAGACATTCTGCTTCCTCCACCTGTTTTCCCATTACCTGGAATGATCACCTCTGGTAACTGGTACCCCCCCCCCCCCCGATTACATGATCAAAGTATTCTACTTCTTTTTTAAAAAAAAAAGATTTCCTGGTCTTCAGTTATCTGCTTTAGTACTTCTCCACTCGTCATGCTCTCAGTTCAGAAAATTCTTAGTACCCAGAGACAAATTCATATTCCAAATGTTTGTATCATTTTTATATTAACGTGTTGTAAAATGTAAAATGTAGTTTAAAAGCTGCTTGTTTTGGGTTAAACTGTGCTTGGGTGAAAAAGTGTTCCGTTTGAGCTGAAACCTGCTTGTATAGAAACGTGCATAGGGGTACTTGCTTTAAAAGCTGCTTGTTTTGGGTTAAACTGTGCTTGGGTGAAAAGGTGCTCCATGTGAGCTGAAACCTGCTTGTGTAGAAACGTGCATATGGGTACTTGCTTTAAAAGCTGCCTGCAAAGCCTTTCAGACCAGCACTGATCAGCTGTTAGGTGGGGAGAGGGGAGGGGGAAGGAGCAGGAGCAGGAGCGGAGAAGAGCACAAAATGGCTGCCGTCTGCCGGGTGCCTGCTGGCTTTTAGCTGTTTGGGGCTCTTTTTTGACTGTTCTGGGGTCTATCAAGGCACTGTGAAGAGCAAGGCTCAGTCTACAGTACCTGGTAAGTGACTTTCTTTTACGTTTTTAAAAGTTTCTGACCTTCCCCCCCCATAAAAATGCATTAATTTTCAATGCATTTCTATGGGAAATTTGGATTCAACTTGCAAACTTTTCAACTAGTTCTGGGCATCTAATAGAGAATGTATTTCCAAAGGGTGTTGCAGCAAGGAAACTAACTGTGCCTCATGACTTCTAACTGGATCACAGTATCTGCTTCCTGATTTCAGCTACTATAGTTTGTATTCAGGTTTTTGGTTTTTTTTGGCTCATCAAGAACATTGTTCATGGCTTTGTGTGCCCTAACCTGTTGTGCCTTGCATACTATAAACATTCAATTATGTCAGAAAATGGAAATTTGGTCTTGTGCTGAGCATGTGCTACTGCTGGTGAATGGGATTGGGTTAAGCTTTGTGTTGCTGTTCTTTTGCATAACCTAAAGTAAATAAGGAAAACCAGCTGTTAAATAGTTTAATTCCACTATTTATCCTCCAAACAACTAAAAGGGACCTCTCAATGCAGTGCCAAATCACACAAACCATTTCTAACTTAATATAGGCTTGAGCTGTAGCTGAGCAGAGTTGCACAACAATCTCATCTGTCATTGAGACATTTCTATAAGCATGGGGATGAGGTGGATGAAAGGAAATGTAAAATATAGGTAAAGTGGTATAGGTCTTATCACTGGCTGATAATGGTCTATATTAATGGCACTGTTGACTGCTGTTCACTTTACATGGTTCAAATGTTATTCTGTTATAGTTTATTAAATATTTTATTACACTATTTGGTTCAGAATATATTTTCCCTGTGTTCCTCCTCTAAAAATTAAGTGCGTCTTAAGGTCCGGTGCATCTTATGGAGCAAAAAATATTGTACACAATTATTAGTACAGAGTTCCATTCATGCACCTTCTTCCTCCTCCAAATTACCACTGCCAATCAAAACCCAGTTGCTCACCATGCACACCAATCTATAACTATAGCTGCATATATATAGAACCAACAATAACAACACTGTACTGTATAATATATTCACAATGCATTATGTATTCACAAAGCCAATGTTAATTTTTTTATTGCACATTCTATTTTTTTCCCTATTACCTGCCCCAATTCTGATTTTTTACTGTATTGCATTCATGCCACTATTCATTCAGCCAGATTCATTATGTCTGCCCATATACCCTACACTTTTATTTTGGATGTTTTGCTACATTTCTTCGACTGTTTACTTTGTACCTATTAGTAGGAACTTAATGCTCTTAAACATTCATTTTTAGACCACATCTATTACCTTCTTTGCTGACTTTACTGAATGATCTTTTTAAATCACCTAAGCTGTCAGATAGTAATAAATTTTTTTCCAGATATTGGTTGTTGCTGAGAATATTTCTGTTGGCAATAACTTGGATTCCACCAGAAAATAATCAGCCACTATTACTCTCTCAAATCTTAATAGAAAAAAATTAGATAAATGAATGCCCACTGCTCTGATCTTCTCAGAGAAACAGTGCAATAGTGCAATGAATAAACAAACAATAACTCACAAATGCAAAACTATGGAATTTGCCATTTAGACAAATTAAACTTCTATATAGGTAAAAATGATTCCGGGCTATATATGTAAATGTTATAGAATCTAGAATACCATGCACTATATTCAGAGTGGCATCATTCAGATATAAAGAGACAAGAACATTTGGAATGGCACAGATATGTTTTGTGATATTAATGGAAATTCATATGACCTTTCTGTTCAAAGCATTAGCTCTGTTATTGGTGTACCGGCTGAAGAATGAGATCTCAGAAAATTGTTTTCATTGCAACTCATTTGTAAGAACTGGGCATTTAATACAGCAACTCCTCAGGCTTTGGAAAATTTGGAAAGCAGTTTGCACATTAAAATAAATCAGAGGTTTAAGAGCCTGTAAAGTTTCCTATAAATTCTTATAGAGATTATGGTAAAAGGCAATTGTGTGGTGTAATAAACTATTTGAAATAGATGATGATTAAGCAACTTTATATTGAATAGCTGCACTTTGTACTTAACTTCGACTTTATCCAGACACATTTTATTTTTGTCACATATTTATCTGAGTTTTTATGGCAATACATAATCATGCGAAAGAAATTAAAATAGTACTGTATAAAGTCCATGTACATTTATCTCCAAAGTTTTTTTTTTAAAAAAAATGCAAATTACATGGCTACTAACATCATAGAAAATTTTATAAATCATACTTCATTTTCTCAATTTAGAAAACAAGTCTAGTTAAAAAGACTTGCAAATACTTGTTCGCAGACTTGTAGGCTTGTTTCCAGATACTGGATTAAATCCAATTGTTAGTTTTTGCAAAAGACAACACACTGGATCAGTGGAACTTACATAAGGGTTCATATGCTAAAGTTTCATTGATTCAGTAGTCTGTTGTAGTTGAAAAAACTACTGGATTTAGGCTAGTGCATCTCTCTCTCTCTCTCTCTCTCTCTCTCTCTCTCTCTCTCTCTCTCTCTCTCTCTCTCTCTGTGTGTGTTTGTGTGTGTGTGTGTGTGTGTGTGTGTGTAACTATATATAATTAGGTACTTATATAAGTGCATGGACATATTTTTATTTGTACCTCTATTCAGACATGCAAAAAAAGGGTTATATGAAAGCATGAGTGGGAAGAGATTTTTAGCCCCACCCTCTTTCTGTTACTGTCTCGACAACCTGAAGAGGACTGAAGGATACTCTGAAGGACAATCTGAAGAGAAGACAGCCTGTTGCTACATGTTGCTAAAATAAAACATCCAAAATAAAAGTGTAGGGTATATGGGTGGACATAATGAATCTGGCTACATGTTGCTACATGTGGAGTCTCTCTGTACAAATAGGGACCTTCCCGTGATGCCCAATTGTATGGAGGCACTTCATATGTAGCAGACGTTTTCCTTTTCAGACTACTCCTTTCCCTATGGAGACAGCAATAGCAGGTGAAAGAGGTAAAACTCCTTCTCTGATCAATGAACCCTATCAAATTAACCTGTTTTGAATGCCTCAATAGGGTTCCATCCTGCTTATATCCTATGCCTTCAAACAGATAACTTGAAACTGCTAGAAGGGATTTTTCAGAGATTTGACCTACTGTAGACATTTGAGCCATCCTCAGTCCCAATCTGTCCTGGCTGAGCATCTAAGGAGTTTGTTATGTTCTAGGAGATGACAACAGTTAGGCCCTCCAGTTAAAAAACATCAGAGGAGCATTAATTTATCAAGCTATTCAGAGGATATCCAGCTCTTCTTTGCTTTTATACACCTTCTGATCTCATGGACATAGAAGTTGTTCAAAATTCATGTCCGGCAGCAGTTTTATACTAAATAAGAATTAGCTATCAAGGCAACATCCTTGTGCCTCTGCCTTGACAATGTGTTTTTTCCAGTCTCCAGACTGAACACAACAGGCAACAAAAAAGAAAACAGCCACTACAAACTTAAAAGAACAGACAGACAGACAGACACAAACCTTTATTGGCATACTGTACAAAATTAAAACACACTAAGATGCAAATAAAACATTCAGCAGCTAACATGTGGCAGAAAACAGCCAAATAACCTTGTTAGGGTTCAGCATTCAGTGACAGCAAGATGTGTCGTCTCTGCACAATGGAATGGATGTATCTGGCTGTTGTCAGGGTAAGTTCCTTAATATTGCCACCTAAGAGGTATCAAATTTTTCTCGGGTCATCCAGAATGGAAGGAGTAGAAAGTGCTCAGATAAGATTGGTGTATATTGTTATACAAGATACAGTAAAACAACATATGCTGCAAGGATTCAACCACTCCCTGACCACAAAGGCAGACTGAGTTCTGTGGGTGAACCTGTATATCTACCCTGTGCTAAGTTTGAAGGTATGTATATTATTGCACCTAGCAAGGGTGAATGCCCATCGGTCTTAGGGATGATCTAAAAGAGAGAGGTACAGTGGTGCCTCGCTTAACGTTTGCTTCGTTTAACGTTTTTTTGCTTAACGTTTATTTTTTCAGAGGCAGATTGTGCTTCGTATAACGTTTTTCCCTATGGGCGATTTTTGCATAGCGTTTTTGGGACCATGCTTCGCTTAACGTTTTTGGTTTTAGGTCCCCTGCTTCGCTTAACGTTTTTTTTGTTTTCAATTTAAAAAGTGTTTTAGAAGGGTCCAAAACGGTTCTAAATGCTTGGATTCGTTAGAGGACCCCTTAAGTCATGTGCAAACCTGATTTGGCTTTGATCTGACGTTTCGTTAATTTTTTGTGAATTTTTGTTTTTTGGCCCATAGGAACCAATGGACCTGTCAAAATCTGACAGCTCCATGCTTTCCTATGGGGGAGAAAACAATTTACAAAAAATTAACGAAAGTTCAGATCAAAGCCAAATCAGGTTTGCACACAACTTAGGGGGTCCTCTAACGAACCCAAGAATTTAGAACAGTTGCTGAGTCTTCATTAATTTTTTGTGAATTTTTTCTTCCCCCATAGGAAATAATGGAGCTGTCAGATTTTGACAGCTGTCAAAAGTTGGGGGAAAAAAATTCACCATTAATTAACGAAAAGTCAGATCAAAGCCAAATTAACTTTTGCATCCGTTTTAGAGGGTGCAGAAGCTAATCCAAGCATTTAAAACCATTTTTGACCCTTTTATGACACACTTAATTTTGCAAAAATTGACTTCGCAAAGCCATTGAAACCTATTGAGTCAGCTACAATACATTCCAATGGAGGATACATTGTATCGTTTAACGATGTTTCCTATGGGTTTTTTCGCTTAAGGACGGCAATCCGTGCCTATTGGAACGGATTAACCGGTTTCCAATGCATCTCTATGGGAAATGGTGTTTCGCATAAAGTTTTTTTCGCATAAGGTTTTTTTTTTTGGAACCAATTAAAAACGTTATGCGAGGCACCACTGTAATTCGGTCTTCTGCCATGGGAAAGGGGCAACTGAAAATATAGTGGGGAGCAGGCCCTGTGTAGAAGAACAAGAAACAAAGAAGCAATAGAGACATCAGAAAGGCAAATGAGAGTACCTTGGATAATTGAGATTAACTCCTTGCACTTTCCTCACTTGTGTGGTAGTTTAAATGGCCTTGGGACAGGCATGTTATGTTTGCTGGAATAACTACGGATCCAGTCCTATGTGTTTATATCATTCAACCACTGACTGTTATTCCAGGGAGAGACTGGAGTTCAGACAGGCCATTCTGACCCATTGCACCTTTTTGAGGGAAGCTATGAGGTTGAGGTCAACCCTGAGTGCTCACTGGAAGGACAGATCCTGAAGCTGAGGCTCCAATACTTTGGCCATCTCATGAGAAGAGAGGACTCCCTGGAAAAGACCTTAATGTTGGGAAAGTGTGAAGGCAAGAGGAGAAGGGGACGACAGAGGATGAGATGGTTGGACAGTGTCACCGAAGCAACCAACGTGAATCTGACCCAACTGCAGGAGGCAGTGGAAGATAGGAGGGCCTGGCGTGCTCTGGTCCATGGGGTCACAAAGAGTTGGACACGACTAAACGACTAAACGAAACAAAACGATGAGGTTGAGGGCACTGTCTCAGATTATGTTGTTAGAGATGCCACAGGGTTATTCTTCTATTTCTTATTTGCCTTCAAGTGTACAGCTCACCATGTCCTGATCAATAAAAGATGACAGAGCTACTCACAATAGGAAGATCTGCTAATTTCAAGTTAAGCATCTTTGAGTGAGAGGCAAAGAGAGCAATTGCTCACATAACAGGAAAGTGTCAAAAGTAGATCCATGAACTGGTACCAGAGAAGAGCCTTCAGATTAACTGTTGTCCTCATTACCCTCTAAAACAGTGGTTCCCAACGTTGGGTAACCCTGGTATTCTTCGACTGCTGTGCCCAGAAACCTTCACCACTAACTGTGCTGGCCAAGATTTCTGGAAGTTGAAGTCCAAGAACACCTGGGCTACCCAAAGTTGGGAACCACTGCTCTAGAACATGAGCTACCTTTCCCCCCCCTGTGGCAGCATATTGTGTGGGATGATCAGTAATGAGCTGTGGGCAAGCTTTCTTTCAGGGAAATATGTCTGCCATTTAGTCTTTCTCTCTGAGATATCCCCTATAAGCTATATCTCTATCTGAGATATCCCCTATAAGCTGCTTAGGAATCTTCATGATCTCTGGAAGACAGCTCCAAAGCCACTACACTTTAGGAAGTATAACTAAAGTGTAAAATAAACTACTATGTATTATACCTGGGTAATGTTCTACTATTTGCTAGAGACTATAAGCATGGGGTGGTGATGGTTGACAGTGTATGGAAAGACAGGAAGACACATTACCATTTCAGCATAATACAAGAGGAAGCTAATAAAAGATGGTGTTAAACCAATAGCTCTGCTTCTGTGTTTTCAAAGCACTTTCTGTTAATTGGTACTCTTAAACATCAGAGTTTAAACTCAGAACAATTATATACATTTTATCTAGGCAGTGTCTTCTGTCTGCATTGATATGGGATACCTTACTTCTTTGTTTTTCTTTAAATCTACAAATTGCTGTGGGTTTTTAAAAAATATATATCTAAGTTAAATTAATATTTCATTAAGCCAGTCGGAGAAACCTTCCTGATACACAATGAAATGAAAAAATTCACCATCTCCCAGTGAATTCAAAACTTATTTAAATTCTTTACAAGAGCTGGGTTTTTTTCTGTTTCTTGTGGGATTTACATAACCATTTGGTATAATTATCTTCTCTCGTTTTATGAGCTTCCATAAAAGAAATAAAACATCTTTTATCTTTGCAGCTAAAGAACAAGTAGACAAAGCATTTTTTTATTCCTTTCAATTTCCAAAGGTGATGATAAGGAACCATTAGATAACATTGTAATCAATTGTCACATTTTCTAATTGAAAAATATAGATGTAAAGCAGGAGAAGCTGGATACTGTTCCCATAATATTTTTCATTTATTATATATTTTCCTGTTTTGCCTTATCAGGTTTTCAGTCATGAATAGACATTTCTATTTTATGATCTACCCTAACCATTTGCAATTACCCCATCTCATTTAATGTAACTGGTAAATGAATTACCAGTCTCTGCCCTGCTCCATCATGTCTGTAAAAGTCTGTTGGTATGCATAGCGCTAGTTCAGGCAGGAGAAGACTAGAGAAATAGAATTTTAAAGTAGGAAAACATCTTTCACAATATGTATCCCAGAAGTAGGGGAAAATATGTTTATGCATTGTTTGTTGCATTCATTCTGGAATAATTCTGGAATTGGCTGATTTCCTACTTTTTAGTGATTCTGAATACAATAAATAATTTAAGAAAATCCTACACACATGCTCAGCTATCTCAAATATAGTAATACATTTCCCAATAATTATTACCTAGCAGTAGAGAGAGAAAAAGGGGATAACGATTCTTTGTTATGAAGTCCTTTGTCAATTATGTTTACTGGAGAGAAGAAGACAAAAACCAGTCCTGTCAAGACATAACAAAGGGCAGTATATTGTATGGGAAATGAGAAAATAGATGAGACACAGCAGTTCAGATAGCAGTTTGCATCTGTAGCTCTGCGAGGAACACCATGCTGATCACCAGACAGGGAAATTCCATGAGCCACATGTTGGTGTCCTAGGCAAGAACTAACTAGTAACAAAAACCTCTTTTAAAGAGGAAGACTAAAACAAAGTTGAGTGGAACACCATTAAGAAGCTGGCAGGCAAAATGGAACTATTGCAGGACTCCATGATAGAAGTAGCACAAGATTTTAGTCATACTCAATTAGTCCTACCTCAATTAGTCCACCCATCCAACTAGGAGCAGAGTATGGTAACCCCAATCTTCAATCACTGAACTATACTGAAGGGCAAGAGTACATTTACTCTTACTAAGGCAATGTATGTGAAAAATATAAATAAGTGCTTATTATGATTATCAATACTCTGAAAGCCATTAGACAACATACAACTGGACAACACAACTGACAGCTTCGACCATGCACACATTAGGTGTTACAGTTGTAAGATCTATATTTATTTAAACACACACATATATTAGTGTACAGACCTATGAATGAGTTTGCAAAGTAGAAAGTCTGAAGAAAACAAGCAGAATAAGGAAAAAATAAATGTTATTTGTATTTGATGTATTCCTTGTTATCTCTGCGAAACCACTCATGAGTGATAAAGCATCTTGTTAATATTACCCCTTATCCTATGAAGGTTGTTCTGATAAATGTGACACTGGCAACACATGCACAATTGTAGTAACTGCTCAAGGCAAGACAGAATGTCTACTCCTATCTCAGCCATATATCGATCTCCTTGCCAGCGCCTCATGTATGACACCCTGCTGATCTTTCTTTGTTAAAAATGGCAATTTCAAGCAGATTTGTTCTAGTCCTCGGGCTCAGGCACAAAAAGAAAGAGGACAGCGGCATAACAGAGACAATTCTAAATGCCCTTTGAAGGAAATTATCAATAAAAATATTTCATGTTTTTTGATGTAAAGAAAACAGAGTGGGACAATGTTTCCATTAAGGTGTAGGGGAAAAGGGGGGGGAGATGTGCCAACAATTTTCAAACAGCATTAACTATTTCCCTCACAAAATAATTCTTTCAAAATGCATTAGGAGCCGTCTCTATAGCTTGATGCATCACATATGCTTTCCTCTGTGTCCATGAGGTCACAGACCACGGAACAAGTAAAGTCCATGAACATGGAGACACAAGCCTGCACATGTCATTTGTACATACACGGGCACTTTCAGAAATCCAGTTGAATGGTCTAGGGCACTATTAGGAGCCTCGTGGTGCAGTGGTCAAACTGCAGTATTGCAGCCAAGACTCTGCTCACAACCCGAGTACAATCCCAACAGATTCAGTTAGCCAGTTCAAGGTTGACTCAGCCTCCCGTCCTTCTGAGGTTGGAAAACTGAGTACACAGCTTGCTGAGGGAGGGTGGGTAATGTGTAGCCTGCGTAACTATGTTGTAAACCACTCAGAGGATGCCTTAAGTGCTATAGCACAGTATAAAAGCAGCACACTTTCAAAACATGACTTTTTAAAAATCGTATCTCCCAAAATTCTCACCTGCTATAGGTGGGCAAAATTCTCAACTGCACTATGGGCATGCTGGCTAGAGGATTCTGTAGTTCAGAAAGCTAATGGTCAACAGCATATTGCTAGTCTCATCTAGAAGATACCCAGTGACTCAATGGGATTTACATACATTCTAACTTATCATTCAGCAGTTGATTCAAAGGCTGTACTCTCCATCTGAGACTAGAAATAGGATATTGGCAAATGTTTCCAAGCTCTGGGCTGCAGAATGCATTCTGCTATCCATCCACCACATGCACTGAGCTGAGGCTTAGTTGTTGTTTCCTTTAAAAATGGGAACAGTATTGGTCTGTTTCTTAGGACTACTGGATGGGGAAAGTTGGCAAGAGGCTTGCAAATATTAAAATGCTACACAATTAGCTACTGATAAACTAACAATAGGTGATAGTTTTAGCTACTAATATGCATTTACAGTGGTGCCCCACATGATGACGATCCCGCATGATGATGAAATTGCTTGACGATGTCTTTTTTGCAATCACTATTGCGATCGCAACATGATGGTTCCTATGAGTTTTTTCACTTTATGTTGATTAGGTCCCTGCTTCACGAACCGTTTGTTCACAAAACAATGTTTTTTCCGGCTCCGCAAAATGGCTTCCCTTCGCAAAATGGCTTCCCTCCCTTCACAAAATGGCTGTCTTCTGGACAGAAGCTTCGGAAGACAGCTATTTTAAACAGCTGATTGGCAGTTCTCTATGGGCGATCTTCGCTGGACGATGAGGTATTTCCCCATTGGAACGCATTAACCGGTTTTCAATGCATTCCAATGTGTTTTTTTTTTCGCATGACGACGATTTTGCTGTACAGTGATTTTGACAGAACGGATTATCATCGTCTTGCGGGGCATCACTGTATTTAAGATACTCAATGTGGTGTAATGGATAGAATGATAGATTAGGACTCTGAAGACCAGGGTTCGAATTCCCACTTGGCCATGGAAACTCACTGGGAGAGCAGAAGTGGTAAAACCATTCCTTAAATATCTCACTTACCCTGAAAGCCCGATTAGGGTCACTATAAGCTGGTTCTCATTTGACAGAACAGAACAACAACAGTAACAACAAAATGTATTTATTTAGTACATACAGTTGTTGTGAAACATGTCAAAAGGTCATGCAGCAATAGATTATTAGTTAAGAAACAAAACCAAATTTCCCTCAGGTGAATGAGCTCTGTCAAGGATTCCAGAACTCTGGGATTCAAAGTAAGCAGACTTCTACATAAATAATAAATAGAAGTAATAGTGAAGTTTTCCATGCTTTCAGCAAGTATTTATAGACTCACAGTAACGAGTTAGAAATTCTGGTATTTTAATGTTTCTTTCTATACAGTATTCCAAGGGCATTGCTCAGAAATAATGAAATTGTGATTCATGAATTTCTGGGCTCTTTTATCAAATCTGTTTAGACACTTGTTCTGTTAATAAAACCTAAATGCAAAACAGCTCTGCAATTCATAGTTTGTATTTATTGTTGACTATTCCATTATAGCAAGTGATTTATTCCAGTACTCTTTGGTTATTAGTTGCTTTAAGTCTTTTCCCCATTTACTTATTAAATTCTTTTTTCATTCCTTAGGGGTTCATTTTATTCATGACATTATAAATCCTGGGTATTGAGTTTACCCTCCCTTGATACTACCTACTGGAAATTTCCTTTTTATTTCATACATCATTTACTATGTCCTACAGTGAATCTCTGGAGGCTGTAAGATTTGACTTTAAAGTCATCAGGGAGGATAAACATTCAGTTAGGGTTTAGACATTATGCTTTGCCTAGCATGGTAAGATCCTTCTGGGATCAGAATAAGCCCAGAAGGCGGAGGTACTGTGCTCCTTGGTGCTGTAAGTGTGTCTGTACCAGAGAAAAGGGGAAATATTCAAGAAAATCAAAGTCACTGTTTCAGGTATATGTGGAGAAAGTGGGAGAATTAAGGCTTTCTACACCACTTCTTCCATAGATCTAACATAGTCCCCAGAAATGTCTTTTTTAGGATACACTCCACACTGCAAGATAGGCTGGCTATGGTGGGTTTTGAATGGGCATAGGTCTCTTGTGCTGGCAGAACTGTCTTTGTGCCAGCCTAACCCTCTGTGCTGCCTGATCCCACATCTGCTGGGACAACTTGTGCCAGCATGAGATCATCCAGCATAAGAACCAAAAAAGGTGCAAGCATTATAAAAAGTTTTAAAACACAAAAACATGGTGGCATCTTAAAGACAAACTTTCATATTTTTAAACGTGGCCTTTTGTGGACAAGTCCATTTCATCAGACCTAAGAGAAAGAGATTTACAGTAAGATGGCAAATATTTATACATGGCATCAAAAATAAAGATACCCAATACAGAGAATCTGGTTAGTTGATAAGAAAGTTGGTAGGTGTTTAACATTGTGGTGGTGTTTAACATTGTTTTGGGTGGTGGCTCACTATGAAAAATGGCACTTTGCACCACAGAAAACTGGGGAATATATTACAAAAAACAAACAACACCCCAAAGCACGTAAGTCCTCTTTTCTAACACTTCTCTGCCTAGTGTCCTAGCAGGTGGACCATTCCAGGAATACAGCTGCCAACAAGAAACAAACATCCAGAAATCCAAGACTTCTGGCCCACAGCAGAACACCCAGATAGATGAAGAGTAGAAAGTCATGAAACTACAATGTTATTATCTGATACATTTCTCTGAGCTCCTCACTTATTTCCATGAAAGGGCTGTGGACTATACTTTAGAACTTCTAATTCCTAGCAGCTACACACACACACATAGTAATGGGTAAGTGGCGCAAGGAACAGCAGCCCCTTTCCAGATAATTAAGTGCAGTTGAGAGTGGATTCCCACTGAGCAGAGTGGCTGAAAAGATGCATGCATTAAGACACATCTTCTTTTGCCTTTCCCATTAGATTACCTCTCACTCTGGTTTATTACTAGCAACAAACAAGGCTTGTGTTTCCATCTCAGCACTGTCCTTGACTCACGAATGGAATGAAAACTGTTGCACTGGGAAACAGGCACAATTCCCACAGATGTCTTCCATGGTTGGAGTGAAGTTGCTGTGAGAAAGCTGAAACCTGCATGTGCGCAGGAGACTTCAGGCAGAGTGCAAAGCCAGTGGGCCAGGTCAGTCCCTATTACCAGGAACCCCCTCCAGCTCTCTCTCCACAGCGGCACCATTTGCAGTGCTGCTGCAGGGAGAAAAAGGAGCAAAAGCCTTCCATCCTCTCCCTTGGTTGCTTTGTTAGTGCTTTGACTGCTGTCCCAACCACTTCATTCTTCCATTCACAACCCATGAGGCTGAGTGGGGCAGGTTGCTAGTGGGAGGGACTCAAATGGGCTACCCAGTCATGGGCTTGGAAGCTGATGGGGTGAGAGGGACCCAAGTTGGCTACCCAACCATGAGCAAGAAGTGAAGGAAGAGCCCAAGTGCAGCCTCTCAATAATAGTCAACCAGGAAAGAGGGCAGGAAGATGGACAGTTGAAGGGCCAGACCTTTAGGTGTGCAGAGTTGTGTTGGAGGGACCATAGCCCCTATGATCCCTAGAAAGCACAGGCTAGGAATTGCTGCCCAAAGTACAACTCTACACTGTATTAGTCACTATCCTTGCCTCTGATCATGAGTTTTAGGGGAGGGAAGAAAGACTAACGTGTGGGTCATCCCACAGAAGGGATGTGGCAAGAAGCAATCAGGTGGGCTTGGGTAGGAGAGTCATGTGCAAATATTTGGATCTGTGGATGAAAGCTCTCCAGCTCCAAGAAAGTGAGGAGAGGGCAGGGCTGGCCATGAAGCAGTTTGCAGTCCCTCATGACCCAAAGTATGCATGGGCCACGTGACCTCAGAAATGTACCCCTTGTGGATCATGGCTCTCGATGCCCCCCCCCTTCAATTCAGATCACACATTGAGGTCATGACTGACGAACAGTCACCACATTCAGAAGGATCTTGCACTCCAGTGCCAAGTTGTGTAGCATGGCATACAGTAACACCACCTTTGACATCTTTTCTGGTTTGCAGAGCAGGCAACCCTTGTGCAAACAGAAACACACTTTCAGGAGCGCCAAAGAAATGCTCTGTCACCATCCTGATCTTCCAGTGTGCTTTGTTATCTTGGTTGGTGCATCTAGGAAGGTGCTCAGGGTATCGTGTTGGAGGAATGGCCACAGGGGATTGCTCCTATCACCTGACCGGGAGGATAGATGACCATCAGCATCTGTATGAGTCCTTCTTAACCCTTCCCAGTCACCACATACTAAATTTACCCAACAACCAGCCTCAGCTAGTAGTCCAGCTTTTCTGCAAAGGAAGCAGACTGGATGCCTCCTGTGCATTGTGAACCGAACCTGGCACAGTGCCACTTACGTAGGCAAAAACTTCCTGAGCATTACAGGTGGCCATCATATTGATGGCATACTGGCGGTGTCTGTTGCAGTATAGGCAGGGCCTGCCAGAGGTAGCCACTATGTTCACAAACTTTCCATCAATGAGGGCAAAGACCCAGGGAAACGTGCAATTTTGTAAAAGATCTCTGTGGCCATTACCAATTCTTCCTCTGTGGTGGCACACTGGATATACTGCTGGCAGTAGTGAACCATGGTTTCCAAGAAATCACAGATAGCTCTGCTGGTGGGGAACAGTGACACACCATGGACCCTTCCCACATCCCACCTTCTCCAGTAGCCAAGTAATGCAGCCCCAATAGGATCTTCTGGAGAGACTGGTTTTGCATTATATTGTTTTCAAGCTTCTAACTAAGATGGGCACGAACTGCCAAAATGGTGATTTGTCTTGGTTTGTGAAAGTCCATGAACCACAAACCACGAATGTACAATTTTTTCCCTATTGAACTACAAATTGGTTCATCAGTTCGTTCAGGAATTAATTTCCTTATGGCTGTCCTGAGGGGAAAAAAAACTTGCCTCCCCGCCCCCTTCCCACTGCCTCATTGCCTCCCTACCTTTTCCTGCCACTGCCTCCTCCTCAGCTGAGAGATAAATACATGCCCAGCCAGCTGCCATTATTATTATTATTATTATTATTATTATTATTATTATTATTATTATTATTATTATTATTATTATTATTATTATTATTATTATTATTATTATAGCACAATGAAGTACATCTTATCTATTGAGCAAATTAAACTATTATAGTTACCAATACACATTTTAGAAAGCTTTTTTTTAATTAAAAAATTGCTCTGTAGCAGAAATAACAGAGAAGGCACACTGTTACCTTCGGTTTAGCTAGTCAAAGGAGGTAGAAGGGGAAAATTCTTATGGATGTGGAAACTCTGGTTGCATATTAACCCTTCCAACTGTTCACCCATTCTGCCCTTAGGCTGATGAGAAAAATCCTTCCCTCTTTTTATGAAAGTAGTTATTTCCGTAAAGCAGACTGGAACTGACATTCAAAAATAACTGACCAAAGGCATTTGCTGTGGAAAATACTGGATCAGAGAAGCAATTGTGAAAAGATTCTTCCAGCTTAGTGTGATGAACTAGTGTGCTCAGGTAGTAACCCTCATAATCCTACCTCAGACTTCTTTTATAACCTTTCTTAAAATGTCATCTTTATTAAAATAGGAAATGCTAGAAGAAGACACGGGAGCAGAACCATTCCACACGCATAGAGAAGTCAGAGAAACTGATGAAATGGAGGTGCAGCAGTCAACAACTCAGGGGTGACGCGCACATATTGTATAATGTCTTTATAAGCCTTTAGTATCAAGGTAGAGCTCCATAAAGTGTCTAGCTTTAAAAAATGCAAGAAAATGTCTTGTGTACAGTGATCTCATAGACCTTAGAGTCTCTGCAGTTGGAATGTCTAGGCAGAGAAGCTCTTGAATTCATTTGTTTTCTCCTTTTGTGCAAAGAACTCAGTGTATCAGTTGATTTCCCCTTTCCTTAATTCAAATCATGGACCCTATTTAACCTTATAAATGCTAAACAGAGTAAGGAGGATCTACAGTATTGGTGTCTTCCTCTGCCTCCAGAATAAATTGGGATCTTTGTTCCACCTTGTGGTCAAACCCAAATTGAACGAATACACCTTACTCAGTCAATAGAATCGGGCCTAGGGCAGAACTGTATGGCAATTCACCTGTGATATTTCTTCACATTGATGAGCAATCAATGGACATGGAAGAATGTAATGGATGGTATAAGTTCCACATAGGTTGGCATTATTGTTAATACTTCTTTCAAGTACAGTTTGGTGATCGTGCTAAAAATTCACTATTTAACATTCCTAACTTACCACACAAATTCCTGGGTCTCTCTGGATTGAGGTGAGACACTTTAAATTATATGATAGAGCTATATCATTCAAAGGTAGTCTGAGCAATATTTTTATTATAATAATAATATTGGAACTGCAGAGCTGGAAGGGACCCACTGGATCATCGAGTCCATTCCCTGTCAAGGAAGCATAGTGAATTGAATTCTCAGCCTCTGCCACTGCAGACAGATCACTAAGCCACTGAGCTATCCAGCAGTAGTTGAGTTGTAAAGTCTGTCAATCACTCCGAGATGGCAAAATTATTCTGGCCAGTGACTAAAATATTTTCTACATTCTTGGGATCAGTTTTTGAATATCTACAGACTGCCATCATGGTTGCCTTGATACATGGGGTATTATGAAGTTGTAGCAGTGTTGTCTTTTTGATCAATGAGTCTGCCCCCTCGTGTTTGACAAGTGTGCTTCCTTAGCTTCACAAAGGGGAAAACCCCAGAAACAATTAGCGCAGAGACAATTTGCACCAATTGCAGAAAATAAAATGGAGAAAGTCAGTAAAAGCCTGATGATGGTGGCATGCACCCAAAATCTCCTCAGGTGCAAGATTCTTCCCATTCTGTCATTATTTTATTTTATACAAAAGATGCTTCTGCCGAATATCTATTAACAGATTTTTTTTTCCAAGATGCATAAATAGTACTGGAAACAGGTGTTTCACACAAAAACTTTCTTCAGCTGGTTTCATCTGCCACAGCTTTTCAGCATGTGCTGTTTGTTTTTAGAACGTCTTGCAAGCTGTTAGCCTCTTCATATTGAATCCCTGAGCTGCAGTAAATCAAATAATTATGTTTTACTCCTAGCTTTGAGCCTCTACATGCTGGAATCTACCGGTACTTCAAAAGAACAAAGCCCAAACCTGTTATTGCATTGTATAAATTCATTGTGAACCCATGAACTCTCTATTTAGCTATAATAGATATCGTCAACATGCCACAAGGAAAGATTTAATTAGATTACATCCATGGTTTGGTCTTAGGTTCTCATTCATATTGCATCTTTGTTAAGGGTCAGCTGAGCTGTTAGCATTTTTAATCCTTATGGCTTGTTCACAGCCAAGATATTAGATGTAGTCCTTTTATTGACATCAGGCACTTGTAATCAGTCATAACATTGCCAGCTTTTTACTTGATTAAAAGTATTCTGAACCAACAGTAAGAAACATATTTGATAGCAAATTATAAAGTGGCTGTAATTCAGATTAATCACTTACCAGTATATTGAATCTATTCCTTCTGTTGTTTTTTATGGCCTTCCTCCCAATCCCTCATTATTATGCTGGCATTTTGCCTCAAAAATGTAAACTAAGCATGACTTAAAATTTGGCAAAGATAAAGGAAGAAATGAAAAAGGCAAGCAATTGGCAGCGTTATGGAGTGAAAAGCAATCCTTATGGTTATTTAATATATAAATTAATGTTGAACAGTACCAATTAAAACAGCTGTTCAGTAGCAACTGCTTCATTAATGGAGGGACTTTCCAGTTGAGAAATGGAGGCCTCAGGAGATATGATTTTTTTTCCCAGTCCATTACTTGACAAATCATAGATACATAAGGATCCACATCACCCCTGTTGTTTGGAATTCAAGAATTTATGTTCAAGGACAATGCATATGTACAATACTTGGCAGGAGTGTATAGTCTTGCTATGTGAGAATGAGACACCACAACATTCCTCTGTTAGTAGCAAGAGATTTCTTCCAGCCTCAGAAAGAGTTGTCGCATGCGTGAGAACAGTTTTGGGGGGCAATTGTATGGGAAGTAGTTGTACAGACTTTTGAAAATCAGAAGCATCCGATGGGTTGTTTATATCTTTTGGTCAATCAGTCAGTCTCTCTGAGTGTGCAGTGTATGTGTACTTTGTTTCACAAAGGAAACGGACATTAATGCTGTGCAGATAGTTTGCACAAATTGCAGAATCCTTTAAAAATGCCAGTACTCAGCTTATTCTTACACTGGAGGCAAAAACTTAGATGATGACAGTGGTTCCTCAACTCATTTTGTCAACTTATTCAGACAGGTACCTCATCATCTTGGGAAACTCCCTCATGTTTCGGGGGGTGGCCCTGGCCGTGAAGAGTGGGGTCTACAGCCTGGGGGTACACCTGGACCCGATGCTCATCATGGAAACGCAAGTGGCGTCAGTAGTCCGTACTGCCTTTTTCTACCTTTGGCGGATTGCCCGGCTGCGACCTTACCTAGACACATGGGCGCTCACTACCTTAGTACATGCGCTCGTAATTTCTAGATTAGACTACTGTAACACGCTCTACGTGGGGCTTCCTTTGAAGCTGATGCGGAAACTTCAAGTGGTGCAGAATGCACCGGCCAGACTCCTTACTGGAATGAGAAAATATCAACTTATCTCTCCTACTCTGGCCATGCTGCACTGGCTGCCCATCCGTTTCCGCATTGACTTCAAAGTGTTAATGCTTACATATAAAGCCCTAAACCGTTTAGGACCTCGATACTTGGTGGAACGCTTACTCCCAACTAGCTCTACCCGTGTCACCCGCGCGAGCCAGGAGGTGAGGCTGAGGAGCCTGACGCTGAGGGAGGCCCGGAAGGAAAGAACTAGAAACCGGGCCTTCTCGGCGGTGGCTCCTCGCCTCTGGAATAACCTACCTCCGGAGATTTGCGCTGCACCCTCGCTGGGTACTTTTAAGAACCAACTAAAAATGTGGATGTATAGGCAGGCCTTCCCTTCCAGTTAATTCCTGTCCTCTTTCCTTTTTTTTCTCTTTATTTGATTTATTTTGTATTTTTCCCATTGCAAAATCATTTAATTAATTAATTGTTATAAATATTTCTTGAACTTGTTATGTTTTATGTTGTAAGCCGCCTAGAGTTGTCGAAATGACTAGATAGGTGGGGTATAAATACAATTATTATTATTATTATTATTATTATTATTATTATTATTATTATTATTATTATTATTATTATTATTATTATTATTATTATTATTATTATTATTATTGTTGTTGTTGTTGTTGTTGTTGTTGTTGTTGTTGTTGTTGTTGTTGTTGTTGTTATTGTTGTTATTGTTGTTATTGTTGTTAATAATAATAATAATAATAATAATAATAATAATAATAATAATAATAATAATAATAATAATAATAATAATAATGTATAAGGACCATTGCAAGTATTCTTCATATACCTAATACCCAGCCAGCTCACAGGTCCTGAAAACAGAATAATAACTACTATTATACATAATTTGGACTTGTATACAGTGGTGCCTCGCTTAGCGAGGTTAATCCGTTCTGGATTAACCTCGCTCAGCGAATTCATCATTAAGTGAAATAAAAAAGCCCATAGGAACGTATTAAAACTGATTTAATACGTTCCTATGGACTTAAAACTCACCGTTCTGCGAGTTTCCTCCATTGCGGCGGCCATTTTGGATGCCTCGTTAGCAAGGCAAAACAGTGGTCACCATTTTGTTTTAGCGGCGGCCATTTTGGAACCGCCGATCAGCTGTTCGCTATGCTTTGATCGTGTCCGCACGATCATCGCATTGCGAAAAAAGCCCATAGGGGCCATCGCTGAGCGAACGCTCCAGCGATGGCCCGGGACCCCTCGTTGTGCGGTTTCATCGCATAGCGAAGCGTTCGCTATGCGAGGCACCACTGTATATCCATGTATGAATGTATGAGGTATGTAGTCCCATTGGCTTAAAAAATAAATCTTCATTATCTTGAGCCAAACATGTTGCAAGAAACCTTAGGCAACTGCCAGGACAAAAGAAATCAAAGCTCCTATAAGGAAACACTCCCTTACTGTTTTAAAAGAAAATCCTCCATAGTCAATATCCCAATTGACAGTTGTGAGATGAAAATGTCTGATGTACATGAGTCATATCTAAAAGATGGTACTTCCCCCTCCCCCCTTGGGTTGTTATAAGTACAAGAGAAATTCAGAGAGAAAACAATGAGAGCAAGAGAAATGCAGGGAGAAAGGAAAGAGAAATAATGATCCATCTACTAAGTAAGTAAGTAAGTAAGTAAGTAAGTAAGTAAGTAAGTAAGTAAGTAAGTAAGTAAGTAGTAGTAGTAGGAACAACAAGAACAAGAACAAGAACAAGAACAAGAACAAGAACAAGAACAAGAACAAGAACAAGAACAAGAACAATAATAATAATAATAATAATAATAATAATAATAATAATAATAATAATAATAATAATAATAATAATAATAATAATAATAATAATAATAATAATAATAATAATATGCCATCAAGTCAGTTCTGACTTAAGGTGACACTTTTCATAGTTTTTTATATAGGGAATACTCAGCTACCAGTCTCTTTTTGTGGGGGCACCATGGGTCTGTGCAGCTTACGCATGACTACACAGGTTGGCTTTACTTGCAGGAGACATGGTGGGGAATCAAACTCCCAACCTCTGGCTCTACAATCAGATACCTAAACCACTGAGCTACCCAGCTTACCAGTTACGATAAAGAAACAAACCCAAAAAGGAGATCCCCTTTTTGGAACTGATTGTGTTTTCTGGTTTTAAAAGATTTAAGACAACTGGACTAATCAACCCTATATTATTGAATTATCTGCATATTTAGGTCTATTTTTCAGCTTCTTAAAAATGCAGGAGTTTCTTAACAATTCTGTTTGGTGTCATTTTTGTGAAGCATCTTTTACTACTCAATGCTCTTGTAAATGGGACTTGTAGGTATTAGAGTCATTGATGTCACCAGCCCTATTATTTACAATATTTTTAAATAAGCATTGTTTTTTTTCTCTGCCACCACACAACTGCTTTGACCAGTTCTGTATTTCATATCAACATTTCATCTATTTGCAATGGCTTGAAATTGGAGCATTAGTCTCCACTGCTATACCAGTCCACCCAGCTTGCACAGCTGGAACAATATCAGAAGGTCTAGGTCTGAGATTGTAGACCTTGTGGCTAACGCTGTCTTCTAGCATGGCAGCCTGCAGCTCAATGATCATAGCATGTGCCTTGATACAGGTAGATAGATGCATAATGCAAAAACATTATAAGAAGCATGACGTAAATCTGCAGAGACAAAATAAAGATATCCACCTCCTGTCCTCAAAAAGCATAGAAAGCTGACTTTGGAATCCATACTCACAACTCTATCATGGTAAATTGGGGCAGTAAATAAGAAGCTTGTCATCATAATTAAAAAACAGTTTAAAGATCAAATTGGTAATGAGAAAATTGGCTACTGTACTATGAAAACATTTATATAAATGCACTCTGATAATCTTCCTATAAAGCAAAGGAGATGATTGCAATTAATGCCTTTGTTTTTAGTTCAATGTTCCTATAAAAGCTGGCCCTGAAATTAATATTTGTAATGTAGCTATCTGCTTATTAAGCAGTCTACCTATCTGACACTGAGACAACAGGAAGTGGCAAAATTCATTCATTTTGTTTGTTTATTATGTTTACCTTGTGCCTCTTACCAACAAATGGCAGTCGCTAAGGCAGCTGCTGCTCTTCCTTTTCATTTTGATGCCTCCATTTTTGTGAGCCGGAAAGGCAGCAAGGACTTGTCAACGTGGGCACTTGACATTTAAATCAAGCTATCTTATTACTCAAGTGACTGGGAGATAAGGTCCCAGTAGGGCAGCAGAAGCCACAATGGGTCTCCTCTCTCAGCATGCTGGAACTGAGGTGTGGAAGGCAGGCTGCCAGCTACAAATATCTTCACATGAGGGGGAAGTTGAAAAGGAAGAGACAGGAAAAATTTCAGACGGGGGTGGGCAGTTTGCCTCTTTCATAACAACCAGTCCTTCTGTGCTTTCTCTGTGTGTGATAACAGGAAGCAGGGTTTTTTTCCTTTACATAAATTAAGGAAAAATTTAATAAGAAAACCTGCTTGTCTGCTGGAACAGAGAACTGTTAGAGGGCTGTGAAGAAGTTCCTCAATGAGACATTTTCTGGAATTGAGACAATTTAAATCGACCAGGAGGAGGAAGCTAGTGAGTTTTCTTCACATGTCTATCTCAAATTACACCTTTAGTTGAAGCCCCACATATGAAAATCTGAATTATACCATGATGCAAGAGTAAATCTGGAACTGTGAATAGTCATCGTGATAATCTGCATTGCCTTCAGGGCACTGGAAAAATGCAGGTATGTTGGTGCATATCAATGAAACTAGTGTATCAGATGTCACTTGGAGGCACTCTGCACAATTTCCCTTACAGACCAACCTAAAAGCAGACCTACAGGGGAAATCATATATATTTATAGTACGTTTACAGCTATCAAAGTTTTCTAGGTTTGTCATAGCTAACAATATCCCAGTAAAGATTTGCTACCAGAATGAAATCAGACAATCATAGACAAGCATTTCATGACTCATCTCTCTCTCTCTCTCTCTCTCTCTCTCTCTCTCTCTGTGTGTGTGTGTGTGTGTGTTGTGTGTTTGTTCATTTGTTTATACATTCATTTTATTTCATCTTATTTCATTTTTATACCACCCATCTGGCCAAGGTGACTCTGGGTGCTTTATAGCAGATAAATACCACCAAGTACCATTTAACATCACAAGGAATAGAAATAATAAAACACAAATAGGCAATAAACTCAAAACATAAAAATACAACAAAATAAAACATTTTAAAAACATTCAATGCAATTCAAACATTTAAGATGGCAGACATTGGACAGATAGGCTAATTAGACTCAGCTGAGCTTGCAAGTATGATATTTTTAAATGCCTGCCTAAATAGCCAGATATTTAGTGACTTTTTAAATATTGCCAGCAAAGGGGTCAAGCAAATTGCAGGGGAGGAGTTCATTCCACAGCCGAGCAGCAACCACCAAGAAGACCCTGTTTCTCATCTTTTCCCTCCAGGCCTCTCTGGGGCTAGCATCCTCAGCTGGCCTGCTTGGGATGTTCTTGTAGGATAGGCAGACCCTGTTGGAAGTAGGTGTTCTGCCAGGTAGTGAGATCCCAAACTGTTTTGGGCTTTATATTTATTTATTTATTTATTTATCTATCTATCTATCTATCTATCTATCTATCTATCTATCTATCTATCTATCTATCTATCTATCTATCTATCTATCTATCTATCTATCTATCTATCTATCTATCTATCTATCTATCTATCTATCTATCTATCTATCTATCTATCTATCTATCTATCTATTTATTTATTTATACCCTGCCCCTCTAGACCATGTCTACTCAGGGCGGGTTACAACATAAAAATCAATATTATATATATATAATCATTAAAAATACAGTTACTATATTAATTAAAACAATAAATTTAAGAAAAAAAAATTACCAAGATGGGTAAGATAAGGAAAGAAGAAATAAAAAGACTTAGCTGACTGGAGAGAAGGCCTGCCTAAATAGCCAAGTTTTTAATTGTCTTTTAAAAACACCCTGCGAGGGTGCCAGCCGAATTTCTGTTGGGTGGGCGTTCCACAGCTGAGGGGCCACCGCCGAGAAGGCCCGGTTTCTAGTTTTTTCCTTCCAAGCCTCTCTCGGCATCAGGCCCCTCAGCCGTCCCTGCTGGTTATGACAGGTGATTCAGGTAGATCTGGGTGGGAGAAGACAATCTGCCAAATATTGAGGTCCCAAACCGTTTAGGGCTTTATAAGTGATCATTAGCACTTTGAAGTCGACGCGGAAACGGATGGGCAACTAGTGCAAAGCAGCCAGAGTGGGGGAGATGTGTTGGTGTTTTCCCACCCCACTAAGTAGCCTGGCTGCCGCATTCTGGACCATTTGAAATTTCCGCATCAGCCTCAAAGGCCGCCCCACGTAGAGTGCATTACAATGGTCTAATCTCGAGATTACGAGCACATGTACTAGAGTAGTGAGGGCCCCCTGATCAAGATATGGAGACAGCTGGGCAATCTGCCATAGATGAAAACAGGCGGAGCGGACCACGGACGTCACCTGGGTTTCCATGGTAAGCGCCGGGTCCAGATGTACCCCCAAGCTGCGAACCTCATTCTTTGCGGCAAGGGTCGTCCCCCCAAAAGAAAGGGAGTTACCTATACCACTGATGGGAGGACCACCCACTCTCAAGACCTCCGTCTTGTCCGGGTTCAGCCTCAACCCATTCGATTGCATCCATTCCCGTACAGTCTCCAGGCAGCGCTGGAGGGACAGAACGGCATCCACTGAGGTAGATGAGAAGGAGATGTAGAGCTGCGTGTCATCAGCATACTGGTGACACAAGGCTCCACACTCCTTGATATCCCCCCCAGCGGCCTCATGTAGATGTTAAACAGCATTGGAGAGATGATCGACCCCTGTGGAACCCCACAACTGAGGCTCCACGGGGTTGAAACCCTCTCTCCAAGCTGTACTCTCTGGGGCCGGTCCTCCAAGAAGGAACGGAGCCAAGCAAGCGCTAGGCCACCTATTCCTAACTCAGAGAGCCTCCCCAGGAGGATACCGTGGTCAATGGTATCAAAGGCCGCTGAGATGTCAAGGAGGACCAACAAGGACATATTGCCCCCATCGGCCTCCCTCAACAGGTCATCTATCAGTGCGACCAGTGCCGTTTCCGTAGCATAGCGTGGCCTGAAGCCCGACTGGAATGGGTCCAGAGCATTGGTTTCGTCCAAAAGCGCCTGGAACTGATCTGCCACCACCCTCTCAACCACCTTGCTAAGGAAAGAAACGTTGGCGACGGGCCTATAGTTTCCAATGTCATCCGTCACCAAGTTTGGTTTCTTTCTAATGGGCCTAATGAGTGTCTCCTTGAGGGCAAGGGGAACCTTGCCCTCCTGGAGAGACCCATTAATTATTACAGTGGCCCATTCTGTTGTTACAGGCCTGGCTGCTTTGATTAGCCAGGCCGGGCAAGGGTCGAGAGAAGAGGTGGAGGCCCAACAGTGATCAAGCACCTTGTCCACCAAATTTGGCGTCACAGGCTGAAAGGAATCGAGAATTACCGGGCAAGGCGGAGCGCTGGACATCTCAGCTCGATCCATTGTATTTTAAAAAGGAGAAAGATCACGGCGGATGGCCTCCACTTTAGATTTAAAAAACACTGCAAATTGGTCAGATGAGATGCTAGCGGGAGGCCCTTCACCCAGACCAACTCCGGATAGATCGCGAACTATACGGAAGAGTTCCGCCTGCTGATTAGAAGCATCGTTTATCCGGTCAGCGATGTAAGATCTTCTAGCAGCCTTTACCTTAGCCAGGTAACGGTTAGTTGAGATCCTGACAGCAATTTTATTGTAATCCGTCAGTTTCCTTCTCCACGCGCACTCTAGCCGTCTCCTTATTCGCTTCATTGCTCGTAGATCATGGGTATACCACGGTCCTGGCCGAGCTCTGCTCCTGAGAGGGCGTTTGGGTGCGATCGTGTCAACAGCCCTAGTAGTGGCGGAGAACCAGCCGTCCACCAGAGCTTCGACAGGAGCGCCAGACAGTGCCGCTGGAATCCCTCTCATGGTATCCTGGAATCTCATAGGATCCAGTAACCTTCGAGGGCCCATTAAAATAGGTCCCTTTAAAATCATCACCTTGAAGTTGGCACAGAAACAGTAACCAGTGTAAGGCGGTCAGAATTGGAGTGTTACGTTGTTGTTTATTCACTTCACTTAATAGTCTGGCCCCCATTTTCTGGCCCTGTTGGTGTTTCCTTGACAGCCTCATAGATAGCCCTATGCAGACAGTATTGCAGTGGTTTAATCTTAAAACTACAAGGACATGGTCCAATGTGGTGAGGGACCCGGTGTCAAGGCAGGGATGCAGCTGGGTAATCTGCCTTAGATGGAAATAGGGAGAGCAGATCACAGACACTATCTAGGACTCCATTGGTAGTGCCGGTCCAGAAATACGCCCAAGCTGTATCTTAAGTACAAGTATTTTCTTTGTTGCAATCATCCCAGCAACTCCAAACGTCTTGGTTTTTTTCTTTCACATGTTTTATTTATCTACATAGCTTCAAAATATAGGAACAAAATCCAAACAAATAGCAGAAAGAACGTTTAAGTTACATTCTTAAAAATATAGGAGCTTATAGATTATGAAGGTAGAGAAAACACCCAATTTTTGCCAGATTATAGTTAAAAGTGATGTAACCATTGTTGATATTCCGGTGCCTCATGTCTGTTTACAATAAGCATCCTGTTATTTTGTCTCTCACTTATCTTCTTCTGATAGCTCTGATTCTGAGAAACAACTGTTTTTGTAGTCTAATTTTTGTTATGTTACCCACTAACAAACAGCTGCCCTTGCTGATCAGCGAGTTTGTTTACCCAATTGCTATTGCTAATAAGAAGAAAGAAAAACAATCTGGCATCATACCTATCTAGAAGAAAAGCAAAATGCATTTACATCAGTTATTCATTAGTTGTCAGTATCTGCTGTTTCCATATCTCTTAGGTAAAGCTTGAAAAAACAAAACAGAACAGTCAGTTGCCAAAAAAAGTTATTCTTTCAATGACCTTTCTAGTGCCAATTGCAGTAAACAATGTTTTCATGTTGCAAGTTTAAAATTAGTTTACTTTCAGGCAGTTTTTAGAGCTATTTCCTATACCCCCTATCATGACATTAACATTTTTAAACAGAAAAAGTGTCAAACCCTGACACTCCCCATCTCTGCCCAGCAATCTATTGTTTTTATTTTGCTCATAAATCTTTGTTATTGAAAAAGTTCATCAGCTGGTTTCCGGAGCTAAAGTTGAACTACCTCTTGCCAGAAGTCATATAACTGCAATGTCTAGCAAGTACTTCTCATCACCAATAGGAGTGGGTCTTTCATAAAGCCAATCAATGTAACTTGCCCATTCAACAGCAAGCTACCCCATTATACCGCAACAGGAATAGTTTGGCACAGTATACTGTTGATCAGAAAATCCATTTACTCCAGGACATGAGAGGGCTGCAGCTTCCAGAAGGGGCAGAAAGAAGCCTGAGTGAAGTGGTGGCAGCTGCTGATGCCATCCCTGCTGTTAATCAAAATGTCTCAGGCTCTGCTATAATACTGTGGCTCTCAAAAAAAGTAATATTCTCAATATTCATCTCTACTTATTTTCTATCAGTCCACACATTTCAGAAAGAGAAATATGTACTAGGCTATTTATCTGGTTGTCTTTCTACCCTTAGATTAAGTTGTTAAATACTGTTATCAAAAATACTGGCCTTTTGGGGGGAAAAACACACAAAGAAATCCTTCTCCACATGTACTGGCATGAGACTGAAGGTTTCCTCCCCTCACCAACAGAACTCAATTCACATAGTGTTTCCCCATGTTTGTAAGTGCTTCTTCTGGGTTCATCAAAATGCACCGTATTGGAAAAGAAAGTAAGGGGAGAAGCTCTACATTCCCTTGTACCAGTAATTATTAAAAACTAGTATGATTCGACAGGTTGCTTGTGTCACTGGTGGGGATCCTTTTAGGTCTAACTGTTGGTGCAATGGACGGCAGCATGGGTGGTTTGACTTTTTCCTCATTCACATGAGGTGGTATTCCAACATTAAGTGGCACAAGTGAAGCTGGGCTCCAAATGGAAATTTCTACTTACATAGTGGCAAGCCTGGGGATCCAGCATTACTACACTGGTTGTGTCTTCTGGCCCACCAAAACTTTTGGGATCAGGCAAGAGACACTAATTTTGTGAGGAAACAGGAGTTTATGCAAGTTGTTGTTATTGGTGTGTGTTATCAAGTCAATTCTGACTTATGGTGACTGTAGGAATTGATGACCTCCAAAAAGGTCCAGTCATTAACAGCCCTGCTCAGGTCTTGGGAATTCAAGGCTGTGGCTTCCTGTATTGAGTCAGTGCAAATTATATTTTGCCCATGCTGCAAAAAGAATGACAAAAAAAAACCCGCTCGAAACATTTGCCCCTTTATCTTGTACTGCAACCAAAATCTCTGAAGGAGACAGGGAATTCTTGAAGAGCTGACTCAATATGCTGGGACAATCAGTCACATCTAGAATCTCAGCAATGGCATCTCTTCTCTGGAGACAACATTAAGTTTCACACTGCTCCTACACAGAAGGAACAAAATAATACCTCCCCCCCTAGTTGTCTTTATATTAGGAAATATGTTTCAATGTTTCTCAAAATAATCCCTGTGTAATCTCTTTATAGCCTTTAGCTTTCTTATGTTTGAATTTCCTTTTGTTCCCTTGGATACATACATTTTTATGAAGTTTAGTGATATATTCAAGCTTTGGCACAATATGAATTCAAAACTCCCTCTCAATGACATGGAGAGCTACTAAGGGATTTATTTAGTGATGCCACTCGAGCACAGACTTTGTCTAGAGCAATTTATTAGCATTAGCAGAATTCAATTACAGATGACACATAACAATAAGCAGACATTAATTAACACTAAATACCCAAATTACTATGCAATGTTACTTCTGTACTAATTTGTCCATTTATCAGTTCCGTGTTGCCACTTAAGAAATTGAATGGCAGATATATGCATTAGTACATTTCCATAATAATTTGTAGACTGAATCTTAAGTCTCACTGATGTGTTTCTACTTCATGGTCTTTTCTCTGGATGTTTTAAACACACACACATACATACACCTATTCCAACACCAAGGTAGTGGGAAACAGCTGGGTTTCTTGCTGAATTTCAAAGAGCAGTAAACCTCCAACATTGAAATGAACTTGACGCACAGTACATTTAGTTATATGCAGACCCTTCAAATGCTGAGTACAAGTGAACCATAAAGATTTAGTGAGGGTTGTAATTTCATCTCAGAGATTCACTGTCATTCAACATTCACAAAGCAAGTCCTTCAAAGAACCTTCCAAAAACTGAACGAATTGGACACCAGAACTACCCTATATGCAGCAGGTATATTGAGAAAATATGAAGAGATGAGTCTAAATGCCATTTTCATTCCTAACGAATATTTTATTCATTATATTATTCAAACACTGGAAGAAGAGTAAATAATGCAAAACCCTTTTTAACAGAATGGAAATCACACCAGAATAGGATGCTCACAGTGCTAAATGAAAATATAAGTATGTGCTTCCCCCCTTTCTCAGTTACACCTTCTTCCACAACATACTAAGTTCCTAATCATACAATACCAAGATTCTTATCCTGATACTAATCCACTAATTCAGATGACTACTTAATAGTTCAGTATACATAGCCTAATTTAAAGCTGTACAGAAAAATATAATTTCAAACAACATTACTGCCTTCAGTGGAACGAACAACATTCTCTGGATTGGGTTCAGAGAGCTAGAGAAGAGTGACTTCAGGGGACAGTCCCAGAAATTGTATTCTGAAATATCTTCATTAGTGACCGGGTGCAGTAAAGTCAATTAATTGAGGAGAATATGTAAGAAATATTGATTGATTGATTGATTGATTGATTGATTGATTGATTGATTGATTGATTGATTGATTGATTGATTGATTGATTGATTGATTGATTGATTGATTGATTGATTGTATTTATACCCCGCCTATCTAGTCATTTCGACCACTCTAGGCGGCTAGATTGGGCACAATCAAGCTAAAGTTAAGAATGACTAAGGTTATGCTTAACTCTCATTGCTAAAATGAATAGGATTCATAATTGGATCAAGTTAATTATTGTCAGCACAGAAAACAACTGGAAGCACAGTAATGAAGTTAAATATCCCTGAGCATACATTTGGAAGAAATCATAACTAGAGATGGGCATGATCCACTGGTTCGGCAATTCATGCTGATTCATTTATTGGTTGAACAGGTGGTCAGTATTTTCCAGCCCTGCCTCCTCTGGTGGGCACCCACTCAGAGGTGTGCCCTGGCTTTCCTGCCCCTCTTCCTCCAGGCAATACCTCTGGGTGGGCGCCTGCCAGTGGAGGTGGTGCTGGGAAGTGCCAAACACCTGTTCAGCCAATAAACAAACCAGCACAACTTGTCAAACTGGTGATTTATGCCCATCTCTAATTGTAACCATTCTTTGAATTGAAGCGGATCAACTGGAAAGAACAGAGAAGGAAAGAAATACTGAACCGGAGGACTCATGACAGAATAATACAATACTTCTCTTTCTGAAGCTAATGCAATAGCTTCAGAAAGAGTATTAAAATACAAGTTTTATAGTAGAAATATCTAAAAGTATTTGTATGTTGGAGAAAGCAGTGATGAAGCCAGGTCCAGAATGTAACCTTGGTTGTGTAAACGTCCAGCAGCTCAGAAAGATCACAGAGTCACTGAGCAGCCACAAATGACAGAATTCTTAATTGTCATAACCAACAATGAAAACAAAACTTAGGCAATGAGCAACACTGGGATTTTTTTAAAACTGGTTTATATATAGTATTATAATAATAAATGCTGGGAGTTTGGGTTTTATTGCCGTTTTAATGTTTGAGTAATAAGCTGCTCTCCAGCACCTGGAAAGGTAGGATTTAAGATCTTTTAAAGAAAGAAAGCACAAGCTTTAATTGTTTCAAATTAGATATTAATACATTTGTGCCATAACCCAGAGGGTCACACACAAAAGTACCTCTATGCCAATAAGTGTCACAGAGACTGGCCATTAGTACACGTTAGGGAAGGCACAAGGCAGCATTGAGTGCCAATGAATGATACTTTAGCTTTACAGTACAGGCCACATTCTCCCTTACTACAGGTTAAACATGAGTGCATGGGGACAAGAGCATCAATCCAACAGAGCTAATTTAGCATCACTCCATGCACTTTTAATTTTAGCCAGGCTGCAAATTTTCCTCATGCTATGGTGCAATATTTTTACCTAAATACTTAAGGTTGCCATCCAGTCCTTACCTGGAAGTAAGTCTTATAGAACTCAGTGGCACTTATATCTGAGTAGACATGAGCAGAATTGCATTGTGAAGTCAGTTATCCATTAAATCTTCAGGAGATGAGGCATGTGAGGACATTCTAGAAAAATAATCAAGGTGCCGCTATCAGGAGGTCCTTTTACTTTTTTGATGGAGTACTATGATGGTGGTACATTCAAAGTGTTTTTTATAATTGGTCACACCACATCACTTCCAGCTCAAAAAGCAAACAAAAACAGTTCAGCTGTGGAGAAATCTTGCAGTCTCATTCAGTCAAAACTGGCTTAAGAGATTGTTGTGTTAGTGTTTCACTTTTTTTGTCACTCACATGAGAAGAATCTCCTTGTGCAAGGGGAGGTTGGGCTACGGGGATATGCAGGGGTAAAGCTTTCAGAATGCATTCATTCAGGTTATTTCAGGAAGCTATTCTTTCATTTTCAAGTTCTTTTGGAAAGCAAAATGGAGTATTACATTGGCAATTTAAGCAATGGCAAGCCTGGAAATCCATTGTTGCTAAGCTGACACAGAGTTGTGCTTTCACTCACCAGAATCCTAACCTCTCTCACTAAATTTCAGTTCTCTATATCAGGGACTATTTCCGTATACTTGGGGGACACCCTAGGATGGATGTATAAAGATCTAGAAATTAAAATAACTCTTTCAAAACCTACAAAAATTGGATGACAAGAAGCTGTGAGCTTAACAAATCCTACTTACAGCTGAGAAAAAAAATACAAAGAGACACAGAGGCAAAGAAAGGTCTCAAGAAACCAAACAGAACTGAGGATGAGCAAGGAAGGTGAATGAAGAGGGTGATCATCCTCTGTGCCAGGACATGTGGTGAGGGAGTGATCTCATTTTTCCTTCTCTGGTGTGTTTCAGTGAGAGTGAAACAATGGTTATATGATAGGTACATCTGTACATGCTTCTGCTTGGTGGAGACTCAGATTCCATGGAGCAGTGAATCTTTTCCTGGTTTTGGTCTGAATTTTAAAAGAGCTAGTGATGGTGCTGAACCTGGCGGGGCATAAAGTTCAGCACCTTGGATAACAATGCAGCATTTGGACTTAAATCTGGAATTGATTCCCTACATCTGCAAAACCAAAGCCACTGGTCTCTTTCACTGGTGTGCTGGGTAAACATGTACCCTGCAGAAGGAGCTCCTCCCTTCTGCAGAGGAATACCTCTGTCAAATCCTAAAGCCTTCCAAGCAGAAGATCTAGGCATTAGGATTTCTGTGTCAGCCCGTCACATTAAGACTCAGGCTGAGAATTATCTAAGATATAATATGTTAAAATCAAAAGCAGAAAAAGAAAAGAAAAGAAAATGGAGGGCAAAGGGAGACCTGCTCAGACCCTTTATAACTTAGGGAAATATTTTGGAGAGAGCGAGAGCACAATTTGATGTTGTGCTGGGGGCACAGTACATTCAGATAGACCGACCGACCGACCAACCGACCGACCGACCGACCGACCAACCGACCAACCAACCAACCAACCAATCATACAGATATATTTGAGGAGGAAGAAGAAATAGATTTATCCCTCCTTTCCAAACCAATCCCCTACCTGTCCCATACAGAGATACAAATTTAATTCTAGTAGATTTTATCACTGGAGGGAAATGCCCTGATGAGATATAAACATTCTTTCTCCACTCCTAAAACTCAGCTTAAATGACGATAAAGGGAATCTTTATCATTATTGACCAAGCAGATGCATCACATTGCACTCCATGTTCCTAAGGCATTACTGTTTCCATTCACTGTCCTCTCTATAGGTTTTCATTTTATGTTGCAAAATGTTGTCCCACTGAAAATTCCTCTGCTGCAATCCAAAGGGGGCTGTAGCCACTTCTGCTGAGCACTGATTCTGTTCCCCTTCTTCTTTTGCCTTTTCTTTCATCCTGAAAGCTCACTGCTTCTTCTCTTTTTTGTTTAAACTCAAACCTAAGCCACACAGCTGCCCTAGCAAGCTGCAAGGACTTGGGGAAACCTCCTGAAAACGCAAATGACAGGATATCCAGGAGGATCCTAGATACTACTTTGAGTGTGCATAGCTATTATCCGAGCACACTACAATATAGCTCTAAGGTGCTTTAAATGTTATTATATATGTAGCAATGGATCCATTTAATTAGATCTATAACTGTAGCTTTGGGTGTTCCCAGATACAACTGATCTATTAAATGTTGGGTGTTCAGATATTTTGCTGGCACCAGTTTTACACAGAATGACTTCTCAGTTGCTCCAGCACACATTCAGGTGAATGGAGGAAAGCACGTTGTCCTATTGTAAGAAAAGCTGACACAAATGGTCTCAGGGATAGGGACTGGAGCATTCATAAACCATCCCCCACCATAATGCAAGCTTATTTCACCCTTACTTGGCCAGCCAACCTGGTCTGTGAGTCCAGTGCAAGTTTCCATGATCACCTAGAGGCTGGACATCAATTTTTGGTTGGGTCATCTGACTGGTGTACTAACAAAAGGTGGCCTGTAATGTTTGGCCTATCCCAAAATGATTGCCCACTGGATATGGGGTGAAGCAGGGGAGGTGTGGAAAAAAATCGATGTTGGTAGTGAGCTCAGTGGGGCACGCTTTAGTATTAGGGGATTGAATGGATGGGTCCCCAGATCTCATGATTCAGGGGCTCACTGGGGGTGCACATTTTGAGACCAAACTGGGTCCCAGTGAACCTGAATTTGCGAATTGATGGGGAATGTATCTGGCAAGACCCCCTCTCAAGACAGGTTAGCTGTAATCAAGCTATAGGTTTCTTGCAGGACCTTGGAGTTGGGCCTTGTCTTTGTAGGATGAGACAAAGGGTTGCGGTGGGGCTCTGCTCCTCTCTTAGGACTTGCACCATTGTTTCGATTTAAATACAGTGGACCCTCGACTTACAGACGGTTCGACTTACAGTCTTTTCGAGTTACAGACTTCTCTGTAGTTTCAACTTGCAGCCTTAGAATCGACCAACAGACCAGAAAAAAAAGAACATGGAACAAAAATGGAACAAAAACTGCCAGTTACGGGATTAATCGGTTTTCAATGCATTGTACGTCAATGGAGACTTGACCTACAGACTTTTCGACCTGCAGCCACTGTTCCAATATGGATTAATTCCGTAAATAGAGGGTCCACTGTAGTTAAAATAATGGCCTGTTTCACCCACCTGTATCTCTCACCTTTTTTATTTCCTGGCAGGGAGACAAGAGCTGCACAGAGTGTTAAATAGCACTGAAAACCCCAAATTCCTTCTCATACCGCCTTTCTCTCTATTCAGCAGCTGTTTTGACTCTGCCCAAGTCTCTACCAGATGACAGGATTTCTGTCCTACTGATTGCTGCCTGATACAAAACTGCCAACCAGAGAATACTTGCAGGCATGCAAGGATTTTACTGTTCCCAGCTTCTGAAATAATCCAGTATTAAGGGGTAGGAAAGGAGGGAGTCAACTTGATTTTGCTTATCAGACAGGCTCTATCTTCCTTTCCTGTCCTCGAACTTTCACCTTAATTATTACGCATCTGCAAACATCTGTCTGTCAAAGCCTCTGTAAAGGCATGAAAACTGTGGTTAATTATACAAAGCATTAAAGGAGGACTATGAAAAGTGTCAGTACTCATTTATAGTGGGAACATGTAACATTTTATTTACCTTATTGGGATTATGATGTATCATTTCTGATAGGAGATAATTTTAGATCTCTGGGATATTTTGAAAGAAGTGCATAACTTTATATACCTATACATATAGATTGATTTTGCTATAATATCTGGAATACAGAAGTATTAAGCAATCAGAATTCCACTCATGCAGTGAATTTCTTCTGCTTATTATACACCCTGTATGCTGAAATTTGCTTTCCAGTGTGCCTCAGTCCTTCAGACATTTTAGGGGCTGTGCAGCGGATTCCATGCTGACATCGAATTTAGCTCACCGACTAAGGCTGTTCTGCCCAGGGCAGATTTCTGTTGCATAAAATTCTCCATTATTATTTGGTCAATCAAACTATTTAAAAAATGTGGTTGTAAAACTTTAGAATCTAAATCAGGACATCAGATAAAGTAACAAAGTAAGCAATTTAGGAGAAAATATTGTGCCATATTTTTATTTTGACCTCACTTAGTACACAAATAAGCAAAAAAAATATAATGAAATGAGGTTGTGTGTTTTTCTCTAGAGCACAATAAGCTACCTGAAATACTTCAATAAAATGTTTGAGTGTCATAGGAACTTAGTAAAATTGCAAACTGATAAATTGCTGCTCACACTTAAGCCCTGGTGAGTTTAGCAGAGGTTACTCCCAGGTAAAGGACTACAGTGTGAGTAGATAATTCAGGAATTTCACAAAATCAATCAATCATAAGCCATTCTGATAACCAATAAATATTCCCACGTAATGAGCTGTTTTGTTGTTGTTGTTGTTGTTGTTGTTGTTGTTGTTGTTCATTTTCAATCATGCTGAAATTATATTCTCTAAGAGATTTTGTTCAGTATAGACTAGAAATGATGTGGATTTGGGGTGAGGAGAATAAATCTCCAATAGCTACTATGAATCATCAGGAGAAGCTTTCCAAATAAAATGAAAATTAAGCTGTTACATGAATGATCTTCCAGACGGCTGCAAATTTTTCAGGAAGTCAAAATAAACAATGTTGATTAATTAGTTCCTGTGTGTAACTGACAAGGTTTCTGATGTGCTAAGCAGCACAAAAATGTTGTTAGCCAGAATACCAATTCTGTGATTAACATTAGCATTAGTATTGTTGCTGCTGTTGTTCCTGCATGGTGTGACCTCAATTGAGATCACATTTCATGTCAGGATGTCTCATCCTTCATCAGGCTTTGAGGTGCCTAATGGTGCCAGGCAACCCCAGGGCTTCCCTCAGACTCCCTGGCCCAGGAGAAAATTCAGTTTACTTTCCAAATAGGAAACCATTCAGTTTCCATTTCCTGACCCCAACTGTGGATATACTAGTAATTGTGATTCTCTGTATTTTGTGATTCGGGTGTCTAATTGTGAACTGCTGCATAGCTCAGTGGTTTAGGCATCTGGATGCAGAGACAAAGGCTGGGAGTTTGATTCCCCACTGTGTCTCCCTGGCAGGGATGCACTCAATGATCCATAGAGTCCCTTCCAGCTCTGCAGTTTTAAGATTATTATGATGATGATTAAACCTGACTTGACTTTTAATAGCCCATTGTTGTTGTTTAGTAGTTAAGTTGTGTCCAACTCTCTGTGACCTCAGGCCCTCCTATCCTCCACTGCCTCCTGGAGTTGGGTCAAATTCATGTTGGTAGCTTCAATGACACTGTCCAACCATCTCATCCTCTGTCATCCCCTTCTCCTCTTGCCTTCACACTTTCCTAACATCAGGGTCTTTTCCAAGGAGTCTTCTCTTCTCAGGAGATGCCCAAAGTAATGGAGCCTCAGCTTCAGGATCTGTCCTTCCAGTGAGCACTCAGGGCTGGTTTCCTTCAAAAGCGATAGGTTTGATCTCCTTGTAGTCCAGGGGACTCTCAAGAGTCTCCTCCAGCACCACAATTCAAAAGCATCAATTCTTCGGCAGCCAGCCTTCTTTATGGTCCAGCTCTCACTTCCACACATCACTACTGGACAAACCATTGCTTTGACTATGCGGACCTTTGTTGGCAAGGTGATGTCTCTGCTTTTTAAGATGCTGTCTAAGTTTGTCATAGCTTTCCTCCCAAGAAGCAGGTGTCTTTTAATTTTGTGGCTGCTGTCATCATCTGCAGTGATCATGAAGCCCAGGAAAGTAAAATCTTTCACTGCCTCCATATCTTCCCCTTCTGTTTGCCAGGAGGTGATGGGACCAGTGGCCATGATCTTAGTTTTTTTGATGTTGAGCTTTAAACCATTTTTGTGCTCTCCGCTTTCACCCTCTTTAATTCCTCCTCACTCTCTGTCAACAGAGTAGTATCATCTGCATATCTGCGGTTATTGATATTTCTTCCTGCAATCTTAATTCCAGTTTGGGATTCATCCAATCAAGCCGTTTGCATGATGTATTGTGCATATAAATTAAATAAGCAGGGGGATAATATACAGCCTTGTTGTACTCCTTTCCCAATTTTGAACCAATCAGTTGTTCCATATCCAGTTCTAACTGTTGCTTCCTTTCCCACATATAGATTTCTCAGGAGGTACATAAGGTGGTCAGGCACTCCCATTTCTTTAAGAACTTGCCATAGTTTGCTGTGGTCCACACAGTCAAAGGCTTTTGCTTAGTCAATGAAGCAGATGTAGATGTTTTTCTGGAACTCCCTGGCTTTCTCCATAATCCAGCCCATGTTACATGTCTAGTCACACTGGCCACGTGACCACGGAGGATTGTCTGTGGACAAATGGGTTGGAAATGGAGATGAGCACCGCTGCCTAGAGTCGAACACGACTGGATAAAATTGTCAAGGGGAACCTTTACCTTTACCTTTATCTCCTCTGCCCCTTCGAAATCCAACTTGTACTTCTGGGAGTTCTCGGTCCACATATTGCTGAAGCCTGCCTTGGAGGATTTTGAGCATAACCTTGCTAGCGTGTGAAATGAGTGCAATTGTGCAATGGGCCATACCCAGGTACAATTTGTGTAGAAGAAACACAATTCCTCCCATTTCCTATAGAGTCTGGCAACACTGCTCAGTTCCATAACAGTCAATATAGGCTATCAAGGGTGCCTTGCTTTTCATTCTAATTAGAATAAGACCACCTGTTATTAATATAGATCAATATTAGATGAATTTTATTATATGTATATATCAATATTAAATTCATCACATCTGTTGAAGCACTGTACAAAGGTCACCTAAGTGTGTAGTCACATTGATCTGGTAATAGGGAAGATATCATTTGCATTACAGTCTATTTATGAAGTGCTGACACCATGGTATCACTACACCCAAATGTCAAGGAGTGCAGGAAATCAGGGGATAACATTTCTAGCTCCTAAGATAGTCTAAGCTGCCATTTTGAAGAAATGAAAGTGACAATCCACATGCCCTCCAGATTTTAAGAAGGATCAAGAGTCACAGGTGGGTTAAGCAGATAACAAAAAAACAAACAAACAAAAAAACTCCAACCAACAGAAGAAGAGATGGGCATGAACCAGAAAACTAGTGGTTTATGGCTAACTATGAACCACTATGGATCCCCAAAAGCAAGAACCACCTCTGGGAAGGGAAGCTGGACCTGCTGTCTCTGAGGATGGCAGCAGCAGCAGAGGAGAAGGTGGGAGTGGTAGGACCAGGTAGGGAAGCAATGGGAACAGTGGGATGAGGGGCATCCCCTTTTCCCTAAGAAAAAGAAGCACCGGGAGGGGGGAGTTTAGCATTTAGTTTTGCTTCAGCAAAACAGAGATCCCTAAACCAGTTCATGAACCAGCCAGGTTTGCCAGTTTTTCTGGTTTGTGGTTTGGTCCAGGTCCACCTTTAGTAATGAACAAGTAAATTCCCAAGTCTATTTGTTCCATTTGCCATGCTGAGGTTTGGTAAGAAAAAATGAAAAGGATAATCCTCTTTGTTATATTTGTTCATGCAATGATCTCTTGCGCAAGCATTTGAGACTTCTAGAGTTTGCCCAGGGTGGTATTTAGTGCAAGCATGAGCCCTGTTTTTTAAAACAGGGCAATCTCTGACTCACACAACTGCAAGCTGGAGATCACATAGAGTACTAGTCATGTGGGATGTTACACTCAGTCATTCCAAAGAAGATTGTGACCCAACGATAATGCTGATTGTCTGTTTGAGGGGGCTGCCCTGTCCCACAATTCCATCCAAACAGTTGGCACAGTTACTGAGTTTTTAACATGACTCAGATATGACTAGTCCCAGTTGCTATGTACATTCATGTGCACATGTACACAGAAACACGGTTTGGTCTGTACTCAAAGATGAAACCAGACATTTTGGGAAACATATTCCCTATGACTAACCCACTCTGACAAGATTTTCTCAGAGAAAGGTGTCTCAGAAACCAGAATTGCAAATTGAGTTTGTGTTTATGCCTGATGACCAACCACAAAAGAACACACACTGAAGGCAAAACGTTTCAGTGAGTGGAATCACCATTTAAGGCTAAGGCAAAGAGACATTATCATCCATGGGAATGCCGCTGCTAAAACTGAGCTAGAAGTATTACCTAGTTTGACTCTTAAGAAAGATTTTGCTTTCAAACTCTAAGCTTTTTAAAGAAGTGCACGTGTTTCAGAAACTGAGGCATTTGAGTCTGCATTAGGTACTTTTTAAATTGTGCATGGAATGGTGAAGCTCTGCATGCTAAGATTTACTGAAATGGATTACACAAAGCACCCATAACATCCGTATAATTTTCTATGTTATCTATTGTATTCATGTGGTTTTTCTTTAAGCAGGCTAAGAATATGAACCCTGTTTCGGAAAACTCAAATGGTATGTCCTCTATCACTCTATTTTTAGAGCAATTTCAACCTGAATTGTGGAATTTCAAGCTTCTCAGCACATCGTGAACAATGAATACCCTTACTGCTACACTGTATTTCTTTATTATTGATGCGCTATCCCTAGTAGAACTTTATAATTTCAGCATGTTGTCACCAGAACTAAAAATGTCACCAATGTTAATAATTCCTGGATTGGGATACAGCTCTGTATTTGATAATATCATACTCCACGAGGACTTACAGTCCATGAGGATTTACAGTCCACACTTTAATTTTATTTCCACCACCCTTTTACACACTCCACTGTCAAGGATGGAAAGGAGAAAGAAAGCCTCTCGGCCTCTAGCTTTATTTTTCCGTTGGAAACATCTGTCCATCCTCCTTCTTCTCTAGTACATGGGAAATGGATGACAGGATCCTGAGGTAAATGTATCTCTGGAAAAGTAGCTCTGCCAGGCACTATGCATCCAGAACTTCTAGATAGCTCAGTGGATTATGTATCTGACTGTGGAGCGATGGATTGGGAGTTTGATCCTTCACTGTGTATCTTCACTGTCCAGGGGCTGGACGTGAGGATCTGCAGCTCTAAGATTATTACTGCTACAGTGTGGACATCAGACACTTCAGGATGACTACATTTCCCAGTGAGGAATGAGGATGGCAGAGAAAAGCGAAAGACACCTCATTGCTACTGGAGCAGTAGGTTAAAAAAATGGCTTAGGGTCTCATGGGGAGGAGAGCAATCTTGAATGAATTTAGAAACAAGGGGAAAGCTTTCTTTCAGAGGATCCTTTCAGTTCATTCACAGTTCCTAGTCCAAATCCGAACAGAGTGAGAGGGAGTTCATTCTTTGCCAGCTACAGTGCAGTTTGGAAAGTTCTAGCACTTTTTTAAAATGTTACTTAAACTGGAGCATGGCAAGGTTTGCCCAGAAGGTACATACGTATGAGCTTTACTACACTTCCAGTGTATAATGCACTGGGCAAGGCTTGATGAAAATAATGAAAATCCATTTCTACTAGGGACTTTGTCACCATTTTGCTGTCTCTCTGGCTGCTTCTAACCAGTTGGTCATTTGCAACTGCTTGCATAGCTCTTTCAAGAGGTACTGAGGGGCCCAATGGGTTCTTCCTATTCCATCCGAGCAGAATATTCTTTATAACATTTGCTTTGTTTCCAGCTATGCATGTATAAGATATATTTCCATCTAGATCTGTATAATCTCTCTGTTGTTATTTCAAACCATTGAATAAAGGAAATATTGATTTCCCACTGCCAAGGGCAGAGGATTTCATTACATGGCATCATGAATGCAGCAATTGCTTCCAGCAGATATTCACTGGGTTGATTCTCAATGCTTTATACAAGGAAATGAAATGTCTTTTTAAAATGGCATTTTAGATGGATTGTCCAGTCTTACTTGCTGCTTGGCTACGTGACTGGCCTGCAGAATTCTCTTGGATACCCTTAAAATGGCATTAACAAAATAGAGGGTGCATTTACATACTAGTGACCATAGAGATCCATTTTGGAAAGACAGCACTATGGACTTCCATTCTGAAAGATCCTTTGGCAAATATTTGTTATCTGTCCTAATATACTGGTCAATAATACCAACAGTAACAAAAATAAAAACAACAGTGACAGCAACAGCAGCAATAAATACATTATAATTAGTTTTTAAAGGTATAATATATACATTATATATCACATAATCACAAAAATGTCAGAAGACTTTGTAAACTTTGCATTTCAGAACTAGTACACCACAGAAAGCACATTTCCTTGGACATCCCACTTTCCTCCTTCCTGATCTCACTGCCCCCTAGAGTCGGATACGACTGGACTAAAAACGTCAAGGGGAACCTTTACCTTTACCTTTATCCCAAACATCTTCACCCAACAATATTCCTCCCTCCCTTATGAATCCATTGCAGATGTTCTGTAGTACCTGTGTCACTGGTGTGTTTCATCCAATGCTCAAAGCTGGAGTAGAGAATGTTGTGGGCCTCCACATGTTCTTGAACTGTAACTCCTGCCCAGTCCATGCTAGCCTACATAGTCAGTGGCAAAGGGCCATGGGAACTTTAATCTAACAACCTGTGGAAGACAACCTGTTCCCTACTTTTGGCCTAGGGCACAGCTGGTACACAATGAACAGGATGGTGACTGCACGTAAAGTTAAGCCTTTAGATAGGAGGTGCCTGTTTGACCTTGTCCTGCCAATCTGCTAATGAAGGAAGAAGACAGAGGAGCTTCTGGTCTCAATCTGTCATCTTGTTTCCCAATTTTCTGTTTTACTGTACAACTGATTGACCAGAGATGGCTTGTGAGCGAAGCAAATAGTGCTATCCTTGAAATTTTGGAGGGAGTTTTGGAGTGTTCCCCAGCTATTCAATCTATGAGCTAGCCTAATGACAGAGTCCTCAAGGGGTCACCTAAGCCTAATGAGAGCAATCTAACCCTCTGCAGAACCATGGATTGGGGATACAGAGCCTTCACATTCTCATGAGAACATGGAATCTTTCTGTCCATTATTCAGTCTTAGTCCACTAACTGTCATGGTTCTGTGTCCACTGTTCCATTATGCCCACAGTCTGTCCCGGGTCAGCACTATCCACCCCTAGTCACACTCCAAATGGAGACTTCTGTGGGAGCTAGCTAAAACACAGCCTCAAAAAAATCCATTGATCCTTGATGCGGAGTGCAGGACACCAGGGTTTAGTGCCTGTAGGTAATAGAAGGGAAACATCATTTTTGAGTACATTTTGGCTACACTTTTAAATAATGCACTTACTATTTGATGTTGGAAACCACTGCAAAATACATCTTGCAGTTGACAGCATGTACAGTAATTACTGTTCAGCAAGACCTCTATTAGAGTACTGGGAGCTACAGCCTGAAACAGTAATCTTGACTAAATTAGGTATAGCTGCAGCTCTTGCAGTCAATTATTTCAGCTAATAACAATGCACAGTCTGTTCTCTCGGACATGTACCAATGATTACTGCCAGGAGTGTGTCTCTGGCATTGTGAAGCATTAAGTAAACTTCAGAGTGCCTTCCCTCCAACTTCTTCAACAATCATATTATAATAAGAATTCCAGTGTCTAACAATAAGACCCCAGGAAAGGGATTGTTCAGCTTCACAGTTTATTCATCACTGGAGCATCTGCTGACCTTTTAGACTATCAACAGCTGTTCCAGAGAGACTGCACACCTGGCAAGGCAAGCTTTGCAGTGATGCCTGTTGTTTTGCAGGGGTCAAAATATGTGCAGAAACATAGAAATGCAAGGCAAGAGTCTTACGGTCCTCAAGCTTTGGCTTGGAGCCACATCCCCTTTTCTTTAAAATCCAGTTTTGCCCCCAACCCTACCTTCCAGACTTCCATGTCCTACTGCACTGTTCTCTTGTTTAGTGTATTTCTCTAGATCACCTTCTGGTATGCCTTTGGAGCAGGGTGCATGTGTGTGGACTGAACGATGGAGGAAGGGGGCTCTTCCCAAAACTTGTGGGTCACCCTCTCTTCTTTGGTCACCAGCCCTTTGTGCTTTGAAGTGACAAGCCCAACTCAGTCCTGCTTTAAACCGAATGTGAACATAGCAGAAGTGAGACAGGCACCCAGTGATTCCTGAGAGAGAACAGAGATCTTTTGGGGCAATGGCAGGTTGTCTAATCTGACAATCTCATCCTTTCTCTTTTATATAACTAGCAAAACAAAAATCTACCAGGAATTATGCTAGTTTTCCCAAGATTCTTTCTTAACAAAACAAATTTGTTTGTATGTTATGTATTCATTAGCTTTTTAATGTACCTGCCACTTGTTCATTAGAATTACATTAGGATTAGTGACTGAAATAGAGAGTTTTCCTGCCAATATGAAAGTTTATGCAGAATTATTTAAAGAAAAAAAGTGATTAGATTAAAAGACTGATTGTATAAAATGAGATTGAAAGACCAAACAAAACGAATGCTTCAAAATAAGAAAATATAACATCTTTGAATTACAGTGGTGCCTTGCAAGACAAATGCCTCACAGGACAAAAAAACTTGCAAGACAAATGGTTTTGGCAATGGGGTTGATGACTTGCAAGACAAATATTCCTATGGCCATGCTTCACAAGAAGAATGTTTTCTGTTTTTTGTTCCTGCCTCATGTTTGCTGATTTTTAAATGTTTTTCTATGATGTTTAAAAAGTTAACGTTTTTTGATTGAAATTTTTTAAATCACTTGCACTATATGTATGGCTTTAAAGAGCACTTAATAAACCCTTTGTAAACCAAATCTGACTTTGTTCTGACTTTTTTTGCCCATAGGAACACATTAATTAGATTTCAATGCATTCCTATGGGAAAACGCATTTCGCAAGACAAATTTTTTTGCAAGACAACATTAACCACAGAATGAATTAAATTCGCCTTGCAAGGCACCACTGTATATGCAATTAGAAAAATGGACGAATGAATGGGTGAAGAAATATAATAGATAATATATGAAGTATGAACAATTTATATTATCATATGAAGATATTCAGATGACTTATTCAGTAAAGGGTGCAGTGAGTAAAATTTATAGATTCCTGATTGATTTAAAAGAAGAAGAGTGAGAAAGAAGGATTGAAATTAGTGTGGGAACAAGATTTAGGAAAAAGAATAAATGATGAAAGATGGAGGAAGATGTGGAAAATGAGGGTTTTAAGATTGATGTCAGTGAGAATAAGATATTTTTTTTTCAAATTGGGCTTAAGATGGTATTTAACACTGACAAAATTGAATAAGATTAACACTAGTTATCTGAAAGTTCGTTGGAAATGTGAGAAGGTAATTGGAACATACTTTCATATGTGGTGGGAATGCGAAAAAGTACAAAGATTCTGGAAACTAATCTTTAAAGAATTAAATGACATATGTGAAAAAGATTTAATCCTGAGATAGCTCTGTTATCAATATTTGAGAATGTGGAATATGATAAGATGACTAAAGAATTGATTACTAATTTATTAATAGCAGCTACATTAATAATAGCTAGGAATTGGAATTCAAAGTCTGAATTTTGAATGGAAGAAAGGTATAATAAAATATGGAACATTGCTGTAAATGATAAGTTAACTTGTAACGTAAAGGTTAAGAAAGGAAAGATGAAAAAGAATAATTTTTATGATATACAGTATGAGGCAGATTTTTGGAATATGTGCTAGCAAGAGGAAAAGGAAAAGCTCCAAATCAAGAATCGATGCAGTTCTGGCGAAGAGGACAATAAAGGAGGAAGGAGAATAAAGACAGAGGAAGAAGAGGATTACTGCATGAGGTCCCAACTATGGTGGTGAAGAACACAGTCGATTTGTATTTTGGTTTATGTATTTTATGTTTATGTTTATGTTGTAGTTAAAATAAAAATAAAAAATTGCTAGAATGACAACCAATAAAAGAGGGAAAGCCTTTGTATTTAAAATGTGGAGCTAAAAGGACTTTCCATATTTACTCAAGCTCTGAAATACCAGGAAACTGCAACTGTCAAGAGCTGTGTCCTTACTATTCTATCTAGGCAATATGGATGTGGGATGGTACCTTATGCTGTGATTAATTACAGATTTATGTGAAATTTGGAATTGGATGGGGCAGTTGTAGGACTTTGTAACATCTTCCTTGCTAGTCAAATAGATGAGAGAATGAACAGAAGGGAGACCAATGTTCTCAACACAACATCATATGCAGAGCAGGAAGGAAAGGGGAAGAAATGGATTGTTTGGCATTGAACTTTTATATTCTCTCAATGCAACTTGACCCAGAGATATTTCACATTGTGTATTAGAGAGAGTAAACTTCCTGTTTCACTAACATTAGAGTTCTGTCTTTTATAGGCAGCCATTATTACCCTGCATGGATTTTATAACCACATTATTATATACTGTATATCCACAGGGTATATATATGTCGTGCCTTGTTAACATTTCTTCAGTGCTACCACTCTTAATCGCTAAGAACTTAACCTTCATTTCTGGTCATGTCGATGCTATAAAACACGTAACCATTTAATTGAATGAGAAAACCTGAATTTTGGAGAGACACATAAATCAGCTTCTATAAAAATCCAGTTCCACTTTTCTCCAATTGACATTGACATTAACAAGGCATTTGTCTTTGCACAGATAGAGGTACTGGAATTTTGATGGAGCAGGAATCGGAACTGAAAGAAGCAATGACCCTGGATAACCTTGCTTCTCTTGGCACCATTACTGTTTACCATTTGTGGTACTTCTGAAGTGCCTAGCATTAAAGGCCAGAACCCTGCATACTATTAGCCTACTGAAATCCAATTGGATTTAAGCAACCTGTGTGCAATTTTCATAACCAAAATAGATTTTCGAAAGGGAGTTCACACAGAGGTGATTCCCAACATTGTTTTCACTTCTAACTGAAGAGACTCTTTTCTTTTTCCTCTCAGGCATTTCTTGATTGTGAAACTTACCAGACATATTGGCATATTTCATTGTTTGGTCCTTGTTTTATTGTTTTATAATTTGGTCTTAATGTACTCTGTTGATTACAGTCATGGTCAAATCTCTTTAGGATTGTTGTTATAAAAATGAGGAGCAGTGTAAAAATAAATCCATGAATATAGGCCCCCATATAGTGGAATGTTAGATTCAATATCCAGACTAGTGTTTACATTATGAAGAAGATATGGGGAGCCAGGTCTTTACTTCCTTAGCTTCTGTTTCTATAAAGCTTCTGTATCTGACAGAGAATTTGAAAATGTGGGGTTTGGTGATTTCAATGTGGGGATGTATTTAATTTCCCTCTCCCCCCCCCCCGAAATTCAAATGCTGATCCAAGAGCTATAACTGTATTTTACTAGAAGTACAATATGATGGACATTGTCAATTGTTTTTTGTAGTACCTTTACAAAAAGCTCTCAAGGCATCTTCATAAAATTGCAGGCCTTCTTCTCCTTCAGTGGTTGCCTGGAAAAGACCTCCAGGCATAATGGATTTCTAGAAATAATGGTTAAATGCAGCCTCAGCCCTTTGCACTCCAGCAGCTTGAAGATGGCAAAATGCAAATTAACATGACAGACAAAACTCGATTTATTAAGCTGGATAGAGGATGAACTGTTCTTTTTATAAGCCATTTTAGTTTCAGTGGAAAGGATAAAGGACAGCACAGAGATTTCAAGTGGGATAGGAGATTTGCAGAAATGTTTGAAAATATATTCAAGGATACGGTTCACATAATCCAGTTCTCCAAAATCACATGCAATAATCTGCATAATACGCAAAATATGTAGGCATATTTCCATACTATGCAAATTTCAATAGTCTGTAAATTAAACACATTAATTATTGTTTTGTTTCTCTACCAGGTGTTTCCACTTCAGCATTATTCAGACAGAACCACAGATCTAAGAAAGCCAGTAGAGTGTAATACTGTTAGAACATTGAGACCCAAGTTCAAATCCCTGCTCAGTCACAAAATAGATGTGCTATATCTGGGCTCATTCTTCCTCTCATCCAAGCCTATATTACAGAGTAATTTTCTGGAGAGGGGAAACACATAAAGGAGATCTGTACATGCTAGTACATTTAAATAAAAAAATAATGTCATATTGTCACAGATAGGGGCTTCTGGTAAAATGGCTATCAGTTTCCCCCCAATATTTTTTGCATATGGCCAAATAAAAGAAAAAACTAGAGACCCATGAAATTACCACAGCAGTCCCTGCATTACTGACAAACTGTAATCTGATTTGTGGGCACAAATACTGTACAGGGGAAAGTGAGGCTAAATGGCAGAAATCAGAGAATAAAAGCAGGCTTGCTTCTTTGAGCGATAAAAGGTAAAGGTAAAGGTTCCCCTTGACAATTTTTGTCCAGTCGTGTTCGACTCTAGGGGTCGGTGCTCATCCCCGTTTCCAAGCCATAGAGCCAGCGTTTTGTCCAAAGACAATCTTCCGTGGTCACATGGCCAGTGCGACTTAGACACGGAACGCTGTTACCTTCCCACCAAGGTGGTCCCTATTTATCTACTCGCATTTGCATGCTTTCGAACTGCTAGGTTGGCAGGAGCTGGGACAAGCGACGGGAGCTCACTCCGTCGCGTGGATTCGAACTTACAGCTGCAACTTTGAGCGATGCAAGGGAATAATCCATCATAACTAGAAAATACCCTAGTTTAACTTTCTTTGCCACATTCATCTATTCATCACTATATCAAAGAAAGTGCCAATTGCATGTGACACATCCCATATTTTTCTTCAATTTCTTCTCAATATAAGTCCTCCCTAAACATCCACCTGCATTTGCTGCCCTTTTGCTGCATTGTCATGAGTGGCAGTGTGGTAGGAAACATGATTTATAGCTGAGCTTGGGCAATTTAGTTTTGGGGTTACACTACTCAAAATCCCTCAGCCTGTATAGTCACTGGCCGTGTTGGCTCAGGGATTATGGCTGGTTTACATGGTGGCACTGCGGGCTAAACTGCAGAAGCCTGTGCTGCAGGGTCAGAAGACCAAGCAGTCGTAAGATCGAATCCACGTGACGGAGTGAGCACCCGTCGCTTGTCCCAGCTCCCGCCAACCTAGCGGTTCGAAAGCATGCAAATGCAAGTACTGTAGATAAATAGGGACCACCTTGGTGGGAAGGTAACAGTGTTCCATGTCTAAGTCGCACTGGCCATGTGACCACAGAAGATTGTCTTCGGACAAAAGGCTGGCTCTATGGCTTGGAAACGGGGATGAGCACCGCCCCCTAGAGTTGAACACGACTGGACAAAAATTGTCAAGGGGAACCTTTACCTTTACCTTTTTACTCCAAGAAAGTTACTTCACCCACTTCTGCTTTTTGATAAGTACATCAATCTCTTATCTGCATTTACTGAGGTATAAGATCCCCTTTTAATTTAGCCGGCGCCATGTCTAAGTCAGAAGTTGGAAAGTCATACAAAGACATGTAGAATTATTTTTTTGAAAAGGACATTTTAGTTTCCTTACCATTGTTTGAAACCTCTGCTCAAATATTTAACATTCACAGCAGCCTTCACTGGAACTCCTGCTCCCATTAAGCTCTGTGAGCCACAGGGAATACTCCATACAACGTGTGTGGAGGCATCCTCCACTGGAACAGTCCTTCTCATAAAATTTTTCAAGTCCTTGTGACTCATACACTGCAACAGGGCATTTATCTTCCTGCTTAACAAGAATGTCATGGGAAGTGCAGGGAGGTAAGCAGGTTGCTGTTCTTCCTCCTGCCTGTTTGAAAACCTGGGAAGTTCTCACTGAATTATAGAAGAAATTCTTTCTTTTTTTTTTCCAAAAATCTCACCCCTAATAATTGTGGGAATACTAAAAACTTTCCACAGTTTGTAATACTGGATATAAATGGGAAGAAGACTCTCTTTAGGAACCAAGGAGATTCCCTCCTCTCTTTCCCCCACTAATGAATTAGCAGAATTCCTTTCCCCCCCACTCCCCTTTAGGCTCACCCCTTGCCTCTCACAGCTTGTTTCTGCTTCTGCCTGTGTATTTGTTTCTCCCTCCCATCCCCAGTTTTTTCTGATCACCAGCAAACATGTAAAAAACCCTGTTCCTGCCCCCACCATGCGGCTACAATAGCAAAAGGAATATGCACACTTGACGCCTCAAATTTCTTCTTTTTATTCTCCCTTACTCTTCTGATTGTAACTGAAGATTAACTGTGAGTAAATCTGTTTTTTATTCTTTGAATCTAAGCCACTTGTAGAGTGAATACTTCCGTACAAAAGGCTAGTGAGCAAAAAATGGTTGGGTGGTAGCTGGGATAATTTTTTGTTACTGTGTCTCTGGGCTTCTCTTGTGCTGCAACTGAGTTTGATTCTTGTTTTTTTTTGGGGGGGGTACTCTGCTAATAACTAAAGGGAATTAACCAAAGCAAGCATTCTCCTTAAAACAACAGTCTTACTATTGGGATCTGGAAGTTGAGTCCTGACAACTGGACTTCTTTCTTATTAGGATATCCAGTGCAGTGAAGTGGATAGTGGATAGACTGATCGATTAGAACAGTGGTTCTTAACCTTTGTTACTCGGATGCTTTTTAACTGAAACCCCAGTCAGGACAGCTGGTGGTGAAGGCTTCTGGGAGTTGCAGTCCAAAACTCCTGAGTAACCCAAGGTTAAGAACCAGTGGATTAGAATACAGAAGACCTGGATTCAAATATCTGCTTGGCCATGGAAACTCATGGGGGTTTGGAACTGGTAAAACCACTCCTTAAACATCTCACTTACTTTGAAAACCATATTAGGGTTGCTGTCTGTCAGTTCTGACTTTATGGCACATAACCACAATCACACTACTACATTGCTTTGCAATACTTTTAGTGCAGATGGTATATGCAGATCCCCATAAGAGAAGGAAAATCTCAATGTGGCAGCAACCATTCTTTGGATATTTTCAGTGATATGATTGATCTCAGTTCTCCACCCATCCGATGTGTGGAAAGCTATGCTCGGATATTTATAGCTCTTGGCTTGTTCAATAGCACGCCCCTTGATCTGCTGCATGTCTGCTTCGTGAACCTTTTGTTGACCCAAAATCTGTCCCTAGGGATGCTGTCAGATGCTTATTTGATAGTAAGCCAAACTTTTGGCTCTCTGTAGAGGCTGAGCTCCAACTTCCATAATGTTTACTATTAGCCAGGCTGGCTAGGGCTGAAGGGAAATGGAGGGCGGCAGGTTTTCTATCCCTGTTATAAATTTATCAAATTCTGTCCATTACAGTTATATTGAAGGCTTTGGAGTAATATAATTAGTTTTGTTAAGATGTTTATTAGAAGGAAATGGAAAGAAGAAAGATTGTCACTGCATAGAGCAGTTGACATTTGAAGTCAAATCCCCATAATTACTATTCTGGAAACTTCATTATACTATATATGGTAGAAGTACAATTTTATTATTAAGAGAAGTCATTTACTATCATACTGCCCTTTATTCAAAGGACTTTTCCTAGGTAAATAAATCACCCTTGCTTCATTTAGTCTGATAGCCATCTCCAAGTACCTTCTCTCTGGACCTTTATTGGTTATCAAATGATCTTTGGTAACCACAACTTCTGATTTTTATCTTGTGCATTTGTTCACAGGTGAATGCACTAGAGTTGTATAATAACTAAAGCCCCCAACATTTTTTCTCCCTATCCTGCCCCTCTTTCTTTTGGAGAATATTAACATGAGATTGGCAGCCCAGAAGGCTATCAGTCAAGAAAGGTGGAAAAACATAAATGATGCATTACACCACTTTGCAAACTTACGAGCAAAGTCAGACAGGGCACCAGGAAATGAAAACAGCGCTGAATGAAAAACAGGCTACAGAGCACAGCTGCAAAACAATCCCGCTTCATGAATTTATAAAGCAGTCAAATTGTTCTCTAAACAAAAACAGAAAGGAAAGGAGTTTTACAGTTCTATAATTAACATCATGTAACAGGCCCTGCTCTCTTCATCATTTTGATTTGGAGATTGCCGTCACAGTTCTCAGGGACATCCTCTGATTAGGCTGCTGTTGGCTTCAAAAATACTATCCTCCTCTGCAGTAGAGATTGGTGACTCCAGTTTCACAGGGGGCAGGGGAGGATGAATCTGCTCCCTTACTGCAGCCAGGGATTGTCTAGTAGGCTAATGGTGGGGCCAGGAGAAATGTGACACATGGAAAGAAAGGGTGGAACCTGGAAAAGTGCCAATGATGCAAGAAGGATGCATGACTGTAAATCAATGTGGTAGAGTGGTCAGAACCTTGAACATCACTGTTTAAAACCAATTCTTGGCACTTGCCAAACCAGATATTTGTCTATAAGAAGCCTAAGGTGAAGAGTTTAAAATGGAAGCAAAGTAAAATTCCCTTGTTTTAAAAGTCATGTTGCTTGTCGCAGAAGTTCTATTTACAAGCTGTAACCCTAACTACATCTCTGCTCTGACAAGTGGAAAAGACAACTCTTTCTTAGTTTGATCAATACCCAAGAGAACAGAAGTCCTGTCCACAAGATGTTCCTCCTTGAAACCTCAGTGAACTACATCCCTATAGTCAATTCTGAACAACTGATTGTGGAGAGGTCTTTTAGCTTCGATAACATGTTGAGTTTGTGGGTCTGCTTTAAAAATATGGGTCTAGTCAAACTTCACTCAATTTGTACGACCTTTGCCTAGACATAGAAAAAACTTTATCCTACTTCCATGAGCATGAGCTCTCCCTCCAACTTTTTTTCCTATATAGCTCTATCAGTTTCATGTCTTTGTGGATCTGTAGTTTGATGAAGTACTTAGCTTTTTCAGGTAAAGTAATGGATGAACAATGTATCATCACCTTCCTCTTGGCAGCATAAAAAGTCTTCTGAGGGCTCCCAGGGCAACATGGCTCTTGAGGGCCCTTATGTGGTTCCTTTCTTCTAGAGCACTTGGCTGGTTTTGGGGAGACATGATTTTTGGAAGCAGACCAGAGAATAGTAATTGTCTCTCTAATGCACCTTTGAGCAGAAAAGCAGGTTCAGAACTTTCATACTCTTCACCAACAAGTGCATTGTGACCGTGCAGGCAGGTCTACTAATTTCCTGACACCTGGCTGTTCACCATGTGGAGATGGTGGACCATCAGGCTGTAAACAGGTTCCATGCTATAGGGTTTTTAAAATCTATGATAAACAAAGTTAGGGTTGTATTTTATTCCAAACATCTGTGTTGTGTATATTGTTTGCAATCCACTGATTTTGCTCATTGTTCATGTGGTTGGTTTTGCAAAGCAAAGCATGTATACATAATAAGGACAGAAGGACTAACTGGCTGTAAGAAAGTAGCAATACAATGCTTTAAATTGTCAAAGATCCCTAAAGCTAATCATGCACATTAAAATTGTGGTTTCTGCAAACAGAATATTTACCCACAGTTGCAAAGGTGATTTGAGGACAGTAAGCTATCTCATGTAGTCTTCAAGGGCAAGGAAGAGAATGTAATGATTTCTTATCCTAATATATGAGGATGAGACTAGCAAGACTTTACACAATGGAAATTTGTATCATAACACCACTGAAGCCTTGCCCTATATACCTGCCATATAGACCTGTCCAAATTATTTATGAGGAATCTTTAGTATGTAAGAGCACCTATCTGTCTATTAACACCATAGTTCCAAGATCATGTAACTTGGCTGTAACTTGGTGTGCATATCTAAGAGGTGCTGAAGGTGCACATCTTTGGAGTGATTTCATTGAAAACAGATCAATTAATTTCAATTTACTAAAATAATATCTGTACCCTGCATTCCCGCTTGTTGGATCACAAGATGGAAGATACATGTCTCCTGAGCAGTGAGGAAGCTATGAGTATGAGATTTCTTCAAAAGCAGGAAGCTGTACACTTCCACTCAATTTTTTGCAGCCAATTTTGGGTGGGGCTGAAACCAGATAATTTATTTTTTCACTTCTGGCCTGTTGGAGCTATTTCACTGCTACTGGAGCACTACAGTTCTCTCTTCTGTGTAATTCTGCTGCTCAGTGAACCTTGCCTACTCTTGAACCAAACTGTGTGTACAGAATTGCTTCTATCTAGAGTGAGAGAATGATAATTCTGATTGCCTGTCATGGAGCCAGAAAAGTGAAAACAGAAAACAGCTAAGTTATGGTGAGGAGAGAGAAAACCCAGCAAAAAAGAAAACATTGTCCATTTGGCTGCGTTTATCAAAAAACCCGGCAGTCATATTGTCCAGTGAGCTGAGTTTATCTGAATTCTAGCTCAGCTGCCAACTGCCTGCATGGCTGTCCTCAAGTCCCAGTTTTCATTTAAAATGAGAGTTACATCAGCTCTGCCACAGATACATCATTTTCAAATCCCTTTAATTGTATTGTTTCCTCCTTTGGGATTTGTTGCTCAGCAAAGTACTTAGAAACACCAAGCTATACTAAGAAGAGAGTGAGAACTAAATCAGCTGAATTTTGTAGTGTAAGCAGGCTCTTAAGAAGGCACTTCCTTTTAAGAGGAAAGGACTCTGCACAAAAAAACAGAGGCCTTAGAACATGAGAGCAAAAAGCCCTTTGCCTCACTCTTAGAAGAAAGACAAGAATTTCACTCAGCTGTCAAATTCCTTGCCGAGTCATCTTGTCAGGCAAAGATGACCACGACCAATGAGAATGAGGCCTTTTGTGAGTCTTCTTCACATCTTTATATATTACATATTCAAACTAACTGGCTGGAGATGCTTTCCTCACAGCTGGATAGTTGCCATCACTGATTCCTATGTTATTGTTATCTTCCATTATTCTGGGCAAGAGAATTTAAAGAACTAATAATTGGAAATAAAAATGTAGGAATTAACAAGATTCAATATGCAGCAATGAGGAAGGCATCAGCAGTTAGCTTGAGTTTCGTAGAAGCCCAGCTTGTAACCACATTAGGAATCAAAGATCATGGTTTCTAATGAACTCTTACTGTTTTCAAAATGACTTAGCTTCAAACTATGGGTTGTGAAAATGACTTATCAAACCAACTTAAGTTGGTTATCAAAGTTATCAAGTCCCTGGTTTGTTTACAGTGATAGAGAAATTCCGTGAAAATGAAGTGCAACTGAAGAGTCCTCCTCTTAGCTGCATGGGAGGAGATAAAAGGAGAAGGTAGTGTGTCTCCCCTTTTTAAAAAAAACAAACTCATTCTCGTCTGTGCACAGATCACTAAGTCATGTTTAAATGTTTCTTGATAGCTGAGCTGTATTCTGTATTAAAGCTAGTGGTGACTTATTTATATATTCATCTGAAATCTTTCCATTACAATTCTGTTGTGAGCAAACCCTGCAAGTGAGGGGGTTAATGGGAGTGCAGTCAAACACCAGCGAGAGGCCCACACATTCCCCACCCCACCCTGTCTGCACTGTACAAAACACAATGATGGTGGTGGTGGTGTTCCTTCAAGTGAAAGTCAGTTTATGACACCCTTTTCCAGCATGTTGTAATCCTGAGTGGCTTAAAATTCTCATCTTCTGGGAGCATTCTGGGATTATGCAGCTTGACCAAGTCTACATAGCTTGGCTCGCATCCTGCAAGGCATGGTGGAGAATCAAACTCCCAGCACTCATTGAGCTATACAGAACTCCGTACTGACTCAAATGCTAGTAGTAGTACACATTCTGCCATAGATGCCAGTTTTAGGGACAATAGAGATTACTGTCTGATAATATTTCCAGAGCAATTGCCCCTTATGGCAAGCTTTACATTTTACTGCTTTTCGCTCTGTGAATAATCCATGTGCCCTAGGAGTCTGCCTCAGTTATGTGGAAGAATTATTAGGATTAGAGATGGGTATGAGCTCCTCATTCGACAGTTTGTGCCAGCCCATCCTTTGGGGCTTCCCAGCCATGCCTCCTCTAGCAGGCGCCCACTCACAGGAAGTGCCCCAGCTTCACTGCCCTGTCTCCTCTGGGCACTGCCTCTGGGCAGCCACTGGAGGAGGCAGGGCTAGAAAGTGCTGGACACTTTGGACAAACACTTTGCCTGAAGGACAAACCAGCATGAACCACCTAACTGGTGGTTCATGCCCAACTCCTAATAGATTGTGTGATCAATAATAGCGCTACTTCTTGATACCTTTCTGCTTATTGGTGTTTAATAAGCAAGCAAAGAATAACAAGGTTCTATATTCATGTGAAGTATGAGACTTTGTTATTGGTTCTTCAAGGTATCATAGTTTAGAAGTACTTCAGTGTAAATATTGTAATTTTAATAGCTGTTAACACATAACTAAGTTACATTGTGATTGTAATATAACAAGGGATAACTTCCCTCCTATTGAAGACTAACAATTACAATGTATGTTTACTGTTCCTGTGTGGCCTCACTCTGGAGGTAAGTTTTGTCCCATAAGCCAGTGGCTTGTAGCATTTCGATATTTTTTTAAAAAGGTAACTAAATGTATAAACTATATGTATATACTTACAATGACAATAAATTATAAATTATATTATTATTATTATTATTATTATTATTATTATTATTATTATTATTATTAAAACTACTTTAGAGAAGTGAAGAAAACTAAAGTTTTGCATTGTAACTTTACTCCAATAGTTCAAGCAGTAAAAATTCTCAAAAATGGTAAACACAGTGGGAATTAATTAGATTTATCTTGCAACAGAAACTAATTACATTTGAAAATGACTTTCCAAGCAATGTTGTTGTTGTTTACTTGTTAAATCGTGTCCAACTCTTCGTGACCCCATGGACCAAAGCATGTCAGGCCCTCTTGTCTTCCACTGCCTCCCAGAGTTGGGTCAAATTCATGTTGGTACTTCGATGACACTGCTCAACCATCTCGTCCTCTGTCGTTCCCTTCTCCTCTTGCCTTCACACTTTCCTGACATCAGGGTCTTTTCCAGGGAGTCTTCTCTTCTCATGAGATGGCCAAAGTACTGGAGCCTCAGCTTCAGGATCTGTCCTTCCAGTGAGCACTCAGGGTTGATTTCCTTCAGAATGGATAGGTTTGTTCTCCTTGCAGTCCAGGGGACTCTCAAGAGCCTCCTCCAACACCACAACTCAAAAGCATCAATTCTTCGGCGGTCAGCCTTCTTTATGGTCCAGCTCTCACTTCCATACATCACTACTGGAAAAACCATAGCTTTGACTATGCATACCTTTGTCGGCAAGGTCTCTGCTTTTTAAGCTGCTGTCTTGGTTTGTCATCGCTTTCCTCCCAAGAAGCAGGCATCTTTTAATTTCATGGCTGCTGTCACCATCTGCAGTGATCATGGAGCCCAAGAAAATAAAATCTGTCACTGCCTCTGTATCTTACCCTTCTCTTTGCCAGGAGGTGATGGGACCAGTGGCCATGATCTTTGTACATCTTAGTCCAAGCATTGTTACCTACAGTGTAAATAGGATACTCAAGAAATGTAAGACCACCACACCAAAGGCGTTGGAAGGACAAAGGACTGGAGGTGGGGGATAATTCCACTTCTGCAGTCCTTCTCCACCCATTGTCATGAGTTCTTGGGTGACTATATTTGGAAATGTAGAGGAAAGCACTTTATTGCTCATCACAGTGACAAAACAACACATAACTTTACATTGGGACTGCAATTCATGAATTTTTAAACTTTACATACTGTCTCATAAATGTTAGCAAATTGACCTCCATTAGGGCATATTTCTAACAGCTCTTTTAAAGCAGGTCTTTTAATGGTGAAATGTGTACATCTCCTTGGCCAAACTTAGATTGTAAATAGATGCTTCATTTCCAGAGGGGTAGCCATGTTAGTCTGTTCCCGTTAGAAACCAATCTCTTTATTACAGCATGAACTTCCATGGATTATAACCCTCTTCATCAGATGCCTGAAGGAAAGTCAACAGGAAAGTTCAAGATACACACAAGTCAAAATCTAGACCAAGAAGAGACATTGTCTCCAACAAGCTCACAATCCAGTCTGATGTTTATATAGCTGAGCTGCTGGAAGCCCACTCAGAATTCAGTTGCAGGCATGTGGCCATCTGGCAGAGGAGTGTAGCTGCCAGATTTGGCTCTCTGGTTTCCCTGGGAAGAAATCCTCTCCCTCAAGGAGATTTTGTGCTTCTGAATAAGCATCTTCTTCCAAGGAGCTTTCCCCTGTAGATAAGCATTTCATCTGGCAGCTTCTAGTTGAGCTTTTGCCTTCTTCTACATATTGAATTTTGAAACATACTTTAGATAGCTTACTTCTTTCTAGATTAATTCATTGCTAGGTAAGTATGTGCAATCCTCCATTCCTAAATCCATGTTACAGGTTGTTTGTGATGTTATACAGGACATGCCCATCTCAAGGAAGTGGAATTGAGTTCCCCTGGGAGAGTAAGACCCTAGCCAGCAAACTAATTTTTAAAAAGGGCTCTAACTCTGAATCAAGCAGAAGAGCTAGTGAGCCAAGCAAGCCTAGCCCACAGAAAATACTGTAGCTCATTAACCCACTGCTCCCAGTGTTAGCCTTAGGCGTTTTGGCTCCTAAAGTGAAATTCAGGCATCACCTCCAACACGAAAGCCTTTCTCTACCATTCAGATCCTCTGTTTCCTGCCTTATATGTCAATGCGCCTCATAGTGCAGCCTCAAGCACTTTATCTTGCCTTGCTGTATAGCACAATCAGTCCTGTTCCTTTATGATGTAATCAGCATCACAGCCTTTGGCAGATGCCATCTGTTCCTGAGCATCTCTACTGCTGAGGGCAAGCTAACACAAGGTAATAGGCATGAACAGCTGAGGTGCCTATAAAAAATACAGTTGTAAAACCCCCACTGCTGCTTGTTAGGCAGGAAATCTTCAGAAAAAATAATTGATTGAAACCTAGTGGTAAGCTTCTTGAAATCAGATTCAGCTCCCCAAACTCTTAGCTCTTTATTCGTAAATATTACAGAGTTTTAAAACTAAGGTAAAAATCCCTTTATTCAGATTTGGCATATAATGTATTGAGATCTAGTAGCTTATTGTGTAATTAAATAATTGGCACCCTTAGACTCTACAGAAAGCAAGGGCTTCTGTAGAAATAATATGGGAAGATGGGGATGAGAAGTCTATTGACTGTAGTTTTTAACTATGTACATTTAAAGAAATATCAGATTTGCTATAATGTCAGGGAGTATAAGCTTGAAGAGAATTTGGCTGGAGTTGAAGTTGTCTGGCAGAAGTCTGCAAGGAAGTCCGCAGTCACACTTGAGAACTGCCCCCTCCCTTCTTACTCTTGTCTTCTGCTTCCTGTATAGTCATGTTTTCTGGTCATAAGGCAAATATTCGGTGATAGTAGTTCATGCAATGTTACTGGCCAAATCTGGGTTCAGGTTTCTGGCAAGGACAACAGGCTAAGACGCAAAGCAGCTGAACCAAAGAATCCAATTTTATTTGAATAACAGCAAAGAAATGGTCAGCTGGGTCTTCTCTTAAAAGCAGAGAGAGACCCAGAACAAAGGGTGAACCAATATTTTATAATGGTTACAGACAAAGAGCCGTAAAAGTACTACATTGCTATTGGTCATCTGTACTCCAACTTTTGGATCTCGGCCCTGGTTGGACTTCAGGTGTTTCTGCAGTTGACCCATTGGCTAGAGAAAATATACATTTTCTGCCTTAACCTCATCTCTGGGATGCGCCATGCAGTCTGGGTGTAATGGCAACTATCCTGTTATCTTATTGATATGTTTATGTATGTAATGTTTCTTCCTGAGTTCTCTGTCCTGCCCTTCAAAGAGGGTAATTCAAGAGTATTTGTTACAATCTTTTATCTCTGGCCTTCCTGCCCTTTTGCATTTCAATGGCCTAGCCATCTTGCCATACTTTACCTAAATGTCAACTCCTGGTGTAGGATAAAAGGTCTCATTGTTTATTTAGATGGCCCATAGATGGACCATAAAGTATCAGGTATGGCCATCTCTGTAGGCCTGAATGGTCTTTGTTATCCCCGGGCAGAGGGATTTTGTAAACGTGACCATCTTGGAAAGACATACATTAATGGGGTAGAACATTAGAGAAATACAGAGTACAAGTATAAAGTACATTTGAGTTGGGTACATTTGTGCTACAAATACAGTATAGTGTTTACATGGTGTTAGTACATAGAGTAGTGGTACATAGCTGGTACATAAGATACCCAAGTCTTGTTGATACATATGGTGGTAATAGCTATGTTAAAACATAGTCTCAATATCCTCCAATATCACAATTTTTAACCATTCCACTTTTGGGGGGGGGTGAATTAAATGCAGTACATTCATCTACACCCCTCAAGCAGGACATAACCCTTTCATTTTCTTGTGCCTTTCTCTGCCCTCGCTTCCCTTAAAAAAAAAAAAACTTGTGTGGATATATCAATGTGTCGGCGAAATGTCTTTGCTGGCCACATACTAATCTGGGCCATTTCTTCCTATTTCCATGCTTCCTTACCCTCTTCAGAAGAGAACCCAGAGTGCACTGTAGTGGCAGTCAAAAAAGACAGTAGGGGGACTGCTGCTCTGTATTTGACAGAAATATAGCAATGCATTGACATTCCTGTTTGAAAAATAATTTTAAAAACTTAAGGGAGTTGAATGACAGCAGCTTAGGAAGGTGGGAGGTTTTGTTATATGTGGCATAGGAGAGCTAGAAGTGCATCTGCACGGAACAGTAATAGTTGTTTGCTAACATTGTTAATGCTGTGGATCCACCTTATAGAATCCTGCAATTTGAAATCTGATGGGCTACTTTCTCAAACTGTTATAATAGTGAACATCAGAAACATCAGCAGAGGTCTATATTCAAACGACAGCAAAGCAGGGGTGCTGGATAAGCTAAGCCTAACCATCACTGGAGGGGTTATTGCTATTTAAAGGGAAAGAAAACTTCCCTCAATCTTCCAGCACCCTTGGGTGTCCTCCCCACACATGTTAATCATTTATTAGGAGTGGCAATTTGTTTTTGCTTGGAAGAATGTTCCAGTTTGACAACTGAAGCCAAATTCTATCAGGAGGGCCAAGAAGAATGTAAGTGAAGCCAAAGTAAAGTGGACAGGATGAGAGGTAATACTTTTCAATTGGGACATTTTTCCATCAAACACAGTTCATGTTGACATATGAGTTAGCATCAGTATAACAGCTTCTTGGTCCACAGCATACGGCTGATGTCTATTCATTTAGCTTTGGACTCTAGGTTCCAGAATTCTCCATTCTGGGAGTTCTACCTGCCAGACAGACACCTAAATTGTGCCTACCTAGCAGAAGTCTGGGCTGGAAATCCTGTGGGGTCAAGATAGGCCCAGCTTTGCTGTTGCAAAAGAAAGCTGCTTCTGGCAGTTGCTGAGAAATTCTAAAAAGATAGAAGAGGTGTTGATGCTGTTTGGATATAATAGATGTATATAACATGCAAACTGGGGGTGTGCACTAGATTAAAACAAACTATAAATTCGTGGTCTAGGATTTCCCAGGTTCAGGGTTGCTCACACTAACCATAGCCACGCTACCCTAGTGTGGCTGAGACCAAGAGGACCGCATGTGCTGATGGCTGGGGGAATCTTCCAGCCACCTCTTAACAGTTTAACCTACACAGACTAATCAATTTTTTTCTAGGGAGTTTCCCAAAAATCTAACAGGAAACATGCTTTGACTCTCGCACCAGGCCTGCAAGGTAGAAATGCCAACACATTCACAAACCATACAGGCCTGCAACGCCTGGATTTAAATACCAGAAACCCTCTTAAAAGCCAAACAACTGTATGGAGAAATGTTATATTTCATTAAAGATGGTGAAAAAGTAAAAAAGAGCAGCAACAACAAAAACACCCACACAAACATTTCAAAACAGTTTCAACAATGGGGAGGGGAAAGTAAGAAAAGGGCTTTGGAGCAATCAGTCAATAAAAAGCTTGAGACAGAAGCAATGCAGAGCTCACACATAAGACAAGAAAACTAACTAAACTATTCTAGTATTTACACTATAACATTACTTCAGCATAGTTCCAGAGCATACACAAGTACAGACCAGCAAATGAGCAAAGCTTCTCTCCTGAGAGAGCACTAAGCCAGCCAAAATAAACTGCAACCCTATTTTTATACCTAAATGCTTCTACTTTTGGACTGTCCTCTTATTCAGCTAAAAGCCATATTCCCAATTAGCTCAGTATCAAATGAAATGAGCTAACCTGGCCTTGGAGGCTGATCACACACTGATAAACTGCAGGTCTTATTCCTTTCCAATTACTGGTGGCCATTAGACCTGGATTAAACCAGAGTGGCCAAGTTTGATTCCATAATAAAATGAATTCCCAAACTGGTTTGTTTCTGAGGCAAAAAGTGAATCCAATGGGGCTCAAATCACCTAGATTTTTATGAAAACAAAATTAAAGATGTCTGGTAAACAATCCCTTCAAGTCTGGCAAGTCCACTCCCCTCTTTGGCAGCCATAATGAATCCAAATTCCATGTGCCACAGCACAAAAACAAAAAGCCCATTGCCATTTGAGTCTTCCAAGGCATTTACTTTACAAATTTGCAGATCAGTTCAGATTTGTGACACAAATCAAATTGAACGGAGCACAAATCACTTACCAAATTGAGATCATTTCTGAAGCCTCAAACGTGCCTCCATATGAAATGAGGGGCTTGTTCTCAATCCTAACACAAACCGCCATAACCTTTCAACAGATACAACACATTCTTTTAAAATATCTTGTATTCGGAATGCTTACAAATACTTTTTTTTGGTTTGGCAAACTCCAAATGGTGCTGTCAGAGAATAGTACGAGTATCACCACACACACATTCATGTTTCTAATAATACATCTGTCAAGCCAGCTTAATATCTCATTTCTCTTAAACCAAGAGTTTTATCATAATTGTTGCAAAGAGTCCTTCATAGCAAGATCTCGATGGAAGCAGTCAACACATCACCAGGTAGTGAGTCAGGTACTAATGAAGAAAAATACCAGGAAAGAGAGCTACATGCAGGAAATCAATGCCCTACTGTGCAACACGCATTGACCCTCAACATAGGGAATCATAGCTGGGTAGAAGATGAATTAGGCTGACTTGCTGTCGCAGGCTTCTGTGTCGAATGGGGGGGGGGAGAATGCTCGTAAGAAAATAATAGAATTCCTCTCCATGATATGGAAGGAGAGAGAAAATCTAATGGTTTTTAAAAATTGCACATTTGTGGCAGTGAGACTGTTGATCAAGTGGAATTTATGCTACAACAACAAAAATGTTTTCAAGGCTGCTTAGCACCCAGTGTGGTGTAGTGGATAGAGTGACAGACTGGTACTCAGGAGACTAGAATTCAAATGACCCACTTGGTCATGTAAATTCATACTATGTCTCTGTGTGTCGAACTGGTATAACCACTCCTTAAGTGTCTCACTTACTTTGAAAGCCCTATTAAAGTTGCTATACGTCAGTTCTTCAACAATTTTAATGTCTTCATTCTCAACATTAAAGTTGTGTAGTTCTTCTCTAGTCATGATTTTTGTATTGTAAATCAGCCATCTTGCTTTGGCATGCTCTTTTTTGTTTTGTTGCTTTCTTCCAGTAAAATGGTGTTATTTGCATATTTATTTATTTATTTATTTATTTATTTATTTTATTTCTATCCCGCCTATCTGATCATATTAGACCACTCTAGGCGGCTTACAGTAAAAACAACAATGTAATTTTAAGACTTTACAGCAAAAACGTAAATAAAAAAAAATAAAGAACAGAATAAGAAAAAAGATCGTCAAGGGTTTTCTGTTGGGAAGGCCCGCCTATACATCAATGTTTTTAGTTGTTTCTTAAAAATGCCCAGCGAGGGAGCCGCGCGAATCTCAGGGGGCAAGTTGTTCCAAAGGCGAGGAGCCACTGCCGAGAAGGCCCGGTTTCTGGTCTTTTCCTTTCGGGCCTCTCTCGGCGTTAGAAGAGGAAATGAAAATTAATATATTTCCAAATGAAATTCTTAAGCTATTAAATTCTGAGACTGATACCAACTCTTCAGCAATCTACCTTCTTCGAGAGCCTGGCCCTAGCCTCCTTCTGTTGCCCCACTCACTACCATATCATACACCAGTGCACATTTTCTTTGGACTGTTATCTCCATCAGCTTTGTTTGTCAAAGTACTTCCTACTACTACCAGTTTACCTCAAGTAGCTTACTTCCTTAATCAAGTATTACTGGCAAATGCAGTGGCTGATACAATTTCATCCTCTGGTACAGATATTACTATACAGTATACAGTAAATCACATGGACATTAGGTTCAAAAGGCACACACTTATATTATTAACAGTATGTCTCTTTATACTACAGTATAAGGAAACTGTAATTAATTAAAACATATAACTAAATGGCAAAGAAATGACTCATTGAGATCCCTGTTTTTTAAAGTGAAAATAGACAGAAGTTCTGTTGCACAAGGGGATGGGAGACCCTCTCATCTGAGGTACTAAGGATGCTACAGGTATAAAGTGCAGAGTTAGAGGAACTACTTTTCTGAACCAGAACTCTCAGACCAACCAGAAGATAACAAAGTGGGATGACTCTGTCCAACTGTCTGGCCATAATCTCATCACATCAGCCTTTCTATTGCCATGCCTGGATCTCTGGGAACTCAGCTTTCCATACAGACTGTATCTTTCACATTACCTACTCAGTCAAACAGCTTTCTGCACCTATTTTTTTATCAATTTGATCATGTAACAGCTACCCAACTCGGTATCCACTTCTCTGAAGTGGACAGAATTCTCTAAATTTAATTTAATATCTTAGATTACTGGTGTTTCTTCAACCAACATTAACTCCTCTGTCTGAATTTATTCATTCATTCATTTGTATAATGCATTTATATACCACTGACTTAGTGCGAAACACTACTCTCAGCCACTTGCAACAACACAATGCAATAGTAGCCCACCACCCATCCACCCAACTTTCAACATCTCGAAAAACAGACAATAGATACAAACCCAAAGTGATAGCTATATAGGAAACACATATGAAATAGCTTAAGAGAGGATGCTTTTGAATCTAATGCAGCTTTCTGTATGATACATTCTGTGTACAGACTGAATATTTAAGGGAATAAAATGATAAAAAGTTTATCGCAGGTTACAAGCCATGATGGGGATGTATAATCTCGAGGCTTAAAAGGAAGGTATCTCAAAATGCCAGATGCAGGGAAGGGGTATCAGGAGACAGGTATCTAGTTGTCTCATGTGCTCCCAGAGGCATCTGGTGGAGCCACTGTGAGATATAGGAAGCTGGACTAGATGGGCTCTTGACCTGATCCAACAGGGCTCTTTTTATGTTCTTATGTTATTATGATACCTTTGTCTATGGGAAACCTGTGGGAGGAATTTTTTTGCTAATTCCTTTTAGTTAGTAGAGCATAAAGTACAAACGCCAGCTGCACCACAGAGGAAATGTGAAAGAAAATAGCTAAAAGTCTTATATTCCGCCTAGCCCCTTTTGCTGTCACAGTGACTAGCCCTTTGTAAATAAACATCACTCTACAAGTAATTTAAGTGGGGAAAAGAAAAACATATTTACTTGCAGTGTAGAACTTCAGTTATAATCAGAAGAATAAAAAAGGATAAAGAAATTGGAATCTCAGCCATCTAAAAGCCTTTGTAAACATACCTAGAGCATCCCTTTGTTTGCATGGGAAGTTAAAGTAATGGTCCTACAGTTAATACACTCCTTGGTGTCCCCTTTCTTGAGAACTGGAGTGTATATTGGATGATTCCAGTCTTGTGGGTCATTGTTCTGTTTTCCATAATTATTAGCATATTTCCAGGTTCTCACGTTCCATGTTCCAGTTGCACATGTTGTGTAGCATTGGACTTTCCTTTCATTTCTGTGCATTGTATTGTGGGGAACTTTTCACTTAAGAATTTGTAATGAGGTATATTGGTTTAGGAAAATGTTTATTCATACTGGCCAGCAGAGACAGCCATATACACAATAGCAATGCATGTAAAGAGTCAACAGAACTAAAAATAATACATACTGTAGCTATATAGGAAAAACCCAAAGGGCTACAAAATTAGTAATTTAAATTGGTATTCCTTTGAACATTCTTTCCCAGGATGTTCCTTTGAAATTCTTTTCTCAGGATGTTCATTTGAAATTCCTTCAGGAAGAAGCTTGAGCTTTCTTTTATTGTTTTATGACACCTTTGCTAAAGATAGAGAAAGTATCATTGAAGGACACAATATACTTGACTTTCCTACACATATGGAATTCATTGGTTATCTCTCTATAATAGCTACATCCTAATATATATGGTTATATTGCAAAGTTACAAAGAGGGGGATCACCACAGTACCTCACTCCAAAACTCCAAATGATTTCTCCCAGTGTCCTCATATAGATGCTAAATACTTTGGGAAGTAAGGTGGAACCCTGAGAGACACTACAGGCCACAGTGCTCCCTCAAGAACCACCTTTTGTGGGAAGATTGAATCCATGGTAATATAGTGCCTCTAATTACCAACTTAGCCAAATTAATCTATGGAAATCTTACCCGTGCATTATTTAGTTGAATTTTTTAGGACTTCTCCGTATGGCTACTCTTGTATGGACTTGGAGACTTAATCAGTCTTTGAAAATTACAATATCTCTTTTTTAAAATTAAAAAATGGAATACTTTTGCTTTATATGCTGCCATATGAATAATTTCACACCAGGCATGAAGCTAAGATCTCATTTACTCAAACTTGGGACAGGCAAAGTGAGACCCTGAAGCTGCACCTGGCACATCCAGGCTCATCTGTAGCCTCCAATGTTACTCCAAAACCCTCCAAATGCCAACATTTGTTAATCACTAATTCAGAAGAGACAGAACCTAACCAGAGTCCAGAAGTTACATTTTAAAAGGAACTCCTTGTGTTACTCACTACTTCTCAGCAATTGCTCGTGTCATTATCATTGCTCCAATCATGCAAGTCAGGTTATGTTGTGTGTTGTTATTATTAACATGTTGAATGCCCCCTTACCATCAGGCAGAAAAATACCCTTGGTTCCCCTCTAGTGTCCAGTTCTAAGATGGAAATATTTATAAAAGGCAAAACAACTTGTAATTAGTTAATTCTAAGCTCTGAACATGAGGTTTAAAGGACGAAGGCATAGTAAACTGAACACAACAGATTCATCAATGTTTTCATTGGGGAGAGGAATTAACTGAGAAACATGAGGCCTGAGTTCCAAATAACATAATTAACTATAATTATTACTTTTAGGTGACAAATAATGCAACCAGTAGCTAAAAATTTACATCTGGCACTTCAGAGCCTTGAAATGGAGTGTTGTACAATGAACCAGGCCTCCAGTGCAGTGCTGGCTATGCACGCACACTTTGCTTCTTAAAGGGAAAAGATTCTACAACATTTAAAGATAATTTAAATATTAAACAACAATAATGAACTACTGGATAGCTCAGTGGTTTAGGTATCTGAGCCAGATGTTGTGGGTTTGATTCCATACTGTGCCTCTTTGATAAGGGCTGGACTTGATGATCTTCAGGGTCCCTTCCAGTTTTACAATTCTAAGATTGTATTATATTATACTGTATATAATGATGAGGCTGTCTCTGAATTAGAGGGAAGGAATGGCACTCAGCTGTCCAGTTTTTTGTTGAGGAATTTTGTTGGACCAAGGCAGCCAACATTTATGAGGACAAAGTATTTTGTGAACACTCTTCACACCCCTCCTATTTCCAGTGTTTTATTTGTGTTGGTTTGTCCCATCTTCCTTCAGTGGGAGTTTTTGTTCTGTGCCTCATGCTTTGTATGGCTTGCATTCCTATACGTTCCCAGTCTCAATCTCCCACAGTGATGACTGACTTTACCTCTGGCTTTCTCCATTCTGGCTGCCACACTCTGCTGCTCAGCAAGGAACAATGAACAAGAAGGGTGACTGGAAGTGACAGGTTTGTAATAAGTACAGCACCTAGTCACGGCTGCTCATCTCATTTTAATCCTGTCCTTAAATTTCTCTGCATTTGCTCATGAGCCTCCTGATCCTTTCCCTAACTGCTTTGAGCCACAACACAGGTAGAAATAAGATGCTTTGGAAAAGATAAGCATTAGCTTAGCTGACCTGTAATACTACAGGAATTCAAGTAATCACTGACACTTTTATTTTTCAGCATTTTGTCCTTCCAAATGATAGAGGCTTGCTAAAGTGGGCCCTCTTGAAACTGCCACAGCATTGCACTGTGTAATATGGACAAAGATTCCAACCAATACTGACCCAGCCTTCCCACCCATTAATACAGATAAGCCTTCAATTGTGATACAGGATGGAGCCACAGAAGCCTCCTGGTTTAAATAGTTCTGCAACGTGGCACTGCCACAAGCTACCTAATGGCCCACCATCAATCTGGCACATTAAACTGCTGCTTTTTCCAACACCATCCCTCAGGCCTCCAGTGAACCACTGAAAAGCTCTTCTGTGTGATGGTTACAACTCTAAAATGGATGCCACTCATTGCTCTCGATGGAGCTGTGGACTGCAGCCATGCTGTTTTAACCTATCTATCAGGAAGAGTGGATGGTAAGTTTAAAATGATTGAAAACTATGGCTCTGATCTGCATATGTGTCCCAAAGAATCAGTCTGCCTCCTTTTGAGAAGAAGAGATGGGGAGCAGAATTTACCTCCTTACTGTAACTGATTGGTCTCATCAGAAAGTTTCTGATGTGGATTATATACACATCAGCTCTGGTAGGTTATGGTTAGAGATCAACCAAAGGTGCAACATATACTTAGAATAAAACCATGTTAGACATTTAGCTTACATTTAGAAAGAGAGCTACCATTAATTATAAAGATGAATGCTTTTCTTTGCATCATGCAAATCAAGTTACATTACTTCACAAGAGTGCAGCAATAGATAAGATGTCGCAGCACAATTCAGCATTCGATAAGCTAACTTTTTTTTAAAAAAAGGAAGACCTGTAATGAAACTGGACCTTAGCTCACCACCAAATTTGGCATAGGCATAGCAGACTGCTCTTGCTCTGTGCCCAAATGAGAGACATTTGGGCAAATGGCTTTTGAGTTATGATTTTTTTTAAAAAAGCAAATATGTTTTAAACACACACTCCCTGGGCAGACACCAGTGACCTTTTCTGTCTGCAGATTTAAAATCAATCATATACATTAAAAAGACCAAACTTGCTTATCTTGAAAGAGAATGGTCAATCCCAGTCCCCTTTTTTTTAAGTTTGGAACTAATCCAGGCATCCAGGGCTTCTCATCCAGATGTGGGTTATGTGCTGCCAATTCAGACAGCTTATAGTAACATGTATGGGGCTTTCAAGGTGAGTGTGAAATTTAAGAAGTGGTTTTATCACTGCTGCCCCAACATCTGTGAGTTCCCATGGCAAACCAGGGAGTAGAACACAAATCCACGGAGTCCTAATCCATCACTCTTTCCACTACACCACACTGGGTAACCAGCTAGGAACAGAAAAATGGCAGCTTGCACTTGCATGCTAGTGTGCTAGCTGGAATTTTAAAATTCAGTAAATGCATATAAATGTGTTCTACTTAAGCATAAATGAATAATTAAGGGAATTCAATATTTACAGGGCTTCAGATTGTAGAAAGGACACTCAGAGAGGTTCCTTTTTAAGCCAGAGTTGTTCTGTTGCCTGCTTCGTTGATAATAGCTGGGCCAGGGGAAATATTGTAGGTCGAGATTTCTTGTCACTGTGGAGCCATAATAATATTGGTCTACTTTTGGAAGCAAAGTATTATAAAAGTACTTGATTGTATGCTGTGAACTGCATTTGCTGTCATTTTTATTTCCTGTCCTAAAACGATTAAGGGCAGAAGAGTTAAGCACCCAGTGCGCCAATAATTGATTGTTCTATTATCTTTATAAAATTTGCCTCAATGTGTACTGTAATTTCCTTCGAGAATTCTGATTACCAAAACACATTTTGTGTGTGGTTAAAAGACATAAAAAGGGGGTCCACATGCCTGAACAACGCAGCAGTTTTCAGGCTTGACATCGGAGTCTTTTTAATTCTCTTTACTGATACAGGAGAAAACATCATGCTTGGTAACTGTGTACTTTAGAACTCCTGTGAACAAACATAAGGTTGGCAGAACTAGGTTACTTAGAACTCTCTTATAGGTAGTTCGCTGAGAAAAGCCCTGCTTAATGAATACACACATACACATCTTACTTTCATATTAAAGACCACCAATGCTAATGGCAATTCCCTTCTACTGACAAACCCTGGTGAGAGGTAACCTAATAAATTATCGCAAGATACATCAATATTTTGAGCAGAAGTGGGCAAGTTGTAGTCCTTCAGATGTTGTGGGACTACAGCTCTCTTTATCCCTCACCCTTGACAGTGCAGGCAGCCTTGACTGGAAGTAGAGTCCAACAGCATATGGAAAGTTACAAGCTGTCCACCCTGTAAGAATTAGGGATGTGCACTCTCTTCAGACAAATGTGCAAAAGTAAACTGCAACAGGGGTATTTGGGGTGTGTGTGTCATTCAGCGAAGAGCCCAGAGGCGTTACTGGGGCAAAATGACACTCTCTTCAGATCCTTGTGTTAAATCCTGCATTCACACATTAGGCAACGGAGAAAAGGAGAGAAAAAGTAAGGAAGATGCTCAGTTGGACATGGAGAAGGGTGGTATGTTCTTTACCTTAGAAATGAGCTTTTCTTGCCTTTCCTGAGACAAAGTAATTGATTAAGTAATCAAAGTCTATACTGTGGTCACAGCACCATTAATTTCAAATCCAGGGAAGAGAAAAGGTAGTCAAGGTTGAGGCAGAGGGGACAAAAAGCATAGAGAAGCCACATGTTCCCTGCACTCTCCTTTCAATAATGAATCAAAGAGGACCATACCCATTGCCCTTGCAAAGTTCTTCATTCCTTTCCCAGTTCCTGTCAATGTTTAGAGATTTCATCATCCTCATCATCATATCCAAGTAATTACAGACATAATCAGAAGGAGATAAGGCATAGGTATCTCATTTATCTGATCCAGCAGAGGCTAGAGAGATAGCAGAGAGGACTCTTGGTCAGCCTCCATAGCAGAAGAGTCTGTGTCAGTGTGATTGAGACTAGCATGCTCTTCCTCTGTTTCATTTTGGGACAAATAAATGCCTAGGTCTTTAGTTTTGGCTGGTACTGGGTCAGTACTCTTCAAGCTGGTGATGCAGAAGAAGCAGACCTGAGGGTTGAAGGCTTCATCAGTATGGAAGGCTTCAATGTGAATGGTTTATGGCTCATATCACCAAGGGTGATTTCTATCTTGCCATTTGCTTAAAGAGGCTTTGGAACATCTCCTGAGCCCAGTGATCATCATAAGGTGATGACTTAGTATTGAGGAAAGCCAGTCAGCACCTGCATAGAAGGATGATGGAGTGAAAAGGCGATAGGGGTTATGGAGGAGCCATTGGTCTACCTCGTGATAGAACTCTCTCTAGAAGGATACCTTGAATATCTCTCCTTGGTTGTGCTTGTGGATGGTGATCTCAAAATTGATCAAGATTGATTTGTTGAGGCTCAGTGTCATTTGGATCCTGATTGGTGGGTGGATTTTGCAACAATTTTGTCCCAGTCAGATGAACTGGTAAGGTGTCATATCAGTGCAAAAGCATAGGAATCATTTTGTAGTGACTTATGTACTATAACACCCAAAGACCCTGCTTCTTCTTCAGACATTGATTCCAAACATAAAATGTCTACAGTATCTTTTTTTTTTAGTCAAATGCACACAGAAGTAGTGAGAGGAAAACTACCACTGATGGCAATTGTTTCTTGTCTTTCCCCCTTTATGTTCTTAGATTTTGAAAGCACATATTCTGTGCTTCTTTCTTTTCTTTGGTACTGAAGATGATGGTGTCAAAACTTGTAGTGACTTCAAAACTGATTGTTGTATTTGTGGTAAGTCTGATTTTGAAACTGTGGCAGGTGGCTTGATATCAAGGCTGGCGGATACAGAGTCTATGGATTTTTCCGTTCTGAGTCTGGTGACCCTCATCCACGTCTTGTGGCCATCAGCGATATCTTGCTACCACATGACACAAAGTGTTTAAATGGCTTTAGAGGCCATAAACAGCAATGGACAGGTGACAAATATTACTTTTTGGAAGACGACAAAGTAAACTAAGAAGAAGAGGAGATAAGTTAACTGGTAAATATGAGGAAAAACTTTACAATACACAAAGTTTGAAGAGAAAATACTCCAAAGCTCCCAAGATGCTGCAAGTTGGCAGTTAGAGGGAACTGAGGAGTGACTATTGGTTGGAGTGATATATTAGCTGAGAGGAGGGATTAAAGTTCTAGAACGTTTGTGACATCATCTGCATAGGCACAGAAGTACATGTGTGTGTGTGTGTGTGTGAATCACAGAGATCATGAAGAAGAACTGGAAAATTAAGAGTGTACAATCATTCAGTCCATGAGAAACCTTAAGAATCTGGGGGCGGAGAGAGAGAGAGAGAGAGAGAGGGAGGGAGGGAGGGAGGGAGGGAGAGAGAGATTTTACTCAATGTTAAACTTTAAAGGAAAATATGTGCATCCCCTTGCATCCAGTACAGGTTGTTGTTGTTGTTGTTGTTGTTGTTGTTGTTGTTGTTGTTGTTGATGATGATGATGATGATGATGATGATGATGATGATGATGATGATGATGATGATATTTGCTGCACAACAGAAATGTCAATTTTTGGCCAGTTTTGAAAAGTCACATCACCAGCAAGCTGTAAGATATAAACCATTCTAGGCCCATGTATTGAACGACTTATGCTACATTGGCCAAGTCCCAACTGGCAGCAAAATAGATGTGGGAAGGCATTTCTTCTGATTCCATCATAAATCTGCATCATTAAATATACGAATGCACACACAAGTCAACCTTTAATTCACCTAGACAGGAAGAAGCTCAGCACAGCAGGTACACTGAAGAGTTGAAGTAGATAGATAGCTAAATAAATAAAGTGGTGCCTTGCATAGCGAGGTTAATCTGTTCCGGATTAACCATCGCTATGTGAATACTTCGTTAAACGGAACAAAAAAAGCCATTGGAACGCATTAAACAACGTTTAATGCGTTTCAAATCGGCTGAAAACTCACCGTTTAATGAAGCCTTCCCATAGCCGGCAGCCATTTCGTGCCCTCCCCTCACTTAACGAGGGTGCGAAAACGCTGCACGCGGCCATTTCGGCTGTTCCGGCGGCCATTTTGGACCTGCCGAACAGCTGATCCGTGGGTCGCAAAGCGAAGGGTGATAAGCAAAACGCTTACCGATCTTCGCTATGCGAATTTCGGCCATAGAGGCCATCGGTATGCGATCGCATTTGCGATCGCGAAAACCTAATCGCTATGCGATTTCATCATTATACGGTGCGCTCGTTAAGCGAGGCACCACTGTAGCTAGGTAGCTAGACAGACAGACAGACAGATACACAAACATACACACATCTCAGCTATCAGTATATTAGTACAATGCTCACCAGCAGAGCTATTCCAGGCAACAAAAAGCCTTCTCAACAGACTGCAGATGGATAAGCTCTTGACAGTTCATTGTGATCAATGTGCAATGTATTTTTAACGTGATGGTCATTTGTATTCATGCTGCACTAGATGTCAAATATAATATAGGGTCAGTGGAGGCAGCCAGTGCATGTACAGTGGTGCCTCACTAGACGATGATAATCTGTTCCACTGAAATCGCTGTTTAGCAAAATCATTGTCTAGTGAAAAGCATTTCCCCATTGGAATGCATTGAATGCGTTCCAATGGGGAAGAATCGTCGTCTAGCGAATATCGGCCATAGGAAAGCCGCTTTGCAAAACACTGATCAGCTGTTTAAATTGCTGTCTTGCGAAGCTTAGGTCCCAAAAATACCTGTTTTGCAAGCGCGGAGGGAGCTGTCAAAATCATTGTCTAGTGAAAATCGGTTTGCGAAGCAGGGACCAAACACTGTCCAGTGAAATTCCTTCATAGGAATCACTGTTTTGCGAATTGCTATAGTGATCGCAAAAAGTCAATGTCTAGCGAAAAAACTGCCATGTGGGGTAACTGTCTAGCGAGGTACCACTGTACCACTTTGTCAACTGGTGATGGATCCCTTTTGACGTTTCCAGATCCTTGCCTCTCCTTGTTAGTAAAAATATTTGGAATGGGTTTAAGAATCAAGATTTCAAAGGTTTCCTTGGAAGCCTTTATGTCTCCTGCTGCTCCTAATGAAGACATAGCGTCGTCTTTGCTAAAGGAATCAACTTCAGACTCTCAGATTTCAAATAGCTAGTCTTCTAACCTTTTCCTTCTGGGAAAAGTGCTGAAGAGGGGGGTATTCCTATATCTGTTCCTATCCGGATTCTGTGTGTCTAGAAACTTGGACCTCACAAGGGAAGAGGCTTGTAATGTTGGACAGATCAGAATGAGGTGAATCAGACCAAGACAGTTTTCAGAGAGATAGCTGTGTTAGTCTGCTTCCCCCAAATCAAAATCAAAAACAAAACTAAAACTATTGTGGTACTTTTCAGGCTAACACATTTATTTCTGCATGCCCTTTGCTGTATTTCAATCTACTTGTTCAAACACTTCATCAGATTTAGATCAGGTGTGATGAAAAATCAGTTTGAGTCTGTCAGGTTACGATTAAGTCAGGTCTTCTTGTGTACAGTTGTGTTAAGGTCAGCCAGGTCACAAGAGAACAGGACAGGTCAAGACAAGTGAGTTCATTACTAGTTTAGGCACTATTCATGAATTTTGAAAGCACCTGGACAGTACCAGTGATGAGGGCAGCATGCTAGTGAACATCCTCTCTTGCTTCAACCATGTAAAAGTGATCATTGGAAGCAAGGGGGCCAGCACTTTCCATGAAGCTTCTCTGTCCTCTCTTAACTGCTAATACCTGTCCCCCAACAATGCTATGTTCAGCCAGTGCAATCCATCTCTGGAGGGCTTCTTCTGCAGGAAGACATGCAGGGCACTGTCTGAGAAAGAAGGAGGCAAGAGAAAAGTAAATCATCTGCATGCAAGGTAAGTAGGACTCCAAAATGAAGAATTATGACATTTATAATCCAGAAAATTGAAAAATCCTAGCCCCAGATGCAAGACAGGAAATAGCCAGAAATATACATTAAAGACTGCTCATTGTTGGAAGAGGGGCATGTTTAGCTAATGAAAGCATCTGAGTGCCACAGTATGAGCTTCTCTCACTGCCAGGATTGTACAGACTTTAAGACTTAAACAAGGAGTTCCTTTGAAGTCTGGTTTCACAAACACAGAAACACTGCCTCAATTAACTGTAAATGTGTTTCAGCTCAAAAATATGATCTCGCTCTGACGTCTGCTTCTGATGTATAAATGCATGTGAGTCAGTGTAATTCCCAAGAGGAGTCGAGTGGTTTTCCAGGAGGTAATATGATTTCGAATTAACAGGAAAAATGAAAGTGAGATACTTAGACACACTCAAGAAAGTTCACCTGAACTAAATAAGACCTATGTAAATCCCCCTGGATTTAGTGCTACTGGAGAACACTAAAGAATCTGAGAAGAAGATTCATCTATGCTTTATAGACTACAGCAAAGCCTCTGACTGTGTAGGTCGTGCGAAACTCTAGGTTGTTCTGAAAGAAATGGATGTGTCTCAGTACTTGATTGTCCTGCTGCATAATTTGTAGGACAGAATATGGAGAGACAGAATGGTTTCCAATAGGCAAAGTTATCAGAAGGGGTCCATTTTATGCCCTTAATTAATTAATTAATTAATTAATTAATTAATTAATTAATTAATTAATTAATTAATTAATTAATTGTCATTGTAAGTATATACACAGTATACCCATACAATGAAATTCACAGACACCCAGAGACCAGACACATGCACACACATAAAATTCCCCAAACACTCCCCACCCACTAAAAGTCTCCACTAAAAATACAAACATCTACACCGCAGGCCAAGTAACACAGTCCAACTAACTATTCACTACTGGTGGTCTTTAAGCTCATTATTAAGTGCAATTATAGCTCTGGGATAAAAACTATTCAGAAAACGTGTGGTCTGAGTCTTAATTGTTCTATATCTTCTGCCAGACGGCAACAGTTCAAAAAAGTTATAAGCAGGATGGGAACAGTCTCTCGGGATGCTGTGTGACTTCCTCAGACAGCGGGATGTGAAGATGTCATCCAGGGTTGGTAGCTGGAGCCCGATGATATTCTGGCCAATTTTATCTGTTCAGTCTGTATGCAGAGCATATCATACGGAAAGCCAGACTGGATTCAGATGATGGAGGAGTGAAAACTAGTGGAAGAAACATCAATTATTTAAGATATACAGATGAGACAATTTTACAAGTAGAAAGCAGCAATGACTTGAAATTATTGTTAGGGAAAGTGAAAGAAGAAAGTGCCAAAGCAGAATTGCACTGAACGTTAAGAAGACAAAAACTACAGAAAAGCTACACAGCTTTAACATGGACAATGAATTACTTGAAATCGTTAGAGATTTTATATACCTTGGTTCAATCATCAATCCAAACGGAGACTACAGCCAAGAAATTAGAAGAAAACTGAAGCTAGAAAGGACTGCAATGAAGAAACTAGTAAAGATCATCAAGTGGAAGGATGTGCCGTTGGAGGTTAAGACTAAAATCATCCACATTCTTGTATTTCTGATCACCATGTATGGTTGTGAAAGAAGACAGGAAAAGAAAAGACCAAGTATGAGACGGACTGACTCCCTAAAAGAGACCATGAACTTGAATCTGCAAGAGCTGAGCAGGGCAGCTGAGGACAGGACATTTTGGAGGGCACTTATTCATAGGGTCGCCATGAGTTGAAGGCAACTCAACAGCGCATAACAACAACTCCCCCTGAATAGAAGTAAGAGCAAAGCTTACCAAGACATTCTGCTACCCAGTGGTTTGGTGAAGCCAAGGCTCTCAGGATCACAGCCCTGGGATTTTATGAGTAGCAGGGATTAAGACATTACCACCACCCCAGCAATCTCCCTCTGGCTTCTCTGTTTCCTCTAGGTTTAGAGGCAATCCTCAGAAATAGCTGTGAGAGAAGTTTGATCTTTTTTTCCAGGAACAGTACGCTGTTCTAAGCAATCATTGTTGGTAAGTAAGAGCCATGAACTTCATAAAACATATGCTCCTTATTTGTTAATATGTATCAGTCTAGCTGCCTGCATTTTTTGGAACACTTAATGAATAGGATGCTTTTATGGAATGCTGTGATAAGCATAGCACTCGCAAATTTATCCTTAAACTACTGCTGCCAGGGGCAGATCAGCTAACACCAGCAGTGTTCTTACCTCTTCCACCTCCACACACACACACACACACACACACACACACACACACACACACACACACACACAGAGAGAGAGAGAGAGAGAGAGAGAGAGAGAGAGAGAGAGAGAGAGAGAGAGAGCATACATTCCCTGATTCTGAATCTAATCTTTCCTCTCTCTCTTCTGGTTCACTAATCTGCAAACTGTTTAGGGCCATCTTGTCCCGTGAGTTCAACACTATGAGTGAGGACCCTATGCCACACTATTTCTCATAGCAAAATATTTGACTAATGGGATGAGATGCCTACAGGGAGACCTCCAGGCATGCTTAGCTATTTTCTTGTGGTGACAACTGTGCTTAAGTAGGTCCGTGCTAATCTTTAAACAGTATTTTCCCCACTGCAATAAAGGAGAAGTGTCTCCCCAGTGCAGCTGCTGCCAGATGTCAGCCTCATGTGTACCAATCACCTCTCTCCTAGTTGGCGTGTGTGGTGGACAGTTCTGCAAGCAATCTCGGCAGCTGATGGGTGAGAGGCAACTCTCACTATCTGCTGCTTGAGGCAAGGGAATCACTTACCATACAAAGTCTGCCCCGGAGTGGGATTGCATCTCACCCATCCCCACCTTGAGCATGGTGTGTTAGTGTGCCTCTATGCCTCTATGCCTGAAGTTGCTATGAAGCAAACTTAAGGTTAATATTGCTTGATACACTCCATAAACAAGGGTAGGTTCTATTTTAATTGAACTAATGAAACATAGAGGTATTACCTGTCACAATCACCCATCATATCATTGGTTCTTAGCCTTGGGTAATGTGCCAACTGGGGTTTCTGGGAGTTGCAGTCTAAGAACACCTGGGTTACCTAAAGTTGAGAACCATTTCACTATATAATAAAGATATTACCCACTCATGGTTTTCAATTTTGTACTAGGACCACAGAGCTATTTTCATTTTTGATTGGAAAGGGCAGAAGAAGTCCTTCCAAGGTGATAGAAGCCTGGACATTCTTGATCAAAAACTGAAAACCAGTAATTATCAGCCTAAGAAATGTAACTGTAACCTTGTGACCTGTATTCTTCTTCACCAATACGCTCCCCACCTGTCAACTTTGAAAATTTAATGAAGACCCTCTCTTTTCCTGTTTCATTCAGCCATAATTTGATCTGCAACTTCTACAACATATTGTGTGTCCAAAAAGAATAATCACGGCGCTTAATAAATATTGTGAAGCACTCGGATGTCCCCATTGAGCTGGCTTACCACTGGAAAAGAGAGTTTCAATCATATGAGATCCAATAAATATTTTATCGGTTTTGCCCAATTCCAAGAATATACCTAAAATAATATTACACTTCCACAACTGAAGGATGAATGACATTCTAAATCTAACAGCTTTGCACACAGGAGAAAATAGAAAATCCATCAATGGAATAAACAAATGGCTTATTTCCTTTCTCCAAAAATTGTCAACTCAGATCTATTTTTCTTCACTTCTTATTAGTTTGGAACAATGTATGGAAACACTTGCATCCCTCAGATATCTGTCTATCTGTCATCCTGGATTGTTTTCTGAGTAAACTTCTCTATGTACAGCTGAAGGCATCCATGGGAAGTTATTGCTTCCTTTTCATTCTATGTATTTCTGTCCAGTGCAGAATATAAATTTAGCAGGACACTTGGGCTGCAAGTGTGTACATATTTATCTGGAAGAAAGTTTCACTGAACACTTACTTCTGAGTAAACAAGCATCAGATGGCTCTGTGAAATTGCTCTCCTGCTCACGGCAAGAAGTTAGGCAAAGAGGAAAGGCACCTCTTATTCTGGGAATACAATGTGCAAATCACCAAGCATCACCGTGAGACTCTTTTTCCATACCCACTGGGACATCAGGCAACTCAGACTTAATTTGAGATATGGGGAGCAGGCTAGACCATGCCAACCATTACCTCTTTCTACCCATTCTTGTTTATCATTGATCTTTTCTCACTTTGTCCTTTGCAGAAAAAGAGAGGAGCTCCCCGCCCCCTAGAATGATGCTACTACTATTCGATCAGTCTATGGATCAAAATGTGATCAGCATTCCATTCATGCATCCTAATATTGTGGCTCAGGTTTGCACACAAACTCCTAGACTCTTATAAAACTACCTGGTATCGTGGGCATTCTTTCCTCTGTTTCTTCAAGAAAATGGAAAGCTCATGAGTGCAGCCCTTTAGATTGAAAGCAGCCTGACAGTGGAAATCATGGAGCAGCCTTTGCTTAAGCAAAGCACTGGTTCTGTACTATCACGCATTACTTCTTCTGATTACTATGACCAGTATTTTCTTTAAAACATATGAAAGATGGCATACATGTTTCCCTGTTTGGGCGGGCCCCCTGTTGCACAACCAATCACACAAATGGTTGTTGTGGCTTTTTTTGGGCTCTTTGGCTGTGTTCTGAAGGTTGTTCTTCCTAATGTTTCACCAGTCTCTGTGGCTGGCATCTTCAGAGCCCAAAAACCCCACAACAACCATTAGATCCCGGCCGTGAAAGCCTTCGCGAATACAATCACACAAATGTTTATGCAAACTAGCTCTCATGCGCCTTGACATCAGACATGCAAAGGGGAGCCTGCCAGAGTAGGGGGAAGGCTTGACATGATCCTCCTTCCAGGGTGGCACAAAATTGGACATTGGCCTCTATAATTAGCTTTTCTTCAAATGCAAATGCCAGAAGCCACAGAGGGGCTAATGGATTACAGCTGCTGTCTTCTCCTGCTCCTCTGATCCCCCAATTTCAGTCGAAACTGGAAGTGGGGACGGCATCTGCTATTTGTTTTTTAAAAGCCACCCCTGCAACTAACTGCTGCTTGTGCAAATGTGATCTCAACTAGTATGGAGCTGAAACACACACACACACACACACACCGCAATCTTCTCTATTTGCTTTTGAGTAATAATTGGTTCTTTAGATTCTTTTTCTTGAGAACTGCAAAGAAAAAGCATTATTATTATTGCTATAATGATGGAAATGCCAGAAAGGACATTATATATTGTACGTGTTGCTGGTGTGTGTGTGTGTGTGTGTGTGTGTGTGTGTGTGTGTGAGAGAGAGAGAGAGAGAGAGAGAGAGAGAGGTCCTGATGCAAATTCATCACTCTCCTCCCTCTCATTCCCTTTACACCACACTTGCTGCCCTGGCATAGTGCCTACTTTTCTAGAGAGCTTCTATGGACCTGTGCTGCTTTCAAAATCATCCTTTTGCAGCCACCAGCAACTATGGCTTCCTCTGCCTGCTTCTTCTTCAGAGGCTGGGAAAGTGCAACCACTAATCACTGCGAGCAAGCTTTAGTTGCTGTCTTCCATACCTTTCAATGGGTCACTTCTTTTTTCTCTTTCCTTCATGGATGGATGAATGGGAGCACAGCCACTTCTGGCTGCCACTCCTTTCCTTTTTCTGGTGGGTTTCTAGGCAGGCAGGCATGTGAGAGGAGTTGGCAACAGCACCTCCAAGTTTATTGGCTTTGGTGTGTAGGGACTGACTTGTCCCTTGGATATATATTTATCTATATGTTTACACTCCCCCATTCTTATTTATCCCATTATCCCTTCTTGCCCACACTCTTGATTACCCTCTGGGACCTCTTCTACTTCTAACTCCCAGTGTCTGTTTCCGGATAATTTCTTTCTTCCTCTCTTCATGCCAATGGCCTCAGGGCACAAAGGTTAAACTGCAGTACTGCAGCTAAGACTCTGCTAATGACCTGAGTTCTATCTTAATGAGCTCAGGTACGTAGCTGGCTCAAGGTTGACTCAGCCTTCCAATTTTCTGAAGTTGGTAAACTGAGTACACAGCTCTCTGGGTGTGGGGAAATGTATAGTCTGTATAATTAAATTCTAAACTATTCAAAGAGTGTTTTAAGTGTTATCAGGTGGTATCTAAGCAGCACACTTTGCTTTAAAAGCCACATGTGACCAGATGAGGTAGTTCCTGCATGTGTCACTTGAAAGTAAGGAAAAGAGTACCAGATGGGAAGGAGAAGGTGGTGAGCCTTGTTATGGAATCACTCTGACACGTGAATGATGTATTTGGACAAATTACTGCTCAGACTTTTGATGGTCTGTACTCTTAGACTCTAAAGTACCCTTTCGTGTTATTTTTTACAAAAAAAGTTTTTGAGAAATGTAGTAATCTGAAGCTTTAAATGAGAAAGTAGCTTTTTAATGAACCATAAAAGGATCAGCAGAGGCAGGACCAGAGGAAGGAAAGAAAGAAGGGGAGTTGGGTACTGGACCACATCTTGAATCGCATCCAGTATGAATGAAGGGTGAACTCCCAAATCAAGTCAAGTCAAAACTTCCATATAGCAATCCTAATAGAGTTTTCAGTTTAAGTAACACATTTAAGGAGTGTTTTAACTAGTTTTCTTGAAGGTGCAACTACACTCCGCTAGATTTGAATCTCCACATAGCCATGGAAACTCATTCGGAGTGTTTAATACTGATAAAACCACTCCTTAAATATGTCACTTAATTTAAAAAACCTGATCAGGTTTATTTTTATGTATAAGATTTTTTAGCCACGCCATTACCAATGGTTGCTATATAGTTTTGACTTGACAGTACATAACATCATAAGGAAAAGTGAACTCAAACTAGGAAAAGAGAATTGAAGGTTGGATACGGATAGGAGAAACACAAGCATGGTTAACCAAAATTTACCCCCAAACTCCAACTTCCAAAAAACTGTGATGAGAATGCTGATAAGAATCTTACCCAGCACAGATTAGAAACTGCAGGGGGGGGCAGTTTAAGTGTCATACACACAATAAACAGATTCACACAAAATTGTCAGATTAGTACTTGAGTAAATAAACTAACAAAAAAGCAAAATATAGAATTAGGTTAGTGATTCATACTTAAAAGATCCCAGGCTGAGAACTACATAGACAGAGACTCCAAATTTATAAAGATGATTAATAACTACCAAAACATTCACTGTACGTCTTTCAAGGGTCTGCTGATAACAACTCAAGAAGAGCAACAGAACTTAGAGTTGCACCTCACAAGCATTGTGACTGTAAAGAGTGGATGAAATTCTTGTTTGAGATTGCAAGGCACAGCTATTCAAAAATGACATCTCCCCTCTCTTCCACTCCATCACAGCACCCTGGAATTTTCTTTGTGTGGTGCTGTACAACAGTATTTTGTGTGGTGCTGTTTAGCACACTGTGTTTCTTTCACTGCCCAAATGATCAGATTGGTCTGGAGCTATACAGAAAGCTCCAGATCTGCTTCAGTCCATCCAGTTCACTCTGGACCCAATCTGAATTGGCCAGCCTGATTTCATTCAGGATTTGGGAAAATTGGTTCCATAGGCCTACATTAGTTAAATACTGGGGGAAATCTAAACCAAGAAAACTACTCCTTTTCACGGTATTCCAGCATTCGTCTTTTTGAAACTGAAGATGACACCATAAATGTGTCTGATGGCTTTAATTGTCTGGCTTCTTTAGCAAGATATTAATACTACCATAAGACGGATAAAAATGGAGGTTCAGTTTTAATCTTTGTGCTAAATCCGTAATTTTAATGTTTTCCTCGGTTCCCTGTTTTCGAAAGCAGAATGTTTGTGCTTACAAATTAATTAATTCTATATGCATGTTATAACATGAAAAGGAAGATTTAGTTTTTTGTTATTTGTATGCAAAGAAAATTTAATCCACACACACACAAAGCAGCTTAACACATCCTCATTCATGAACTGCACAGACACCGAATCAATTCCCATGTCTTTGAAGATAAACAATCTCCTAGAAAATGAAAAAAGGAAGTTTAGGTTGACTTGATAAAAACTTTTTATTTGTCTAGCAAGTCTGCTTAAAATTCTGCAATGCAAATGAATGGTAGCTTAACATTTATCTGCATTTAAAGGTCATGAACTTTAAATAAACAAAAATTAAAAAGTCCTCTTCCTTGGGCACTGCATATTACCATATATATATATGGTACAAAACTAATGCAAACAAATGGTAGGTGGACATTTATTTGAATAGAAAGGTCATGAATTTTGCATTAAAAATGCCTAAAATCCTCTCCTCCCTGAACACCAGGTATTGTCTTATAAAACAGTTAGCTAATGTACCTGACTTTGTCCCAGCTAAAAACAAAGGAAGTGCCATTCCATTTTGGGGGACTGAAAAGTCTAGCTGAGAGACTTCCTTATTTGAACATGTAGCTAGGTAGAAGTCTACGGTAAGTCAAAAAGCTGGCCAGTTTAGGCCTTTCTCCCAGCTGTATATAGGTATCTGTCTGTCGAGTGGAACTCCCAAAGTGGAAAATTCAAGGATTTATACTCCCCTCCTCCCCAATGGGGACGTGGTAGCGCTGTGGGTTAAACCACAGAAGCCTGTGCTGCAGGGTCAGAAGACCAAGCAGTCGTAAGATCGAATCCACGTGACGGAGTGAGCTCCCGTCGCTTGTCCCAGCTCCCGCCAACCTAGCGGTTCGAAAGCATGCAAATGCAAGTAGATAAATAGGGACCACCTCGGTGGGAAGGTAACGGCGTTCCGTGTCTAAGTCGCACTGGCCATGTGACCACGGAAGATTGTCTTCGGACAAAAATGCTGGCTCTATGGTTGGAAACGGGGATGAGCACCGACCCCTAGAGTCGAACACGACTGGACAAAAATTGTCAAGGGGAACCTTTACCTTTACCTCCCCAATAAAAACCATGAATAGCACATCCCTACTAAAAGCTTATTTAGACCCACATCAGCCTCACTGCTCTCTCTTCTCTCCCTGTCTTTTTCTTTCACCCATGTCTTTCTCTAGATCTGCCTAGGTACTAACTGTGTCTGTATTATATGAGTCAGACTCACTAGTTATTCCCTCAAACTTCTTTCTCCCTCTCTTATCTTTCCTTTTTCTTTCTCAGTCTTTCTCTTCCTTCAGCTTTTTGACCATTCCCTTTCCTGGCTCTCATATCCACATTTACAACATCTTTCCTACTCAGATTTGTGATATTCTAGTTCCCTAAATCCAAGAAATCACATTTCCATACTATGAACATGATTTTGTTCATTGTGCATATCATATACGTACTGGGCCATGCAAGGTCTGATCAGCTACTCTCCCCTGCTGATTTACCACTCAGAAGCACTCACAGAGACTAAATAGAAGGTTAGATTTTCTAGAGGTCCTTGCTTATAATCCAGTACTACATACCCTGAGGTGCAAAGTATTTGGGGCACTCCCATGGCCATAATGTCTTTGCCACATATCCGCCTCATACAGCTCTTGTGCCTTTAGCAGCTATGGGAGATTCAGATATTCAAAAGGTATAGTTTCCCCAGGAACAGGAATTCCATAAAGTTTGAGATTCCACTTGAAACATCTAAACCAGTGGATGGCAACTAAAAGGAGAGTAAAAGACTGAGAAACAGAGAAATCGGGAGGGAGAGAAAGCTGCAAAGATGCATGTCAGAACAGGCAAAGTTTTCAAGCCCAGAAACAGGAGCCCTATCTAAGGCACATTCAAAGGATATAAATAAATTATTTTTTTTTAAATGAAAGAATCATATTTGTAATATGGTCGATTGTCTTTTCATTCTTTAGAAATAAATAAATAAATAAAAATATAGTGAACAACCTCACATCATGCTCAGAACGTGTTATGACACTGGTGCATGCATTTATGCTATGTGCCTTAATGTTCTAATCAAAGCAAAACTTACTCCTGATCTGCATAACAGCTTGGCTGATGCCCTATCATGCCGACAGATCACTCGGTTCAGGGAATTAGACCCAGCTGCCAGCAAGTATCCAGAGAAGCTTCCGGAAGAGGTTTGGCAAATTGGCGCAATGATGTGGAGAGAGCAATAGCTTTGTTCTTGGCTCCGAGGATGCAGAAGGCATACCAGGCAGGGAGTACAGAATTTCAGGAGTTCAGGAGAGCCGAGCGAATGGACTTGATTTGGCCAGCTCTGGTCAAACACCTACAACAATTTTTAGTGTCACTTCATAGGAAGGGTTTAGCTCCAGGTTCACTCCAAGGTAGGTTTTCAGCTCTAGCATTTTACGCTAGGATACACGGATACAAGGATTATACATCTGACCTTTGTATCAAGAAAATGATCAAAGGTTGGAGTAAAGAAAGGGGCCGGGTTAAGGACTCTAGGACACCAATTTCCCCGACTCTATTGGGAAAAAATTCTCTGTTGTGGCCTTCCATTTGGAGAGACGTATATGAAGCTACGCTGTTTAATGCAGCGGCATTATTGACATTTTTGGCGCACTTAGTGAGGTGGTAGCATCAGGTAAGGAGGATGTATTGAGACTGGCCTTAAAATGGCATGTTATAACACTAGTACAGGATTTGATGTGGGTTCACATCTGCCGATCCAAGGCAGATCAGAGTGGTAAGGGAGCAGATCTTACTTTAGGTACCTGTTCAATGCAAAACCTTTGCTCAGTGAAAGCAATAGGTGTTTATCTTAGTGTCAGAAGTCAGAGCCAAGGTTATTTTTTCATTCATAGGGACGGAACCCCTTTAACAAAATATCGATTTTGGAAAATGACAGATTTAGCATTAAGCAAGGTAGAAATTCGTGGAATGAGGTTTGGTACTCATTCATTTAGAAATGGGGCTGCATCAACCAGAACTGCAATGGGCTATCTCCCCGAGGACATCAAGAGGTTAGGAAGATGGTCATCTACTGCCTTTCAAAGATATATTCGAACACTCCCTCACATCTAGGCAGGTGCCTGGTTTTGTCTTTTCAGGTCCAATATTGACGGGGAGACGCCGGCACATCATGATTTTGGGTCACAGCTTTGTGTTTTGGGCAACAAGATATGCTACTCAGTCAGTGTGGGGGAGCGATTTGGGTCTTGGAGACAGAGCCCAAATAAAGTGGAAAGGGATCTGTGGATTGCTTTGGTGCCAATTGTGCATGGTGGCCGCATTTGGCATGCAACCCCCATATGTGTTGCTTATACATCTTGGAGGTAACGACCTTGCCAAGTTGGGTGACAAAGCCTTAATTTTGGATGTCCTGTGAGATCTCAGATGGCTGGAGGCAAAGTATCCAAGGATGAGTATTATTTGGTCCACGGTCATCCCTCAGCTAGTTTGGCGTGATGAATGCCAGGCCCAGAGCGTTAACACTGCCCAGAAGAGTGTCAACAGGGAAGTTTGTAGAGCAGTTTGCAATGGCTTTGGATTGATGATTGGTCACCATGAGATCCATGTTAACAGGCCGGAGCTATTTCGGATGGATGGAGTACACTCCGATAGAGGTTTGGAGTTGTTTTTGGCAAACCTCGGGGGGGGGCTGATTTTGGAGCTTGAGAGGCTCAATGGGGGGCATGGGCCTTAAGCATGGTTTGTCCCTATGCCATGGTGGGTAGTGCAGAAAAAGCAGGTTTCAGTATGAGTCCCATCACAACCACAGCTAAGCTAGAGCTCATCTGATCTTCCAGTGCTGCGGATCATGCAATTTCAGTGTTTGGGGGAGAAGATCCTCTGGGGCCACTCCTGGACCAACAGTCAACAAGAAGGAGGGGATTGGAGGTCCGGAGGTGGTCAAACCTGGGCCAGCCAGGTTCTCGCTGTCTTCATGACTGCAAAACCTTGGGGCTCAGGACTCACCCACACTTTAGTTAGGGGTCTGTTGAGACCCCTCTGCAGAACCTGATTCCGCACTACAGCAGTACCCCGTCCTTTCCATGTTTTATTCCGTAACAGTTGTCTCGTGCCTTATTCCTGGGTAAGGGGATAATGTCTCCCGTGAAACTAATTACTTATAGCTCCGTTGCCTGCTCTCGATAGCAAGATGTATTCTGACATTGAGAAAGCAATATTAGGCCCACCAAGATCCGTCTCTGGCACATAACTCCTGAGTTCAATGGAGTAATTCTGGAGATGGGCTTGTTCAAAACTCTAAATGTGAATTATGCCTCTCCATATCTTGAGAAGCAAAAGGAAGGCTGATGAAAGCTCAGTGAGCAGTTTGGCTCCGCACCATATTCCACTTCACAGTTGATTTACCTTGTCTGTTATGTCGATTCCTAGCTTCTCCTATAATGAATTCAGCTCGGGAGAAACTACTAATAAATGTTGCATTTTGTCAGGGCCTATTTATTACCAAATATAAATGATTAAATAAGAAAATCCCTAGGATAAGCAGTTTAAAGCTGCAGGCATTCAGCAAGGGCACTAAAAGACCTGGAGCACCAGGAGTTCCTTTGACTCATTCAGGCATGTAATTAAATAAGAGCACTGTTTGCAGACCTGGAGCATAACCTGCATCTAGCAACTCTTACTTGCACTGGAAGGAGAAATTGCGGCTCCTAACACTTCTGTGACTTTTTTGGATCTTGGATTAGGCCTCGGAAAGTCCCAACTGCCTCCATGTAGAGAAACAAATTCAAGCTGTCTGTTTTTTTCTGATTGCTCTTGTTATTTTGCAGTGTCTATTTGACTACAGATGCTTTATTGTGATAGGCTGCAATTCCTTCAACCCTAGCTTGTCCAACAAGATCTGGAGAGCCATATGTTCCCTGTACTTGTTGTATATAAATATGCCTAAGTGTAACCCAAAGGTCCAATCAGGACAGGGTTCTGTTCAAGTGTATGCTTCCTTTTGGGTCTTACTCCTGAAATTTCTGGGAGGAATTCTGAAGAGGAAGCCACGAAAAGCAACAAGAGAGCCAGCTGGTGATTTAACCAGCAAACATGGCGGTGATGGGACATCCTGCCTGTGCTGTACTTCATGGTTTAGAAAAAAGGGAAAACATGGATTTTGCTCTCTCATTTTCTTTACATTAAACAGCATGTTTTTGATGAGGATGCAGAGGAATATATTAAAAGGGAAGCTTATTAAGAATGAAGTCAATTTTGGGATGATTTTTATAGTCCAGTAAGGATCACACAAACCATTTTGCTTTACTGTTTTTAGGAATTAATGTAGCTACCTAAGACATGGAGGACAGAGAGAGAAAGAAAGAGAGAGATAAACAAGAGAGGAAGAGTGTTATTTCTGTCCATAGGATAGTTTACTAGAAATTTAGATTCAGGTGTAATATAATTAATAACCACAATTGTTGTTGTTGTTTAGTTGTTAAGTCGTGTCTGACTCTTCGTGACCCCATGGACCAGAGCACGCCAGGCCCTCCTGTCTTCCACTGCCTCCCAGAGTTAGGTCAAATTCATGTTGGTAGCTTTGATGACACTGTCCAATCATCTCGTCCTCTTTTGTCCCCTTCTCCTCTTGCCTTCAATATCATATCGTAATCTGTGGGTCTCAGTCTTTTGTCCTCCAGAAGGTTTGCACTATGATTCCAGAAGCCACAACCATTATAACAGTTAGGAATTCTGAGAATGGGAGTCCAAATTACTGGAAGCAATAAATATAAAGAACCACACAATAAATTCGTTATATATATGGCTGGGTTCACATTTAGTCAGAGTGGAAACTCTAAAATCAATGGGACATGAGTCGTGACTAACTTGAAGGCCACTGATTTGAATGGGTGTGCTTTTAAGTATGTCTAAATTGAAATCTAGCCCATTTATTTATCCGCCCTCAGTGGAATCTTCCAGAGCTTAAGTCATCTGCTCCTGACTTAGTATAGCTCCCGAGTGAACACAAACTTTGGAAATGAAACCAGTAATCTCTGGAAACTATTGACTTGTGGAATCATTCTAAATGTAACTTCCACTTATTTGAGGAAAACTAAAACTAAAATAAATTTTAAACTTTACTTTCATCCAGAAGTATGTGATATCTTAGTGCCCCATAGTCACTTTTTATTACAGAATCCCCACACAATTAGACACTTGACAACTTAAACATTCTCCCATAAATCTGTTGCATTTTGTCTCTGGGGTACCTTTTTATCGCATCCAATATAATGTATCAGGGAAGAAATGTCTCATAACAGTAATGCTGAGCAAAAGAATTGACACATTCTGGGTGTCAGTAGGTTAAGAGGGACACAAGGTTCTTGGTACTTTCGGTAAATACAAGTTATGCTCATTAAATCATAAACATAATCCATACTCTATTGCTAACCATCAATAAGGTAAAGGTAAAGGTAGGCCCTAGAGTAGGCCCACTAGAGTAGCTTCAATGACACTGTCCAACCATCTCATCCTCTGTCGTCACCTTCTCCTCTTGCCTTCACACTTTCCCAACATCAGCGTCTTTTCCAGGGAGTCTTCTCTTCTCATAAGATGGCCAAAGTACTGGAGCCTCAGCTTCAGGATCTGTCCTTCCAGTGAGCACTCATGGTTGTTTTTTCCATGGAGTTTTCTTGGCAAAGATACTGGAGTGGCTTTCCAGTTCCTGCTCCAGGTGGATCGCGTTTTGTCAGAACTTTCCACTATGCCCTGTCTGTAGCTTGGGTGTCCCTGCACGGCATAGCCCATAACTTCTTGAGTTACTCAAGCCCCTTCGCCACAACAAGGCATCAATCCATGAAGGGGCTCATAATGTCACCCTCCCCTAAAACTGGCATTTTACAGCATAATTGTGTTCCTGGAGTTACAGTGGCAGGGATCCAAAGGTTCACCAATTGGCATAATTGGACTATAGGACTGCAGTGTAAGAGTTTTAAGACTGCCATCCAAACCCTGTTGCATAAAGCATGCCAGCATAAGGGAAATAACATCACTGGCAGTAGCAAATGGGTGCTACGTTTGACCTTGCATGTCTCATGACTGGCATACAATTAATCTTATTATTTGCAAGTCCTGCAAGCCCAAAGATTGAAGTAGGTACTCTTAAATTAGCTGCAATTTCCCATTGCTAGTAACAGTTTTCAGCAGAGGGAGACTGCTATTAATTTTTAAGTTCCTGCTTTGATCCAAGGGCTCACACAACTCACATGCAATGAGACTGATTGTGTACAAGCCTCAAGACCAAAGTAGGAACTTTTTAATTATTGGCAATATCCTCCTGCTGGTGACATCATCTCCCATATGCTGTTATAGTTTATGCCCCAGGAGTTTGGCCTACATTTTTCATATTAGAAAGTAGGTAAAGGTTCCCCTTGACAACTGTCCATTTGTGTCCAACTCTAGGGCGTGGTGCTCCTCCCTGTTTCCAAGCAATAGAGCCAACATTTGTCCATAGACAGTTTCTGTGGTCACGTGGCCCGTGGGATTAGACATGGAACACCATTACCTTCCCATCGTGGTGGTACCTATTTATCTACTCCCGTTTACATGTTTTCAAACTGCTAGGTTGGCAGTATTACAAAATACTGGATGACAAATCCAAAAGTTTCAGGTTCAGACCGTATTGTAATTAGGAATGTGGACTGTATTTGAACAAATTCGTACATTTGGATTGTGTTAGGGTTATCTATGCACTTCCAAGGAGACTAAGGAGTGAAGCATAGAGCCCAGAGGCAGTCATGAAATGGACCAGCATGCCTCACAAAGCTTTTGTGTTAAATGTGGGATTAAAAATGTTAATAGAAACAAACAAAAAGGACACAACACAATTACAAGCAGGAACATGGAAAAAGAATCTAAGGAAGAAGCTAAGTTGCCATCAACAGAGAATGAGGCTATGCTTTGTGCCTTAGAATTGAATCTTTCTCACCTTTGCTGCAAGATAATTGATTCAATAATCAAAGTCTGTACGTTCAGAGACTTTTTCTGCAGACAGACATTCTACAACATCCTTTGTCTCCATAGAAGTGAAACAGCAAAATTTCACAGCATCACTAATTTGAGATTTGGTGAGAGGAGAAAGAAAAGGGGAGCATAAAAAAAAGAGTTAGAAAGTGTAGAGATAGAATTCGATGGGTTTCTCCTGTCTTTCTTTCACAAAAAATAAGCAGTTGGGTCTCTCCGTTAGATGAATATTTTTGATGTGCTGATAGACACCATAAAAGAAAGGCAGATGAGGTGAAATTTCAGGTTGTATGAAGGAAGAAGAAGCTCCTTGCATTGCCCTTTTAAGAAGAAATCAAAAAGAACTGTGGCAACTGCTTTTTAGATGTCTCTCACTCACTCACCTGTGACTGCCTTAGGAAGCCACCCTTCTCTCTAGTAAAATTAAGGCTTTCTCCTGGTGGGTGGAAGAAGAAGGGGGAAATATACTTCAGAACCCCCTCTAAATTCTGGGCCTGGTGAAATGTTGTCATTTGCTCTTACTTGACATTTGCTTTTCCCCATTTATAGGAATCAGATTTTCCTGGAGATTCAAAAACATACAAATACTGACAATGGATGTAAACAAGGATTGTGCCAAAGTATCTCCAGAGAAGTGTGAGGGGTTGGTCACAAATCTGCAAAGAAGATAGGAGAAATAGAAAAGCGCATAAACAACACATCATTCCCCATGTTTAAAACCATAAGAGATAAAATAGCACCACTCCTCCTCCTCAGGAAGCTGCATGGGCATGAAGCCACATAAAGCCAGTCTCTTCTGTCCTAATGGCAGTCTCATCAGTAAGACAGTATCAGCCTGGAAGAACACATTTCAGTCTTTTTGTGTTTGAAAAAGGTACCAGCAGCAGTATTGATTATGGTGACCGGTCTATTTTCTTCAGGCATGCAGTATCAGCATGAATTCATACTAGCCAAGCTCCCTGATCCCAGTATAAGCAGGAAGAGAATATTGGACAGTTTCTCTCCTTCAGGCAGAATGCATCAGCATGAGGTCATACATGGCTAGTCTCTCCTCACCAGGAACTTGCACTGTGGGTCAAGGGAACTGCTTCACAGCCCTATATATTGTGCAATCTCAGATCATTTGATTACTCAGCCATAGCTGCTCAGTCAAATGTGTAAGCTATCAGCAGTGAAACCTAACTGTCTTTGAGCTGGCACCAGGGAATATGAAGTTCTCTCTGGAGGCCTATCCTCAGCTAGGAAGGATACACATGTTTTATTAATTTACATTTTGAAATACTTGTCTTGTTTTCTGTGCATTTTCTCTCAAACACCCCATCAGTCTCGCAAAAGGTAAATTTCTTCTTGCAATGAGTCTCAAGGGGCATAAAACTGTTATTTCTGCTGAGACTGAACAATGCAATGGTATTCTTTTAGACCACTAGTTGGAGTTTCATTTAAGACCTTAGAGGAGGGTTGGATCCAAGGGAGACATGTCAAGACTACAGCACTGCAACCTTAGGCATTTTACTTATTAGCATTCAAACAGTTCCACAAAATGTGGTTTGAAGGAGTGATTCAACACTTGCTATTTAATCCACCATTACCTGCTCAGGGTCTTTGAAATCCTCCAGACCAGTGGTTCTTAACCTTTGTTACTCGGATGCTTTTGGACTGCAACTCCCAGAAACCCCAGTCAGGACAGCTGGTGGTGAAGGCTTCTGGGAGTTGCAGTCCAAAACTCCTGAGTAACCCAAGGTTAAGAACCAGTGCTCCAGACTATAAATTCAAATAAAGAAAAATAACATTGTAGAATCTTCTTTCTTTCTTTCTTGGAACTAGTTGTTTGTTAACTACAGATTCATTTGCTTTTTTAATATGTAATTTTTTATTCAGAAGAATTCTAGGCTGGATGCTTTTATATATAATCTTATTTATCTAATTATATCCCAACTAGTCTGCTTTTTAAAACCCGTTGAAAGAATTATTTGGACTGTATTAAAACAAGTCAGTATTCAGCTGCTTATATGTTGTTTTCTCAAAATATTTATCAGAAAATCGTGTATAACAGCCTAAATTAGTTGAAAGAAACTTTTACAAAGAAGACACACTCCTATTTGCCTTTCTAAAGAGAAACACACATTTCCCTTCAACTGGGCTGCTTGCTGTCTTGAAAAGGCCATCTCTCATGTGAAAATTATGGCTTCTTGCTTTTGTAATATGTACAGCTTTCATCCATAAAAATGACCAACCAAGGTGCAGTTTCTAAGGTAGAGGAAGGCTGTAGTTCCATGGAATCATCCAATCAACTTTAGAAAAACCATGTAACTGGTCCTGTGGTTTACAGTGAAATGAATCCTTGTGGTCTATAACCATGAAAAATGAATTGCTTCAATCAATATGTAAGATAGAAACACAGTGGTGCCTCGCTTAGCGATTGCCTCGTTTAACGATGTATTCGCTTAGCAATGAGGTTTTTGGAGCGATCTTGCACTCCGTTTAGCAATGTTTCCAATGGGGAAATTTCGCATAGCGATTTTCGGGACCTTGCTTCGCTTAGCGATGACAGTTTAGGTCCCCTGTTTCACTTAGCAATGTCCGTTTTCGCTATTTTAAGTGTGTATTAAAATGTTCAAAAACTGTTTAAAATGCTTGGAATCGTTAGTGCACCCTGTAAAACCTTTGCAAACTTAATGTGGCTTTGTTCTGAGTTCATTAATTTTTGGTGAATTCCCCCCCCCATTGGAATGCATTGAACTGTAGGTTTGACAGTTGTCAAACCTACAGTTCAATGCATTCCAATGGGGGGGGAATTCAATGCATTCCTATGGCAAATGGTGTTTCGCTTAGCGATGATTTCCCATAGCAATGTGTTTTTTTTTTTAACCAATTAACATCGCTAAGCGAGGCACCACTGTAGCTATATTTCAAACTGGGCACAGTATGTAATGACTAAGGATGAGGCCTATCTGTAACCATGCCAATTTAGAATCATATGATGGCATGATAAGCAGACCTATGTAAATGTTTGCAAATATTGTGCTAAAGATATGTTGTGCTCAGAACCCACAAACTAGGCAAAATTGTGTATTTTTCCTAATTTATTGGTTAATGGCAGGCTAATCTTGTATCTATCACCATCAAATAGTTACTCGTAGATTTATACTAATCCTACACTTAGTTGGAGCAAAGTGACTGTATCTTTAAATAGATAAACACAAACACAACTATGACTGTTGTTCTAGACTTGAACACTCTCATGCAGTTCAATTTGTTTGTTGATCCAATGATGTAATATTATTTATTGCCAACATGGTCTCTGTGGTTGCTTCACAAGAAGCCACTCTGTGCCTTTGTTGCCAACAGGAAGTGTTCTTCAACACCTCCAACCCTCCTTTTCGCAGTTTTGTGGCCCAAAACTCAGCATAGCAACATTTTTATTTGTGCTGTCCAAGGCTTTGGTTGCATAATTATGCTTTGCTTTGGCAAGTGAAAGAAGATTAAAAATAATGAGTTCTCTCTGGTGACTGAGGGAAGCAGTTTAGCAAGCGCCTCAGTAAGGACCATATGGAATTATGATAGTATGTCAAGGTCAGCTATAATCTGTAGTGACGAAGCCTCTAGGTCCTCTCAGACATTCCCATTTGCTTGGTTGCTTTCATGGGAGTACTAGAAATTAAAGTGTTAAATCTTTCAAAAAGGATATTTGTGGAGAAAGACTTGAAAAAGCTAGCTGGGTATATCTTCTTTTCACTATGGCCAAGAATTAGCAGACAAAACTGAGCTCCAAAGTTGTTTGGAGAGCTGTGGAGTGGTTGGTGGAGCAGATGCTAAGAAACAGAGACAGATAATTGGGTAGATGTTTTGTCACTGTGAAAAATTACCAAATAACATCTCTTCATGGAATTGGTCCAATGTATTCCTTTTACCACAAAACAAAAATTCACTGAGCAGCCATATAATAGAACAATAAAGAATTGAGATTCAATTATTTGCAGGTTCATCCACTAGAGTTTATTCACAGTGTTCCCAAGAGAGGCAAGAAAAGTAGGCTTTGAAGTGAGGAGAAGGAGGAATGAGAATTAAATCCTTCAGCACCACAGTGACAGAAAGTGGATACCTTATCAGGTATTTGCCTCTCATTCCCTTGGCTGCTTTGCATCTACAAATAGTGTTTGAAGTAAAATCTCCATGCAATACTTCAGGTTGCTTAGAAACTGGAGCATCTAGGGGACTTCCAAGGTATAAATTCATTACTGCAAAAAGATTCTGTCTGACCTGTTCAATCTGAGGTATGGATAACAAATTGATGGGTGGAAGATTCTCCTTGTCATCATGGCCTCTCATGGGTCCAATTATGTCAAAAGCATAAACATGTTCCCTTAAATCATTGGGCCCCAGCTGAACCACCAAGTGGAGCTTTCTCAGCCAGGACTTTGGCCAGGCACTTGGTTTTAATCTGCCTTTCCCTTGCCTGTGCAGGGAAGAGAAGTAAAGCACTGCCAGCTAGAGGTTGCAAATGCCGGATGACAATTAAAGGGTGCCAGCAGCAAAAGACCTGACTATTTTTCATCATCTCTAGTGACCAAAGAATCCATGCAGGATCAAATGATACATTGGCTGAAATCCAGTAGTAAGCCACAATTAGAATAGGCCCATGAGGAGGTGACTCACTGAATACCTACTGACTCAATGGGACTCCTTTGCTTACATCTTACTACTGAATTTCAGTCAATGAAATCTTAGCAGGGCATTTGAGCCACTCTGGCTCCTCCGGCTCTGCCAGAAGGTTTAGACTGGTCTTGGAATCCTTCTCCTTCCCAAGCTGGGAGAGTTACCATACATGTTTGTCATGTGACACCAAGTGGCATCTAACTTATGACAAACCTAGTAGGGGTTTCAAGATACAGAAGATATCTAAGGAACATTTTTACCAGTGTCATCTCCCAGTGTGTTTCCATGGCTGAATGGAGATTTGAATGCAGGTCCCCTGAGTCCTAGCCCATCACTTTGTCCTCTACAAGTCCTACAGTTGCCATACATTCTGGCAATGATTCCTCCAAACACTGTGCTCCAGTTTTGAAACACTGCAACGGCCTTTTGCTTTCCACGATCCCACATCTGCATCATGCAGAGCATCCCATTGATGTCTACAAACCCTGAAGATATCTGTCGGACAGTGTGACTCCAACACGACAGCAACAGTGTCAGGGTTTTTAAGGCCTCCCCTCCATCCTTCTTTGATTTTGGAAACCTACTCTGGAGAGTTTCCAGAGCCCTTTAGGGCAGAGGTCCCCAACCCCCAGTCTGCAGCCCAGTGCCAGTCTGTGGCCTGAGCCGGACCAGGATGCAGAGACCTCCCCATCCCCACACGCACTCCCTCCCTGCACAGCCTGTTTGCGCCTGTGCACACGCACCTGCACGAGCGCTGTGCCACCATATGCTCATGTGCACAAGTGCATGTGCGCCCACATGAGCACTGTGCCACCATATGCTCATGTGCACAAGTATATGCACACCCACATGAGAGCACACACACTCCTTCGCACATGCGCATGAGCACAGGGGGGTGCCCGCCTTCCCCAGCCGGTCCGCAGGGCTAAAAAGGTTGGGGACCGCGGCTTTAGGGGATGTTTATAGGGAAATGATAGGTGTATTTCATTCATGGAAATTGTTTCCACAGATCAAATGGCAACACTGGATACCAGCAGAGCTGTAAATAGACATTTTTCTTTCCTGGGGCATAAGGCATCATCCTCTACCCATTCTGCCCTGAGTTGTGGGTTTGAGACTGTGCCAAAGAAAAGGAGGAACAGAATGCAGTGCCCCTCAAAGGAAAGGGGAAACTTGCTTTCTGAAACAAACAAATGTGAATAGAGCCAGGAGGCATTGCCATTGGTTTTCCTATCACTCACGTTCAGATTCTCCTTTGGATTTTGGCACCCTCTAAAGCTGGGCATCCAAGGGCAGAGCCTTTGTTGCCATGCCCTAATTAGAGCACTGGATACTGGCCTCAGTCTTGAATAGTCACCCAGGGTTAAAACACACGAGATAAGCAGCTTCACAGGTCAGGAGATGATAAAAGATAACCCTACAAGGGACTGCCATATTCACACAGCCATCATGCAAATGGACTCCTGTTGTGTCCTCTCAAAGACCAATCACCAAACAAAAGCCAGCAAATCTGTAACATCAAAGGTGCTAAAGAATGTTAGAAGATAATTATACCTCTTTTACTGGTAAAGCCATTTCTGCTTCTAACTGCAAAGTCTCATGTGTCTGAGTCATCGCTGAAGCTGAGTGGTGCAAGTTATATGATGGCTAAAAGAAAGCATGCTTGGGGAACACAAAGGAGAGGGTGCAGTTGTGCACTTATCACAGTGGCAGGCTTGCTGTAAGCAACTGCCTGACTGCTGTGAGAACAGAAAGCTTTGTTCTGATTCAGCAGGATTCTTCTGATTTTCTTGGGTTTTGATGTTCCTTTTAGTCTGGTAAATGTGTTTTAATGATGCAGTGTTGTTATTGTTACTGGGTTTCATACCCTGAGAGGCTATTTCAGTACTGTAGCTCCTTTTGATGGGGAAAACGTGGTATACGTTGTTGTATAAATAAATCCATGTGCAGGGACGAACACATGTAGACGCAAGGTGAATGGTGTGATGGAAGCCAAACTCTTCTGAGCTTTCAATGCATATTTATTGCAAAAGATACCCTGTAAAATAATTATAGGAGCAAGTGTTTCTATTTAAAAGTATGCTCATTTTTGTACTGTAGTATCTACAAGGAAGCTTTTCTACCTTGAAATATATCACGCCTTTCAAGAAGAAATCAGACTTTCTGGAGCGCCTCTTGATAGAATCTCTCCTGCCTTTGGCACAGAATCCATGCAGCCCATTTGCCTCTCTTTAGAAAATGCAGATAATACGTCCTTGCAGGATGCACAAAACCCTTGATTGTGTCAGCAGCCCGTTAATCTCCACCACTGGTGGCACTGATTGAGTAGGACAGGTTTAGAGAGCAGCTTCCATCCTTTAGCAATGGGCTTGTCTCCTCCTTGGATTTGGCCAGCCATCATGTCATTTTGTTAACATTATGTTAGGCAGGAGGAAGCAAACCAGAAGGCAAGCCCCACTGTTATTTAGCTTTTCAATTACTGTAGCAGCCAGCAGGAACACGCTGCTCCTGCAGGTAGCTTTCCTAAGCTACCTTAACTCATTTCAGTCCCACACGCCTTGGATGATGATTTATTATTGAACAGTTTTCATCACTCCTTGCCCTGTAGAGGCTCTCTTTTAATGTTTGTATTTTTAGCTCTGCTAAGTAATTTCACTTCTTAACAGTCAAGTCTCTCCTCTAGGGAGACTGGATCAATTTATAAATAGCCTTTTCTTCCTGCATGCCTCATTCTGATTTCTGACCATAAACAGTAGAGCATATAATAACTGTTGTCTAGTAGTTTCCAGGCTAGAATCCTGTTGGGGTCACTGAGCATTGAAGGACAATCTTGCAAGTGGTGTATACTATTTCGTGGGCTGGATATTACATGCTTAGTTGTGCAATCAATAGCATGGCCACTTGCATAAGAGCAAGCCCAAGAAATACAAAAATGGTATGCACAACTGTTGTTATACATGTGGTAAAACCCAATGGGATTCTGTAACTAGAATTTAACTATCTTTTCTTACAGAGGGACTCGGTCACAAGATTTTAATAACTGACCACTCAAGAAAGTACATTGTTGCTGCATGTCACTGACAAGTTATTTATTTATTGTTCAGAAGAGGAATATGACTGGGTGAAACTAGTTTTATTGTATCCTCTATTTCCATCCAGGTGATTTGATACTGTGAAGTATTTTGAATGAATTCTGAGTTCAACCATATCCACGGTCATTCAAGACATATTGAGATAGGTATAAAGACATAAAGGTTTATGTTTATGCACTGTTAGGCAGAATTCATTAATTAAAGTCCTATGAAAGAAAAGGAGGAGCTACATTATTCTCTTAGGACTAAGTCAACAAACGATCCTCTAGCAGCATTCAGAACATAAACCTTTGACAGGAGATAATCAGAATGTCCAAGAGGGGGAGCAGGAACCTTAAATTTGTAAAAGAGCCTGACTGGTTGCAACTCAGTGAAGTGCTCTTTGTTTCACTTTCCTTCTTTGGAGGTGGGATTGCTATCTGCTGCTGAGCACCATCCTGGCACCTTCTATTTTGGACTGTGCTACGTGCTTACTGCTGCCCATGGGACTCACAGAAAAAGAGAAGAGAAAGCACCAACTAGAAGAAATGAGATAAATGTTTCCATATTTTACTAGTTTTGATGAGGTGGCTTTGATTGTATCTTTTGCCTTCATTTACTTGTAGGCATTTCTTGGATTTTGGGAGACGGGGCTGTGTTTTATTTTGCCTTTTCTTCCTCCTGTGTATATAGGTGCTGTGACAATTGCCCCACGTCACTCCTGTCACTCATATTCAGGAACTCATTTGCATGAGCCTATGAAAGGAGAGGAGGGGCGGAGTCAGCAGAGATAAGAAGGCTTGGCAGAAGAGATGAAGAAAGAGAGAGAGAGAATTTGCAGATAGATAGAGAGATAGTGAGATAAGAGAGAGAAGGAACAGATACTAATAGAGATAAGCTGGTCAAGGTTAATAGATAGAGCAGGTGGTGATTAGTTATGTGGCAAGATATATGACATTTTTAATGATTTGATTCTATGCATTGAATAAAGAACATCTGTGATTCTGATTAAATTTAATACATTTCCATAAATAAGTTCTGTTGGCAGTAACCAGACAAGTGTCTGACTAAATTCCTTTATATATTGTGGATGAAGGAAATCCACTGGTGGCAGTGAGGAAGAGAGCCAACGTCACAATTGGTGTCTGCTGGTGGAATGACATAGTGTGAGCCCTTTGTTTGAGGAAACAAGCAGGGGCCATGTGGTAAACGTCACAGGTGCATTCCCTGTTTAATTCATTTCTTTTTTAAAAATGGCATTTAGCTAATTTACTGTGCATTTATTCCATTGAAGGTCTCTATTGAGGGGAGAGAGGTATGGGACAGTTTTATGTTGTTCCTGGTTGCTTTGGCATGTGCCAGGCAGGCAGCCACTGCTTCCTTGTCTCTTTTTTTTCCTATTGTGATACCCAGGTCCAGAGGGTCTCTATTGTGCTGGGTAGGTGACATTAAACTTACATTGTTGATTCTGTCTTTTTTAAGTGTTTTCCTGCTTTTTGAATTGGTTGCTGGGTGAACAATTTACCTTTAACACAGGTCTGATTATTTTTCTTTCTAATGTACTCTTGTCTGCTTTAAGAATAACTGATTCTTTGTCATCTTGTCTCTATGTTTTTCTTTTGTTTTTGTTTTCAGGTAGTTTTAAGTAGGACTTAATTTGGACCAGTATCAGGAAACACAAATGGGGAAGCTGGAAACAAAAGAAACCAAAAGTGGCTTTCCATTTCATGCAAAATAAAAGTATTGTAAAAACAAAACAACACACACACACACAAAGAAAGAAAATGGAAGAGGCACTTTTGGAAAAAGGAAACAAAAGAAATATTTTTGTCTCTTTTTGCTGTGTACAGCCCTAAAAATAATAGGAATATATACAAAAATTTATAAAATAATAAATGTAACTAATAACAATAACTTTAGAAAAGTGTGTGTGTGTGTGTAATACGAGTACAAACCTTTTAAAAATAGTTTTCAGTTTTCAGATGACAGACAGACAGACAGACAGACAGACAGACAGATAGATAGATAGATAGATAGATAGATAGATAGATAGATAGATAGATAGATAGATAGATAGATAGATAGATAGATGTAAGATAAAACAAAAATGAAACAAACATAGCCTAAAACTGGATGCTACTATTTGTACATCCAAAGTTATTTTCACCAGCACCAGAGCAGTTGTTTTGAAAAACAAGAAAAAGTGCAAATATATTTTTGAAGCCAAATAAGAGCAGAGTTGCAATTATATTTTTCAACTGAAGTAGATCCATGATATAAAGGAAACAGCTCCAAGTATGCAGTCTTTAATGATCCAAATTTTTTTAAAAAAATCAAATTCAAATTCAAATGTATGATCACTACATGGATTCACCTTCCAGTCTCTTTTCTACACAAGCTTATTGAAATACCACTAGCTAAACCAAGGTGGTTAAGGGCCTTATCATCTATCAGTGGACCAGCAGCTTTTGCCTCTCCAACTCTCCTGCTCTTTCTCAACTGAAATTTTAACCACAGCTACTGTGGGCTAAAACAAATTGTCCATTGGAATAATATGTATTTTTCAAAAACTGCAGATCAATGTGCAAATATTATGGATAAAGTGTCCCATCACTAGTTCATATACCATACTCTTCTGAGGTCTTGTTTCCGCATCTGATAAAGGATATTACACAATTGGAAAAAAGTACAAAAAGTGAGAACTAACATATCTAGGGGATGGTTCTCTCAAGCGAAAGACTGGATTGTTTAGTGTTAAAAGAGGACATTATAGAAGTTTATAATAGTACCCTCCATTATCCACCAATAGTATCCTCCATGCGCAGAGGCAACGTGCATCTGAATATCAGAATCAGAGACAGTGAGTGGGAGGGCCATCCCCTTCCTGAACTACTTGAGATGCTTAAGGGTATCTGGCAGGCACACGCTCTGCCATACTGAATGCTCAACTAGGTGGACTTTGGTCTGATTCAGCAAGACAATTCTTCCAACTGAGGAGGACAATTCCTATGTTCACCCATCCAAATGCTGAAGGCATTTTCTCAATCCAGTGCTTCTTTCCCCTCAAGGTTCTTTATACATTATGACAGAAAGGAAAGGAAATGTTAGTTACTGAAGAAAGATTTATATTTGTTCATGTTGTGGTCAGCTTCCCTTCTTATTGCTCACATTTTATTTAAAGTGTTTATTAGTTTTATGTAGTGGAATGGTGTAAACCAATATCCTTGATCCCCCATCTCTCTTATATTTACTTTCCCTCCCCTCTGCAGTAGCTGAACTCTGTGTATCTAAGAACATCTGGGATTAATACAGTTGTTGTGTGTAACCAAGTTGTTTCAGGAGCCTCATGGTTAAACTGCAGTACTGCAAACAAGCCCCTGATCATGACCTGAGTTGGATTGTGATGGGTTCAGGTTGTCAGCCCAAGGATGACTAAGCCTTCTATCCTTCTGAAGTCTGCAAGTTTAGTACCCAGCTCACTGGGGTTGGGGAGGCAATGTATAGCCTGCATAATTAAATGGTAAACCACCCAGAGAGTGCTTTAAGTGCTATGGGGCAGAATATAAGCAGCACACTTTGTTTTACTTTGCATATGACAATCTTGCTCTTTGAATGCCAAAACCAAGAGATCCTCTGTCCATCATTGTCTTTGTAGTGTGGCAAAATCTTCCAGCTCTGTAAGGCAACAGCTGAAATCCAGTTGCGGTGCTTCACGAAAGGCCTTTTGGAGGCAAACTGCATCAAGTTAAGAAATCTCCATAGAAGTTACCTATTGCATAGTGAGGTTTTTATATATATTCTGTTTTGTTTGTATCTTGTTGAATTCTTAATAAACAGAATACAGTGGTGCCTCGCTAGATGATGATAATCCGTTCCACTGAAATAGCTGTTTAGCGAAATCATTGTCTAGCGAAAAGCATTTCCCCATTGGAATGCATTGAAACCTGTTTAATGTGTTCCAATTTATTTATTTATTTATTTATTTATTTATTTATTTATTTATTTATACCCCACCCCTCTACACCATGTCTACTCGGGCCAGCTTAAAACATAAAATAAATCAATATAAAATATATATAATCATTTAAAATACAATTACTATATTAATTAAGACAATTAATTTAAGAAAGGATTACCAAGATGGGGTAGGATAAGGAAATAAGAAATAAAAAGACAGCCCCATGTAGAGTGTGTTACAATGGTCTAATCTCGAGATTACGAGCACATGTACTAGAGTAGTGAGGGCCCCCCGATCAAGATATGGACGCAGCTGGGCAATCCGCCATAGATGAAAATAGGCGGAGTGGACCATGGACACCACCTGCGTTTCCATGGTAAGCGCCGGGTCCAGATGTACCCCCAAGCTGTGAACCTCATTCTTTGCGGCAAGGGTCATCCCCCCGAAAGAAAGGGAGTTACCTATACTGCTGACGGAAGGATCACCCACCCTCAAGACCTCCGTCTTGTCCGGGTTCAGCCTCAACCCATTTGACTGCATCCATTCCAGTACAGTCTCCAGGCAGCGCTGGAGGGACAGAACGGCATACACTGAGGTAGATGAGAAGGAGATGTAAAGCTGCATGTTATCAGCATACTGGTGACACGAGGCTCCACACCCCCTGATAACCCCCCCAGCGGCCTCATGTAGATGTTAAACAGCATTGGAGAGATGATCGACCCCTGTGGAACCCCACAGTTGAGGCTCCACGGGGTCGAAACCCTCTCCCCAAGCTGCACTCTCTGGGGGCGGTCCTCCAAGAAGGAACGGAGCCAAGCAAGTGCTAGGCCACCTATTCCTAACTCAGAGAGCCTCCCTAGGAGGATACCATGGTCAATGGTATCAAAGGCCACTGAGATGTCAAGGAAGACCAACAAGGACATATTGCCCCCATCGGCCTCCCTCAACAGGTCATCCATCAGTGCAACCAGTGCCGTTTCTGTACCATAGCATGGCCTGAAGCCCGACTGGAATGGGTCCAGAGCACTGGTTTCGTCCAAAAGCGCCTGGAGCTGATCTGCCACCACCCTCTCAACCACCTTGCTAAGGAAAGAAACGTTCTGTCCTTCCAGTGAGCACTCAGGGTTGATTTCCTTCAAAATGGACAGGTTTGATCTCCTTGCAGTCCAGGGGACTCTCAAGAGTCTCCTCCAGCACCACAATTCAAAAGCACCAATTCTTCGCTAGTCAGCCTTCTTTATGGTCCAGCTCTCACTTCCATACATCATCCAATCCAACGGGTATCCTGGATTATCAAATTTGAATGGGGAAATAGTTTGTTGTTGCTATTTTTGCACCCCAGTGATTTATTGTTTCTAGAACAGTTCAAAGAGCATGTCTCATTGGGGCAATTAATCACAGTCCAGTTCCAGCTCGTATTGGAAAGCTGTCTCAACTTGCCACATATAACTGGAGCTTCATGACAAAAGGAGACATCCTTTGTCAATCTCTCTTGTGATTGCACTGGAAACGTTTTAGAAGACAGAGATGGCACAACACTTTGCTGGTCTCAGATTATAAGATATTTGCTTTTGATCAGACTGGGCAAATGTCCATCCCTAAGTGTCGCATTGTAGTTTACTGATCCAAAGGAATCATTTTCAAAAAGTAACTTCTTGTTGAGCAGAAGAAGGATATGTGTGGCATTGGGGATGGAAATGTTAATCTCGAGCAGCCGTAAACTTGAAAGAGGCAGAAGCATGACAAACTCCACTTGATTCCATGTTCTTCCATATCATCTAAGCTAGGTGGTTTTCATCTTCTGATGTTCAAAAAAAGACACTTTGGGAAATGTAGGAGTCACCTGGGTTCATTCTGCTTTGAATTCATTCTATTCTGCCAGAATGGAACACAGAATCCTGAATTCCTTCAAAAAGCAACTCTACCACCTTGCTTCCTGTTTTGTCATATGGGAGTGGAGGAATGGCTATTCTCCACATAATTCTTACACAATGATGAAGGAAAGTAAGAACCAGACAAACAAACAAACAAACAAGACCCTAGACCATACCTGCCTGCACCTGAAGGCAGAGGAGTAGAACTGTCCCCCATTTCTAATTTCAGACTCCCAGGTTCAAAAATTTCTGTTTTAGATTGCCAAGAACATAGATGAAAAGCATGAGATACTTGCCCTTCTAGCTTTTCCTGGTACTCTGACATACTGGGAAGCGCTCAAAGTAATCAATGATGGAAATCAATTTCAATAGTCTTCCTTAGGCATCCTAAACTAGGATTAGCCAAGCAGTCAAGGAGGGAGGCACACCCACCACCATCAGCACTTTGCATGTGTGAACATTATGAAAGTCAGAGGTTTATTGACCACTTTGGTCATCCAGCATCCACAGATTTAAAACATAAGTATAAATATAAAAATATACACTTGTTTGGAGCCAGCTGAACATCCACAGAACTAGCAAGTTTAAAAAGTATAGGTACAAATACATACTTTCTACAAAGTGCTGAATTAAAAACATAATAGAAGAGGATTAAAATGTACACATATTTCAATTCTAAAAACCAAGTCATTTCAGGTGGGTCCTCAAATGGGGTATGAGGTATTCCCACAGCATAAAAAATGATTATATCCGCTGACCGTTAAAACCACAGACATGCACATATACATTAAAATGCACAACAAGATGACATAACAGTGGTAATATTGTACATCTGATAGCCAAATAAACTCTAATCAGCTCCATATTCTATAGCATATCTCCAGTACCTCCTATTCTATCCTTATCATTCAACCAACTATCCCTTAATTTTATCGCTAGTTGTCCAAACTTGGCCATTCTATTTGTTACCTCCTTATTCCTATCTTCCAGAAGCTTCTGAAGGATTTCCTTTCTATCTCTGCCATCCAAAGAGGATATACAAGGTTTTATGAGCCATTCCCGAATCTGCTCATAAATTTTACACTCTAGGATAAAATGACTCAGTGTCTCTATAGTCCCCTCACCACATACACATAACCGACTCTTGTAGAGGGTATTATTGTACCTTCCCAGCAACACCGCAGATGGCAACAAGTTCATGCGTAATAACATGAAAGCCCTTCTATTTTCAGGATACTCTAAATCATTTAAGTACAGCATAGGTAGCAATCTATTCAGGGAGTTTATTTTAATAAATCCTTTGGCCTTGTTTATATCATGTTGTCTTTCTATATCTAGGATCCATTGTTTAATCAAATTTTTTGCTTGGATCATATCCATTGACAGTAGATATTGTTGTGAGAATCCATAATACCCCAGCTTACGTTCCAGCATTTTCCGCCATGTTGGGACAAAGCAATCTTGCAATGTCAAATAGACTAGCCCTGAGGTATTATGATTCAGTTTTAGCCAATATGTTACAGCAGCTATCCGCAGCCTGGCCTCAACAGTTACTAGCCCAGCTTCCAACCTTATGGCTGAGTTTGATGCACATGTAGGAAGCTGTAATATAGCTCTTAGAAATTTTGATTGCTGTCTTTCCAAAACAATCAAGTTAGCTGGTATACTAAATGGGGCTCCATAGGTCATCTGTGCTAATGATTTCATCGTATAAAGTCGAATAGCAGCTGTGACATTTCTTCCTCCCCGCGTCCAGAAAAAATTTTGTATAGCTCCCATGCTTTTTTGGGCATTTGTTATTGCATGTTTTATATGTGCATTTCTCTTACCATTTGCTTGGAATATCAGACCCAAGTATTTGTAGTATTGTACTTGCTCAATACGTACCTCATTTAATTTCCAAATATACTTTTTAGGTCTTTTAGCAAATACCATTACCTTGGTTTTGTCATGGTTTACTTCTAATTGATTGTGATGAGAAAATTCAGCAAGAGCCCGCAGCATTCTTTTTAATCCATTTGGGGTTCTTGAGAGTAGTACTGCATCGTCGGCATATAATAAAATGGAAATGTGTTTATCTGCCAACTTAGGGGGATAAAAGTCCATATTATTTAGATTTTTTACTAAATCATTTATATAAAGATTAAATAACAAGGGCGCCAAAATGCAGCCCTGTTTAACCCCTTTTTCAGTTTTAACAGGTGTTCTAAGGTGTCGTTGGGGATTAACTCTAATTCTTACTGATGTATTATTATGTAAAGCTTGAATCAAGAATAATAAGCGCTTATCAATGTTAATATTAGCTAATTTTTTCCACAGTATGTTTCTTGAAAGAGAGTCAAAGAGCTTTAAAATCAATAAAAGCTGCATACAGAGACACCGAATTTTTAGAGGAGTATTTCATAATTAAGTGCTCCAGGATCATACTTTGGTCCAAGGTCAAATGGGCCTCTCTAAATCCAGCCTGTTCCTTAGCCATAAGGGACTCTTGGTCTATCCAATCTTTCAGTTTCCACTGAAAGTGTCTAGCATATAGTTTACTTATCACGTTAAGTAAACTTGTAGGCCTGTAGTTAGAGGGTTGGTCTTTGTTGCCTCTTTTATATATAGGGTTTATGATGGCAGTACCCCAATCCTTAGGAATTTCCCCGGTTTTATCAATGGCTGTAAATAAGGCTGCAATTACCGGAACCCACCAATCAAGATGTTTTTTTATTAATTCAGGTGTAATCAGATCAGTGCCAGGTGCTTTACCTAACTTCAGGGTTTGAATCAGGTGTTTTACTTCTGTGGTGCTCACTGGTGGCCATTGTGGCAGCTCTCCTATCTCTGGACTACCTTCTTCTTCCATATCTGACTTAGTATATTTAGTTTTGAAAAAAGATTCCCATGTTTCTGGCAATATATGTGCATTCAGTACTAAATGGGAGCTATTAGGGCAATCAGCAACAAGTCGCCAAAACAAGGAGGAATTTTTTAACCTGACAGCTTCACTTAATTGTCTCCATGCTCGCCCTATTGCTTCTTTTTTCTTTTTTCTTAGGAGAGATTTATACTGTGCCTTTTGTTGTTTCAAATCTGAGGATGTAAATTCCTCTGGTTTAGTTCTATAAGTAAGGTAGCTTTTCCTCAACTCTCTTTTGGCTTCTCTGCAGTCCCTATCAAACCAACTGGTCTCTCGATGACTATCCAGTCTAGTGCCAGCAGTATTCACTTCGTTGATTACCCTGTAAATATCCTGTGTTAAAAGTTCATACCCCTCCAAACACCTATCCACATTCACTTGGTCCAAAGCCTTTGTTAAGATTTCAGTCATGTGTTCTGAGCCTAAAAGTTCGGCTATTCTACTGTCTGTATTTTTGTTCCATCTAACCACTCTCACTCTATTTCTGCATCGTGTCAAAACTTCATTGTATTGAACATTGATACGTGGATTAAAACCCGGTATCTGAAAAAGCATATTGAGGGGCAGATGATCACTATCAAAAAATCCACCAACTTCAAATGAATGAATACATCCCACCATTTTTTCTGAAACTATGATATAATCCAAAAGGCTCATCCTTTCCCCAGACCAATACGTGAATTCAGCCGGGTGGTCATTTGGATAAGATCCGTTTAGTATACACAGACTCATTTTATTTACCACCTGAAATAACATATGACCAGCGTAGTTTATCTTACCATCTTTGGACTTCCTTTGGAGGGGAAGCAAGGCTTTTCCACCTTCAGAGGGGCATAACTTATATCTCTTATAAAAGCTACTATCATCTTGCCCAATTCTCGCATTGAAATCGCCTCCCACTATAAGAAATGCCTTCGGATATTTTATAATTATTTGCCATAAATAAGCTTCTAAATTCCTCCATTCAGTTTCTATTTGTTGTTTAGTTTTCAGTGGGGTATGATATACATTTATTATAACACAGGATATCTGCTCATGTTGCATTATTATCGCCACTGCTGATCGTAAATTAGAGGGTATAACATTAACTTTAACTTTTAATGCAGTGGAGATTAATATTCCTAGTCCCCCCTTAGCCCTACCATGATTAGATGGTTCAGCACTTATTCCATAGGCTTTGAAACCTTCTAAAGTTGGAGACTCGGTGATCCATGTCTCTTGCAACAATAAGATGTCATGCTTGCTTAGATACGTATGTACACAGTCATCCCGCACTCTACCTGCCCACCCCATGACATTCCAAGATATTAAGGATAAGGGTCAATTGTAATAGGATCTCCCTTGAGGCCAGCCATTGGCCTGTTCTTGCCACTCAGTATGCAGCCTCCTATAGCCCTGGTTGAATTTCTTATCCATCAATCCATTGTTGTTGTTTTCACGGTTGTTTATTTTCTTCCTTCCACCTGATCTCCCTCCTATGAACCCTACCCGTCTGTTTCTATTCCGATTCCCAATTATAACTGATATTGGCATACCCTCCTGAAGAGCCTTGTTCCCTTGTTGCTGTCTATGAGCCATGGGCTCTGTTGATATATCTGATACTATATCAGGGGAACTCTTCTCATGGGGGAATCCTGCTTTCCTAGTGGCTACCCTTTCTATTTCTAGGGCAGGTTGACTTAGATCATAATTTGTAGCTGGAACTAACGTTTCCACTTTATTAGAATTCTTTATATCCTCCCTTCTCTGAGTCTTGGGTAATTCCATTTTGTATTGGGGATTATTCTTGGTGTCATTTCTATCCTTCCTAACTGCAATCGCCTTTTTTGGCTGTTTTAGGGAAGGACTAGAGCAATCAGCTCCGTCCAGTAGTTTGAAAAGCGGGCCAAAATTGATACTCTTCCTTAAGATCCTACTCTTCCCACTTGGTAGAGTTACCTTCTTCCTACCACCCTTGTTATTTCTACCCCTATTTTTGCCCACCTTCCTTTTTGGCTCACTCTTACCAGAGGCCTTACTACCCATAATTTTTGCCGAGCCCAATGGCACTCCAATATCCTCTATAGATCTATTTAAGTTATCCTTTACTACACCGGGAGGTTGGTTATTGCCCTCTGCATCCTTCTTGGAGGGGTTTGGAGAAATATTGTCATGTTGTATAATACGCTTAGGATCCACACAAAGTAAAAGCTCTTCCAAGGAAAGGCCAGCGATTCTGTCTATTGTGTCTGGAGTTAGATTATAATACTTAGACTTATCAGGGGTTAAAACTGGACAATCTTCATTGTTATCTCTCTGCTGTGATTCACTGTTGGACAGGAACCGTTCCTTCTTCATCAAGTATCCTAGTAAAACTATCATTAGGTCTCTCATATCAAATAAAAGCTCCTGAATTCCCATCAAGTGGCTTATTTTATGAATGTTGGACTCTTCATTGGTGTTACATTGTGGCTCATTGATAGTCTTATAGCTGTTATTCTCTGGCATGGGATGTTGATGTACATCATCAATGACTTCTTTCGGTTCACAACCATTATCTTGATCATTACAACTTTTTGCTTCTTTATTCGGTTCAGGACCCAGGGTGGGAGGGTTGAATGGGGAATATACATCTGGCTGCACCCATCGCCCAAAGTCCACATCAATCTCCCCTGATATATAGCTGTTCTCTTGAATCTGAAGGTCATTTGCAATACACTCTGGTAAATCAATTACTGAACTTCTTAAGGACCTCTGATTGCCAAGCTCTTCCTGATCATTCTTTCGTGTACCGTATGTCCATGATTTAACAAAATCTGTGATTTTAGTCTGTTTCCATTGCTTCTTTGTTGGACCAGTGCTAGTTCCCACCATGGAGATAGGGTCCTCCTTTAAAGCAATACCCAGCAAGGGAGGAGATGATTTGACTCTGCCTGCAGTCTCATTTTCCTCTCCACACAAGGACAGATTCTTCTCATAGTCCTTGTTGTTTCTTTTAAGTTCACAGAGCAGGGTAATGATGACCGGGAGAGCATTTTGTAGTGATTGCAGTACCGGAGACATTAAGGTAAAGTCTGCAAGCTCCTCATTTCTTAAGGCTATAGGCACCACATTTGCTTCACAATCCAACATCATGTTAAGATTAATCACCACGCGTTCTATGTAAGAGGTAGCAAGACTTCCGTGCTGCAGCTTCTCATCTAAATCAATCCACTTCTCTGTCTTACTTAACCAATGACTCTGGAATGTTACTTCCTCCCTTTTATCCTTATCTCCAAGTCCTTCTCCACTCCTCTTCTCATCATTTGAAGATGAGGTATGGTCACTTAAATGGCAGAGGTTATCCATGTGAACTCCACTTCATGAAAGTTTAGTCAGCCCTTTTTTAGAATATCTGACTAAGGTGCAGATGTCTCAGAAGAGTTTCAGAAGAAGAATCCACACTTTCCACCACCCAGTATTTTTATACTGAGACGTAGCTTGGTGACATTTAGAGGAAAAGATATTTAATATGGGATGTCTTAACCATCATCATCATCACTTGATCTTCTACACCTCGCTGCTTTATAAGCAGCTCAGAGCTATAAATGATTATCAAGAAGTAAGAACCACTCTATTGAATTCAACTTATTTCCTTCTCAGTATTCTTGGTCGTTCAGTGCTTTTGCCTCTTATCCCCAGTACTGCATTCTAAGACAGCCCATGACCATGACAAGAACCTATCAATGATACATCTTTCCATAAACCCAAGCCCAACAGCAATTTTAGAATGAAATCACATCATGACTAATTAGCAAGCTGATGCCACTAAAATCTCATATAATGGCTGATGTAGCCTCGTAAAAAGCTGGCTGCTTGTTGCCTCAGAACAGCACATGGTGAACTGTGTTGTCACAGTTCCGAAACTCTTCTGCCCCCATGCTTATTCTCCCTTATGGCACAAATAACAAGCTGTGTGTATGCTTTACCACTACAGCTAGAAAATCATTGAAACCACCATCATATTATAATGAACAGGAATGTGCAGGACCTCAGTATAAAGTTTTGAGTCTTATTGGAGCACTTTTTCCTTCTTTCAAGGATCCTTGGCTATGGTTCAATAGAGCAGGAACTGCTCAAAGTTCTGCGTCAGAAATTTGCTGTCCTTGTATACCATTGGCAAATTCAAGATGTGCAGAGTCAACCTGAGGAATTTTACTAGCCACATTGAGATTCTGTTTGTTTGCCTTTCCTCAAAACTCCTCAGATATTTCATCCCAACAAGAACTGTCTAACTTGCCTCAACATTTTGCTTTAGGACAAATTCAGTCAATGCTGTAATAATGGTAGAACAACTGGGGCATTGCCCCAGGGCACAACAAAAATGTAAAGGTTATCAAAATCTAGATGTGAATATGCTGATGAGTGTTAGGGAAATAAATGGCAATGCCTCCTGGCCTTTTAAAGGAAAGCATAAAGTTTTTGTTTCTTTGGTGGACACCATACAGTGGTATCTTGACTTACAAACTTAATTGGTACCGGAACTCCCATTGTAACTTGAAATTGTCGTAAGTCGAAGCACCATTTCCCATTGAAATGCCTTGAAATGCAATTAATCCGTTCCAGCTGAAGAAAAAATAACCAAAAAAATCACTGCAAGACTCCTCAGAAACACGATTAATCCTTTATGGCCAAAAGGGAGGGGGGAAATTAAAAAAGCAATCAAGTGTGCAAGAAATGCAAAGCAAAAAGCAAGCAGAGCACATCAGAAATGCAAAGAAAGCAAAGCAAAAAGCAAGAGAAACATTGAAGACCCAATGGAAATGCAAAGAAAGCAAAGCAAAAAGCAAGGGAAGCATGCAAGACCCATCAGAAATAAGGGGGAAAAACCCAAAAACAAACAAACACCCAAGACCCATCGGAAATGGGGGGAAGCCCAAAAAAGCAACCAACCCCCCCAGACCCATCAGAAATGGGGGGAAAAGCAAAAAAACCAAATAAACCCCAAAGTCCCATCGGAAATGGGAAAAAACTCCAAAAAGCAACCAAACCACTCCCAGGATCCATCAAAAATGGGGGGAGGATGGACCAAAAAGCAACCAAGCCCCCAAGACCCATCAGAAATGGGGGGGGGGAAGCAAAAAAACAAATAAACCCCAAAGTCCCATCGGAAATGGGAAAAAACTCCAAAAAGCAACCAACCCCCCCCCAGGATCCATCGAAAATGGGGGGGACGGACCAAAAAGCAACCAAGCCCCCAAGACGCATCAGAAATGGGGGGAAATCAACCAACAAACAAACCCCCAAGACCCATCACAGCACAGAAACATAACCCCCCAGCCCAAAACCCACACTGCAAAACCCACCCAGAACAGTTTTTAAAAAGCAGAAAGGAGCACCTTACCTTGCCAGACAGTCCAAAGCCTCCTCCAATTGCTGCCTCTCTAACTGCTGGAGTGAAAGAGCTACAAAGAAGCAGCCTCTTCACCACAAACAGTTAGAAATTTGAATTTCCTGCCTTTTTCCCCTGCCTTTTTGTGTTCGCAACTGGAAGCTCCAGCCGCAAGTTGAGGCAAAATTTTGCGACCAGAGCTGGTCGTAACTCAAAATGGTTGTATGTTGGGACGTTCGTAATTTGAGGTACCACTGTATTCTCTTCCTACTTTTTCACTGAGTGTGTGCACTTTTGCCTCAGGATAAAGCAGATAGGAGATGAGAGCAAAATGGTAAATTTTGACTCTGAATTTAGGAACTCTACCGAGCAACAGCATATTTAATCCAAAAGAACTTCCAGTTTCAGTTTTTCTCATTTTCACATGTTAGTTTTGTACTCTTGTTTGTTGTTCAGTTATTAAGTTGTATCTGACTCTTTGTGACCCCATTGACCAGAGCATGCCAGGTCCTCCTGTCTTCCACTGCCTCCCGGAGTTGGATCAAATTCATGTTGGTAGCTTCGATGACACTGTCCAACCATCTCATCTTCTGTCGTCCCCTTCTTCTCTTGAGCTCACTCTTTTGCAACACCAGGGTCTTTTCCAGGGAGTCTTCTCAGGTGATGCCCAGAATATTCAGGATCTGTCCTTCCAGTGAGCACTCAGAGTTGATTTCCTTCAAAATGGATAGGTTTGTACTCTTTGCAGTCCAGGGGGCTCTCAAGAGTCTCCTCCAGCACCACAATTCTTTGGCGGTCCAGCTCTCACTTCCATACATCGCTACTGGAAAAACCATAGCTTTGACTATGCAGACTTTTGTCGGCAAGGTGATGTCTCTGCTTTTTAAGATGCTGTCCTGGTTTGTCATCACTTTCCTCCCAAGAAGCAGGCGTCTTTTAATTTCGGGGCTGCTGTCACCATCTGCAGTGATCATGGAGCACAAGAAAGTAAAATCTGTCACTGCCTCCATATCTTCCCCTTCCATTTGCCAAGAGGTGATGGGACCAGTGGCCATGATCATAGTTTTGTAGTTCTGTAGTCTAGGGATCTAATGTCTCATTCTTGGCAGTTTTGCAGGTCTTGCTGCATTAAAACTCCCTACCAAGAAATCCACTACATTGTTACGACTTCCTAGCTCCTTATGAAAGTGAGCCCTTGGTGTTGTTTTCCCATTTTTGTTTGCTTGTTTGTTTATATTTTACTTATTGTTCTCTGCTTCTCCAGTTTTTGGCTAAGATCCAGTGCAGTGTTGTTCTGCACAGCTCAATACCTTTCCAGTTAATCCTATGCAGGAAGTATGGTGTTCTACTGTATGTACAAATTGTAACAACACTGTGCAATTGTGCATTTCTTTTTTGGGGGGAATGGCTACATAATGCCCAAGAAATCCTGGACATTATTTCTCAAGAATAAAATCTTGTACAGATAAATTTTGCTCTGAGGAAAAAAGAGTGACCCCCCCTCCATTTTTGCCCCAAAGCAAGTAACTGTTATCCGCTTCAGTGCTTTAGTCTGCACATTCTTTTTCATTTGCTTTGTCTAATATTTCAGATTCCTTCTTATATTTCTCTCTCTCTCCAAGTTTATCTTCAAGATATAGTTTATAAAAAATAAGAAGGGGAGAGTTGCATCTGTGGCCCTGACCTGCTTTTTATAATGCTTTATTCCTGTCCTGAAATATTAAAACATACTAAAGAGCAAAATGTTCACCTGCTTAATACTGTTCATCAACTTCTTAATGCATAGTTTTCAATGTTGATAAAATATTCTTTTTCATGCTTGTCTTTCTTTCCTCCTGGCCACTGTGTAATTGTAGTTCTAACTGTGATAATGATTTGGGGCCTTTTAAACATTTTTAAAAACATTTCTCAGCTATATGCCCTCAACTACACAGTTCTTTTTTACAGCTAAGCAAAAATAAGAAACGTGAAGCAGAAGACCAAGAACTAAATCCAGTTGTTAGTCCCAAGTATAATAGACTCCATGGCCAAAATCCTGCTTAGCATATTAGTAAACCAAAACTAGAATAGGTCCAATGTATAGAGGAGCTGACTCACCAAATCCTTACTGAGTCAATGAGCCTACTCTAGTGCAACTGAGTACTCTAAGCAGCAGGTTTTCAGCCCCAAATCAACAGGAACTTGAAAAGTCAACATTTATTAAGTCTCATTGATTTGATATGTCTATTTTACTTCAAACTAAGAATGAATTTAGGCCATAATAATCTTGAAGACAAGATCACAGCCTAAAGTCTACCTCTCGTGATAACAATTCTGTCTTTGAGATTTATTCAATGCATTTGTCTCCAGAAGTAAAACTATTCAAAACAATAAAAACAATTGCCAGTCTGTTGCTATGAAAAGTATCAGTTTGATTATTGTAGCTTTACCACCAGGAATGAAGATCAGTGCTTTGTGATTGATCAACTGACTGATTGATTCATATTTCAGAGTAATATGTTTGACTTTGGCTACTATGCACCTTGCTATGAGCACAACTTGCTACTTTGCCTTAGGCAGCAGAATGCCTGTGGTCAGCCCTTACTGCATTTTGCTCCTTAGATTAACAGTCTAAAAGCCTGACACTGAAAAAAGCGACATTGGATTACAATCTGGTGAATCTGGTGAATTTTGCGTAAAACAGGTTGTTCTTGTACCTGGAAGTCATTAGGGAACCTGTTGCAGTCAAAGCTTATGCTGATTTGAGATATAAGAGCTGGCAGGAAAAAAATCAGAACACACCAGGAATAGCGTTACCTTCTCATTGCTGTCTCTGCATGTCCTACCCTTCCATATGAACATACATATATGTTTGGATATAAACTAGAACTAGAAAAAAGTGTGACTGCAGTTAATCTCTTCTTATTTTTAAAATAGGATCAAAATAGTGATTCCCAACTTTGGGTCTCCATATGTTCTTGAACTAAAACTCCCAGAAGCCTTGACCACAAGCTGTGCTGGCCAGGATTTCTGGGATTTATAATCCAAGAACAACTCATGGTTGGGATTCACTAGAATTTAAAAAAATAGATACAGTTGGCTGGTGGTAGTTAGGTCTGGAACAATGTTTGGTGAGGAGGGTGATTTGAAATGTGTTTCAGCTCTAGAAAGGGTCTTTATGCCCTCATACTGCAACTTGGCCATCCCATGATCCCTCTTAAATTATGTTTTTGTCATCATCATCATCATTGTTGTTACGTGCTGTCAAGTCCACCTCTGACTTACGGCAACACTATGAACAAGCTATCTCCAAATGTCCTGTCTTGATCTGTTGTGCTCAGCTCTTGTAAATGCAAGGCTGTGGATCCTTTCAGGAGTTAATCCATTTTGTATTTGATCTTCCTCTTTTCCTGCTACCTTTCCCGCTATTATTGTCTTTTCCAGAGAATCCTGCCTTCTCGTGATGTGCCCAAAGTAGGACAGCTTCAGTTTCAAGAATTTTGACTCCAGAGATATTTCAGGCTTGATTGATCTAAGACCCAATTATTTGTCTTTATTTATTGTCTCAAATTTTGAAACATGATTTTAACATGATTTAATTTTTGCTTGCAACTTAAGTTTTGCTTTTATATGCTTTGGAATATGTGGAAGTTGAATCATGTCAACTAAACTTCTTTCTGATTAGATTGAAATGTTTTACAATTCATCCAAGTAGCTTCTTCAGTCTGAGGAGAATTGGTAGGAGATCCTTGATATATCCCACATTGGCTTCACTTTCCTCTGGTATGAATAGGCTTTGTCCTTGACCAGATAACGTACTTCACCTGGCAAAATGGAATAAAATTGTTCTAAACCAACCACATTTTTCATTTGATCTAGAGAAGTGACATTTCCACGTTCCATCCATTTGTCCAAACATTGAATCAATTTAGCCCCCACTTGGGCATAATATTCTTCAGGCTTTTTGGTAAGGGAATGAAATTTTCTTCTCAGGTGTTCTGCATTCATGCCAAATCTAGAATACAGTGGTGCTTCGAAAGACGAGCGCCCCGTTTAACGACGAAATTGTATTATGACTAACTTTTAGCGATAGCAAAAACGATTGCTTTACGATGGTTTCAATGGGGAAATTTCACTTTGCGATGATCGGTTCCCTGCTTTGTGAACCGATTCTCGCAAAATGACGATTTTCGACCAGCTGATCGGTGGTTTCAAAATGGCCGCCGGGTTAAAAAAATGGCTCCCTGCTCTTTTCTGCTCCAATGGCTTCGCTATGGAGGATCTTCACTGGACGGTGAGTTTCAAACCCATAGGAACGCATTAATCAGGTTTTAATGCATTTCTATGGGCTTTTTAATTTCACATTATGATGTTTTCATTCTACAGCAATTTCGCTGGAACGAATTAACATCGTAATGCGAGGCACCACTGTGTACTATTTTTCTATATGCCTCAAAATCTTTAGCTTGCTCCAGAGACATCTGAGAATAAAGCTCAGCTAAATCTCCACTTATTTGTGATCTCAAAACTATCATCCTTTCATCATCCTTAATCTCAAAGTCCCAGCACACTCTCTCAAATGATATCAGAAAAGATTCAGGGCAATCTCCTTTCCTATATTGGTGAAATTTCTTTGAGATATTTGTCTCACTAGAATTGTTGATATTATTATTATTAGCTGCTATTTCCAATTGTTTAATCTGTATTTGAAATTCCATTTCTCTTTGTCTTAATTACAGCTCCCATTCTCTTAATTTCATTTGTCTGGCCTCAGCCTTCTCCCTAGCTCTATCTTCAGCCCTTTCCTTCTCCAATTCTAATTGGTTTTTCATTGCTAGCTCCTTCGGTTTAAATTCTTGTTCTAGTTTCCCTTTTTCAAAATCTTGGGAGCTTTGAACACCTTGTTTTTCTAAGGCACTTCATCAGTCTCCTCCTGTTCCACTGGAGCTAGAGAGTCTCCATTTCCCTCCACTTCCTGAGGTAAACTTTGCCTCCTGACTCCTTTTTTTTGGCTATGTTTGGGTGGTATGTTTAAGTCTGAGTGAATTAGTCTTTAATGTCTGTACTGCTGGACATTATTCTGTACTGCTGGACCTATTCTGTCTTTCTGCTGTTAATTCCAGTAACTACGTTGTTGTCCTTCACTCAGCAGCTCTCTCTGGCTGTTCTCCACCCAACAACCATTTAGTTACTGTGTCTCTCTGTCTGAGCTATTCTTGCTCTCAGACACCAAAATAATTTTATTCTCAAGCCTCTGCTTTTATTTTCCTATCACCTCAGATCTGCACTGAACCAGGCTTCTGCTCTTATCCAACACTGCTCCCTTATCTCTCAGAATCTTGGATTTCAAGCTAACCCACTGGATCTCTCAAATCGTGAGGTAAATAAAAAATAATAATTTTTCCTTTGGAGTCAGTTCCCTATCTTTCCTTCCCCCAGATCTGGGTTCAGAAGCACCGCCACTAGGCTTTTCCACAAAAGCTCTAGCAGGTCACTCACTTCTTTACCACAGACCTCTGACTAAAATGTACCCATGACTCCAGAAAATTTACTTTTAAACTTTGGCTTTACTGGATTATTTTGTATCCTGCTGCTGGACACCAATTGTGATGTTTACTCCATGGCCCCTGTTTGTTTCACCAAACATGGAGCCCACGAAGGTATCTCAACACACCCTTTAACACACTGCCACACAGTTTTTTTGGGTTTTTTTTTATTTTGGTTTATGGAATGTAGAAGCAATTAGGCAAATAAATATTGTAAAGTAGGCAAACTGACGTTTCCTGAATGAATTTTCAACCTGAGAAGAATAAACTGTATATGCCAAGAGGATCTAAAGAAATCTTACTTTACCATGGCTGCAAAAATGGTTCATTTTCATCTTCAGGAGAGAGATGAAATATTTAAACAATGAAACAATTTATACCTTGATGCCCAAGCAAACATTGATATGATTGATAAGATTATCTGACCTCACACTAAGAAATTAACCCTCTCAAGGGTAAATGTCAGCTGTGACAGAACCCCCATAGGCTCACACTAATCTTATAAAATATCTTATAGTTCTCTGAGGGGTTTATTCAAGTATCATGCATTTTGCCTTGGCATTTTTGTAACAAAAAGCCATAGCATGTGTAAGTACAATTTTTATGATAAAGTGGACCCCAGACTTTTTAAATTCTTGCTTTCTTTCAGGATCTGCAGCACTCAGCACTTTAATGTATAATCTTTCTTTCTTTTTCCTTAATAAAAATGAGTCTGCTAGGAAATTGTGCTAAATTGTAAAGTTTCCAGCAACCTTAATTAGCAAAGTGTGCAATAATAAAGAACATCTTTTTCAGATCAAAGTGTTTCCTGTTCTTTCCAATTAGTCGGACAGTTATAAATAATACTAACTCTATGGTTGTGCTATACCTAACGAAGCTGTGTGATGCTGGGCTGTCCTGGGGACTCTACCATGTAAATGACTTACTAGATCATATATGCTGTGTAGTTTCAGCATTCTTATTGCTGACAAAGCCTTACCTCACTGCAAGGTTTCTATTGCCAAGTATAATAAAACATACTGAGCTTCAGCCAATTCATTTGATCCAGTAAAATCATGATTAAAACAGGAAATAGCTTCTGGTAAGGACATATTTTCAAGCATACAACCCATCATAATGAAGAATGAACAGCTTATAGGACATGATAGCTAGAATAAAATGCAAACTTCTTACAAAATGCCAACAATTCACAGAAGAGGCACTTTGTAAGAATACTAAAATTCCTCCTGAAAGTCTCATCGGTAAATTACAATTATGAATATATAAATTGTTACTGAGTATTTACTGCATATTGATTGTCTTAATTATGATACTGGGCAATATTTGATTTAGAGTTGTTGTTTTGCAACCATGATAATTAGTATACAATAGTTTTAATGCTTGTATTTACTGATGCTCATGCAATATCATTTACTTTCCATTCTTCTCCCATGATTTTCTGCATTCAGCAGATACTGTGACTTATAACCCAATCCTGAGTGTATCTACTTAGAAGTGCATTCCACTGAGTTCAGTATCGCTTACTCTATCCAGTTTTAGAATGGTTTTAGATGTAACAGAACCTTGTCTTCAGAGACCAACAGTCTTCCATCTGCAACGCCATGTGTGGATTGTCCAGTTTTGGTGCTTATTTATGTAGTAGGTAAAGGTAAAGGTTCCCCTTGACATTTAGTCCTGTTGTGTCCGACTCTAGAGTATGGTGCTCATCCCTGTCTCCAAGCCATAAAGCCAGCGTTTGTCCAAAGACAGTTTCCGTGGTCACATGGCCAGCGTGACTAGACACGGAATGCCATTACCTTCCCACTGTAGTGATACCTATTTATCTACTTGCATTTGCATGCTTTCGAACTGCTAGGTTGACAGGAGCTGGGACAAGCAACAGGAGCTCACTCCGTTGCATGGATTCAATCTTACGACTTCTGGTCTTCTGACCTTGTAGCACAGAGGCTTCTGCGGTTTAACCCGCAGCACCACCACGTCCCTAATCTTGAGGTTACCTGTGTTTTAAAGCACAATAATTAATTTTAGTCTATTTACCAATTGTCTGTAGCCTGCACTATCACTTCAGTCACAAGGTAGCATAATTTTGTAATCAAGACATAGCTGTTATTCAGTATAATGCCTCCTATTAGCAGATCAGCTTTCATAAGAAAGCAACTTACAAAAAAGAAGCAAATAGCAAAAACTGTAGCAAAGGTAACAGAGAACATAATGCCATCGGCACATCAACTCCCTCTGATATCTGGGCATCACCACAGCACTTGTTATAGCTTCCTCCCTGCATTCTGTTCCTTCCGTTCTCATGCCCTTCCACTTCTTTCTTTTTACATTTTCTTTACTTGTCTCCATGTTTTGAGGCCTTCTTACAATAACTTGAGCTATTTTCACTCCCCTTTTCTCTTATCCTAAAACTCTTTGCCTTTTCAGCACTTCTCTCCCTCTTCTTGTCTTTTCTCTTTTCTTTTTACCTCTTCATAATACATTTGCCTCTAAAAGTTACCAGGGATAATTTGTTTAAGTCGACAAATATGGCTGGTTTATTTTTATACTAGGAGAGGATCTGGCTCCATGTGCATTAAAAACCTGACAACCTTTCTTTCCTCAGCATCTTTCTCTCCTCTCCTTTTCCTCTTCTTTTTTCTTTCTCATGAATATGATCTAAAAACAAAAATGAACACCCCAGGGTGCCATTTGTATCCATGCCATGCCAAGTTTCCAGTGTCTAGGTTTCATAGTCTTGGGGCTATGCAGGAGACACAGGGCCTCATTAGACAAGCATATCTGGAAGTCGTGCATCCTTAGGGGAACAGATGTTTATTTGAACATGAGCTTGCCTCAGTCCTCATTTGACAAATCAGCTTGGTTGCTATGCTTTGTTCCGCTTTGCTTTGCTTTGTAATGCATCAGTTGGAAAATTGCATGCCTCTGTATCTCTTTTTCCTTTGGCTTGTCTGATGTCTCAGGCATGCACTGCTAAAAAGGTTTGTATGCTTGTAGGCATAACATTGTAGTCACTGAAATACATGTCTACTTTAACATGTGGTCTCATGAGTGAGACATATTTATATATATATTTATATTTTAATCATTTTATCTTTTATTGTATTTTAAATAAATTTTAATTGTTGTAAGCCTCCCAGAGATCTTTGGGTAGAGTGGGCGGCATATAAGTTAAATAAATAAATAAATAAATAAATAAATAAATAAATAAATAAATAAATAAATAAATAAATAAATAAATATAGGCAGGGACACATTAATGCTTTATTATTATGAACTGTTCGTCTTACCTTTGAAAGGTAAAGCCCATCCAACTGAACTGATTCAGCATTCCTGCTGCACATAGAATTTTACTGGCCTATGCGGTACATTTGCTTCCACTGCGGTATTGGGTATTTTGATCAGCATCTAGGATTGAGGGATACTTTTAAAATATTCTTTACCCCAAGTCATAGAAATCCCATTTGATCTGTCTTAAATTGCCAGATCCCATTCTCTGATTCACCTAATTCCCCCTAGGCCCCTTTCCACTTGTCAAAATGTAACCTTTTGTTCTGTCCACTGATTTATCCCTTGTTCAGTCCTCAGACAAGCAACCCTAATTGGAAAGGGGAAAACACAACCCTGAGAACAACAGAAAAAGGCTATAAAGAATAGCAAAACAACAAAGAGACCAATGACACCTTAAAGACTAACTTTACAACACAAAGGCTTTGTGGACTTTGGTTGTCATTAAGATGTCACAGGATGGTTTATGGTCTTTGCTGCAGTAGAATAACACAGCCACTCCCTTGAAGATTGTTATAAAGTGTAGAAGTGGACTGTGTGTCTTCTATGCCATCAAGGACTTTCAAGGTAAGTAAGCTATCTAAGGAGTGGTTTTACCACTTCTGTATCACCAGTCAGTTTCCATGGCTAAGCGGGGATTTGAACCCCATTCTCCAGAATCCTAGCCAATCACTACCCACCACACCACACTGGGAAGTACACTAGATGCTAGAAAAAGAAAGTTGCTAAGACAAAATAGATGCCAACCATGTGTGGATGATCCTTCTTTCTATTGGATCCAGTGACTACAAACACAACTTGTAAAATAGCTTTTCTGAATGGGGCATTTGTACAGCCTCATTCAGACCCCCTTTCAACACAGTTTTGAAAGAGTCAGGGATTGACAGGATTTGCCTCCAAACTGCTGTGTACCATTAAATCTGTTCAGCATAGAGTGTTTTGGCTGTGGCAACTGATTTCCAGCAGAGGATAGAGGATAGAGATAGATAGCTGACTTCCAGCAGAGAATAGAAAATGGGTGTATCTGCAATTGTGCCTTGGCCAATACAACAGGCACTTTTTCCCAAATGAGGAGAAGAAAAAGGTGAAGAGACATCCATCCTCAGTAACAGCTGAACATGTGTCATCTCTCAAAGCAGCAAATGGCAGCGAACAAGTGAGCATGCATGCATCTTAGAATGATTTCTTGCAAATTCCATTTTCTATGCATGCACAGCAAGACATTTCTCTTGCTTCTCTTCCCCTCCCTTCTGATTTGGCTGTTGATGAGGGCAGCTGAGTGAACCGTTTTCAAGACTGTCCCTAGTTCATGCCTTCAGGGAAGTTCCATAGCACCAAACACCTCCCTCTGGTAGAAACCAGCACAATAATAATAATAAATCAAGAGTTTGAGAAGGGTAAAAAAGGTCCACCAGCCTACAGGAAAGAGTGGTCCAAATGAGATAAGAGGAACATCATTTGGATGCTGGGGAGTTTCTGTTAAGATCAGTGCTTAATGCAGAACTTTGAGGGATACAAATCCTCCACCCAAAAAAGTCTAAAGTTCAGTGAATGGCTTCTCCTCCTTTTCTGAATTTGCCTAAGGGCAGGGCTGGCCCTGTTTTTTCTTCTTCTTTCAATAATAAATTATAAGCTTGTATTGGTGTATTTATACTTCCTCCAATACCTCAAAAAGGCAATTACATTAATAGGCTGGAATTATGCATTATTAATCAGTTCATCAGTTGTTGAAAAAGCAGCTGAATGTTATGAATAATGTCCAAAATGCCAGCAATTATTAAAATAAAGTATACTTTAAGCCCTTTTCAGTCATGCTGTAAGTATATTATCCAGACATGATGGCATGAAAATTTGAAAATCTGAAGACACTGCTGTTTCAAGAGTAACTTCTCCACATGAACCAGGATCCTGATTTTGGAGGGATTCTGTGGATGAAGAATATGTGAGAGAGTGAAAAGAAGGAAGTGCTGTTTGCAGTGATGTGGTTTGAGCAAAGACATAATGTGGGGCTTGAGGAGCACATTTGGGAGCAAAGAGGTAAGAGCATTTATATGAGTGAGGAAAAAGCATGCTTAATATTTAGTTCATAGATCTGTAGTTCACATTTCTTACATAATATCGCTGTAATTGCATGCTGTTATCCTGAAGCTGAGGCTCCAATACTTTGGCCATCTCATGAGAAGAGAATACTCCCTGGAAAAGACCCTGATGTTAAGAAAGTGTGAAGGCAAGAGGAGAAGGGGACAACAGATGATGAGATGGTTGGACAGTGTCATCAAAGCTACCAACATGAATTTGACAAAACTCCAGGAGGCAGTGGAAGACAGGAGGGCCTGCCGTGCTCTGGTCCATGGGGTCACAAAGAGTCGGACACGACTAAATGACTAAATAACAACAACAACAACAATGTTGATTCTGAATTCTCAGAGTTTCCTAGGTAGAGAATACAGTGGTGCCTCAATTTACGGCCATAATCTGTTTCGGAATGATGGTCGTAACTCAGAATGTTCGTAAATCAAAGCACCATTTCCCATAGGAGTGCATTGAAATGCAATTAATCTGTTCCAGCCAAAGGAAAAAATCACCAAAAAAATCACTGCAAGACTCATTGGAAACACAATTAATCCCTTCCAGCCAAAGGGGGTGGGGGGAAGAAAAGCAAGGGAAGCATGTAGGACCCATTGCAAAAGCACAGAAAATGGAGCAGACTGGAAATGCACAGAGAACAAAGGGACAAGGTCAAAAATGCACAGAAAGCAAAGGGAGCAGATCAGAAATTCAAAGAGAATAAAGCAAAAAGCAACAGAAGCATGCAAAATAAAATGAAAATGGGGGGGATCCCAAAAGCACCCAAACCCCCAAGACCTATCGGAAATGGGGGGGACCAAAATACAAACAAACCCCCCAAGACCCATCAGAGATGGGAAAAAACACTTCAACAAGCAACCACCACCCCCATCAGAAATGGGAAAAAACACAAAAAACATACAACCCCCCAAGATCCATCACAGCACAGAAACATAACCCCCCCAGCTGAAAACATGCTGCAAAAATACCAAGGGCAGTCTTTAAAAAGCATAAAGAAGCACCATACCTTAGCAGGCAGCCTCCTCAGATCGCACACTCTCTAAGTGCTGGGGTGAAAGAGCTACAAAGAAGCAGCTTCGTCAGCACCTACAATTAGCAATTTGAATTTCCCGCCTTCTTCCCCTGCCTTTTTCTGTTCATAAGTGGAAGCTCTGGTCACAAGTAGAAGCAAAATTTTGCGACCGGAGCTGTTCTTAAGTTGAATTGGTTGTAAGTAGGGACGGTCGTAAGTTGAGGCACCACTGTACTCAGAAGTGGTTTTCACTTTCTTCTGGGGGCGCCCTGAGAATGGGCAGATAGCTGAAGTCTATACAGGATGGCTCTTCTCCCAGGAGGCACAGTGAGGAATCAGAGAGAGAGAGAGAGCGATGCTGTGAAGGTTCATTATTCACCTCCACCTTTTGCTCAAAGAAGACAGGAGTCATTTTTAAACCAAAATCCAAACTGGTGTTTATTTCTTTAGTCAATGGTAAAACTTCTCTTAACGATTCATTCTGTAACTTCTCTTGCAACACCAATGGGGCTTGCAAGGGCAACCAAAGTTCAGAATCAAAAGGGTTCAGTGATTTAACATCCCAGGGTCCTGAAAAAAACGGGTCATCACTGGGAACATCAGCTTCTGTTTCTTCGTCTCTCAGTAATGGTAAGGTTTCTTTATCCCTGTCCTCTCTCCATACCGGGTCTCTTTCTCCCGCAAGTTGTCCCCACAGCCTCGGAGGTACATCATCCTCCACGCCCCCTCTGCACGCCATGCCCGACGTTCCTCTGCTTCCCGAGCCACTGCCTATTTCTCCTCTCTCAGCCGTCTCCTCCAATCTCTCGCCTTCGACTCACCCCAGTAAGACGGGCGCTGGGGAAGCGCCCTCCTATGGCGATAGTCTCCCTCCTCTCTGGGTACCTTTATCCTTTCCCATTTCCCAGTCTTCAATCCAGATGAGTTCCCAACCCTCTGATATGTTGTTGTGTGCCCTATTTATAATCCCCATTCCCGCCTCCGCTACAGACCTCCCCTGCTCCTCTCTTCCCGCCAATTCTTGTTCCATTTGTGTTGCCACCGTTAGACCCCATAGATTTATTTCCAGCTCCCGGGTATCTATTCCCTGGTGTACCTTCCTTGGAGGGGTTGGCGGTGGAGTAGTCTGCACCTCCTTAGATGTCTTACTTGGGGACGGCACTCCAACGAGAGCCTCTATGCTCTCGCCCTGCTTATCACAGATGCAAACACAAACAAAAGGGAAAAAATCCAGTCCTATTTATCCCACTGAAATTAGCATATAATGCTACCACCTGCAGTCACTTTTTCTTCCTTTTTCAGTTGTTGTTTTTGAAGTAGTCAGCTAATTTGAAATACTGCTGATCTTATTATGAATCCCTAGTGCTTTCCTATTCTCTTGAGGCCACAGATTCTCACCACCACCTTAATATACAAACACTAGGAAGACAGCAAGGCACAACACATTAAAAACAGCAGTGGAAACATTCATTATAAGTCATTGTGCTAATGGTCGGGGTACTTTAGGATTAAAAGTTTAATTATATTTGAATGGAAGCATGGAAGGAAGCTAATTAGTGGCATCCTGCTTCGAAGATGCTACATTCAGTCTCTGCAAACATCACTAATGGCTAATGATAGAGACATCATCAAGAAGTTCACAGCAGAGGCTGCAAGACAAAAAATATAAAGCAGAACATTCATCATGAGGAAAAACTAGTCTTCCAAGATGTAGTGATTTACCACTTAAGGTACTGAATTAGAAGCTACGAAATGAAACACAAACACATAGTTAAAAATAAGTGCATGCTCAGACTAGAAGTCAAGCAGTACTGAACTTCTCTTTTTCTCATTTACACTTCTAAAGTAATGAACATTTTAGAAGCATATTATGAAACAAATCATAATTACCATGTTTCATAGAGGTTTCAACATGACATAAAATAGCAGATTGACCTATATTTTATTATTCTTAACAGGCAATTTTAAGGGGCCTGGATGGAAATACTTGTGGAGCACTGGGTCCATCCATATTATACCTTCTCCTCACCTAATAAGCTATGCTATTGAGTGTATAGGTATATACTCCACATAGGGGACCATCTGCCTATGTCCTGGACTTCAGAAGAGGCTACTGCCCAGGGCTGAACTGATTTCACTTCAACTTTACCATTTGTGTGACTATACCACAGAGCAGCTCCCCCGCCCCCTAATAAAAAGTAGCTCACAGGTCCCTGACGGCTGAGTTTGCCTCCCTTCCTTGAACAAGGAGCCAACCCAAAATGGCTCGGTGACAAGCAGCAACTAGCCAGACTCTGGTAGCTAGTGGGCAGTACTCCAGAGCATCCCTTAGGCCTTGGTCAACATAACCAAGCAGCTGGGTCACTGCAGCACCTAGCAGCTCTGGCGACATCCCAGCTTCACCCTGTGGGACTGTCCAGTCAGGTTCAGCAGATGGGAAGCCAACTCCAAAACACCAGATTGTCCCATGTTTTATTAATCCTGAATATCAGAAATAGAGTCCATTTTGATAGGAACAAATTAATTGACTTCCTCTTAATATTCTAGATTAAGTCAACAGGTGCTTATTTATCTCAGGTGTTGTTTTCTGTGAGTGTCATTCTTCTGTACACTTAATTCATTTAAAAATGAGCTATACATTTCCTTCTATGGGAAGGAAATCAAAATTTCAATACCCTTGTGTTTGGATTTGGTTGAATTCCAAAATGGACTAGACTTTGGGAGGTGTCAGAACTGAAGTGAGCTCAGAATGGATCACATCCATTCCCCATCCCTATCCAAATGGACCAAAATTATATCTCACCCCCTCAAAACAAGGGGAAAATTTAAAAAATGAAATTGATATTACAATTAAGAGACCCAAATAACGGATCTGTAAAAAATTGACATATTTCTCCATAGGTTTTCTCTCAGGGAAAAACTTCAGGAATGGAAGGAGGAGGACATTTTATGAGTGCTCTAGCTGCTAATTAGAATTATTTTATCAAGATTATCGAATCCCAGGAGATTAACTGCATTGTGCATTCCTATTTGTGGATAGTGAAAGCAATAATAGAGGCGGACTAGAAGGAGTAAGGGCCAGACCCGTTACTCACTTCAACAACTACTACAAAGGTGGCTCCTCGCCTCTGGAATAACCTTCCTCTGGTTATTCATGCGGCCCCTACGCTAGGCACTTTTAAGAGTCAACTAAAAACATGGTTGTATGTTCAGGCCTTCCCTCCTGTCAATATTTAATTCTTTCTTTATTTTTTCTTTCATTTATTATTTGTTTTATTATTGTATGTGTTATGGACTGTTTGTAAAATTCTTATGTTTTCTTATACACCTTATTGGAAGCTGCCCAGAGTGGTCGACCCGACCAGATAGGCGGGATATAAATCAAATAAATCAAATAAATAAAAATACAACAATAATAAATCAAACAATTTTAAAATAGGAGCCACAGTTGTGCACAAAATTATTCACCCTATTTATGGATGATAAAAGAGGGGGGAATTTGTTGGATATTTTCCAACATGAGTTGAAAAAGAAAAGTTTCAAAAATATATCAGAAAATTATTTAGGGAGAAACTTCAGATCAGAGATGATATCTTGGCCATTATTGTCCGCTTTTATATATGTGACAAACACCTTTCAGCCTTTCACATGACATATACATATCAGTACAAATCTTGCAAATAGCATCAGAAAATGGCCTTCAATTTATAGGATTGCAGAGTGCAAAATAGGTGTGTAGAATAATTTATATTATGAATGATTTCTAAAATGATTTTATGAAATTCTGTACAAATCAGATCAAATATGGAAATTCACAGCTTGATGTCTGCATACATTCTACCTGTTAATTAATGTGCACCCCTGAATGTGTCTGTTTGAACAATACACATAGAACTAATACCGATTTTTAGATGGTATGCCATGCTGTTGAAGCAAAGGGTCAGGACAGAGTGGTAATACTGGGGAAGCAGGAAATGACCTTGGGTCTTTGGGGCCCTTTGCCTTGTACAGTTTCGCAGTGTTAGTTAAATCACTCTTCTCTTTTGGCCTCACTAGTTTGCCTTCTCTCAAACAGACATTACAGCAGCAAACGTGACATTGTGGCGGTAGTTTTGTGCTAGCAGTTCAGTCCCCCATGACTTTCTTGTAAGTTTGTGGCACAGATGAAGTATAAAACCTTTGGTTTCCTGACCCCAGTTGTTTTATCTGATGAAAGGTCTTGGGTCTTCTCTGGTAGGCCTGGTCTAACCCCCCCCCCCGGAAAGCCGCCTCCAGAGGACTCCCTGGCCTTCCCTGCCACCTATTTCAGTTCCCAAACTGTTAGAATACTTTACCTGACTCTTTTCCCTCTTTGGAATTGTCATCAATTGCCAGTCCTGCTGGTGATTTCGGTGGAGAGACAAAAATGCAACATAAGCAGCAAGTTAGAATGAACTTCCCTGCCCTGGATCTCTTGCTTGAGGAAACATCTTCTGGGGTCTTTTCCTCTCTCTTTTTTGGTTATGCTGACAGCGAGCCTCTGCTGCTTTCCAGATTCTTGTCTCTTGAGGACAACATGGCTCTACCTCAGAGAGGGGCAAAAAGTCTCTGCTGGACAAGATGATGAACTGATAAAGGTGATGAACTGCATCACAAAGTGGGATGACAAAGTTTGGTCAAGGTATTGTTACCCGGCAGGCCGAACATGGGAGGCCTGCCTTGTTTTCCTTACTGGTAGCAAATTGGAAACAAGGACACAAGTATACAGAAAGCACTTGTATTTGCTTTGGAACAATTGTTTTTAAAATTCTTTGGACTATTGGGTCCAAAGCTTGGAAGGCAGCCCATCTAGGAGAAGGAAAACTCCAGTTTCAAACCTCCACTGCCTTGTGGCTATATCCACTGATGGAAAAGGCTTCAGGAGTTAACCTCGAGGCAAAATCCAGAGCCGGAGTCCCAGAGGCAGTTCATGTCATTCTGTCAACTCCTGTGACGTCGCTGAAACCGGTTGCATTGGCTCTTGCCTTTCCATTGGACTATTTCAGTGACGTGGAGAGGGGGGATTTGCTGCTTGGGTCACAGCCTATCCTCCACATTATTTTACCCAGGCTTCATGCCCTGGAGAGGACACTCCAGCTTTGCATACAGCGTCAAAACACTTGACACTGTTCCAAGTCCTCCATACAGAGCATGTTACCATAGTCTCTTGAGACTGAAGGATGCCTATGAAGACAGACGGACGGACGGACGGACGGACAGAGAGATAGATAGATAGATAGATAGATAGATAGATAGATAGATAGATAGATAGATAGATAGATAGATAGATAGATAGATAGATAGATAGATAGATAGATAGATAGATAGATAGATAGATAGATAGATAGATAGAATCCATGAGGAACAGGCATGGGATAACTTGGAAGTGTAAAAAGAAAACATCTACAGAAATGGACATAAAAGACTAAAATGTCTTTCTTTACCACAGCACTGAACTTCTTTTGCTATTATTTCATTCTAATGACATATTGGTCATATAGTTTCATTTCATTGTAGATCTTCAGCTAGTTTATTGCTAATGTTTTTGTCAGTTGAATTGAGAGGTTTTTGATGTAAAAGCTATTATTTACCTAACTAAATTAACAAAGGCATAGAAACTTTTTTAAAAATTTCAAAAGATAAAATTCAAAAACTTGGTAGTTCCCAAAGTTGAAAAAAGACCACCCATTGTTACATGTAATGAACACAAGATGCCAAGGTCTGTTTTTAAACTGAAGATTTGGTGTGGGGTTTTTTGGTGGTGGGGAGACACTTATGTGAAAGTACTGCTCAGAGGGTTGGGACACATGGCCCCAGTGCCATGAGTTAGGAGTTAAAATCCCCACTGAGCCTATCATGCCAATTGAGATCAATCAGCACCTGTTTGGTTGATGGGGCTAAGTGCCCTACCACCCATGCCATCAAAACTGCATGGTCTCAGAGTGTCACCAGAATGAGGGACTGGTAAGCTGCTTCTGAGTACTTTCTCCTTAAAAAACCCTGAGAGGGTTGTCGTAAGTCAGAATTAACTTGATAGTTGATAATTATTATGATGAAGGATGAAAAAACATAACATGGATTATAAACCAAAATGAAATGTCAAAAATAATTGCAAACCCTTACATGGCAGAAGTGTTTTCTGAATTTTTTATTATCATGGCTAAAACTATTGTATCAATAAATGAGCAGCTGTCTGAGATGTGTCTGTGATTCAGTGTCTCTAGTTCATTATAAATATTCCAAGCAGTCTTTCTGAAATGTCAACTTTCTTAGGATACATATGGCTACTTCAAAAGCTCTAGGAAGCGTGGCAAGCAATATGCTTCCAGTTTCCGGTTCTCATTAACAAACTTTTCAAGATGCCCCATGACACTGCCAGAAGCAATGTAAGTATTAATTAATATATGTGTACACTGCCTTGATTCATTCAAACTCAGTTTATGGTTTAAGAAAGGTTGGCTTCAGATTGCTTTGCACACACTACATGAGTGTGATCTCACTGTGGCTCAACAGAGAATCACAACAACTGACAATTGCAACAAAATGCCCAGAATCTCCAGTACCTTCTCCTGGTTGGCTTGTCGAGAAAGGTATTTAAAAACAGATCCGGTGTTGGAAATCAGCAATGTGGTTAGCAGCAAACTGCTAAATGAATTGCTTTTGCCAAAGAAGGAAATGTTTCATTACTGCTTATTTAAGCATGGTAAAAATTCCTGATCTTTTTGAAAGTGAATCCTTTGTTTCACAAGACTTTCTGAGTATTTTTCTTACCCAAACCATAATCTTTACCTTCCTTAAACATCAGATTTTCTCATACACTGTGTTGCTTCCTTGGAAAATCATGTCTAGCTTCCTTTGTATCTCTGTGATTTTTCCACTAACAGGCCTCCATGGACCATTCAGTCCTCTTTCTCCTGCTGCCTCTGGATGTTGATTGACACAGAAAGTTAGTATGTTGTCTGTGAGGTGGCTTTAAAGACTGGGTATCCCAGCTATTCCCAGTTATATTAAGGCTCACTAGCTCAACATGGAGGCCTTGGTGTGTTTGTTGTGTTGTGCATGTGCAACATGGGCAGGCCACAAAGCTAGAAGTCAGGAGAAGGAACTGAGCTGAGAACCACTGGGTGCTCAATTTTGGGCCCATGCTACCATCTGAAGCCAAGTTGAGAGTGGGGTGAAAGTGTCACAACTCATCATTCTTCTTAGTGCCCAAGAAGAGGGGAGGGGAAAGAACTCCCTATGGACTGCTACTGAACGTTTTATAATTTCCAGTGTTAGCATAAGGTTGGGAAAACTCCCTATGTGTCATATTCGCCATAGGTAAGACTGCACAAAATGTGAATGTGGGTGGTATAGTGGCATTTTGCAGCCTGTTCAGCCAATGAAAAATGGCATTTGCCCCCCCTTTACTCCGGAATAATGACGTGAGACCAAAATTGTGGATTAAACATGGGCCAAACTTTATTGAAATAATCAATGTTGTCAATCCTTTGGCAAAGAGGGGGTCCTGCCATAGTGCGGAATCAGGTTTAAACACATAAGTCTGAATCAACCCATTAAACAAACAAATGGGAGAGTCCCTGGCCCAAGTTTTCACAGCCGTAAAGACAGCAAGAAACCCGGCCACCCCAAATTTGACCACCCCCGGACCTCAAGCCACCCTCTCCTTGTTGACTATTGGTTCAGGTGTGGCCCCAGCGCATCTTTCCCCCAAAAACACTGTAATCGCGCGATCTGCAGCACTGGGATTTCAGATGACCTATACATTACCTGAGATTGCTGTGGGACTCATGAAAAAAACTGTTTTTTTCCGCACTACCTGCCACAGCATAGGGACTAGCCATGCTAAGTCCCATGCCTGCCATCAAGCTCACCAAGGTCCAAAAGCAGGGGCCCCCTTGATGTCTTCCAAGAAGACATGCAAACCTCATTCGGATGGGTGTACACCATCGGACCAAAAAAACTCAGGCCTATCCGTGGATCCTCTGGTGACCAATCACCAATCCAGGCCACTGCAGACTGCCCTGCTAACACTTCTTTGCGTAGTGTTAGCAGGCCAAAAAATGCCTCACATCCCTTTGTGGTAGCCTAGGGATGATCATCAGCCATACAATACTCATAGCAGGATATGGTGCCATCACCGATCGGAAAACTCAGGCCTATCCGTGGATCCTCTGATGACCAATCACCGATCGAGGCCACTGCAGACAGCTCTGCAGGCTACCCAGCTAATACTCCTTCATGAAGTGTTAGCGGGCCAAAATATGCCTCACATACCTTCATGCCAGCTGAGGGATGATCATTGGCCATACAATGCTCATAGCAGGGTGTGCCGTTAGCCCTTGTGGCCCCTGCTTATTTCCCCAAACACAGAGCTCACAAGGTACCTCAGCATGCCCTCTGATACGCTGAGACCAGTTGATCTCTTTTATCAACTTATTTTACTTAGCAAAGATGAAGGTCCATCCAGTACTGACTTTTCAACAAAACAGGTTTATTAATTACAGCTGGTTTCTGGAATAATTCATAAGTACATTCTTCAAGATTAATCTTTCATCAATATTAAGCTTCTTTATTAATTATTGCAGGTTACACTCTAACTAATCACTCTTCAGACCCCCAAACTATCTTTCTCTCTCTGATTACAGACTCAGACTCTGACTGACTGCTCCAGTCCCCTCTCAGGCTCCACCTTTTAACATCTCTTTCAGCCCCACCTCTTAACCACATTTACATATAACATGAATAATGTATAACTCATATTGCATAACTTAGGATGAACGCTACATTCCTCCCCCCTTAAATATGTTTGTTTGGGAGGGGAAACTCATTTTCCATCCTAAACAAACATGCATCATTGCACAAAAACTCTACTTACCCTCTGGCAAAATTCTGCAAGCGTCCAGACAATGGATAGGTACATCCTCATGTTGGCAGACAAATGTCTCTCACCAGGTCAGAATCTCCTGTTGATCAGAGTCACTGGGTGTAGATTCCCGCTGGGATCCGCTTGGCACAGCACAGCCTCCGGACCCGCACTCAACATATCCATGTACACGATGAACTCCCGGTTGTAGTCCGGTGAAACAAAGGCAGATCTTGAAGTCCGCACTCTCTTCTGTCAACTGGCCGTCATCAGGCACTCTGATGTCCACTGGATGTCCTCTGCCCGCCCTTTCCTGGTGAAGCCTGCTTTCTTTCTGGCTCGTGGCCTCACTTTCTCAGCTGGGGAAAAGGTAGGCAGTTCCCTCTCCTCCTCCAGAACATCTCTGGATGCATCCTTCTTTGAAATCTTAGTGCTTATGCCTTCCTCCTCACTCCCAATTTCACTCACAGGTACTTTTATTGCAAAGTTTTCCATATGTGGGGAACCACTATCCCGGGTCACTTCAAGATTCTCAGGTGAGATTCTTTTAAGTGCAATCTCAAATGCTTGGTTTATTTTAGATGCACTGAGCTTGTCATCTGATTCTATTTCTTTATTCTTTTACATGTTAGGTAGGGCTTTACCTTGCAAGGTTTTAAGGCCTTTTCCAGCTGCAGAGCTACTAGACGAGTGGTCCCAACCTTTTTGGGACCATGGACCAGCTGAGCCTCTGAGAAAGGCAGGGCATCCCCTGAGTGTGCACCTGCCTGCCAGCACTGGTGTGAGTGCTCCCTCACCCCTTTACGCATGCGCAGGAGCACCTGCCCAACCCCTTCATGCAGGTACTCGGGTGCATGCGTGAACGGGTGCAGGATGCTCATGCTGGTGCTGGCACATGCATATGTGCACAAAGCTGCTGTGGGGAAGGGATTGCATGTGGGGGGCAGGAGGTCTGCCTTCACAGCCCAATCCGGCTCAGGCCACAGATCGGCACCAGGCCACGGACTGGGGGTTGATGACCTCTGTACTAGACTTGCTAGCCCTCCAGTGCTGCTGCAACAAATCTATAGGTTCTGACCCTGCTAAAAGCAATTTACTCCCCTCTATGGGTCTCAGTCCCACTACTTTGTCCTCAGGACAGAATACTCTTTCCTGGGCCTCATACGAGCCTTTCTCCTTTCCAGGAGTACCTCCCAAGCTTGGCTCTGCCACTTCTAAGGACTCCTTCCTATTACTTTCAGGGACAATTATCTGTTTATGGAGCCCTTTATGAGGTGCCTTTAAACCCTCTCTACAGGTCAGGTCTTTATCAGTTATAGACCTCTCAGCGGTGACTGGACCTATCAGATCAATCCCTAGACTTTGGAATGGGCAACTGTTGTTTTGTGTGTGTGTGTGTGTGTGTGTGTGTGTGTGTGTGTGTGTGTGTGTGTGTGTGTGTGTGTGTGTGTGTGTGTGTGTGTGTGTGTGTGTGATCCCCATGTGTCCTCCAAACAAACTACTGTGAGCTTGATTTATGATTTCCTCTCTGTATTTACTAGGGACCACTAATTGCTTTTGGGATTCTCCTTTTCCTCTGTGTGGGGTGGCTAAAACCTCCATATACAAAAGATCCTTATCCAGGCAAAATCTCTCAGGGAACTCAGGAGACAATAATGTGGGTGAACTGGCCGCTGCAAAACAACCCACCAAGCTAATATCCTCCTTCTGCTCCTGGGAAAAACTACTTTTATTTGGATTCTTCAGAAACATGAGCTCAGCTTCTGGATGGCTATCTAAGGAACTTTCTCCTTCCAGGCTTCCCTCTGCTACTGTATCCATTTCTACTGCAGTGGGTGATTTCTGCCCCCCTTTCAGTGAGTAAGGACAAAAGCACTCTTAACATGCTCTATTAAGTCCCAACTGATGAGAAAAACAGCTGGTATTTCATCCAAAATGGCCACTTGCCACTTTCCAGATGAGTTCCCATAAGTTATTTGAACCTCTGCCACTTTCAAAACTACAGTTTCCTTCCCAAACCCTTTTAAGGTCATAGTTCTACCTGGAATTATGTTGTCCTGAACTATCAGGTCTGAATGTGTGATAGAAATTTGTGAATCTATGTCCCTTAGAGAAATGTACTTCTTTCCATCTATTACTATTGCTTCCCCAGAGTGTTTAAGAAGAGAATTGTCATTTTCTATATAAAAACAATGAACTAGAGGGGCGTCAGGGATCTCCTCAGGTTCAGCAGCCTTCTTGGTTGTCATGGAGACAGAACTACAACTTTCTTCAGTGGCTTCTATTAATAAATTTTCTTGTTCTGATTATTATTGTTTTCTGCTTTATTTTGATTTTCCATACAATTAAATTGAAAATGCCCAAATTCTCCGAACTTATAACATTGTCTGCAAGTCCTTTCATCATTCTGAGGTGATCTGGTAAGCTTTTCCTCAGGGTTCATTCACTTCTGAAGACTAGGCCTTGGCAACTTAGGTGAGGTACTACACTGGCCTTCTTTCATGATGTTTTACTGAGGTAATTTTTATTGTAGAGTTTTTTACTGTTGTCCCAGTTCTGCTTGTAAAAATTTTACTTCAGAGAACTTGTGGTTTTGAGTCTCACCAATACAATCAGCATTTTCACCTGCTTCTAGTAAATTTTTAGGAGTTTTGTCTTTGACTAAATACCACAATTCGCCAGGCAAAATAGTATACAATTGCTCTAACCCAATCACATTTTTCATCTGCTCTAGAGAAGTGACATGTTCATGTTCCATCCATTTGTCCAAACATTGAACCAATTTAACCCCTAACTGAGAATAAGATTCTTCAGGCTTTTTGGTAAGGGAATGAAATTTTCTCCTCAGGTGTTCTGCATTTATGCCAAATCTTGAATATACCATTTTTCTATAGGCCTCAAAATCTCTAGCCTGATCTAGAGGCATCTGAAAATAAAGCTCGGCTAAATCTCCACTTTTTTGTAATCTTAACACTGTCATATTTTCATCATCCTTAATATCAAAAAACCAACACGCTTTCTGAAATGAAATGAGGAAAGATTCAGGGCAGTCACCTTTCCTATATTGGGGAAATTTCTTCAGATTGATTTTTGAGAGATTTCTCTCACTAGCGTTGTTATTATTACTGTTATTGTTTTGAGCAGTAATTTCAAATCTTTTGGCCCCGCTAATACTGCATGAAGGAATGTTAGCAGGGTAATCTGCAGAGCTGTTTTTCATCACCCTAAGCTATGCAATATGAGATATGCATTATTCATGTTATATGTTAATATATGCAACCTGCGATCATTAATAAAGAAGGTTAATATTTATGATAGATGAATAATGCATTGACTAAGCTATTATCTACACCTGGTAGGTGTCTAACCTGCACCAGTGTCATGACCCGGTCTGATTGCATGTGAGGTTATTTATTATATAAACCACCGCCAGATTGTTGTACCAAAATGTATGACAGTTTGCCCATTCCTCTGCCCAAAGCCACAAGGCACCAACTATTGGGGGGAAAAACTCCAAGAATGTCAAATCTCTGGTGATTCCCATGTGGTGCCACTCCTCCAGCCATTTTCCTATGCACCATCTGCCACTAAAGTAAATGCTGAGCCCTAAGCAGCCTGCAGTGTCTGACTGGACCTGAGATTCAGCCTCAAGTATCTTGTCTCCTCTCAAAAAATCTAATTGAAGCAGTAATGCATAGCGATCTAAAAATCACACTCAGGTAGCTAGTTACTGTGGGAAGGCTTGCCTAAAGAGAAATGTATTTTCCTGCTTGCAGAAGGATAACAAAGATGGGGCCAGTCTGGCCTCCTGTTGGAGGGACTTCTAAAATCTGGAAGAAACAACAGAGAAGGCCTTCTCCTGTGTCCCCATGAGATGTACCTATGAAAATGGCAGGACTGAGGGAAAGGCCTCTCCTGATGATCTGAACACATGAGCTGGCTCATAATAGGAGACACCATATTTGAAATAACTTAGACTGAGGCCAGATAGGGCTTTGTAGATTAAAATCAGCACTTCAAATTGAGCCTGGTAACTGATCAGCAGGCAATGGAGCTTCTGTAACAGGAAGGTTATGTGATCCCTGTAATCAGGAAAAATCAGTAATGACGCTTCGGCATTTTGGACCTGTTGAAGTTTTCTGGCCCTTTCCATGGGCTGCCTCACATAGAGTGCATTACAGTAATCCAGCCAGGAAGTAACTAGGGAGTGTATTACAGTGACCAGATCAGAAATGGATGCAGCTGGCACACTATTTTAATTGTTCAAATGCACTCCTGCACACCACAAAGACCTGGGCATCCAGGCTCAGGAATGAATCCCCAAGCTTCGCACCTGTTTTTTCAATGGGAATGTAATCCCATCCAGTACTGGCTGCATCCCAATTCCTTTACAGTGGTGCCTCAACTTACGACTGTCCCTACTTACGATCAATTCAACTTACGAACAGCTCCGGTCGCAAAATTTTGCTTCTATTTGCGACTGGAGCTTACACTTATGAACAGAAAAAGGCAGGGGGGAAAAGGCAAGAAATTCAAATTGCTACCTGTAGGTGGCAAAAGAGGCTGCTTCTTTGTAGCTCTTTGGCCCCAATGGTTAGAGTGAGTGTGATCAAGAAGGGACTGGCTGGCTTCTGCTTCTCAGTGAGTGTGTGTGTGTGTTTTCAGGGAGGCTTGGGACTGCCTGTTAGGTAAGGTAAGGTGCTGTTTTCTGCTTTTTAAAAACTGTTCTGGGTATTTCTGCAGCATGGTTTTAGGGTGGGGGTTTATGTGTCTGTGCTGTGATGGATCTTGGGGGTTTGTTTGTTTGTTGGGTTCCCCCCATTTCTGATGGGTCTTGGGGTTTTTGGTTGCTTTTTGGGATTCCTCCCATTTCGGATGGGTCCTGCATGCTTCTCTTGCTTTTTCCTTTGTTTTCTTAGCATTTCCGACCTGGTCCCTCTGTTCTCTGCGCATTTCCAATCTGCTTGTTTTGTGTGCATTTGCAATGGGTTTTGCATGCTTGATTGCTTTTCTTCCCCCCTCCCCTTCAGCTGGACGAATTAATCGTGTTTCCAATGAGTCTTGCAGTGATTTTTTTTCTTTGGCTGGAATGGATTAATGGGGTTTCAGTGCATTCCTATGGGAAATGGTGCTTCGATTTATGACCATTTCGACTTACATCCATCTTCTGCAACGGATTCTGGTCATAAACCGAGGCACCACTCTATCTGCCTTTCAACTGACCAGGAGCACCTCTGTCTTGTCTGGATTAAGTTTCTGTTTATTCACCTTGATCCAATCCATTACTACTCCAGCAAAGAGGCAAGAAGATAAATCTTCCCTCTCAGCTGCTGAGCTGAGGAGAGAGGCAGGGAAATGCCAGCAGGACTACATCCACAATTGGTACAATGTCACTGGGTATGCAATCACACTGAGGAGCCTGGTGAGTGGACCAGGCTGGTTCTGGGGGGAGGGAAAGGACTGCTAGAACACTTGTGCTGGTGAACTTCATATTCATCTCCTCCAAGAAAGAAACTTGAAACTCCCATGTCTATTTAGAATATAGGTAACATAGGTAAAGGATTCAAGGCATGTCTATCTACAATAGTAGATAGACATGTTTTGAATCCTTTACCTATGTTACTCTCTAAAGCAGTGTTAGGCCACCTTGTACTCTCTAGATTATCTGAATTATAACTTCCAGCATTCCTCACTACTCGGCATGGTTGGAGGACTTCACACACATATTCTGTGAAACCTCTAAAAGGCACCAGATTTCCTTCCTCTCTCCTGTCTATAAACATATCAGGCACATTAATGGCAATGGTAAATATTCAGTATCACAATCACCATTTCTCCCAAAGTAACGAAACAGAAGGAAAAGGCAATTATTTCAATCTAAAATATTTGAGTTATTTAAATATAGTATTTTCTTTTAAAAAAACAACAACCTTCAACTGCTTGAAGTGATTGGAATATTCACTACTTGCAACAGTTGGACGTTAAGAATCAGACAAGGCTTGTTCAATATGTTTCAAGTTGAAAAACTCCAACACCACTTCGAAAGACATCACAAGAGGCCTGTGAGCAAGAATGTCCCCTAAACCCACTGACTTAGTTCTTTTATTCTAAGAAGACTTCCTGACAATTTAAGACTCAAAGAAAGTGCTAAGGGAAACATTTCTGTATCAAAGAAAAGTTAAAGGAGAAGTTCAAAGAATTCAAACTGTTAAGAACAAGTAAGAAGCTGAGATTCTCCCAAGTGCCATGTTAATCTCATTATAAACATTTCCTCAAGATTTCACCAAAAATATCTGTGTCTGATCCAGACAGACCTGTGAACATTCTGAGATGAGCTTCTCTAACATGGAGTATTCCCCTGTACTTTAATGATGCCTCCAATATGTGAATGTGAAGTCCACATATTTAGATTTAGAATTCTTGAATGCATTGTTTTAACTTCTGTCCGATAAACTTCAATATTTCATTATTCAGATCAGGATGATTATGAGCTCATTTGCACCTGTTCTGTCCGCATGGTTGTTATGTTTTAATAGTTAGATTCAAGCATCTCCTCCCTGACAGTCCTGTCAGCAACTAGGGTAGCAAAAGACATTTGCTGGATTTTACACTCCTAGGAAAAATAGTCCTTTTTAATGTTCTGAGTGCCACCGCAAGCAGACATGCATCTCATATCAAAATTTGCATATTTGCAAGGCTTATGGACAGTTTCAAAGAAAGTGCACACAAAACAGTTCTACATATTTTTAAACGCTAGTGGTTCAAGTGCACAAGAAATGCACACAAACACACCCTGTTCAGTGGGTAAAGGTGCATTCGATGCAATGCACACTTTGGTGGAAATTATTTTAAATGTACACAGATTTCATTGAACCAGAGAACCATAAAATCAAAGAATAATGGAACTGGAAGAGACCTGTAAGACCATCAGGTCCAACCCATTGGTCAGTGCAGGAATCCAGGTCAAAATACATTCCATGCAAACAGATATGCAAGGATATAAAGGATAGGAAGAAAATATATGTGAGATTCAGAGAAATGCACTGAAATTGAAACTTGCAGAATTTCATATTCCTCTGGGCAACATGAAAAGAAACTGATTTTGCTGCTTCTGCTTTTTCTAGCACCCATACCCACTGCCTCTGCCTTCATGTCAATCTACTGTTATAGATCATCAAGTGACTCTGATATATGGGCAATCTACTAAGGTTATGTGAGATGTTGAAGGAATGGTTTACCTTTGCCACTGCCCAGTGAGTTTCTATGGTTGAGCAGAGATTTAAACCCAGGTCTCTTGAATCCGAATCCAACACTCTACCCACTACACTACACTAGCTGTCTATTTGTGTCAGTCTACAACTATGTATAAAGCACATGTGATAACATCCAATCAGAAAAAGACTGTACCATAATGCCATGATGCCATAGATTAATTCATTTATTCCTATATCATGCGTGCCACAAGCCCAAGATGCAGTGTGGTGACAGATGTGCTCAAACATGAAGATTCTTCAACATCTTGTCATAGCGGATGTCACACTCCTTCTCTGTGATACCAGTGTCAACTCTCCATTTGTCTCGTCACTTGACTTTAAATCAACATAGAAATAAAGTGCCTTCTTTCGTAAGCTGTACTCACTTCCTCTCTTGCTTTTCTGCTGCTCATATGTATGTGTATATCTAACCCTTCACTTAGGCTTTTGTAACACCCTCCACATAACTAGCCCTCAGTTATTGAACTTAGCACTATTCAGCTTGGGTAGAACAAATAAGGTTTGTTCTACCCAGGCTCTAAATTGATTCAGCACAATCCTTCACTTGCTGTATTCCCCTCTATCTCTCTCAGACTGCTCTCACTGACTTCTCTGTCAGGCCCCACACTCCAAAACCGCCCTCTCCCTGATCACTCCACATCAGATTACTCACAAACTTCACCAATACATGCCTAGTTCCTTCCAAATGATCAAAAGCAGTCTTGAGTCCATTCCATGCTCCTCACTCACCACCTGCCATCACATACTTGCCAAACCATAGAAATAATCCATTTAAATATAATAAGGAACCACAGCACATGCCCATTAATGTTTTCATCTGCTGGATTTATAACTTGACAAGAAAATTACAAATTAGGATCAGTTCAGCCACAACACCCTTCAGTGGAATGGGGCATCTCTTTGCATGTAAGAAACATGTGAGGCAAGATGGTCTTTGTGGGTTTTTCGGGCTCTGTGGCCGTGTTCTGAAGGTTGCTCTTCCTAACCTTTCGCCAGTCTCTGTGGCCGGCATCTTCAGAGGACAGGAGTAGCACAGAGACTGGTGAAACATTAGGAAGAACAACCTTCAGAACATGGCCAAAGAGTCCAAAAAACCCACAACAACCATTAGATCCCGGCCATGAAAGCGTTTGCGAATACATGTGAGGCAAGACCTCACCTCTTCCAATGAAAGCCAATGGCCAGAGTGTTGGACCAGGACTTGAGATATCTGGGTTCAAATTCTCACTTGATATGAAACTCACTGCATGTTCAGTCATACTTTCTCAGCCTGACTTTCCTTGCAGGATTCTTGCAATTATTATTATTATTATTATTATTATTATTATTATTATTATTATTATTATTATTATTATTATTATTATTATTATTATTATTATTATTATTATTGTTATTGTTGTTGTTGTTGTTGTTGTTGTTGTTGTTGTTGTTGTTGTTGTTGTTGTTGTTGTTGTTGTTGTTGTTGTTGTTAACCAGTGCACTAATTTTGCAACTCTATCTTATCTAATTTTGTGATCTGTTTGTGCAGTCTTTGGACATTCACAGATTAGTTGTGACACAGTTGCGGTTGTTGTTGCTGCTGCTGCTGTTGCTGCTGCCATTGATGTTGTTGCGCTCTGCACCAGCTCCGTTAAATAGAATGAGAAAAATTTTCCTGCCAAAAATACTCTTACTTTGTAACGCATAAATAATTAGAAGCCAGAGAAATTGTAAGATTCTGGAATAAACATCTGCTAATTTCATTTTGCCTATATGTCAGAAATCTTTACAATTTATTTATTTATTTATTTATTTATTTATTGGACTTATATACCGCCCCATAGCGCTACAAGCACTCTCCGGGCGGTTTACAATTTTTAATTATACAGGCTACACATTGCCCCCCCAGCAAGCTGGGTACTCATTTTACCTACCTCGGAAGGATGGAAGGCTGAGTCAACCTTGAGCCGGCTACCTGGGATTGAACCCCAGGTCGTGAGCACAGTTTTAGCTTGCAGTACAGCGTTTTAACCACTGCGCCACGAGGCTTGTATTTATTTAAATAACCATTTAAGAAATAAGAATTCTGCTGACTTTGCTTCTTAGGCTATTGCTGCTCTTATTATGACTGTCGGCCAAGGCAAATGGATTCCAGACTGTGGCCTAATCTTATCAGACCTCCTTTCCCAGAATCCTTGATTGATCTCTAACCATGCTGGCTCATGTTTTAGGAGTTGAAGCCCAACCTCTTGGAATCCAAATTCACTAGTCTCAGTTTCCCTATGCCTACTTGAATGATCTATAATATTTCAGTTTTTTAAAATAATTCCTGTTTGGTCTTGAGTATTTTGGAAGTCACACCACAGTGGTGTTATTACTCTTGGTGACCAAGACAATCGAGGGGACAAAATGCCCTCCGGGGACCTACCTTTCCCCTCTTCCATGGCAAGTGTAGTGTAGTGGCCAAGGTGGTAGCTTTGGACTAAGACTGAGGTTCCATCCCTGGGCTAGGTGCTTTTGCTCAGCCACATCCCACTTACTACTATACGTATAAAATGGATTGACCTCACGTGTGTCTTTCCCTTGACATCTTTGGAGGAAGGACAGATACAAATATCAAACAACTCCCAGCCAAAATTCCACAAGTGAACAATGGAGGACATTTCTGAAAATGAAACAAGTGGACATGACAGTGCCCTTTCAAGTGTATTTCTCTCAGCTGAAGCAAGCAAATAGTCTCTGGCTTCAATTACATGCCTGTTGGCCTGAAGTGGAACCAACCACTATGCCAGGATAATGCAGCTATGCCAATTTCCCGTCTGCATGAATATGAACATCTTGTTGGCAATTGACAATCTCAGGCTGCACTGAGAATCCCTGATCTTTTCCTTTTCTTCCCATTCCTGCCGTTCTCCTATGCTTTACAATCTTGATTGCTTTATAAATAAAGGATCTTCTATCCACAAAAGTAATCTTTTTAATGTAAATAAGGAGGGATGTGTGGTGTTTTGTTTTTTTTTTTTTTGCTCATTTGTTTGTTTAAAAACCACATTTCAATTTCAATTTAGTCATCTTCCCAGAAATGGAACCAGAAGAGCATTTTCTTTAATAGTAATAGAAATAAATATGCTTCAGAACATAATGCAAATGAGACGTGTCTTTTTGCCCATTGTGGAAATTGGAATAATAGCAGGCTGCTTCAAAAGCAGCCATTCTGGAAGCTGCCAAAAGATTGTTTTGGTTCTTTCAAGTAATGCATTATTTTTTAGGGAGAAATCACAGTCCTTTCACAGACACTCCCCCCCTCATCAGAAACATGTGATGGGGAGGGGGGAGCAGATAAGGAGAAAGGGATGAAACAACACAGGAAGAAATTCACAGCAGTGGGGCACAGAGAGCATCAGCACTCAGTCTAGAACATGGAACAAATCAAAAGATAATGTCTAAGTGTGATCCCTATGAAATATTGGCTTTTTTAATTTTTTGGCATCACAGCACTGACAGCTTTGCAAGGCTTGTCAGGAAACAATCCCTCTATTTTAGAATGCTTCCCTTTATTTTGGAAACACTAGTAAACATGCTGTCAAGAGCGGCAGAGGGGTCTGTAAGGAGGAACTCAGGCATGTGGGGAGGTGGGTGGGCGAATTGCTAGCTTTGATTTGAATTGGGAGTTCCAAAGGAGCTGACTCTGCATTTTATCTTTCACATGGTTATCAGCTGGTTCTTTTATACAAGCCAGCATAAAAGAATACTTGTATCCCTTGCAGTTTTACTGTACAGGTGTTCTTTTAGAATGGCCTGTTTGGGGTATGAAAAAACCTTGAAAGTTTAAGAGCACAGGCCTAATTGGATGTCCATCTGTGCACATTAAAATAAATACATTGAAGGGTGCCTCCCTGTGGATGTCATTGGTAACTCTATCAAATGTTGGCACAAGTGTTGCCTTCTCAAACTTCTGAGATCTCCACTCTAATATGTCTGACAAAGAGGGGACTTCTGAAGTGGATTGGGCAGGTACTTGAGGCAGCCGGAATATGAACGACTGTTGCATACTAACAGATGTTATATTTTCAACATTTAAGTGATGTACTCAGAGAGATTATCTGGCTGTGGAGTCACAGGCTGGGAGTTCGATTCCTCACCGTTCCTTCTGAGAGCAGAGCCAGTCTGCGTGGCCTTGAGCAAGCTGTGCAGCCCTGGGGTGCCCCTAGAAGGAGGGAATGGCAACCCCCTTCTGAGTGTTCTCTATCTGGAAAACGCTGGAAAGGGTCACAATAAGTCAGAATTGACTTGATGGGACACAATGATGACTATTAGTACATTTAAGATGTTAACATCTAAAATCCATTGCCTTGCATATGTGCCCTCTCTCTCATCTCAGGGGGAAAGGTCTGCAGAAGTATCTGAGAAATGTCAACTTTCTGAGCCCTTCAGTGAACAGGAAATGTTACGAGTTCATTTCGGCTTGGTTCTGCTTGGCCCTACTGCCTGCATCCAGTAACCATCCAGTGAAATTTTTCCAAGGAGGCTCTGAATGGATCAAACCTTGGATTAAGATCGTGCAGCAGTTACAGAACTCAGCCAGTGTATGAAGAAGCTGTTCCCCACCTGCCAGCTCAGTTCCTTTCTCTGTGGAAGAACAAGAAAGGAACTTGTTGCCTCTCTCTGCATAAAGAAATGTAAAATAGTTGTCCATGGAGGGGGCTGGGTTTTATTAAGTCATGGGAGAAGGAAGGGCTTCAGACCTACCTTCTGATGTCATTTACATACCTGATTGGTTCCAAGAGACAATTGTTCTCCCAGGGCCAAGCCAATTCCCCGCCCCTTAATCATCTACTGCTAGCACTACAAGCAGCATATCTATTTTATTCATCATATCTTGTAACTGACCCGCTGCGGAGAAGTTTGCAAACACAAAGGTAAGAAAGACACACAATCTTGTATGAGTTCATTTAAACATAAAGCTCACAGAAGTCAACCCAGTCAGGTAGAGGGGTCCAAGTAACAGGAGCATGCACCACACTGAGAGTGTTTGGGGAAAGCAAAATAAAAGAATTTTGTGCCCCCTTTCCTTTCTTTAATCCAATTTTGCAAAAAAGCAGCAGATAAATTTTGACAAGGGCCCTGTTTGAAAATCATTGTTACTGAGGACAAGGGTAGACTGCTCATTTACTGATCAAAATTCAGCACTAATAAATATTTATTTACAATATTATCCATCTAAATGGATGAACACCATCAAGGAGAGAGGGGAAACAATGTTCCGCCTCAAATTACATCAGTCATTAAGCAACAATTAAAATCCTTGGTTTTTAATGAAGTTCCTGCACTTTCTGATATAGAAAGATACCGGCACACAAGCATCTTTGGAGTCACCAGCAGAGACAATGGGAGAGGTGGTGGCAGCAGCAAGAGTCACAGTGGAGGGCAGGGGGGAGAAGGATGGAGGGGTGCAAGGAGCCTGAGAGGAAGGGGAGGGTGCGATCCATCCAGTGCAGGCTTGCAGGTGAAGAGCTATCTCGGGGGGTGGGGAGAGATCATCAGAGGCAGAGATCTTCATGGCACCTCATGATTTTTATGCAGGATCATTCCCCCCCAAAAAATCATATGTACCGTCTCTGCCCACAAATTTGACAGTGGCTTGGGAATGATCCCATATTAAAATCATATAAATCTGTGAAGATCCAATGGTTTTACACCACTGCAAAGCCAAGTTAACCCTCGTTTCTGTGATGTATTCTGTGGGTATAAATGGGACTTGTGATTTGATAATATTTTGGGTCAGATCCCGTGTTAAAATCATGTGGATTCATGAAGATCCATGTTTTAATCGCTGCTTTTGCACCACTGGAAAGCTAGGTGTCCTTCGTTTCTGTGATGCATTTTGTGGGTGCAAATGGGAACAGCTGGAGCAGTCCTAAAGGGACAGAAGCAGCCAAGCTTTCTAAAGGTTTTGTTCCCCCTGCCCCGCAACCTAACCACAGCAGCAGGGTCAAGTGGCTAGTGTGAGGACAGGGTGAGCAGACACAGGCCAAAGCTTCCAATGCAACGATTCTAAAAGCAAGTGCTGTCCCCTCAACTGAGAAACAACACAGCTTAGAAAAGGATTAGAAGTTTTTCCAAGGGGATGCAGACACTCACCCAAATGCCGTGTGACTGTCACATGATTTCTAAATTGCTTCCATTTAGAACGGAGCTTGTTGCAAGGCTAATGTAAATGTAAACAAGCCCTAAGCTGCATGATATGAGGCAATAGTACAGCCCCACTCTTTGTTTTATACATGGACATCTGTAAGGCGAAAAGAGTCTTATGCGTGTGACTAGCAATTAAAAGATAATTCTTACTGTGATTTTCTCATAGATGCTACTGATTGATTGATTGATTGATTGATTGATTGATTGATTGATTGATTGATTGATTGATTGATGTGATTGATTGATTGATTGATTGATGTGATTTTATGTGATTTTATGTGATTTGATGTGATTTGATTTATACCCCGCCTATTTGGCCTAAAAGACCACTCTAGGCGGCTAACTGGCAGTTTTGGACTAACCAGAATCTCAATGAGCAAACCTGTGAAGGCAGAAGGCCACTGGTATCTTTTATAAAGTTTATTGCATAGATGGATGACAAGGATGCAGCATGATACAATATAGCAAAAGGAAACAGGCAGATGCTCTCACAGGCTAGGGAGCCCCTCTGAGTTCAGCTTGGCATGGCCCTTTGGAGCATGGTACCACAGAGGATCTACCAAGAAATGGATAACCGCAAAGTGGTCTATACTTTAGCCTCCCTACACTAAAAGTAACATGTAGGAATGAAAAACAACAGTCAACCACCCATTCCAGGATAATTAAACTACCATATGCTGAGGGGCAATAATCTCTGACCAGGTCAGCATATTATCATCTTGATAAGACCAGCTAGTTATAAAACTATGGGTTTTTTAAGTACAGGATGTGAGATGCCATTTCCTTTTAAGCTCATTTATCTACTGAGCTAGTCAGATGATATTAAAACTGTGTACTATATAGTATACACATAAAATAGTGTATAAATGTATTTTTACAGCTAATGTCCAGTCGGGTACAATATATTAAACAGCAACAGCCAGACACCAAAAAGATTTAATCCTGGCCATTGTACGACTCTTTATCAGGACATAAAAAAAACCCTCACCACACCCATTTTCTTTCCATGGTCAAGGCTTCTCGCCCAAGCACTCTCAGGTTGTCAACTCTGCTACAGAAATTGTTTTGCACTGGCCCTGTGTGATGGTGCCATTATCCCTGGTTCAGCAGCTGTCATGCTGTGAAAAATGCTTCTTTTCAGAATAGATAGCTTCCATACACCATGAGGCAATGATTGTCAGAATGAGTATTCTTCCTTTTCACCGCACTTGACTTTTAACTTTCTGATCTAGGGGAAAAAAAGTTCTTTGCATTAAGTTCCTTTGTTTTACACCACACCCCATTTCCCTAATGAAAACCTTCAAAGTGTGTCTTGTTAAATTGCATCAGCATTCAAACAGTCTCCTAAACATGCATACCACCAAAGCAAATGCTGATCTCAGCCTACAAATGAAGTAGAATTATCATCTTAAGGTTGTAGCACGGAAGCGAGAGCAGTGTTGGAAAATGTCATTTCAAACAGAAGACTCTGCACTACAGATTCTGATTTTTAATGCTTGAAATCTAATATGGATTATAATCAAGGCATGGGTAGATATTTGAACTGACTCCATTCCACTGCTTTTAAATGTATTCATGAAACTGTGGCAATGCACAGCAGCCTAATCTAGCATGGAAACAGTGCTCATGAGGATAAGGAGAAAATTGTTTTATGTTCGGTTTCATTTGGCTCCAAAAATCTCTTAAGTCAGATTTCTTGCATGCTTAATTTTATTATTTCACTGAATCAGACAATGCCTTCTTAATAGGGAGAAAAAGCATAGTGGAAATCCCCCCACTCCCGCCCAGCATTATGCAAAGGCTAAGAATGTACAAAAAAGATTCAGTGTTTTTTTTTTCTCCTGAAAATGGTGCAACTGTCTCAGGTAAGGCCTAAATTTTCAAAATTCCACCCAGTCATAAAGATAACCTCTTCTGATTATCCTAACATCCTAACCATACTCAGGTTGTCCATAGCTAAGTTCATGGTTCCTAGCTTTGTATTTCTTCTGAGTTTCCTGAGTTATATCACCTTCCTTGAAGACAAGAGAATGGTGCAGGGGATTCCTTATGAAGACATTTGAAATCAGAGTACAACATTAATTGTATTTATATCCTCCAGTGAGCTCAGGGCAGTGTACATGGCTTCCTTCCTTCCTCCTTCCTCCTCACAACTTCCCGGTGAGGTAGCCATGTCGCACTCAGGTCCTTCATCATTGTTGTCACACCAGTCCTGGAAGAAGCCTGGCCAACGTTTTAATGTTTCTCTACTTAGCTGACCACTCTGGAAAGGAGGTGTCTCTCTGCTCAGGTGATGATGGTTGGCTGAGCAGTCAGGTGGGGAAGTGCCAGCCCAGCTCCTTCTCAGCTTGGCACTATGATGATGATGATGAAGGACCTGAGTGCCGCACACTGACTGGTGAGTACACCAGCCAGTTGTGGGGGGAGGGAATACACCTCTGTGGCACCTGTGGTGCCAAAATTCATATTCATCTCCCCACGGATAGGAATACGAGTAACCCATATCTAATCACAGTCATCCCAATTTCAAAATAGCATGTTTAGCAGAAGTAAGGGTTGGGTGCTAGCAAAAAGAGACATAGGCCAAGACTGGATATAAATGCAGTATAGCAGAAATCCCTGCCGGTATAGTTAATGCAGGATCTGGACTGGAGAGGGAAGAAGGAGGTGTACAACCAGCTTGGTGGGCAGTTCTGGTTTTCTTTATAATTTCACTTCATGTGCTGGAAAGGAGAAATATGTTCATGCCCAAGAAAATGTTAAAAAACCTTCTCTGTATACCGTAAGTAAGCTCACCCATGCTGCACTTTCTGCTGTATTATAATTCAAGAATGGGGTAAATAAACATTTTAAAATTCCAGACCTTTAAGTCACTCAGTGCTTGTCCAGTTACTATTCCACAAGACGGTTTTCACATGATTTCAACCAGCACTTTATGGGGGTGGAGTTATGCTTAAACTGCTAACCAGCACATCAGTCATCCTGTTGCATCACTCGGCCTCGGTTGTTCACCTGTACATTCCTTGCACTAGGAGTTAGGGATGCCTCCTTGCACAAGCATGGAAAATAAAAACTGCAGGTCACACAAGCATTGTGCTGCTATTGGATCTGTGCTATACATAGAGAAGCTGGTAAGAAGTGTAGAGCTTAAAGAATGAATTTCACAACTTACTAGCAATGCACTCCATTCTTCAGCTGTTCATGACATTGGAAATCCTACTTAGATTCTGGAGTGCTGAAGGACTCAATTCACTTGTAGTGTGTTAAAAACATACATGCTATAAAAAGCATGACCACATTAAGAACCTGAGGAGACATGGATAGCTTGACATTTCAGTGTGCAGCCATCATGAGATTTCTATATTAGGCAACAGCTTACAAACAATTTTGGAAAGGGATCAGCAAGTTAAATTACTAGAACCCACTCAGACTGATTGAAATACCTGCACAGTAAAAGGTTGCATGGAGTCCCCTGTAGCTTCTACGTAAACAAGTTCTGCTCCCCCACCCCTGCCCTCTGGAAATTATTTACTACTGCTTCATTTGAGAGCATTTTCCCCCCTGATGGGGAATGTGCATGCTGTTCATAAAGGTATATTTTAAAAATAATAATTAAAACCATAAATAAGCTTTGCTATCATGTGCCATCATCACCTCTGACTTGTGGTGAACCTAGAATGAGTGACCTCCAAAATGCCCAGTCCTCAACAGCCGTGCTCAGCTCTTGTAAACTGAAGCATGTGGCTACCTTTATAGAATCAATACATCTCATACTTGGTCTCCCTCTTTCCCTGCTACCTTCAACTTTTCTCAGCATTATTGCATTTTTCAGAGAATCTTGTTTTCCCATTATGTGCCCAAAGTAGTACAGCTTTCATTTCATCATTTTTGCCTCCAGGGATAGTCCAGGTTTGATTTCCCCGACAATCCACTTGTTTGTCTTTCTGGCAGTCCAGGGTATCCACAAAGTTCTCCTCCAGCACTACATTTCAAACAAATCAATTCTTTTCCTGTCCGCTTTCTTAACTGTCCAGCTTTCTCACCCATACATGGTGACTGGAAATATAAGAGTGTGGGTGATCTTAGTCTTGGTCTCCAGTAACTCATCTTTACGTTTGACGATCTTTTCTCATTCCTTTGTTGTCCTTCAAAGCCCCAGTCTTCTTCTGATGTCTCCACTTGGATTGATGATTGAGCCAAGATATACAAAAACGTTAACAATTTCATTTTCTTTTCTGCAAACATTTAAGTTGTGCAGTTCTTCTATAGTCATGATTTTTTTCCTTCTTAGCCAGAATGGGAAACTACAGTTATCAACACTTCCAGTTCTAGCATGCTAATATTGCAAGAATGCCACTTGGAAGGGACTATGATCAATGCAGCTAATTGAAAATATTAATACAATTTGTTTTAGAAGAAAAATATAATTCATGGCTTAATGACTAACACACTACTATAAATGGCATTTGGTAAAAGCCCAATTATTGCATGCAATAGATCAAAGCAGAAGAGTTCATTTGAAACATATTTTTCTTCTATGAAGCTACAAAATACATAGATATAATACACTAGTTATTTTTATAATAAAAGTCATCCAGGATGCTGGGAATCAAATGCAATCCGATATTTAAAATGTTCTATTCTGGAGCAACAAGAAGGAAACAAAATAGCAATAAAAAAGTTACTTCACGTGTCTGAACTTCTTACAGACATTGGTGTTACTGCCTTCCCTTGATTTTCAACAATTGTTCTATTTTCAGAGGTATTTGACTGCTGTTAACTGAAGTTAATTTTTATTTTATTTTATTGCAGAAGTATTATATTATGTTCACTGACAACGGGAAGCAGGTATAAATATAAGAAATTTATCCCTACCACCTCCAAAATATGTATGTTGCAAAATGAAGTAGAAAAAGAACATAAGGCAATAAATCAATATGCTTAAATGGCTAAATATATTACAGTATTATTAATAACTTCCATAATAATTTGTTTTATCAATGTGAGCTAAATCAAATACACATTGCGAACAGATGAGAATTTCATCTGGTTCTTTTTTTAGAATTTTCCCAACTCTGCAAATTCCATCATAAATGGGACTGAAAAAACTTAAGATTTAATAAAGGGAAAGTAAACAAAACAGTTTAATTTGTTCAGCTAAACAGCATTAATTCTAGGTATAGGTGCATGTGTATTTGGCTGTGTTTCCCAAGTTAAATTATAGCGGGCATTATATTGCTGTGCCAAAAAAAAATAAAATGATCCTGGTATATCAAACATTGGCAATTGGCATGGGTTTCAAGCTGCAAACATCATTCATTTTTTAAAAAATCCCAGACTGGTCTTTTTTGAGTATTTCTGTTAAATTTATTAATAACATACATCACTGTATCAGAAAAAGCAGAGAAACAGTAACCAACATGAAAAAACCAAACAAATTTGACAGTTAAAAACTCAATTCATATTATCCACCAAAATATGATGCAAGAGAAAAAGCTTCCTTCCTTACCATACCTTGGAAGCAAAGAGACATCTGCCAACACACCCTGAAAAAGGACCACATTTGTTGATCAATATCAACCCAACATACTTTTCCAAGCAACATGATGCATTGTCATCATCTACAAAGGTCCATCCCACCCCTGTGGAATAATTGCAATAAATGGCATTACAACTCTATCAAAGCCATTCAAGACTACTAGATCTTTGGCTCTTCTCATTTCTTGTGTAAACTTGTCTGAGAAAGCCAAGAGCACAGTATGTTTATACCAGCTCTAGAGACTTAGATTTTTTGCAGCTTTTCATCAATAGACTGTTATTTGTTGCGCTACTATTGGCAGTAACACAATAGTCTTTATGAGGTAGTTGTACATTGTCATGGACAAAGAAATGTCATAATGCCAAGGACAGATAAGTGCTTCAGTCAACAATATGATCAATTATAGTGTGTTGAAATCTACTGGTAAGTCACTAGAGTAGGTCCATCAAATCAATGAAACTTGCATTGGTGTTGAATCATTTGAATTCCACTATATCAGTGAATCTACTCTGATGTAACTCACTACTATATTTCAACCTGTATATGGGAACTCTTAGGTAAAGGTTCCCCTTGACATTTAGTCCAGTCATGTCCGACTCTAGGAAGCGGTGCTCATCCCCGTCTCCAAGCCGTAGAGCCAGTGTTTGTCCTTAGACAGTTTCCATGGCCATGTGGCCAGCGTGACTAGACATGGAATGCCGTTACCTTCCCACCGAGGTGATATCTATTTATCTACTCACATTTACATGCTTTCGAACTGCTAAGTTGCCAGGAGCTGGAACAAGCGACAGGAGCTCACTCCGTCGTGTGGATTCGATCTTACTATTTCTAGGCAGGCCCACAAAATGTGGGAGAAGAACTCCAGATTTTCTTATCTCCACCAAAAACTTCAAGATGTTTGAGAGATATGTGCTAGTTAATGGGGGTTAAATACCAGCAATAGATAATTTTGATTGTTGTTTCCCTAACTCTTGCAGAAATGAATTTACATTGTTCATTATTCCACAATGTGTGTCATGTCTGCATTGGAATAAAACATCGCAGGTCCTGCCCCCAAGTGTTTTTCACGCTTACAATTGTGTAATTAGGTATGTCTAAGAACAGTGCTCAGTATAAGGATTTGCCTTTCATGTTAAGAGGGTGAGAAACCAGACATTGCTCAAAGTTTGTGAGAAGCTGACTGGTTGTTCCTGAAGTACCTTCAAGTTGATGACATGCAAAATGTAATAAATATGGAATCATAAGCCTAGGGCCTCTGGTGATTTGCCTCTGATTATTGTCCCATAATGTTGTGCCCTTTGAGAGAGAAAATCTTGCTGTGTATATAAACCAATTTGTTTCCAGTTTGAGAACTACTTCTTTCCTTATGGTAAAAAGGAGCCAATTTCCTATGGTGTTTCTTCTGTATAAGTCATGCAGCCAGAGAAAATAGGTTGTTAGTCTTTGTAATTTCAGAGGAACCCAAAGGGGTAGAAATAAGTTATTCTGCAATTATGGATCCTATTTCCATTTGTAATCCACTGTCGATCCAAGTTGTTATGTACCAAAGCTATAATATTATGAAGATGAAAACCATCATGAGCTTTAACTATATCTAGTACCCATAGTTTCTAAATACAGTACCTTAAGGATTCTGAAATTCTATGTTTTTAGTTTACAAAGATAGATTTGTCAATTTTTGCAAATTCTGGATCAAACTATGTGACAATGAGGATTTGTGATTTTTTTTAAAAAATGGAAAGTATATTGAACTTAACTGTAGTGATTCTTTCTAAACAGGGCACACTTAATTAAGACCATTTAAAATGATTTTTTAAAAATTGTGTCATTGTGGAGTTATAATTGCTCATCTACTTGGCTAAATTTGTAAAGAGTTTGATACCTAAATTCTAAAATGATAAGGATGTTGTATTTAATCCTGTTAAAGAATTAAGTGGGGTATGGACAGTAGCTTGGGACAGCACAACTACTATTAAAACTGTTATGTCATTAGGGTGTTATGTTAAGCAACTTTCAGCTCCCCTTTATGGCTCTAAGAAGATGTGGAATATGATAGTGGCCATGCCTAGGTAACTGGGTTAACAGTTACAGGCTAAACTAAATGAGAGGCTATTGAAGGAAATTTCAAACGGTGAACTTAATGGCTTCAGTAATAATCCTGGAAGTGGGCAGAAGCATTTTCAGTAATAAATGAGGGTGGAAATCACAATGATTAGTATTGCTTCAGGAGAGTTACCTGTGAGTAGAAGAAGTAACTGCTGCAGCAGTCATAAGACTGTGATAGTAAGGAAAGCAACTCATTAGAGTTCTCAAGAAAACCAATGTGGCAGAAATAAATAATCAAATGGTCCTCAGCCCATGTCATACTTTCAATGCTCAGTGGGTGTGAAGACTCCCCACATTTACTAATTTACTGAAAGGAATTAAGATTGGAACATGGAATATGAGAATAGAGATGGGCACAAACTTCAGTTCAGTGCTTTCCCATTCCCCACCCGTCCAGCCAGCTCCCCCATTTACCATCTGGAACTGCTCTTTTCCTTGTCTTTGCATGATCGTCCAGTCGTAGCAAGAGCATGTGCTTCTCTCTTCTGCCTCCTCTGGCAGCCACCCAATAAAAGACAGTGCTGCAGGAATCCCTGCCCCACCACCTCATCTGGGAACATCAGTATCCTCTTATGCTGTGTCATGGTGCCATGCCAACAAACCAGCACTAAATTCTGAACTTCATGCCCATCTATATATAAGAAATTTTTTTGAGGTGAGAAAATGTGCAAATGTAATAAAAGTGAAATATGATATGGGATTGGAAAACTGAACATTACTGATGATTTTGGTACTATTAAGAATTAGAAGACATTAATCAATATAACATAGCAATAAAAGGTGATTAACAAATAGAAAGGTTTCTGAAAAATGTTGTAGTAGTATTGAATATGTAAACATAATACAAATATATGCACTTACCACGGATGCAGAAGAAGAAAAAGTAGATGAAATGTGACACAAATTTACAACTCTTCTAAATTCTACACAGAAACATAACATAACATTATACTGATGACTTAAATGGGAAAGGGTCAGTGCTGCAGTAGGGAGTCAAGGGATAAAAGGAACAACAGGTAAGTTTGGTCTTGAAGCTCAAAATGAAGCAGGGCAAAGGCTTGGAGATGTTAAAGGAACATTTTGTGCAAAGATGGACATGATAAAGGACAAAAATGGTAGGGACCTCACAGAAGCATCAAGAAGAGGTGGCAAGAATTCACATTTTATTTATTTATTTATTTGATTTGTATCCTGCCCATCTGGTCTATACGACTACTCTAGGCAGCTAGGAACACAAAGGAATTATACCAGAAAGATCTGGATGTCCCAGACAACCCAGATAGTGTGGTTGCTGAACTTGAGCCAGACATCCTGGAGAGCGAAGTCAAGTGGGCCTTAGAAAGCATGGCTAACAACAAGACCAGTGGAGGTGATGGCATTCCAGTTGAACTATTTAAAATCTTAAAAGATAACACAGTTAAGGTGCTACACTCAATATGCCAGCAAGTTTGGAAAACTCAGCAGTGGCCAGAGGATTGGAAAAATCAGTCTCCATCTCAATCCGAAAGAAGGGCAGTGCCAAAGAATACCCCAACTACCGTACAATTGCACTCATTTCAAACGCTAGCAAGGTTATGCTCAAAATCCTACAAGGTAGGCTTCAGCAGTATGTGGACCAAGAATTCCCAGAAGCACAAGCTGGATTTCGAAGGGGCAGAGGAACTTGAGACCAAATTGCTAACATGTGCTGGATTATGAAGAAAGCCAGAGAGTTCCAGAAAAACATCTACTTCTGCTTCATTGACTACACAAAAGCCTTTGACTGTGTTGACCACAACAATCTCTTAAAGAAAGGGGAGTGCCTGACCACCTTATCTATCTCCTGAGAAATCTATATGTGGAACAGGAAGCAACAGTTAGAACTGGATATGGAACAACTGATTGGTTCAAAATTGGGAAAGGAGTATGGCAAGGCTGTACATTGTCTCCTGCTTATTTAACTTATATGCAGAATACATCATGCGAAAGGCAGGACTGGATGAATCCGAAGCCAGAGTTAAGATTGCCGAAAGAAATATCAACAACCTCAGATATTCAGATGATACCACTCTGATGGCAGAAAGTGAGGAGGAATTAAATAACCTCTTAATGAGGGTGAAAGAGAAGAGCACTAAAATGGTCTGAAGCTCAACATCAAAAAACTAAGATCATGGCCACTGGTCCCATCACCTCCTGGCAAATAGAAGGGGAAGATATGGAGGCAGTGACAGATTTTACTTTCGTGGGCTCCATGATCACTGCAGATGGTGACAACAGCCACGGAATTAAAAGATGCCCGCTTCTTGGGAGGAAAGTAACGAGAAACCTAGAGAGCTTCTTAAAAAGCAGGGACATCACCTTGCCGACAAAGCTATGGTTTTTCCCATAGCAATATATGGAAGTAAGAGCTGGACCATAAAGAAGGCTGACTGCCGAATAATTGATGCTTTTGAATTGTGATGCTGAAGGAGACTCTTGAGAGTCCCCTGGACTGCAAGGAGATGAAACCTATCCACTGTGAAGGAAATTAACCCTGAGTGCTCACTGGAAGGACAGATCCTGAAGGTGAGGCTCCAATACTTTGGCCATCTCATGAGAAGAGAAGATTCCCTGGAAAAGACCCTGATGTTTGGAAAATGTGAATTCAAAAAGAGAAGGGGATGACAGCAGATGAGATGGATGGACAGTGTCATTGAAGCTACTAACATGAATTTGACCCAACTCCAGGAGGCATGTTCTGGTCCATGGGGTCACAAAGAGTCAGACATGATTTAATGACTAAACAACAACAACAGTGCTATAGTAGGGGAGTATGTACTAGGAGTTAAGGTAAAAAACTAATTCAGTTTTAATGAGAAAAAAAATAAATATGAGGTTTGCTTTACCATCATGATGGGTTTATATATGGACATCTCCTCAGCATACTGCTGAACGCATTGCACATAACTGATGACATACTCAGAAATTACAGATTTCAAAGCAGTGTAATAAGCATGTAATGTCCTAGTGAGGACATAAACTCAGACTATAGGCTAGTTGTTGTAAAACAGAAAACATAACTTTAAAAACTACAAAAGTAAAAGTATTAGAAAGCACCCTGAGACAGCAGAACTAAAGGGAGAATTAGAAGAGTGTTTTGAAGAAAATGTAAATATGAATGTCAAGAATGTATCTATATGGAAACTTAAAGTGGATTGTATTACATTCAGAAGAAAAGATATTGCTAATAACATAGGGAAGAAAAGGCAGTGGATGGCAGATGCATTATTTTTTATAATGAAAGAGTGAACAATGAACAGGAATGTAAATCAGGATAGGTTTATCATTAGAAACAAAGGAATTAGAAGAAAGATCAATGCAGCTAAAGAAAGATCGATGTATGATCCATATCAGGATGTCGAAGACTTGCAAAATAAACATGATGCCCTCCAGTTGCATAAGAATATTAAGAAAATATCTGGAAAGTATAGGAGATCTCTTCCAGGAAATTTAGTGGATAATTAAAATTGTATACTATTTATATGATAGTTGAAAAGAAAGCGGTCTGGGCATTGTATGCAGCCAAAATGTTTTCCAATAATTTACCTGACGTTATATATGATATTCAGTTACAATGAAGGGTCAGTTATTTTAATATCTGAAGTTGAAAAAGGAGAAAGAGCCAGTAGGGAATGTAAATGATCTGGACCAGATGAAAAAAGGACAGAATTTCTAAAAGCCATGGGTGATAATGGTATTAAAATGCTCACAATGTGATTTAATATATACAGTATTAGTATATAACAAAGGACGTGGTGGCACTGTGAGTTAAACCTCAGAAGCCTCTGTACTGCAAGGTCAGAAGACCTGCAGTTGTAAGATCAAATCCACACGACGGAGTGAGCCCCCATCGCTTCTCCCAGCTCCCGCCAACCTAGCAGTTCGAAAGCATGCAAAATGCAAAATGCGAGTAGATAAATAGGTACCGCCATGGTGGGAAGGTAACGGAGTTCCGTGACTAGTCGTGCTGGCCAAGTGACCATGGAAGATTGTCTTCGGAGAAATGCTAGCTCTATGGGTTGGAAACGGAGATCAGCACCGCTCCCTGGAGTCGGACACGACTGGACAAATTGTCAAGGGGAACCTTTACCTTTACTAGTATATAACAAAGGACAATTTACTACAGAATGGTTGTGGTCAATATTTGTGACAATTCCCCCCCCCCCAAAAAAAAGGCTAATGCAAAAAAGGTGCAATGAATATAGAATATGAGCCCAGATCTTTGTTTAAATCTGTGCAAAAGAATTAACATAAAATACAAGGACAGTATAAGGAATACACAGTTTGGCTTTAGGTCAAAATGGGCATAAGAGAAGTGTTTCTTAGTTTAATAATTCTAGTGGGAAAGTGTTTGAATAAATGATAGGGCCTATAGACATGTTCTTGACTTTGAAAAGGCATTCAACAGAGTTCAGCATCAGAAATTAATGGAAATATTATGTGAATTATATATTGATGGAAAGGATATATGTATAACAAAAAGCTTATATTGGGAACAAGTGGCTAAGATTGAAATGGAGAACTAACAGGGATGTTGGCAAATCTTTGGGTCTAAGTACCAAATATTTTGGAGATACTAGAGGAACATTTTGTGCAAAGATGGACATGATAAAGGACAAAAATGGGAGGGACCTAACAGAAGCAAAAGACATCAAGAACAGGTGTAAAGAATACACAGATGAATTATATCAGAAAGATTTGGATATCCTGGACAACCCAGACAATGTAGTTGCTGACTTTGAGCCAGACATCCTAGAGAGTGAAGTCAAGTGGGCCTTAGAAAGCATGGCTAACAACAAGGCCAGTGGAGGTGATGGCATTCCAGTTGAACTATTTAAAATCTTAAAAGATGCTGTTAAGGTGCTACATTCAATATGCCAGCAAGTTTGGAAAACTCAACAGTGGCCAGAGGATTGGAAAAGATCAGTCTCCATCCCAATCCCAAAGAAAGGCAGTGCCAAAGAAAGCTCCAACTACCGTACAATTGCACTCATTTCACACGCTAGCAAGGTTATGCTCAAAATCCTACAAGGTAGGCTTCAGCAGTATGTGGACCGAGAACTCCCAGAAGTACAAGCTGGATTCCAAAGGGGCAGAGGAACTAGACCAAATTGCTAACTTGCGCTGGATTATGGACAAAGCCAGAGAGTTCCAGAAGGAAGACTAAGAGTAAATGTGGAAGCAGAAAAATGTTTTGTGGATGAGTAACATTAGAGACTGCCTAGGCCTTAATACAGAACAATTAGTCCACACAGTGAGAGACAGGTGAAGGTATGCTATGACAGTAGTCAACCTCAACAACCGAGACAACTCTCAGAAAGAGAATTAAGTATAATTTTACCTTGTGTTTCATATTTATTCATTAAAAAAAACCTCAGGCATAAACATTGTGGCATGCCTCCCCCAACCAGGTTATAGGGGTGTGAATAAAAATGGGCATATATTCTCACTCTTATGTCTGAGGAAGTGGTCAATCCATAAAATATCATATTAAAATATATCAGTCTTTAAAATGCCACAACATTTTACCTTTTGTTTCTTGTTTGTCTGAGATGCTTCCTTATTTGGTTTTGAAGTGAAAAGTATGACATCATCAGCAAAAATACAATTTTGTTCCTTGCGTCCCTTAAGTCTGCACCATGCAACTGTTGATTTTGTCTCATATTCTCTGCTAAGGCTTACATTGCAGTTATGAAGAGAAGAGGGGATGGGGGATATCACTGACAAGCTCCTCTACTTCACAAAAATATTCGGATGGCAGGGTGGGAGAGTCCTGATCTAAGAACAGTTCTACATAGTGTAATTATAATATGAATCTCTTGGAAGTGGCCTGTTGATACCCTTTCTTAGCAGTTGCATAATTATCCACATATATGAAGCCATTCTTGTGGAAAGCAAGCATCTCCATCGGTTTTTCCAAAGAGAGCATCCCCACTACCACATGCTGACAGTCCGAGCAGGAGTATCTTGTGAAGCCTGAAAGACCACAGTCCAAGACAATGAGGCTATTTGTGTTAAGTTTTTGTGTGGGGAGCAAGGGATTCTGAAAGCTAGTCTATTATAAAAGCTGCGCTCCAAGGAGAGCAAGTTATGTCAATATGAGGTTAGCTATAAAACACAAAGCTTTGCAGCTGAGGGAATTCTTAGATGTTGCTGTTTGAAAGATGGATCCTAAAAATAATCCCTCTCCTTTTGTACACATAGGAACTCTCTAGTACGGTTTCTTCTCCAAGAAGCTAACAAGCAGTAACATGGTATAACCCAAATGTAAGTCAAATGGGGCTTTAAAAGCAAGTAGTGACATATTCTTATTTTTATCACAATGTTAGTGCATTCTGATGATGAATCTGACTATCTGTTTCACTGCCAAACAAGTCTTACTTCCAGGAAGTTCTTCCTAATGTTTGATTGAAATCCCCCCCAACTGAAACCATTAGTTTGGGCCCTACCTTCTGGAGTAGCAAGCCAAGCTTCTTCTAAATGGCAGCTCTTCAAATATTTGAAGATGGCTATCGTGTCATCTCATTCCCTTCCTCAACTGTTCTTCATACGACATGCTTATCAATGCCATTATGACCACTCTCCTCTGCACATGTTTCAGTTGGCATCCTTAAAATATGCTGCTGAGTACTCTAGTGAGAGCTGGCCAATGCAAATTAGAAAGCTACTAATACAGTGGCGCCACACTTTACAATTACCCCACGTTACGATGAATCCGCTTCACAATGATGTTTTTGCAGTTGCTTTTGCGATCGCAAAACGATGGTCTAAATAGGGTTTTTTCGCTTTGCGATGATCGGTTCCCTGCTTCGGGAAACAATTCTTGGCAAAATGATGGTTTTTTAACAGCTGATCAGCGGTTTCAAAATGGCCACAGGTAATTAAAATGACTTCCCGCTGTGTCTAGGGACAGATTCCTCGCTATCCAGGCAGCGAACATGTTTAGCTCCTGGAATATCAGATGGAGATACATTGTCAAACTCTTGCTGGAATCAAAGTAAACTAGATCCAAAGCATTTCTCTTAACTACCAAGTTTTAAATCCCATTCCAAAAAGAGACCTAAGATTAGACCTGTTTTTGAGAAACCCATACCCTTAGTAATCACTGCATTCTTATCTAAATTCTTACAGGCTTATATAATCTTTTCTAGACATTTCCTTGGTATTGACATTGAGCTGGGCAGGTCTCTCCCTCCATTTTTTTAAAGATGGGGAAACAATTGCCGATCTCCATACCTCAGGAACTTACTAAATCTTCACTAATTCTGAAAGATTATAGACAAAACCTGTGAAATTGCATCTACAACTACCTTTAGTTCCCTATAAAACAATTCATTCGGCTCTAGAAACATCAACTCGCTAGATGCTTCTACACCATCTCTTTAGCTACCTTCGGTCTTTCACTGGTTCCTTTATTCTGTTTGCAATGGAATGAACACTTTCCTTTGGGGGGGGGGAAGACAGAGACAAAGTAGATGTTAAGCTATTCTTCCAATCACCCATTAGCATTTCTCCACCCTTTCTGTTCAGTGGACCTACTGCTTCCTTGTTCCTTCTTGTTGCTCTGAACATACAGCATGTTATTTTTTAACCTCTCTTGCAAATTGGAGATTATTATCCTCCTGACCTACTCCTGATGAGTATTGGCTACTTTCTCCTTCTCTTCTTCATTGATTTCTCTCCTCTTCCATTCTCTATGTGTGCCTCTTTTAAATCTTAGCTCATCTAAAGACTCAGTTTCTTTAGAGAATTCTCACTTTTGTTCTTAGCAAAATAGTTTGCAATTGTACCTTCAATATCTAAACAATACATAAACTTATCTTTTTGGGTTTTTCTATTGGACCTTACTAATGTTCCACCAACCTATTAAAAGCAGCTTTCTTAAAGTCCAGAGTATGAACTATATATTTTTCCCTTTCCTAAGTATAATGAATCTCCAGAGGACATGGTGATTTCTACTGACAGTTCCCATCATTTACAGCTTCTTTACCAGTACTTCTCTGTTAGTGGGGACTCATTCCAGGATATCTGATTTCCTTCTCATTTCTTCAGTCTTCTAAAAGATGAAATTGTCAGCTAAGCAACTGCAGGATTTATTAGACCTTACATTCTTGGCAGAATTGGACTTCCAAGAGAAATCAAAGCAATTAAAATTTTTCTTGTTACTGTTATATCTCTCCTCTTTGAATGTTCATTAACATGATGTAGAAGGGTATTATCCAAATCTGTAGACTGGATTGGAGGTCTGTAAACAGTATGCCACAATGATATCAGTGTAAACTTAATTCTCCTTTTCTTTTTATCCAAATGCTTACCATGTTCCTGGCAGGTGTACACATCCTTTATACTGCTAATCCTTCTCACTTCCTGTTTCATCTATTTATTTTCTAAAATGCATACATTCAATTACTACAATTTAATCATTAATCTCATCTTACCTATTTTCAGAAATGCTGTGTTCGTTCAAACTCATCCTGAAAGAAACTTTTAAATTTTTTGTTAATTGTAGCGTGTAGTTTAAAAATAACAGAAGATAGTGCCTTGATAACAATAATCATGTGTCATCAAGTCAGTTCTGATGTATGGTAACCATTTTCAGCGTAGTCCAGTTAGAGAATATTCAGAAGTGATTTACCATCTTCTTCTCCTGGGGGTGACCTAGGAATGTGAAGTATACCCAAGGCCATACAGGCTGGCTCTACTCATAGGAGGCATTGGGGAATGACTCCCAAACTCTAGCTACATAGCCGGATACTGAAACCATTTAGCTATCCAGCCAGCTATATAGCACCTTCATTATGATCACATTTTTCATTTAGTATTTTTCTATTAACTCAAACTGCAAAGCGACTAAATGAGGAGAGCTTTTTGCCCCAATAAAACACAGGATTGAGCCACATGGGGTGGGATGGGGACTCATCCATACCACAGACAATGTGTTTGTATTTGCCTTGGTAATGATTCAACTATTACTTTATATTCATGAGGACAATTAATTCCCAAAAAACTGTTCATCCAGGAAAGGAGTGTTTCCTGGGGATTTGAAAGACTTTGAAGACTGAAACAGTTTACATTTTAATTACAGAGGCTCTTCAACACAGAAGAAGCAGACAGATTGTTAGCTGGGCATGGCCCCATGCAGATGATTTTGTCACATACCAACCAGTTTGTGGGAATAAGAGACATATGCCAATTACAAGTCAGTGTTTAATTAAATGATGTTATTATTTTTGGGAAGTATCTCCGTTGCTCTTACAGAGCACCCGCATGGAGGAGTAGGGTGGACAGGCTACAAGTAATCCATATGTGTGATCCAACTTTTTACTTCAGTCTTAAATAAAGGTCAACATCATAAGCTATCATGAATAACCTTTCCAAACAATCCCAGTAGTGCTGACATTCCGTAAGTATGTTTGGAAAATAAAATTTTAATGCTGGGATGAATTACAAAGCCCTGGCCATCACCAGAATTGCGACAACAGGTAGGAAACAAATGAGATTGGGGGATTTGTGCTATAATCCATTATGTTATGTACATCTGAAAATGATTTGTTGGAATGGCTTATGTTTACTCCTAAAAAAGAATAACGGCATAAATAAAGAGAATAGTGATGAATTACACAACGCAACACAAACGGTCAAGAGCAAGAAGGAAAGAACACATAGGTGAATTTTCAGTATTGTTACATTTTGATCATGGAAGTCTCTTTTCAGATACCCAGCTTCCCTTTAGACAGTTGTCCCAGATATATTCCTATAACACAAAGAGAAATGAAGCCAGTTCTTAGAAATGATATATCACGTTTGACTATACATTACAATACCAAGTTTATCTGAAGATTTTAAGTTATTCTTACCAGCGAACCTGCTATTGTCTGCTTCCTGAAGATCAACCTCAGTAATTTATTGAAATGAAAAGTGAAATTCCATCCACATTTTGTCATAAGTGAATAATTTACATTTCCTATATTGGTTAAAGTCAAGACTTGTCAAGAGAAGGAAGCAAATATAACCACTTTCTATAGGCTTCTGTTGAAAAGCTCTGGATAAGCACCTCCCATCCTTCACAGAAAGATGAGGAAAGGCAATAACCTCTCCCTTGGCGGAACCTATTCCAAATTTGCACAAATGCTGGAGTAGGTGATACATTTATGAGACCACTGAAAAACTGAACAGCTTTCATGGATAAAATCTTCAGGCTCATGAACCAGTCACACAAATTGGTTCATAACGAGCCAGTGAATTCAGAATGTGGAATCTGCCAAAGCTAGCACACAACTCTAGTTCACAGAAACTTCATGCATTAGGGGCAGGGGAATCTCTAAACCAAAATACATTATTCCATTTTAACCCACTTTTCTAATTAGTTTTGTGTAAATTTTAGTCTAGATCAACAGGTGAACATTTTCTAGATTATCACATATGTAGCTTGAGGTGGCAACACTTTTATTATTGTGAATGCAAATTTGTTAATTTACAGAAGCAGAACTTAGACCTTGCTTAGAAATGAATTTTGGGTTTAAAGCGGTCAGTTAAAGTAAGGAATGAAATCCTCTATAAATGAACTCATATGTTCCAATAGAAGCTGTCAAGTTGCAACCAACTTATGGTGACCCTTAAGTAGGGATTTCAAAGTATGTGAGATCTATACAAACTGATTTTTCCAATACTCCCCCCCCCCCAAAAGCTTCCATGGCCAAGTAGGAATTTAAATCCAAGTCTCCTAAATACTAGACCCATCCACTACACCACACTCATACAGGCTAATTGATAAGACTCCTACAAAAAGAGGCATGAGTAAGTGTATTTCTATACTTTATTTCACAGCCTTTGCTCATGCACAGAGCAGTGGCTTCTTTTACATCTATTAAAATCCATTGACACTATGGCAGCACCTAGCAACGACTAAATTCAATATTCTCAACTAGATGAAGCCATCACCTGAAAACCCATACTCAGAAGAAACTAAATTCTCAACTTCTTCCATCTAAAAGATTCCTTTAAATGCTGAGTGACCTGAGTTTTTTCTAGCTTTAAAAACTATGAAATCTCTATATTCCGAAGCACTATACCTTTGATTATCTGATGCTGGGAACAAATAAAGGAGGTGTCCAGGAACTCTATGTCCTACTTGTGAACATCAAGGCTACCATGCTGGCCACAGCTGGAAACAGAATGCTGTAATAGACAAAACATAATGTGATCCACAGAAAAGCAATATTTCTATTCAAGTAGAAGGTTTTGAATTGAAATTCATACTGACGTTCGGTGTGCATTAGATGAACAGAATCAACATAGGAAAGAAAATAGATTAATGTAGGTACTTGTCTTCATAGTGTGTTGTTATTTGATTTTTTTTCCCTTGGGCTATTCTATATATCTATAAATTGAAAAAAGATCAGAAAATAATACCCCACCCCCAATACTGATATGTTTTTCTTCTAAGTGAAATTTAGTCCTGTTCACATAAGGTAAATGCATACAAATAAAAATGAGAATAGTCTATGTGGAGCTCATTTGCGCATGAGATATTCCTTGTCTCATGAGTTTGGAAAAGAAGAGAAGCTATGTGCTTAAAGTTTTCAAAAAGATGTAAATTATCAAAGAGAAAGCATTTAAGCGATGCAGAAGTTCACTGTTTCTAAACAGAGAAATGAGACTCAAGCATGAAAAGCTGCCAAATTCAATTGTCCTTTTACTATAAGGAACTTCCAAGAATAACTAGGTCTTCTCTCATGCACAGCGTTGTGCACTTTGCCTGCAATCTGCCTGTTTACTTGATCTTTTATTTTCTGCATATTTCCCCTTCTCCTGGAGTCTCTCTTCAGACTCTTTTTCTTATTTTATACCCCTAACAACATTGTTGATTCTTTCACGCTAAGCCAGGCCCCTGAGACTTCTGCGAACTGTGTTCTCAATTAACATGTGCAACCAGTAGTTGTTGCTGATGGGCTGAAGGGAATTCTCAGCAGCCACATTACAGAAAACACAAATCGATTAATTACCAAATATAGTATAAAGGGCCAACAGACTTAGTATCTTCCTTCAGTTTAACTGAATTTTATGTCTTCACTACCAAGGGCTGAATAGTACACCAGCTTGGTTACAGGACTACTTCCACAAAACGTCCCTTTGTAGTGGGGTTCCATACCACCTTAGTGACAAATGGATTTCTAGATCACATGGATGTTTTTTCTACAGTAGTAAGCACTTTGGCAGCATCCCTGAGCAGCATCTAAGATGAACAGGATGAACAATCACTCAGTCATATGATCACCATGGGAGAAGGGGTGTTGATGGCACCAAGTCCTAGTTCTTTCCTCTTCCCTGACTAGGCCCTTGCCACGCTAGAGATCTGCTAGTGCCTTGTGCAGCTGTCCAGAGCTGAGAATTTTCTCAACTCTTCTGGATTTCTCATAGCCAAGCACTATGGGAGGCATGACCTGGGATATTACTGGTACTATGGTAATTTTTCCAGCCACCTCCCATGCTGTCTGTGCGAACCCTGCAGAATTCAGCACTTAACTAAATGAAGAAAGGACCAGGTGCAAATAAGAATGGGCAACACCTGTTGATTACATTTGGCTCCCCAAAGCCATTTTTGTGGTCCACAAATATAACTTGAAACCGGGATTTGATCGTAATTCAGGCTGCCAAACTGCAGTAGCAACCAAATTGCAGTAGCAACCTTAACACAAGGAGAAAATCAGCTGTTTTTGCTTGGTTTAATATTTTCCGCTTTGCTGCCAAGACACAGCAGAATCATTCACAGCTGAATGTCAACAGCAAAAGCAGAATTGCAGCCTGCAGGGAGTTCTATGCAGACAAAATTGTCCCCCAGACCCATAGCACCTGCCTACCCCTCTCTAATCTAAAAGATGTGGTGTATTGGTTAATTCTAACCAGATACTTACATTCATCTACAGACTGTTCAGTTGAATGGGAATTCAAGTCCTTGAGTTATAAATATAAGAAAAAACATGTTGTGACAGGGATGGAAATGTTTTGACTCTCTAAGTGCTTCTGGGCTTCAAATCCCATCAGCTCCATCCAACAACAGAAAGGTACCAGACAGGGGTGTCCACTCTCGCCACTACTATTTATTCTGACTCTAGAAATATTAACTGAACAAATCAGCGATAAAAAGGAATTGAAAGGATTGAAAGTAAAAGGTCAAATTTATAAACTTCAGGCTTTTGTAGACTATTTAGTCATTATACTGGAAGATCAATTGCGTTCAATAGAAGACCTGATGGAGACGTTGAAAAACTTTGGTGATATGGCAGGAATGAAAATAAATCAAAAGAAAACAAAAATACTTATTAAAAATATAAGGGAACAAGAACGACAGAAGTTAGTAGAGAAGACAAACTTCCAAGAGGAAAAGAGAATTAGATATTTAGGGATCCAAATTACAAAGAAGACGAGTACATTATTTAAAGATAATTATATGAAATTGATGAAAGAGATATAGAACAATTTGGAGAAATGGGATAAACTGCAATTAACGTTGTTGGGAAGAATTGCGACAATTAAAATAAGTGTCTTGCCAAAAATTCTATTCTTATTTCAGACAATCCCTATCATATTAAAACAGACCTTTTCCCCAAGAACTTAATAAGATAATTATGAGATTTGTATGGCAAGGTAAAAAACCAAGAATTAAAATTAAAGCAATGCAAGATGCCAAACAGAGGGCAGGTTTTGGCCTTCCAGATTGGGTTCTGTATTATCGATCTTGTATTCTAGACTGGATAAAAGAATGGATAACTTTGGAAAATGATAGATTACTCAGTCTGGAAGGACATGATTTGCAGCTAGGCTGGCACGTTTATTTATGGTATAAAAAAGATAAAGAGCAAATGCATTTTAATTTACATATGATAAGAAGAGCTTTATTGGGAACTTGGAAAAAGATTATACAACAAATTTATCAAAAAACACCAGTATGGGTTTCACCCATAGAGGCCTTTATACAACCTAATCTTATGATGAAAGCAAAACTTTTAAGATATAAAGATTTATTTAAAAAGGATTGTGAATTAAGGTCTAAAGAAGAGCCAGAGACTCAGAATATTTACATAGACTGGTGGTCCAGAGCACAGCTAGAATCTAGATATATGAAAGACAAAAGAGAAGGTTTTTATTCAGAACATATGATATTTGATAAGCTTTTATTAGGTTCAAAAGATAAAATAGTTAAGAAAATGTATAATTATTTGTTAGAAATCAAAATGCAAGATGAAATGGTTAAAGAATGGTTAAACATGGTTGTTCATTCAGGTCTTCCCTCCAGCCAACTCTTGATTTTTTATTTTTTTTTTCTTACTTTTCCCTATCCTTTATTTCATTGTAGCTACTATTGAATTGTCATGTACTTACCGTGTTTTATTGTCTGATTTTGTATTGGAAGCCGCCTAGAGTGGTCTGGTAGTCCAGATAGGTGGGGTATAAATAAATAAATAAATAAATAAAAAATAAATAAATAAATAAATAAATAAATAAATAAATAAATAAATAAATAAATAAATAAATAAATAAATAAATAAATAAATAAATTAAGTGGGCACAAAACATAGGGCATAATATTGATATTGATCTATGGTTGAAAATATGGCAAAATAATATAAAGCCTACAAGATCGGTTAATTTTAAAGAGAATATATATAAGATGTTTTACAGGTGGCATATGACTCCAGAAAAATTGTTGATGTATAGAGATGTATGAAATGTGTGTTGGAAATGTGAAGCACAGGTGGGAAGCTATTATCATATGTGGTGGTCATGCAGAGTAGCGAAACAGTATTGGAAAAGAGTACATGCTGTGCTGCAACAAATATTGCTTTGTAAGGTTCCATTAACCCCAGAACTGTTTTTATTGAGTATGATACCTGATAATATAGGTAAGGCAAAGAAGTATGTAGTTATATACATAGTCACTGCAGCCAGAATTCTTTATGCCAAAAACTGAAAAAATCCGACGGTAAAAAAACATGAACATCTTATAGAGGAGATACGGGAAACAGCGGAAATGGACATTTTATCAGAAGTGATGAAGGACTGTCCTCTACAAAAGGCAACTGAAAGATGGGACTTATTCTACAAATGGTTTGAGTCATCAGACATCGCTTGAAGAACATGCATTAAAATGAGAACTTAAATCTGGAAGGCAGAAAATAGTAAAGAGAGCAATTTGGAATTTTGATATGGCAATATGTATAGAATGGATTAGTATGTCATTGTTTCTCCTCTTCCCCTTAACCTCAATCCCTTTTTCCTTCCTGTTACCCTTTGTTAAAAATAAAATATTAAAAAAAAAGCTCCATCCCACAATGGTCAATGATCAGGAATGGTGACAGCAGAAGCCCAACTTCTACAGGACAACAATTACTACCCCTTTATGAAAGCATTCCAGAATGAACTTCCTTTCTCTTGTCCCTAGTGAATGAGAAATGAACACTTTAGCAATGATTTTTTCTGGAAAACTTTCTAAAACATCACTGAGGTATGATCAGATGGAGAAATAGATTGCAATCTGGACTGCATGTGGAGTAGTCCCATGTGATCTATTTCCTGGTGATCACACAACACATGGGAAAATGTGCTCTAGCCCAACCCTGATCCATGCTGGACCATTTTGGTCCAACTATAAGGCTTCTGGTTTTTGGGGCCAATTCCCTGGGAGATGGAATTGTTGCTTTAAGAGAGATTGCTCCCATTAAAGTGACACTTTCCAGTGTAATCAAGCACTCACCTTTGCATGTGATCACACTCTTAATCCAGTTTATATATCTCAGGCACTACATAAGGGCAAAACCTCACCTGCTGATCAATTAACTTGAATTCAATTATCCTGCTGTGTTTTAAATGTTGGATCCCAGTTTTACACCAGCAGAGTGTACAACTAGCACTTTTAACACATCATCTCTTTTCACAGGCTTGTGCCAGTTGAAATCCCTTTCCCAAACAGCCAAATTGCTGTAGGGCAAGGAAAACAGAAATAATGGGTACTGCTCTGTACAGGACCCATAAACGTCAAACCACTACTATTATTATACTAGCAGTTTGATCTGCACAGGAACTCAGCTTATACACTTTACATTTTCTCTCTCTGATCCCTATAAAACTCTTGTGTCTACTCAATATTTTCTCCATTAGAAGCCAACACCACCTTTCTAATCAGCTGTGTGTTTCTACTGGGTCCTGTGATCCCTCATGTCATAATGAACAATGGTTTCCCTGGGGACAGAGACATACAGTACAAAGGATCATTTCAAGACCTTATGTCAAGGTGAGATTCAGGAGCTGTCAAACTGGAACCAAACTCAGACATTTTCTAGACTGCCTGCTCAGGGACCTAGGGGGGAAAACACAGGTAACTTAGCCCATGGGATAAAATGGGACCAATGAACTAGAATAATGAACAAAATAAAGATTTTCTCCAAAGGTTGAAATGCAGAGAGGAGAAGGTCTTGACAGCTATTGCACAGCTTTTTAGAAAATTTGAAGGACTGGGTTGGACTTTACTGAGTCTGCTTAATATCAGAGGCAGGAAAAAGAAAGACAGAAAGTCTCTGAAAATAGAAATTGTCCCTGATTTGATGAACTGGAATATAGCTGGGGAACAGCAAAGTAGGAATAGCTCTGTCACTACTGACACAACTAAAACAAAAATCACAACTTCAGAAGAACTGCACAATATTAATGTCAACAATGAAGAAATTGAAATAGTGAAACATCTTGTATATCAATCATCAATCCAAATGGAGACTGCAAACAAAAAAAATCAGAAGGCTGAGACTAGAAAGGGCAGCAGTGAAGGAATGACAAAAAATAATCAAGTGTAAAGATGTGTCACTTGGGGGGCCAAGACCAAGCTCATCCACACTCTTGTATTCCCAATCATCATGTCTTGCTGGACAATAAAGAAAGCTGACACACACACAAAATGAAAGTTTTGCAGATACAGTGGGGTCTCGACTTACGAACTTAATCTGTATTGGAAGGCAGTTCTCAGGTCGAAAAGTTCTTAAGTCGAATCTACATTTCCCATAGGAATGCATTGAAAACCATTTAATCCGTATCTGCTCTTTTCGTCCATAGAAACTAATGGGAAGCTGCTATTCCGCCTTCTGCCACTAGAGGGGGATATTTTTTTCTTTTTTCCTTTTAACCTAAGATGACTTCGCTTTTAAAAAAAGGAAAAAAAAGAGTTCGTAACTCGAATCTAAGTTCGTAAGTCGAGTCCATATATTCCTATGAGAGCGGTTCGTAAGTCGAAACGTTCGTATGTCGAGCCGTTCGTAAGTCGAGACCCCACTGTACCCTGGATTGTCAGAAAGATGAACAAGTGTGTCCTAGATCAAATCAAACCTGAACTTCCTCTTGAGACAAAGATATTGAAACTGAGGCCATTGTACCTCATGATGATAGCACATCATGAGAAGGCAAGATTTTCTGGGAAAGACAATAATGCTGGGAAAGGCTGAAGTCAAGTGGAAAAGATGAATACAAAACATGAGGTGAATTGACTCCCTAAAGGAAACCCTAGTCTTGAGTATACAAGAGCTGAGCCAGGACTGTCGAGGACAGGACATTTCGGAGTTTGCTCATTCATAGAGTTGCCAATAGTCAGAGGCAACATGGTGGCGTGTAAGAACAACAAAGTCTTGGAATTGAAATTGAAAGTATCAAGAACTGGGGAAAAATTGTGGGTGGAGAGTGTTAAAGGTTTTTCCTCTCCACATTTTTTATCACATGAAATTTCTCAGGAACCAGACAAATCACACACTGAGTCAGTTCCAGAGTTTTATGATGTCAGACACTCTGACTGATGAGGTGTTTTGATGAGGCTTGTAGTTCTGAATTCAAACAGGGCAAGATTTATCTTAGCCAATAGACATTGCTGCAAGCTTCTCGCAGCAGTTATGAACTAACATTCTCTGCTCCATACTTCCCCTCCCAACCTGACTACAGTGTTCTAGAATACTTCATACATGAATAGGTGGTTGGAGCAGAAACAACACAGTCACCCAGCAAGTAAAGTCAAATCAAAATCAGGAAGTCTAGCTAACTGTTTAAGGACAGAATTCAGTGGAGGACTAAAACATGCTCCCTGTATCATGGAGTCAGACTGGTTCAAGGGAGAGCATGAAATTTAAAAAAAGCAAAAAGCAATTTGGCCTCACATTTAAAGGGGGGTGTGTCTAGCATTTCATAACTTTTGCACCTTGGTAAGTTAGTTCTGTCTGTTCTCACATGACTCTACTTTGTTGGTTGAGATATCTTTAGATCTTAAATACATACAGTCTCAGAAGTCTTTCATTAAGGTGACTCTGGCTCCATAACCAGATGCCTAAGCATCTGAGTTATTAAAATGTGTTTTCTCTTATTTCAAATTACCAGGTTATAAAGTTATTCAGATGTATGTATGAAGGCTGAAACCAGAACCATGTTATATAGTTTGAATACCATGTTAGACATATTATTTATCATTGTAAAAGAACATATTCTGCACTTCTTTTTCTGGTTTTCCAGAAAAAAAACAAAAACCAGCTTTGGGGAAAATTGTTCTGGTTTTCTTCCACACCTTCCCATCTCTATCTACCACCTACTACTAAAAATGCAAACATATTTCTTTGAAAATATTGCACGTTCAACTCAGTACCTCTGGGTTGAGTTTTACAAGATCGCTCTCAAACTTGAAATTGCATACAGAAAAACCAGGAAAAGGAATCCTATTATTCTATCACCTTGTTGGAGTAAACTGCTGGCATAGTTTGGAAAAGAGATGCACACAGAAAAAATAATTTCTATTATGTAATAATTATCACCATCCTCATCTTAGAACTGCAGAGTTGGAAGGGACCCTGTGGGTCATTGAGTCCAGCCATCAACATGGAGTCATAGTGGGGAACTGAACTCCCGACCTCTGGCTCCATAACCAGATGCCTAAGCATCTGAGCTATTAAAATGTGTTTTCTCTTATTTCAAATTACCAGGTTATAAAGTTATTCCTGTATGGAGGCTGAAACCAGAAACTGCAACACAGGAAATGTGCAAGCCAATGGATTAGCCTATTCAAAACATCATATTAGTCCTGGAGATGTAAAGCAGGGCTGTTCCTTTGGAGTTGCCAAATCCTGGATTCCACAAGTATTACTTATCTTTGCAGACTCCTTCATAATAGTCCCACCCACCTCCATCAATTAAAGCCCTTCTCTAAAATGTTCTTCCTTTGGCAGTCCAGATTCCATTCCTTCCGTGTAATACATTCAATGATGGGGTCAATGTTTTGCATCCTAAAGTGAATAGCAAATGGCACCCCTACTAATCCAAATGAAAATACATGGTACACAAGACCAAAATAAATAAATAAATAAATAAATAAATAAATAAATAAATAAATAAATAAATAAATAAATAAATAAATAAATAAATGATAGATAGATAGATAGATAGATAGATAGATAGATAGATAGATAGATAGATAGATAGATAGATAGATAGATAGATAGATAGATAGATAGATAGATAGATAGATAGATAGATAGATAAGACAAGACCAAAAAAAATCTCATGACTAAGCCTCCACACACACACTTTCTAAGCAGTAAAATTCCCTCATACTTATACATTAAACAACAATTTACTACCCATTCATGTTACACAACAACTGTTCTGTGAGACACCTGCTTCACATTTTAGTAATGCTTCACCAAACATTTTGAACATAATGCTATTAATTCAGTTAGTATTTGAATAATTCACTGTTTTTAGCTTTAATATTGTATTTTAATGATGTAAGCTGCCTTGGGTTCTTTCTTAGGAGAAAAGTGAGGTAAAAATATTTTAAATAAAGACATAAATTCCCTAATGGTGGGGCTGGCCCTGCTAAAATAATCTTTTCTGTCTTCTCTGAAACACATGAAGAAAATGATCAAAGGCGAGCCTTCCTCCCCCACAGAAAATATCCTTGGAGCAACCATCTCAAATTCTGCTTATGTCTCAGAAGGGGCTCTGTCTATGCTGTTATCCATCCCTTATTGATGGAGTGTCTGAGGGACGCAGTCCTGCCACCCTGCCCTTGTATCCTTTCTCTGCACATTTCTCTGCCAGTTTGCCAAGTTAATGGGGAAAGGTATTAATAAGCTACCTGTGACAGTGTCTGGGCACAGTGTCATGTTTACAAGCAGAGCTTGAAAGCAGTTCATGCAAATTACCTCCCTGTCTGTCAGCTTAGGCAGCAAAGTCACTCTGGGAAAGGAAGGCTACAGTCATGTCCATGACAGGTGAAAAAAGGAAGCTGGGACATTTGTATGCCATTTGAGACTCAGAAAAGAAAGGAAAATGTTTTGGAGGAAGAAAGGGTTAGAAAAGATGCAAGCGCAAAGAATTTTAATGCATAAATATCCTTTTTTAAAAAAAAAAAAAAGACTTGTTAAATAGAAAAAGGTTATTTGAAGGTCCTGAGGAAAGAACAAAAACAATATAACAGAGTTGGGAATATACAATTTACCTTGTTTTAAATTTCACTGAGAACAGCGATACAGTTTGCTTACATTCTAATTTGCCGTCAAGCCAAAAGTTAATGTTGTTAACCCCAGATCAAACAGCCTAGCTTAGTTTGTTCCTGTTTGTTGCACATTAAAGTAAGCGTTTAAGTATAAATATATTTGATAAAAGAGCAAGAGTAGAACAAACATATGAATTCAATGCGCTAAGAAAATGACTTTATTTCATATCCATCCTCAATGCTCACAGTTTTTGCTAACATTTTTAATTAGTCCTCTCCCTTGAAAAAGATGTAACCTAAATACCTGTGATCGCATGTGATACAAATGTCACAGTTTTCACTTGGCTTTGTGTCCTCTTGCTACTTGCTCGCTCGCTTACCTGCTGTCTTTCTCTCTGGACAGAAGACTATTGAATATTATAAAGGTTTCCCTTGACATTTTTAGTCCAGTTGTGTCCGACTCTAGTTGCTGGTGCTCATCCCATTTTCAAGCCATAGAGCCAGCGCCTGTCCGAATACAGTTTCTGTTGTCACATGGCCAATGTGACTAGGGAACGCCATTTTACCTTCCCACTGAGATGGTACCTATTTATCTACTTGCATTTGCATGCTTCCGAACTGCTAGGTTGGCGAGGAGCTGGGACAAAGCGATGGGAGCTCACTCCGTCACGTGGATTTGATCTTATGACTGCTAGTCTTCTGACCGTGCAGCATAGGCTGCATGATCAGAAGAAATCACAGACTTTGCTACAGCTGACCGATGAGCTGCCAGTCAAAATTTGGTTGCATGAACCAATCTAGGATGCAGCTCTGACCATCTAAGTTGGGCCATGCTTTGATTTTCACACAATTACCCCAAGCGATTGTAAGTCAGGACAATGGCTCATTGGGATTTCCGTTGTGGAAAAATGAACTAAAATACTGATGAGATCCAGCTGTTTAAGAGTACTGGGTTTGGATGGATGGGTAGGTGGAGGGATGGAGAGAGACTCAGACCTAGGTACATGAACAGTAAAAGGGCCCTATAGAACAGTGGTTCTCAAAGTGGGGGGTGTCCCCAGTTGTTTTTGGACTGCAATTCCCAGAAGCCTTCACCACTTTCCATACTGGCCAAGATTTCTGGGAGCTGCAGTCCAAGAACATCGGGGACCCCACTTTGAGAACCACTTTTCTAGATTATTCTTTGCCCAATGCACCAATCAGCCTAATTCTTGAAAACTATCATTTTGACCATCTCAGAATATGTCTAGCAAATAAGTCTCCATCCACCTCACATGACAACATGACTATAGAAGGAAAAAATATTCAATAAACATCTGTATGAAAATGTTATTCGGTTATTGGCAGATGTACCAATTTCATCTGGGTGAGGAATGGATTTGTTCTCATTCTCTTTGCCCTTTCTCCCCTTTCTTCATGTGTTTCTTTCTTTTTTCCTACTTCCACATGCACAGCCTAATCCTAGTTCAGTCATTCCATTTCCTCACCTATCCATATCAGGCAGCAGGATATCTCTCTGTCTCTCTGTCTCTCTGTCTCTCTCTCTCTGAGGTGTTTAGGAACATATGATACTGCCTTATACTGAGGCAAACCCCTTGGCCCTTATAGCTCAGAATTCTCATAACTAACAGCAGCAGCTTGTGAGGGTTATAGGTAACAGTTTTTCCCTCCTAGCATGGGATGGGGGAGGTTGAACCTCAGCATGTAGGCCATGTGCTCTAGCATTGAGCTACATCCTCTCCTAGGGACTGTGTCCTTTCCACCTTTGAAGAATTTTGCATCCTGCAGAAAGTAGCACACATAGCTATCTAGAGGCCCTGTGAGAAAATCTTCCATACCTGACCACATCTTTATGTGTAGGATAGATTAGGGATGCCTAGTTATCTAAATGTCCTATTGCACCTACAGAAAGATTTTAATTAACATTAATCTATTCAAAAAACAAAATAAACCTGAGACACATATTCCCAGCCCCCTTAGTTTCCATGTAAAGTTTCAGTTGCAAACAGCCACATATTCTCACCGAACTACCCACCCACATAAATACTTTTATTAGTATAGCTTATTTATTATAGATAATTTTATACTGCAGATTCTTCAGCCATATTCCCTGTGGAGTTTACATAAAAAGTAGAGCAGCATAAGCAAAATTACAATGTTACATTATATTGAGATGTGAATCTCAGGCTAACATATTTGCAAATTGTGGTATATTCTTCAAAAATGAACTGAAAAGAAATGGCCTCCCTGTGCATCTCAGACAAATTCACGCTGTTCCTGTCATAAAGAGGACTTGTCCACTTTGTCCTTGCCTGCTACAGAGATGTCAAAGTTGGGGAAATATTTTTTTTTAAGCTGGTAGTCCTAAATCAGTAATAACATGACTGCATATCCATTTCACCTGTTGTTTTTTTTAAAGTCAGCCCAGACAGAAGGCATTGTACAAATTTCAGTTAATATGAATTGAGGGTGGGGGAATCTCCACCTGTATAAGGGAAAAGCTGGCTGGATAGCTCAGTGAGTCAGAGCATCTGACTAAGGAGCCAGGCATCAAGAGTTCAGTTCCCCACTAGAAACTGAACTCCTGTTGTAGAAGAGCCAGATGAATAGACTTGGACAAGGTACACAAACCCTAGAAGAAAAGAATGATAAAGCTCTTCTGAATACTGTATACCTAGGAAACTCTAGTGAATATCACCATGAGAACAGACTTGACTTTATGTGATTATCATTATTAAAGGGGGAGAGGCTGAGGATAGACAGATTAAACGAGGGCTCAAACTCTGTATGTTCCCAACACATGAGAGATCATGGTGTCTGCTCCTCGTCTGTATAGTATTATCTATGCCTATGTCTTCAACTATTACTGAATAAATATGTAGCCATTTATTTGACTGTTCTTAAGAATGCCCATTTTGAGTTCTAATGAAAAGGGCAACCAAAGGAAATTAACTGCTTATGATCTCTTTCTATGAAGGCTTTACTTAACATTTAACCAATGTAGCTGCATTGGTTATGTGCTTTTCAGTCAACAGGAGCTTTCATTTCATTGCCAGACTAGCTTGAGCTAGATGACACCAACAGTAAGCCTTTTTTATTCCTTTATATATATCCTTCTATCCAAAGGAGTGAAGAGGACTTACTCTTGAACATGAAGAAATGTTCAAACAGCCTATGTTTCCCTCTCTGCTCAGAGGGAAGTTTTGAAGAACTTTAAAGCTGGCTCCAGTCAGAAGTGTAGGAGTAGGGGGAAGCATATATTTGAAATTCTTTCCACAGCCATTTGGGCATCTCCTGATTTATGCTATCTTCAAAGAGGGGTTGCAGAAGCCAACCAAGTGGCAGTTGCTTTGTCAGATACTGAAAATAAATGAAACTTTCCGCTTGCCACAACTGCTACCCATAATGTATAGAAACCGTCAGAAATAAACTGAGGCAAATAACCTAAGACAGAACATCATAAGGTCATCCATGAACAAAATCATAATTCTCCTTACTTTTAAGTGGCTTTCAAATTCAAGGAACAGAATACTATTAGTCAAAGAGAGAGAGAAAGGTAAATGTGCCATGCGACTGGGTTTAGACAGCAATAAGGGGGTACTAGATTTCATCTGCTTGGATAATTGTGTCTTGGTCATTATTTTGGATGTTCTGCCTCAGCAGTTTGGAACCACACTTAATACACTTTAAGTCTGCTTTCTCCTTCCTGTTAGTCTTGCCTTGGTTTTCATCAGTTATTAGCTTTCCAGGCTAATTCTCAAGGATGGATATTGTGGATCCAGTCTACAAATTGCAACCATGACTGTAATAAAGGAAGTGTGGCCATGTTCTTGCTGAATTAGCTATTATTCCATTTCAGCTCACAAAGAGCTCTAGGTAACTTGAAGCATAAACTTCCAGTACTAGAGTCTAGTAGAGCTGTAGCCCCTTCACACACTTAGTGCACAAAACAGGACTCAGTATGACATCCCTAGATAACAGCTCCTTCAAGCCTACAGTAAGGTTTCAGTCTGAGAATAGTATCTGTGGAGATCATATGAAACGTTTCAGTAATAATCTGTCTTTTACAGGTGTGTAACAGCTTCAGTGAATCCTGCCATACTCAGTCTCCCCACCAAGTATTCCCTCTGCACCAATAAAGTTTCCCATGAAAACAAATCCCCAGTCTCCCTGCACTCTCCAACTTTTTTTTCTTTTTCTTTTTGCCTGCTGTTCCCCACAGGAAATGGCAAAGTTTTATAGAACTTAATGGCCTTTCTGATGAGTTCTGTGAAAGAAAGATGCAATTCTGTGCAAGAATTGAAAGAATCCTGCACAGCCCTGTCTTGGTGAATTGTATGCAATAAAGATTCTGTTCTGTGTAGGAGTTGTTATGAATCTATGCAGCTTGCCATTCCTTCCAGAAAAATGACCACAAACTGTATGAGAAATCTCATGAGATTTCCTGCAGCGTTTCTCAAAGGGGGAAAAATACTTTGAGGAGAAACAAAACAAAAAAAGCTTCCATGTCCATGTCCCATCCAATCTCCTCTTCTGTAGAAGAGGAGGAGGAGGAGGAGAGAGAGATACAAACACAAGAATAAGTCCAATCCTATTTGTCCCACTGAAATTAGCATATAATGCTACCACCTGCAGTACGTTTTTCTTCCCAAAAGATAGATAGATAGACAGACAGACTGACTGACTGATTGACTGACTGACTGACAGATAGACAGACAGAAAGACAGACAGGCAAAGACAGACAGACAGATAGACAGATAGATCTTTCCACCTCTGTCTGATGATTTCCACCTCCATGATGTTTAGGTTTGGAGCAGTTTAAGTGAAGTGACAGCTAAGCAATACACTTTGGTTCAGTATCAACAATCACACATGCTAGAACCAAACCAAAACAGGGCTGTCTTGTTTACACTAAAAATAACTACAATAACCCCTGCCAGGAACCTTAAAAGGTGCAGATAGGCAGATAGGTAAGGGTACAGCTGGTTTGCGATTGCCTGTACATCATGTCATCCCTGGAAAAAGAAGCAAACAAGCACATTCCCGAAGGGGACCAAACCATGGGACAAAGTGCCTTCTGATCAGACAACTTTAAATTGCTTATTTGCTTCCAAAGATATTTATGTAAACGTTGCTTGAAAGTGCATTAAGCTGCACCAAGGAATAAAAATCATTGCCCCCCCAACCCCGGAATAAAGCGCGAGACAATAGTATGGGTTTAAATATGGGCCACACTTTATTAAACACACAATCATATACCAATAATTTATTCTGAAGGAGGGGCCTGCTGTAGTGCGGAAACCCTTAAAGAGGGTTATCATAAGGGCGAGTCCCCGGCCGCCCGGGATCCCGCGACCCTAAAGTATCGCAGGGACCCGGCCGGCCGCTAGCCCAAACCCCCAGACCTTTATCCCCCTTTGCTTGAGGGTTGTTAGTCTGGAGTGGCCCAGTGCATCTCTCCGCCACAGGCACTGTAATCGCACGATCCGCAGTACCGTGCGGTAGGATGCACTGTTGGCTTACTTGAACTTACTGCGGGACCCACCGTAGCTGACTATTTTTCCGCACTACCCGCCGTAGTGTGACCGGAGCTAGTTCCACCGGCATGCCACAGCAACCCCCTCCAGTGTGGGATAGGCGAAAATTCCCCCATCCACAGGCCAATCAGGATGGGGGCCAAAATTCCTATCCGGCCCCGTAACGGCAACCAGAATAACTCACACTGGAGTAGGGGAGGGTGGGTGGGTGTCCGAAAAGAAGATGGCGTTCCGGAAGGGGAAGGCCCTTTAAATACCAGGGCCTTCCCCTCCCACCCGGAAGTCGCGTTGGCCCTTCTCACGCTATCCCGGGTGGAGGGCAAGGCCAGCCTCGCTGTTCAAGGTCAGTGACCCTCCAGCGGCTGGTTCATTGCCCCCCCAACCCCGGAATAAAGCGCGAGACAATAGTATGGGTTTAAATATGGGCCACACTTTATTAAACACACAATCATATACCAATAATTTATTCTGAAGGAGGGGCCTGCTGTAGTGCAGAAACCCTTAAAGAGGGTTATCATAAGGGCGAGTCCCCGGCCGCCCGGGATCCCGCGACCCTAAAGTATCGCAGGGACCCGGCCGGCCGCTAGCCCAAACCCCCAGACCTTTATCCCCCTTTGCTTGAGGGTTGTTAGTCTGGAGTGGCCCAGTGCATCTCTCCGCCACAGGCACTGTAATCGCACGATCCGCAGTACCGTGCGGTAGGATGCACTGTTGGCTTACTTGAACTTACTGCGGGACCCACCGTAGCTGCCTATTTTTCCGCACTACCCGCCACAGCATAGGGACTAGCCTGGCTATGTCCCATGCCCGCCACAGAGCCCTGTGAGCTCAGCAAGCAGGCCCCCCCGAATGTCCTCTAGAAATACCTCCATACCCTCATCCGACAGGTGCACGCCGTCACTCCGGAACAGTTGTAGCCTCTCGGCTTGAATGTTGTGGTGCCCTATCACCGATCCAATACCGTTGCAGACGCCTCTGCATACCTCCCTGTTGACGCCCCGCCGGGCCCTGTTCACTGCAGCAGTCCTCACAGAGCCTCGCCAGGCTATCCGAGGTATAATTGTAGACCATATGATACGCATCGTCGGGTATGTTGTCTTCAATCTTTTCAGGTCTCGTAGAATGTCCAGTATTAACGCCTTGCCAGGCAGGCGGGGCAAGTCATTGCCTCCCAAATGTATCAGTAACAGGTCAGGAGGGCAGTGACCAAATGCCGTGGCTCTGCCTAGTTGACCCCATTGCATGCCACGCAGCCCCTTCCATGTAATGGCAGCCCGCGCTCCTAGCCCCAAGTTGCTTCCCCAATGAGATGCCGCCGCATAGCGCTCTGCCCAATATACATAACTATGCCCGATGATCAGGATGTGCTTCCGTGTACTTGCGCTTGAGCCACCTGTAAAGAGATCAGTCAGGCCGCCGCCTACACTGTAGGTAAGGCTCTAATATATCTTTTATAACAGGAAGAGGACCATCGCCCTAATCGCTTGATGTCCTGCGTGCTGTAGCCCATGGCTGCTGCAGTGGATGCCGCACCAATCCTGAATGAATGCGTGCCGAACCTGGCACCACTAATACCAACCGCCTGTAGGGCGAAACCAGTTAGTTTCCAGAACTGGTATTTCGTTAATGGAGATTTATCGGCATGCTGGAAGAAATAACCTGGTTCGCTACCCCTGTATTCCAAGTATGCTTTAACGGCTCTAACTGGGCATATGCTCTTGTTTGAGCATTGCCCCAAAACTAACTGCCTGCCTTTTCCCCTTTGATCAGCTTTAGATCTTCTAATAAACAGCTCCACTCTTGCTCCCTGCACTTTCACATCCCCCCACTGTAGGGCAGCCCTAACCTTGTCTGCCTTACCTCGAGCCACCAATTCACTGATCCTCAGGGCACCGAAGAAGGCTATGAGAGACGCGGCATAGAATAAGCTTATTTCATACTTATCCCTGCACAATGTCCTCCACTGCGTGCACATACGTTCCAGGATGTCAGGTGTTATGGGTGCCCTAGTGTCCAGTGTTCTGCCCCTCACCTTAGACCACCCTTCTAACATTTTCCTAACTCGAAAATCGCCCGTGGTATCCCTGTAGCCATTGCTCTTTGCCTGAAATGCTACAGCTGATAACTTACCCTGTATAGTGGACGGCGCTAGCCCTCTCTTATACAGGTATACCATGAACTGCTGCAAGTGTTCCACCGGGACCGGCCAAGCCTGGTCCAGATGCGCCATCCTTCTAAATTGCATGAACTCCGTACTCACTGCGGAGTAGCCCTTCCTTGTCCTTTCTGCCAGGGCCATCCCTATTGCTGTGGATGCGACGTCGCGCCAATCTGCCAGACTTCCGGGGGAAGAACGTCTGGCGCCTCCCTGGCTTCTGGGGCCAGTTCCCTGAACCGGGCGATCTGTTGACGTGACAAGGCGTCAGCTATGCTATTGTCTACCCCGGGGACGTGTCTGGCGCGCACCACAATATTGAACTGCAGCGCCCTGAGTGTGAAGGCCCTTACCAGTTTCATAACCCGCTCCGATTGTGCTGTCTGGCTGTTTATGATGTGCACAACCGCCAGGTTATCGCACCAGAAGTGCACAACAGAATTAGCCCAATCTGTCGCCCATAGCCATAGCGCTCCTACAATGGGGAAGAATTCCAGGAAGGTTAGATCCCTCGTAATGCCGCTCTGTTGCCAAGCCTGTGGCCACAGGCCTGAGCACCATTTGCCGTGGCAATAGATGCCAAATCCCAACGACCCAGCGGCATCCGAGTGCACTTGGAAATTTGCCTTCAGATTTATCTCGGACCTCCAGAAGGAGACCCCGTTGAACGATTGGAGGAATTGGCTCCATACCTGGAGGTCCTCCCTCATGCCCCGTGTTACCCTGGTCCTGTGAGTCGGTCTCTTGAGACCCCTCATAGCTGTGCATAGACGCCTGAGGAATGCTCGGCCCGGTGCCACAACCTTGCAAGCAAAGTTCAAATGGCCAACTATTTCCTGCAGGTCTTTAAGGGAAGCTTTCTTTTTGCGTAATAGAGCTTCAACCCGGGCCCTCAGGTCACTTAGCTTGTCCCGCGGTAACCTTGATGTTTGCTGTACCGTATCAAGCTCTATACCCAGGAAGGTTAGAGACGTCGCCGGACCCTCTGTCTTATCCTCCGCTAGGGGCAACCCTAACTCTTTGGCTAATGCTTGGAATGTGCGGAGTATGACACCGCATCTACCTGTGCCTCCCTTTCCACAGAAAAGGAAGTCATCGAGGTAATGCGCTGTTGAATTGCTTCCCACCATGCGCCTAAGTCTCCATTCAATAAAAGTGCTGAACTTCTCAAATGCGGCACATGACACTGAGCATCCCATGGGTAGGGCCCTGTCCACGAAATATGCGCCACCAAACTGGAAGCCTAACAAGTTAAAATCCTGCGGGTGAACTGGCAGCAGCCTAAAGGCTGATTTAATGTCACACTTTGCCAGTTCAGCCCCTACACCACATTTCCTGATCATTTTCACTGCATCATCGAAGGAGGTGTACCTGACCGTGCATAATTCCTGGGGAATAGCATCGTTCACTGATGCCCCCTCAGGGAAGGACAGGTGATGAATTAAACGGAATTCCCCCGGGGCCTTCTTGGGCACTATACCTAGGGGTGAAACTCTGAGGTTCGCCATAGGCGGTTTTGAAAAGGGGCCGAGGACCCTGCCCTCTTTCACCTCCTTGTCAATTTTAAGTTGTACTATATCCTCCATACCTGCCACTGATCGGAGGTTCCGGGCCATGAAGGCCTTGCGTTCCCCTTTGGCCGGTATTCTAAACCCACATTTAAAACCCTCTAATAAATACTTAGCGTCTTCCTGGTGAGGGTAGAACCTCAACCACTCCTCCAAGACCTGCACTTTAATTGGGCTGGGCCCCTTTTGCATTGCTCCCACCTCCGTTGTTAGACTTCCTGGGGCCCCCTGAGTTCCTGCTCTGTCTCTGGGCCCCCGCCCTAAAGCACGAGGAGTTGGCGTGTTGGCCCCCGCATGTGAGACATTCGTGTCTGAACTTGCAGGGCTTCTTATTACAGTAGCCCCTGGCATTAAATTGAAAACAAGGCAGGCGGGGTTGAACCACCTGCCCCGCGCCTGCGCGGGTAGCTTGTGTGGCTAACGGTCTCCTATTGAGATGCCCGCTATCAAAACGGTCCCCTGTGTTGGGCCTGGAAGGGGCCATGTGCTGCAGCCAGAGCCCTGGTTGCGGTTCGTCCCACCGCAAGTTTGGTTGAATGGCGCTCCTCATGCGGAAAGCCTGATCATATTGCAACCAAGCCTGCCCTGCGAAGTCAGTATAAGCCCTATATATGATGTCTAAATACTGAAAGAGGGCCTGCGCCCTCCACGGCTGTGCTTTTACAATAACCCCAGCATAAATTAAGAACCCGGGGAGCCAATTAGCCCAAGTTCTCTCCGGCTTTTTCCTTCTTCTCTTCTCCTTATCCTTCTCATCCTCCCCATCTAGGTCCTTCTTTTCCACTTCCCTATTAAGCAATTCAAATACATCTATGTACTCTCCTTTTCAAATTTTCTCCTTAGTTGCCGGGCTCAAATGATCGCCCAAAGGCGTCGAATAGTCCCCATAAGGCAGCGCCGTGATAGGCACCGTGTTGTAGCCCGTGTTGGGTACCGAAGGGTAAGGCCAGGCCCCCGATCCAGCTGTAGGTGTAGGCTGGGCCTGTGCGTGAGGAGCCCCGGCAGGAGCGCCCCACCCCGTGAGGTGCGGGGTGGCATAAGGCCAGGGGGCATTGGGTAAACCCGGGCTCATCGGGATGTAGGGTGCAGTCTGTGGATATGTTCCCGGTGCACCCGCAGGCCAGGGCCATGCTGGGGGAGCTGCTTGGGCGAATGGCCCGGTTGCATACTCACCAGACGATGTGGATGGTCCGCTCTGCTCCTCATCTTGCTGTAGGGCTTTGCAGCTAACCTCCTCAATGTCCTCCTGTTCCTCCTGGCTGACGGCTGCCTGTTCTGACTCCTCCCTGGGCACCGCCCGCTGCTCAACAATCCGGCGCCTCTTTGTGGCTACCACGGCACCATCCTCGTCCTGCCTTGAAGCCGCATCCGTACCCTGTGTGGACTCAATAGCCGCACATCTCTGTGTTAGTTCACGAGCCATGACCCTTAGCCTGGCTGTCCGGTGGCCCTTGGACTCCCTGGCCGATCTACGCACCCCACGTGGTTGAGCGGGCTGCTTTCCCAGTGTTTGGGCCTCCAAGGCCTCAATTTTATTCTGTAATTTCTGCCAGACCGGCCAAGCTTCCTCATCTGAAGAGGAATGCGGCGGTGATGGGTGGGTTACCTGCCTCCTCTGGGCCGGCTGCTTCCCTTTCTTGTTTCCAACCCCTTTTCGTGGTGCCATCTTGTATTTATTCGTTATATAAACAACCAATTGGCACCTGGGTAATCCTCCCCGCGTGAGGCTATTTCTTTATGCCCAATACGAAAATGTGGTCAGTTAGCTGTGTCAATTGCCAACGCAAGCCTATATGAAATCCTGCCGCGTGGCGCAACGGGACACGGCACAAGCGTGCAGCAGTATTTGTCCCTTTTAAATTTGAATTTTATATATATATATTTTCAATTTTATTTTATTTTATTTATTTAATTCATTTATTTATTTATTTATTTATTTGGAAGAAAATTGAATGAAATAAAGTATATACAATTAAATTTCAGCAGAGGCTTTTACTCCTGAACCCGCCAATTAATTCGTCAGTGTGCAAATAGCTATGCAGGGGTAATCAATTAATCAATTAAATGCAGCACAAGTTGATTGTGTATCCAAATTTGCAAATAATATTCCCAATGATTCGCTGCACAACCAGCCAATTAATTAGCTATCTATAGATTTAAGACGTTTAAGTGATTTTATAGAGAATGAAATGGTATAAGATTAAAGTGCAGATAGATTGGAGTGGAGGTACAAGTACTCCTGTGATCCGTGCAATTTATGCTTTACTGCTTAACCATCCAATTAATTCATCTGTTCCTATATTAAATCAGGCAAAATACATGTATATAAATCGACTGTACAGCAAAATAGAATCAATGGCAATGCTCAGTTTATGCTTTAATACCTAGCAAGGCAATTAATTAGTCTATGTATATATTTATCTAGTATTAATCAATAGCAAAATTAATTCGCTGTGGTGCTACTGCTAATCAATTACGATGCACTTTAATTGCTGAGGAGCTGCAGCGGGGTATTCCCCCTCCCCGGTAGGGCAGTGTCCGGGAATAGGCAGCCCTAAGAAACAGCTAAGGATCACCGAGTGTATTGTGCTCCTCTCCGGTAAGGCGCAAGCATGCAGTGAATGCCCCAATTGAGCTAGCTAGGTCGCTGAATCGGTGTTGCTGTGCTCCCCTGCGACCCTCTAGGAGCCGAGAACAAGGTCGCAAATGAGGAGGCGGGTGGGCGGGGCTCCAAAAATGGCGGGAAATTCAAATATTACTCTGGCCCCTAGCGCTCCGATCGAAGGATATGCACTCCCGCAGCTGGCTTGCCACCGTCAGCAACGAAGGCAGCAGAAGACCAGTGCTCCCAAGCAGAAAATGCCTAATCGAGCCAGCTAGTTAGCTGAGCCGGCGTTGCACAGATCCCCGGCGGCTCAGCAGGAGCCGAAGGCAAGGGAATAGGCGAGTGGGCGGGGCTCCAGAAAATGGCGGGGAATCCCAAATTTTCCTGTGGCCCCCCGCGTCCCGGTCAAACTAGACGAACCCCCGCGGATGGCTTGCCTCCGCAAGCAGCAACCGGGCGCGGCGGCGGCACTATGCGCCGAAGGAAAGGAGGAATAAGCCGCGTAGGGTGATTCCCTGCGGTCCCGCAAGCGCGTGTCTCTATCCCTCCGGCTCCTAGAGCGAGTTAAGGTGACGAAAGAACCGGAGCGCTTGCGGCGCCGCTTCCAATAGGCACGGCCCGGGACCCGGAAGACCCGCCGCCGCCCCTATGGACGAGCGAGGCTTGAAAGACCGCCTTGGCGCAGCAGGGAAAAACGAAGCGGAGGAGGCTCACGGGGCTTATTTAAAGTAAGGAGCCAAGCGAGGGTTGTGGGGGGGGGCGGAAGTACAGCGTCCTTCAATAGCTTTTATCCAACGCTTCCTCCCGGGGGCAGCCCTTCTCCCGCTTAGGGTTCCCTTTCCCGCGCTAAATACTTAGCCCTTGGGAGGTGCCGATGCTTCTCCCGATCCGGTGAAGGTGAGCTGCCGCCGCGCTCCGCTCCCCGATTCTTTCCGCTGCTGCCTCTCCCTCTTTAATCGCCAACTGTAATCCAGCAATGAACCAGTCGCAGCAGTAAACCAGTCGCAGCAATGAACCAGCCGCTGATCGCCGACCACTCTCCTTCCAGCTCGGTGTCCGAAAAGAAGATGGCGTTCCGGAAGGGGAAGGCCCTTTAAATACCAGGGCCTTCCCCTCCCACCCGGAAGTCGCGTTGGCCCTTCTCGCGCTATCCCGGGTGGAGGGCAAGGCCAGCCTCGCTGTTCAAGGTCAGTGACCCTCCAGCGGCTGGTTCATAATAACTACAATAATTCATTTTTAACAAATCATAATATATGCACAAACACATCCATATATAGAGATACAGGTATTGGTGTAGGTATACGTAATTCTGATCAGTGCTTTTTGAGAGTCACTGAAAGGTCAGAGAGAAGTAACAGGTCTGTACCAGTGCCAGTTTGTGACCAGGACATGGAGCATTTTCCTAAAATTCTGTGGTAAGGTGCCCTTCTGTCTTTGGTCCATGAGCCACCCACAGATTACAGTGTTCTCACTGATCTTTCACTGAAGGCCATTCTTGAGCAGTTGATGTAATTTCACTACAACATCATGTCTGTAAATAATTACCTTCCTTGTTTCTTTACTTATATTCTTTTCTGGAAGAATTATACTCATTTTGTGACTTCCCATTCACAAAGATTTACAGCCCTAATATATAAGAATCAACTGCATAGTTCTTTCTGCCTCAGCAATGAACAGTGAGAGAACTTCTAAGCACCCAACAACTCATTTATTAAAAACAATAAAAATGACTCACAGGAAAATGATATAAAAACAATGAGAAAAAATAGCATTTTCATATAGAATAGGAGAAAAGGTAGACTTTAAATCTGTAAGGGAGGGTCAAGGAAAGTGTAATATCCAGAGGTTGCTACACTACAACTCCCACCAGCTCTACCCACCATAGTAAACAGTGACAAAAAGTTGGAAATGTAGCACAACAACATCTGGAGTTCCAGATCTACCAACATTTTGGAGAAGCCAAAGGGCTTGTAGAATAAAACATTATTCTCATTGATAGGGCTCAAGAAACTCAAAAGATGTACTTTTTGGTTCTAGTGCACGTGTGAGAAGCCTTATGCCCTTCAGATATTTTGGCTTGCACCTCCCATCAACCTCTCCTTGCATGACCAATGTTAATGGAAAGTAGGGAAAAAACAAAGCATGCTTAAAGCACTCTCTGGGTGGTTTACAAGCTAATTATGCAGGCTACACATTGCCCCCCTAGCAAGTTGGGTACTCATTTTACCAACACTGGAAAGATGGGAAGCTAAGTGAACCTTGAACTGGCTATCTGGGATTGAATCCCAGGTTGTGAGCAGAGTTTGGCTGCAGTAGAGCAGTTTAGTCACTGCGCCAAGAGGCTGAAGCTTTCTCATCTCCATTCTGTGGAAGATAAGAATATAGTCCTTGATCTAGACACCACATTTCTGTTGATACCCCCTAGTACAACATTTGGGGTTTTGTTGTTGTTGCTGCTGCTGTGTCACACTTCTGGCTCATGTTTAGTTTGTGATCTTTCAAGACCTTAGATCTTTTTCACAGGTACTACTTCCAAGCTAGCTTTCACCCATCCTGAGAAATACATTTATCTCAGTGGTCAACAAGACGCTTGTGGGAAATTCACAAGCAAGGCATGAGCTCAATCAGTGTCTACCTATCATTGCTCTCCAGCTGCATTCACAAAGCTGGTATATGTCACAGTTATGATTACTAGCCATTAATTTTTCTAATCTTTTAAAACTCTGTTCAGTTGGTGATAATTATTAGTCTCTTGAGCAAGTGAGTTCTGTTGCTTTAGCAGTGTGCTTTCTCTTTGACAGACCTATGGGATCCGTGCAACTAACCAACAATGCAGTGAGGCAGGCAACATCTGTGCCATCTGTCAGGTGGAGTTCAGAGAACCTCTTATCCTCTTATGCCAGGTTATGGTCACTGATATTTCCTATAGTTTTTTCAAAACAAGGTAGCACGGAGTAGTTTGGAAAAGTGGAAACCTGCTTACTAAGCCTCCTGAATTTACCTGTGGGCATTAGGGATGGGGAATACAGGGCTCACTGTTGGAAAACAAGCTAGTCTAGGAGTTGGTATTGTATGGCGCATAGACATCATGCTGCCCATGATGTCTCCACAGTTCTCCAAGCAATGCCATTTCCAGATCTTTTGACAAAAATGAATTGTACCTTCAGAGGCCTCTGGGCTACCATTCCCAGTTAAGTTGGTGTCGTGTACCCCAACCACATAATCACACAATCATAGATCTGGAGAGCCAGAAGAGACTGCAAGGGTAATTGAGTCCAGCCTCCTACTAGTGTAGGATAAAGCATCCCTGAGAGGTGACTATCCAAACTCTGGTTAAAACTTTTATGTGAAGGAGAGTTTACCTGTTTCCCCACCCCTTGAGTCAGTTCCCTGTACTGTTGAATGGCTCTTGCTGTTGGGGAGAATTAGACTTTCCTTTTTCCTTTTTTCTTTTTAGCTTGGCACTATTAATTTGGGCTCTATCCTCCAGAGCTACAAGAAGCAAGTCTACTTTATCTTCCACGCGACAGCCCTTCAAATTTGAAGATGTTTGTCATATCATCCCTTGTCCTTCTCCATGCTAAACATGCAAGTTCCCTTAACCTTTCTTCATAGGTGAAGGCATGAGTTATGATATTGGATATATTCAAAACATTTGATTGTGTGGAATGGCCACCATCAAAAGTGGTGATAGCTATATTACGATTTGGGAAATCATTTAAAAAATATGATAAATCAACTTTATTTAGAGAATATTGCTACAGAACTAATAAACAATGGACTAACAGATCAAATACTCCTAGGTGGAGGTACTAGACAGGTTGTCCTCTTTCCCCAATATTATCTGGATTAATTATAGAGATATTAGCGAATGCTACTAGATAAGAGAGAGCAATAAAAGCTATAGGTACCAAAGATAAAATTAGCTTATTTGCAAATGATACAATAGAAGATCCATTGAGAGTTATGGATCAGGTTGAACTACATCTGAAAGAATTTGAGTAGGTGAAAGGTCTACAGATAAACTGGCAAAAGTCAGAGATGATGTTGTTTATGTTAAAAATAAGGAAGAAAGAATTAGAAGGGAATTTGAGATTAAAATATGTAAGAGTATAAATCACTTACAGTGGTGCCTCGCACAGCGAGGTTAATCCATCCCGGATTAACCCTCGCTGTGTGAAACATCGCTGAGCGGTAAGAAAAAAAACATTGGAACGCATTAAACATGGTTTAATGCGTTCCAATTGGGCTGAATACTCACCGTTGAGCCATGCTTCCCTATGGCCGGCAGCCATTTTCGCTCCCTCCCCTCGCTGAATGAGGGCGTGAAAATGGCTGCGATCAGCCATCCGGCGGGTCCAAAATGGCCGCCAGAACAGCTGAAATGGCCGGCTGCAGTGTTTTCGCGCCCTTGGTAAGCGAGGGGAGGGCGTGAAAACACTGCGTGCAGCCATTTCGGCTGTTCCGGCAGCATTTTCGCGCCCTCCCCTTGCTTACCAAGGGCGCGAAAACGCTGCGCGTGGCCATTTTGGGGTCGCGTGGCAGCCATTTTGGACCCGCCAACCAGCTGATTGGCGGGTCGCAAAGCGAAGGTCAGTAAGCGAACCGCTTACCGACCTTCGCTCTGTGATTTTCGCCCATTGGGGGCATCGCTCTGCGATCCCATTAGCGATCGCAAAAGCATCACCGTAGAGCGAATTCATCGCTCTACGGTGCGCTCGTTCTGCGAGGCACCACTGTAGTTATAAATATTATGAAAAAATTATATTTAGGAAATGAAAATTTTGCTAAAGACATTAAAGATAAATTAAAGGAGTTAAGAAGAATAGAATTATTGTGGTTTGGAAGGATAGCAATGTGCAAAATGAAAATATTGGTGGCCAACATTTTTTAAAAAAATTCAGGATGATACCAATAAAACTGTTAGAGAAAGATTTGAAATATTGTCAGAATGTAATTAACAAGTTTTGTAATGGTGATTAAAAAGCAAAAATTAATAAGAAGTACTGGTATAAACATCAAAAACTAGGAGGATTAGGTTTACCTAATATAAAATTCCCAGGTAGGTGGGACTCGTCAGCCTTGGAAGGCAGCCCATCTAGGAGAAGGAAAACTCTGATCCCAAAACCCCACACCATGAGGAGGAGGAGGCGCCGCCATCACCCATGTGGCGAGCGAGTAGCCCAGGTAGGTGGGTCTTGTTAGCTTGGGAAGGCAGCCCATCTAGGAGAAGGAAAACTCAGATTCCAAACCTCCACTGCCTTGTGGCTATATCTACTGATGGAAAAGGCTTCAGGAGTTAACCTCGAGGCAAAATCCAGAACCGGAGTCCCGGAGGCAGTTTGTGTCGTTCTGGCAACTTCTGTGACATCACTGGAACCAGTTGCATTGGCTCTTGCCTTTCCATTGGACTATTTCAGTGATGTGGAGAGGGGGGATTTGCTGCTTGGGTAACAGCCTATCCTCCATATTTTTTTTACCCAGGCTTTGTGCTCAGGAGAAGACACTCCAGCTTCGCATACAGCGTCAAAGTCCTCCACACAGAGTGTGTTACCACGGTCTCTCAAGACTGAAGGTTGCCTATGAGGGCCATTTAGTCCTCACTGGGCAGTTCAAAGAGCAGGGGCCACAAAAGAGAAGACTTGGTTCCTTATGTCAAGCAACTGTGAAGGTCTATTGGGAGTGATATGCAGAACAAAGTATTTGATGAAGCCCTAAACTGGAAGGCAAAATCATGTGGGAAGAATAGTTCATCAATAATGTGGTGAACTGTGTTACGGTGTAAATATTTCTACTGGCTAGAATATTGTTACTTCCAGAACTTTGATCAATGTGAGTTATTAAACATCTCACCAAAACATCAATTGTTAAGTAAAACAGATTTCTAATTTTCTAATTTCCAATAAGTATATCAAACTTTCAAATGTACTGAATGAGCTGCTTTCAAAGCCTGTCAACATAGCTGTAAGTAGGGCAGGACAATCAAGATGATGGTGCAGGGTATAACATTTAGAAGATGCAATAGGTGCCCTGTCCTGTTTTCATTCTTTAGTAGCATCAGCTACATATCCCAAAATCATCTGCAACATAAGGAAAGTAACTTTGTATGCTTTGTGGAAAATGCTGTGTAGTGGACAGAGTAATGAACCCAGGATTCAATTCTTCAGTCAGGCATGGAAACTCACTGGGGGCTGGCATTGGTAAAACTACTCCTTAAATATCTTACATACCTGAAAAACCTTATAAGTCATATGTCAGAGGTGTCTTGATGGCACTTATTAACAATGATACTATACGAAAACAGCAATTAGAAAGTTAAATAATGTCTCTCTAGAGTACCTTTGTTCTCACAAGGGGAACTGGCTTCTATTTTGAAAATGGACTGAGGACCAGTTGTCTCTGAACATGTTCATAAAGTTACTTGCTTTTAAAAAGTCAATTAACAATGACATTCTGTACACATCTACTTTTAAGAACTGTTGTTCAGTGAAGCTTATTTTTTAGAAAGTTGCTATAAGATTTACTGTATTTCAACTTAAAAGACAAAGAGCATGCCTACATTGGCATATAGATATAATATATGGATTGCTGATGGCATAGTTTGTATCAGAAGAAAAGATATCATGTGCAAATATTTCTACTTAGAAGAATCTATCCTTCCCCTTTAAGAGCTGTTGCTCACCTTTCTGGCCAAGTGGTAGGGCATACATTCTTTTTGGCATTCTCAAAGAAGTACTACATATAAAATAATGATTTCAGTTCCCTTGACACTTCATAGATGATCAGGGGAAGCACTTAATTGACAGATGGGCCTACAAGGGGTCTTTTGCTGTTTGGACAGGGGGAGCACACCCAATGGCACATCACTTCTCTCCCCAACCTCAAAAGACCCATTGAATCCCAATCCAACCCACACCCAAAACAGCCAGTCTGGACAGGACCAAAAACTATTATCCTGTGGCTTAAGCACATTGTGTGAGAGAACCATAAGCCATTCTAGCATGATCTCTGTTATGTACATGTATGTGCCCTTGCAAGAACTGGGGTGGGGGATCTTTATTTGCTGATGAAACTTACGAATTTGCCTTACATTATGCAAGATAATTTCAGGTAACGACAAATGATATTAATTACACTAAAATGTAACAGCCTTGTGACACTATTTTTTAAAAAGAATCTGCATTTTCCTTTCGATACCCTGAAAAGAGGTAATATTATTGTAGCAGAGCTCTGCTCTGAACCTATTGCCAGTCTTTATTGGATAGTCTCGAGTGCTAGTTTTGTAGGAAAGAAAATTCTGACGGTTGCCTTGATGCCATTCATAATTTAATAGTCCTCCAGCAACAAGTAAACTTGAGATCCTTGATCATCCTGCCTGCTGTGTGAGATGAGTTACACTTTTGCAAACTGAGCATGAAGTACCAGTGGTTCAGGGTGGTATTGCTTTTACATCCTCTTTGTGTAGATGCATGGACAATGAAAGCTCCTATCATCCTTTTTCCCAGTGCAATGGACTTGCTCTAAATATCTCACACACCCTTTACATGAAGAAATGACAACTATTCCAGTAGGAATGGGAACTCATATTAGTGAGCACCACCCAGGAAATCAACCTCTGTAAAGTTCCATAAATTGTTACAGGAATTCAGGGTTTTAAAAAGTACTGTGTTTTAGTAAGAAAGGAAAGTACAGAGACACACTTCCTTGCTGTCTGTATCCCACGCACATGCACCCACATATACACATTTCAGTTTGACAAGCAGAACTGAAATGGCTTATTTTGGGAATATTGAAACATTCCATTTGGGGCTGATAGAGCAAAACAGCATAATGCAATCGCTCACTACTCTCCGCCTGTTGAAGCAAAACATTTCCAGTCAATTCAGCTAATGAAACCTATCTTTCAAGCTAAGAATATGTTCCAGTCAAAACTCGTCTGACAATCCCATCAAGATTGCCTGGCCTCACAATCAGAATTATAAAAAACACCTTTTTCCGAGTAAATATACAGATGGCCTTTGAAACATCTAAATGCCTGTCACTGCAGATTTTCCCTGTCCTAGTCAAGTGATAAGGCAAAACAGCAGCAGAAACATTTATGTAACACTTGTAGAGTCATCAAATCCCTTCATAGACATCATCTATGTCATCTTTACAGCAACTGTAAGTTACATTAACATTATTGGCTAAGTACCACACACTGTGAGGAAGAGGTAGAATGGTTTGCCTAGCTAAGACTTTGAAAGCTTCAGGCTGACTCAGGATGCTTTGCTGTCTGGGGCTGAGAAGCAAATGTCCCCCTTCAAAGGAATTGACCATAAGACAGCCATGTTATTTTAACACCTCAGGCAGAAAGCTTCACAACTCTTCTATCCTGGTGGTAAAAATGTGGCCATATTTCATTAACTGACTAACAATTTGCTAACAATTTCCAGCTGCTTCACATTTTAGCAGGATTTGGGGCTTCTTGCATTACCTGAGCACATCCCTATCTATCATTGTGTAAAGGTGCAGTACCTTTGTTGTGCAAGATACTGTGCCATTACACAATACAGGCAATGTAGGAAAGAGGCCTTTGTAAATTACTAATAAAGATTAAACTAATACACCAAACTAAAAAAAAAAAAAAAAAAAAAAGAGTGACTTCCTGATTTACTCAAAACTGGCCCAGAAATTATATTTCTAAAGACTTTATGTTAACTGTCCATGTATCACTTCTAGAGTAGGGACTTAAAGAACACATATAGCTGTTTTTCTAATCACAGACACAACTGCTGCAACACTCACAACTCTGCTAGTCACCTACTACCCATTCTCATGGGCAGTTGTGTATGAAGGATAGTTGGCTGCCATAATGTCTGCTCTTGCTCTTAAATAATTAGTATATACAAATATAGTGAATTACAACAGAATTATGTTTACAAAATTTTAAACAAAACAAAACAAAAAACAAAGAAGGGAAGCCCACTTCATTCCATATACTGCACCTAATGTGTAACATTCCATAACCCACTTTCTCCATGCATCACATTTTTAAAACTCCAGCCTTGCTCAGGTATGGATTGTTGATTATAAATAGGGATTGTGAGTACCATCCTATTTGTTTTTTATCAAGGAATTTATCTTACAAATTTACATTAATCCATTTGAACTGATTTGGACATGTCCCAATTCAATTAGCACTCAGAACTCTGAAAGTATTTGTAGGTATTCACATCTTTCCAAATGGGGGAGAGAGGTGATGAAAATGGGGAAGAAAAAGGGTAGTAATTTGGGATGGGAGATGATACTCAGTGCCATCAACTACTGCTCACTTAAGTGCAAAACTCTCTCCAGTTTTTCTTTTAGCTTCCTTCCCCAATCCTTCACCATAACTACTGGGAGCCATGAACTTTATTCATTGCCCAGCTCCTGTCCTTTCATGAATCCATTCTACATCAGCTGGGCACTACTGTCCAGCTAAAACTCATTCCTGGATGTTCAATAAGGAACTCTCTTGATGGCCCAGATCCCTGATCCACCAGTGTCAGCTGGGTATTGTTGCTCAGAGAGGAAACCTGCTTATGGCTCGGCTCTCTGATCTACCTGTGTTGCTATGCACTGTTGCCTGAGCATTATTTCCAAGCCAACACTTCTCTCTGAATGTCCAGAATGGAAAGCTGCTGATGTGTCATGTTTCTCAATCAACTAGCCTAGTGAAAGTTGTGCGGTTCAAAACCCATTAGAATTTGTGGAATGGAGGAAATCACACAGCTGGCAGTGTGCCAGGAAAGACCAAAACTTGGAAGTAGGATGATTTATTATTTTTTCCAGGTGAGAATTCCCTAGGCATAGACCCCCAAACAAACAAACAAAACCCCAAATCAGTCTTGCTCTTCCTGCTCCCAAAGCTTGAAGGCTGGAGAGACTGTGTGGGTTCCAAGACCTTTTAGGTAAAGGTAAAGGTTCCTCTTGACATTTTTAGTCGAGTCATGTCCAACTCTAGGGGGCAGTGCTCATCCCGTTTTTCAAGCCATAGAGCCAGTGTTTGTCCGAAGACAGTTTCCGTTGGCATATGACCAGCATGACTAGGGAGCGCTGTTTTACCTTCCCACCAAGATGGTATCTACTGTATTTATCTACTCGCATTTACATGCTTTCGAACTGATAGGTTGGCGAGGAGCTGGGACAAAGCGACGGGAGCTCACTCCATCATGTGGATTCGATCTTATGACTGCTGGTCTTGTGACCCTGCAGCACAGGCTTCTGCGGTTTAGCCCACAGCACCACCATGTCACCATATTCCAAGACCTTTTAGGGCTTTTAAAATGAGGAGAGGGCTTGGGACCACAGCAGAAAGTGCACTGCTGGCACTCAGTGAAGGACAGCCATAACTAAGACAGGATGATTATTTTCATAGACTAAAGATCTGAAGGGACACTCCCAAAACAAAAACAAAATGAGTCTTGCTTTCCTGCTTCCTAAGTCACTTAAAGAAGCAGGCCTAAACCCTAGAAAGAGTATGTGGGGTCCAAGCCCCTTTGATTTTTATGCCATGAGCCAGCAGCCAAATCCCAACGCAGAGGAAAACACACTCTTGGCAGTAAGAGGTGTACAAGGAGCAGGGCAAGATTTCTCCTGCACTCCCCAGGCAAAAGCCCAAAAAACTTCAACCAAGTTTGGTGTGATGTTCAGTTCAGATAGAAATATCTTCTGTGAAATTATAGCTAGGAAGGCCTTTAGGTTCAAGAGGAACAGGAGGAAAATGTTTCATGAGGAGATGTTCCCAATCCCCTCAGTCAGTAACCTATCTTGCTGCGGTGTGCCTCCACATGTGCCCAAATCCCAAATTGCCATGTTTGTCATCAACACAGCCAACAACATACACAGGATCCCACAGCAAAAAAAAGGAGAAAAGCTCTTTGGTAGGAGAAGCTGCCCTGCAACATGGAGGGATGGACAAGCAACAACAACTGTTCTGCATCCATGTATCTGAGGAGGTAGATTGTGATCCATAAAAGCTCATCTTGAAGTGCCTTTAAGGTGCCACAGTACTTTTTGTTTTTATCTTTATTTTACTACTCTCGGATACACTGGAAAAGAGTAACAACATCACCACTTTGAAAACTGCTTTGCTTGGTCACTGGTCGTCCGACTCCTGTGCAGTCTGATTTCACATACTTGAGAAACTGCTTTCATCAACTCTGTACAATATTTTTGTTCTAATTACAGTCTATTTCTAACATCTGTTTCAATGCTTGTTTTGAAATGTGAGTAGAGGAAAGAAGTAAAGTAACAAAAATCTGGAAAAGATAAGAAAAAGCAAGGAAAAGGAAGAATTAATGTGAATGTGTCTTATCTGTGCTTATCTTTTGGTCTACACAGTGAAATTCTCTGGCAAATCATTTTGTGCAAATGTAAGCAAAGCAGTAACTGAGGCAATTCTGATTTCGATCCATGGAGTTATCATTAATTTTAATATCTATGCCTGCAGAAGCATAGTAAACTTCACATAACCTGCCCTTACGTCTTCTATTTAAAAGACAAATGGAAGCCTTACTGCTAAATTAGGCACACCTACTAAAAAAGAAGGGATGAGAATCTGATGCTGAACAGAGTTTATATTTCAAATGCCCAATCTCTGCAAGAGGAAATTCTTCCACATATCATCCATTGGTTGGCTTGATAAAATGGATTCAGTTTGAAGCATTTTACACCAGCTTGTCCTGTATTTTTACATCTGTTTTGGATTGCAAATGTTCTAGCATTTTTCTTAAAGTGTCTGGGGTCTCCCAGATTGACCTAGACAATCACTCAGATGGCAGAGCATCATATCTGGAATATTTTTATCCCAACTTACATCCTCCATTTAGAAGCAGCAAGCCTTCCTTTTAAAAACAAAAAGGTCAAAAGGTCAAATCTATCTGATTTTTCTCCATGTACAGTCCAAGAAAATTCTGAGTGTATCAGAATTAAGATTTGCAAGTACTGAGAGGATTTTTTAAAAAGCAGATACTGTAAACCTGGCATCTGCACTTAAACATAACTTTATGGTTCTCATACTTCAGGAGCTAGCAATGGCAAAGCTTAAAACCTGCTTTTCTGGGTCAAACTAAAACTCCACCTAACTCCATATTCCTCCTTACATGTTACTTGCCTGGTGACAAACATGAGTGTTTAAACACAGCAGTATCTACCTCATATAAACAACTACGTGCCATAAATTCATAACCAATAGCTATCAAAGGCTAATTAATATCCATAATACAATCTTATGTTTTCAAAAAGCCATCTATCTTGTGGTCATCATTACATATTCTGGTAACAAGTCAATAAACTGATTACAAATTGTTTCAGCCAATATCTCCGACAACCCCAAATATATATTTTACCACCGCCATCATCCATCAAAATCTGTTCTGAGAGATTTCCTGGCCTGAAAGAGAAACAAGCCAGATTGTCTTTAGACACACTTGGGCAGACATGGCTTGCTAGAAGGTTTGACTAATGTCCCCCACCCCGCCCCCATTGCTGTGCTCACAAATTACAATAACCTCTCACTCTCTAGATCTTCCAGAGTATTTTATAACTCACTCTCTTGCTATGTGTGTCTTATGGGACCAGACATCCCCAGCTTCTCATTGTTGTATTGCCATAACAAGAGAGAGCACTTTGGGATTTAAGGGAGAAATCTTGCATTATTTGAATGAACCTCTAGGTAGTTACCAAACAGGGAAGGGAGACTCTGCAGACGGTGTCCACAGATATTACACAGCTCCCACCCAGTCACAAAAAATTTATCAGGACAGTGAAAAAAGGCAAGGGAGACATCAGGTATGCAGCATAAAAGAGAATAAACATGCCACTAAAATTAAATCCCTATCTAATGCACATTTGAATACTAGGTACACAGGTTTTGTGAAATGTATTGCCGCCTCTTTGTTTCCACAGACACAATCGCCCAAAGGAGCTGAGGAGGATCCTTGGTTTACTTGTTTTATTTACTTATTTATTCAGTCTTCAAGGGAATATAACTAGAAATAGGAAAGAAATGAACCACTAACCAAAAAACCCCCAATGTGCTGTGCTGGTTCGTGGCTTGTTTCACAATGCAGTTGAAAGATCCCATTTTGCCCATGCAAAATGAAACACTGAACTTTTTTTCTCTTTAGCATTTCATTTTCTTCTGCAAAAAGGGATGCTCACCTGCCCCCTTCCCACTGCCCTCCATTGCCTCCAACTACCCACTGGGTATACTCTCCTCAGAGGCAGTGGTGCCAGCTCTCCTGCCTGGAGTTGGGCGCTGCCTCTGAGGATGTGCCCACCTATCACCTGGGCAGCAGGAAGCCAGACTGCTGCTTCTGAACATGTGCCCACCACCCAGCTAATGGGTGGTTGTACGCTCAGAGGCAGCACCTGACTTCCCTGAAAGGAAGCACATGCTGCCTCTGAGCATGTGCCTGTGGTGGAGACAGACGTGGCAGGAGCAGGTAGCTGCCCCCACACACACACACACGCATGAACCAGAAAAATGAACCTGAACTGGTTTGATTTTCTGGGGGGTCTGTGGCGGTTCACGGTTAGCCATGAGCCATGAACCACCATTTTTCTGGTCCGTGCCCATCTCTAAATATAAGTCAATTATTGCTGGGAATGACATGATCTTGATCCAGTGGTTTGTCTTCTGGTTTCATCAGGTATGGCCACTGCCTAAGTACTGAGGGGGCTACTCTGTTCACTGGGGTAGCTACACAGACTAATCTCTAAACATATCAAAGCTGACATCGTTTCACCTTGTAGACACAGCGCTTTACACCACCAAAGACACATTCCTGAAATATTGATACCACTGTTTGTTGCAACTTGATAGTGTGTTCTCCTTTGTTACGGACAAAATGATATGACATTGTCACACTTCACAGAAAATGGATCACACTTCCACAGGCTGATAAAATTGCTTCATGGTCCAAATCAGGGGCTCTCTGGCTTCAATATTTTCTCTTCTCCATCCCTTTCATTTCTCTTCTTCATCCCTTCAAGCAGTACAACCCTATATATACCTATTTTCTCAGAAGTGAAGCCTCTCTAATTTGAATAGGCTTTGCTCCCAAGTAAGCCTGATAGGACAGTTGTATACATGACTACAAAAGAAATAAGGCTAACTGAGTTCAACAGAATTGAGTGTATACAGGTATGAGATTAAGTTGTGGAGCTCTTAAAGCAAAATGTGTTTCTTATATACTACCTCATAGTGCTTAAAACAGTCCCTGGGCAGTTTACAATTTAATTGTGTAGTCTACACATTCCCCGCCCCCTGCCCTGAGACCTGGGTACTTGGAAGGATGGAAGGTTGAGTCAACCCAGAGCCAGCTATCTGAGCCCATTAGGATTGAACGTGGGTCATGAGCAGAGTCTTAGCTGCAGTACTGTAGTTTAACCACCGCACCACGAAACTCTTTAAATCAAAGTCTGCAAAGACTCCGGTGCTACAAGAAGGGAGAATTTGTCCTCCTACCTTTTCCTGTTCCAGTTCATCTACTTTGAAGATTTCTCTGCCATTAAAATCAGTGGGGGGTGCTGAATACACAGTGTCTAATTCCATACACTTACAGTGAGAGGGAGGGAGGGAGGGAGAAAGAGAGAGAGAAATAGAGAGAGAGAGAGATGCTCCCTCACTCTATCCAGCCAACTGTGTCCCTGTAGTGATGGGTGTATTCGTGTTTCAGTTCATTTTTAGAGAGGTGCACAGCTAAAATATATGTACATCTTTCATTTTGCCCTCTCACAGGGAACACTTCTTTCATTTTTGCTATGTAAAGCTCACAATCCTTTTTCCTGCTGGCACAATATTGTAAGCCCATGTAAGACAATTTTCTGGCATTTAGAACTGTGGACACAAAAGGAATATCCCACATTCATAAACCAGCTGATTCAGCTGGGTGGGGTTTGGCTTGGTTTGGTTTAAAATTTAAATTCCTGGCTTTTTAAAGCAAATGTTTAACAACATACAATGCACCCAAATTTACAATGGAAGAAATTGTTGTAAGTCTAGATTACTACCATATATAGCTGAATATAAGCTTCACTGAATTTAACAAGTGTTCCTTCTGAGCTGGCTCCCACAAGATTCCAGTGCAATTTAATTTTTTCAAAATCTGTATGGTCACACACACACCCTTCATGGATCGCTGCCTTGTCATGACGAAGACGCTTGAGAAATTCAGAGACACTATGGGCTATAGAGAAGCAGAGAACACCCAAGATGGACAGGTCATAGTGGAGACTTCTGACTAAACACAATCCACCTGGAGCAGGAACTGGCAAGCCACTCGAGTATCTTTGCCAAGAAAAACTGATGAACAGAAACAAAAGGCTAAAAGACATGACACTGGAAGATGAGCCCCTCAGTTCGGAAGGCATCCAACATGCTAGCGAGGAACAGCAGAGGACAAGTACAAATAGCTCCTGAGCGAATGAAGTGGTTGGGCCACAGCCAAAAGGATGCTCAGCTGCGGACATACCTGGAAGTGAAAGGAAAGTCTGATGCTGCAAAGAAAAATACTGCATAGGAACCTGGAATGTAAGATCTATGAACCTTGGTAAGCTGGATGTGATCAAACAGGAGATGGCAAGAATAAACATTGACATCCTGGGCATCAGTGAACTAAAATGGACAGGAATTGGTGAATTCAATTCAGATGATTATCATATTTACTATTGTGGGCAAGAATCCCATAGAAGAAATGGAGTAGCCCTCATAGTCAACAAATGAGTGGGAAAAACTGTAATGGGATATAATCTCAAAAATGATAGAATGATTTCAATATGAATCCAAGACAGACCTTTCAACATCACAGTAATCCATGTTTATACACCAACCACTGATGCTGAAGAGGCTGAATTTGACCAATTCTATGAAGACTTACAACACCTTCTAGAACTGACACCAAAGAAAGATGTTCGTCTCATTATAGGGGACTGGAATGCTAAAGTAGGGAGTCAAGAGATAAAAGGAACAACAGGGGAGTTTGGCATTGGAGTTCAAAACGAAGCAGGGCAAAGGCTAAAAGAGTTTTGTCAAGAGAACAAGCTGGTCAACACAAACACTCTTTTCCATAAAAACAAGAGGTGCCTCTACACATGGAAATCACCAGATGGGCACTACCAAAATCAGATTGATTATGTTCTCTGCAGCCAAAGATGGAGAAGCTCTATACAGTCAGCAAAAACAAGACCTGGAGCTGATTGTGGTTCTGATCATCAGCTTCTCATAGCAAAATTCAAGCTTAAACTGAAGAGAGTAGGAAAAACCACTGGGCTAGTCAGGTATAATCTAAACCAAATCCCTTATGAATACACAGTGGAAGTGAAGAACAGATTTAAGGAACTCGATTTGGTGGACAGAGTGCCTGAAAAACTATGGATGCAGGCTTGTAACATTGTACAGGAGGCAGCAACGAAAACCATCCCAAAGAAAAGCAAATGCAAGAAAGCAAAGTGGCTGTCCAATAAGGCCTTACAAATACCAGAGAAGATAAAGGAAACAAAATGCAAGGGAGATAGGGAAAGTTAGAGACAATTGAATGAAGACTTCCAAAGAATAGCAAGGAGATACAAGAAGGCCTTCTTAAATGAAAAGTGCAAAGAAATAGAGGAAAATAATAGAAAGGGGAAAACCAGAGATCTGTACAAGAAAATTGGAGATGTTAAAGGAACATTTTGTGCAAAGATGGACATGATAAACGACAAAAATGGTAGGGACCTAACAGAAGCAGAAGACTTCAAGAAGATGTGGCAAGAATACACAAAGCAATTATACCAGAGAGATCTGGAGGTCCCGGACAACCCAGATAGTGTGGGTTGCTGACCTGGAGCCAGACATCCTGGAGTGTGAAGTCAAGTGAGCCTTAGGAAGCCTGGCTAATAATGAGGCCAGTGGAGGTGATGGCATTCCAGCTGAACTATTTAAAATCTTAAAAGATGATGCTGTTAAGGTGCTACACTCAATATGCCAGCAAGTTTGGAAAACTCAGCAGTGGCCAGAGGATTGGAAAAGATCAGTCTACATCCCAGTCCCAAAGAAGGCTAGTGCCAAAGAATGCTCCAACTACTGTACAATTGCACTCATTTCACATGCTAGCAAGGTTATGCTCAAAATCCTCCAAGTAAGCTTCAGCAGTATGTGGACTGAGAACTCCCAGGTGTACAAGCTAAATTTCAAAGAGGCAGAGGAACTAGAGACCAAATTGCTAACATGCACTGGATTATAGAGAAAGCCAGAGACTTCCAGAAAGACATCTACTTCTGCTTCATTGACAGTGCAGAAGCCTTTGAATGTGTGGACCACAGCAAACTATGGCAGGTTCTTAACGAAAAGGGAGTCCCTGACCACCTTATCTATTTCCTGAGAAATCTATATGTGGGACAGGAAGCAAGAGTTATAGCTAGATATGGAACAACTGGTTGGTTCAAAATTGTGAAAGGAGTACGACAAGGCTGTATATTGTCTCCCTGCTTATTTAACTTATATACAGAATACATCGTGCAAAAGGCAGGACTGGAGGAATCCCAAGCCGGAATTAAGATTGCCAGAAGAAATATCAACAACTTCAGACATGTTGATGATACCACTCTGATGGCAGAATGTGAGGAGGAATGAAAGAACCTCTTAATGAGGGTGAAAGAGGAGAGCACAAAAATTGGTCTGAAGCTCAACATCAAAAAAACTAAGATCATGGCCACTGGTCCCATCACCTCCTGGGAAATAGAAGGGGAAGATATGGAGGCAGTGACAGATTTTACTTTCTTGGGCTCCATGATCACTGCAGATGGAGACAGCAGTCCCGAAATTAAAAGACGCCTGCTTCTTGGGAGGAAAGCAATGACAAACCTTGACAGCATCTTAAAAAGCAGAGACATCACCTTGCCAACAAAAGTCCGAATAGTCAAAGCTATGGTTTTTCCTGTAGTGTTGTATGGAAGTGAGAGCTGGACCATAAAGAAAGCTGACCGCCAAAGAATTGATGCCTTTGTATTGTGGTGCTGGAGGAGACTCTTGAGAGTCCCCTGGACTGCAAAGAGAACAAACCTATCCATTTTGAAGGAAATCAACCCTGAGTGCTCACTGGAAGGACAGATCCTGAAGCTGAGGCTCCAATATTTTGGCCATCTCATGAGAAGAGAAGACTCCCTAGAAAAGACCCTGATGTTGGTAAAGTGTGAGGGCAAGAGGAGAAGGGGACAACAGAGGACGAGATGGTTGGACAGTGTCATTGAAGCTACCAACATGAATTTGATCCAAGTCCAGGAGGCAGTGGAAGACAGGAGGGCCTGGTGTGCTTAGCCATGCTTTCTAAGGCCCACTTGACTTCATTGTCCAGGATGTCTGTCTCAAGGTCAGCAACCACACTATCTGGGTTGTCTGAGTGCTGCATGTATTGCTCTCAAACTAACAGCACATGGGCCAAGGTTTGACAAATTATCAGCATGCATACAACATCAATAATCACATTTTGCAAAAGCATGCCAAGTTGAGTATCCCTTATCTAAAATACATGCATATAATCAATTTAAATGTTTGTATAAATTACCTGGCTTGTATTACTTTATTATTTGTTTCCATTTACTAGAGTTAATGGTTATTTTTCAATTAAAAACATTTGTGTCATTGAAAGTTCTGTTATGTTTTGAAGACAAAAGGTGATGATTAATTGAGACAACTGTATGAGTTGTTTTTTCCTAAACTAAAACATCAATATTCAGATTTAATTGTAGTGTTGGCACTTTGAAAGAAATAATTTGATTTTGTGTCACTGTTTGGGCACTCGGGCTCAAAAAGGTTAGCCATCACTGGCCTAGGAGGAGATTTGGCATGGATTTCACTGGCCCATTCACCAACAGTTATTAGCACTTACTATTTGCATTTTTAAAAACCACAAATGCATTTGTGTACATTTTACAACTTTGCTGTTTGATCTGCATGCATGGACCATTCCTGTGATATGATGCCTGATTATATGAGCACAGGAGTCACAAAAAGATGAAAGAAAGGGAAAACTCAAGAGAGTGGATTAAATAAAAGTGGCTTTCTTAAATAGGGGTGTGGGTGGGTGGGGGATTAAGACAGGTTCGAACACAGCTCTTGGTAAGCCCCACATTCCAACAGCACTAAGTGACAGAATGCTGTGTCTGGAAGAACCCTAAATTGCACTGACAAGCACTGAGCAGATCTTGTTTGGCAGTATCCAATTTCCCCAAAGGAAACAGCACCAAATCCCCAGGCTTCTAGTTCCAGGCACCTGCTTGCCTTCCAAATTTCCTTTTGTTTGCTGCATTTATTCAGATAGTCAAATGATTCTTCATCTTCCTCCCAAGCAGGTATGGTATATCTAAGAGCACTGCATGCTATGTATCAAAAGTCTTTCTGCAAGTACCTTCATTTCTAGTATGCTACATTACATTCTTGAGAAGCTTGATGAACAGAACCAAAGAGGATAAGCAGAAGAAGGCCTTAAGGTTGATCACCAAATACCAGTCATACTAAAAAAAAGGAAAGAAGAATAAAAAAAACTGCAGATCAAAATGCAACAATCAGCAGGCTACCTCATAAGATATTCTCTTTTTTTTCTACATATACCCCATTGGGCCTCACAAGGAGCCAACAGAAAATGTTTTTAATGTGTTGCTTGGCCAATACTAGACTAAACATCTCACCCACCATTCTGTTGCCTACACATAGAGTGGAGGGGCAATTGCGTAAGTACCCTCTCACTATCCCAACTGATTCTTGGTCTCTGAACAGTTACGTGCTCAATCTTGCAACAAGTGCAAGAATGGTGATGAGATGGGAAGCCTGCCAGAGAAGGGGCAACGCTTAACACCATTGTTCTTCTGCTCCATATTTAGGTACTAGCCATCATTTGAAGTTTGTATGGTTTTAGATTATGTCACCTAAGTAAATATCTGTTTGAACAGAAACATTCTCTGGCCCATTCATTATGTGGTCCACCTATGATTTATTCTCATCTGGCTGATAAGGAGCCTTGTGGTGCAGTGGTTAAACTGCACTACTGCAGTGAAGACTGCTCACAACTTGAGTTCGATCCCATGTTCAGGTAGCCAGCTCAGGTTCGATTCAGATGTCCATGCTTCCCAGGTCGGTGAATTGAATGTGCAGCTCAATGGGTTTAGGGAAATATGTAGCCCACACTTTGTTGTTCTTGTTGTTTAGTCATTAAGTCGTGTCCAACTATGGACCAGAGCATGCCAGGCCCTCCTGTCTTCCCACAATTAAATTGTAAACCATGCAAGGAGTGCTTCAAGTGCTATGGGATGGTATATAAGCACAACACTTTGCTTTCCTTTGTCCTTAAACAGCAATGTGAAATATAAAATAATCTTTGACTGCCATTATGTCAATTGAGTAAAAGGCTAGCTGGACTTCTTGCACATCAATACTTGAATGATGGGTTACCATCCCTCAGGGCACACAGGATTTCAGTCCTTGCTTGAAGATTTCATTTTATTCCTATTAGCCAGTGTTATTCCCACCACCACCACAATACTAGCATAAAGGAGTCATCTTACACATCCTTTTGTCTCTCAGCTGGTATGCCTGTATATTCATGTGCTTAAGGCATGGCCTCTTATCTTTAGGGAGCATCATGGAGGTTGACCAAGCACTGGTGTTTAGCTTTAAGTAAAAGATCTACTATAAATTCAATTTCCTAGGCAAGATGAGGCTGAAGTTTTGGTAATCTTTGAGTTGCCTCAGATTTGTAACTACTATTTCTTTTGATACCAAATGGTTTGAATCTCAATATTATTGATTGAGGATTTGAGGCAACTGATCATTTTGAGGACTGATTCCCATCTTTTCATAGCTAGTGGCATAGCAGGCTCTTGTCTCTGAATCTCCCAGTTTTCCATTTGCATTATGATAAAAAAACATGGAGTATGTACTGACATTTCCCTTTTCTGGTTAATTCCAAAGGAAAAAAGCATGGCAAACATAAGGCTACAAGGAAAGCTTTGAACCACAGTTAGTTTTTTCATACACATACTTTCTCAAACAAGTCTTTATTGCTATATGGAACAAATAATTAGTGTATATAAACATTGGAGAGAAGGAGGTTAGAAATCCTCTTTTACAAATTTGACATTATTAATAGATTGTGCAGATGCAGAAGATTGAAAATGTCATCCAATTGATTTCTTGCATCTCACATTAAAGCTTCAGGGGGTTGGTGTTTTTTTTTCCTACCAGGTTTGAATGGGAAGGCTTGCTTCCTAATACAAAATTATTTACAATGGAGGATGGCATGATCTAGAAGGCAAAACAACCTGTCAATATCTTATTAACAAAATTTGTAGCCATAGGCACAGGCTGATAGAGGAGTCATAAAAAGCAAAGTCGTCAACATTCTTGTTAAGGTAATACAGAAGCAGATATTAAGAATTAAGGTTGGTATTTAGGAAAGCCTGTATTTGGACAATTATTGTTTACAAGCTCAGTCAAAATAACATGTGCATGTTAAGGAGGCTATATTATCCTAGTCCTGATGCAAAAAAAAAAACTTCCTGAGGGAGAGATGGAGATTACTTTGTAGCAGCTGAATTTTCAAACTGGAATATTTGAACTAGTCAACACACTCAACTAGCCAAAGTATATTTATGATGGGGGTAAAGGAATACAATGTCCCATGGTGTAACTATACACTATGAGGCACCTTGTAACATGAGCTACTATATGGGAGAGAATGAGAGGCAGAGAGATGCATATACAAACAATGAAAGGTGTTGAATGATGCCTTTAAGATCATGCCTCTTGTAGAGAGATTGTGCACAGGTTCTCTCCAGAGGATCCATGCTTTGGGGAGGGATAATAGTATGGACTACACATATGCTGCCATGACAATAGGACACTGAATATTGGAAATCAATGATATGGTCAGCGAATATGTCCCACTCCCACATAATCATTTCCATTGAATGGCTTTCTCCATACATTATGGGCTCAATTCACATGGTCTCTTCCCTCTCTTTTTGAGAAAAATGAATGGCACACATCAAAATTATATACAGACGTCCTTCTTCCCAAAACACACCACATATTTCCTTGTCTGAAAAAGCTGAACTTAATGTTTCTGCTTTCCATGAAGAAAACAATGGCTTTGGATGGAGGAACTGACAGACTAGATCTGTCTAGTCTTGATGAACTGACCTTCCATTAAATCATACCTGACCTTGGGCAGGAACAATATCAGAACCAAGTGGAGGTCAAAAGCAAAGTGTACCATTTGTGTTATGGTATAAAAAATTGTGAACAAGGTGGTACCCTATGCAATTGGCCATAATATTCAATTGAAGAAGGCAATGGGAAACCACTACTTTATATCTTCCAGGTATATTTATCATGGTTAGAAAGAAAGTTAAAAAGGATTACTATCTCTGAGAGGCCTTAGATGACCAGAATATAAGAATAACTGAGTTGAAAGCCAGATTAGGAACTTGGCATATGATGAGGCAAAATGAACAAATAAATCTGCACAACCATAAAATACATGATAGAAGTGAACATGAAGAGTCTTAAAGTTTGTGGAGTTTGTTGGACAGGACCTAGCCCAGTACATATAGATGCTGAGCATACCATGTTTTATTCAGACAATAACAACACATAGGACTGTTTAAAACGTTGAAATCAGAGTAGTAAAAGGCATAAGTGCAACTGTCACAAACTCTGTTCCATATTCAGATTGGTTAATGACTATCCAAATGAAAGCAAATCCCATAGATATCACATCATATAAGCACATACCCCAACAGTTTATAAAGATGCAGAAATCATAGAAAAATTCTGCAAAGAACTCAAAGTTGTCACAAAACACACATATGAACCCTCAAATTTCATTATGGGAGATTTCTGAACTAGGATAAGCAAAAGAAAGAAGTGCAAAAAAGAGACAGAAGAAATGCAATTTGACTTCTCAGTAGGACTTGGAACTAGAAAAGCATTCTTCTGCATGCATGTATTCGGAGAAAGATATTGAAGATTCTTTTATCATCCATGAGCAAGCCCTTGACAAAGTCTACCAAAACAAGGCAATAGAGTTGCTGATAAACAGAAGTATTGATTCAAGAGATGTTTGTGTACCTGCCAACCTATAATGGCTACTGAAAGCTGCAGTGAAAGCTGGAGATGAGATGATGGAAGACATCAAGCTACAAAGAAGAGTATAACTGGAACATATATTCTCACCACTCTTTTTCAATTTGTACTAGAGAATGTCACAGCTGTTCTTGCGTCTGTCTTCTCCCAGCAACCATAGTGCAGATCATGTGATCATCTTCTGGGATCCTCTAGCAGTTTATAATTCAACATGAGAAAAGTTTCTTTTTTAAAAAAAACAATTATTTTTAACATAGGGTAGCAGGAAGGAAAAAAATGGATTGAGGTTAAGGGGAAGAGGAGAAACAATGACATACTAACATCCATTCTATACATATTGCCATATCAAAATTCCAAATTGCTCTCTTTACTATTTTCTGTCTTCCAGATTTAAGTTCTCATTTTAATGCATGTTCTTCAAGCGATGTCTGATGACTCAAACCATTTGTAGAATACAGTAAGTCCCATCTTTCAGTTGCCTTTTGTAGAGGACAGTCCTTCATCACTTCTGATAAAATGTTCATTTCCACTGTTTCCCGTATCTTCTCTATAAGATGTTCATGTTTTGGTACCGTCGGATGTTTAGCTGCAGTGACTATGTATATAACTATATACTTCTTTGCCTTATCTATGTTATCAGGTATCATACTCAATAAAAACAGTTCTGGGGTTAATGGAACCTTACAAAGCAATATTTGTTGCAGCACAGCATGTACTCTTTTCCAATACTGTTTCGCTACTCTACATGACCACCACATATGATAATAGCTTCCCACATGGGCATACATTTGATACATCTTCGACAATTTTTCTGGATTCATATGCCCCCTGTAAAACATTATATATATATTCTCTTTAAATTTAACCGATCTTGTAAGCTTTATATTATTTTGCCATATTTTCAACCATTGATCAATATCAATATTATGCCCTATGTTTTGTGCCCACTTAATCATATATTCTTTAACCATTTCGTCTTGCATTTTGATTTCTAACAAATAATTATACATTTTCTTAACTATTTTATTTTTGACCCTAATAAAAGCTTATCAAATGTTGTTTGTTCTGAATAAAAACCCTCTAGTTTGTCTTTTGTATATCTGGATTCCAGCTGTGCTCTGAACCACCAGTCTATATAAATATTCTGTGTGTCTAACTCTTCTTTAGACCTTAATTAACAATCCTTTTTAAATTAATCTTGATATCTTAAAAGCTTTGCTTTCGTCATAAGATTAGGTCGTGTAAAGGCCTCTATAGGTGATACCCATACTGGTGTTTTTTGATAACTTAGTTGTATAATCTTTTTCCAAGTTCCCAAGTTTCCCATGAGAAAAGTTTCTGTTGGAATTTATGTGCAGTGTATGTATACTTAAACTTCCATTTAAAAACCCCAGGAAATTCAATTCTTCAGAAAACCTTCAGTTTATGAACGTGGGACATTCTGCTTTTGTATCCATGATTCAAATGACCAGAAAATGGCCTGATGTCAAATGACCAGAAAATGGCCTGCACAATGTCATACCCATGTTGCCAGCAGGAACACAGATGACAAGATTTTCACAGCAAAGGGCAGCCTGAATGTTGACAACACAAATGTCAAGATAGTCTATAGGATGCCCTCTTTTGCTCACTACCATTCTTGTTAAAAAACAGCCTTGACAATTGCATTGTGTTTGGGTGACAAGTGGTCCAATGATGAGAAAGAGGTGAGCTTCTGGCATTTTTCCTTACTTGCCATCACTTTTTGAATGGTAGTGAAAACCAGAGGGCATTTTATAGACCAATGGTCCCCAACCTTGGACCTCCAGATGTTCTTGGACTTCAGCTCCCAGAAATCCTGGCCAGTAGAGGTACAGTAGTGGTGAAGGCTTCTGGGAGATGTAGTTCAAGAACATCTGGAGGCCCAAGGTTAGGACCACTGCTATAGACCATCTTGGCTTCTGCCATTGGTGATATCATCATTCAGGTTCTCCTTTGTTTTATAAAGCTTGGTTCCTGTTTCCTGCTGGCAATAGAGATACAATACTGTGCAGTAATACTGGGCCATTTCCTAGCATTTTGAAGTGTGGATACAGAAGCACAATATCCCACATTCATAAAATGGAGTTTTTTAAAATAATTGAATAAACATGCAACAGAAATCAGAAGAGAAATGGTCCAGAATAAGTTACTTAAATAAAGAATGTTAGTGCTGCAATTGCTTAAAATTTGCTTTGAGATTCCACATTGTACATTACTATATATTCTTGGTTGTACTGTATGACTTAGAATTGTTGACTTTAACACAAGGTATCATAGAAGCATTTGAAAAAACAATTTGTTGCAGAACATCAAAAATTAATTGGGGGGGACCAGGACCAGTGAAGAAGTACTAAAGCACCTGAACAAAAGCCAAGAAATTATAAAACGCATAATACTTTGGTCATTTACAGAGAAATGCAAAGTACAGCTGATAAATCAAGGAAAAAGAAATAAAGGAAACAAACTGGGCTAACTGAAGAACCTGGGTAACTACCGTGTTTCCCCAAAAATAAGACAGGGTTTTATATTAATTTTTGCATTTAAAAAACATACATTAGGGCTTATTTTCAGGGGATGTTTCATTTTTTTCCAAGAACAACAATCTACATTTATTCGATCACCATCATTTATGTTATTTATAATTAATTTATTCCCGTTCTCCTTCCCCTTCTTTAAATGTACCTGGTGCCACTTCCCCCAGTGGCGGTGTCTGGGCTGAGGCTCCTGTTGGGGCTGGTGGGCACTGGATTTGTTTTGAGGGAAACAATGGCAGAGTGAAGGGGGAGGCATTGGTGTGGAAAGGGGCGGGTTCCGAAGCCCGGGAGCCCAGTTGAGGAAAGGGCGGCGGCTGCTTCAACATGTGGGCCTACCAGCAGCACCCAGCACTGAAGAGGGAGCCAAACAAGAGGAAGGTTAAAAGAGTTATGGTAGGAAAAAGAGGGGAGGGGGAAATAAAGGCAGGGCTGGTGGGCTGGATGGCTGGTGGGGGCTAGAGCTCTGAAATCACCGCCCCCCCTCCAACCTTGTGCTTTGTTAGCCTTGCCTGGGTGCACGCTGGGGGGGAGCGCACACTGCAGAGGTGCAAGCCCCAAGAGCCTGTCATGAGTTCAGCCGAATATCCGGAACCTGAGGGGTTAACTGTAGCTGAGGAGAATGCTGAGTGATTAGAAATACAAACAACTGAATTGCCTCCAGATTCTCCTCCCCCAGTAGATAGGCTGAGGGCCAGGCTGAGGGGAAGACTTATGACAAAAAGGTCAGAGGATCGCTTGAAGGCTGCCCGCAGAAACATCTGATCAACTAGCCCTGAGTACTGACAGGATGAAAAGGCTTTCAGCAGTTCAATGACTGTTTTTACTATATAAGCAGCTCCCAGATGGCTGGAAGTCTGTGGAAGCAACAAGTCCAACCTCTGGCTCGCATCCACGCTCCTGACTACCTTGAACCTTGTTCTTTGGACCCTTGGCTCTGGACTCTGACCCTGGACTACGTTGTGTGTTTTGGCTTTGGACTCTGACCCTGGACTATGTTGTGTGAGTTGGCTTTGGTATTTGGATATTGGCTCTGCATTCTCTGAATTTCTGACATAGGACTGGCTTATCAGACTCTGCTGTTGTAACCTCTGGGACTGTGACAGAGCCATTGGGAACTTAGCAGCCAAGAAGCAAGTTCCTGGCAGTGTACAGCTCCTTCCTCTCTGGCTGCCCAACCCCTCTGCAAGCGATGGAAGTGAGAGAGGAGAGGAAGAAGTTTTAAATCTTTCTTGAGGGCTTGGGAGGATCCTGGTGAGTCCCTGGTGGAGGGCAGGGTTTCACATAACTAGGGCCTATTTCCAGGGTAGGGCTTATTTTCAGGGAAACACAGTAGTTTAGATGCAACTCAACATTTTTCATTAGAACTGTTGCATCCAAAGTCAGGGTAACCATGATGATGTTCATCTTCTGGCAGGAGAACAACAACATGCAAATCAGGTTGTGCAAGTTCAGGAGCAGTGCCTGAATATAGTAGGGTACTAGGTCAATAAAAGAAATGTAAATCCAATCACAACAAAGATATTGTGGGTGATTAGTGTCCAGGGGATAGATCAGTCGGTGACTGGAACAGTTTTCCTTAGCTTTGAATGACTGGGTAATCTTCCCATCATGATAACCTGATTATTTCAATGAAAGGAGGAAAGAAATCATCAGGAATTGACTGGAGGGAAGGCCTGCCGAAACATCCATGTTTTAAATAGATTTTTAAAGATACCCAGCGAGGGAGCCACGCGAATCTCTGGAGGTAGGTTGTTCCAGAGGGGAGGAGCCACTGCCGAGAAGGCCTGATTTCTTGTCTTTTCCTTCCGGGCCTCCCTTAGCATTAGGCTCCTCAGCCTTACCTCCTGGCTCACACAAGTGACACGGGTGGATCTTGATGGGAGTAGGTGTTCCACCAAGTATCGAGGCCCTAAACCGTTTAGGGCTTTATACGTAAGCATCAACACTTTGAAGTCGATGCAGAACCGAATGGGCAGCCAATGCAGTGTGGCCAGAGTGGGTGAGATGTGTTGGTATTTTTTCACACCACTAAGTAGTCTGGCCGCTGCATTCTGCACCACCTGGAGTTTCCGCAAAGCCTCAAAGGCAGCCCCACGTGGAGCGCATTACAGTGGTCTAATCTTGAGATTACAAGTGCATGCACCAAGGTAGTGAGCGCCCCAACCATCGAGATAGGACCGCAGCTGGGCTATCCACCGAAGATGAAAAAAGGTGGTATGGACCACCAACGCCACCTGAGTTTCCATAGTGAGTGCCAGGTCCAGATGGATCCCCAAGCTGCAGACCCCATCCTTGACAAGAAGAGTCACCCCCCAAAAAGAGAGGGAGTTTCCCAGGCCCCCAACTGTGGGGGCGCCCACCCTCAGTACCTCCGTCTTGTCCGGGTTCAGCCCATTCTCCTGCATCCATTGCAGTACAGTCCCCAGGCAGCGCTGGAGGGATAGAATGGCATCTCCTGCAGTTGGTGAAAAGGAGATGTAGAGCTGAGTGTCATCAGCGTACTGATGACACAATGCTCCACACCCCCTGATGACCCCACCCAGCGGCTTCATATAGAAGTTAAACAGCATTGGGGAGATAATCAACCCCTGTGGAACCCCGCAATTGAGACTCCACGGGGCCGAAGCACACTTCCCAAGCTGTACGCTCTGGGGGCGGTCCTCAAGAAGGAATGGAGCCAGGCCAGTGCCAGGCCACCAATTCCCAGCTCAGAGAGCCTCCCCAGGAGGATACCATGGTCAATGGTATCAAAGGCCACTGAGATGTTGAGGAGGACCAGCAGAGACACTTTGCCCCTGTCAGCCTCCCCCAATAGGTCATCACACAGGGCGATCGATGCTGTTTCTGTACCATGGCGCGGCCTGAAGCCCGACTGAAATGGATCCAGGGCATCTGTTTCATCCAAGTGCGCCTGGAGCTGGTCGGCCACCACCCTCTCGACCACCTTGCTTAAGAAAGAAACATTGGCGACGGTCCTATAGTTGCCAATTTCGTCCGCCGCCAAACTGGGTTTCTTCCTAATGGGCCTAATGAGTGTCTCCTTGAGGGCAGATGGAAACCTGCCCTCAAGGAAAGACCCATTTATTCTTGCAGTGGCCCATTCTGTTGTTATCGGCCTGGCTGCTTTGATTAGCCAGGCCGGGCAAGGGTCAAGGGAGGAGGAGGTGGCATGGCAGCGATCAAGCGCCTTGGCCACAGAATCAGGCATGACAGGCTGAAAGGAGTCAAGGGTTACCGGGCAAGACAGAGCGCTGGACATCTCAGCTCGACTCACTGTGTTCAAAAAAGGAGAGACTGAGCCTTCCATAGTCCCGCAGTTGGTAAACAGAGTACTCAGCTTATGGGGGGCGGGGCTGCATAATTAAATGGTAAACAGTCCAGAGAGGACTTTAAGCACAATGGGGTGATATACAAACAGCACACTTGGATTTTTGCTTTGCTTCCTTTCTGAGAGTCTGTCCTGAAGAAGTGCTCAAGGAAGAACAGAGGCTTGTAACTACATTAAGGAGATTGCTGGGATGAGTTGCACACCGGATGTTAACTTCTAGCAGAATAACCTTTAAAAGAAGCAGTTTTATTTTCATTTTTTGAGAATTGCTGGGACTTAGAGGAGTGTTAATCTATTAGCCCAAACACAATGAAGGAATCTGATGGCAGTGTAATAGAAGTGTTATTGACTCTTGCCGTCAAGACAGTCAATCATGGCAGCTCATTTTTCACTAGCACACCGCTGGCTGCAAGAGCAAGTCTTAATCAGCAGGATTCTGTCTACCCGTCAGTTGTTTGTAGCCATACAGGCTCAAAATGTGCTGAATTCTGATGCACATTAATAAAGTGCATGTCTCCAGGGGGGATTCTGATGCAACTCCACTTAATGTTGCTATTACCCATCACACGTTAAATCATGTTAAGAGGGAAACACCTCTTTAACGTTATTTAAGGTTCACTTTGCTTCAATGATTTCAATTTAAAAATTAGCATTTTAACATGCACCATCAACTAACATGCACCATTTCTTATGCAGGGGGAATAAAGCAACAATCTATATTCTACTGCCCTCTGGCTGAAAAAGAGCATGCTGTCAGGTACCATAAATATTTAGTATATGTAAACGTCACTTTATTAAATTATTTCAATGTTGTGTTGCTGTTTTAATTGATGTGTTTTATAATAATGATGATGGTGATGATAATTTTAGAACTGCAGAGCTGGAAGACACCCTATGGATAATTGAGCCCAGCCCCTGTCCAGGAAGCTCTCCTAACTTCTGGTTCTGTAGCCAGAGACCTAAACCATTGAGCTATCCAGTTTTGCTTAATAGGTTGCTTGAAAGGAATCTATGATCTAATGAGAAGTGCCATCCAGACAATCACTGAGAATTTGAGTCTGTTATAGATTTTGACTGAGTTAGGGCTGAACATTCCCACTCCAAAGCACAGTGATGCCTTGACTTACGAATGTCCTGACTTATGACCATTTTGAGTTACGACCAGCTCTGGCTGCAAAATTTCGCTTTGACTTGCGGCCAGAGTTATGATTTAAAAAAAGCAGGGGAAAAAAGGCGGGGGAATTCAAATTGTTAGCTGTTGGTAGGCGAAGAGGCTGCTTCTTTGTAGCTCTTTCACCCCAGAGGTCAGTGAGTGCGATCGGAGGAGGCTTTGGACTGCCTGGTAAGGTAAGGTGCTGCTTTCTGCTTTTTAAAAACTGTACTGGGTGGGTTTTGCAGCATGGTTTTGGGCTGGGGGTTATGTTTCTGTGCTGTGATGGGTCTTGGGGGGGTTGTTTGTTTGTTTGGTATTTTTCCCCATTTCCGATGAGTCTTGGGGGGGTTGTTTGTTTGTTCGAGCTTTGCTTTTTCCCCATTTCCGATCTGTCTTGCATGCTTCGCTTGCTTTTTACATTGCTTTTTCCCCATTTCCAATCTGTCTTGCATGCTTCGCTTGCTTTTTCCTTTGCTTTTCCCCAATTTCCAATTTGTCTTGCATGCTCTGCTTGCTTTTCTCCCCCCCTTCAGCCAGAAGGGATTAATCGCATTTCCTATGGGTCTTGCTGTGATTTTTTTTTCCTTTTGGAGTTTTTTTTTTATCAGCAGGACCGGAATAATTGCACTTCAATGCATTTCAATGGGAAATGGTGCTTCGACTTACGACCATTTCAAGTTATGTCCGTCTTCCAGAATGGATTAAGTTTGTAAGTTGAGGCACCACTCTAAGTCTCATTAGGTCCAATGGGATATACTTCCAGATTGGCATAGTTTTCAAAAATTCAGAAATCTCAGGTTGAATGCTCCTGAGCTCCTCCAGAATTCTTTTTTCAAGAGGGTTAGGATGTTTTCTTTTGGTTCCTAAAAGCAGACATGTGTATTATATGGGACACACCCACTCCTCAAGACCAGATTGTGGCCCACCCCAAACTGCCCCCAGCTAAGCATGCATAAACACCACAGCTGAAAACTTCCAGCAGTGTTGATTCATCAGCATGAAGACCTTACCTTTAGTGCTGGAGAGGGACCACCAGTTTTTCTAAACTACATGACTCTATAGCCCTATCAAGGTGGTTCAAACAATGAAGAAATACCAAGAAAACCCCAGATTTTCTAAGTAGCTGGGGCTATGAAATGTTCCACCACTCTGCCTAGGATTCCCTACTCTCACATAAGCTTAGATGTGAACCTTAAAATGTCTGGGAAATAAGTGGGCTTCCTCAGAATAGTATATTGACACAAGCTACTTCTGTTGTGATGCAAAATATTTGAGGATGGTTTGGTCTTAACTTTGCAAAACAACTGCCTTCATTTGTTCATGTGAAGTTATATAGCTGCCTGCATTCTGAACTCTTCTTTTGGGGGCAAGACTATGATTACCAGCACCTCCAAAATTACCACCGTGCTTTTGATTATAACCATTTTCTAGGCAAGTTTCTTCTGTTGGAAGAAGATCCTGCTTAATGGGAGGAGGCTGATGAGACTGAATTGTGAAGGATGACATCCTGATCTGATCAAAATGGTAGACTGCATGTTAGTGTTTCTGGCATTTCGGAAATGTCAGGGCAAAGCAAAAAAAGATATTAAATAAGATTTTTAAATAGGGCACTAGTATGACTTTCTTGGTATGCACAAGGAAGTTCTCATGCATAAAAGACAGGGTGGAAGAAAAACTAATTCACTTTTCAAGTTCTTCAGCAGACAACTGGAGCAAAAACAACTTTATGAATTATTGCAAGCTACACAAAAGAATTCACCTGAAATGCTCTTCTCATTCTGTTGTTTCCCCTCCATCTTACTAATGGCTGCTTGACCCACATCTCTAGGAATCATTGTAAAGATACAAAATGGAAACCAGTTCATATACAGGAAAATGGAGCGCAGAAGGTGAGACTGAGCACAATAGAGTAGTGGTTCCTGATCTTTGGTCCTGGAGGTGTTTTAGCCTTCAGATCCTGGAAGCTCCAGCCAAGATGGACATTGGTCATGAGTCTGGAATTTGAAATCCAAAACATCTGCATAATCAAAGGTTGAGAACTTCCACAATAAAGCACTTACCCTGCATGCTGAAGATTCCATATTCATTCCTTGGTGCCTTCCATTAAAATAATCTCACACTACCACTTCCTGGAGAATTGCAACTGATTTCTGCATCCAAAACAAAAATCAGGTTTCTGAAGAAAATAACAACATAAATTATTTGCAAGAATGTGCTGCCAACTAAAAATAGGATTAGTGATTTATTCCTCAAAAGCATAAAGTATGGCTTGCTCCAAGCTTGGAAGTGACTAGCTAGCAACACGAAATTGCTTGTAATTAGAGATGGGGACAAATTAAAAAATTGTGATTCACTTTGATGTTATTCGTCAAGTTTAAGTGATCAATGAATACAAATACAGTGGGCCCTCGACTTACAAACTTAATCCGTTCTGGGAGGACTTTCGTACCTCGGAAAGTTCGTAAGTCGACCTACCATTTCCCATTGAAATGCATGGGAATGGAATTAATCCGTTCCAGCATTTCAAAAAAATACAAAAATAAAAATAAAAAGAGCAAGCCCCACGTTGGGACTGCAAAAAACACACATGCACATACAAAAACCCACAGAAACATAAACCCCCAGTCCAAAACCACCCTCCAAAACCCACACAGAAAAGCTTTTTTAAAAAGGACTTACCAGTCCAAAGCCTGCCGGTGCTCCACTGCCTTCATGCGGCCGGGGCGAGCGGCCAAGTGCCCGGCCAGCTCTAGCCTCCCAGTGCTTTGCTGCCTCCCTTCTTCCATGCCTTTGGAGCTTTCAAAGGGCTTCCTTCGATGTCGGGGAAAGCCCTTTGAAACCTCTGAAGGCACCAATCATGACTTGGTGGCGTGCAAGCCCTGGGAGGCCTTCCTGGGGGTCCCACCTGCCGCTGTGATGGGCGGCTTCGGAGCCGACATTGGAGGAAGCCTTTTGAGAGCTCCAAAGCCAAAAAAGCAGGGAGAAAGCACGGGAAGTTCGAACTTCCCGCACTTTCTCCCTGCCTTTTTGGCTTCAGAAGCAAGCCGGCTGGCGGGGGAGAAATCGGCTCCCTCCTTCCACCTGATGGTGAGTCCCCTTCGCACCAGGCTGAGCTCAGCTGGCGTGAAGGGGACTTAGCGTAGGTGGAAGGAGGGAGCCGATTTCTCCCCGGCCAGCCGGCTTGCTTTTCCAAATGAGAAGCAAGCTGGACGGCCAAGGAGAAATCAGTTCCCTCCTTCCACCCGATGCTGAGTCCCCTTCTCGCCGTGCTGAGCTTCTGAAGCCAAAAAGGCAGGGAGAAAGTGTGTGAAGTTCAAACTTCCTGCCCTTTCTCCCTGCCTTTTTGGCTTTGGAGATTTCAGAAGGCTCCAAAGGCAGGGAGGAAGGGCAGTAAATTCGAATTCCCTGCCCTTTCTCCCTGCCTTTTGGGTTCATAACCCGATCCATGTTCACAAGTAGCGTTTACTACTTGTGATGAGGTCGGGTTCATAACCCGAAAAGTTTGCAACTAGGGCTGTTCGTAAGTCAAGGGCCCACTGTATACGAATTTGACAGAACTCTGGGAGGCAGTGGAAGATAGGAGGGCCTGGCGTGCTCTGGTCCATGGGGTCACGAAGAGTCGGACACGACTAAACGACTAAACACATAGGAAGCTTAGTGAGATAGGAAATCTCCAAAGATCAGAGTCAAGGATGAAGAGTTCAATTTCCTGCTGTAACGTGTAGGAGAAGAGCTGGCCCATGTGATTTTGAATAGAGATGGGGGTATTCGTATGTGAATACAAATATCCCTGCACAGGTGGAAATAACGAGAGCCCCATGAGTTCCTATCGTGACTGTACATTCATGATTTCACTGTTGCCACCAGCTCTGCAGAGGCTTCCTATCATGCTGTTCTCTGCAATGGATTAGCCACTCTGCGACCTGGCAGAGAGGCTTGTCATCTCGCTTCCTGCCAGGAGTGGGTAGTTGATTGCGGACAATGGCATGATAGGAAACCTCTGCGTAACCAATGACAGTGGCGAAACCGTGAGTGGACAGTCTGGCCCCATGAGGCCAGACCCTCGTCATTTCCACCTGTGTGGGGATATTTGTATTTGTATTTAGCATTACATTGCATTTTCTCTCTTGACCTCTGCCTTGCTCACTGTGTCAGTCATGGATGAGACAGAAGAAGGTCACCGTCGTTCCCTTATCCTGGCGTGGCCCTCACATCCTTTCCACTGGTGAGTGAGACTAATAATTTAGCAGTATCTTCCTCACTCCTGAGGAAATGTGGCTGTTGCAGCAAACAGGAAAGGCTGGGTATAGGACTGAGCAAGAACTCTTCCTGAGCATAGTTGGTCAGAATGTAAGGATAACAAGAAGCAGCTTTCTTAATTAATGAGTTTGAATGCAACCTCTCAAAACAATTCAAGCAGTTCTTGAGCTCTCATTGCAGAGCAGAGTCTTTGTTGTTTATTGAACTAAATTTATTCACATGAGTAGCAATTGTGACTGTTATGGATATTTAATTATGATACTTTAATCTTGTTTTTCATCATGTCCAATTTTATTAGTGTTGTTAATGCTTATTATAATGTTTGCTAGTTCATTCACGTAATAAACAGATTGAGAGGCTGGAAAGGCCGTTGGCTCTACACAATACAGCCATGTTGAGATTTATACAATGCAAGTCAACAAAACAGGACACAGAGCTTCTGGATTGCAGTGGCCTCTGACAACTCCTAATTCATATCTCTTCCCTAACTTGAACTCTGTCTTCATTGCAACTATAGTGTAGCAGCAAATTCAAATAGGCGCATATCTTTGTATCTTGTTGGACAAAGACATCATTGGGAATAAAATAAACTGATACAATACACATGAATCAGATTCATACTCATGGACAAATTATAGGCTAAGATTTAATCAAGGAAGGCAGCAATTAATGATAATGATGTACAAACACTCAGCTGTGAATATCTGAATAGGTCAACCATTTGCATTATAATTTGGCAAAGCTTACAACTAATCTGAAGATACACAATGAATATTTTCACTGTCAATGAGCAGCTCCTTATAGACGTAATGGGAAGATGTACATAAAGTGGACAGTTCTCCACAGATGGCAATATGCTTAGCTTACATACTCTTTCCTCTGAAAGACTTAGGCAGAACCCTACTTACATGAGTCAAATGGCATAAACCTCAGTAGTGAATTGCCACTAATTCAGAAGTCACAAGGAATATATGCCTCAACGTCTCGACTAGTAGGTATTCACAGATGTGATCTGCACCATTTCGCTAATACCAGCATTTGATGTAATAAACCTCTGCCTTTACAACTGTAACAGCATGCTTGAAATGTAAGGATAAAACTATTTCTAATGTACAGAGGCAACAAACTGGTAGATAATGGTCAGACTTTGAAATATTAATATGCACAATAGCCCAAAGCACAGCAGATTCTGTACAAGGAAAACATGTATCCATTTTGCTCTCTCACACATTCATATCTTTCAAAAATGAAGTTCCTTGTATCCCAGAAATGAAATATTTTGCAAATTTTGGTTAATTTCTTCAATAAAAAACATTTTGCAGCACTAGCTAAACCCAACAGGTGCAACCCCAGCTTATAGAAAGTCATATTGAGACTGACTGTGTTACAGGTATTCAAATAAGGGCAAATGTTGTAACTGGCAGCTCTAGGAGTGTATCATAAATAAAATTGAGTACTCAAGGATTCAAAGCCTGACTTTTCAAGGCTAAACATTCAAAAATGTAGAATTAGTTGGCGGAATCCATCACTATCCATTTCCCCCACATTGATTCTTCTTTGAATTTCAATTTTTTCCCCTCTTGCATATGAAAAAGTGCAGCTTTTGCTAAGTTCTTATCAAAACCAACTGAAGCAAAATGTGCATCTCATCTTAACCACCACACCACTTGGCCCAACACCATAAAATGTTTTGCTGCAGGATGGAGACATATTTTTCTGGCCTTTATCTTTTCCTTCTTTTTGATGCTTCTTAGAATAGGTCATTTCAGACTGCTTCACGACAAGCCTGATCCTCCCTTCTTTAGCACATAAGCTTTTCCTACCATTTGCAACAGCATTACATGATTCCAGTGTTCTTACTTTAAAAAAAAAAACCCTGTTCCAGAAAGATCAATGTGTTTCACATCCAGTGAAAATAAGCAAGTGTGAGAGAGTGACTTTTCAATGAAATGCTAGGCTTTCAACTTAGAGCCAGGCATGAAGGCCACGATAATCTGTTTCAGCCTTAGTCTCTGGTGAGCCAACCTTCCTGAACAGCTCAAGGATAACCAAGGGTTTGTGCTGCTTTTGAAGAAATGTCTTTTAATTCTTCAGGCATCTGAAATGCAGTTGGCTGGAGACTTCAGGATTAAGTATGAAATATGGTGATTAATGGAGCATTATTGGAGGAGGAGGAGGATCACAGTTATACCTACTGTATGTGATGGAGAGTGCATATCAGCCAATGTTACCATCTCAGTAGCTTTCTCCAGTATATTCTGGATGACTCACAGCAAGCTGCAGCAGTTTCATTTAGGCATGATGCTAAGCTCTAAAGAGCTCTTGATCAGCACCAGGCAAGAACGTGAGAACAAATTGTGACAAGAACATAAGAAGAAGACAAAGAGTAAATCATAGCATCTGATTGTAATCAGCCATATAAAAGGGATCATCCCTCTTTTCCTTGCAAAACTTGTGGGAAGGGTGGGTACGTCTCGGATCAATTCAAAGGGAGTCTGCAGCCAAGAAATCAGAAGGAAACTGAGACCCAGAAGGGCAGCAATGAAGGAATTAGAAAATATCATCAGTTATAAAGATGTTCCACTGGAGGCCAAGATCAAGATTATCCACACTCTTGTATTCCCAGTCACTGTGTATAGATGCAAAAGCTGGACAGTAAAGAAAATTGACAGGGGGAAAAAACTCTTTCATTTAAAATGTGTTGTTGAAAGAGAGCTTTGTGGAAACCATGGACTGTCAGAAATATGATCAAGTGGTTCCTAGATCAAATCAAGACTGAACTATATCTGGAGGCAAAAAAATGATGACACTGAAGCTGTCCTACTTTGGGCACATCATGAGAAGGCAAGATTCTTTGGAAAAAAGTCAATAATGCTGAGAAAACATGGTGCTTCACGGCATGGGCACAACACAGGACTTTGTGGGATATAAACCATTTCCATATACATAATTCCTTCCCTTCCTTTGGTTGCCACTGGAAAGAGCTGTTTTTTTAAGCCAGTAATCCAAATTCAGGTGTCTCTTGGTCCATAGAGGCAGTGATTCATCCTGCAATTTTGAGTGATAAGGTGTCCCTCTACTCAGAACAAACATTGTCCCCATATCCAAACCATACACATACTGAATGGATTCAAACAAGAGCACTGAAACTCTTATTGATATGTTCCAATGTGCTGGTTCATTCCGAAAGATCATTTATTTATTTTGTGAAATGAAAGGATTTCCATATTATCCAGTCTAGTCCAATAAGACCCATGCAATGTCTTCCTTCTTGTTTTAAGCCAGCTTTTAAGAAGAGGTGTTTGTGGTTGGAGCAGACAAATAGACCATAGCAACAATGTAGTTAGGTTTTAAAATCTATGTTTTCACATTTTATATACTGGAAATTTGAGTAATATTTGCTAGTGGTCAGTTCTGAACAGTGGTAGTATATTTACATATGGAGGTAGCTGGTCATCATTACATGGTCCCAGGAATTGCAGCTAAGCTCAGAGGGAACAGGGAAGTCCAAAGAGGATGGTAGATTATGTCTTTGTTCTTGCTGCTCAGAAAAGTCCTTGATAGTTGACCCTGTGAGCCCTGGTTCCATTGTACTACTTGTTCTGAAACACGTAAATGTCCTATTCAGGTACTGACCCACTGGATTTGTCACCAAAGCATTCTTTCTTCTGAGTACAGCCTAAATATGAAATGGTCTCAGATCTGCTTTTGCTTGTGTAAGCAATGTGTTACGGAACAGCAAGTAGGTCTGGGCACCACTTTCCCAAAATGTCTTGACTAACACAGATATTGTAACACATGGGTAGGAGTTCATTTAATGGAAGATGAGGTCCTTTTCCTCACTTCCTTCTTCCTTTCAATCTGGGGAGATTTATCATTAAAGAAATGAGCCTAGGGCCACTCTGCAAGCATGATTATATGACGGTCAGCTATAATACCAACCTAAAGTCTGGTGTTATATGCCTGTATCTTAGATTTGCACAGTTCTCCCTCATCCTACTGTTTGAAGGTTGCAATCCAAACAGGCAAATTTTGGTTAGAAATATGATTGACATCTAAAAAAAACCTGGCCTAAATTTCCACTCACTTGCTGAAACTCATGTTTTTAAAGAGCTATTTGCAACTTCAGGTACATTCACACATGCACGTTGCTCATCCATATGATCTGTTTTGGCCAGAGAAATTAAAATTTTCTACTCTTTCAGTGAATGTATTATAACAGCTGTTCTCTATACAGATAGCACCAATGAATTATTCCAAATGCATTATTTAAATATATTCATTAAAGTCACTGCTTCTAAAAACAAGTCATACATGCTGTTGTTTTTATTTGCAGTTCAAAACCTTGTACTTCGGCTTATAAATCCTGAAGGGCTTAATAAAAGCTCAAGACTTTCCAGCTGAGATACTGACTATCTTTAGAATTTCCATCAATGGCACATCATCTTTCTCAGTTAATGTAACAAAAATTAGCCATGGGCATGACAATAAATCCAGCTGTAAACAAGCAAGCTGAAAAAATTAACATTAACTTACATTCTGTTTTCCTGGCATCCCATTGGCAGCATGGCTTACAAAGGTCAGTTGATGAGATGAAGCTAAATGGTTGGGTATGGGCAGAGTCATTTTTTAAAAAAACAACAACAACCCCTAATCCCAAACATATGCCAATCCCTCAAGTCTTACTTCTGGTGTCCCCGTAGGTCTTGAAAAGCCTTATCTACCAAATACTGCTTCTTGTGGTATCACCGTATAAAGTGGGACAACTAACCTCCATCTGAGCTTGATAGCCATGTGTCTCACTCTCAAAATTACAATGTAATTGCAGCTCTTTCATTAGCCAAGGGTCTCATACATTTGCATTATCTTTGCAAAAAACAAAAACCAACAAAAATAATTATACCCATTTCAGCTACTTATGGATTTCCTATATACAAAATATCATTATTCCCAGAAACATAACTACAACCTTTTTCATTGATAGAATTGCATTCTGAAACAAAGAAGCATACGGTCTAGAAGCATGTGCCACATTGTCCACTTTGTAATATAAAACTAGCACCATTCCCTGCCTACCTGAGGTTAGAGGTAGATCATGTGGGTGGGCGTCCTTAATGATCAAGCTCCAGCAGAGCTCTCCACTGCCTACAATTTCAAAACATCTGAAGTCTAATAAAGAAAAAATATATACTCATGTCTTCATCTGGCTCCTTTAGATCAATTTTCCCAAACCAGGCATCTTGAAGATGTATCATTTTCCACTACAACTCCCATCGTGCCCAGTCAATGGAGCACTGCAAAATCCAAAGAAATGTGAAATTTGAAAGATAGATATGTTCTAAACTACCTTAGCCTTGTGGGTAAATACTGGTCATTTCATATTGCAATTTATAAATATCAGGGTCCTTGACCATCCCTACCCTGAGGTGAGCTACTCTATTTGTGCAGTAGTTGCACCTACCTAGCTTCACAGAGATCCTCTTTTCTGTATAAATAGCCTCTCATAACAGTGGTGTGACTGTGGTATCTCTTACTGTGAATCTACTGTGACATCATCCTTTGCTCAATTTGATCAAACAAAGACTGACTGAGTAACCACACAGGGACCTACACAGAGACTTTTTCAGTGATATCACTCATTCTCCATGGTAATAGTACTGTTAAGTCTGGGCTAGCCCCTAGATTTTCCAAGTCAAAATTGTCAATGAGTCTTGACTCAAGAGAGAGAGTTCAAATGGTTGCTGTTTTATTTAGCTAGACAAAAAAGCGTGACGAAAGTCATGTCTCCAAGTGTAGGCAGGAACAACCGTGCCCTGCATAGGAAGACTAGGACTTTTATAACATTGGTTACACGAGGGGAGGGAAGGAAGAATGGTGGTTCATGGTACAAAGAAGTGGGAGGAGAAATAAATAGGTGGTTCATGACCTATTAAGGGACGTGGTGGCGCTGCGGGCTAAACCGCAGAAGCCTGCGCTGCAGGGTCAGAAGATCAAGCAGTCGTAAGATCGAATCCACGGGACGGAGTGAGCTCCCGTTGCTTGTCCCAGCTCCCGCCAACCTAGCGGTTTGAAAGCATGCAAATGCAAGTAGATAAATAGGGACCACCTCGGTGGGAAGGTAACAGTGTTCCATGTCTAAGTCGCACTGGCCATGTGACCACGGAAGATTGTCTTCGGACAAAACGCTGGCTCTATGGCTTGGAAACGGGGATGAGCACTGCCCCCTAGAGTCAAACAAGACTGGACAAAAATTGTCAAGGGGAACCTTTACCTTTACCTTTTATCATGACCTATTGGCAGAAGGTATGGGGTTACAAAGGAATCCAAAACTTTATCTGAGTGGGAATCACAGGAAGGATGGAATTTTACAACAGGGTTGGTCAACAGGGTGGGTCAAAAGACAGCAATTATGGAAATACATAGTTACATTGTTGTATCGTATTGACAGGAAATCACTTCATTATCTTGCAGAGAAGTTATAAGGTTGGAGAACTCCAAGGTAATAGGAAATAATGTTTGTATAGGAAAGGTACTGGAGTTCAATTTGCATAGGACTGGTCGTATTTGCCTTGGGGAAGAGAGACGAAAGCCCAGCTGTGTCTGTTGCTGGAAGGAATGACCCCTACTGTGTTTGTTTGCTCCTCCAGTCTAGATTGGAAGGCAAGATAACCTGCCCTGGTGAAGGAAAACCTGGCCAGCCTTATTCCTTTACAGAAACTCTTTGAGGGAACAAGAAACATGTACATATATGTATAAATCTGGCTGTGTTTTATATTTCCAAACTGTATTCTGTGTGATCTGATTAGAAGTGTGTTCTTGCGTGTTTCATGTAATGCCATGGTCCCTTCATTACTGTATAGAGCAGGTTGGGAACAATTTTTCCTGTAAAGGTGAACAAATCGTAAGTCTTACGTGCCAACAGTGGGCAGGATTTGAGCTAATAATAGGAGAGGAAAGAGCAAAACAAAAAATCCTGCAGATAAGTAACATATGTAGAGCTCAAGTGGCAGAAGGTCTGACTATGAAAAAAGAAGACTCACCCCAAAATGGTGACTTAGGAATTTGTCTGAATATCTATCTATCTATCTATCTATCTATCTATCTATCTATCTATCTATCTATCTATCTATCTATCTATCTATCTATCTATCTATCTATCTATCTATCTATCTATCTATCTATCTATCTATCTATCTATCTATCTATCTATCTATCTATCTATCTATCTATCTATCTATCTATCTATCTATCTATCATGTCTGTCTGTCTGTCTGTCTGTCTGTCTGTCTGTCTGTCTATCTATCTATCTATCTATCTATCTATCTATCTATCTATCTATCTATCTATCTATCTATCTATCTATCTATCTATCTATCTATCTATCTATCTATCTATCTATCTATCTATCTATCTATCTATCTATCATCTGTCTGCCTGCCTGTCTGCCTGTCTGCCTGCCTGCCTGCCTGCCTGCCTGCCTGAATAATATTTTTAAAAAATCACACTGGTATCAACTTAAAAACTAGTGGATAAAAAGGCTGATAATATCTTCCTAGAGAAACATTAAGTCAATCTTTATTATTATGGTCATCCATGTGCCCCATTCATCTCACAGTCATTCACCACCACCCCACTTCCCAAACTGCGCACCCCTTGCATCTATTATCCTTGGGATTCATTTTAGTCTTCAGAAGTGGATTGATTTTCAATGAAATACAGAGTACAGCTTATGCAAGTCACACAGATGGTGCTGAAGGCAGCTATTCTGTGGCAAGCCCCACAAACCACTATGTTACTTTGACCCCTTCCTGCAAAAAAAAAAAAAAAAGTCAATGCTTTTGGCAAACATTATGGTTTCCCTCATGGAGTATCTTCTTGAACATAAAACCTCCTCTTGAAAACACATTAGTGAAAAGCAGGCTCCCGTGAGGAAAATAGAAATAAGGTATTTCTGCCTCAAGGCAAAAACTGCATCAGGAAGAAAGAGCAACATGGTGTTCACACAGCACGTTACAAGGAGGTGGTGCTGTAGTCTGTGTCTATGAAAAAACTGCAGAGGAAAAACATTATTTTGAGTCACAACGTCTCCTGAGATATTTGGGAATTAATAAACACGCTATGTTGATTTGTGCTTACCAAGTCTAATCTTCTCATTTCTAAAGAACAAAACCAGAGTCTTTCAACCTGATTGCTGGCAGCAATAATCCCCTCAGTGGAGTTCCTGAAAGCAGTAAATATAGAACAAAGGTGGCCATTTTGGGTGGCAGATAAGGGGGTGTTTATAAGAATAGCAGCTATGGAAACAAATGGACATCACTCACAAGGGCACAGTCCAACAGGTTGTTCTCTTGTGAAAATGAGCAGAAGCTACACAGGAGCCTCGAGATAAGAAGGCTACCTCAAGCACCCAAGTGCTTGATGTTGTTGTTAAAATATACACACAAAGGATCTATATTCAAGATTCTTTAACATTCTGGGCCATTTCTTAATCATTCTGACTGGGCATGAAAAAAAGGTAATAAAATGATTCCCCTACCTTTCTTTTCCAATACACAGCTAGCTATGGTTGAAATTCCATTAGAGAGCTTAAGTATGAAACTCAGAGGTCTTGCAGCAGTGAAGAATAAAACAAATTACTGGCTGGTCTCACATTCCTCACATAGTGCATGAGACCAGTTTAAATGGCAAGCTCTATAATTTGGAAACCCATTTGGAATACACTCTAGGCTAGTGTATATCATCACCTTGTTAAAAAGGCCTGTGGCCATATACGTGCAGCCAAACTCCTCATATAACTGCATGACAAGCGAGAAGCTGCCTGACCAGACCCCTAAAGAAGAGCCACAAATGGTTACATTTGTCACCATTTACTATTCTCATTACAGTCTCTGTCAGAAGCACAGATTCATGCAGGGCTATTTTCCATTCTCATTAGAACCTTAAGACACCCAAACGAGGTATAGAATCGTGGTCTTTAATGCCTCCCGGCTGGAGAAATACAAGGCTGTCTGCAAAAGAGAGTCTGACCTTTTCATTATTCTCTCTTTTGGAGAGCCATCCATGCTCTTCCTTGTTTACAGTTTGACTAACCCGGGTAGAACAGCTGCTGAGTACAAAGGTCAGAGTCAAACAAGCTGAACACAATCTGCCTGTACGCGCAGTTTCCAGGGGCAAAAAATAAAACTCATCTTTCTGCATTAAAAGCAAGAGACCAAGCAGAAAGTTGTAACTGGAAAAGTGGCATCAAATCCCTGCAGCTGTCTGAACTTTTATGAAATGTGGTATCTGAGTGGACACAAATTCCCAGGATGACAGAATGGCTTAAAGGATAGCATCCAAACACTTTCAAACAAGGATTGCTCTTCAAGAAGGTGGGCAGGCTGCAATGCGGAGAGTATGTATAACCTTAAGGATGCAGCAGCAGATCAAGATCAATAGTCTCCTCACTCCTGTCCTTGATCAGTCTTCAGTCTCTTCTCCCTAGAGTGTTGGAGTAGACACAACATTTGGAAGAACTGGGATATTAGCCTAAAACTCCCAGAACTTCCCAGCCAATGGTTCTGACTTGGGGATTTGGGGAGCTGCAGTCTAAGAAGGTAATTGGCCCAAGCTTTGAGAATGCAATACTTCAGTCTTGTTCCACATGGCAAGATGGTGGCAATGGAAGAAAGATGTGGTGGTTTAACAGCACTGGTAGCTGACTCCTGCTACACCATGATATTGTCCAGTGATTCCCAACCTTGGGTCCCCAGATGTTCTTGCACTAAAATTCCCAGAAGCCTTCACCACTAGTTGTGGTGGCTAGGGTTTCTGGGAGCTGTAGTCCAAGAACAACTGGGGACCCATGGTTGGGAACTGCTTAGCATGTTCCTTAAAGAAGAGGGAATAGAAAAACAAGCAGCCTGTACGTGGGACCTATGCTTTCTTCAGCCATCCCAGCTCCCATTAGGACACATTAGTAAAAGCTTATTGGCCATCCAATATCTCCTGTAAGAATTGGTTAATATCTTGTGGCAGGTATCTACACTGATTGAGCTACAAATCAAAATTTTAGAATTAAGAGTTACAGAGCTGGAAAGAGACTGCTGAAATCACCTTGATCAAACCAGACCATGTCAAAGGAAAGGCAGATTGCTATTCGAAAGCCTGATCACTGAGTTAAAGATGCTAGGGAATTTCATTCTATTTGCTTTTTTTAATTGCAGAGCAATCCAATTCATGTTTCCCAGGCTATATAGGGCCAGAGCACAAAGGGACAGAACTACAGGTAAATGTAGGGTACACATGCTGGTACCCTACATTTATGCATTACTCTATAATTTGCAGTGCAAATTTTCACCTCAGAAATATGTATATAAAAATTCATTTTTAGGAGGAAAATGTATTCAATTTGGCAGTGGATTTTCATGCATTAAAATAAAAGATTCACAGAAAACGGAGCAGGAAGGATGCAACACTGAGCACATGGAGAAATTATGCAGAACGGACGTACCCACTCATATACAGTACAATATTTCTGCGTTTTAAGGCTGACCTTTGTGGCATAGTTCACTGAGTTGCTTATATAGCTGTAGAGTCAGAGTCTGGGAATGCATTTTTCCACTGGGCCATCTGGGATAGGAGCCAGCCTGTGTAGCCTCAGGCGGGAGGCACAGTCCAATTGCTCAGCATCTTATATATGTCCTGCTTTCTGTCACAGATGGCTTTACCACAGGTAGTAATAGCTCAGTAATAGTTCAGGTGAGCGCAGGGTTGAGTCTCACATTAAGAACAGTAAGATGGCTTCCATGAGCAGCAGAGTTTGTCAGGCAAGGGCAGCAAATTTATTTGGTGAAAACTGTGTTTTTACTGCCAGGAATGAGAAGCAGTACTCATGCAATTCCTCTGCTTCATGTGTCAAAATAATTTCCCTGATTTGGCTACTATAAATGCGGGGGGAGGACAGGATGCATTGAGCAAAATCTTGTTGGTGCACTTCCAGTGGATTGGGGTGCCAGAAATAATTAATTTTGATTAATATAAAGTTTCCTATCCTTTCTGTTTCTACTTCTGATGGTCTGCAGGGTTCCCTTTTGCCTTGGGGAGACTTTTGGGAGCCTTGGAATGGGGGGGGGCAACTTTTAATAGTCAAATATTGCCACTGGATTTTCAGCAGCAATCCAGTCGTGCTTTTTTGAGTGTTAAAAGCTCCCCCTCCATCCTGACTCTCTCAAAGGATTCCCTGTGGCAAAAGGGATTCCTAGAGAGCCTCATAAGCTAAGGGGACAGGAAGCTTTAAATCAAGATAAATTAGTTAATTCCAGCACTATGATCCAATGTATGCCAACAGAACTGTGCCAACAGGACTTTGCCCATTGTCAATCTCCCTCAGGCAAACCAGGGAGGTGAGCTAGTGTCAGGCCTGCAGCAGGGGCAACATGAGGTTCCTGTGCAAAGCCAAAAGTGGTTTCAGAGATAAGGAGTTAGTTTTCAGTAGCAATCTCATAGCCAATGTAAGTGTGAGCAAGGAGGCACCTCTCGCCGGAGCGCCATCCATTCCAGCAGAGGAGGGGGAAAGAGAAAGAAGTTCAGGGGTGACAGCCCTCCCAGAGGCAACTTCTACAGGCTCCCTCAAGGGGGGCAAAGAAGGAAGAGCTGTTGAAGCTCTGAGGTGGATGGGAGGCTTGAAGGAGCAGTTGGTAAAGGTGGGAAATGAGGGTGAAGAAAGGGACCAATCAGGGGGAAGGCAAGAAAAGGCTGGTGGGGAAAAGGGGGCAAGTGAGACAGAAGTGGCTGTAGTAGAGGTGGGAGAAAGTGAGAGTGGCAGGAAGGAGAAAAGCCTGCCACAAAGGTGGGACTGGATCTGGTTGGAAAACCCTTGGACCTATAGGTGGGAAAGGTTGATAGTGCCCAGAGAGGAAGCTGATCACAGGTGAACAGTCATTCCCCTGAAACCATCGTATTGGGGAGAGGCAGAAGCCAGAGAGTGGAGGCAGCAACTGAGAGAAGAAAAGGAGAAAAATTCCATCACTGACATTCAGAGAATAATTGAAAACCATCAGCAAAGGAAAGAAACCAGAATGATCAAACATTCTGAGGAGAAGCTTGAAAAAACAAATTGATTTGCTTAGTTAATAAATGTTGTGCTGTTATGATTAGGAAGGGTCTCCCCATCTAGTCTTGAAGAACAGATGGGCAAAACTAGAGATAAGAAGTTGCAAGATGGACTTCTGCCATGGGGATATGGGGCTGGTAATAAATATTTTGGAGAGATCCGACTGAGAGGCTTTCTTTCATATTCAGCTTGCATGTTTCGTATGATTTTTCCTGTAATCCATTACAGAACCCTATGATGAATTAAGATGAAAGAGACTGCCTTAGGAGACAGGCAGTACCAAAGGCCCCAGGCTAGGAAAGCCCCCTACTATTAAGCACCCACAGGAATGTTGTCAGAATCTAAAGAGGATTCCCTAGACAACAAGAATTCTTTAGAGTGGGCTAAATTAGTCTGTACGGAATAGTCTAGTAAACAAGTACACACACATAAACATCATTGTTTACACACTTTTTAAAAATTGCATAAGATAGAATATGATTTATTCATCTCCTGTTACAAAAAATCACTTAATGATGACACATTGCATAAAGTTAAAAGAAACAGTACCAAGGACAGCTCCCTGCAGTTTATGAGCATATCCACCACAAGCACAGTTATGCTCTATGTGTTGTACCAGGTATGTGGACCTCCATTAAGGCTATAGGAACATATCCAAGAAAGTTGAATGATCATCATCACCATCATTGAAGGATCATATTAATAAACACTCATGGGAAGGATTTCACGGCCGGGATCTAATGGATGTTGTGGGTTTTTCGGACTCTTTGGCCGTGTTCTGAAGGTTGTTCTTCCTAATGTTTCACCAGTCTCTGTGGCCAGCACCTTCAGAGTGCTGTCCTCTGTTGTTAGGAAGAACAACCTTCAGAACACAGCCAAAGAGCCCGAAAAACCCACAACAACCAAACACTCATAGGGCTGTCTTCAGTATTACGTTCTGGTTACACAGAAATTACTTTCTTGAACATTTGCCTCACATAACGTAGGGGCTCACATATTGCCATTATATGGGTACTGAAGTAGTCAAGAGCAAAAGAAATAGCATGCTGATTCAGACATAAATCAGCCTAGTTCACCTCTACACATATATGGCTACATAGCTCTGCTACATGTGTCCCTTCTAACCATATTTCGAATATCATGGCTGTGGTAACTGGACCTAAAAAAAGAGATATTGTAGAGATGGAAAAGTTGTAGAAAACAATATTAGACGTCTGTTACGTGAGTCTCTCGTGAATGAAGCACCACTGTATAGCTTTCAATGATCATTCCATTCATATTAACCCAGTCTCTTCTTCATCAAATACTGCAGCTGTGTAGGCCCCCACTAAGGCTATAGGAACATATCCAAGAAAAATCAGCAGCAACTTTAAGAAAAAAGTCCAAATAATTTTATTTGGTGTAAATTTTATGGTCTGCAGCCCACTTTGTACATGTGATGAAGTGGATTGCTGTGTAACAAAACTTTTGCCAAATATAGTTTGTTAATCTAGAAGCTGTCGGAAAGCTCTTTGTATCTTATTCATTCCAAATCAGGTGTATTACTCTTTAAGAAACCACAATACTTTATTATTTTGGGGTGATGTAATAATATCAACATTACAGGTACCTAACACAAAACTATCTCATTTATTTCTGTTAATAACTTTTGAACCACTTCTCAGAACATCACCAAACAAATCAACGGCACTTCTCCTCAATAGATCTCAATAAAGTAAATCAGTAACTTTCACCAAAAACTGACAGAAATACATGATGTGCCCTTGGGAAAACGGAAGAAAATGTATGAATGAAGCCATTTTCAGCATTCTAACTTTTTACAACATTTATTAAACCTGCTTAAAATTTGGCACATTTGTAGACCTCATCAAGCAGATCAAGCAGATTGCAGGTGTCAAGTTTCTGATTCTTTATCCCAGGTCTAAGCAATAACATTTGAGGCTTATAAGAATCAGATAGTTTAATTTAGTTTCTAGATTCACCTTACTTATAAGGGTGTTTTTGTCATTGCCTGTTGCATAAATCTCCCTCCATTTAGTAGACTTAATTTCTGAAATTTAGTAGACTTAATTTCTTTAGAAGGTACAACTTCATCAAATTCTACCCAGAAATAAAAACATTACCATTTTAAAAATTATTAAAACATAAAGGGACATAAACAGAGAACCTCTGGAATATTTGTTTGAGGTTTGAGGACATAAATCTCTCACAATAGGCTACTAAACTTGAAAATGCCATCCAATACTAAGAAACAAGAATAGGTGATATTTGTTGGTTACCAAATATAAGACAATAGGAAGCTATCGAGTGCTGGCAATAATCTAATTTTGGAATGAACACTGAAACTCAATTCAATCTGTGTAAGTCTGAAATGGTAGTGTGGATGTAGGAGTGCACTGAGATTAAGGGAAAACATCTATGTTCCACACAAAAGTCTGCAGTCCAACTTGTAAGTGTTTGCAGTTAAATGTTATTATAATACTTTTGTGATCAGAGGTAAAGGTAAAGGTTCCCCTTGACATTTTTTGTCCAGTCGTGTTCGACTCTAGGGGGCGGTGCTCATCCCCGTTTCCAAGCCATAGAGCCAGCGTTTTGTCCGAAGACAATCTTCCATGGTCACATGGCCAGTGCGACTTAGACATGGAACGCTGATCAGAAGAACATCTTTAATTGGCTCGTGTCCACAGAACTATTGTAAATGCATTTAGCTGAACTTGCTTACAACCTCCATTGCAAAGCTTTGCGTAGAGAAGGGAAATAAGATGGGGCTTATGTACGTCCATTCCCACCACCTGTTTAACACTACACAGGTTCAGACATAATGCCTCAATTCAGGGATGGGGACTTATGACTTGCAACTCACTGTTGAGTCACACTTAAGTCACACTAATGCCTTGACTTGGACTTGACTTGGGTTTTTCCCCAATGACACAAACTTGACTTGCGACTTTTAGAAAACTCAGGGGCTAGTTTCCTCTGGAACAGACTGAGGGGATGGACTGTTGATGCCAGATGAGAGATGAGAATTTCATTTCAATTTGGTTTTGGTAAAAAAAAAAAAATTACCCCAGCCCACAAGATTTTATACGTTCAGAAGGGAAAGAACATGAGATTTTTTTAAAAATGGAATATGGAACAAACCTAAACTGGCAGATTCATCTATCCTGGGATTTTTAACTCTCAAAACTATACTGAATCCCTGTATAGTCAATCATTGCTGAACTAAAGATTTGACTGTCACACCCCTTTCTGTGAAACACTTCTCATCTTTAACACACCTGTTTTGGAAGCACATGCACCATATGTTCTCTGTGCTGTGAACAGGTATAGATTTTGGCTAGAATCCCACTGGAGATTTACTCCATCATAAAAGTAACTTGCAGTGGCAGGTTGCTGCTCATTAACAAGTAGTTGCATTCATTCCTTGTCATGTGTCAGTTGCCCAACCAGCTATGCAACCAGGAATATAAACAGCAAATTGTTATTTACCAATGATTTGCCATGGCCATTTACACAATTCTACTTTTGCTGGAGTAAATCCCCCATTAGGATTTTTACCACTGAGTTTGGTTTCTGCTGATGTCCAAAAATTTGCTTCAATTTGTGTTTAAATGTGCTACTAAAATGTACAACTTTCTTTGTACATATCTCAGCTCTACAGAAGCTGAGCAGATCTGGCAGTGTAAGCTGCCCATTTAAGAGGAGCATGTGGGAATTATGTTGCAAATGATAATGAGTTCTTGGAAGAAGCATGTCACCGAAAATATAAGAATCAAAGGCTTTTAATTTCCTTGTGAGGGCCAATGATGGTGTCATTTCAGAAAAACAAGTGCCGATCTATTCACAACCTTTTTCATTTTGTTCTGTTAGCCAACAGTATTTGCCAATTAATCATCTCTTTCTTGATTATGCTTCAATGGATCCACAAGTAAAGAGACGTGTTCCGAAGGCAGCAATGTATACATACATTTTTCAGCAAAACCTTGTGCTTAGGACAGCCGATTTAAAACACTTTCCTTCTGTTTTCTGCTATACTAGGATAAACATAGCCTCCAAAATAACAAATGGCCTTCAATCTCATGTTAAAATTTGGCTGCTTTAATTAAAAATGGTCACATTTCAATTAATCATCTCTGATTAAACTGTTCCCTACTCTCTTCCCAGCATTTCTTCTCCTCTTCAGTTGTTCCTGATCCCTCCACATTATTTATTTATTTATTTATTTATTTATTTATTTATTTATTTATTTATTTATTTATTTATTTATTTATTTATTTATTTATTTATTTATTTATTTATTTATTTATTTATTTATTTATTTATTTATTTATTTATTTATTTATACCTCCCATCTGGCTACCCAGGCCACCCTGGGTGTTTTACAAATACAATAATACAGAAATAATCAGTAACAACTCAAAACAAAATTAAAAATAATAAAAATAAAATACATTAAAATAATAAAATAATAAAATAATATTTATAAAATATAATAAAAAATAAAGTATAAAATAACATTTCATTATTTTATCTGTCTTGTTTGATACATTGGTGACCATATTTTCTGTAACTAAGCCACAGTTTAACTGAGATAATAATGTATTTCGGGGGCAAACTATCATTTACAGATATCCCACCATTAGGGGAGAAAAATCCTTAAGAAGTGGGCACATGAGATTGTCAGAGCAGAAACTTTTCACACCTCCCCTAGTTTGCAAATTAACTTGCCTAGCTTTCTCATTGGCCGTTAGGCGGTAAACACAGACTTTGACAAGTATGACTGTTTAGTTGTGAACGTCTGTCTGGATCACTTCTCTGTAACACTTCAGCTTTACTTCATTGCTTCATTCCTTCTTTCATAAAGACAATAAAATCCAGCATGATCTTGTAAATGAAATGTTTCAAAGAATTGCCTTGGGAACAAATCCTTGATGGGAACATTGCTGTGAACAGGCATAAAAATAAATATACATCCCTGAGGCCTTGTAGATTGGATATTGATAACAACTATGAAATCCGCCAGTTGTTACGGAACACAAAAATAGCATCAAGAAGAGAAATCCAATCCCCGTGTGTTTTTCTTTTCAATTCCAAATGCCGTCTAAAAGGCTATTCATCAGTGGCATTCATAATGCATGATAAGCACAGGAAATTTTCCTTCACCTTGAAACATGCAAGGCTTCATTTCAGGGAAAAGAACAAAGAAGAAAAGCAGAGCCTCTTCCTAAGGCTACACTATTCTCCTGCCTTAGGTTAGAAATGATTTTTTTTCATCCTACCATAGATATGTGTCTTTAGAACAAAGATTGAAGCTGCTGAGTCCTTCTCCAGCGAAGGCTTTGCAGTTCAAAATTTCTACCCTGGCCCAGTTCCGCAGGGTTTCTTGGCTCTTTTGAGAGCCAAGGAAAGCTTTTTTTCTTCAAAAAAAAAAAAAGGATTCTGAACAAACATGGAACATGTAAAATGAAAAAAAAACAGTGGTGCTGATGTTTTCTTATCAACTTTGTACATAGTTAATTGCAGACACATTTAAACAATTTACAGTAAATGTTTAAATTGGGCTACTTGCCAGATGTTGCACCAAAAAGTTCCTTTTAAAAGCATTATTTTCTTTCCTCTTTATCTTCAGTGCGCTGCAACATTTTATAATGTACAATACAGGCTATAAGGGAAAATTGGTTGTAATGCCTTTTAAGATCTATTTTACTATAATGTGTGTCCCCAAAGGAAGATAAAGTACTGAAGGCACAGAAGTCTGTAAGTAACTTAAAACTTGTTCTGTAATTTAGCATATAAATAGCACAATATTATAGATAGCATTTTAGATAGTTTTATAGATTATACTCATAAAATATTTCGGACCTGCAGCAATACATTGCAGTGCGGCATATTCCAGCTAGCCACAAGCTTTTTCAGGATACTCTTTTCCATATCTTCTCTGCCTGGTCTTCCAGTCCCTCCCTCAAATATGTGGTCAGTGGTTGAATCCTGTTGCTTTTTTATGCAAGCAGAAGGTGAAAGACATAATATTCATTTACTCCCATTAACAAGTCACCCATGGGATTCTCTGAGAGGTGCACCAGCCGGCTTGCTGCACACAATCCCCAGCAGAGATTCTATAATTGCTGGCTAGGATATTATACCTTTTGCCTTACACCTGTGAAACAATGCAACAGGATTTTAGCCAGTATTTACTGAGCTGTTTTGGCAAGGAGGGAGTCCATTTCAGGTGGCATTCTACCTTTTAAAAATAAAGGAATCACAATACCCTTAACTTTGGAAATAAAGGGTATTAGATGCTATTTGGTTCTATTCCAGAGTGCTACAGGTGACTGCATACTTCTAATAAGATGGTCACCTTGCCTATAAGGGGAGTTTCTAAATGAAGTTCAGTGATGTTTCTAGGAGTCTCCAGAAGTGCTAAGACCTAAATCTGAGTCTCTGAGGACTGCATGCAGCCAATGACCTGCATATTGTCCACCCCAAGTTTAATGCTGCAGTTTTATGTGTTACTACTACAGATGGGCATGAATCAGAAAAAAATGTGATTTGTTTTGATTCATGATCATCAAGGTTAATGAATCATGAATAATGAATTTACAATTTTTTGCTGACTAATTGACAAATCAATTCATTACTTTGTTTTTGCCTTTAAAACCCTATAAAATTGCCTCCAAGCACCTAGAGATGCCAACATCACAGGAAAGCTCCCCTTGATTCTCTTCTACAAGTTTAGTGAAGATTGGATTTCAGAGATCTGAGTCATACACCCACAATGTTGGTTTCCCCCCCCCCCAAGAAAGTGCCCTTTAGCAGCTGGTTTGAGGAAACCCAATCTTCTCTTCAATTTTGGTGCCTCTAGGTGCCTGGAGGGCCATTTTATAGCCCAATGAATCAACAAATCAAAAAATGCTAACAATTCATTGATTCATATTTGTCGGGGGCACTGATTCATATGAATACTAATTGACTAATTAGTGATTTTTGAACAAATTTGATGATTCATTTTTAAATTCGTGCCCATCTCTAGTTACCACTATATAGCAAGCCTTTGTTGACCAAAGTTTTCTCTGTGTTCTTCCTCACAATCATTCTGCCCATTAGAACTCCCTGCAACTTCCTTGGCAACATGTCAGCTTCATTTAATATAACAAGCTAATGGCCAAACTAGGAGAGGAACTGTGCACTCTGGTTGGATGCCCTGAGGGTTCCCCCCCCAAAAAAAATGACAGATGAAGCCATGAGGATTAATAATTAATTTGAGGACTTCAGTATTGTCAAAGAGGGTTCATCCTGCTATTTCAGCCATTTTCAACTTGGAATCCCCCACAAGCTATTTGACCTACTAAGCAGAATACATCCACACAATACCACTATGCTTTCTCAGTGGTGGCCCCAGCACTTTGGAATGGCCTCCCTTTGGAGCTCCGGCAGGCCTCGTCCCTACAGAATTTCAAAAAACTTCTCAAAACCATTTTTTTTCAAGGAAGTTTTAAGGAGATCCTTCCCCTCAGTTAGCTTGGTCTGCGATCCATTTGCCACCTTTATCATTGAAACGTGTTGCTGTTACTTATTTTTGTTTTAGCTTGCTTATTTATTTGTCTGCATTTTATTGGTTTGCTGGCTGGTTTCATTTGGTGTTTTTTTTTTTTTTTCCAGGCAGAGGGTGGGGTGAGTGAGGTAGGGCCTATGTTAGCTGTAAGACCACCCAGAGTAACAGGATGGTGTATAAATGTTAGAAATCATCATAATCAATAACAACAACACATTTTACCCCTTGGGGCAAATAGTAGCTGGAGGGGACTGCAACTCAGAAAAAAGGTGCAAGGAAAAATTATTTTATTATAGATACATATGTACCGCCTTTCAGTAGATATTCCAACAATGGTTTCCATAATGGGGTTTAAAAGGTTTAAATCTCTTCCCTCTCCCAGCACTATGATCTTCACCAGAGTCCCCCACAGTTGCCATCTGAAAACATTTGATCATGGATTTCCGACCTTCACTACTAATGTCTGGCATAAAAAGGACTTCGGAACCCAGGCCTTCTTTGATGATAGGAAGCAGTGAGCATCTTGCACCAATTTTTGATGCTTCCTAGGGAGAACATCCAGGAACATGAAGAATCGGCGACTCCCCAGTGATTAAACATGCAGCTTGTAGATGATCCTGAACATCAGAATCATGGCAAACCACGGAGTTTTGTTATTCTGGAAACAGCTTCTTTATTTCATTGCAAGCAATGTGTATCCATAGAGCAGACCAGCAACAAAGCAGTTAAAGATAAGTCACGAGTGACACCTGGAATGTACATTTACATTATGTATTGCCGTATGTGTAGGCCCCTCTGAAGACACTTTGGTACACCAGGAAAACAGTGTGTGTTGAGGCACCCCTTATGGTGAAAGGAACTCAGTGGTGTGCCAGCCTGAGAGAGGGGATATCTAATGTCATATACTGTACCTACTGCTCCTTGTCACCTTCCATGGAAATCACCATGATGATACGCCCATTGCAACCCCAACCTCTGAGAAAAGGACAGCTGGGCATAGAGGGAGGCAGGCAGAGAGGGAGAAGATCACTGACTCCAAAAGCCACTTTTCTATGGACATGTCTCCAAAGTGGGATGAAAATCTGACACACTCAGAAGATGTCTAATCCCCTTCTATTGTCTGCAATGTCAGAGGGCAGGCTGTGGTTATACAAAAGAAAGAATGAACAAATCCTGTGGAGAGTGAAATGAGCTGAAAAATGGCTCCATCTCCATCAACACTTCAGACTGCTAACAAGCATACAGCTGGGATTTAGCTAAAACAAAGCCTCCAAGGTCAGAACACTCTTCCTATTTTTCCAGTAGCTTCCAAACTATCTGGCAAATCATTACCTTTAATGGTCCTTCAAATCTGTAATCTGTGGTAGCCTCCTCCCTCTTTTCATTGGCACAGTCAGCTTTTTACCCTTTGTTTTTGATTATCCACATTTCAAAATTAATACACAGAATCAAACAATTTCATTACAACAGTTCAAACATTCATATAGGTGTAATGTATATCTGAAGTAAAGCTTATTGCTTATGGAGTTGAGGTACACTTTTAAGTTTATAAGATAACCCTTGGTTCTGAAGCTAACATCTCAGGCAGTGTACATTTGGTCTGAATTCCTCTGTCGCTTCTGCAGTGCCCTCAGTGAACCACATATTGGTCTTAAAAGCCACAGATCTTAAATGGTGCATAAATTGTCTTTAAAATGGGGTTGTTCTGTGGAGTTCTGCTCAAATAAGAATTAGATCTGAGATAGCCAAGCACGCACACACCGAAAATTGTTCACATCAACATTACAGTATCTTGAAAATTCTGTTTTAAAGAAAGTTCAAAAGTCCACTACTTTTATAGGAATAGCTAAGTCCTTTATTATTATTTTTGCATTGCAGGCCAGAAAAAGGGTGATATTCTCAGCAGCTTTTGCAATATAAGTAAGAGGAAATGTCATAGGTAGTTCCTTTGCATCCTCATGGTGGATGGAAATAACCAAGATCATCCAAGACATTCTGGGAACATGAAAAAGAATGTATTTATCATAATATAAATTATGCAACTGATGCAAAACTGTGGAAGAATCTCTTCATACATAACTGCATCATCTCACCAGCTGTATAAACAAGTCTAAATTATACATTAGCTAGGATGTAGTCTCATAGACTCTGCCATAGAGTAGTAGGCAGAATGGCAAGTACCGGTTTCAAAAAGACACTCAGGTTGCATGCCTTAATATCTTTCTTAGTTTATTTGCCCCACCATGAATAAGGAATATGTACCTGGCACCATCCAGACTTTAATAATATGCAGTTAGTATTTCAAATTTTTTAATGTTTTTTACTACTTTTAGATCTTAGCACTACTCTGTTCTGCTACATGTTTTACTTCAGTTTTAGAGGCAACAGAGTTTTTACTTTTTGTCACCTACTTCCGTTTCCTCAAATAGTTACCTTGTTAGCTTTAAATACAGAGCACGGTACCATAGTCTCTTGAGACTAAAGGATGCCTAATCTAATCTAGCTTTAAAAAACAAACAAACTATTGGCTTCCATTTCTTAACATGTAAAACAAAAACAAACTCCAGGAGTGTTGCTCACATCGGAGAACTGTCCAAACGAGAAGTGTCTTTGGAAAGAGACTTTGTTCCTTGTATGTATGGGCTGCTTCTGTGGCTCATACAGCAAATGAGGAGAGAGGCAAGGAGTGAAAGCACTTTGCCAAAGCACCGTGTGTGCGTGTGTGCGTGTGCGTGTGCGTGTGCGTGTGCGTGTGTGTGTGCGTGTGTGTGTGCGTGTGTGTGTGCGCGCGCGCGCACGCGCACGCACGCACGCACACACAGGTGTGTCCACACTCATTTGGGCTTTCCTTTCTGCATTGGTTCAAAGCAATCAGACACTTTGAACCAAAGTGAAAGGATTCAACTCTATAAAAGTAGAAGGGCCTCTGGTGGGGAGGAAAAACTATAGATTAGGGCTGTGGACTGATTTGTATTTCCTGTTGTGTCATGTGATCAATGGGAAGAAATGCCAACCAGCCCACCTCAAACTCATAGTACATCTCACCTTTTTTCCCCCCTGTGTAATCAGGCTCTAAGTATTGAAACCGTGAAGACTGCCTTCAGACTTCTCCTTAAAAATCAGTCAATCAAGTCTCTCAGATAAGCTCCACTCTGATTTTGATTCTCATGCTCTGTCATTGCTCTGCGTTCTCTTGGTGGACCTGTCACTGCTTCAGGCACAAGAGATATAGATAACAATAGGATTTGGGCAACTGGTGAGATGATTCTCGGAAAATGTGGACTGACTGCTTCAGTGGAGTGACCTGCTTGTTCCAAAGCCCATAATGGGCAGTGGATCTCATTTGGAGTTGTACTTCTCCCCAAATGGGCTTCCAGATTCTTCAGAGATTGTTCTTTATCTTCTCATCTTCAAGGTTCATGTTTGAGTCTGTGTCTGCAATTCTTCTTCAAGTTTGCTTTGGAGTAGCAGTTGGGTCATGTGAAAGCATGCTAGAAAAGGACAGCAGCTAAGAGAGATACTGAAACAATGAAGTCCTCAAGACTGGAGAAAAGTGTGGGTAAAGAATGACTGCCTGAGATTAATTGATTAATATTTACTGGTATCCTCATAAAATCTGTGTCTCTTGCTATCCAGTAGTTTTGAATGTCTGATTATGGAAGTTTTGTTTTTTCCGCCTTATATGAAAACATGCTCATAAAAATGTATTAATCTGATTAGTACTTTGCATTAAGAAGGCATTAATATGCTAGGAATTAACTTCAGGAAGCTTGGAGTTAATGGGGCAGATTTCATGACTTTTTAATATTCCTTTCATGCTCATTTTCATTCATTCCATTATAGTTTCAGCACAGTTGCTGTGCAATGTCTTAAGGGCACTCGAGGTTCATGTCACATTCTCTGTATCCACAGACACTGAGTAATGAATATGGAGTCTGTTTTCCATTCAAGAAATGTGTTTCTCTTGTCTCTGTGCTTTGGCTTACCTTGCTATTATTTGACAAATGGTCATCACCTGAAGCATACAAGTCTCAGATCTCTCATGAATGCTTTTCTGATGTTCCTGAGTAGAAGGAACCCTCTGACAGAATCAGTCAATACTTGGCTGGTGGGTTTTATGAGCTGAAGTTGAAGAAAGAAAGAAACAAAACTTTTCTGAACTCTGGTTCTTAATAAAGCACACTTTCCTATAACTATTTCCAATAATTCCAAAGCTCTGGTTCTCCCTAGAATTACGGTTGAGAAACACAGAAAGAAATAAAACTAGAGTGCATGCATCCATCTGATGCAGAAATAGGAGAAGCAGAGGGGACCTCACTTTCAGGTTCCTTGCAAGCCCACAATGAACACAACCCCTTCTGATTTTTACCATTATCTGGTCACACAATATGGTAGTCTCCTCAGGCTACAACATACTATTACGGCACAAGAATGCAATAATGTTATTGTGCTGGCAGAGCAAACTAGCATTCTACAAGACAATTCTAAAAATGGGGGCAGCCCAAACAAAAAAATTGTAACTTTGAATATGGAATTCAGATTAGTACTACCATTCCTACTTGTTGAAAAACAGCCCTGGCTATTTAGCTGAGAAGTGGTTAACTGATGAAGAAATTTAGTTAGCTTCTGGCATTTTCCCTTGCATGGTGTCACATGGTGAATGGTAGTACGCACAAGAGGGTATTCTGTAGACCATCTTGATTGCTGACATTAGTGTTTTCCTCATTCAGGCTGACTTTTGCAATGCAAAACTTGACATCCTTTTTCCTGCTGGCAATATGGACACAATATTACAACAATACTGGGCCATTTCCTAGTGTTAACCCTGGAAAACAATAAACAACGAAATAATGGAGAAAATGGGAGAGGGGGCAAGGATAGGTTACTAAGCAACCGTGCATATCAGGCAAAACCAAAAGAAAAATAGGAAATAAATAAGACAAAAACATTGCAGCACTTTAAAGACTAACTGCTATATTTTAATGTGAGCTTCTGTGGACATGTCTACTTCTTCAGTCCAAACCTGGCTTATACTTATTTATCTCTTACAATAAGAAGCCAGCTCCAAGTGTAGAGGAGCAATTCCACTGAAATGGGAGCAAGTATCATAAAACAAAGGACACCCTGATACACATGTCAATGGATTGCTCTGGTTACTTACTTACTTAACTTACTTACTTACTTACTTACTTACTTACTTACTTACTTACTTATTTATTTATTTGTTTGTTTGTTTGTTTGTTTGTTTGTTTGTTTATTTATTTATTTATTTATTTATTTATTTATTTATTTATTTATTTATTTATTTATTTATTTATTTATTTATTTATTTATTTATTTATTTATTTAAATTGTTTGCCACCCACACCCTGATCTCCGGGTGCTAGTAGGAAAGACAGACAGAATTATTCAAGGCAACAATATAGTGGAAGTAAGAGGAAAATTGGAAATCTGGGTTCGCCTCACAGGAAAGGAGGGAGATGGCTAGGAACAGTTTATGGGTGAAAGGCAAGCCCATCAGGAAATCCTGGTCAGACTTTGAAACCATGGCACAGAATATCGGCTTGTCCCTTGATCAAAAGGAGCAGAATATACAGATTCAAGGACAGTGATAGATTTGGCTAAGAATACGTGGTCTTGCCTGCACACACAAAAATGTAGCCCCCAACAGGTAGCCCAAAAGGTGCAGGTAGGCATGGATAAGGGACAGGCTGGTTCACAATTGCCTGTACACCATAAGGTCACAGGGAAAAGAAACAAACCAGCCCATGCCCAAGCTGGATCAAACCTCAGGACAAAACTCCATCTAATCGGAACTTGACTGTCATGTGCACTGCCCATGAATCTTGTTTCTTTATCACATTTTAAACATGTTTTCACATGACTGTGCCTTTGACATCCACAGAAGATGGAGATATTCAACAGACACAACTTTTGCCAGGAATGGGGATTCCACAAATTTTAGGATTCTGCTTCAGACATCTAAAATTATCTGACCATGCTAAATGTGTCCATTCCATGTGGAAAATCAGAAAAATCATACTTATACTACACTCACATTTTTGGTTTTCTTTTAACAGTTACTTCCATAGTGGCCTTTCTCCTCTGCCACTTCAGGATAAAAGTAAAGACTGGGGAATTTTGCTCAGGCTTTTCACCATCTTACCCCTGCTTAATTTTGGTATCTACATGTCTTTGAGGACCCATGCTTTTACAGCCTGACTGTTGTAGTTTCACTGCCATTTTTATCTTAGTTTAGAATTTGTTATAGTTAGGTCAGGAGGGTTTTTTTTGTTTGTTTTATCTCTTAAACAACATCTGTATTTACACTGATGCTGATTGCAAGCCACCCAGAGTCGTGGCCAGACTGCTAGATGGGTGGGGTGGGTGGGCGGGGGTGGATGGATGGATGGATGGATGGATGGATGGATGGATGGATGGATGGATAGATAGATAGATAGATAGATAGATAGATAGATAGATAGATAGATAGATAGATAGATAGATAGATAGATAGATAGATAGATAGATAGATAGATAGATAGATAGATAGATAGATAGATAGATAGATAGATAGATAGATCATGCAGAAATACATCTCTGCATTCTGAAAAAACACTGAGAACATTTTTTAAAAAAATATTGATTATAAAGAGATGGGCAGTGTGGCAAAATGCCCAAGTCACGCCTGTACATCATATGGAGCTCTAGGACAGGGGCCTATGGCAGGACAGGAGGGGCGGCATCAAGATAACAGTTGGAGACTGAGGGGAGTTAGAAAGGAGGTTTTGAAGGGTTGACAGAGATTGGAAAGTTGGTGTGTGTTAGAGAATAGATAAGAGATAAAAGTAATAGACAATAGATAGTCATAAGATATTGTAACAGTGATTAATGTGAATGAATACAAACAAATGTGTAATCCTATCCAAGTTTACTGATTGAACAATAAAATAGCATCCATGACTTTACTTCTGTGATTTACCAATCAAACAATAAATAAACCTGTTATATTTGGCAGCCCAGGTTTAAGAAACTTATTTGGTACAGTGTGGATAAAGATCCACTGGTGGCAGCGGGTAAAGGGAAAAAATAGTACATTGTGTCCGAAGGTGGATCTGCGTTTGAGGGAAAACATACAGGGGACATTGGGGGAATGTGACAGCCACCAACTGCCAGTTCAGTGTTTCATCCTTGTTTGTTTATTCAGCACTCCAAAGCCCCTCCTCCTCTTTCAGGCACCCCCTTGGAGGCAGCAGCCTGGTTTCCCTGCCCTGCCTCCCCTGGGCACTGCCTCTGAGTGCGTGCCCACCAGAGGAGGCAGGGCTTTGAAGTGCCAAACAGCTGTTAAGTTGATAAACAAACTGACACAAACCCCCCAGTTTGTACCATCTTTAATTGCAACTGCCAGAGACCAATGTCCAACATAGCCACTAGCCATGCTGGCTTGGGTACTCTGAGAACACTTCCCTTGCATGGAACTTTTCCTGGCTTTATAGAAAGAAACAAAAGAAAAATTGTTTTGAAATTCTAAGTGTTTTATTTATATAGGGTGGATAGGGTGGATTTCAGCCTGAAAGAAAATGTTAGTCTCTAAAGGGATTTTTGCCTCAACCCCACTCCATCTCATTTCCCTTTCCCTTTCTCTTATACAGTATTTACATTTTAACATCTCCTATATGCTCCTAGTTAGCTGGATAGCTCAGTGGCTTTGAGCCAGAGGTTGGGAGTTTGATTCCCCATTGTGCCTCTTGAAATTCAAGCCAGCTTGTGTGGCTTTGGGCAAGCTGCACGGTCCCAGGTTGCCTCCAGAAGAAGGGAATGGTAAACCTCTTCTGACTACTCTCTACCTGTGAAATCCTGAAAAGATTGCCATATGTCAGAATTGACTTGACGGCACGCAATTCTTATTACTACCTGTTCCTAATACGTGCAATGTATGATACCAGATCAAAAAACCACATGTTCCCACAGCATATTTCTTGGCTTTTTTTTTTTTTTTTTTTTTTTTGCATGGAGAGTTGACTGCTGTTACTTCAAATCTCTCAGCTTCTTAATAGCAACAAAGCAATGCATAAATAACAACATAATAAATTACATGCAAATAAAGCAAGTATGGTAAGACAATCTAGTGAGAAGTAATGCAACAAGTTCCTTTTGAAAGGTGACATTGCAAGCTCTGATTGTCATTACTTTGTTCTTTTTAAAAATGTCTATAATACTTTCATGTTCACAAAATATCTGAGAGCCATACCAAAATGCAGCAAAATAAAACAGTACAAGACAGAACACTTACTGATCCTCATCACAACAACTAGAGACAGCTGGCAATAACTATGATCAGGAAAATATGCTCACAAGAAGAGATCTTGGGTTGTGTGCAGAAACACTCCATACTGGGATCCTACATAATCTTAGTGGAGTGATCATGTCAAATGGTGAGCACTACAAAGGGAGAAGGCTCTCCATTATGGGTTTATCAAGGCTTTTTCTGGAGAATATGATAACCTCTCAAATAGTTTTCATTACATGGAGTTGCTACATAAATTGCCCAGGTTCATACATTAGTTCTCCAAGTAATAGGTATTCTCTACTCCATCTGGAGAGCTTTGCAGAAATTTAAATTTTTTTCTTCTTCAAACCTATACTGTGTTATATGGAACAAGAAAGGAAGCCACCAGTCAGTAAAAGCACACTTATCTCTAGCTCAGACCCTGTTGTTTCCAGTGTAGATATGCTTAAAAACACCTTGCCCACCCACTGGCATCAGTACCATCTGGAAGGTGTCAGTTGCTACAACTGGACTTGGATATTTGCCCAGAGTTTGTGAAAAGAAACACTGCCACCAGCTGTGTTTCAATCAGTAGCCGACCACTTCCATTTGAATTTCTGCCAACTGTTCCCAAGCTCTTTGTAGGCCCTAGAGAGATACACAATTTCCTTGTGCTATCGGGAAGAAGAATGAATAAGAGGAAGGAAGGAAGGAAGGAAGGAAGGAAGGAAGGAAGGAAGGAAGGAAGGAAGGAAGGAAGGAAGGAAGGAAGGAAGGAAGGAAGGAAGGAGATATGTATATATCCTAAGGGTCCCCAAAAAGTATAGTTCACTTCATTCTTTGCCATTTCTGTTTCGATAAGCACCAGGCTACCCAACATCAAGGCAGCATTTATCTTTTTAATAGCAGTTATCAAATGTAAAGTATCACTTTTCTCCACTGGAATGGATGGCAACCATACACCTCTGTGGGACAGAGCCAAAGATTAAAAAGGAGAAGACTTCATTCATTCATTCATTCATTCATTCATTCATTCATTCATTCATTCATTCATTCATTCACTCACTCACTTTGGAGACTGATATTCTGACCATTTGGGGCAGGTGGGAGAGGTTTCAACTTTTTCCCCAGTCATTTCTCCCAACCAACCACGCAATTCCCCCATTGTTTCTGTGCAGGAGGTGGCAAATTACAAATTAAAGCTTATCCAGGGATGGGTTAAACCTCTCACACAAATGTGTGATGGGTTCAGTGCAGGTCAAGGTGATTTATGTATCCTTGATCCTAAACTGCTTGCTATGTTTCAGTGCAGCGTATAGAGTATCTCTGAAGCAACTTTCCTGGCCACATCATAGCTGAGAATTAGTTTTTCAGATATAACTCCCTACAACTTTCTGTCCCCATAAGTTCTTGGACTACACCACAGCAAGTGGTGAAGGCTTCAGGAAATTTTAGTCCAAGAACATCTGGGGACCCAAGGTTGGCAACCACTGGCCTACGCCCTCTCTGTTTTTGCTGCCTAGATACAGCAGACTGCTCAATAGCTAATGTGAACCCTGCATGAACCCAGAACTGCACAACATGTCTTACCTGAGTATCACAGATGAGAGGCGAGAGGTGGGCTGAAGAGAGAACAATACAGCAAGAAACTCATCCTGAAAATAGGGATCCCCTCCTACTATGAAGGCTAGACTTTTCAACCAACCAAAGGATCTGTTCAAAATAAAGTTGGGAATTCAGTTTAAGCAGCACCCAATGCAGAACATTAAATGGTTCAAATTGGCATCCTTTCAAAATTCTGCCCTATTTAAATTTCTTCATGGATTGTGGAATTTTAAATTATCTAACTATTCCCAAAGTAGAACCAAGTAGTAAAAAGCCACACAAAGAAAAATCTAAACACAATTATACATGGGATCAAGTCATACTTTTTTTCAAGAATATAAATACATACATAAAGGAAGAGGCAAATCAGGCTCTTTTGACAACAATAAACGTTTCAAATTCCAGAATTAGACAGGCATTCCAATTGAACTAGAACTCAGGAGTAGTGTATTGCCAGATAGAGTTAGCCAAATGAATTAAAATAGCAATGGGTAAAATCTGCTTATCCTTAATCTAAAATGTGGTACCTCTTCAGTCTGCTACTAAAATCTACTGAATCAACAGCTGTAGGGGGAGAATGGATAGTAGCAGGAGCTGCTGCTACAGGATGCCCATGAGACTATGTTGGAGGCATCATTTCATGTCTTCAACAAGGCTAGGAAACAGGTGTGCATTGCATATGGTCAGGCAGGAGACCTGAATGTAAAGATGGCCATCTTTTTGGCAACTGATAGTCTTTCCTCCAATAGCTTTGCTATACATACTTAGTATTACACAGATTTGCATGGTCATATAGCAAATGAAATAAAACAGAAAGGGATCACATGAAGCTTCAGTTTGTAGCTGAGTCTAGAAAGGTAATTGCCATCCATGTATACATTTTTATATCAACTTCCCTATGTACTGCCTCCATGAATTCTTTCTGTATCTGCCAAGGTATAAAATGCACAGCTACTTTAAAGTAAATTGCAGTGTATACCTATTATTATCATAAGGTTCACAATAAAAATGAGATTTCCACATTAACCATTCCTGAAAGTCATCTGATCCATTTTAAATAGCACAGTTCTTTCTTTCTAAACCACAACACTGATAAAAATGACTACATTTTCAGTGCAGAATGATGATATAGAGTGTTATTCACAAATAAATCTAAGTCAGGGTGCAAATTCATGGTGAGGGAAATGTGAATTCACTTGCAGAACTCACACCAGGGAGTTTGGGTTTCCACGGGTTAGTTAGAATTAACTGGCCACATAGAAAAGCCTTGTTTGCAGCTTGTTAACATAGCTCTCTTATAGTTAGCAGAAGATGAAGCTTCAGAAGATCTACTTAATAAACTGTAATAGGCTGTAAACAAGGAGAGTGTGCTGATTTCCTCTTTGCTTCATTTCCTTTTTTTTCCCCTTCTACTCTAGCACATCAGGGCTGGTAGGAAGCTGTTTTTAAAAAAGGTTATTATTTTGAAAGATCTAGCCCTCCCAGGCTGACGTTTTGCCCCCTACCCAACTTTCCCCTAGGGCTAACATACCCCTCAGAAGTGAAGACAGCAGGAGGCTTCTTTATATCCTCTTTCCTCTTCTTCTGCCTGTAAAACCCAGACATACTGTGTGCTGGTGCGGTGGCTTTTCTGTATCAGGTCAAATGTTCACATGCCTAAACTGTTGTGAATGGGTCATTTAAAAATGTAGCTCCAGTTGTGGAGGGGGGAAACTACAGATTTGGGGGGGGGGAGCAGACTTCAAGCTGGTTCATATTTCCCTTTGCCTCATGTGGTCAACAGAAAACAATGTAAAATGCCACCAGAAACCCATAGTATTTTCCACATATATGTTCCAGCATAGTTGTACCCACAACTTGGTCACTGAATTTAATTATCAGAAGGAAACTTCCTGTCCTCTTGATAGTTCTTTCGTCATTATGCTAAAATAAAACAGAGAAATATTGCAGATGTACTCGTGTCATTTAGAGAAACATTGCCTAAATTTTTAAAAATTGAAAGATGTGATGTTTCATTAGAGCTCACCCTAGCAAAATATGAAGTAATATACTGTATCAACTATCATGGTTCATACTGTCATTTACTTTGGTAATACTTTTAATGTATCTCCCTAATGAGAACTTTTTTTCCTCCGAATTAAACTGATTGACACAGAACATTGCATAGCAGGCATAAAAAATTCATTTCTGCTTTGCAAACAAGAAAGAGCTCTTTCTTGAAGGCTTTCATAATTCATAATTCTATTGCACTATTTTAAATTAATAAATTATTTTCCGACGGCTCCCATGTAAGGAAACGTCAAAACTCTAGTACAGACAATGTTGAATCAGTTCCAATAATGACTCTTCCACAAGTAATTCTTATGTGAGTGGCCTATTTACGTGTATCCAGTACAGCAGTAATGGAAATTCATGTGAGCTCAGTGTCTCTTCTATAAAGCAGAAAAATTCAGAACTTTGAACTGTCTGACTCAGCTGGGCAAAGCTTCAATCAGATAGGAGTTTGCAGGTCCAGTACAGTGCTGCCTCGCTTAACGATTGCCTCGTTAAATGCCAAAACCGCTATACGATGACTGTTTTGCAAACGCTTTTGCGAACACAAAACAACAAAATTCACTTCCTGACGATCGGTTCCCTGCTTCAGGAACTGATTTTTCGCTAGACCATGTTTTAAAACAGCTGATTGGCAGCTTCAAAATGGCCGCCCGCTGTGTAAAATGGCTCACCGCTGTGTTTTTGGACGGATTCCTCGCTTTACGGGCACCGAAAATGGCCACCCCTATGGAGGATCTTCGCTGGACAATGAGTTTTCAGCCCACTGGAATGCACTGAACGGGTTTTCAATGCATCTCAATGGGATTTTTTATTTCACTTAACGGGGATTTCGCTCTACAGCGATTTCGCTGGAACAGATTATCCTTATTAAGCGAGGCACCACTGTACTGCACTTTTCATCCACAAATAAACCATTCACATTCAGATGTTGTTGAAAATGAGCCTGAGGTTGATCATGGAAATGAACACAAAATCCAAGCATATTGAACTGCCAGCTTTCTTTGGGAAGGATGTATTCCATGACAGTTAAATCACTTTCAGACTGGTTTAATCCTGCAATGGCAATGCAACGTGACATACTTTTAATGCTAAAACATTTCACATACTGTACTTCTAAACTAAATCAATCAATAAGTGCAAGAATAGAGTCATACGGTTGTTTGATTTAGACTGTTACTGACAAAAGAACCAATCTCTCTGTTGATCAATGGATTTCAAAACACATTAGAATAGATATTGCTGTAACCTTTCATAGTTTGTTGACCCAGGAAATGGTCTGCCATATTATACTATCTTCAAACTACTGAAAAAGCAGGCTTCGTAGGGTGCAAGGCCTATCAGTTCCAATTACAATTCCATAAATTTATCATGAGTTTCATTTCTGGAATGTTTGTCATCGCCACAAACATCAGAATTGCTGTGGTAGCAATGACATCAAGGTTAAGTGGGCTCAGTACAGTATACAATTGCTATGGTTTTATGGTACATAAATGAAAGAGAGGAAAAACAAGTTCCAAAAATACCATATCTTGCCCCAAAAGGAAGAAGAGCAGAAAATGATCTAGACTGATCAGCCCCACTGAGCATCCTTGCAGTTCCCTAGGCTTATAATCTTGAAATTGAAAGAGCACAAAGATCCCTTCGGTTTCCAGCAGTCCATGAGGCTTCCCCACATGCTGTAATATTGTGCCACAAAGGATTTGTTGCACCGAACAAGAAATGAAGGTTGTTTACTATGGGGGAAACAACAGCATTCAAGATATTTATTCCAGGACTTTTTTTAAAGCTGCTCTGGAGAGAAATAAAAGATTCTTGCAGGCTAGGTGTCTTGTCAAGAAGAAACACATAGTCTTCATTGTTCAGCTTTGACAATTTTTCAGCCTCTTGAAGAACTATGGAAAGTAGTAATTCTTTTCAAATTGTTTCACTGTTTGCCCCCGCCACCTCACCTACCCATCCAATCACCCCCCAGCAACCTGATCATCCCTCACCCTGATTACACCCCCTGCCAGCCTGATTACTCCTCCCACCAGTTCACTGCCCATGTCTGATGGGGTAGGCAGCAGCAGCAGCAAAAGTGAAGACACACACTCTGACACAAATATATTGGATTCAGATCTGACTTCAAAAGGAACGATCCAGTTTATTTCAGCCACGGGATCAGGCCCTTACTCAGAGATTTTATATCATGATTCACATGGCCCAGCTCCATTTCTAACGTGAAAAGTCATACAACATTTTTGTTTCAGCTGTAAAGGTAAAGGTTCCCCTTGACAATTTTTGTCCAGTTGTGTTCGACTCTAGGGGGCGGTGCTCATCCCCATTTCCAAACCATAGAGCCAGCATTTTGTCTGAAGACAATCTTCCGTGGTCACGTGGCCAGTGTGACTTAGACACGGAACGCTGTTACCTTCCCACCAAGGTGGTCCCTATTTATCTAATCGCATTTGCATGCTTTCGAATCGCTAGGTTGGCGGGAGCTGGGTCAAGCGACGGGCACTCACTCCGTCACGTGGATTCGATCTTACAGCTGAAGATCTACAGACCTTACAGCACAGAGGCTTCTGCGGTTTAACCCGCAGTGCCAGCACGTCCCTTGAGGATGAAAGAGGGTAGTGCAAAAATGTTTCAGCTGTACTGTAAGTCAAATGGGAGGAGGGTAGCATTTCTGAAAATCTCTGTAGGGCTAGAGGGCACAGTCACACACTACATTATCACACCCCTTTAAAGAAATTCTCTAGTAAATTCTGCTAGCGAGGGCTGTAGCCCTTCAATTAAAGGTACTTCCATTGCTGGTCTAGAAGGCTTTTAACACAAAGCCTAGCAGATAGAGTTGCTGGTTCTCATAATTTAAAAAGAAAAAGAGGAACTCGGAGAGCTACAGAGAAAGTGATGGCACTTTGGGGAAAGAGATAGGATTTTGGAGAGTTTAGCAATTCACTTTAAAATAGATTTACATCCTACAGTGTGTGTATGCACATGCGTTTGCAGATATACGTACAAATATGCTTGCATCTTGCTTTTCGAGAATCTGGTACAAAGAAAATGAAACTGGCAAACGTGTCTCAGGTTTCGAAATAACTTAACAGCTACATTGGCAGAGCAATTAGAAACACTACGCAACGCCTCCCCTCAATAGCATGGTATACCAGCTTATAGTACAAGGGAACAATTGTGATCACAAGAGGAGCGAAAGCCTCTGGCCCAGATAAGCTGTAGCTAGAGAGGAAAGCAAATTACTCAGCAGCACCAAAATAGTAGACAATATCAGAACTGAAAGAAGACTGGTGATGTCAACTTGATAGGATGACAGCTCCCAGATCTGTCAACCCTCTAATGCCCTATAATGGAATTTTAATGAATAGTGCCGTGAAGCAGAAAATTATTGACAGAAATGGCTTACTGACAAAAGTAATCAAGAGATATAATGAGCCATGCATATGTGGAATAGAAATAGCATATTTTATCCACTTGAGGAGAGGTTTCACCTCTGCAAAAGTGGGAAAGAGAACCAGAGTGGTAGTCAAACAAAAGAATAAAAAGCTTAGCAGTTAGTTTGGAATGCACTTCAGCACTATAAAAATAATGCGGGGGTCAACTGCTGATACCACTTTGTGCTAAATGATGCTTAAGTTCTGTTTTTTTTTTTAAATTTCTGCTATTAGGATGACTTATTGGATGTGGCTATTGTAATAACAATTGAGTTGAAGGGCCATAATTATTGTTTGGTGAATTACATTAGGTTTTTGTTGTTGTTTAGTCATTTAGTTGTGTCCGACTCTTCGTGACCCCATGAACCAGAGCATGCCAGGCCCTCCTGTCTTCCACTGCCTCCCGGAGTTGGGTCAAATTCATGTTGGTCGCTTCAATGACACTGTCCAACCATCTCATCCTCTGTCATCCCCTTCTCCTCCTTCCTTCACACTTTCCGAACATCAGGGGTTTTTCCAGGGAGACTTCTCTTCTCATGAGATGGCCAAAGTATTGAAGCCTCAGCTTCAGGATCTGAGTGAGCACTCAGGGTCGATTTCCTTTAGAATGGATAGGTTTGTTCTCCTTGCAGTCCAGGGGACTCTCAAGAGCCTCCTCCAACACCACAAGTCAAAAGCATCAATTCTTCAGCGGTCTGCTTTCTTTATGGTCCAGCTCTCACTTCCGTACATCACTACAGGGAAAACCATAGCTTTGACTATTCGGACTTTTGTCACCATAGGGCAACAGGTGCAGCTTTGGAAGCCCAGGAAGGCAAAAGCCGCTCTGCACCCACTGCCGGATTTCAGCTTCCCAGACTTCCAAACCCCCTCCGCTGCCCTCTGCCTCCTGTCCCCATTCCCCTCTGCCTCCCATCCCAATGGGGATGGGAGGCAGAGGGCAGCGGGGGTGGCTTTGAATTTCCTGCCCTTTCCCCCTACCTTTCATAGGTCGAAGCTCCGGCTGCAAGTCAAACCAAAATTTTTCTGCCAGAGCTTTTCATACCTTGAAATTTTTGTAAGTAGGGACCTTCATAAGTCGAGGGTCCATTGTACTTGTTTTGATTTGACTGTTCACTGCTCAAAGTAGTGCTTCACACTAACTGGGTGATATAAAAGTTAAACAAACTCCCTTCCTTACCTTGCCCTACCCCCTTCAATCCACTCCCCATTTGCTTAGGGCTGTCTGTATGATGTATATTGTTGAGGTGTTCCTAGGCCAGAAAGTTGTGATATTTGAGAAGGACAGACACGAACTAGAGAGTTGTGATGCCTTAAAACCACTACAAGTCTTTTCTAAAAGGGAAGTGTGGTAGCTGGAAGAATAACTAGTGCCTGGTCCAATCCATATTCCACTACATCTCATCTCTGCTGATTTTTCTGCTTCACTCTGAATCTTATCTACCCTGACTTACCTGCCTAACTCTTGTGCTATGTCCATAGTTACTCAGCAGTTCCAGTCTTAAAAGGGAAAAAATTAATGACAAATATTTTTACTCTGCTTTTTAATCTCTCTCTGGTGTTTTTCTATGCCTTATACAAGTCTTATGCCTTATCCAAGTCACATTCCTTCCCCAAAAGCACAACGGATAGAGGCCCCATAGTAAAATGTACTCCAAGATTAGTAGGTGGATTTCTCCTTGGCTCACCATCTCCCTTCCTTCCCTACTTTCCCCACCACATTTTTCAAGCACAGTAGTGTTGCTTTTAAGTGTGTTTTAGCATTGATTTTATTTACCATTATGGTACTTGTTTAATTCTTTTTAAATATTTGTATATTTACTGTTTTTAGCTTTTAAACATTGTCCTTTAAATCTTGTAAACCACCTTGGGTCCCTCTAAGAAGTAAGGTAGGGCATAATTAGGAAGGAAGGAAGGAAGGAAGGAAGGAAGGAAGGAAGGAAGGAAGGAAGGAAGGAAGGAAGGAAGGAAGGAAGGAAGGAAGGAAGGAAGGAAGGAAGGAAGAAAGAAAGAAAGAAAGAAAGAAAGAAAGAAAGAAAGAAAGAAAGAAAGAAAGAAAGAAAGAAAGAAAGAAAGAAAGAAAGAAAGAAAGAAAGAAAGAAAGAAAGAAAGAAGGTTCTATGGGGCAACTGCCTTTCCTGATTCAAAATCCTGGACAAAGCCTCAATCTCTATTCTGCTTCAGTTTTGTTAGTTTCAGGGAGAAAGGTAGTATACCCCAGGAAGGAGGAGAAATGGTATGAAGTATCCAGTTTGGGTCTGGGGTTTCATCTAAATCCAGTATTCTATTTGGGACTGGGGTCTCATCTAAATCCAGAGCACACCTCTCATTCCTTATTTCTTTAACAGCAGGGGTAGACAACGGCTATGCAGTCTGGAAGAGTAAGGAGCTTTCTTGGTTATAACAAGGCTTTGATTTAGTGTTCCTCTGTCAGAGGTCACTAGACAGCAGGAAACAAAACAAAAATCATCTTTAGTGGGCAAGAAAAAAAGGTGATAACCTCATTTCTGTGTTAGAATTTGCATTTCCCCTGTGTTCTTGCTGTCCATCTGAGGAAAATACTGGGTCTCATACTGTGACACCTTCTCAGCCTCTGGTGTTTTGTGATTCTTAGCACTAAAGCTCACTGATGTATCTGCTGCCCATCATCTCTGTCTGTTCTCTCTCCACTGTGAAGCAGACAAAGTATTCTTAAATATCTTGTTTGACTGTGTTGTCTCAATTCCTTCCAACTTCACTACGTACTGTATGTACTGTATTGTAATATAAGCTGTATTATAATACAACACATACAGTGGACCCTCGACTTACAGACGGCTCGACTTACAGACGGCTCGACTTACAGACTTCTCTGGCCGCAAAACTTAGATTTGACTTGCAGCTGGAGAATCGACTTACAGACCAGAAAAAAACCAAAATGGAACAAAAATAGAATAAAAACTGCCAGTTATGGGATTAATCGGTTTTCAATGCATTGTAGGTCAATGGAGATTCGACCTACAGACTTTTCGACTTGCAGCCACCGTTCCAATATGGATTAATTCTGTAAGTAGAGGGTCCACTCTACATGTATCTTTGCACAGTGTATTTAGATGGTGAGCAGCCTGCAGGGTTTGTGGTAGCTGGAGGGGGTGATTGAAAAAGGTGGAATGCTTGGCAGAGAATATATTTGCATGGGGGTTGGCTGAGAAAATGGGAGGAGGCAATATGGTTTGGAATAACGAGATGTGAGTGAGGATGAGAGACAGATAGGCACTGGGGGCTGGGGAGAGAGCTGAGAAGACACGGATTGGTTTAGGAGGAAACAACATACCGTATCTAAGAGCATATCTGCTAATTCATCTCATGTGCCTACCTTGTATATAGCCTGAGATTTTGCTTCACACTGAAGAACTGAATGTATCCATGAAAGCTCACATTCATATACAACAGTTTTTAAGGTGTCACCACACCTTTTTTTTTTTTTTTTTTTTTTTTTTTGTCTTGATAAGCATTTTTGGAACATATTTGGTTTGGGTCCACATTACTGGTTGTAGTGTTTCTTCCCAGGACCCATCTTCCTGTGCCATCAGATCCTCCCAGACTATGTTCTTGCCAGTGGCCATGCCGGAGGCCAGAAAAACCTCAAAAAGAGGTTGGGCCTTCTCAGTGGTTGCACCATTTCTCTGGAATTGTCTCCAGGTGGAGGTAGACATGGCTCCCTCTTTCACCAGTTTTAAGAAGTGGCTGAAAATGCATCTTTTTCAAGAAGCATTTGAAGGTGGGCCTATTGAAGTTATTCATCTCTCTATGCCCTCTCTGCTATGTGGAACTATCTGATTTTTAATGGTGGGGCCTTTCCGTTTGGACTAGTTGTTTTATTTAGTATGTTTGCTGTCATTTTATTATTTTATATGTACAACACCAGAATAGTGCTGTGCATTAATGGGGTGGTAAATAAATAAATAAATTTTAGAGGTACAAGATTAAGAGTGCGAGTATAGGACAGTGCTATATTTGTATATAGTTAACTTGTGTTTATTTAAGATGATCTGAAACAAAGTTTTTATTTGCTGTAGGGTGTTGAGCAGATGGACAGAAATAAATAACAGCCTGTAAATGTTGAATATTCTTTTTTCCTTTGATAAGCCACATTGGCCGGAATCCTGTGAGTTACACCAACCAGCAGACTTCTATCAGAATAAATTTCAGCAATGAATTGCCATAAGTTAAGCAGTCAGGGTGACTATGTGTGCCCTAGCAAATGCCTCTCCTTCATGGATTGCTGCCTTGTCGTGGCGAAGGGGCTTGAGTAACGTGCAGGGACACCCAAGACATACAGGTCATAGTCAAGAGTTCCGACTAAAACGCAATCCACCTGGAGTAGGAATTGGCAAGCCACTCCAGTATCTTTGCCAAGAATACCCCATGAACAGAAACAAAAGACTAAAAGATATGATGCTGGAAGATGGGCCCCTCAGGTCGGAAGGCGTCCAATATGCTACTGAGGAAGAGCGGGGGACATGTACAAGTAGCTCCACAGCTACTGAAGTGGTTGGGCCAAAGCCGAAAGGACGCTCAGCTGTGGACGTGCCTGGAAGGGAAAGGAAAGTCTGATGCTGCAAATAAAAATACTGCATAGGAACCTGGAATGTAAGATCTATGAACCTTGGTAAGCTGGATGTGGTCAAACAGAAGATGGCAAGAATAAACATTGACATCCTAGGCATCACTGAATTAAAATGGACAAGAATAGGTGAATTCAATTCAGATGATTATCATATCTACTATTGTGGGCAAGAAGCCAGTAGAAGGAATGGAGTAGCCCTCATAGTCAATAAAAGAGTGGGGAAAGCTGTAATGGGATATAATCTCAAAAATGATAGAATGATTTCAATACAAATCCAAGGCAGACCTTTCAACATCACAGTAAATCAAGTTTATGGACCAACCACCAATGCTGAGGAGACTGAAATTGACCAATTATATGAAGACTTACAACACCTTCTAGAACTGACACCAAAGAAAGATGTTCTTCTCATTATAGGGGATTGAAATGCTAAAGTAGGAAGTCAAGAGATAAAAGGAACAACAGGGAAGTTTGGTCTTGGAGTTCAAAACGAAGCAGGGCAATGGCTAATAGAGTTTTGTCAAGAGAACAAGCTGGTGATCACAAACACTCTTTTCCAACAACACAAGAGGTGACTCTACACATGGAAATCACGAGATGAGCAACATCGAAATCAGATTGCTTATATTCTCTGCAGCCAAAGATGGAGAAGCTCTATACAGTCAGGAAAAACAAGGCCTGGAGCTTATTGTGGCTGTGATCATCAGCTTCTCCTAACAAAATTCAAGCTTAAACTGAAGAGAGTAGGGAAAAAATACTGGGCTAGTCAGGTATAATCTCAACCAAATCCCTTATGAATACACAGTGGAAGTGAAGAACAGATTTAAGGAACTCGATTTGGTGGACAGAGTGCCTGAAGAACTTTGGATAGAGGCTCATAATTTTGTACAGGAGGCAGCAACAAAAAACCATCCCAAAGAAAAGGAAATGCAAGAAAGCAAAGTGGCTGTTGAACGAGGCCTTACAAACAGCAGAGAAAAGGGAAACAAAATGCAAGGGAAAATTACAGAAAATGGAATGCAGACTTCCAAAGAATAGCAAGGAGAGACAAGAGGGCCTTCTTTAATGAACAATGCAAAGAAATAAAGGAAAATAATAGAAATGGAAAAACCAGACATCTGTTCAAGAAAATTGGAGATATTAAAGGAACATTTTGTGCAAAGATGGACATGATAAAGGACAAACATGGTAGGGACCTCACAGAAGCAGAAGATATCAAGAAGAGGTGGCAAGTATACACAGAGGAATTATACCAGAAAGATCTGGATGTCCAGACAACCCAGATAGTGTGGTTGCTGACCTTGAGCCAGACATACTGGAGAGCGAAGTCAAGTGGGCCTTAGAAAGCATGGCTAACAACAAGACCAGTGGAGGTGATGGCATTCCGGTTGAACTATTTAAAATCTTAAAAGATGACGCTGTTAAGGTGCAACACTCATTATGCCAGCAAGTTTGGAAAACTCAACAGTGGCCAGAGGACTGGAAAATATCAGTCTACATCCTAATCCGAAAGAAGGGCAGTGCCAAAGAATGCTCCAACTAGCATACAATTGTACTCATTTCACACACTAGCAAGGTTATGCTCAAAATCCTGCAAGGTAGGCTTCAGCAGTATGGGGACCAAGAATTCCCAGATGTATAAGCTGGATTTTGAAGGGGCAGAGGAACTTGAGACCAAATTGCTAACATGCACTGGATTATAGAGAAAGCCAGAGAGTTCCATAAAAACATCTACTTCTGCTTTATTGACTACACAAAAGCCTTTGACTGTGTGGACCACAACAATCTATGGCAAGTTCTTAAAGAAATGGGAGTGTGTAACCACCTCATCTATCTCTTGAGAAATCTATATATGGGTCAGGAAGCAACAGTTAGAACTGGGTATGGAACAACTGATTGGTTCAAAATTGGGAAAGGAGTACGACAAGGCTATATATTGTTCCCCAGTTTATTTAACTGCTATGCAGAATACATCATGCAAAAGGCTGGACTGGAGGAATCCCAAACCGGAATTAAGATCACCGGAAGAAATATCAAGAACCTCCGATATGCAGATGATACCACTCTGATGGCAGAAAGTGAGGAGGAATTAAAGAACCTCTTAATGAGGGTGAAAGAGGAGACTGCAAAAAACGGTCTGAAATTCAACATAAAACAAAATTAAGATAATGGCCAGTCTCATCACCTCCCGGCAAATAGAAGGGGGAAGATATGGAGGGAGTGACAGATTTTACTTTCTTCGGCTCCATGATCACTGCAGATGGTGACAGCAGCCATGAAATTAAAAGGCACCTGCTTCTTGGGAGGAAAGTCATGACAAACCTCAACAGTATCTTTAAAAGCTCTTGGGAGTCCCCTGGACTGCAAGGAGAACAAACCTATCCATTTTGAAGGAAATGAACCCTGAATGCTCACTGGAAGGACAGATCCTGAAGCTGAGGCTTCAATACTTTGGCCATCTCATGAGAAGAGAAGACTCCCTTGAGAAGACTCTGATGGTAGGAAAGTGTGAAGGAAAGAGGAGAAGGGGATGACAGAGGATGAGATGGTTGAACAATGTCATCGAAGCTACCAACATGAATTTGATCCAACTCTGGGAGGCAGTGGAATACAGGAGGGCCTGGCATGCTCTGGTCCATTGGGTCACAAAGAGTCAGACATAACTAAACAACTAAACAACAACAAAAGCAAATGTCTGCACTGACCTCTAAGCTTGCAGCAATTCATCACTGAAATTTACAGCAATGGAGTTACACCACTATAAATGTGTAACAGAATTCTGGTCACTGTTGGTCATGACTACTTGGAACATAGGCGTAAAGTCTGATAGCCAGAGGTTTCACAACAGAGTTTATGAACTGGTGTTATTTACTGAGAACTAGCAAAATAAACCAAACAGGAGGGAATGTGAAAGAATATGCACAGTAAAGTGAAATTGGCAGCAAATCCAAAAATGATTGGATGAAATAAAATAGCTACTGCAGGAAGGATAAGAAAAACCACAAAGGAGGGCCAGGCATGTCTGTCTTTGACCACACAAAGCCCAACAGTGTGTCAGGTGCCATGTCCGCACCAGCCAGTTTCTCTCTCAAATTGTGCTCAACTTGGCAGAGGCTATAAGCTGCCACCTTTGTATATATGTAGTGCCATTAAAATTTTCTGAGCTTCTTGCCTTCCATTTTCACTGCCTCTTTTGGTATGTGATCACTCTGGAGTGCTTACTATAAACTCAGCACTATAAAAGCTAGGTTATCTATTTGACATTATCTTTTGGGGGGGGGGGGCAAGGCTAGAAAGGCTGGTCTTCCCCTATGGTTTCTTTGCTCCCAGGCTTCTGCTGATGCCATTAACATTTAAAAAAAAAACTGTGTTCACACATGCACTGCATGCAGCTATTTCAGTGTGAAAGAAAAAATGCTTGTCCATTCCCAATAGTCTCTCTCAATAAAAGACACAAACATATCCACATTGTCTTCTTAATGCCTACTCTAGGGAGATTGTGAGAGGAAAAATTCAACAAGATACTGATGGTATCTCAAAGGATAAATTGATTATTCTCAGCTGATATCCCCATACTGATGCTATCTACTTTACTGACATACTGTACTGTCTTAGTGATATACAACCTGTCTGAAAAGAAGAGACTGCCCATTGTGACTTCTTGTTGATGTTGCCTGTCTCCATGGAGAGACTTATGTTGATTTCCTGATGTTGCCCGTCTCTGGAGCAGAGACACATCATGGTGATGTCTTCTTGGTGCTGCTAGCCTGAAGGAAAGAGACTGGCTATTGTAACCTCTTGCTGACCCTTTGTGCCTGTGGAGGAGAGGTTCATTGTGACCTCTTTGTCATGCTGCATGTCTGTAATAAAACAGTGGCATGCTAGTGGTAGTAGGCTTTAGTAAGAGGCTGGCCATTATCAACATCTCTTAATGATACAGTGTGCCTGTGAAAGAGAGAATTAATCTGTAGAATTAATCTGATGCTTGTTGTCTGCTTCTGAAGGAAAATCTTGTTATTGTCATGTTATGCTTCTTGATTAAACAAGAGATTGGCCAAGATGATCTCTTACTGATAACACCTGCCAGGGACAAGACACTCCCCATTCTGACTATATGCTCTTTATCTGCTTGAAAGAGAGAATGGGGAGGAGGTAGGGCTTCATTGTGGTGAGACTGGTCTAGTTTCATGAAAGCTCCTGAAACTGACTGAGACCCCCTCCGTTTGGGACCTCTCAAACTTGGGGGGGGGGGGAGGAAGGACTGTCATTAGGAAATAGAGAATGGGCAGTGTTACCTCCTGCTGATCACACTGGATATTACTGTGCCAGTTCAAAATGTTGGATATCACTTTTAAACCTGATGCATGTCTTGGGGCCCTAAATGGTTTGGGACCCAAAATATCTGGAGCAATGGTTTCTCCTGTCTCACCCTGCCTGCCTCTTAAGATCTTCCAAGTTCTTCTCAGAATACCATCCAAGGGAGAAATACACTAAAGCATTTAGACATTGTATGTTTATTTCCTGTCGTGGCACCCCAATGTGATGTTACTAGTGTCAAGTTTGTTTCTCTTTGAGCATAAAACTACAATGTCTCTTTTTACTGAAATATTTTAAATTTTGAGGTTATTCATTTTTGTTAACTGTTTGCTTTTCTCCCTTGGTTCTCTGACGAGTGTTCACGTCTCTTATTCTGTAATTGCATTATGTTTAAATTAGTGTACTGTATTGTGTTTGTTATTTTAAAATGTTGAATGCTTAACCACCTGCCCATTGTATGAATGCAGTGCAAAAAGAGACTATAACCCCCTTAATAGATAGATTCCCAGGATGTTCAGAGGGAAATAGGCTTAGGTTCCTTCTCTCAGATGTATGTATGTATGTATGTATGTATGTATGTATGTATGTATGTATGTATGTATGTATGTATGTATGTATGTATGTATGTATGTATGTATGTATGTATGTATGTATGTATGTATGTATGTATGTATTATATGCCGCCCACTCTACCCAGATCACCTGTCAAGTTGCGAAATTCTGTGTAGCAATACTTCAATTGCAGAAGTTAAATACCAATTAGATTGTAGTTCCCTGTTGTATGTATGCCAACATGTTCTAATGGAATATTGAAAGTTAGAAATTTTAAGGTTTTATAAGGTTTTATACTTAAATAAACTTATATATATAGAATGCTTAACCATGAAATTTAAAATAATTAAAGAATAAATGGAGCCTGACTATAGAGGTGAGAGCAGTGACTCCATGTTGAAGCAGTGTACAGTGGTGCCTCGGCTTAATGGACACCCCGTTTAACAACGAATCCACATAGCGATGAAGATTTTGTGATTGCAAAAGTGATCACATTGTGATGTTCCCTATGGGGAAAAATCGCTTTGCGATGATGGCTTCCCCCCCATCATCACAAACGCCCCATTTCCGCACAGCTGATCAGTGGTGCGCACGATCTTCGCAAAGGCCCGTCGATCAGCTGTGCGAAAACGGGGCATTTGCGATGATGGGGGGGAAGCTTCCCTAGGCTCGCCCAGCAGGTAAACAGGCAGTGGAAATGCACTGGGGAAGCCTCTGAAACCTGCGCTTTGCCAGAGTGGGTGTGGGTAGGTGTGCGTGGGGGTGTGGCAGGGGCAGGCCCGCCCCCCACCCCCCAGAGCCCCCCCTCGTGCCACTTTCAGACGCCTCCTGGGGCATTTTCAGCAATGAAAGAGGTGCATTTTCACTGCGGAAAAAGCCCCAGGAGGCTTCTGAAAGCAGCGTGAGGGGGGGCTCTGGGGGTGGGGGCGGGCCTGCCCCTGCCACACCCCCACGCACCCCCACCCACCCCCACCCCGGCAAAGCACAGGTTTCAGAGGCTTCCCCAGTGCATTTCCACTGCCTGTTTACCTGCTGGGCAAGCCTGGGGAAGCTTCTAAGAGCAGCGCCGATCAGCTGTGAGGCAGGGAGGGGGAGGGGTTGGAGTGGAGAAGATGGCTCCCAGCTCTTTTCTGGGACAGATTCCTCGCAAGACAGCCACCGAAAATGGCCGCCCTATGGAGGATGTTCGCTGGACTGTGAGTTTTAAGCCCATAGGAACGCATTGAAGGGGTTTCAGTGCATTCCTATGGGCTTTTTTGTTTTGGATAGCAACGATTCCAGATAGCGACGATTTTTCCAGAATGGATTATCATCACTATGCAGGGCACCACTGTATCTGGGATAGAGGGGCTGGCCATTGTGACTTCTAGTTCATGCTGTCTGCCTCAGTGACAGAATGGCCAATCAAACAGGAATTGAGGGTAATACATGTATCAGACCACTTAAAAATCAGGAAACAGATGAGTTCTTGAGTCCTGCAGGACTTTTCATCAGGCTAGGAATTATTGCAGAGCGTCTGGGATGGGCAGAATAGTTCAAAAATCAACCTGGATAGGTTCTGAAGCTTCAGCATCTGTAGTTAACAGACAGAGACTGCAGTTTTGAAAATAATTTTGAGGTATATTTATAGCATCAGCTTTCACCTCAGGAGTTTTAGAGCTGATTATCTTCCATGTCCATAGATTAGGAATATATATTTGCATGTTCCCACCCCCACCCCCACTGGGGGAGAATGAAAAGTTTCAGTACTTTTCTCTCCATCAGGTGAGACTATTGGAATGCTTGTACATTTTTCAAAATTCAGGATTTTATTTGTGAAAAATTGGCAAAACTGTTTTATGGCCAACATTTGTGAATTTTTCACACAAATTTCCTGCCACTTCTCCTGCCCGATGCTGCAACTAACCTAAAAAGTCCCTAGTCTTTTTACCCTTATGCAGATCGATTTATAATAAATTTTATAGTGTTTGGACCCTTATTTTTGCAAGTTGTCTTGGTGCCTCAAGGCATCCTTTTGTGTGTGTGGCTGTTAAAAAAATCTGGATGTATTCATCACATCCTTACTAGAGATGGGGATGACTCAACATTTTGGTGAGTAGTCCTGCTTCGTGAGTCATCAAAAGTTGATGACCCATGAAGCACAAAGTTGCCCCAATGAACCAACAAATAACAAATTTATTCTTCAATTCGTGTGGGGAGGGTTACTATCAGGCTGGCTGTTCTCCACAATGGATTAGCCACTCTCCAAGCCAGAAGAGAGGCTTCTCATTCCACCTCCTGCCAGGACTGGGTAATTGTGGATAATGATGCAATAGGAAGGCACTGTGGAGCTGGTGGCAGTGGCAAAATTGTGCGTTCCACCAGTGTGGGGATATTCGTATACAAATACCCCCATCTCTAGTTATAAGCCTGTCACACATTAATCTATACCAACTAAAGTGTTCAAGTACTGTAAGTAGTTTATTTTTTGACATGTTATACAGTAAACATTCTTAAAGTTTTTTCATCACTAAACAAATACTATTTCACCTGGTGGCACACACAAGTTCATACACGGGTATATCAAGGGAGAATCTGTGTGGCTTTTTATACTCACATTTGATCCACTTTACACACTCAGACATTTCAATACTCCTTCAGTTAGGGACAGAAACACCCAGAAACACAGCACTCAACATATCAGAACAGTCAGAGATTAAACATAGTCAGATGATAAATATATATATATCAATTAAAGCCAAATTCAATGTACTCTTCTATGGGCAGAGGAAGAATCCTCAGTGTGGCATATTCCCTTTTCTGTGAGACTCCTGGCCTATGTGACCTCAAGCTAGTACTGCTTGACAGTAGTAGGGAAACTCTATGTGATTTTTGCTCCCTGTGGAGGAAATACTGCATATTGTGACCTCATGATGATGATGCTGGTTTCCATGAGTGACCAACCGAGGCAACTTCTTGCTTATCTTCCAGTTCAGTGGCAGACTAGCCAAAGTGATCTCATCTTGATATTGTCTGTCAGTGGTGGCGAGCCACTGCTGGTTTCCTGCTGGTGCTGCTTCCCCATGGAGGAGAGAGAATCTACTATGACATCATGCTGATGCTGATGGCTTCAATAGGAGAATGGCCAATATGACCTCTTGTTGATGCTGGCTGCGTAAACCCATCTATTAATGCTACTCCTGGTGTGAAGGAAAGAAAAGAAGGCCTGAAAGCCCATTTACTGTTCTTGCTCCTCTGAAAGAGAGAACAATATAAGCCCCTATGCTTACATATTGCAAATAGCTTTCATGGGAAAGCTGTACCCTGGAGCAAGTAGGGATTTTTAATGTCTCTTGGTCTCCCATTTTTTTCAAACTTGACTTCCAGCTCTCTTTGTGGAACCCCCACTGTTTTTATGGCATGGATTGTGACTGTCTTCTCACCCTTCTTGGTTGCCAGTGACAGTGCTTCTCTAGGGTACCAGTGCTTGGCAACTATTACAAAGTTAGTGAGCATTTGAGGATGAGAAGCCATTCCCAAGAAGGATTGTAGCTATTCCACTGTGAACTGATAAAAGCACAAACTAAATTAAAAATGAAATTAAGAGAATCAGAAGTCAGATTTTACAGAAGTAAAACATTTAAACTGGAATTAAAATTCCTCTTCTTCAAACTTCTAAACTACTTAGAAATTCTAGTATTTATCTTCAGTTCTATTTTTCATAAATAAATGAATTACAGAAAAGCTCAAACAGCTGTCTTTGCTAATAATGCAATAGTTATATATGTTTACCCAGCAGCAAATCTCACCATTTGAAATAAGAGTGATTCTCAGGGAAGTGTGTATACGAAATTCTGGTCCACCTCAAGTTAACATGGAAAGACAGTACACCAAATTTCCTAAATTACTAAAGACTGAAGCAGGCGTGTGAAAGTTAGATTGCGAAAGAGTTTATTGACCTCAAAATACTCAATGGAAGTATCTATGATGCAGCCCTTAACAGTGCAGTCATATACATGTTTGCTCATAAATAAGCTTTGTTCGATGCAATGTGGTTTACTGCAAGGTAAGTACATATAGGATTTTAGGCATGGAATGCATTTCATACCCCATCCCAGTAATACTTCAAATTCTTCAAAGTAACTTAACATTATAGTTAGAGATGGACACAAACCCAACTTTGTGTTGGAAAACCCAACTTTAACACTGGCTGAATTGTCAGGTGCTGCTATAGAGTTGCCCAAGAGGCTGCCTCTTCTACCCCCACCCCCACGCCAGCACCTATTATTTTAATGTGCAAGTATTCAGAAAGGGGCTGCAACTGTGATCAAATTAGGGATATATTTCTCAAGGTAATATACCATTCCCAAATATAATTGAAGATTCTTATTTAGCTATAGCCATGGCATATTTCACCATTACTTTCTTTGTGTCTCATTTCAGCAACCAGCAGAAATAGGGTCTTTTGCACACGTCTATTTAGGTACTGTACACTGAAAGTACATTTCTGCATATACAATTCAAGCTATGCAGCTCTGGCAGCAGCAACACCTTGCCTAAACGAGGCCAAAGTCACATTCATCATCATGGAGTCCCTTTCATCAAGTTTTCTTGATTCCACACCATCAAAGTAAAACTCGCAATCTAAACTGACTTCTGCAATGTTCACTTGACTTTTCCATACTCTGACTTGGCAGCGTCTGACAAACTGGTTATATTTTCCACACTTAAGCAGAGTTTTCCAAACAACATGACAATGCTTCAGGACTGTGCTCCATTCCACAATTTTTGCATGCCTGACTGTTTTGTAGGACTCCCTGCTAGATGCTTGGAAGGAAACTAGTTTCCCCTTTGAAAGTGCCATGGTGACATGCCATCAAATAGCTTCTGATCTATGAAAATCCTGTGATCTAAGGATCACCAAGGGGTTTCAAACTGGTTTGTTTACATTCTGTCCCTTCAGATTCAAACCTCCTCCCATCCGCCTACAATTTATATTCTGTCACATCAGATTCAAAGCATGAAACCTTCTTCCAAATTCAGCACATTGGCCTGAGTGCTTTCACAGTTTCTAAGGCACTGCGAATCTGGGAATCTTTGTCCCACAACAGATCTCCTTGAGGAAGCAGCTCCTGTCTCTTCAATGCCACAGGTAATTCTAATCTTTATATGAGGTTGAAGGTGCCGAGCCCAAAGCTTCAGGAGGTGTGCTGTCCTCCCCACCAAAAGGACTCATCATACAACGTACAGTGATATTGGAAGAGACCATAGGAGGATTGAGCCTAAGGCAGTTTGAACTAAAAAGCCCCGGGTTGGGGGAGGGAACCCACCACCAGAGGGAGATATTTAGGCAGGAAGGGAGGCAGAAAAAAGAGGGACAAGGGAGGAGCAGGGGGCAGTTGAGAGATTGAAGGCAGAGGAAAAGAGTTTCTGGGTTGGAGAGGAGGAAGAAGAAAAAGACAAACTGGAGGAAGGGTGGGTAGAAATTGTGAAGGAGGACCCATAGACTGGCAAATGGGTAACATTAAAGGTGCCCGGAGAAGTGGCTAAGCAGGAGTGGAGGAGACACTTACCGAGGTGAGACAGAATCCCCTTGCTGGGGTGAGACAGAAGAGAGAGAAAGGAGAAGGAAGGAGAAAGAGTGGAAACAAAGGGAAGCCCATAACAGAGAGAACCAGGGAAACCTTGTGGGATGAGTCCCTTAAGACCCAGAGTGCAACTTACACCAGGCAAGAAAGTTTGGGAGACCCATGCGGGATGGATAAAAAGAGAGATGGAAAAGCCAGGGAATGTTGATGGTTGGACACTGCCAGTTGTTAGTTCTACTCCCTTACCAGTTGGAAAGGACTTATTGTTTATAGATAAAGAATAAGGCTCAGGAAAACCTCTGAAGGAAGAGGCCATGTTGGATGTTAACCTTGACTCACAAAAACTGTTGTAAAATAAATAAGTTGTTTTGTTACAAAAGAAAATAGTGACATCATATGTGGTGGGGATGAGAAGGAAGAGGCAGGAGATCTCAGACAGGATCAGACCTTGTTAAAGACTCCTTTAAATCAACAAAACTGCGGTTCTCACTCATCCTCCTTCAATTATCATGAAAGTAGACAGAGAGGCTGTCCCATATTTTTTCATATCAGTTCAAAATTTCCTATGGCAGTTAAATTGTGATTGTCATTCACACAGAATATTTAATAATCCTGGGTAATTTTCAGGGCAAGAGTCCACATCACACTTCAAATCACTACAATTCTTACTGGGATTACAGGTAATTCTCCTTCCTTTGTCATTAACCTCACTCTGTCCCCCGCCTCTTAAAAAAATTAGCAAGTGATATAGTGTTGAATTGATACATTGTATGAACCTATGTTTGTCTGACTTGCCACGATACTGGGAAAGCATATTTTGAAAAATTGTTCAGAGAGAGAAGAGGTGTCCACTTGGGGGAAGGAGTGTTCCTGCTGTATTGGCATACCCTTCAGTGTGGTGTGGCATGCCAGTACAGAGGGAACATCCCCTCAGGCGAAAACATCCTGCCTCATGTCTCTCCGCTGAACAATTGCTTTTAAATTTTGCTTTTCCAGTATAGCTCTATGACAAACAAGTTGTGCAATGCCACAAGCTGTTGTGTCAATTCAGTGTTATGTCATTTCCAAAGAGTTTTTTAAAAAAAAGATGTCCAGTGTTAATATCACTCTAGGATACAAAAGACTGCCCTTTTGGACTGATACACATGATCACATATGCCAAAAAGTGAAAGGGAAAAAGCAATGCAGATGGAATCTCTGCTGGCTTAAAAAAAACTGTTTATGGAATGCGACTGGGCTTGCTTGAGGTGATCTGTGTATTATGTAGTCAACAGAAAATGCATTAATATTAACTATACCACCACTGGCATCAACTGTAGGGTAAATGACAGTGTAGTTGTACCCTCAATTACATATTGATCCACACTTTGATCTGCTTGTTCCTTTCCATGTACTTCTTTTTCTTCTATCAGAAATTTCATTCTTTTTAGGCAGGCAGTATCCTTCAAACTTAACTGGTATTACTTTCAGTTTCATATTCTGCTTTCAGCGTGGCTAAAGAACTATCTTCTTCACCACATGAACAAAACATGAGGATTTTATTCTACCCATTTTCTCTTCTGCTCCTGTTGCTACCTTGTAGAGTTCCAATCTTTTTCTAAACTTTTTTTCTCATTTTCAGGTATATCTCCTGACAACTGGAGGCTGGATGGGGGGGGGGAGTTGTACCACGCCTATGTTTGCGAAAATCCTACCAATTTGACTGCACTTACACAAGCCTTGTGGCTGTCTCCAGGAGAGGTTCTCACAGCTGCTTATCTTCTCTTTTTAGTTGCATAATCAGAAAGTTGCTGCCAGCTAATTCACAGCACTCCTTACATTCAATTCCTGGCATTACGGATTGTCTTGTGGTTCAAAACAGGGCTGCTGGAGTGAGGAGGAGGACAAAACAATCACAATTTTGCCGAGCCTAAGGCAATGGTTTTCAACCTTTTTTGAGTCACGATCCCCTTTTACAAAAGCCAAGTAACCTGCAATCCCACCACCACCAGATTTGCATAAAAGGCATTTTTAATGAGGTAAAATCAAATCTTCTGAGAAAGTGGAGGTTTCTTTCTCCCTCAGGGGGCCTGTTTCTCACACGTACACATACACACTAACTGTAATACCCCACTCTGAAAGTTCAAGGAAGAAATTATTTAGCAAGGGCTACAACACATATAAGACAATCTGCAGTCCTCCAGAAAACACTTCAGGACACAAGCCCCAGACTGGGAAACACTGCTCTAGGACTTGGCCCTGCTAGCACAATTGTAGGTCTTTTTTGTAAGTGTCCAGGGCTAATCTCTAAATCACATACAGTATATGTGTTGTGCTGTCAAGTCAGAATTTACTTATAAATGACTCTAATAGGGCTTTCAAGGTAAGTGAGATATTTAAGGAGACGTTTACCAGTTCCACTCCCCCAGTGAGTTTCCGTGACTGAGCTGGGATTTGAAACCTGTTCTCCAGAGTCCTAGTCCATCACTCTATCCAATGCACCACACTGGGAATCTTTAAATTACATACCCTTTGTAACACCAAGAGAGGTTCCACAAATTGACACTGCCATTACACAGATGGCAACCAATGAGAAAACCTATTGTGCATGTTGTCACATTCTTCAGGGAATTCCCCCTTCTATTCTGGAAGCACCATTGGATAGCTTTAAACAGAAATGAAGAAGATGATTCATATACAGTATTTGTGTACTGCCAATGGACCAGGTAGTTAGCACACAAGTGAGAATGCTACAAAAGGAAATAGTTTGCATTCTGTGTGCGAACTCTGTACATAAAATCTTTAGATATATTGAATACATAGCTACAGAATATGCAGTGTAGTTTCTTTTTTTTACCTGCTTGTTTATGTAATTTTTCTTTAAAGCCAAGTGTCTGTGGAATTGAACAATAGTCAATTAAATTCTTCCTACTCCTGAATCCTGGCTATTGCAAATCAAAGAGGCAAGTCAGTGATGAATTCTCAAGTTCCACAGGATTGCTCATTTCTGGAGGAACACTGAGTCAAGGACAACTCCTCTCCATCGACTTCCCTACTATGTGAGGAAAATCTCCCTGTGCAAAGCAAGGGTCCGTGAAGCAAAGTGTATACACATAGCAAGCACGAAGGGACAGGCTGAAGGAACAAATAATCAAAATGATACTAACAACCCATCTAATCTGTAAAAGTCCAGGCAACAAGGCAGCAGCGTGTTTGAGTTTTGCTATAATACATATTTGTGGAAAGAGAGAACAAGTTCCCATCGCTGTGAGTATGGTAACCAAGACTGTTAGGAAATATCTTACCATCTCAGGGGTGAGGAGAGAGAAAAAAATAGCAGTATCTCATCTTTGACAAGGGAGGAGTTACATCTCTGTTTTGCAATGCCTCGTGACATTTGAACAAAGTGGGTGAAGTACACAGTCACAAAGGGAATAGAGTAAAAGAAAAAAGTGGCTTCAGGGGCTGCGCCATCATTTCACCTTGAAGATCTGTGTTTTTACAGGCAATAAATAAGGAGATAGAGAAAGTCTGTTGATTTATTTATATAATGTGTTATGCCTCAGCCTTTAATAAACTTTCAAGAAGCCCAAAGGTTCTCTGAGACAGAATTTCATAAGCACTGGACAAGGCTATTTTGGTCACTGTACAAGGGGAATTTGATCCTCTTCATCAAAAATATCCTTGCCTGCCTAGTGGCTCCCTGAAAATATTTGCCTTGATTGTGTTTTTTACCTTCCCCTCAGAGTGCTTAAAATGCTACCAACCAGAGGTGAAAGCAAAATACAAGCGAGCCCCTTCTTTTCATTCCTTGCTGTAGGGGCTTTGGGGTGGTTTCCCCCCACCCCTTTTTTTGCCTCTGGCTTGAAGGAAATAATATGATCTTTTTGATTAATTTCATACCTGCAAGTGTCTGGGCACGCTTTGAAGTACTGAAGTTTACGGTTTATGAGCCTAGCCTTGCTCTTGCAAATCATTCCGACACTTCTACTATTATAAAAGGCAACCTTTACCTTTTGGAGTTGTACTGCACAAAATCAAAGCCAAGGTAGAAGAAAATCAGGTGATGAAACTTGTTTCTCTCTCTCTTACATTTTGAAGAGTGAGAGACGGGGGTCCTTCCAGAGAGTCATTGGCTTCCATTCCTCCCTGCCTTCCTAGCTTGTTTATGAGTAGCTTCAGTGTTCAAGAAAGGCAGATTGCAGGTAGGTCTTCTTCCCTTCTGTTGTTCAAGACCTTCAAAGCACACAAAAGTTTCTTTGCAAATCTTTGGATTTCCCGGTCTCTTGCAGAGTTCTTAGGCATTGCCTTCCTGAAGAGGTTTCTTATTCATTCATTCATTCTTTCATTCATTCATTCATTTGTTCATTCGTTCGTTCGTTCGTTCGTTCGTTCGTTCGTTCGTTCCTTCCTTCCTTCCTTCCTTCCTTCCTTCCTTCCTTCCTTCCTTCCTTCCTTCCTTCCTTCCTTCATTCATTCATTCATTCCTTCATTCATTCATTCATTCATTCATTCATTCATTCATTTATTTAATTGAATTTCTACCCAACCCATCTAGACCAAAGGTCTGCTCTGGGTGGCATTACAAATTTAAAAACACTTAAAAACAACAAACGTACACTATAAATCCAAGATGGTAAGATGTGAATTTAAGATACAATAGGAGGGAAAGCCTGCCCAAATAGCCAGGTCTTGAGTTTGCTTCTGAAGACACCCAGAGAGGGAGCTAGGCGGATCTCCATGGGCAAGTTGTTCCAGAGGCGAGGGGCCACTGCTGAGAAGGCCCGGTTCCTCGTTCTTTCCTTCCAGACCTCCCTTAGTGTTAGGCCCCTCAACCGCCCAGCCTGGCTGAAATGAGTGACTCTGGCAGAACTGGGTGGAGAACGTGCTCTGCCAGATACAGTGGACCCTTGACTTACAGACGGCTTGACTTACAGACTTTTTGAGTTACAGACTTCTCTGGCCGCAAAATTTAGGTTTGACTTGCAGACTGAGATTTGACTTACAGACCAGAAAAAAACCAAAATGGAACAAAAACGGCCTGTTATGGGATTAATCGGTTTTCAATGCACTGTAGGTCAATGGAGACTTGACTTACAGACTTTTTGACTTGAGAACCGCCTTCCAATACGGATTAAGTTCTCAAGTCAAGACCCCACTGTATAGAGGTCCTAAAACGCTTAGGGCTTTCTATGTAATCATAGGAACTTTGAAATCAATGCGGAAATGAATGGGCAGCCAATTCAAGGTGGCCAGCATGGGGGAAATATGTTGATACCTTTTCACCCCTTTTCAATTTTGTTTCCAGGATTTGAGGCCAACTGTGTGAGGGCAATATTTCACACACTGTGCTTCCATGTGCTTGTGCTTGAATTGAGGCCTGCTTTCTACCATACAGAGGGATGCGGGTGGCACTGTGGGTTAAACCACTGAGCCACTGGGCTGTGGATCAAAAGGTTGGCAGTTTGAATCCACACAACAGGGTGTGGTCCTGTTCCTTGCCCCAACTCCTGCCAACCTAGCAGTTCAAAAGCATGCAAATACGAGTAGGTGAATAAGTACTACCTGGGTGGGAAGGTAATGGTGTTCTGTGTCTAATCATGCTGGCCATGTGACCACAGAAAGTGTCTGCAGACAAACGCCAGCTCTTTGGCTTACAAACGGGGCTGAGCACCGGCCCCTAGAGTTGGACATAACTGGACTTCATTGTCAAGGGGAACCTTGACCTTTCTACCAAAGTGATCCTGCAGCCTTTGCAAAGGCAGTGGGGCTGGGGAATTGCTTTGATTCTTTCCCTCCTCTTCCTATGCCGCATGGACATGGGAAGAGGAGGAAAGGGTAACCAAGCCATCCTCCAGCCCCGGGGGGGGGTGGAATTCCCTTAGGGCAGGCTTTAGCAAGCCACCTGAAGGGAAAATCCCTCTCTGCTTTTGCTTCCAAGGTGATCCACGGGGGCATGAGCAGATAGGGAACAAAGGGACAAATATATTTAGAGATGGGGGTATTTGTATACGAATGTGAATACCCCCGCACAGGTAGACATAAAAAGGGTCTGGCCCCTGTCTACTCAGCTTCCGCTGTTGCCGTGGGCTCTGCACTCCCTTCCTATCACCCTGGAGCTCACGGTCGGCAAGCCACTCTTCAACCTGGAAGTGAGGCTCATTGTCCCGCCTCCTGCCAGGAGTGGCTAGCCAATCACAAGCCCCAGAGTGATAGGAATGGAGCGCAGAACACAGAGCCCGCAGCAGCAGTGGAAGGTGAGTGGACAGTCTGGCCCCAAGGGCCGGACCCTCATTATGTCCACTTGTGCGGCAATATTCGTATTCGAATACCCCCGTCTCTAGTTATATTCATTGCTTCATATTCGCCAGGGTCTCTGGACCCCAAGAATACAAAGCAACTAATAGCTGACAAATCAGGGATAGTCAACAAATATCTCAATTCGTTTTTATATTCATTCCCATGTCTAACTGGGATAGTAAGGTGGATGACAAAATGCCTGTTTTATGGGAAAGACCACCCGGATTTCTGATTTCTCTTCCTGTCTTATACTTGGCAAGGCAAAACGGTGGGGGGGGAATCTTGCACAGTGCTTCAACTTCTCATTGCTTTCATTCCATTGAAGAACTAGTGCTCTGGTTGTATAATAATTTGCAAACCCTGCCTATCTATCCGTAAATATGAGTTCATAGTACAAATTGGGGTGGGGGGAAGCAACAAAGCATCTTAATGCAGCAGTAGCTAATACACAACATAAGGGTAGCAACTTTTCATAAATCCCAAGTAGAAAAAGAAAACTTTTTTTTTAAGAGAGAAGATGGCTTTAATGGTACACACTCTGACACATATTGACAAATCTGTTAACGGTGCCTCATGTTGAAGCTACCTTTTCTTGAATATCAATATTGCATCATTAAATAATTGCCTACTTTGATAGCTTGCCACATCTGAGAGCATCTGAACAGGAAAAGAGAAAAATGTCTTATGCCTGGCAACATTATCAATCAAACTTATGGGAAAACAATCTTCCATGACTAATTTAAGAAAGGAGAAAATGATTTCAAAAGAAGCACAGGGGAATAGAAGCATGACCCACTGAGTGTTTTTCAAGCTGTATTCCAGGAAGCACATGTTATCTCCTCGGTGACACCAGTAAAGGTAGGCAAGCTTTTCTGAAAGACAAAGTGCTTGACATAATAGTCCCTGCAACCACAGGGGAATGTGCTCAGGCACATTCACAGTTTTTGTCAGGTGACAGTGATCCAGGAGTCAGATAGATGATGCAGCTGATTCTCCCCATTTCCCTTTTTCTGCACAGAGAAGGGACATCGTCTGTGTCTAATACTTTTTATACTTAAAAGCTTTGTGGGACCAGACCAAAGACCTAACAAACCCAGCATTCTAATCTCATAGTGGTCAACCAAATGCTCTGTGAATCCCTCAAGCAAATTCGGAGCATACCACTATTCTCATTTCCTATCTCACAACAACTTTCATTGAAAGGCATGCTGGCAATCATGTTGTGGTACCTGGTAGCCATTGTTCATCTTATCCTCTGCAGATTTGTCCAGGACAATGACCTCGAATCTGTATACAGAAGTCCGAATTAAGAAATTGTTTTGTGGCATCTCAAACTGCTAGATAGCTCCAAAGTTTAGGTATGTGGCTAAGGAGCCAGAGGCTGGGAGCCCACTGTGAGGTTGGATTCAATGATCCATAGGACCCCTTCCAGCTCTGCAGTTCTTAGGTGTTGATATGATTATAAGATCAGTTGATTTATTGTAACATTAACTTTCATGGATTATAGCCTGCTCCTATTATGGCTTCAAATGCCATAATACATATGATAGTCTACAATGTGCCACAAAACTCTTTATTGTTTTCCCTGTAATGAATGTAATTCTGTTTGACAGTAATCAACTAGAAACTGTATCTCAGAGTTTACAGAGACAAAGCAGTTAAGGGCTAATTTTAATTTGTTAGTCTTACTGAGAGTAGGTTCATTGAATGTATGAATCAGTCAATCAATCCATCAGTGGGAATAATACTGAACCAATAAATCCAGTTGCTTCAATGAGTCTACTCTCAATGGGACTAATAATTGCTTTTAGGTTTTCAGATCATAGGACAGTTATCACAATACGAACCATAGAAGGCCTAACTAAATGGATATTGGTTGTTGAGGATTTTTCAGGCTCTTTGGCCATGTTCTGAAGGTTGTTCTTCCTAACATTTCAGCAGTTTCTGTGGCCGGCATCTTCAGAGGACAACCTCAACAACCATTAGATCCCGGCCGTGAAAGCCTTCGCGAATACATTAAATGGATATTACTTTGTTCCTGAGATAGGCAATAACTTTCAAAATCTTGGCCTAGACAATCTGGAATGCTGATTTTTACAGTAGCTGAAATCTAATTGCCTCAGTTTTCTGAAGCAAGATGCAACTGATGAGGCTGCAGAGATCAGCAATGCTGTCTCTTGAACCAACAACCTTCTCCCACTCATGCCTCATTTTCTTTCCTTTCCTTTCCTTTTCTTTTTTTACCATAGTGAATCCACAGTTTCTTCAGAGGCTTCCTCTCTATTCTCAAGAGACTTTTATAGCCTTGTTTTACAATGAAATTCTGCTCTCATTTCCACCCACATAAACCTGCAATAACTATATCGATATGATTGATATAGGTGCAATTATGAGGAAGTAGAAGATTCAAGGATCCATCAAGCTTAGCATGCTGATTTAGAGATGTATATTATGGCCCAGACTGTGACAAGCACAACAGAGCATGGCACATCTATCCAGATGCTCATTGCCATATGACCTAAAGCTACCTTGCAATAAATTTGGAATTACATTTTTAGGTGTCTGTAGTCGTGAAGTTTTGTCGTCCAAAACTTAAATAATCCAAGAGTTTGAAAGCTTTGAAAGAGTTTGGCTTTTTTTCTTTTCTTTTCTTTTCTTTTCTTTTCTTTTTTTTGAGAGAGAGAGAGAGAGAGAGAGAGAGAGAGAGAAGAAACTGTTCTTCCGTATAAAGATGGATAAACTCCTAGTTTTAAAATAATTCAGATTTAACTGGCATCTGTTGGCCAGCTATAGTCCAGCTGGTTTTGCTTGGTTCTTGTGTACTGAAGAGAAGTATTCTCCCTTATTCTCCTGCAGAGAATTGTATAGGAGAGAGGAAGGTAACACCAGCCTAAGACATTTTGCTACCTGAAACCGAGATGCTGCACATACGCAAAGATGATTGAGGCTTACTGCTGAAAAAGTTTTCCTGCCCTCTTTCAGCACCATTTCCCACCACAGCCAGCCCTACCACTAATTAAATTGACATCACCACCTCAAGCAACCAGGCATTCAGGTCATGAAATGAACAGCAAATAGTAGCTTCTTTTGGTTTTAATTTTATGGATAAGGAAAGATGCTTATAAGATATTCTGCCTCGTCTAACCAAAATAGTTTGGTTGACTTCAAGTGCTATGTAAATTTAAGGGGAACGAGTACAATTTGGTGTTGTATGTTATGCACTGAAATATTTTCAGCCAGCCATAATTTCCACCATTATCTCTCCTTCCCCCTCCTCTGATGGCTGTGTGTGTTATGTGCCATCAAGTCAGAACTTATAACCACCATAATAGGGCTTTCAAGGTAAGGGAGATGTTTAAGGAGATGTTTAACCAGTTTCACCAGCACCCCAGTGAGTTTCCATGGCCAAATGGGAATTTGAACCCAGGTCTCCTGAGTTCTAGTCTGTCTCTCTTTTGACTGCACCACACTGGGTACCTTATCCAATGGTGCCTGAAGCTGATTGCCTCTTCCTACTGCATGGTAGGACCAGCCCTGGGAAATGTCTGATTCGTGTCACATAGATTTTGCAGAAGCCTCAAATGTTCTCACGGATGCCCAGTGCAAATGCAAATGCAGTTGTGCAGCATCATAGGAACTGACCTGCACACATGTAGAGTGAATCTGAATGCTGCATCCTATATGGTTTAAAAAAAGATAGGAGAGAGAGAGAAAAACAAAACACACACATTATTTTATATTGCTGTTATGGAAGGGAGAAGTGAGCAGTTAACTATCTTCTTCCTGCTGTTGTGACTCATTGACAGACAGAAACCGTTTAATACAATTGGCTTCCTGAAGTGGCACAATCAATGGTACCTCTTCCAACAAAGCTGCAGTCCTTAAGGTTACAACAAGTGGGTTTTTGGTTAGAGATGGGATTTGCACCAGTTGTGGAAGTAGCCCAGCCGAGGCTTCCCTGCCTCCTTGTGCTGCTGACCACTCAGGATCTGAGCAGGGAGACTCATCATCCTGCCTCCTTGCCAGATTGATCAGCAGCACAGGGAGGTGGGGAAGCCCTGGCCAAGCTACTTCCGCAATTGGCACAGCATGAATGACAACTGCTCTATGTGCTGCACCACAAGCAGTAAGTAGATGGCCCAGTTCAGGGTGGTGGTGGTGGTGGTGGTGGCAATTGACCTTGTGGCCCCTATTTATTCGGCCCTCACAAGGGATCACGCCCTTTTTCCTTCACCCTGCCACCAGGTATTCTCCTAATACCAATTATGTTACACATGGGTGCTGCCAAAACTAAGGATTATTGAACTTAGGAATCAGAGGTTTAATTAACAAGTTCTTTTATTGTCAAGTAAATCATAAAGGTAAATCACGTATGAACTGTATCAGGTATTAACAAGGATTGGATCATGGAGGTAATCACTTTTATTCCAAACTGCTATGTACTTTCAATCAATATCTCTCTTATAGTGCTTATAATTTCATTCCTGCTTGTTCAATATTGCTTAATCTTCTCAATTCCCTAACACTCTCAGCTCAATTCACTAATCCTCTTCTTCTCTCTCCTAAACTCTAACCGCCATTCCACATCTCCAACTGTTTCTCTCACTGTCTGTCTCCCTAACTCCACCCCTCCTGCCATATCCCTGGCTCCTCCCCCTTGAGCCTCTGTGATGAACAGGCAGGAATGACATCACCTGTTGGCATTTTGCTACAGTGGTCAATCAGCCAGGCTACCTGTGATCGTGATATTCATATTCATCTCCCCCAGCAGACAAATACAAATATCCCATCTCTGTTCTAGATCCAATCAAGCCTGAACTCTCTCTCTCTCTCTCTCTCTCTCTCTCTCTCTCTATCTATCTCTATCTCTATCTCCCTCTATCTCTCTCTCTCTCTTCTTTAAAGTAAAAATGATCAAACTGAGGTTAACATGTTAGTTTATTTTGCCACCCTAGCCAGAAAATTCCACAAGTGCCTTCCTTTTCTCTCCCCTAGTAGTAAAATGGATTGATAATAAATCAACTACCTAATGAATTATTGCCTTTTCATGACATTCCAGTTGAGGTCCTCATGCCCCTGCCTCCATCTGCCTCATGATCGGGCTGGTCCTGTTGCTATCTTTTGACGACCCTTCAGCTAAGAACTTGAGAAGAAACAACATCAATCCTAGTCTCAGGACACCCAAACTTTATCTCCCAGTTCATTGTTGAAATGCTGAGAGATTTTTAACTCTGAAGCCTGCTGTGAAGTTCACTGTTCAGTTCCTTCTGTAATTTAATGAAAGCTATAATTATTGCCTAGCTATGTTGGGGACCGACAGTTTAGCAGGATAAATATATCTTATAGGTATACCGAGTGAACAAATCTTATGGTTTATGATCAGCTGAAGCATATTGTGTAACTTACTCTAAGACTTAGTGGCTTTCTAAGATGAACTTTGCCATTTATTTGGAAACAGTCTCAGAATAAATTACCATCCTGCCTGTGAAATGTACACAGGGATTCTGTCAGGATATAAAACATCCAAATTAAACTTCAGAAGGAACACTAGCTAGTCATTTTAAATACATTTATATTTCATATTTAAACAAATTTTTGAAAGTCAGGGAGGAAGATAACAGATGGCAGAAATGGTTGTACCCTGGAACCAGGACCCCACAGAAGATGAGAACAAATGCTGTTAGCTGTGTTATTCTAGTCCAAGTCAGAGCTCAGCCTTAAGCCCTTCTGACTTTTGTCTCTTTCACTGATCCCTGTTTCTTTTCTGCCTTTATTCTAGGTCACATACTGAGATAGAAGCAAGTTGCCGTCAGTAGGGTTCAGCTTCCAACACAGTGTCCCATGACAGCTAAATGGAAAGTGAAGACAGATGGTGAAATCACCATTCTTCTCTGGGCTCCAAAATACAAGGAGTGATGGAATAGTGGTTGCTATTCTTCAAGCTGTTCTTCAAGGCAACCCATACTGACTGGAAGGGTGAGGACAGGGCAAATTAGTTATGTATCAGTGGCACTAAAATGGCTGTGCATCCAAAAGGGTAGTGAAGCAGACTAATTGCATTTTCAGAAGGTCAGGGGCTTCAACCAAGAACTTCACAGTTTGAACATACATTAGTATGAGGTCCAGCGCTATGTGTCTTCAGATCTAGACATGGAATATTGTTACCTGTGACTGTGAGGCAGCATGAAACCTCCTTCTAAATTTGGCAGGAAAGGTACAAAGGCTAGAAGGCTACTTTGTTTTTAGGGCCAAGATGAAATTGAAATCATTTCACTCCCTGTGAAAGCACTCCTGCTTCAGGAATTGTTCAAGAAAATAGCAAAACTAGGAAGAAAATATTTAAAATTTCCAGACATACATTCAGTGTTAGGGCCACTGGCTCTAAAGTAGCTCTATGACATTGTGATTAAAAACCTAGAAGCTGAAACTAGGAAGAAGAACCACTTACATGACCAGGAGGAGAAGAAAACAGTAAGGTCCTTTGAGAGAATTAATCAATATTGGTGCTGTTTAATGTTCATAGCTGGAGTCAGTCAATGATAAGCAATGGGATAGCCAATGTAGCAAAGGATACCCTGCTGCTGAAGCTTTTGACATCCAAACCACAATATAATATCTATTGAAAGAGCATTTAAAAGGTTATATCCAAACTTGCTGAATGGGTAGCAAATTGGCAGAGACAGTTAAAGTAAGGGGTATTCCAGACACAATGTTTTGTTCTGCCTTGTTGCACCTCCTTGCTTGTCACTTGCTGATGAGAGATCACCAGATTTATTCTTAACTGACAAGCATTAAGGTTCTTCAGTGCTTGTTAACACCACATCCCATCTTCATTGCTGAAGATTAAAAGAAATAAGGGTTTGCTTCATTGGAGATGCTGTGGAGATATAAGAGGAGAAGAACATAAGGGAGCCCCTGGAATATTCATGCCTTCATTCTTCCACAGAAGCTGACTGACACAAAGGCTGTATCGCTGTGGAAGATGTGTGTGTATGTGTTTGTGTGTGTGCGTTGAGTAATGCTGAACTTGAAGCACAAAATACAAAATTGTGGGGAATGTTTTCTGAAGACAAGGGATGCTTCCTCTTCCACTAAAACAAAGCAGCTGGAAAGGAAGTGGGGACTTCAGTGCTGGATCTCTAAATTTGCACTTGCCTGCTAAAAGGCCTTGGAAGTACACAATGCTGCACTTTTCTCTGTATATAAGGCAGCACAAAAAATAAATCAAGGGGTTTGAAGGGGGGAGGTGTTGAACATCAAAGGGTATTCCAACAAACTAAGTGGGACAAATGGTGGAAGACATGCTGCATTTGGATGAGCCCTACACCAGAGCAAAGTTATGCAAGAGAAGCACAACTTTCACATTCACCGGCTGTGATTATCCAAGAAAGAACATGAAGCCAAGATCATTACTTAACACAAACATCGATTCAAGATGTTTGCATTAAGAGCGTAAATGCCAGGTTTCATGTTAGTCGTCGTTAGGAAAGGGCAGAAGATAAGCCCACCATTAAGAGCAGATTGTACAATTCAAAGATCACCATTTGGCGGTAGATTCAGAAGAGACAAGGTGCCTCTACACAAATCATGAAATAAACTTTCGGAATTTACTGTCCCAAGGTGTGGTGACATTAGGTGGCCATACATGACAGCACCCATTAATGGTCTAATTTCCTTTCAAAACAATTTGTGAGAGATTGGGTCTGTCAACAACTAAAAGTCATAACAGTCATGTTCAGAAGTACTATATATCTGAATAATCATTATTTATTTAAAACATGTCTAGCTCGCCTTTCTCCTTAAGAAGGACCGAAGGTGGCTTACATCATTCAAAAACAATATTTAGAGCTAAAAACAATAAGTATGCAAATACTAAAAAGAATCAAACAATTACCACAGTAAAATATTGTAAATGAAAGCAACATAAAAACATATTCAAAGCAGTAAGGCACAAGAATTTATTTAAGAATCCCACTCAGTCAGCCAGTAATTAAGGGAAAGCTTGCCTGAAAAGAAAGGTCCTCACCTGCTTGCAGAAGGAAAGCAAAGATGGGGCCAGTCTGGCCTCCCGTGGGAGGGAGTTCCAAAGTCTGGGAGCAGCAACAGAGAAGGCCCTCTCCTGAGTGTGCACTAAATATTACTGTGAAAGTTATGGAATGTAAAGAAATGTCTCTCCTGATGTTCTTAACACTCTGGCAGGTTCATAATGAGAGATGTAGTCCTTGAGATAGCTTGGACCCAAGCCGTTTAGGGCTTTATACGTTAGAAGCAGTATTTTGAATTGTGCTAGTAAACAGATCAGCAGCCAGCGGAGCTGCCATAATAAGGGGGGTTATGTGATCCCTGTGATCAGCCCCAGTTAGCAATCTGGCTGCTGTATTTTGAACTCCCTGCAGTGTTCAAACACATTCTGTAAGCAGCTCCTAAGTTAGGCATCCTTCAGTCTCGAAAGACTATGGTGACGTGCTCTGTATGGAGGACTTGGAACAGCATCTAGTGTGGCTGAGGAGGCCAATTCGAGAGTGACAATCTCTTCCACACTGAAGACAAATCCAATCTGTCCCCTGTCCAGCTCCCTGGTTTTGCTGCTTTTGTGACTTCCTCTTTGCCTCGGCCTGCTGGACAAGGGTCTCTTCAAATTGGGAGAGGCCGTGATACACTGCCTGCCTCCAGGCTGAACGGTCAGATGTCAGGGTTTCCCATCTGTTGAGGTCTATTCCTAAGGCCTTCAGATCCCGCTTGCAGGATATCTGCAAGCAGGATCTGAAGCAGCTCCACATAGAGTACATCACAGTAATCCTGCTTGGATGTAACTATGGCATGTGTCATCATGGCCAGATCCGACCTCTTTGGGAAGTGGCGCAGCTGGCACACTGGCTGTAATTGGGCAAAGACACTCCTGGCCACTGACAAAACAGAATTGGTGCTGACGTGAATCCAAGACCACTCCCAAGCTGCCTATCTGCATTTTTAGAGGGAGTGCAACCCCATCCAGCACAGGCTGCATCCCTATTCCTTGATCTGCCTTTCGACTGACTAAGGAGCACCTCTGCCTTGTCTGGATTAAGCTTCAGTTTATTTACCCTCATCCAGTCCTTACTGATGCCAGATCCAAAACTAGAGCTGAAACAGCTTCCTTGGATTTTGATGCTGAGAACAAAATCAGGAAAGGGCTGTTGACTTCATGCCCTGTTTATTGTCTCCCAAAGAAAGCTAGTTGGCAACTGTTAGAAAAAAAGCACAGTCGTGCCCCGCTTAATGATTACCCTGTTTAACGATGAATCCGCTTCACAACAATGTTTTTGCGATCACAAAATGATGTTTTAATGGGGGGTTTTCGCTTTGCAATGATCGGTTCCCTACTTCGGGAACCGATTCTTCACATTACGATGATCAAAACAGCTGATTGTTGGGTTTTCAAAATGGCCACCAGCTGCTCAAAATGGCTCCCCACTGTTTTTAGGAGGCATTTTTCACTTAACAAGCACCCGAAAATGGCCGCCATATGGAGGATCTTCACTGGACGAGCAGGTATTCAGCCCACTGGAACACATTGAACGGTTTCATTGGAATGAATTAACATCGTCAAGCAAGGCACCACTGTAATAAACTAGAGACACAGTTGATCTGATGCAACAGGCCTCTCCTTATGTCCCTGTCTCATCACACAGCTAGAGCTGATGGCTACATGGCATCATCTCATTTATTCTCTCACTGGTTGAGCTCATCTAATTAATCTGGTTGTTGCTGTACACATACACACAGCTGTCAATCAGGCGGTGGCAGCCATTGGAGAGCCCCTGAAGTTATAAGCCAAGTAGTTCATGGCTCCCCAAAGCATGATTTTCCATTATGTTCTCTTGCCAGCCTTTGGCACAGAACTCCCTCCTGGCCTTGCCAGTCCAGATCCTCCCACCTGCTGCATTCCAGGCTGCAGCTCCAACAACTGACTGATATTCACATCAAGCTTGGCTGCCCACCCAGGTCCCTCCCATGACCCTGGCACACAGCTAAACATAATTATTTGGATGTGTGTGTTTTAATGTGTGTGTGTGTGTTTTGAAGTGTAGTATCACAGTAAAATAGCTGGAAAGGGACCTGGCCAACAAATGTGCTGGGGAATGTGCAAATAAGTTCTCATCTCAATAGATAGGCAGACACAAGCCTATTCTTAGAACACTATGAAACTGATGTTTTTCTCTTTGCTGAAAGGAATTCATTAGAACTGGCCCAAGACATTTGGTTGTCTGAGGCAGAGCAAAAAAACACTGCCATGCCCTTCGACCCTGGGTAACTTATTCTGGCTCCTCAGGCCAAACAATCCACCAGGCTATCTCCCCATCCCCTAACAAATCGAATAACTAACAGTTTGCTGCTCTCTCATGCTAGCTGTAATCTGCTGCCTGAGACAGCTGCTCCACTTTGCCTAAGGGAAACAACCTCTCTCAGGGCACAGATTCTAAAAACAGAATGCAGAAGATATTCATCTGGAGCACATCAGGAAGGGTGGGCAGCTGGGCTACCATTTAGGAGCATAAAACTGAAAGACTTTAAGTGGGCAGGACCATTAAAGTAATCTCTCAAACTGTGAAAAGATTGAAGTAGCCCTCCTTCAGGTTGGCAGCCCCCTGGTGTGTTGGGCTACAACTCCCATTGTTCCCAGCCAGCCTAGCTGCGTGATGGAAGTTGTAGTCTAATGCTGTAAGTGAGTGCTAGGCTGGCAAAATATTTTCCACAGGATTTTCACTGCTGGTTCTCTCTATCTCTCATTCTCTCTCTTTAAAAAAAAAAAAAAAAAAGTACATTCATATAAGAAATGTAATCATGAGGGTTTAAAGCGCTTTAATTTCAATTGTATTTTAATAACAAAGAATGTGATTCTATTTTAATATTAGTAACTTTTATTGAATTTTAATTTTCTGTTGTTTTTTAACAGAAAAACATTGGGTCCCATTTCTGGGAGAAAGACAGCATTTTAAATACAGAGAGAGAGAGAGAGAGAGAGAAGTCTCTGCACGATGTCCCCTCAACATCCCCCAGCTGTATTTCCCCAATCATTTTGGGCATATGTGTAAGGCAACAGAAGGTCAAATCTCACCCACAACCTGCATGAGCCCCCTGAACAATCCCTCCAAACATGTTTTTAGGAGTCACTTCCAGAAATAACTTCCAGGCTTCCAGAAATAACCAACAATCCAAACAATGCAGGAGCCTCATTCCAGCACGTGAACAAGGAAATTATCTTGATGACAATTATTCAAAGAACAGGATTTCCCATAAAATAAAAAATGGCAAGTCCTCTTCAACTACTAAAGAACTTTAACAAATAATTAACTGCAGCAGAAGAAAAAACTGTGAAACTGACAACATACTGCAGTGGAACTGCAAAAGCAAGAGAAAAGCTGTTGTTGGCCTCTTGCTTTTACCCACTGCTCTGGTCCTCCATGAAGGCAGCACTGATACTTGAGAGTAGACTCTTTGGCTATTTCCTTCTTTGCATCAACAAATGGGGCATATACATATAATACTGGCAAGGGTGGTGCCAAATAAATCATTTGGGGGGAAAGGAGGCAAGAAGTGCTAGATAGCTCAGTGGTTTAGGCATCTGGTTCCAGAGCCAGAGGTTGGGAGTTCAAATCCCCACTGTGCCTCCTTGGGAGAGGCTTGACTTGATGATCCATGGGGTTCCTTCCAGCTCTGCAGTTCTAAGATGATGATGATATTGTTATTATTATTAATAATATTATAAAATGAATGGGTAATTAGTTTCCAAATTCTAGCATAAAAGTATGTCTCTTAATTATTACTTCTTAGATATGTCTCTTAATTATTACTTCTTAGCCACCTAGAGTGGTCGAAATGACTAGATAGGCAGGCTATAAATAAATAAATAAATAAATAAATAAATAAATAAATAAATAAATAAATAAATAAATAAATAAATAAATAAATAAATAAAAATAATATGGAGAACATAATGACACCATGAAGCTTTGCTTTGATCCTTAGTGTGCAGAAGAGAACATAGTTGGCAACTTGCTTCTTTCTCTTTGCTGTTTCTTCAATATCAGCAAATGTGCTGTGTTAGTGAATTGTCAGAGATATAGTCAGGGGCAGGATGTGGTTTCTGCTTGAACCACAAGCTACCTATGAGCACAAGCCTTTGTCTATTCATATGAATGGGGCACTAATGGAACAATAGTGTCTGATGTGGTAGAATATACAGTACCATACCATTTCAGCCTTTGCACAGGGAAGACCATTTTTGAATGCTCCCTATGCAAAACCCAAAGGGCATGGTCTCTGAATACATGGGTAAAGTTAAAGGTAAAGGTTCCCCTTGACATTTTTAGTCTAGTCGTGTCCGACTCTAGGGGGCAGTGCTCATCCCGTTTTTCAAGCCATAGAGCCAGCGTTTGTCCAAAGACATTTTCCGTTGTCATGTGGCCAGTGTGACTAGAAACAGAACACCGTTTTACCTTCCCACCGTGGTGTTTCCTATTTATCTACTCGCATTTGCATGCTTTCAAACTGCTAGGTTGGCAAGGAGCTGGGACAAAGCGACAGGAGCTCACTCCGCTGCGTGGATTCGAACTTATGACTGCTGGTCTTCTGACCCGGCAGCACAGGCTTCTTCGGTTTAGCCCGCAGTGCCACCACATCCCTTTTTGAATACATGGGTGGCTCTTCCCAAAATGGTGGAGGGAACCCCTTCCACTTATACCATTGGTTGATTATGTTGGAACCAGAAAACGATCACAGCAGAGAAAAGTCTAGGTCTGGGTGTCTCTGTCTGTTTCCCTCTTTAAAGTTACTAGCAGGGTAGATTTTATGTGTTTTGAGACCATTCAGTTACTGTATGTATGTATGTATGTATGTATGTATGTATGTATGTATGTATGTATGTATGTATGTATGTATGTATGTATGTATGTATGTATGTATGTATGTATGTATGTATGTATGTATGTATGTATGTATGTATGTATGTATGTATGTATGTAATATATTGCCCATCTAGCAAGAGGCCACTCTGGGCAGTTTACAACATAACAAGGCCAATAAAACGTAGCTACAAATATAAAAGTAAATTCAACATAATAAAACATAAAATATTGCAACGTTTAAACATTTACTCATTAAACATTTAAAGTGGTGGTGTGATGGTCTTGGTGGCTAATTACTTCTTCAGGATTCCCTTGATGGGGCAGAATAAAACGGCTGCCTAGACAGCCAGGTTTTCAAAAGACTTTTGAAAGTTACCAGGAAGGGGGCCGGGCTGATATCTGAGGATAGATGGTTCCAGAGTCAGGGTGCGAGCGTTGAGAAGGCCTGGTTCCTAGTTTTCTCCTCATGGCCTCTCTCAAGGCCAGCACCCTCAGACATCCATCCCGGGACAAACAAATAGGGCAGGCAGTTTTTGCTAGAAGAAGGCATTCTGCCACATAACCATGGTCCCAAAGCGTTTAAGGCTTTATATATTAGAACCATCACAGTATGTCTCTGCTAGTAACCTGAGCTGCTATTTCTTACTATACCATTTAATTTGTTCAACAAAGACCAAGGGATAGGTTCCAGATAACTGTAATCAAAATCTATTGAAAGGAAAAACAATGGATCCCCAACATACTTCACTTCCCCACAGTTGTCTTTCTGAAGGAAGCAGAGAAACACAGCAAAAACAATTTGTTAAAGGAAGGCTGTCAGTGTTTTTAATGCAAAAGCAAATTTCCACCTCAAACATTCTTTACATTTATCAAATCAATGGATAGCACCCAAACTTCCTTTGGTCTCTGGGCCACTCACTGCTTTTGAATCTGCTGGTGTATTTTAATTTTAATATTATTCAGGCTTCCTTTTTTACAGAGAAGCACTTGGATCACAGATTAATCACATTTCCATTTTTATAGCATGCAAAGAATCACAGAAGCCTTGATGTGATACAGCTGTGATAAACAATGGGAAGTTTGGGATTGACAAATAACTTCCAGTAATGGTGTGAAAGAGTTACATTTCCAAAGTAAAACTTGGGAAATATGTTACTTTACTGGTGTAAGAAGTAATATTCCCCAGCTACTTTTTGAAGTTACTTCTTAGGAAAATTGTTGAGGTATTTTGACAGGAATTTCCCAAGTTTTATGCTACCCTCTTATCAATGTTAATGATTTTTTATATGATAGAAAAGTAATAGTAATATCATGATAGAGGCAACAGATAGCGCAACAAGTTGATTTCCAAACCATGTGATAAGTAATGGCAATGAATTACTTTTAAAACACTATAATGATTAAGGAGAACAATTTACATCTAAATACTATGTTTTCAAATTCTGGTTGATCCTGTGTTTCTAGGAAATATAGTTGTGATGAAACCCTCTCCAAATCTACCTGGCATCAAAAAAGGAGCTCATTAGATGAGAGAAAACAGGAGGGAAACCAATTTTTCCCAAAGAGTGAGGCTGAATTCTAGAGTGGGACATATAAAGAGAAATACTTTGCATCAGGGAGAGTAAGGTCTGTTGTGGAAAAGCTGGCATGTATGATTACTATAACCTCAAGCTAAAATCTGTGCAGTTTAACAGTTGTTATTTTTCAGTAAAGATCTTATTTTTATGTTTACATTTTGAAACCACTTGAGCTCTTATGATTGGGGCTTAAGGCAAGCATGGTAAAAGAAAAGGGCAGTTTAAAACTGATTAGTCAGGTTAGGGCTGTTCACAATAGTCAACAAAGTGCAAGACAGATGGAATTCTATAGACATATACTTTGTTGTCTTCATTGAATGAATGAACGTCTCTCTCTAAAAGTCCAGACAGCTGGCAGTTTTCTGAGCTACTATCCTTTTGACAGAGCTCCTGTGTGGTCTCCAGCTTGTCACACTGCATGTGGAGATTGTTCCAATTAGCACAATGGAGCTTCTGCTGATAACAGGAGATAGTGAATTCCCCTTCACACAAACTTCATACAAGTTAGAGTGTTACATTAATGTCAAAAAGAGAAGGATTCTGCATACAATGTATTAGTCACCTACCCAACCACCAATGGGGAGTAGGATGGGAGAGGGGCTATAACTCTAAGGAATCTGGATATATGTGCTTATTGGTCACTGAAGTAAATAGAGAGCATAAGGAACAGAGCACTGTCTCTGTGGTAGCTCTTTCCTTCACTGTTTTTTGTAGTTGACCTGCAATTTGCTTTTTATGACATATCATGTACCTCCTGGCCATGGGAATTATGAGAAAAGTGAATGTTGTACTCATGCGTTTTCACCTTCTTTGTGGATGTAACATTTGGCCTTGAAGTCCCTTCAGGTAGGGACATTTTCAGAATTGGTTGATTGGTTATCATCAGACATTGACTCTTACTTCAGATAAGGAATTGTCAAGGCAAAGAATTATCTTTGTGACATTTTATAAATTTCTCAGAACAATTCAGGCTGCAGTCCTATTCCAACTGCCCTGGAAGTAAGAAAATGTCTAGTGAATAGGCCTTATTTACAAGGAAGGACTGTGCAGTTAGAACTGCAAGTCTTTTCTCACCCCTTCATCTTTGGCAGAAAAACTATATAATGTATCTCTTCTGCAAATTATTGCTAAAGTAATTATACTTTGCAAAAACAAATCCAGATAAGTTTTTTTTTTAAGAAAGTGAAGTTCAGATTTTAAAAATTCCATTTCACTATTATTTACTCTAAAGTAAGAATGAGGCTTAATGAATTCACTCATTGTGAATTCTGCTATGAACACTGATAGGAAGGTTAGTGGGGAAAATATTAACTTATTAGGTTATTCATTAATAAGCTAAAAGAATCTCATTTCATTACACTTGTGCTGAAAGGAGAATGAGTTTTAAATGAAGTTATACATAGAACAGAACATAGTGCTATTGTAATGCCAGAGTCCAGGGGTGATGGAATATACTGTTTCATTTAAAACTTTGTGTGGGGAAGATCATTTAATTTTAATGAATTTTTATTACTTTTGCAAAAATTTGATTACATTGGCATTGAAGGGAGAATGTTTTTAACCATTTATTTAATTTTAAATTGATGTTCAAATTTGTGTGTGTGTGTGTGTGTGTGTGTCTGTGTGTGTGTGTGTGTGTGTGTGTGTGTGTGTGTAAGGTAAAACCTTACCTTCATATATATGAAGGTAAGGTTTTACCTTACACACACACACACACACAAATTTGAACATATATATATATATATATATAAAGGTAAGGTTTTATCCCTGTCAGTTTTTACAAAATAACTTCCCAATCAAACATACAAATATACTTTCATGGGGAAAAGGAAGTATACCCTCTTTGAATTATATGGTTTTAAGCACCAGGATATAATAAAAATCATCTGGTCCTTGGCAGGTCTGAAAACACAACCTCAGATTAACAAAAACACATGACATATGTCACTGTGCCATGATTCATGATTTATTTAAGAAAAATAAAGCCAAAATGGAGAAGCCATGTGCGAAAAGCTAATTACACCATTACTGCTTCCCTTGGAATTAAGACGCTAATAGCAGCTAGGTGCTGCTAACCAAATGCCTTTGAGTAATTTATTATCAGCAAGTATGACCACCTCTATAAAAGCTGATGTTTTAGCAAATCGCTGGTCTTGAACATTCAGATATGTATTAACACAATGCCAAGAGGCAAACACATCAGCAATGATTGTAGAGAAGCAATTATTGCTGCCCATCAGTCTGGGAAGCGTTAGAAGGCCATTTCCAAACTGTTTAAAGTCTATCATTCTACAGTGAGGAAGATTATTCACCAGTGGAGAGCACTCAAGACAGTTCCCAATCTTTATGGGTCCCAATGAACACTTTACCCCAGATATGTTCTGTAGGTCTAAGCGAAGACCATGCCATGCTCAGAGAAATTGCAAAGCAAAAAACAAACAAACAAACAAACAAACAAACAAACAAACAAGAGTTACATCTCAGAGTCTACAGGCCTCAATTAGCACATGAAATGTTAAAGTTCATGGCAGTACAATTAGCAAAAGTCTGAACAAGTATGGTTTGTTTGGAAGGGTTTCCAGGAGAGAGCGTATTCTCTCTAAAAAGAACATGTCAGCATGTCTTAAGTTGCATCTGAACAAACCACAAGACTTCTGGAACAATGTCCTCTGGACCAACTAGACCAAAGTATGAATGTCTGGCCAAAATGCGCAGTGCTAAGTTTGGTGAAAGCCAAACACATCATATCAGTACAAACACCTCAGACTGTCAAGTATGGTGGTGGAGGGGTGATGATTTGGGTTTGCTTTACAGCCACAGAACCTGAGCACCTTGCAGTCATTGAGTCAACCATGAATTCCTCTGTATACCAAAGTATTGTAGAGTCAAATGTGAGGCCATCTGTCCAACAGCTAAAACTTGGCTGAAATTGGGTCATGCAACAGGACAATGATCCCAAGCACACCAGGAAATCTACAATAGAATGGCTGAAAAAGAAAAGAATCAAGATGTTGAAATTAAGTCCAATCAAAGTCCAGACCTCAGCCTTAAAATGCTGTGGCAAGACCTTAAGAGAGCTGTGCGTAAAATGACAATAAAACTCAATGAACTAAAGCAACATTGTAAAGAAGAATGGGCCAAAATTCCTCCACAATGATATTAGAAACTGATAATGTCATACAGAAAACAATTACTTCAAGTGATTGCTGCTAAAGGTGGTTCTACAAGCTACTGAACCATAAGGTATACTTAGTTTTTCACACATGGCCTCTCTATTTTGACTTTATTTTTATTATATAAATTATGGCACGGTGTAATACGTCATGTTTTGTTGTTCATCTAAGGTTGTATTTACCAAATTTTCAAACCTGCTAAAGACCAAATTATGTTTATTACAGTGGTGACTCGCATAGCGATGATAGTCCGTGCAGCAACAATCGCTGCAAAGTGATTTCGTCGCTATGCGATATTAAAAAGCCCATAGGAATGCATTGAAACCCCTTCAATGCGTTCCTATGGGCTTCAGACTCACCTTTAAGCGAAAATCCTCCATACGGCGGCCATTTTCGCTGCCCAGTAAGCGAAGAATCCATCCCAGAAAACAGCGGGTGGACATTTTTTTTACCTGGTGGCCATTTTGGAATTGTTGATCAGCTGTTAAAAAATCATCACTTTGCGATGATCGGTAAGCGAAACAGGGTACCGATCATCGCAAAGCAATTTTTCCCCATAGGGAGCATCGCAAAACGATAACAAAAAGTTAATCGCTATGCAATTTCATCATTAAACGGGGCGCCCGTTAAGCGAGGCACCACTGTATATCCTGATACATAATACCATATAATTCAAAGGGGGTGTACTTTCTTTTTCACATGACTATACACCTAGACATTTGTTACTTAGTTGAACTTTATTAAAAGACACTTCTTCACAACTGATTGGTGGCAAATTATTTATTCTCTTGAGGAGCAAGGCCTTTCTGCAAGTACCTTGATGTGTTGGCATTAGAGATAGGTGATTAGTATTCATCTCCCAGGGGAGGTGAATACGTACAAAGCCCACCATCACAGCTGGCCAGCCTGGGCCTGATGAGATATCCCACACACACAACTGGATGTCTACTTTCAGCATGGTGCGCTCTGCCATCATTCTTCTCTCTGTGCCAATCATGGAAGTAGCCTGGCTGGGACTTCTATGCCTCCCTGCTCTGCTGACCACTCAGCATCTAAGCGAGGAGACTCATCACCCTGCCTCTGCTGGCCAATCCAGAGAGGGGGTGGGATGACAAGCCTCTCCACAAAGCTGCTGTTTGGTCAGCAGCATAGGGAGGCATGGAAGTCCCAGCCAGTCTATTTCCTTGATTTATGCAGAGAAGAACAATGGCACAACTTGTCGTGCTGTAATCTGTAAGTGGACGCCCAGTTGTAGTGGGCATCTTAGAATGGTTTTTAAGGCATTCTCCTTGATCTGGGCTGAAACTGTTTTAAATGGTAGCATTACCTACCATTATTTTCTCCCATTGCTGCTTTGTAAAGAGTCTGTTTCTGCAGCTAATTTGGCTTTTTGCATTCCCGCATATCTCATATCAAGTATCCAAGTATATATTTTAAAGATTTGTCCCTTCTAATTACTTTCCACCTGTATACATAGTGTCTCAATCCCTGTGACAGAATGCAGTGGCCCTTCATTTTTCATTACCGTGTTGTTGAAACAGACTTGATTATATGCAGGCAACTGGGTCTGGGTTTTTTGCTAGTTTAAGAATGAATTGTTCTTTTGTTAAAGGGAGTCCTCTGCTAAACAGGTATTTTATTCTGTTGATTCCACTCTCTTTTCACTTTTCTAAATGTAACTCTAGTGTTCACCCTAAGTTGTATAATATGTAATATTCATGAGTTATATGCTAATGTGGCTAAGAGGCAGGGCCACAAGAGATGTTAAGAGGTGGAGCCTGAGAGGAGGAGTCAGTGAGTCTGAGAGTTGAGTCAGAGTTGAGTCTGTGTTAGGAATCTGAGAGAAGGATAGTTTTGCATCTGATGAGTGATTAGTAACCTGTGATATTTAATATAGAAAATTAATATTGATGCTTGGTGAAACTGAAAGAATATGCTTATGAATTATCCTAGAAATCATCTGTAATCAATAAACCTATTTTATTAATTAGTCAGCACTGAATGGATCTTCATCTTTCCTAAGTAAAGTACTTTGATAAGGAGATCAACTGGTGGCAGCGTGTCAAGAGGTTCTGGTGTGCCTTTGGGAGCTCTGTGTTTGGGGAGACAAGCAGGGGCCACAAAGGGCAAACGTCACAGGAACATTTTACACATTTCATTGAAGTGGGGATGCTTTGAGATTAACCTTATTGGGGAAAGAGTTGGGGCAAGTATATGATTCCATTGCTTCCATTCATGACATTTTATTCATATAAGCATTGAATAGGCTCACCTTTGGTTGTGATTCTAAATATCTTGCTTCTGTTTTCACCCATTGTATTACGCTGTCATTTATTTATTAGCTTAGTTAACTCTTGTGCTTGAAATGCTGCAAAACAATACCATAAGTGAAATACTGACAATCCTCTCTTTTCTCCTTTCTTGTGCAAGTTTGTTTTTTAACTCCAAATACAAATTTGTTTAACAGTCTCTGTCACTTTTAAAATGTATTGTTCCCTTGGTTTAGCAGAATTGTTTGGAACAGAAATTCTATCTTTGGTAGTATGTGCACCTTGCTTGCTACTATAGCATGGAAGACTTTAATTTAGCAAATTTTTGTGTTTTTGTATTAACCTAGCTGATGATCTGTTTATAATTTCTTGGCACGAGTTTCTGTATCTGTTTTGTTATTTTTATACCCTGGTATCTAACATAAGAATAAGCAATTATCACTCTGCTAGTCCTATGTTAAGGCACAAGATTTATCAAGGTTTGAATGAATCAAGTAGGTATGTTTGTAACTTTCTCATTGAGTTCTGTGGTTGGATTAGGAACAACAGAGTATCATCCACATAACGGTTGGTTTTGTAAGCCCCTCCTCCAATTTTTAGCCTTTTTATTTCATTGTCATTAAAGATGGGGGTATTTGTATTCATATACGAATATCCCCCCCCCCACAGGTGGAGATAACGAAGGTGGACGAGTGGGGACTGTGCACTCATGATTGCCATGAGCTTAACAAAGCCTTCCTATTGCTCCATTGCTCACAATGGATTAGCCATTCTGTGACCTCGCAGAGAGGCATGTCATCCTGCCTTCTGCCAGGACTGGCCAATCCATCACAAGTAATGGAGCGATAGGAAGGCTCCATTCAGCTCACGGCAGAGGCATAATCATGAGTGGACAGTCTGGATCCATGGGGTTGGACTCTTGTTATCTCCACCTGTGGGGGGATATTTGTATACGAATGCCCTCATCTCTAATTGTCATCTCTTATTTGTGATGCTAAAGGCTCCAGTGTAATTGTAAACACAGAGGGTAGCCTTACTTTGTCCCTCTATGTAGTTTGAATGGTACTGAGTTCAAACAATTCCATTGGATCCTCCATATAAGTTTCCATCAATTTAATAAATTTATCTCTCTAACCGAAGTGTTCCAGCAAGAGTAGATAGGGCCACTCCACCATGCCAAATGCTTTCAATGCATCTAACAAGAGATTCATAGAGACACAGAATAATTGAGTTGGAAGGGGCCTACAAGGCCATCGAGTCCAACCTCCTGCTCAGTGCAAGAATCTAAATCAAAGCAGATCTGACATATGGTTTTCTCTTGAATGCCTCCATCATTGGACCACTAACCACCTCCTGAAGTAATTGGTTCCATTGTCATACTGCTCTAACAGTAAAGAGGTTTTTCCTGATTTTCAGCTTCATGTAACTTGAGACCACTATTACATGTACTGCACTCTTTGATGACTGATAACAGATCCTTCCCCTCTTCTGTACAACTATCAATTATTGGAAAAGTGCTATCATATTCCCCTCAGTCTTCTTTTCTCAAGGCTAAACATGTCCATTTCTTTCAGTCTTTCATCATAAGCTTGGTCTTCTGTTTTGTGTCAATATTAAGGTTATCTACATTTAACACCTGTTGTATGAAGTCAGCTAAATAACTTCCCTATAAATCTGTTTTGGTTATGATTAAGATTCCTTATGAATCACTTTATTCTGTTGGCTAGTATCATCCTAAGATTTTTAAGATCTTGGTTGAGCATTGCTATAGGTCTAAAGGCCCCAGCACTGCTTTTATCACTGTTGTGTTTAGGCACTTCTATTATATATGCATGACCTTGGTGTATCTCTTCCCTCCAATATACCACTGTCCAATTGCAGAAAATGTGGGACTAGAATATTTGCAAAATGCTTGTAAATTTTTTTTGCTGCAAATGTGTCCAATACAGGGGACTCACCTAGTTTTAATCTTTGTGTTGCTGCTTTAATTTCATGTTCTCTTATTGATTTATTTAGTATATGTATATTCTTCACTGATTGAGATGTAAACTAGATCTTTCTAGTTTCTGAAATATATACCTTTTTCCTAAAATTGTTCAAATTTCTTATTTATTTCTCACTGGGAAGTTGTCCTGCATCACCTGTAATTTGACTTACACTGTTTCTTGTTGCTTTTTTTTTCTTTTATGCACTGGACAGCAAACATAGGTTCTTATTACCATACTCGTAGATCTGACTTTCAAGATATATGAGTTCTGCAGTTTTATCTACATCCAATGATAATAACACTGCTCTCAATTGTTTTAGCATTTTCAATTCTGACAAAATACTCACCATGGAGCTTTGAAGACTGATATACCCAGTACATGCCCTCAATGATAAGTCAGTAAAATTATTGAACTGAATTTTCTTGAATTATCTATAATAAATCCACAACAATGAAGAGCTTGGTCCATAGGGACCCTCCACAGCTGCCATCTTGGATGTCTTATTTGAATCTTCCCTTTGTTATAGAATCTGCATCTATTTCTGTATATCTAGTCTAGCTTTTTCTCTCTTTCTTTCTTTCTGATTCCAACTCTATCAAACTTCCTGTATAACAACATGAGAGTTCTAGAGCAGTGGTCCCCAACCTTGGGCCTCCAGATGTTCTTGGACTTCAACTCCCAGAAATCCTGGCCAGCAAATATGTTGGTAAAGGCTTCTGGGAGTTGTAGTCCAAGAACATCTGGAGGCCCAAGGTTGGGGACCAATGTTCTAGAGGATCAATCCTGATGCTTCTGGCCAGATATTTTGTTTAAAACTGTTATGTTGATTCTTTTATCCTATCTGTGGTTCAGCAAAGGTTCGGTGTGTTTCAGTGGTTTGGCCACGCGGCTGAGTGCCTCGGGTGCTTCCCTTGCCACACCTCCTCTGACCATCACCCAATCAGAGGCAGTGACACAGCTTCCCAGCCCTGAATCCTCTGGCAGATCTCCACTCAGTGGCAGCACCTGGAAGAAACAGGGCTGGGATGCCACACCTCTACCTCTGAGCAAGCAGCCACTGGAGGAGGCAGGGCTGGGAAGCCAAGGCACCCGCAGAACAGTTGTGTGGCCAGCCCACAGAAATGTGGTCCATGCCAATCTCTATTCAGGGTCTTTTGGCATTTTTTTAAATTTACCCAAGGTTTCATTTAACACTACGTTATAATTCCTTCCATTATTATTTCCTCTTCTGCAAATGCTTTGATTTCCCCAGAAACTTACATTAAATTTTTTGCTTGCTTTTTTATTTGGGACATAATCAGCTCCCAGTGTGATTTTCTGCCTTTCAGTTGTGCTTTTTAACATAAAGACCTTCATCTTTTTATCCACCCCACTTATCATCATTGGAAATGTTTTTCACCATAAGATTGCCACCATTCATTCCTTGGGTCTCCACCCACCAAGAAAGGTGAGTACATAATTTTTATCATTTAAATATTCCTTCCTTATTTGCTTTGATAATAGGCTTCCTGCAATGTCAGTATTTCAAAATTTATTTCTTTGCTTCTGTTAATGATGCAATATCTCTACCTAATTGTTCCCAGGTGATTGATATTATAAGACAAAGTCCTCATTTATGCCATTTTGGTCTAGAGTACTGATACTTACTGTTCTCCTTCAATGAGATCACCCTTTTTAATTGTCCACAGCTGGTCCTAATTATTTCTGTATTAACACAAGGATTTGCATTTTCTGTTTGTTCTTCATTGTGCCATGTTGTTGTAACAAAGTTAATGCTGATATCTTAATAAACAACAGCATTATAAACATAAAAAGGAACATGAAAAATATCCAAGCTTCTATGTCAAGGTTTAAAATCTTGTGAGAATAGAGTGTTAAAATAATTAAGGGGAGGTATGGAAGAAGCAGCCCTGAAATTGAAACATGAGCAATAGATTATTATAACTATTTCAAAACAATTAGCTAACTTCAAGTAAGCAAGGCCACTGTATCAGAACAATCCTGCCAGTTGAACTTGTTTGGCAAATGCTGCCCAAACGTAAATGAAGGGTACAGGTTTTATCATATACATTCTTTGTGGTTTCAAGATCTTGGAGTTACAATATTATGTCACAGCAATATCCTGGATTTCCAGGTCTTGGGAGGTCTAGAACTTTTATGCCACTGGCCTTTATTCCCCCGAGCTCTGCAAAATTGTAGTCAAAATAATGACATAGTGACAGCTTGCCAGATACTAAATCACAAACATTGGAATTACAGATAGTTCAGGAATTTTAGATCTCTAGAAATATGTTTTAATATTCTTTTGTTATTGCAAAAATATTTACATAATATAATCAATACAGATAGCCATACTGAGCAGATTAGGAAAAGAAATTATTCTGGTACCATGTTAGGTCTATGTTATGAGTGTAACAAAGTAGAATCTTGCAGGCTAGCCATGGGGTCATTAAAAGAACTGGTTGCATGAAATATTTGGCAGTCCCTAAGACAAAAGCCACATATTTAATGTTTATTGTAATAGAACTCTTTAATTAGTGGCAATCTGCCAGTGCCATTGATGTCACTCCCACTGTGCCAGCATAGCTATGCAACAGGATTTTGGCTAATATTTGCTTTTTGTGACAACCAAATGTCATATTGGCTTCTGAGACAAAGGAGTACAGTCGTGCCCTGCTGGACGATTACCCCGCTCTATGACGAATCCGCATTACGTTGACGTTTTTGCGATCACCAAATGATGGTTTAAATGGGGGAATTTCGCTTAGTGATGATCGGTTCCCTGCTTCGGGAACCAATTTTCGCTTTACAATGATCAGCAAACAGCTGATCGTCAGGTTTCAAAATGGCCACCAGCTGAAGAAAATGCCCCCCCCCGCTGTTTTCTAGGATGGATTCCTCGCTTTACAGGCACCGAAAATGGCCACCGTATGGAGGATCTTCGCTGGATGAGCAGGTATTCAGCCCATTGGAATGCACTGAACGGGTTTCAATGCGTTCCAATGTTTTTTTTTTTTTTTAATTTCGTTTGACGATGTTTTCATTCTACAGCGATTTTGCTGGAATGAATTAACATTGTCAAGTGAGGCACCACTGTATATAAGATGTCACTCATCTTTAGGGGTATGGAAATCTATCTGCTTTCACCCACATTCAAAATTTGCAGGTTTTCGAAAATTCTAATTAAAAATAAACTAAAAAGGAAATGTGTAGCTCTCTGTCTCATGTTTCTCCCTTGTCAGACGTTTCACTTAAAGCAGTCTGCTGCAATATAAATCTTGTTTGCCCTGAACAAAGGGTAGGCATCTTCCACACGCCCCCCCCCGAGATACCTGGATCAAAAGGGCCATACACGCTCTGTGAGCCTCCCCCAGATTTACAAAAATAGGGAGCTTTTTTTTTTGCAATGAATAAAAGCCCTCTTGTCCTCTCTAGGAAAAAAATCTTTAAAATGAGGGTGTGGGGGCAGAAATACTGCAGGCCCTTAAAGCATGGCAAAATTGTTGCCAATGCCACTTATAGGACACATGTTTTCTTATTTTTTTCCCTTGATTTCTGTTTGGGCAGCTACTAATTTGAAGTGATATAAAAGTAAATTCCCTCCCTGGGTTTTTGTAGAGGCTGGCTGGGGAATAGGTTTTATGAACTATGACGAAAATCAGCCTGCCTTTACAAGATGAGCCTCACTTTTCAGTCTGACACTACAACCAGACCTTAGAAATAAAGGTTATGGAACTCTGCCACTGTGTGACACCAGAGTGCAGACAAAGTGGTCAGCAGCATAATGCATGCCCATCTGATGAGAAGACTCTGCAGTTTACTGTGCAGTTCTGAAGCTCAGTTATAGTGTAGTAGAGTAGAAATTGGATCCTCCAGTTACTGCCCCATTCCTCAATTAAGATTTGCCCAGCGGTAATATCTACTTTCCTCACTTTTCTGTTTCTGTTCCTTATATATGTAGTTTCACAAATGCCAAACAAGAGACCCAGAGAAGCATACCAAACACTAATGAACAGAGGATGAGTTACCTTAGCAACAGAAAGTTCTCAGAATGTCTCATTCCTTCGGGCTGTAATTGAGTTTATGAGCCTTCACATCTGCTTGTAAAGTGAATGAGGCACCTGGGAATACGTTTGTTGAGCAGGGAGCAAGAAATTAGAAAATAGCAGACATTTCATTGTTAATTTCCTACACGCTGTGATGACAATGAACATTCAGATGTTTACAGTGACTGGCTGCGTAAACACACACACACACACACACACACACACACACACACACTCATGTATTCAACTAGTTGGAATGAGACACAACATGCAGACTGTGCTAAAATAATTGTCAGATTAAATAGTTAACATGAAATTGTGTTATCGATAATGAAGATGACACATACAGTACACCTATTGTTCCTCGTTATCAGGAAGACCTCCTGTTTTCTGATGCATGTTACAATGTAAATAATTGTCTTTACTGTACCTTCAAGAAATTTAGAATTTCACTTTTTAAAAAAAAAATGCTGACGAGCCTATATTTACACTGGAGTTGTCAAATTTGCCATTCCTGATGTTCCACTCCTCTCACTGATTTTTGCTGTTAAATTACTGAGGGGAGTTGCATTCAAGAGCACATGCATACATAGCAAATCTAGCAAAGACCAGTTATGATGCCAGAACAAACTACAGTCATGCACAGACAGCTTTTTGTAATTCTCTGCCCTATGTGAGGGCAAAGAAACTGAAAAGAGTTGCCTATTTCACTGATTCCCCCCCCCAAGGGCAGGAGCCATTCCCCCATAGTTTCTCACAAGTGTGGCTCCATCAGTAGCAGCATTCATAGGAGAGTGGTGTTAAGTTTTCCCAAGAAGTCTTATTGCTGCCGAAAGTGAGAACGACAGCAACCATTTTCACAATGTGCTCACCATTTTGCCTCCTCCCCATGCCTTCTGTCTAGTGTCATTGTGAGGCACTGGGGAGGTAGTGATGGAGAGGCAATCCTAAAAATGGCAGAAAAAAAAATATAGGAATGGCACCATGCCCCACATTATAGAATTTTCCAGACAAGTTTAGAGACATTTGAGTTTAGCAATGGTCCTTGTTCAAAGTTCAGGATCATTCGTACGGTCTTTTAATGTTCCATTTTAGAAAGTAACATTCTGAATGGTGGTGGTGGTGGTATTATTATTATTATTATTATTATTATTATTATTATTATTATTATTATTATTATTATTATTATTATTATTAGTAGTAGTAGTAGTAGTAGTAGTAGTAGTAGTAGTAGTAGTAGTAGTAGTAGTAGTAGTAGTAGTAGTAGTAGTAGTAGTAGTAGTAGTATTCCTTATTTGCATTAGCCATATGCCTTTGCAAGTAGTACATAAAAGTTATTCAAATATAAAACCAACAAACTAATTTGAACTCATTTCTGTTCAGGCTTCTTAAAATCATGTTCAGTGCCTTGTGGCATTTATTCAGACACCACAATCACATTCAGTTAATGGAAATCAATTTATTTCTAGTGATTTAAACCAGTTTGGCATTTACATCAATGAAATCGATTCATTTCCTTTCTTCTTTAGGAGTCGGTTTTTATAACTGTCTCCCTTTTTATTTTATTTTTTAAAAAAGTGATAGAACAATAAATCAATGGCTAATCAGCTGAGAACATAAAAAGGCAGTAACCAACACATTGTTAAATAGTATTATAACTAATTTTAACAAAAATGAGAGTAGAAGCCATGGTAGCAATATGGCTGACATTAAACAGGCACATAAAGTAAATTGATGGTACTATCCACACCCACCAAACGGAAGTGATTTAAATCAATTTACAAGCAAATTATTTTAAAAAGCCTGTGTCAGTTGGTTCAAAAAACTCACTTTGAAGTCCAAATAAATTAATTGCACTAGTGCACAGTGTGCACAAGAAATTATATGATCTATAAGCAATTTAAAACTGTTTAAAACTTTATAAACAGACGGAACCCCATGATATGATTTCAATAAAGCTTACATCAATTTAGCTGAGGCTCTTTTTGCCTATGGTATTACTTCATAAAATCAAATCCATGATCATCAAAGTTAGAGAGAGAGATTCCAAAATGCCTGCAAAAAGAAAAGATGCAGAAAAAGCTGATGAGTGGCCCTGCTTATTATCTAACAAAGGACAAATTAACTTTTTGTGCACGTCTATGGAGGAGTTCCTACATGTTGTTGCTGTTTAATTGTTAAGTCGTGTCTGACTCTTTGTGACTCTCCCATGGACCAGAGCACGCCAGGCCCTCCTGTCTTCCACTGCCTCCCAGAGTTGGGTCAAATTCATGTTGGCAGCTTCACTGACACTGTCCAACCATCTCAACCTCTGTTGTCCCCTTCTCCTCTTGCCTTCACATTTTCCCAACATCAGCGTCTTTTCCAGGGAGTCCTCTCTTCTCATGAGATGGTCAAAGTACTGGAGCCTCAGCTATAGGATTTGTCCTTCCAGTGAACACTCAGGGTTGATTTCCTTCAAAATGGATAGGTTTGATTTCCTTGCAGTCCAGGGGACTCTCAAGAGTCTCCCCCAGCACCACAATACAAACGCATCAATTTGGCAATCAGCCTTCTTTATGGTCCTCCTCTCACTTCCATACATTGCTACTGGGAAAACCATAGCTTTGACTATTTGGACCTTTGTGGGCAAGGTGATGTCTCTGCTTCTTAAGACGTTGTCAAAGTTTGTCATCACTTTCCTCCCGAGAAGCAGGCATCTTTTAATTCCGTGGCTACTGCCACTATCTGCAGTGATCATGGAGCCCAGGAAAGTAAAATCTGTCACTGCCTCCATATCTTGCCCTTCTATTTGCCAGGAGGTAATGGAACCAGTGGCCATGATCTTAGGGTTTTTTTATGTTGAGCTTCAGGCCATTTTTGCACTATCCTCTTTCACCCTCAAGGGACGTCCTGGCACTGCGGGTTAAACCGCAGAAGCCTCTGTGCTGCAAGATCAGAAGACCAGCAGTCATAAGATCGAATCCACACAATGGAGTGAGCTCTTGTTTCTTGTCCTAGCTCCTGCCATTCTAGCAATTTGAAAGCATGCAAATGCAAGTAGATAAATAGGTACCACCTCGGTGGGAAGGTAACGGCATTCCATGTCTAGTTGTGCTGGCCATGGAAACTGTCTTTGGACAAACGCTGGCTCTATGGCTTGGAAACGGGGATGAGCACCGCACCCTAGAGTCGAACATGACTGGACTAAATGTCAAGGGGAACCTTTACCTTTCACTCTCATTATGAGGTTCTTTAATTCCTCCTCATTTACTGCCATCAGAGTTCTATTGTCTGCATATCTGAGGTTATTGATATTTCTTCCGGCAATCTTAATTCTGGCTTGGGATTCATCCAGTCCTGACTTTTGCATGACATATTCTGCGTATAAGTTAAATAAGCAGGGAGACAATATACAGCCTTGTCCTATTCCTTTCCCAATTTTGAACCAATCAGTTGTTCCATATCCAGTTCTAACTATTGCTTCCTGTCTCACATATAGATTTCTCAGGAGATAGATAAGGTGGTCAGGCACTCCCATGTCTTTAAGAACTTGCCATAGTTTGCTGGGGTCCACACAGTCAAAGGCTTTTGTGTAGTCAATGAAGCAGAAGTAGATGTTTTCTGGAACTCTCTGGCTTTCTCTGTAATCCAGCGCATGTTAGCAATTTGGTCTCAAGTTCCTCTGCCCCTTCAAAATCCAGCTTGTACTTCTGGGGGTTCTCAGTCCACATACTGCTGAAGCCTACCTTGTAGGATTTTGAGTATAACCTTTCTAGCGTGTGAAATGAGTGCAATTGTATGGTAGTTGGAGCATTCTTTGGCACTGCCCTACTTTGGGAAGGGCATTTCATACATAAATCCCCTTAAATGTTACTGAGGGGTGGTGTCACCTGCTACAGAAGTAATTGCACAATGGAAGTTTTTGTTTTGTTTTGTTTTCTTCTTTTGCTTTTGCTTTGATAAAGAAAGCAAAACAAGACATCTTTAAAAAAGGAATAGGAAAAATAGGGGTAGCTGCAGACTTCTTTGGTCTTTGATGAAGGACTCATGAGAATTTATAAGCACAAGGTTGTATAATCCATAAGAGAATACATTACTGCTACATAGCCAGCAAAAGCATCAGTAGCCTGGGTATCAGTTCACTGAGGAATGTAACACATTCTTTTTTTCTCTCTCAGTAACTATCCAAGTTCTGAATCGCCCTCACACTCAAATCTGTGTGACCAGACTTGAAACACTGTGTACAGTTTTATCATATCTGTAACTGTACTGTAGAACTACAAACTGTGCAGAAAATGGCAACCAAACTGATAAAAGGACTGGAGTAACTCTTCTATATAGAAGGGTTATAGAGCTTGAGGCTTATTATCAAAAAAAGCATATTCCTACCAGTACCAGATGTGATTGCAGGGGAGTATGAGCAAGGTGTGCTGTTGCATTCATTTTCTCCTGATGGAGTTCCCACAGTCAACCAGTTGGCAACCATGTAGCTAGAGTGTTGGAACAAGTACGCTCTTGGTCTGATACAGAATAGTTCTTCTGATGTTTTCAAAACAGAAGTGGTCACTGCCTTCATAGTTTGCATTTTCCCCCCTAGGAAAAAAGGCCATATATTTCCAAGCCAAAAGGCATTCCTTCATATAATTTGCAAATAACACAGTCTGAAATACAGCAATACCGAATCAGACCATGGGTTTTATGCTTCTTTGCAACGTTCTGCACTTTTCAGTAGACATGAGCCTTTCACTTAAAATCCTTTATTTCAAAAATTGTTTGTAAGCATGTTTTTTTTCCTTGTACCTCTGAAAAAGAGCACCTGTGTTACCAGGATGGGCCATTCCTTCTCTTTTTTTCATACTTTCAGTTAAGAACTCTGCTTTTTCTCTTTGTAATATGCTGAAAATCCCTTTAAGTATATTGTAGGACACTGCATAACATCAAGCTGAATGAGGTTCTCTTTCATCTCCATTCCACTGGGCTTTCAACACATTATGTATGTCCTTGGCTGCTCTCACTAAACCTCACATTGTGAAGGCATGTGCCTGCACTTTTGTTTGTAGTGTACTTGAATCACCACAGTGGAGCATGGTGCCAGCATTTTTTAAAGGTAGAGGCTTTAGTGCTTTATTTACCAGCAACCTTAGGAACTTGCTTATCTATCACATTGTCTTATCTGCCATGGCTGAATGGGATTGTGTATCACTGTTGGAGGGTTTTGAACATAAGGAGAGACTACGATGTACCATGCCAATGCCACCTCTGAATCCTTTTCACAGGGTCTGTTTCCCTCCACCTGTCTCCACAGGGAAGTGACAAGTCAAGACCCCTCAATATCTTTTCCTTTGGAATTCAGAACAGAAGACACCTACTCTCAGCGAGCAGTTTTTTATATATTTCATCTAAACAGAGAAAAGTTTGGCAACCACAAATGGACATCTGTTAGAGATCCCTTCCAATCCTACTTGTCTTTCCTTTTTGAAAAATAAAAACAAAAAGCAATTCAGAATACCGCTTTACCATCAGTTGGTCAGATTGTCATAAGGGCCTAAAAGATCGGGCTTCCTCTTAAGTCTGAACAACAGGAGAACTGTCTTTGCTACTTCTTGGTAACTATTGGTAACTCTTGTCTTTCTCTCTGCCTTTACCTGGAGCTTAATCTTGGAACACAAAGATCTGGACCCGAATGATGACAATAACAGGTATCTAAATGGCAGTGGTGGTTTCTCCATCAGGTTTAGGTAGGCCGATGCCACACTTCAGGTTCAGGTTACCCCCCACCCCCACCCCCAGCCATGCCACTCATGCCTATCCATACCAAAGGGCCTTTGGGTGTATGTGTGTGAATGCTTGTTTGACCATCTCTGTGTGTGCTAGAGGGAGGGAGATGGGGGAATAAGAGAGTCTCCGCATTTGAATATCTGCTTTTGCCCCAGCTCCATCCGCCACTGGTTACTATAGCTCCCACCTCACCAACCACAGTGAGCACCAGCCACCACTGCCAAATTAGTGATTTACAAACACACAGAGAGAGAATGTGTTCTCACATATGTACACCAAAGGGCTAAAGAAACGTGATATATTTGTTTAATCCTAATGTACTCCTCACCCCCTCTGTGACACAGCAGATGTAGTAGTTAAAATAATGTTGGCCTGCAATGGCTACAAACTTCTCTTTCATAGGCTCTGTATTTGTTCTTCCAGAAATAATGAGCCATCTTCACATAAACAACACTTTTTTTTTCTTAAGAAAGATGTTCCTTCATAAACAGCTTCAGTTCTATAAAACATTGATGCCGGCTCACAGATAGTAGAAGTAACAATTGTTTGTTCCTTTATTACCCATATTAACCATTCAGCCAAATGGTAGTTGCCACAGCTATTAATCGCAGCAGGAAATGTTGCAGGCCGCAATTACTTTGTGGGTCAGCCCAGGTGAGAGACCGGCTTTATTATTTTTGTTCTGCATTCCACAGGTTATCACTCATCAAATGACAGGAAAACAAGCATGTAAAAAGTCTGGGAAATGGTTTTAAGAAAAGATAAGCAGGTTCCGTTTATAGTCAGTCTCTTTGCTGGATATGGGGGGGGGCACTCAGCTTCAAAAATTATCAGTTCCTATAAACATTATTTCTTCTCTCTGTTGTCTCTCTCTCCTGCTCTTCTGTTATATGTTTGCTTAAATATACATCATTTTGTATTCCATCTGCAATGTTGCAATGACATAAAATCCACAACAGGAAAGAGCAATTTAATGGCAATTGTGAAGGCTCCCTCCAGACCAAGCTGGTGGTGATTCACCAGAAGAAAGGGTTCAGCCTCTTACATTTTCTTTAGTCAAAGAACCATAGGCTAGTCTATGTTGAACTGAGCCACACTGCACTATAAAACTTAAAAAGAGAGAAGAACAGAATGACAGAACTTATAGAACTGAACTATGCCTCAAACATCCCAGGTGGTATCAAAGCTTTCTTGCATCATCTGCTACACTACTAAATATTTATTTATTTGGATTTCTATCATGTCTTTCTATTCAAGATCATCTCCAGGGTGGTTGATAAAATAAATACAATTGCCTTAAATTGGTTCCAAATTAAGTTGTGGTTTGAGCAGACCTACTGAAAGAAATGGGATGAATTAGACAGAAACAGTTAAGTTTTAGCTGGCTGGATAGCCCAGTGAGATGGAGGAGTAAGGGGTTGGGAATTCAATTGCACACTTTGCCATGTACAAGAAGAGCCAGCCTGTATGGTCTTGGGGAAGCTGCACAGTGTCAGGACACTCGCAGAAGAAGGGGATGGTAAGCCGGTCTGTATCCAGAAAACTCTGGAAAGTGTTGCTCTAAGTCAGAATTGACTTGACAACACTATTATTATTATTATTATTATTATTATTATTATTATTATTATTATTATTATTATTATTATTATTATTATTATTATTATTATTATTATTATTATTATTATTATTATTATTATTATTATTATTATTATTATCAGCAGCAGCAGCAGCAGCAGCAGCAGCAGCAGCAGCAGCAGCATTAAACACTGGACACAGTCAATCAAAACTATAAAAACTAGTATTATATGACAATACCAGTTTTAACCAAAACCCTAAGTATCTGTTAAATATCAGTGCAGGGTGTATGCTCTTCCTAATATTGCTGTTTTTGTAGCTCTGGCGGTGTGATTTCTCAGATCTGCAACTGTTTATAGTACTGCGTGAAATTTCCTGATATTGTTCCCAAAGCCCCAATGACTAGGATGAAACTGAAGTGTGTTTCATCCACAAGCAAGATGTTTCAATTGCCAGGTTTCTGTATTTTGTTGGTTTTCCCAATTCTTTATTTTCAAATCTGGCATCCCCTGGAATTGCAGTGTCAATGATCCAGATGTTTCTTTGTTCTATTACTACTATGTCTGGTGTGTTATGTTCAAGGTATCTGTCAGTTTGGACCTAGAAATCCCACAAGATCTTGACTTCCTCATTTTCTGACACCTTCCCTACCTGATGTTCCCACAGGTCTTTGGAGGCTGGCAAGTTATATTTTTTTGCATAATGACCATTTTGCCATTCTATCATGTTTAATTTTGTAATCTGTTTATGCAGTCTCTTGACATCTGTAGATGAGGTGTGACAGTTTCATCTTTTTCTTGGCAAAGTCAACATTTGCTGTTAGCACTAATTCCTTGGATCTTAGCTTTCATCACATTGGTTTGGAGTGCTTGTTCTTGGGCAGCAAAAATCAAGCCTTCAGTTTCTTTCTTAAAGGTCTCCAGTTTTAGCCATGCCCATGTTGAATTGCGATCATGCTTTTCATCAATATTTCTCAGGTGTTGTCCATGCAGTGTATTTTTCTAGCTGTTTAATTTCTTTTCAAATTGTTGTTTCTTATATTGAGCCTTTGTTTCTGTTGTTTTCAAAATATTCTCCATTTTCATTGCCTTAAGTAATTTTTCTCTGCTTGTACTGATATCATTTAGGCTTCTTTTTTCATCCTCTTCTACCTATTCTATTTGCAGTAATCCACAGCTTCATAATATTGCCATTTTTAAACTCTGTTCCATCTAGGTTTTAGATCTTGCCATGGTGTACAGACAGAGCTGCACATTTGTCAGTTCCAAATTTCATTTGGATATCTTCACTAAATATTTGCACTTTGTTTATTAGTGATTCTTTCTCCGTGAAAATTTTGCATATACTTTTAGGCCATCCATGTATAACAGATGATTGATTTTTCCTGCTTGTTTTGAAATATGGTAGCCCAATCCAGTTTTATTTAAAATTATTAACATGGGGATTAGTGAGATGTTAAACAGCAGTGGTGACAAAATAAATCTCCCTGAAATATTCCTCTTTTGATGCTAACTTCCCCAGTTTCTTCACCATGGACCATTAAGAAAGTTTTCAATATTTTTCTTGGGAAATGTTTTATTAATCCAAAAAAAATTTTAGGCAGGTGTTAATCCAGCTGTGTCGCAATGAGTCAAGTAACTTTTTATAGTCTACCTAGGCCATGTTAAGGTTTGTTTTTCCTCTTTTTGTATTCTTCAGTATCACTTTATCAATAAGCTGCTGATCTTTCATATTTCTTGACTTTTTAAAATTCCCTTTCTGTTCAGTTGGGTATAGGGAGTTTTCAGTTAAGTAATTATATATTGATCTTGCAATTATTCCTCTGAGGAGTTTGAACATTGTTGGAAGGCATGTAATTGGTTGATAATTAATGCGTTCATTGCCCATTTGATAATCTTTTATTATCAGAAATGTGAGACCTGTTGTCATCCAATCTTCAGTTGTAGAATTTTGAAGTAAATTGCACTGCTATACATTGATGGAGACCTGTTAGATGCTTTCATCAAAACCCATGCAGCTCATCTGGACCAGGTGCACTCCGATCCAATTTTTCACAGCCTTTACTTGCCTCTTAATCATTTAAGTTGTTATTACAATATCATCCACTGGTTTTCCTCGAGTTTCTTTACAGATGTCTTTAACCCATGAGGCGTTTTTATTATGTCCAGTTGGGCTTTCCCACATTTCTTTAATTTCCATTCATCATTGTTCAGTTATGTCACTACTCTGGTATTTCCTTTTCCAAATTTCCATCATTCCTTTTTGAAACCCACAAGCTGTTTGCTTGGCCCCGTAATGACTTTTCATAGTTTCTCGGTTTTTGGTGAGAGTCCAAGTTTTGCATTTACATTGTTCTAGTAGCTTTGCAGCAGCCTGTCCTGGTCCCTCAACAGGGTCTGCTGAGCCCTGTAGCTCATTTGTCACCAGATTCCCAGGGGCTCTAGCGTCTTTGTTGACCCAGGTGATGACCTATCCAGTATGGATTTCTGTTTGTTTCCTCTCATCATAATTTATGATCAGTGGACACAGTTGGACTGGCTTCTCAGCTGAGACCTGTCTGGTTTGGGAGACCCTTCAGTGTAGCTTTCAACCTCACTGAAGCATGCAAGCCCCTCCACCTCAACAAGGCCTGTGCCCATGGAGGGGAATAGTAGTAATAGTAGTAGTAGTAGTAGTAGTCACCACCGTCATCATCATCATTGTAGTTGTGCTAGTCATTATTATTAAAGCTCCACTGATAATAGTGAGTCTACTGCAAATATGATTAAAAGTGGATCCACCAATTAAGATTATATCCATACCTTCTGACACATGTAATTGCTCTGAGACTGCATATTTACCAGCACTGTGGTTCTAGCCATATCTTGCATCACATCTCAGTCTCCTAAGTGTGCAGGATATTACCAGTTGATGTATCCTTTATCCTTTTCCACTTAAAACTAAAGGATTTTTCACAGTACAAAAAACAGAGAGAAGGGAGTTGTCTCATGATGTTCCGTTGCTTGGCTGTATACCTCGTTCAATTTGTTACATGTTTTCTGTGTTATGTGCCCTCGAGTCACTTCCAAATGATGGCAACCTTCAAAGGCTTTTCAAAGTAAAATGTTCAAAGGGTGATTTACCTCTGCCACTTCCCAAGTGAGTTTCCAAGCTTGGATCAGAATTTGAACCCAGGTCTCCTGAGTCCTGGTCTTTCCATTACACTATGCTGGCTCTGAATGCACACTGCAATTTTGCTTTCATCAATTTATGTTGTTATGTGCTGTCAAATCACAACCAACTTATAGCAAACCTAATAGGGATTTTAAAATAAATGAGAGATTTAAGAAGTGGTTTTACCATTTCCACACCCCTAGTGAACTTCCATGGCAGAGTGGGGATTTGAACCCAGGCCTCCTAGTCCTTTCGGTACACAATCCTAGTCCATCACTCTATCCACTGCACCACACTGGATATCTGCCAATAGTAGCATACAATTCCACACAGCTCCATTTTGCCTTTTGGGCAGAGTAAAAGGAAATATTTTTTGACATTATTACCAAACCATCTGGTGTCCTCTTTTGTATGAATGCTTTTTCATGTCACTTTCATGTTGGGCCACATTAAGAAGCAAATTCGTGTGGCATCAAATCATGCAAACACCTCAAGGTGCTCTATAACAAAAATGATTACCATCACATGAGAAGACTTTGAGGCAGCCTAATGTGCTATTCATGGCACAAAGTAACCACTCGCGTAAGCAATGACACTAACATAATTAAAACATGCAAAGCAAAAGCCTAAGAAAACCACAGACATCCCCTCTGCTCTTCTCACATACAGAAGCATATCCAAAGCTGAACACCTCAGGAATCTACAGGTAAGTATGATCACCTTATCCAACCTCCACCCATTTCCATCCAAACCACTCTGTTCCACATTTCCATAAGCAATTTCTAATGCTTGGAAATGCTGTACATGGTTATGGTATTCACAAGAGTGGAGACTGCTTCTGCAAGCAAGCAACAAACTTTTTAATTCTCCCTCCACTGAGTGTAGTCTATCACAATGGAAATAGCCGTACCATAATGGCAAACCCTCGTTCATATCTTCAGATCAGGATTCCATACAGATGGATGCTATTCACTGAATTATGCCCTGGCGATCAAATGCAGGAATCATTTGCATAGATCTTCTACAAATAGTGAAATACAGCATTTATTTCACAGAAGGGAACTAAGTAGTCTAATAAGTTTAAGGATAGCTTCATAATCAAGGGAGGAAAGGAAAGAGGGATACAGAGACAGGAGACTATTAGTGACAGAGTAAGAGTCAGATCAAACTCACTGCAGAAAGCAAGACAGTAGCCTTAAAATATCAGGTTGGCTGACCCTCTTGCACATTAGTCCTGACATACAGCTGAAGATGAAGGAGTGAAGAACTAATTAGTATCTTGATATTACATGGTTTCTTAGGACATCTGAGGTTCCAGGAGCTCACATCCCTAAGGTGAGTGGCACTGCAAAAACTTATGGAAAACCTCAGGAGTAAGCCCTCTTCTTTCTTTTCTCTCTCTCTCTCTCTCTCTCTTAGATACAGAGAGAGAGGGTGCTATTTTTGTCTTGTATTAGAATGGGTTCGCTACTCGATGGGCTGAATTGTAACACAAGACCACAATCTAGATCATGGAAGAAATAAAGGGGCCATTTTGTTAAGAAGTTCTCCAAGTGATGTCACAGCTGGCCAGGGACAGTTTCCCAAATTTCTTTTAAGCCGAGGGACAAACTAAACAAAACTTTGCAGTCCAACGTTGTGCATTCCCAGCGCCTTCTCTTTTGCACAATAGCTTCCAAAGGGGATAATTTATATCAGAGAAGGTATAGGAGGATTTACCTGTTTTTTTCATCCAAAAACTTTTTTTTTTTTTTTGGACTTATATACCGCCCCATAGTGCTACAAGCACTCTCCGGGCGGTTTACAATTTAATTATACAGGCTACACATTGCACCCCCCAGCAAGTTGGGTACTCATTTTACCGACCTCGGAAGGATAGAAGGCTGAGTCAACCTTGAGCCGGCTACCTGGGATTTGAACCCCAGGTCGTGAGCACAGTTTTAGCTGCAGTACAGCGTTTTAACCACTCCAGCTGCTTTAATCCACAGGGGGTCTGGAAAGCTAATACCTGCCTGCCCTCCATCTAAGTAATTCCCTCCTGAAAGTGTTTGCAAAGGAGAAAATGTTGTGGGAGCTTTGTTAAAGGTGAGTGTTGTGTGTGCAACATCTTATTTGCCCTTGAAATACAGTATTAATGGGCTGAGCCTCACACATTACTCCTGATATTCTCTGCGGCCACACAGGCACCCACACGCATTGATAGTTTTTGGTAAAGAGAGGTCAGACATCAACGAGCCTCACTTCAGCTGTTGTGTGAAGTTCAGTCCCGTACAGACAAGATTCAAACTTCAACTGAAGCTTAGGCTCAGTTCATAATTACATTTTCATTTCATTTCAATACAACTGATTTAGAAAGCCACAGATGCTTTTTGAGATGTACTGAGGCCAACAAAATATTCTTCTTTTTCTCTTTTTTGAGCCACCTAGCTCAGGGATTGGAAAAGTGTAGACTTCCAGATGTTACTGGGCTACAACTCCTGTCATTCCTTATGTTTGCTTATCATTAATCATATTTGCAGTCCAACCACATCTGGAGGCCCACTCTTTGCCCACCTCAGACTTAACTAGATTTGGGCAATTTATGTTGCCTATTTTCTGAAATCAGATTTCTGAGTTATGGAGAGCATTAAAACCAGCAAGGAACTTTTCCTGAGGCATCTACACTTTGGCCTTACAGTACTAAGTCCAACTTTACCAAATGGACTATATTTGGTTTGAAAAGCTGTCAGTCTTTAGAAGAGAGCAATATTTATAAGCATGAAATTTCAAACACCTTGTGGGAGAAAAACCTGATTTTCTCCTACAAGGTGTTGGTATTGTTTTTATGTTGGATAGAATCCGACCTTGCTGAAGAAAAAGTGGACATCCTATCTGAATTTTACATACTGCAATCCCTGTGTCCACATCATATTAGGGGAAGGTAAAAAAGGTTTAAGACAGGACCATTTAAACATTTTTGGCACCTCTTGTCAACCATAGTATAAAAAGTACAAATGTAACTGTCCGTGGGAATATATAAAGGAAAGCAATCTGCTGGAAGAACAATGCAGTGCAACACCGCTTTTTGATAAGTTTCCACCAAGCTCCAAACAAATACCAGCCCTTATAAATGAAAGTGACAATGAAAGAGTTCCAGGAACATTCACTAGTTTAACTATAATTATCACTGTACCTAGAGGACAAAACCAGCCCTTTGCAGAATACATGTCAGGTTAGTTTGGCAGTTGAGATCTGAAGCAAAGTCACTCTGGCTCTGGAGTAATGGTAATGTAACGAATGGTTGCAATTAAAGGCAATGCTTTCCATTAATTGATCAACTCCTCTGCAGTAGGAAACCATATATACTGCCAAGCATTTCCATAGTGTTGAAGTTTAAAAGTCAATGGGTTGACCTAGCTAATTTAGAAAGCACAGGAATTTAGAAGGTTTTGTGCATATTTTTTGCCCAATACTACAAGGGACACGGTGGAGGGGAACATGGAAAAACAGCAAATGTTAGAAATTCAGTGAATCTTAACATTTATTGGGAAACTTAAGTTTTCTCTGTGTCATTTACATCTAATTGTGCAACTTTTGGAGAAAGGTTTTCAGAATTAGAGGATACAAAGAACTTGCAAGTTACACTTGCACTGAAAATCCTTAGGATTAGGACTGACTTGTGGTCTGAAGAGATGGGGTGTTTATGTTGAAATTGTAGGTGAAGCACATATATGCTGCTTAGAACACAGGTTGACCGTGTCTGATAATGAGTGATCGGGAAATTTAAAATTCAACCAAATGACCTCAGTAAAAAAACAAACCTAATACTTATTTTATCATTTACCAGTTCAGCTTCCACAATTGAATGTCTATCAGAAGCTTCATGAAACACACTCTTATAATATTTGTCAGTGCATCTTAAGAGCCATCATGTGCTTTCCATAAGCAGCTAGCTTTTACCTATTGTCATTTACAATGACCAGCTGGGAAATGTCTTTGATTAAAATAGTTAGATCAACAATGGCAATTCTGGTTGCATCTGCAAAGACTGATAAAGGAATAATTAAGAGGCAAGTACAAAGAAGGTTTTGTCGGGCCATTAGGAACCAACTTCATAACTTTTCCCACTAACTTTGTACATTTCTCAATTATTGTCTGCATTATGGCAACATCTGGTCCCAAATCAATTTCACAAAATAATTATGCCAGGCACTGCATGTGCATACCTGAATAGAGTGCTGTCTAGCAGATGCCACTCAAAACTGTTGAGCACTCTAGTAAGTTTTAGAGGGCTTCTTAAGGGCATCACCTAACACAGTGTTTAACATGCCCAATAGAACCAGTTTAAAACAAACCGATGGAGACCAGCGTATGGAAAATGCAGGATCTAACTATATATATGGTATTGCAAGGACATGGCTGCTGCTCTGTTACAAAGAAGTGACATTTCAGGAGGAACCACTTAAGACTGTAAAAGCATGGGGGTGATGAACTCTTTCCATTTCACCAGTTTTCCCCTGACAGGGCCTTCTCAAATGTTTCCTTTCTCCCTTAGTGTTCTGTATATGTTTTAAATTGGGAGAGCATCAGGGCAAGGGGATATGCAAAGGAAAAATCACAACATTGTAACATTTAAGCATACATACATGCAAACACCATTTATTTTCAGGTGTACAGAAAACTCTTTTGAGGTTGACTGCATTCTCAAAGGCTTTCACGGCCAGGATCTGTTGGTTCACAGCAGAACACAGAGTTCTAACTCCTGTCCTCTGAAGATGCCAGCCGCTGAAACTGGTGAAATGTTAGGAAGAAAATCCTCCAGAACACGGCCAAACAGCCCGAAAAACCTACAACAATCATCTTCTGAGGTTATTTTGCTCTGAGACAGAAAACTGTTGGGCCAACATGCCATGTATAAGGCTCACAAAGTTTTAGAACAGAGATGGAGAAGATGTGGGCATCCAGATGTTGTTGTAACACGACTCTCATTAGCCCAAACCAGGACAGTGATGGATAATTAGAATTGTACAAATGGTAGTCCCAAAACATCTTTAAAGCGACAGCTGCTGATCCTTAGCTTAATTCAACAACTTCCTGTGTAGCCTGTTAACAAAGGGCATGGCTTCCTGGTCTAGCACACTGGTAGTCTTGATACTCCAGGATAGCACTTCAAAGTAACTTCTTAGAAGTAATGATGTTAACTTCAGTGTTATTTGGGGGAGAACTAAGGCATATCAATGTTTTTTTTTAAATAACTGGTAACACGATGTTTTTATTATTGCTGATGTAATGAGAACTATTTAATGATTACTTTTTTTAATAACTTTAGAATGGCTAAATTGCTTTCTTGGGAAACTTTGAGGGGATTGTTTCAAAATGTAAGATATTTTTCTTACATTTTTCAATGAATCTATTCCTCCTCCCACCACAGCAACTTAAAAATAACAGAAAAAATTACACAAAATCTGAAATCCAGTAGTAAGTCACAACTGGAGTAATCCTGTTGAATTAAGGGAATGTACAGTGGTGATAATCCACCAAATCCCCACTAATTCAATGGGTTTACTCTAGTTGTGACTTACTGCTAGTTTTCAGCCAGTGAGCTAAGAGCAAGAAATGATAACAATGAGTTACTTCTGGAGGCTTTTCAATGAGTTTCAGAAGGAATTGGTTTCCTAAAGCAATTTTCTGACCAGTCTCTAAAGCACAAAGAGCTACTACCATACTATTGACTTTGAGCAGTGACAGTAGCATGAGTGGCAAACTCCATGGCAGTGGTGACTACTGAATTTTGGTGGAAGCAACAGATTAGATGGCACAGGTCCCTTCTCAACAGGGTTCTGGAGGTTCCAGGAAGCCCCCAACACCAGGAAGCTATTTGCCACTAAATTAAAGTTTCTTCCCTGTTTGAGAACTTAGAGAACTGTTGCCAATTGGAATATTGCCAGTGATCTATCACAATATATCACAGCTTGATACACCAGAGCAGTCAGCAAATTGAAGATTTCCATATGATGTTACAGTTCAGAGCATTCTTCAGCACTGACTGTGTTGACTAAGGTTTCAGAAAGTAGCTGTCCAGTAACATATGGAAGGCTAGATATTCCTCATACCTAGCCTATCAGGACAGAATGGGAAATACTAGGAAGAGCTATTTGCCATCCTTTTGACATTAAAATGGGAGCCACTTTTCCATGGGCTCTTTCTACTGGGCTGCTACAGTTTTCGAATACATCCCACCATACAGATAAAGTGATCCTGGTAATGTTAAGCAGTTCCGGAGCATGCTTAACTAAAATGGTAATATGTTACTGAGTTTAACATATATCAACAAGGTTACTTCTTGTTTTCCCCTGAGACCAGAGACAATAGAGACAATACAGTGTCTGGTCTGAGTGGATATGATGTTAAGTTAGTTTATAACATGCAACCATATTACTGAACATTCATGTTCCTTGAGCACATTTCTGACATGGATGCTTTCCCCTTCTTTTCATCTAATAGATTTGGTAGCTCAACAATGCAAAAGCATTTTTCCCCTCCATGCTGCTATAGCCTTGGCAAAAATGAGAGCTGCCAGCCCTTAAGTGAAAGAAATTAGTCCTGTACTCTTTCTCTCTCTCCCTTTTCCAATTTGGACAATCATGTGTGTGACTAGGTAATTGTGCTATTTTAGGATCTTGTTACAATCAATTCAAGAAGTGACCTCATTGGTTGCTATTCACGATTCTCATCAGAGCCATGGTTACTAGAGTAAAGAGATCATCACATCAATGTGGCATCCTCTAGCTTCTTCTTCTGATTAGAGTGAGCAGCTAGACTTCCTCCTTCTACTTCTCTGCCACCTAGGACTGAGCCAAAACTATTGAGTGGGGACATTTTTATCTTTATTTTTTTATGTCCATATGTCTCTGTGATTAAAAAAAAACACCTCTAGACAACTCCCTTTTGTCAGTGATTCTTTATACTCTTTTTAGAATGTTGATTATTTTATTCACTTCCATGCCAGGCCATTCCTGTACATCAAAATTTGATTATCTTACCTGGTGACATTATCCTACACACTGTGTGACCCCGGTTGTATGAGATTACCCACAAAATCCATCCAGGAAGGAAAACATGGTCAACACCAAGAAAACAATTACCTTCAAGTGTGTTTTTTCAAATAAAAATTGTACCTTGTCAAAATCATTACAGTAGGACCTCCATATCTTCTGGGGGTTGGTTCCAGGCGTTAATACTGAAATCATGGATAATAGCAATCTCCCTCCCTCTCTCCCTCCCTCCCTCTCCCTCTTTCTCTCTCTCTCCCTCTCTCCCCCCTCTCTTCCTCTCTCTCTCTCTATCCCTCTCTCCCTCTCCCTCTCTGTCTCCCTCTCCCTCTGTCTGTCTCTTTCTCTCTCTTCCCTGCACTAATTCTCCATACAGGAGATCCTTTTGAATCCAACCATCAGCCATTTTCACAACATGCTCAAGCCAACATAGACGTCGCTGTTTCAGTAATGTATACATGCTAAAAATTCCAGCTCATTCTAGGACTACTGTATTAGGAACTTTGTCCTGCCAGGTGATACCAAAAATGTGTCGGAGACAACGCATATGGAACATATTCAGCTTCCTATCCTGCTGTGCACAAAAGGTCCAGGACTCACTGCAGTACAGGAGTGTGCTCAGGACACAGGCTCTATAGACCTGGATCTTGGTATATGCTGTCAACTTCTTATTAAGCCATACTCTCTTTGTGAGTCTCAACAACATGGTAGCTGCTTTGCCAATGTGTTTATCCAGTTCAACATCTAGGGAGAGGGTGTCATCTAGGGAAGTCTTGGCAGGCCTTGCTAAAATGATTCATGAGTTGCTGGTGGTCTTCAGCAGAGTGAGCAACAACAGCTGCATCATCGGCGAAGAGGAAGTCCCGCATGCATTTCAGCTGGTATTTGGTCTTCACTCTCAGTCTAGAGAGCTTAAAGAGCTTTCCGTCTGATCTAGTCCAGAGATAAGACACCTTCTGTTGCAGTTCCAAAGGTGTGCTTCAGCATGACAGCAAAAAGGAACCCAAACAGGGTTGGCACGAGGACACAGCCCTGTTTCACTCCACTTCGGATGCCAAAGAGATCTGGTGTTGAGCCATTAAAAACTACAGTGCCCTTCATTCCCTCATGACAGGACCTGATGATATTAAGGAGTCAAAGTAGACATCCAATCTTGGGAAGTATTTTAAAAAGGCCGTCCCTGCTAACAAAATCAAATGTCTTTGTGAGATCCATGAAGGCAACAAAAAGTGGCTGTTGTTGTTCCCTACATTTCTCCTGCAGCTGTCTGAGGGAGAATACCATGTCAGTGGTGGATCTGTTAGCTTGAAATCCACACTGTGATTCTGGATAGGCTGTCTGCAAGCACCTGGAGTCTCTTCAGCACAACACGGGCAAGCAGCTTCCCCACAACACTGAGAAGAGAGATGCCATGGTAGTTATTGCAGTCACCCCAGTCTCCTTTGTTCTTATATAATGTGACAATGTTTGCATCCTTCATGTCCCATGGTACTCCATCTCCTCTCCAGCAAAGACAAAATATTTCATTACAGCTCAGTGGTGATGATCTCTTTACAGCACTTTAGCACTTCAGCAGGGATGTTATCCTTTCCAGGTGCCATGTCAGAGGCGAGGGAATCCAAGGCCACTTTTATTTCTGCTAAGGTTGGTTTGCTGTCCAACTCTTCCAAGACAGGCAGGCACTCAATGTTATTTAATGCTTCTTCGGTTACTACATTCTCTGCGGAATATAGCTCAGAGTAGTGCTGCACCCAGTGTTCCATCTGCTGTGCTCGGTCCTGGATGATCACACCTGTAGCAGACTTCAAGGGAGCAGATTTCTTCTGTATTGGACCTAAAGCCTGCTTGATACCATCATGCATTCCCTTGATGTTACCTCTGTCCGCTGCTATCTGTATCTGAGAGCAGACCTGAAGCCAATAATCGTTGGAACATCTCCTGGCAGCCTGTTGGACTTTGCTACGAGCAAGTCAAAAAGCCTGCTAGTTGTACTCACTAGGACAGGCTTTGCATGCTGCTAGAGCTCTCTTCAATGGCTGGCATCAGCTACTCTGAATGGGCTTCAAACCAGTCTGCCGCCTCTTTGGTCTTCTTGCCAAATGTGGACAAGGTAGTGTTATAAGCAGCGTTCTTGAAATGTCCCTATCATTCAGTTGCATTTGCATCAGCTGGGCCTGAAAGAGTTTCCTCAAGTGCTTGAGCAAATTCCTCCACTTTTCTTTCATTGCAACTCTTGCTGGTGTCAATATGTGGTCTTCCTTTTTCATATGATACAATCTCTTTGTTCGCAGTTTTACTCTTTACAGCACTCTAAACACACAAGGGAGTGATCAGTATCTCAATCAGCACTCTGGTAACTGCGTGTGATCGTAATACTAGGAAGGTTAGAATGTCTAGTGAGGATCAAATCGAGCTGATGCCAATGCTTGGATCTTGAATGTCTCCAGGAAACTCTGTGTTGAAGCTTCGTATTAAACAATGTGTTGCTGATACAGAGACCATAACAGCAAAACCCCAGCAAGTGTTGGCCATTTTTGTTCATCTTCCCAATGCCAAAACGATCTAGACAAGTGGGCCAAGAATTGTGATCAGCAACAACTGCAGCATTAAAGTCTCTGAGAATGAACAGTGCTCTCTCTTGGGGGCTTTTTTGATAGTACCTGCCAGATTGTCATAGAATTTGTCTTCTGTTGTGGACGACAGTGTTGATGCGTATGCACTAATGAGGGTGACCAGTCCCGCTGATGACTGGAGCTGCAGAGACAGGATTCTTTCACTCCCCACAGTAGGTGGAACAACGAGTCTCGCAAAGCCAACACCATGTCCTGTGGTCTCATTCAATAGTTTTCCCTGCCAGAAGAATGAGATTTTTTTTTTCTTTGACAGATCCCATGTCTGGCAATCTCGTCTCTTGCAGGGCAACAATGTCCATCTGCAGTCTACTCAGTTCCATGTCAATGACAGCTGTCTTGCATACATTGTGTGCTTCCTTCAGGTCGCCAGAAAAGCCAGGGGTCATTGTCCAAACATTCCAGGTGCCCAACTTTAGGGCAGAAGTTTTCTCATGATTGTTGCATGGTGCAGGGTTATTGATCTGCTTGTCAACTTTCACCTTAAACACCATGCGCCCCATGAGGTTAACAGACTGTGGCGAGGTAGCACCCTACTGGCTGGGGACTGCCCAGCTTAAGACAGGCAGTAGCTACCTAGTGATGTGCAATGACCTCTCCCACCGTCAGAAGTATCCCCTGGCATCATGCTCTATGCCAATCGAGCAAAGACTTATAACCAGTAACTGCTACTTCCCATGTTGTTTTGACGCTGTATGTGAAGCTGGAGTGTCCTCTCCAGAGCACAAAGCCTGGGTAAAATAATATAGAGGATAGGCTGTTACCCAAGCAGCAAATCCCCCCTCTCCATGTCGCTGAAATAGTCCAATGGAAAGGCAAGAGCCAATACAACTTGTTTCAGTGATGTTGCAGGAGTTGCCAGAACAACACAAATAGCTTCCAGGACTCCGGCTCTGGATTTTGCCTCGAGGTTAACTCCTGAAGCCTTTTCCATCAGTGGATATAGCCACAAGGCAGTGGAGGTTTGAAATCGGAGGTTTTCTTCTCCTAGATGGGCTGCCTTCCAAGGCTGACATGCCCCACCTACCCAGCCTGCTCCCTGATAGTGCGGAGATTAGAACACAGGCCTCCAGCTGCCGGACCTTGTCTTCCAAGAGGGCCACCAGCTGACACTTAGAGCATTTCTACCCAGGCACATCATTAGCAAGAAAACAGACATGCCACAGGTGTTACAAATGCAACAGATCCTGCACTCTCCATCTCAACTGATTGGTCAGTGAATTAAAAAAGAGGAAGTCTTATCCTACACCTAAAATGTTCCTGCACCCCAGGTGTATGCAATGCCATTTAAATGTCCTCCCAAACACAGTTCACCTCCTGCCTCAGCTTCTCTTCAGGAAAAGGGATTAGAGCTTCTACCAGCCCACATTAAAAGTCAAAACCCCACCCCCTCTGACCATGCAGTCAGGGAGAACAAAGGTCAGCCTAGAAGAAAATACCTCAGCAAATAAAATGTCCTCCCAGTAGTTCTGGTAATCATGTGTTCTGGTAATAATGTGAAAATAGTTATTTCTTGATTTTTTTAAAAAAAAAAATTAATGTTTTCAGTTTGTGGATAAGTGAAACCGCAGATATTGGAGTCCTACTCTAGTTGATTTTTGCTTTTCCAAACTCACAGGTAGGAAGTCTTTTGGTGTAAATAGATCCCTATTCTTCTTGGTTTCCATGCAAAGTTAATCTAATTATTTCAGCTAGATTTTAATAGTTTTTATACTGTACCCAGCTTAGAGTATATATATGCCACTTTCTGCATGCTATATAATGGAGAATTCAGGAGGGGAAATTGCCTGACTCTTTAGCTTGAAGTATCATTTTCTCATATCCAGGAGGTAGTACATTTCCATTTCAACTGCCACAAAGGAAACAACAACAACAACAACAACAACAACAACAACAACAACAAAAAACCCTTCTTAAACCTTCTTTGTAGGATTCTTTTTATACCTGGGAAAACTGTATGTCCAAGTCTCTTTATTTCTCCTATAATAAAAAGTAGCACTGGAGGAGTGAGCAGGAAGGACATCAGATGTATGCAGTCACATTTCCATTCACTAGAATGTATTCTTTGCTGCATATTTTAAAGAACAGAATACATTGCTAGCGCACAAAGAGGAAAGGAACACCAAACAGAACTGTTTGTCTTGAACCAGCTGGAATGTTTGATGTGCATGCAGCAGCACAGCTGCTCTTCTGTAGGGTGACCTATTATTTTTCTGGAGCATGGCTGTCAAATGCCAGCCACATTAACCTTGAAGCATTGTATCCAGACGTTGTAAATTTCTGGAGCCCTGTTGTGCAAAACGGTTTGGAAGAGACATATTGCAGAAAAGGAACCTGATTTAATGTTCTGCTTCCAGGACAAAATGAGAAAAGATGGCACGGGAAAACGACAAAAACACCCAATCCAACTCCCCCCAAGAGAAGTAAACTATGCTTGGGAGAACCCTCAAGAGTCAAATTTAATAAACTACTCGTTACAGCCTTAAGAATATGGAGGTATCTAAATTATATTTTAAAAGTAAGATTATTACACACACACACACACACACACACACACACACACACACAAACACACACACACACACACACACACACACACACACACACACGAATAAGGCACATTTTTCTAATGTTGCAGGGACACAGCCTAAGACCTAAGCATGTCTTAACTCTACCCTGCCACCATGTCAGAAAGCAAAACCCTCTTCTTTCATCCAGAAACTTATAATGGCAGACTGTGGGTCTTTATTACACACACTTCTTTCTTACGAATGTTATATAGGAAGAAATGTGTAACCTCCCTTTCTGCTGTTACGGTTTACCACAATCATTTCCTTGTACATATTTTTATAACTAACGCTTGAGTGATAGTTGTTGCCAGTGTGGGATTAGGTAAAAGCTGGAAGATATTGGGCTGGAAGGAGCAATTGATAATCAAAATTGGTACCAACATAAGTGGGATGAGATGGATACACATCTGAACAATATTTTAGAAATCAAACCCATCAATTATTACTTTTTCATTAATCCTTTAATGCCCCCAAAACAGTCAGAAAAGAACAGAAAAGTCTGGAATGGCAACTTCCAGGTAGGATAAACTAATCAAGTTTACATGTTATATGTAAGCGGACAGGAATGTTGCAGCAAGCAACAAAATCTGTCCAGGAACCATATTCCCATGGCCGTTCTGGGCAGGAAATCAATATTCCACGAAGCGGCCCAAAATGGCAACTTCCAAATAGGACAACCTAACAAAATTCACCCGTCTTATCAAACAAGAGAAGACTGATGCAACAAACACTCAAATTTCCCCAGGAATCACATTCAAGTACCTGTTCTGGGTGGGTAATTGATATTCTGCAAAGCAGCCAAGAATAGTTAACTTCTGAGAAGGATGACCCAACAAAATGCACTAGTCCCATCACACTAGAGGAGACTGATGCAGCAAGCCACAGTACCAGTACCTTCAGTTACTGGTTTCAGAGAGCAAATCAAAATTCTGCAAAACAGCCCAGAATGGTAACTTCCAAGTATTGCATCAGTTCTGTCTAATTAAATGTGAATTATGAATTTGGTTGGTTTCTCCTGCTCAAAGGTTGCCCTCCAGTCCATTGTGTTCTGTACAGTTCTGTTCTGGCTGGTTTGGGATCATTAAAAGTTGAATGAAAAAGTAATATTTGCAGGGTTTGATTTCTAAATTATAGCTTTCATGTGTGTCCCTCACATCTTGCTAGCTTTGGCATTGAATTTTAATACCAAATGATTGCTCCTACCCATTCTAACTATTCTCAAATCCCCAGATAAAATGTAGGGTTTAATTTGGAAGGATCCAGACCGAAAACATTGCTTAGCTCTGTATACTTGCAGCAGCCACTGTCTTCCAGACTGAGCAGAGGACTGAAAAACAGAGTTATCTCCTATTGGTGCTTTTCTGAGTTCTTGGGGGAAAGGGTGGGGTGAACTTGTAACAGGCAAACACAGGCAAGCCAGAAGGACAGTGCCTTAAAAGGAATGCCTATACCTCTGTGAACCTGCCTCATCCCCAAGATGAGCCACAGAGCAACTCTTTCCTGGGAAAAGTGAACTTAGCTTCCTTATTTGAAATATTATTTATTTAAAATATTGTTACCCCACCTTTCTCCATGGAGGGACCTAAGGTGGCCTTTGTGGTTGATTTATTTCAAACAGGCTAGAAAGACTTGATGGTTGACAGCTGCTTTTCATTGATCAATGTAAGACTAGCTGGTCTATGCTTTCAAAAGTTGGTTAAATAGCTCAGTGTTTGGGGTATCTAGCTGCGGAACCAAAGGCTGGGAGTCCCCATTGTGCCTCCTGTGGGGACAGCCAGCCTGTGTGACCTTGGGCAAGCTGCACAGTCCCAGAGCACCCCCAACAATAAAGGGAATGGTAAACCAGCTCTGAGTATTCTCTACCTGGAGAATTCTGAAAACTGTGACCATAAGTCAGCATTGATTTGACGGCACAGGATGATGATTATGCTTTCAAATGTAAATCGTTTTTGTGACTTTTGTGCATTTATATTATAATCTTATTTTTAATTTGAAAGGAAGGAAGGAAGGAAGGAAGGAAGGAAGGAAGGAAGGAAGGAAGGAAAACATTCATGGAAGAGGCAGATTATTTTTCATCACAGTGGCTTTAACTACACAGAAGGATAGTAACTCACCATAAACACCCAAAAGCATTCCCATGCTGTGCATATTTTCTTCATATATATAAATTACCAAGCCCTACAATCATTGTAGACCTGATTGCTAATCACAGTGAGCAATCACATTAATCCACCTACATCTTCTTTATTACAGATTGTATTTCCATTGTATAAACATTGTTGTGTGCATAATAAGGGGAACTGATCTTTAGTTTAATTTAGAAAACTGCCCATTCAAATCTCTTCGCAGCTATTCAGTACTCTGTATAAAATCTTAGGTGGGGGTTTTCAGTTTAGACCAATATCCGTTCTATGGTAATAATAATACTCACTTCTTAAATTATACTGGGCAACTTCAGTGGGATTTTTGGGGGAGACAGTTACAGTTACCCTGGGTCCCATCATTGGGTGCCTCCTCCTATCAATGTGTGGCAACACAAAGTGGGTGTAAAACACAGAGGGAAACAAACTCATGTGGCTTCTCACTGGTGGCTGCTAGTAGACCTTAAAGCATAGAGGCCCAGCTATTGGGACATCTATAAATACATTCACCCATTTCTCCTTTTAAATTTCATCCACTTTTTCTCCTGCACTCTCTAGAAACAAATTTCCTTAAATATAAATAACGAATGAGTTATTTCCTTTATTTTGCCTAAATTGCTAATCTCCAGGATGATTACTATTCAATAGGTAGAAGCTCGACACAAAGCAACTGCACCCTACAAATATAAATACCAAACAAACACACATACACACACACACACAGAGAGAGAGAGAGAGAGAGAGAGAGAGAGAGAGAGAGTTACTACTTTGCTTCATTCCAGGAGGTCATACAATATCCACCCTCACAAAAAAAAAAAAACCTTGAAAAACAGCAACAGCCACACAGGACTAAAGCCATTTCCTCATGGCCTTTAAATCTGTGGCATATAGAAAAAGAAAGAAAGAAAAAATACTGATTTAGCCCTAAATTACTATGTTATCAGCATTGTATAACATTGTATAGTAATCCTATCTTGAATGGCCCTCTCTAGGCCTCCACTTGCCTCACAAAAAGGCTGAAGAAGTCTGGAGAAGTGTGATTAGGCACATGGAATCTAGTTAGTCCATATTCTTCGCAACACGACACCTGTCAGCAGGCTCTTCACCAGATTTAACTCTCATTATTGCTTAGGTACAATTTTATAATGTTGGCTTTTAGGTGTCACCTTTTACTATATTGGTGCTGGTGACCAAACAACAGGTGTGGTTAAAATGAATAACAAACCTAACTTTCTTAAACAGTTTATGATGTTATGCATTATTATTTTTTATTACCTTCCAGAAGATTAGCTCATATGGTTCTTCTTTTTTCAGTAATAGAATACTATCAGTTCAATTCTTAACTATCTAAGCACAACCTTTCTTCACAGTCTCTCCTCATAGATTTCACCCACTATCACACCATAGCCTTATGCATGCATTATTGAATTTTCTGCTTGCATATTTCTGTTTTAATGCAGAAATTTAAAGCAGACAAGTTAAGGTAACAGGTAGCCATGTTAGTCTGTTGAGAAACAATTTATAACAGAAACAGTAATTTAGCACCTATAAAAATTAGTGTTTTTTTCTTTCTTTCATAAGCTGTTGCATACCTAATTAAGCCTCTTCTGGTAAATGGTATTATCTTGTCTCTAGATGTTGTATAAAGCTGCTGGCAGTTTAAACAATTGGTAACAGTTCTAAAGAACTGTTCTAAAGAATCCCAAAGAAAGGCAGTGCCAAAGAATGCTCCAACTACCGTACAATTGCACTCATTTCGCACGCTAGCAAGGTTATGCTCAAAATCCTACAAGGTAGGCTTCAGCAGTATGTGGACAGAGAACTCCCAGAAGTACAAGCTGGATTCCGAAGAGGCAGAGGAACTCGAGACCAAATTGCTAACTTGCGCTGGATTATGGAGAAAGCCAGAGAGTTCCAGAAAAATATCTACTTCTGCTTCATTGACTATGCGAAAGCCTTTGACTGTGTGGACCACAGCAAACTATGGCAAGTTCTTAAAGAAATGGGAGTGCCTGACCACTTTATCTGTCTCCTGAGAAACCTATATGTGGGACAGGAAGCAACAGTTAGAACTGGTCATGGAACAACTGAGTGGTTCAAAATTGGGAAAGGAGTACGGCAAGGCTGTATATTGTCCCCCAGCTTATTTAACTTATATGCAGAATACATCATGCGGAAGGCTGGACTGGAAGAAACCCAAGCCGGAATTAAGATTGCCGGAAGAAATATCAACAACCTCCGATATGCAGATGATACCACTCTGATGGCAGAAAGTGAGGAGGAATTAAAGAACCTTGTAATGAGAGTGAAAGAGGAGAGTGCAAAAAACGGTCTGAAACTCAACATCAAAAAAACTAAGATCATGGCCACTGGTCCCATCACCTCCTGGGAAATAGAAGGGGAAGATATGGAGGCAGTGTCAAATTTTATCTTCCTGGGCTCCATGATCACTGCAGATGGAGACAGCAGCCCTGAAATTAAAAGGCGCCTTCTTCTTGGGAGGAAAGCGATGACAAATCTGGACAGCATCTTGAAAAGCAGAGACATCACCTTGCCAACAAAAGTCCGAATAGTCAAGGCTATGGTTTTTCCTGTCGTGATGTGTGGAAGTGAGAGCTGGACCATGGAGAGAGCGGACCGCCGAAGAATTGATGCCTTTGAATTGTGGTGCTGGAGGAGGCTCTTGAGAATCCCCTGGACTGCAAGGAGAACAAACCTATCAGTTCTAAAGGAAATCAACCCTGAGTGCTCACTGGAAGGACAGATCCTGAAGCTGAGGCTCCAGTACTTTGGCCATCTAATGAGAAGAAAAGACTCCCTGGAAAAGACCCTGATGTTGGGAAAGTGTGATGGCAAGAGGAGAAGGGGACGACCGAGGATGAGATGGCTGGACAGTATCTGCGAAGCAACCAACATGAACCTGACACAACTCCGGGAGGCAGTAGAAGACAGGAGGGCCTGACGTGCTCTGGTCCATGGGGTCACGAAGAGTCGGACATGACTAAACGACTAAACACACACACACACAACAGTTCTAAAGGGTCAACAGTTCTCCTTACCAACAGTTTAGTCACAATTATAGTAGGCTCATTGAGTCAGTGAGGATCTGGTGAGGATCTCTATGTACCACTGATTCAATAGTAATTATGACTTACTATTTCTCTCTGTGCCTAGAAAACTCTGAAAAGAGTCGGCATAAGTTGAAATCAATTGCATATGGGAGAGGGTATTGATTCCAGCTCAGGGTTTTCACCACATAAATTACTCAGAAGTCACTTACTATGCCCTTCTTCTGGGGGGGGGGGCACTCTGGGACTGTGTAGCTTGCCCAAGGCCATACAGGCTGGCTCTTCTCCCAGGAAGTACAGTGAGGAATTCTGGCTCTACTGCCAGATAACCAACTTACTGATCTATCCAGCAAGCAAATACAACAACTAACTAATTAATTCTAAGTTTTCTGTAAACTATTTGAGATTGTCTTTGACTTGAGGCTCTTCCAGATGTGGCATTGGTTTCCCAAAATATACAGTATCTGTTCAGTCAATGCACCACTGGTATTCCCCCACCCTTCCTCCAGACACCATGAGCCTTAACTTGCTATGTCCAGTGACAAATGATGATAAAAACCAAGGCTCTCCATAGTTTTTTGTCCTCTCTACAAGGCATGATTTCTTTTCTTGCTTCATATTACTCTGTAAGAAAATGAATACTGCACCACTATAGATCTCGTTTACAACAACTTATCAACTGTATTCGCGAAGGCTTTCACGGCCGGGATCTAATGGTTGTTGTGGGTTTTTCGGGCTTCTTGGCCGTGTTCTGAAAGTGGTTCTTCCTAAGAACCACTTTCAGAACACGGCCAAGAAGCCCGAAAAACCCACAACAACCAACTTATCAACTACTTAAACCTCTCATCTAAAGAAATCTCATACACGCAACTTGAAATACTGTACAAAAGCAGCACCCATTCTTCCTTTCAAGTTTCCCCACTCTGCAATAGCACTTGTAGACTTATACATGTCATGGATTGATTTATGTGGATTAAATCTTGTACTGAAGATGGGATATGTAGTAGTGAACAATGTAAAATGGATTCCATATTGGTTCGCTGTATAAATGATTTCTGCATGCTGACAGTGTGTTTCTAGAGGGATGTGGGAATGTTTTCTTGTAGGCCTGAGGAGGACATTCCTAGATAAGAAGACTGGTCATTTGTTATGGCGGAATTGCAGACGTTCTGAGGAAAACAACACCTGTTTCCCATCAGAAGAGAAGAGAGACGATAAGGAAGGACTGTTTACCTGACTTCATGCCATGATTGAATAACAGCGTGAGAGACGGAGAAGAAGGGGGATTCCAGCTAAGCTTGAAAAAGGAACTCTTACTATGGACAATATTCCCATTTCCCATTTCCTTTCCTGATTTTTTCATTCTTGGACCTTTCTGGACTAGGTCTTGTTGCCTGCTGTGCCGTGCAGGTAACAGACTGATAGAGATGTAGGGGACTAGGTAGAAAGGGGGGGCTTTTGCCTTTTGCCCACCCTAATAGAGCTTTTTAGAGATTTTCTAGGATTTTAGTCTTTTTTAATTTAAAGAGAATTATTGCTTCATTTATATTTTGTATCAAGCCTTGAAAATGATAACATGCTTGCTAATGCATTAAACTGACTTTACTTTGTGAATTTCTATGTTTTTCTTAATAAAATAATAATTATAAAAATCAGTTGGTCTCTTGAACAGTGTAGCTGTCTTAGTATTACCATGAGGGGAATTTTAGGGCCACATTTTGCTACTGAGTCCTATCCAGATTGAGCAAAATGAGTCTACTGACTACATAGCTCATGTGTATTTCTTTTCTTTTTCTTTCTTTCTTTCTTTCTTTCTTTCTTTCTTTCTTTCTTTCTTTCTTTCTTTCTTTCTTTCTTTCTTTCTTTCTTTCTAAGGTTGCTGAAGTATCTTTTTTAGGGCAGACTTGTAAGCAGAAGTTGTGGGGTGGCCCTTGGCTGAAGTTACCAGAACTCGACTCAGCCTAATGAGGGAGCACAGGCTTCTAATTACTGTCTGTCCGAATGGTCAAGCATCTCTGAGGAGAGCTGATCACTTACAATACATTCAGGAACCCACAGGGAAGATTTTTTTTATCCAGCTGGCTGTTTTCTGTCTTCTGGTTTTTTTTCTTTCTTTTTTTGCTTCCTGCTTCTTGCATCATAATGCTGACGTCCCAGTCTCCATGGAAACAAAGAACACTTTGTGAAGGATGCTTTGTGGATGGACAGATTCACAGTAGTTATACTGGAACTGGCTTCTTTGTGTTTTATTCTGCAGGAACGGTGAGTGTGTGCTCCTGCAGATGTAATATGACTGCCATGGATCACAATTCTCTGCGCTGCTGAGGCTGGTGGAAGCTGGAATCCAACATCTGGACTGACACATGTTTGCTGTCTCTTGCTTACTACAAAATGAATAGCCATCCTAGAAGGTATATAATGAACAGAGAAATTTTTAAGCTGTCCTATATGGCAAAATTTCTGTCTGACTCAACTGACAGCTAGAAGGAAGAACAGCAAGGAAAAAAAAAGCTAAGCATGTTGATTCTATATTTCAGCTCTTTAACCAACTTTAAAGTGTGTGTACAGACAATGCAAATAGATTATATTGAAAGCTGCTGTCTTGTCAAAGAGCCATTCAAGACATTCTACGAATTTCAATTGATGTAGAATTATTTTGCTATGATTAAATACTAAAAGCAAACTCAGTTCTCCAGGTGTTTGTACTTAAAAATCCAAATGGCAACACACATGCAAAAGCAATAGGTAAGAGCAGATTGACTGAGGAAGGAGTCTTCTCAAAAAATCAATCCAAAGAAGACCAAGCAGCCCCAGTGAATGTGATGACAGTTATGGGTGCACAGAAAACCTGGGGAGCAAGGAAGTAGAATGGGATGACTGGAATCCTGAACAGGGAACGCTCCACACTGGAAAGGAAATTCTCTGTTTGCCCTAGTGGGTGAGAGGGTTTGACTAAAGATGGCTCACAGGTACAATATATTTGGAAATTGTATTAAAATCACCTTAGTACAGAGAAACATATGGGTGATAGGAAGGTACAATACATAAGAAAATCTAATGACTTTCATATCATCATTAATTAAATAGCAAAATGTGGAATGACTCAGATTAAAGCATAAGAGAAGTGGCTCTTGCATAAAGACTTACAATCTGTAGAACTGTTTTCTTTTTATGGATATTATTACCAAGATTATTCAACAAAATGTGAACTTCTTCTGAGCTCTATTTTATATTCATCTAAGGAAATGTTTTATTTCTTATTTATATTTTTTGTTCCTTCAATTGCCCTGTGTTGAGATTTTCACAATGTAGCTGCATTTCATAAACAGTATATAGGTCCATAGTGTCTAATTCCATAAAAACTCCTGCAAACTTTCCGTTATAAAATAGGTGCTATTTTGATGAGCCAGCTAGGATTCTCCTCAGTTCATTATTATAGCTGCATATTCTCCCTTGCCATTTGAATTACATCTGCAAACAATGACAGATACGATCTAAACAAGATGGCCTTTGGAAAGATCTCCCTCTGTGATTTTTTGCTTAAGAAGATAGTGCAGCAACATTCCTTTTGGAAAGCATAGTGCCAAAAAATGTTGTAGAAATACAGCTCACAGACTCGAGTGCCACCCATTTATTGCTTTGAGAAAATAATTTTTTGACATGTTATGCCTAACGTCAGTATTACAACTCACAAGAAGGAAGCATTCACTTACTGTCGTGCAACAAATCCAAGTAAAGCTGATTTTCCCAAGAACATCCATTGCTTCCTTATTGCAGCAACCAGTGAGTGATGACTTTGAGGTCTGATTGGGCCACCACAGATCAAAGATGATTACATATTCCTTTCACTTCACATGACAACCCTTTTCTATTGAAGGGACCATTCATCCTTTCAAATGCCAGTCACCAAATGTAGAGTCATCAAACTCAGAGAAATAGTATCACACACACTTGTATTTACCTTCTCTTCCGACATGCTGAAGGAGAATATTACATGAGAATGGAATTCTAGAATGCAATTTAGTTTCTTTGCTCATCTTCTTCCAGAATGTATGAAAGTCACGAAGGAGATATATAGGAAGCTGGTTTCATATTCCCTTCACATATTTGAACAGTGAAGCAAAGGTTCTGGTGCAGCCAAGTATAGGGACCGCCAATATTTGGAGCAAGAAATGGACAATTTTATGTGCACAGAAAGAAAGGTAGATTGACCTATACACAGGGGGTGGGATGGGGTGTGTTCATTTGAGAGTAGAAACAAAAATGATACTGTCATAAACCTGTATTCACACTGCAAGGCCATGCTCATGATTGTGACTCTTTATCTAAGAAGATGATTCTGGGTATCCAATGTAAACAACAACAACAAAAAAAACACCTTGGCTTGAAAGAGGCTATTACTTCTGTACCTAAAGATGACAGAAATGGAGCCTTAATTGCAATGCTACACCAACATACAATTACTGCCTTAGCAAGTTGTATAGTTTAAGTTCTCCCATATTTTTCCCAGTGAGAGAAAAATAAGTTGGAAGAGACCATTTGAAGATGAAAGCCCAGCAGGAAAAGTCATACCATTCTACCCCAGTCACAATCTGCCCCTCTTATAACTGCGGGGTAGCAAAGTGATTTAGGTATCTGGTTGTGGAGCCAGAGGATGGGAGTTCAATTCCCTACCATGCCTCTTTGACAGGGGCTGGACTTGATAGGGTGCCTTCCAGCTATGTGGTTCTAAGATTATTGTTCTATTCATAATAGTTATTTTTCATCTGAATGCACTCTTCCAACTCCTGAATGCAGCCTTCATGGGATGCATACAGAGAATCAAAGGGCACATGGATTTTGTCTATTAATTTTGGTCTTTGCAAACAATTTTACACTGAAAACAGAACAAAACACCCCTGCAGTGGAACTAGAATCCATAGATTGAGTGTCTGCAACAGTCTACCCAGGAAGGAAGATATTTCCTTGTTAGAAGATTGCTTTTTTTTCTGGGTTTGTGTTTTTTTTTGTTTGTTTGTTTGTTTTTTTAATGAGGGGGTAGAATTTGGTGTTTGGTCACCAGAATATAGAAAACCATTTGCTACCTTACACTTCGAAACTAATGAAACCATACTCATGCATTAAAGGTTTGGGACTGTCATTAATGCAATATGCTCATTTCATTCTAAAGGTCAATCTCTATCTTAAGGAACTAGCACAATTCCAATTAGGCAAACAGAAGAAATAAGAATCAACACCGTGTAGAGATGAGACATCAGTGTAACCTACCAGCATTATGTTTTCTGATACATCATCCCATCAACATTGATCCTGGGCTGAAGACAGCCACTTCCTTCAACTGCATGTTATCACGGCATAAGAAAGCAATCTTTACACATCTGTCACCACATCCTTTTCCTCTCAGCTTGGCTCCCTGATGAAAATCGTCTAGAAGTAGTGCTGCATGTTACCTCACCTTGGAAATCCAGACAGGAGCATCATAGTGAGTTTTATACAGAAAGCAACCCCAATGTTTGGCAGCATTCATAATGCTGGCATGGGGTTTTGAGTTGACCCTTCCAGTGGACCAACCTGAACTATAGTCTCATTCCATTGTTCATCCTTGCTGGGGCTTCTGGGAGTTAAAGTCCATCTAGAAGGCCAGAGAAGGGAGTTCAGAGAAGTCATTCCATCTGTTCATCTCAGCACAAAATCCACTAAAACTCTCAAGGCAAAAATTAGAAGACTGTCTAAGGGGTAAAACAAGGAGCCTTCTGTCCCTTGATGGAAATCAATTTCATTTATGTGGAACTCTTGTTTGCCTGTGCTTTTGGTTCTGCAGTGTGGATATATCACAGGTTCTACCCAAACCAATTGAAGCCTAAAATTGCAGTGCCCCTACAGGGTGGGAAAAAATGGCATTTTTCCAGCAACATGCTGTCTTCATCTTAGTGGCAGGGAAATATGTTGGCCCTGAAGTCTATTGATGAAAGATGACTGGATGCTGCGCAGCAGATGAACAACTATTGAGTATTTATTGCACAGCTGGCTGCTGGTTTATAACAGGGCTAAGGCTAATATTGTTTTGCTAAAAGAGATTTAGAGTTTGAACTAGAAATGTCTTTGTTTTGGCCTCTGCTTAGTTTTTCCGTCATCAAAACCAAACCAATATAATTTTCTTATCAACAAGCTTCTGTGACCTATTTTACATGGATGCCTTGTCTTTTTCTCCCCAAAGCATCCTCCCTTTCCGCCTTACAATTACATTCCCATTTGATCTAAAACAATTATAGAATCATAGAATAACTGAGTTGGAAAGGGCCTATAAGGCCGTTGAATCCCACCCCTGCTCAATGCAGCAATCCAAATGAAAGCAGATCAGTTGTCCAACTTTTTCTTGAATGCCTCCAGTGTTGGAGCACTCTCCATGTCCTGTGGTAATTGGTTCCATTGTCATACTGCTCTAGTTAAGGAGGGTTTTTTTTCTGTTATTCATTTTGTAACTTGAGATCAGACTTAGCAAGTCAGACTGAAAAACATGTTGCTTCCAGCTGTTTCTTATAGGATATGCTACCATTAATGGCTTCTCCAAGTCCGCTCAGCCTATCACTACCCATTTATGGATGTCTTATAATATATTTACTCTTCCTCAAAGTAACTTGGGTTCTTTTTTAAGGAGCAAGGTGGGATAGAAATATTTTAAATAAAATAAAATAAATGTTCCATGCTTGGAACCTGTACACCTGCAGCTGTAGCTACTAATAGAGAATTACTTATAATTTTTTTCCCTTTTCCAGTATTGCAGGCATAACCAAGTTGCTTTATACCTATAACTTAGCTTATCCCTTGCTGATAATTTTACTACTTTTATCTAATAATTATGGCTGGAATCCTACTGGGAATTTAGATCAAACTAAGTAATTTTGTGAATCACAGCAATGAATTGCTACTAATCAACAAGGTGCCATTCACAATCCTGGTCAAGCATCAGTTGGCAACAGACACAGCTCACTAATTAGCAGCAATTTGCCACTGATTTATAAAAGTGCACTTACACTTCCAATAAGATTCTGGCTTATAATGTTCACTTTTATAGTTACAGGGGCATGGTCTCACTTAATAGTGGAATATCACATGGTTCAGATGGTAATTTGTCTGCACCTTATGCTGCTTGCTTCATTTTTTAAAAATGTCATTAAAAGTGAGAATTAGAAACAGGTTTCTAAAAATAAGGAAAAGAAACGTAAGAGAAAATTGAAACTGTCATCTTTCCCCAGGCTTTCTTCAGCCTGTAACGTTATTGGAAAAAAAGACCAGTCCATTCCTCCTGTGGTTGGTCCATATAAACACAGAGGATTCGCCTGCACTTGGTATCTAGTGTATAGGAGAGATCCCAAACTAGGGAGAGATTGTTCCTTGCAGCTGCAACCTTTCCTCTCCATGTTGTTGTTGTTGTTGTTGTTGTTGTTGTTGTTGTTGCTGCTGCTGCTGCTGTTGTTGTTGTTTAGTCATTAAGTCATGTCTGACTCTTTGTGACCCCATGGACCAGAGCACACCAGGCCCTCCTGTCTTCCACTGCCTCCCGGAGTTGGGTCAAATTCATGTTGGTAGCTTCAGTGACACTGTCCAACCATCTCGTCCTCTGTCGTCCCCTTCTCCTCTTGCCTTCACATTTTCCTAACATCAGGGTCTTTTCAAGAGAGTCTCTCTTCTCATGAGATGGCCAAAGTATTGAAGCCTCTGCTTCAGGATCTGTCCTTTCAGTGAGAACTCAGGGTTGATTTTCTTCAAAATGCATAGGTTTGTTCTCCTTGCAGTCCAGGGGAATCTCAAGAGTCTTCTCCAGCACCACAATTCAAAAGCATCAATACTTCAGTCAGCTTTATTTATGGTCCAGCTCTGACTTCCATACATCACTACAGGAAAAACCATAACTTTGACTATGAGGACATTTGTTTGCAAAGTGATGTCTTTGCTTTTTAAGATGCTCTCAAGGTTTGTCATCGCTTTCCTCCCAAGAAGCAGGTGTCTTTTAATCTTATGGCTGCTGTCACCATCTGCAGTGATCATGGAGCCCAAGAAAGTAAAATCTGTCACTGCCTCCATATCTTCCCCTTCTATTTGCCAGGAGGTGATGGGACCAGTGGCCATGATCTTGGTTTTTTTGATGTTGAGCTTCAGACCATTTTTTGCACTCTCCTTTTTCACCCTCATTAAGAGGTTCTTTAATTCCTCCTCACATTCTGCCATCAGAATGGTCTCATCTGCATATTGGAGGTTCTTGATATTTCTTCCAGCAATCAATTCTGGCTTGTGATTCCTCCAGTCCAGCCTTTTGCATGATGTATTCTGCATATGTTAAATAAGCTGGGGGACAGTATACAGCATTGTCATACTCCTTTCCCAATTTTGAATCAATCAGTTGTTCCATATCCAGTTCTAACTGTTGCTTCCTGCCCCACATAGGTTTCTCAGGAAATAGGTAAGGGGGTCAGGCACTCCCATTTCTTTAAGGACTTGCCATAGTTTGCTACGGTCCACACAGTCAAAGGCTTTTGCATAGTCAATGAAACAGAAGAAAATGTTTTTCTGGAACTCTGTGGCTTTCTCCATAATCCAGCGCATGTTAGCAATTTGGTCTCTAGTTCCTCTGCCCCTTCAAAATCCAGCTTGTACTTCTGGGAGTTCTCGGTCCACATACTGCTGAAGCCTACCTTGGTGGAGGATTTTGAGCATAGCCTTGCTAGCGTGTGAAATGAGTGCAATTGTACGGTAGTTGGAGCATTCTTTGGCACTGCCCTTCTTTGGGATTGGGATGTAAACTGATCTTTTCCAGTCCTCTGGCCACTGTTAAGTTTTTCAAACTTGCTAGCATATTGAATGTAGCACCTTAACATTTGCGTGATATGACCTCATATGCAACTAAGAGGAAAGCAGGCCATCAATATTTACAGTTACAAAGACATCTCTCTCTCTCTGTCTGTCTGTCTGTCTGTCTGTCTCTCTCTCTCTCTCTCTCCATGTTTCTGCGTAGTACAAGCACATCTACCCAGCAACTTATTGTCCCTAGACCTGCCATTTCTCATCCTCTAATGGCGGCTTAAGCAAAAGATAAAGGTTCCAAGAAAGGGTTCACATTATTGTGAAAACCTAACAAACCAACATAAGAGGCTGTTCTTTAGTTCAACTGGATGTTAAAGGGTAAGGAGCTGTACTTCAATGTCTCTGGAAAGGAGGAAGAATGTAACAAAGCCCAAGATCATTTAGCACCACCTTTTGTGGCCTTTGGCTTCATTTTCCTTTGGTCTCCCTGCCCCACTTGATGGAGTTCAGTAATCCACTGGCCAAATGCTTACATGGGAGTTTGAGCAAGAGCACTAAGCCCACGTACCATTTTATTCAAGAAACCATTTAGGCTGTCCTCTTCCTGGGCTTTACACAAAAAATACTGAGAATGAAGTCACTTGCCATCTGATTTTTTTTCTTCCCTCTACAACCATTATCAGGAAAACAATACCTAAAAGGCTGCCCTTTCTCTTCCTTCCAACAAGGTTACCTTTTGCTCAGGCTTTGAAAAATTAAAATTACTTGGCTCCTTGCAAGAAACGAAGCGGATACATGAAGAAGCCCTGCAGAGAAAGTCATCAAGTGCTACGAAATTATTCCAGATGAAAATACAGGCTGTTATCAATCATGCCAAAGTCGTGAATATTTATGTCATTAGGAAGAAACAGGACTGCACTTGTGTCACAATGGGCTTTCAAATGCCAGGTGGTAACCATGGAAACCAGTGGGCAACATCAGCTAGTTACCTTTTCAGGCAACTCCATGCCTTCTCGAAGGAAAACTAACCTGGAAAGCGGCTGTTTGTGGTTCCAGCAGGCTGTAAGTAAACACAGACTCTTCCACGGTAGGTGTGCTCAGGGCAAAGGTGAGCATCAAATCCACGGGGAGTCCAGTAACTATCCATTCTTGGAGGCTTGATAAAAAAAAAAGGCACAATTGGATCAAAAGAAAAATTACCACCAGAGAAGAACACATGGTGTTTTGATGTGCTTCTTAACAGAGTATCACCAGGCAGAACATGAACCAGTTGATTGGACTCACAGTTCTTCCCTGTAAATGATACACAACACCAATGTATCTGAAAACTGGCATTGTTGGCAAATTAATGTTTAGGTTTTATTACTGGTATAAAGGAGCTTGCATGATAAAAGTAAAATGAAATGTTCTCCTCTCCCTATTTTGTTGCTGTTGTTTTGTTTTTTGACAACAGTAATACAGTATGTCTAGTCCCTCCTCTGAAAAGCTACTTGTAATGATAGTATATTCCTTCCAAGGTAGTGCTGTAAAACAGTTGCTGGAAACATGAGCAAGAGGTTTTACTCTGTTCAAGTTTCTGTGTGCTCCTCCCAGAATATAGACCAGACAACGCTCAGCACTGTTTCATTTGGGATGCTTGGCTACATGGTTTCCCACTCCTTGGACCATATGCCAGTGATATTTCATGACTTAACGGGATATCCTCAGCCAACCACATTCCACTGACAAATTCCCAGAAAATACCATCCTAGCTCTCATAGATGCTGAAGTCCTTTACAACAAGACTGACTACAAATAATCAAGAATACCATTCTGTTCAGGGCTAAAACACATCCAGCCACCCAGCAATATCTGGCTACAGAGCCAAGGATTGGGAGTTGAATTGCCACTCTGCCTCACAGCAGAAGAGCCAGCTGGTGTAGTCTTGGGCAAGTTACACAGTACCAGAGCACGTACACACCCCAAAGAAGTGAACAGCAAATCACCTCTGAGTACTATATACCTTTAAAAACTCCACACAAAATAACCTTGGATAGGTTATTTTAAAAATCATCTTCATGTCATACGAATCCATTATGGAAGACACAAAATGAAAAGGGATGGAGACCAAAAACTGAAATCCATGTATCTGCTCATGGCAGCTGTGCATATTAGTCATATAATTTATTCATGCATGCATAGATCCTCAAGAAAGAAAATTAAAATATTTTTATTTTAAAACTATTGCAGTGGAAACAGGCTGATATAAAAATGTTTATTTAAAATGAACACTTAAGAAACTGAAGCTTTCAAAGGAAGAGAAGCTACTAAATCATATATGGAGCTAGATTTAACATTCCCCATGGTCTCTCAACCACTGAAAGAGCATAAATTAATGCTACTTTGCACTTAGTAACCTGTTTTCTTTCTTCTTTGGAGGGATTCAGTGTAACAGCTACTTCCAGGTGGTAAAACTGGTGCTACACGTACTGCAGTGTTTACCTATAGACCACCAGCTTGTGTTTGTGTGTGTGTGTGCGTGTGTGCATGCACGTGTGGTGTTCCTCAGGCCAGGGCCTTAGCTGAGGGGCACCCACTTGTGATAGCAGCAGGCTCATATGAGCCCCCAATGAGCTTGCATCCAGAGCCCTGCCACTCTTTGCCCTACATGACAGTGTCAATGTAGCCTTCTAATGTCTGCCTCCTCTTCCCCCAATGTCTCTGCTCTCTCCAGGTCCAGGGCCTTTGGATGTCACTGCTGCCACACCCTGGATTGTGTTCCTTTAATGTTTCCCCACTGCTTCTCCGCATCTCCCCCACAGCTCCTCTAGTGATCCCTCACTACTTTTCGGCTGCTCTGGCTTCCTCTCTCTGCTACTGCATTGGCGAGACTGAGGCTCTTGGCCTCAGCGCTCCTCTTCTTTTGTTGTGCTGGTGAATTAGCGTGTAAACCACTCCCTTCAGGTCCACTAGCAGGAGGCCCCGCCTCCACACATCACACCAGCCAATCCAGGGCTAGCTCTCACTCCCAGGCCCAGCGCAGGCCTTCTCAAGGTCCTCTTCCCCTGATGACTGCTCTGTCCAGGTCCAGTTCCCACCCTGTCACTGTGGAAGAGACCCTAGCTGTCTCACCACCGTCAGCACAGGACTGTGAGTAAGTCTGGGTCCCATCTTTCATGACATTAAGAACCATTTTTTTGCATATTTTTTGCATATATATTTACATCATTGATGTAGAGCAGGGGTCTCAAATATGCAGGCCATTTGTGGCCTGCCAGATGATAGTTTGTGGCCCCCACCTTGCCACAAACTATCATCCAGAAGCGGCTCTCTGGCTCTCTTTCTCTCTCTGCACCCCCAGCACCAGCCCGGCCAGTGGCTGCCTCAGCGCCCTCCTCCTCCTCTTCATCCTGCTTCAGCAGGTCTGAGGCTGCCTGGGCTCTCCTCGCAAAGTTTGCTCCCCTGTCGTGGTGGGGGTAGCTGCTGTTGCTGTGCCTTTTTGTTGAGGGGGCCCTCAGAGGAAGGTTGCCAGACCTCCGTGTGTGTGTGTGTGTGTTTGATTGCGTGCACGCGTGCACACCTGGGGGCCCCGCCCCATTTTGTTTAATTTCGCAGGTACCGATGGGGGCTTTTCTCCTTTGGCAAGGCGATTCTGTGAGGGATTTTTTTAACATTTTATGTCGTGCCCTCCCCCCCCCCGCTAAGCGGTCACCGGCACTCCCTCCCTTTTCCGCTTCTTCATCCTGCTGCTGCTGGCAGTAGTGAAGAAGCAGCTGGAGGAAGTCGTGGCTGGCGCCCCCCCTTCTCCTCGGAGCCCCAGCCGGACTAAGGAAATTCCTGGGCGGCTTCCTCGGGCTCTTGCTCCGCTTGATGGAAAATTTGATGTGGCCCAGCCTCAGCCAGACTCTGCCTCCAGCGGCCCCCAGGTAAATTGAGTTTGAGACCCCTGATGTAGAGGGTCAGACCTTCCTCCTCACCCCTTACATATGGGCTGGCAAACCTGTATTTCTTGTTCTATAACGTGTGGAAAATCCTGCTAAAACAGCAAGAATAAATGGTCCTTCCATATTCTTTGCTCATAGAATACCTAAAATTGCTAGCCATCAATTTTAACAGTCCTGCCTCACAGATAAACAAAGCATAGGTACATCAGCACACATCAATTGCAGACATACACAGAATAACAAAGTCTGGTTCTTCCAGCATTAAAGTTCAAAGCAAAATAGGAAGGTGATGGTCCATTAAAAGAAGGATATTTAGTACTGGCCCCTCGTAGGCTACTACTACTTGCAATCTAGTCACTTCCACCCTACTCCTTTTTCATGGCTACCACTATGAGTCACTTCCCTTTCTAGGTTTATCTCTGTTATCTTAACCCATTGCGGACAGAGAACATTCATACAAATGGTGTAATTTCCCAATTTTTCCTTAAAAACATTAACTTTATTCCCTTCGCACCCTTTGAAAATAATTGTATCTGTCTCTGTTAGGCTTCCAGACTACCACCTGTATGTTACTGATGGCAATGTTGTGTTTGCAAGGCAACATTCAGTGACAAACACAGCTGTAAAATAAAACAGTCATTTCAGCCTGCGTTCTTAAAAAACTTGAACAGAAAAACTCATCAAAACTCCTTGAAATCTGCTATTATATATAAAGTTTGTATGATCTGAAGAAAGCCATTACATTACCTTCAAATTGGACATTAATTATCAGTCAGCTCCTTTATAAAACCAATGATGCTATTTTGTCTATAGAGTGTAATAAATGAGGCCTTATCCTACCTAAGCATATACTACCTATTACTTGAAGGACAACATGTGAATACAAGTCTAACACTATCCCTTGCTGAAGGGTACCATTGGAACACCCAAATAGAGCTCTTAACACAATCCAGTCCTTGATTTCAAATGCTAGTCTAGTTTAGACAGCTTGGCTCAAAATTGTTTTGCATGTTGTAACAAATACATTTCTTATACCAAAACTCTAAGGAAGATTGGCTCTATAGAATAACAGTCTTCTATAGAATAACATTCTTATAACATTCTTCTAATATAAGACTGATTCCCATTCTTTTCTCTCTCACTGTAATTATTTCAAGCCATACTGACTGGTATAGAGATGAAAATATCCAGGAATGTTGGCTGCCGTACAGGATAAGAAATACTGATAAAATCCTGATTAAGCCACCTTGAGTCCTTTCGCTGGGGAAAAAAAGTGGGGTATAAATTAGAATCTCTGGCTTGCCAGTTCATGCCCATTTGGCCAATGGCCCAACAGGTGTTCCCCGTTCAGTGCCCCACCTCCTCCAATGGGTGCCCACTCAGAGGCAGTGCTTTGGCTTCCTTTCCCTGCCCTATCTGGGTGCTGCCTCTTGAGTGGGTGCCAGCTGCAGAACCCCAGCTGCAGAACACCTTTTGGTCTGTTGGCTGAACTGCCACGAACCACTGAACCAAGGGTTCATGTCCATCTCTAGAATAGAATAGAATAGAATAGAATAGAATAGAATAGAATAGAATAGAATAGAATAGAATAGAATAGAATAGCCAGCTTTTCAGCTCATTGAGCTAGATTCCTTACCTACTTCCACAGGAAACATGCCTAGAACCAGCCGTTCAGATTTTGGTTATGAAATCTCAGAGAATGCAGGAGGGGGGAACTTAGTCACAACCTGATTTTTATGAGTAAAATTTTATTATTGTTTTCTTCATTTGGCTCATTTAGTTCACACAAGATATCACGTAGCTTTGGTGTCAGATCCTGCTTGTGAAATTAAGCTGTTCTGTCTCATGCCCCATTCACATTTTAGTGTTTTGTTTTTCCAAAATGAGTCCTTTCTAGTGGAACATATGGCTTGCTTTTCTCCACCCTTAATGGGCTGTTAGTTGTGCTCTGTCTAAAAAGCATCTTTAGCTTTCCCTTCAAGGAATGTCACACTCAGAGAGTTTTGTTTGCTGTGTCTGCTGTATTTGACTGCATAAGAGGTTTTAGAACAAAACTTGGTTTCCAACCAAACCAGGATGATGTCTGCACTCCCCACCCCACCCCACTTATTTCCCCTAGTTATCTACAACCAAAATCCACCAGTTATATCCACGTACTATATGTGGTAATCAGAATGCATATATACTATTTTGTAGGCCTGTATCCAATTTGAAGGACAGATCCTGAAGCTGAGGCTCCAATACTTTGGCCATCTCATGAGAAGAGAAGATTCACTGGGAAAGACCCTGATGTTAGGAAAGTGTGAAGGCAAGAGGAGAAGGGGACGACAGAGGATGAGATGGTTGGACAGTGTCATCAAAGCTACCAACATGAATTTGACCAAACTCCGGGAGGCAGTGGAAGACAAGAGGGCCTGGCGTGCTTTGGTCCATGGGGTCACAAAGTCGGACACAACTTAATGACTAAACAACAACAACATATAGGAACTCCTCCATAGACGTTCACAAACAGTTAATTTGTCCTTTGTTGGATAACAAGCAGGGCCACGCATCAGGTTTTTCTGTATCTTTTCTTTTTGCAGATTTTTTGGAATATATATATATCTGACTTTGATGATTATGCATTTGATTTTATGAAGTAATACCATAGGCAAAAAGAACCTCAGCTAAATTGATGTAAGCTTTATTGAAATCATATCATGGGGTCCCATCCTTAATGGTCTGATTGATACGGGAGCTGACATTAGCGTTATTGCAAAGAAAGACTGGCCAGAAAGCTATCCCACCCAGCCAGTGTATGACATTTGGGGAGTTGGAGACTATGAGCAAGCCCAGAAAAGCTTTCAGCCCATTGTTCTGGAAAGTCTACGTGATTCTCCTAGACAAATCACAATCACTCCTTACATTCTGCCTATTCCCTTTTCCATCTTGGGACGGGATCTCTTGAAAAAGGTTGATGCAAAATTGCAGACAAATTTATAATACAGCCCTCTACCCAGTCTGCCACAGCCTTGCCATTAACGTAGCTCCCTGGACCACCTGTCTGGGTTGATCAATGGCCATTGTCTAAAGAAAAGATCCACGCAGTGGAGGCCTTAGTTAAGGAACAATGAAGGACATATAGAGTATTCCACCAGTCCGTGGAATACCCCAATTGTCACCATCAAAAAGAAATCTGGGAAGTGGCATTTGCTACATGGCCTTCGGGAAGTTAACAAGCACATTCAGCCTATGGGCCCTTTACAATGCGGCTTACCTAATCCAAATTTGATACCCCAACACTATGAGCTAATGATACTGGATCTCAAGGACTGTTTTTTCACTATTCCTTTAGCACCACAAGACAGGGAAAAATTTGCCTTTACAATCCTGGTGTACAACTATTCCCAACCTACTCAAAGATATCAGTGCAAAGTCTTGCCTCAGGGAATGTTGAATTCCCCGACTTTATGTCAACATTTTGTGGATCTAGCCTTACAGCAATTTTGCTTGGAGCATCCTGAATTGCTTGTATATCATTACATGGATGACATTTTGGTGGCTGGGCAATCCCACCCCACTACTATCTATGATTCTCTAGCTAACTGCTTAAAAACGTCTTCACATAGCTCCAGAAAAGATACAAACCACACCTCCATTTCTTTATCTAGGGCAGAAACTGTTGCAAGCTACATCTTCTCTGTTCTTACCAGAACTAAAATCTCCATCTCAGTTTACATTAGTGCAATTGCAACAGTTCCTCAGGCATTTAAATTGGGCTTGTCCATTTTTGTGCCTTCCTACTCATGAATTGCAACCTTTGTTTAATGCACTCCAGGGACATCAGTCTCCTGCTGATTCCATACCCATCACCAAGGCTGTAAAACATGCCATACATTTAATTAATGCAGCCTTGTGACATACCATGGTCGACAGCATTCCTTCTTTTGGTCCCTTGCAGCTGGTTATATTGAACACTTCCCAACTGCCTACTGGGTTGTTGTGTAGCCCAAAATCTGACAAGGCCATTGCTATAGCAGAATGGCTTTATTTATCTAACACTCCTCCCCGAAATGTTTACTCCATTCTAAATGTGATTATAGACATTGTTATTAAAGGACGCCATTGTGCGAAGCAACGCACAGGTTGGGATCTTCTGTGTTGTTACTTACCTATTTCCAAAGCTGACCATGATCATTTAATGTCTACATCACCAACTTGTCAAATTGCTTTTTCAGACTATATTGGTGACATGCGTTTTAATCCACCTAAAGAATCTTGCTTAAAATTCATTGAACAAGTACCCCTCTGCTTTTCCTCTCCTTTCTCTCCCTGATGCACTAACTGTTTTTACCAATGGTGGACCTACTAGAGGCATGATTACCTTTCAGCAACCTCCCAGAACCTGGAAAACCATTTTTACTTCTTTTAAAACCTCTTCTCAGCATTCAGAATTGGCGGCCGTCATCCTTGCCTTTCAAATGTTTCTAGATCAGCCTTTAAATCTCATTGTAGACACTCAATATGTATTTAATCTTCTCACTCATCTGTCACATGCCTATCTTTCTCCTGCTCTTGCCTTTTCCTTGCTTTCCCTGTTTTTGACTTTAATAAACCTCTTGGCTGCCAGATCACAACCTTTTTTTTTGCAGCTCACATCCAATCTCATACTGGATTTCAAGATGCTATCTTGGAGGGAAATCATCGTGCACACTCTGCTCTTCGTTCTTCGTGTCCCCTCTTTTCCAATCCTATTGACAGCCATTCCTTTTTTCATCAGAGAGCTAAACAACTCCATAAGCATTTTTCTATTCCGCTTTCTCAAGCTCAAGACATTGTCTCCTCTTGCTCTTCCTGTTCTATGTCTCCTATTTCCTTTCCTTTTGATACTGTTAACCCACGAGGAACGGATGCCAATCAGCTTTGACAAATGGATTTCACTCATGTTCCTACCCTTGCTCATCTTTCTCATGTTGATCTAACTATTGATACTTTTTCAGGATACATCTGGGCTACCCCTCTTCATGGCGAGACCTCTCACCATGTCATATAACATTGTTTATGTACATTTGCAATTATGGGCCAGCCTCAAGCCTTAAAAACAGACTATGGCCCTGCCTATATTTCTCATGACTTTACCATTTCCTGCAATGAATGGGACTTTCACCTTTCCCATGGTATTCCTTATAACTGCACAGGACACGCTATTGTAGAACAAGCACACAGCTCTTTTAAATTTCTCCTTTCAAAACAAACAAAAAACAGAGAGATCAAGCCCAAAGACATTCCAGATGTAGTATCAATAGTATTGTTCACATTAAATCATTTAACTGTACCTGCAGGTCAGCATAAGTTGTTGCTAGTAAAGAAACACTTTTGTAAAGAAATCCCCATGGAGCAGCTGCTGCTGACTTATAAGCAACCTCCTGACCCTCAGTGGGGGGGTCCAGCCCTATTACTAACATGGGGGCATGGCTATGTTGCTGTGCTTACTCCCACAGGTCCCTTGCCGGCTCAGTGTGTGAGGCCATATCATAGGAAGAATGAGTTGGCACTGCAACCTGCAGAACCCGATTCCAGAATTCAACCCAGCAATGGCTCTGGAGCTGGAGCAGATGACTACGCATTGCCAGCCTGACCTGAAGACACCCAGCCCAAAGTTACTTGGGGGATGATAAAGACGCTGGGTGCTGATGCAAAAAGAACTCTAGATCAGCAGCAGATCCTGGAAACTCCTGAAACTTTTCCAGCAGCCATTATCTTGCAGCTGAATGCCAACTCCATTACACTCTTGTGCTGTGTTCTCATTCTTGGAGCTGTTCCAATAGGTGTCACAGAGGCTCGAGAGGATGCCCATCTGCAATTTAACTTATGGGAAAGGTTAGCGGAAATTGTGAACGTCTCTCACTTCTGTCTGCAGGAGGCATATGCTATGCATGGATTACTGGGAACTTGCTTAATTCCTGTCTGTAAAGAACCTAATGACACTTGGTTAGGCCAAAGGTTTAATGCCACTGTCATTAAATACACTAATTCTCCTGACTGGGGGCAAACAACAAAAATGCTACCCATTGATGCCTTTTCCCTCTACACCTCCTTTGTAGCAACTAATGAAAACACTTCATGTGCCAGAGTAGTCAACTGTTCTTCTAACACATGCATTTCTACAACCCAAGCTGCATGGACTTGTATGCAGGCTGTCAACATTTCTTATAATTGGGCACATATCATCCTACCTACAGGGTGGTTTTTTACATGTGGTCAACATACTTTTAGCTACATTACAGCTAATCTGTCAAAAACACAATGCTGTTTTAGTAGATTAGCTATCAATTTAATGCAAATTTTTGCCTTGCAGAACTCCTTGACTTGGCTGAGACAAGAAAGCTTGTCTCTTGATATTATTTGTGATGGTAATGTTACTTTGTTATCCAAAGCAGAATATGTTTCACTGCCTGCGTCATTTGTTGGCATTCCTGGTCTTGCTGTTTATAATTCTCGCACTCTTGCCAACATTGCAGGCACCTTAGCTAGAGCTATTAACCGCACTTCCACTACTATTGCCCTGCTGAATCAGGAACAACGACAACTACGTGACACTATTTTAGACAACTGTGCAGCATTGGATTATCTCATGTTGCATAATCACATCAGTTGTGAATCTTTTAACAATCTCTGTTGCTTTAACTTATCTGATAATAGTCATGCAATAAATAATCAACTTACTCAGTTTAGTTAGCTTGCCAATAACATACGACAGGACATCCTTTCTGGTGGGACAGTTTATGGTCATGGCTGCCCACTTTGGTTGGCTTTGCACTGCGTTAATATATGGAATTCTGCTCCTCATACTCCTTATAAGTTGTTGATTCATTCAATGTATACCAACCTTCTTTTCCATAATAAGTACCTGCTTCAAAGCTTCACCCTCAGGCCTTTGCCAAAAAGATTTATATGTAGTTCGCAAATATATGAAAGAATATATGCCTTTGCTTAAATATAAGAAAGGGGGGAATGTGGGAAATTTCTGCTTGAAGGTTGTAGCTGCATTCTGTTCCAGTGAAGTGCATACACTCCTGGCAGGAAGTGGCAGTTGCCAGCAGGTGGGGTAACCCCCTTATACTGCTCTTTCGTTTAAAGGTAGAGCATAAGATCAAAGGGTTATTTCAGCCAATCCTAGTTGCAATTAGGTAACTAGTATCCTATCTGAATTTTAACAACATGCTATGTAATCATGCTAAGTAAATAAAAGAGCTCTTAGGGTATTGCCTGTAGGCTCCACTGGCTCGGACATCTGTTGTCAACTCCTTGGTTCTTTCTCTATGGCAATTAGCCTTCCTTTGTTCCATGATCACCCACACCTTCCCTCTCCTTACACATGTCTGCATGTGTAAGTGTGACCTTGCTTGTTTGGGTCCCACCCACTCCTATTTCCACACAGTACTTAATACTGTGTTATACTCATTAGTATCATTGTTGTTGTTGTTACATGATGTCAAGTCACATCTGACTTATGGCGATCCTATGAAAGAGCAAATGTCTTGCCCTCAACAGTGCTGCTCTGCTCTTGTGAACTCAAGACTTTGGCTTCCTTTAGTGAGTCAATCTGTTTGATATTTGGTCTTCCTCTTTTCCTTCTGCTCTCAACCTTTCACAGCATTAGTGTCTTTCCCAGCAATTCTTGCCTTCTCATGATGTACCCAAAGAACATCAGTCTTAGTCATTTTTGCCTCCAGAGATAGATCAGATTTGGTTTGCTCTAGTACCCACTTGTTCTTTCTGACCATCTAAGATATCTGCAAAGCTCTCCTCCAGCATCATGTTCCAAATGAATCAGTGTTTTTTTTCCTGTCAACTTTCTTCTCTGTCCAGCTTTCACAAATGTACATAGTAATACAATACAGTGGGGTCTTGACTTGAGAACTTAATCCGTATTGGAAGGCGGTTCTCAAGTCAAAAAGTTCTCAGGTCAAATCTGCATTTCCCATAGGAATGCATTGAAAACCATTTGATCCGTATCTGCTCTTTTCAGTCCATAGAAACTAATGGGAAGCTGCTATTCCGCCTTCGACCACTAGAGGGGGATATTCTGTTTCTTTTTTTTCTTAGGTCAAGAAAGGTTCAGGGAAGGCAAGGAAAATACAGTCCAGGCAGTACAGTATCAGGCAGTCTGAAGACTGTCTCCCAATCCACTCTCTAAACGCTGGGAGGAGTGAGGAAGCAGACAGGCACCCTTTTTCACTGGCCAACAGTTAATTGAAAGTTCAAATTTTGCACTTTCCCTGCCTCCCACATGGGTTTTTTTTCAGTTCTTAACTCAAATCTAAGTATGTAAGTCAAGTCAATATTTTCCTATGAGAGCGGTTCTTAAGTCAAAATGTTCTTAACTCAAGCCGTTCTTAAGTCAAGACCCCACTGTAGTGTGGATGATATATAGTGGATAATACTAGTCAATATTACCCAAAACTGCGTAGAAATTATATTCTTCATCTCTTTCTGTGTATTAATGATGAACGACAAATTTGATTCTGAGTACTAGTTTTCCAAAAGAACAGCATCTAGATTTAATTTCTTCAGTTGAGATCTCACTACGGTTTTCTCCAAAGCTGTGGGAACCACACAACCTGATCAGGAGGTTTTGACCATCTTCAAAGTTAAAGTATCAGTCTCAGATCTGGACAATCTGGATGGGCAATGACTTAAAAAGCGAGAGACCTTAGCTCTCTTCCTAAGCAAGTAATTTACATAATTAGTGTGTTGTGAATAATTAATTTCTTTTCAAGGAAACTTGATTAGAGGATCTTGTTAGCCTAGCTGGAAAGTGGCAATGAAATGTACGAAGATGTGGTTAGCAAGAAAAGGGTCAGTACAATCTTCTATCTCAATCTATGCTGAAGTAAAACAGGAATTTGTTGAAATAATTTGTTGTCTTTTGTTTGTATTTTGCAGCTCTCTCTTAGGATCTTGTAGATTCTGTTAAAAGCCAGGTTTTACTTCTTGGGAGTTCTGGTTGGCTTACACAGAAACATACAAACTGTTCTCTTTGGAGAAACACTGTCTGGAAAATCCATGGATCCTGTGACAGAGGACTTTGCAGACTGCACACGACTCTTGAAGTCCTATTCCATTTATTGTTGTTATGTGCCATCAAGTTAGAACCAACTTATAACAATCCCAATAGGGGTTAAGGGAATCCCAGTGTGGTGTAGTGGATAGAATGACGGACCAGGGCTCTGGAGAACAGGGTTTGAATCCCCACTTGGTCATCAAAATTCACTGGGGGAGTGGAACTGGTAAAACCATTCCTTGAATATCTCAGTTACCTTGAAATTCAGTTCTGACTTGATCGCACAGAACACAAACACACAATAGGGCTTCAAAGTAAGTGATACATTTAAGGAGTGGTTTTACCTTTGCTCAGTGACTTTCCATGGCTGAGCAAAGATTTGAACTAAAGCCTCCCAAGTCCTAGTCCATCACTCTATCCACTACATCACTGGGCATCCTGTTCTACTTGAGAGGGTTGTTTTGCATGATCTGTTAAAATTTCTTTAGTGCATGTGGCTAAGCAAAAGTAGCATGTGTAAATAAGTTGAGAAAAGCTGGTTGATAGCACAGATAAGATCATGTAATAGAACTATCTAGATAGATAGCAAAAAATCTGCTTAAACCTGTTCATTGATTGTATTTATGCTGAATATATATATGACATTATGTAACTGAATCATTTTCTTTCTTTGATGTCATTACTACAACCAGGAGATGTTCTTAATATGTGGACTTGCTGTCAGCAGTTGCTCATACTGATGGCCAACTTGGTTTCAAAGCAATGGTCACAGGTTTAAACTCTTTCCACCGGGGCCTCCACACGGTGGTATAATCATGAGCCACAATTCTTGCTTAGCACTCAAAGCGGACCCTTCCCTAATAGCCTTCAAGCTGTAGCCAGACAACATGTCACATGGAGCCACAACATGAAATATAGCATCACATTGACAGAAGACCTCTTTTCTGCAGGGCTTGTTAAAGCCTGACGTTTGTCCTGCCTCTTCTTTCTTTAGATTTGCTGCCTTAAAGTCAAGAAGAATAGCTCAAGGGCCCATGGCACCATGTTGCCTTGGTTACACTTGGAAGGATGGACCACTGCTTTCTAAGCTTATGAAGATTCATCATTCTATAAGAACGCAGTCTGTTCTTAAGGTTTCTACATGAAAGTCCAATGACATATCATCTTGTGGGATGAAGGCTGACAATCCAAAAAGGGTTCTCCCACCATTAAAGTCCTATTGATGTTCTTAACATTTGTCAGAAACTTCCCTCTGCTCCACAGCATAATAAATGGTGACTCGAGAACATGTGCGAAACCTCTCCAATTTTCAGTCTGATTTTAACAGGATAACATTATTGTACAAAGAAGTCTAGAAGCTGCTTTCTTAGTAGGAAGTAAAAAGTGACCCATAAATCTGATGTAGGAGAGGGGATACAGAATGCCACTGAGTTTTAGAAGCAAATTTGAAGTATTTTTAAATAACTTTTCATTACCAAGTCAAGCTGAGCTCTACAAAAATCAAGGTAAAAGAAGGCATATTCATTTTAGAAATTTCTTGAAGAAATTGTTGGTTGAGATATTTGAAAGAAAGGCCCCTTTCTGAACGTTAAAAATGCATCTTTTCTTGAAAAAGATTATGCTATATAAAAGGTTATATATTTTCTGCCCAGGCTGGTTGAAGTATTCTGGGAATTTTGGCCCAAAGAAATTATGCTTCTCTACAGAAAAAACTCTTCGCATCTTAAAATGCAAAAGTAGGGTGTGTTTTTTTTCCTTCTATTATTACAGCCTGAACTTGAAGTAGAAATTCAAAGCAGATACTAGTGCAAAAGAATCATCAACTTTGCCTGATTATCTTCAAGTTAAATCACAATGAATATCTACACTGCAGAAAGATTTCTATAATCTGTCTGTTAGCAAGTAACTAGCCTCAGATGAGTGATGTAGCAGTACTGCTTGATTTTGCTGCCACCAAGTGGTCAGTCTCTATAATGTAAGTTGTGTCTGAGATGGTGGTAACCCTAAAAGGGCTGTTGAAGAACGTATCATGTAAGTTGTACTCCAGTTCCATAGCTGTCTTCACGCAGTGGAGTATTTCATTATAAAAACTCTGTCCCAAACACAAGCTTGCCACCCGGGTGACCTTGAAAATAAAGAGAATGACATCTTAGAAATAAATATTTGAAGTTCTACTGAAACAAACTTACTATAAACGGGATTGTGGGCTTGAATATTTTGAAACTGTTTGGGTTTGTGAACATGGTCTCCTGACAAATCAGTTGTAAACCAGAATGGTTTGAGGAAGGAGGAAGAGACCAATGCCAGCACAATGGGAAACATCCCTTAAAGCTACAATTACTGTATTTTTCGCACCATAAGACGCACTTTTCCCCCACAAAACAGGGGGGTGGAAAGTCTTTGCGTCTTATGGAGCGAAGAAAACAGATGATATTTTCCTGTTTTCTTCTCCTAAAAATTGGTGCGTCTTATGGAAAGGTGCGTCTTATGGAGCAAAAAAATACGCTATTTTCCCTTTTTGATATTCTAATATAATTGTGATATCTCCTTGAACTTATAACCTAGATTTTAACATCTGAAGGTGTTAAATCTTAAAATTTAAGACTGAATTACATACATGTCAGAGATTGGGTTCCTGTACTTTCCCTCCCCTAACATGTTTGTCAACCATTGCTAACAAAGAATGAGAAATGGGATGGCGACTGCCTTGGTTGCCCTGTTTGATTAACTTTGCTGGGAGAAAGACAGGGGGGATGCACCCCTGTTGATTCTCCTGGACCTCTCAGCGGCTGTCAACACCATCAACCATGGGATCCTTCTGAACAGATTAGCTGGAATGGGAATGGGAGGCACCATTTTACGATGATTCGGATCTTACCTGGCTGATTGGGTCCAGAAAGTGGTGCTGGGGGACAGTATCCATGATCCTGATCCATGGCAATTGCATCATGTGGTTCCTCAGGGCTCTATACTGTCCCCCATGCTATTCAATATCTACATGAAACTACTGGGGGAGGTTTTTAGGTGGTTTGGGCTGAGGAGTCAGCAATATGCTGATGACACTCAGCTCTACCTCTCATTCTCTAACAATCCAGGTGTGGCAATCACTATTCTGAACTCGTGTATGGACTTGATAATAGATGGATGAGGGTCAATAAACTGAGCCTCAAATCGGAAGTGCTGCTGGTTGGTGCTCTGCCAGATAGATTAAAGGGCCATTTCCCTGCCTTAGATGGGGTTACACTCCCCCTAACGGACAGGGTCTGCAGCTTGGGGGTGTTCCTTGACCTGGTTCTGACCTTGGAAGCCCATGTGGACTTGGTGTCAAGGGGTACTTTCTTACAGCTGCAGAGAATATATCAACCTCACCCTTACCTGGATGAGTGGAGCCTGGCAACAGTCACACATGCACTGGCAAAAACTAGACTGGACTACTGTAAAGCACTATACGTGGGGCAGCCTTTGAATACAGTCTGGCAACTGCAACTGGCACAGAACTGGGCTGCGCAGCTGGTAAGTTGTGCCGCTGCATGGACTCATATCATGCTGGTTCTGAAAAATTTACACTGGCTGCCAGTGTCTGCTCGGGCCCAATTCAAAGTGCTTACTTTGACATATAAAGCCGTAAAGGGCTTAGGACCTGGTTACCTAAAGGACCGCCTTCTTCTATACAAGTCTACCCATCCTCTATGATCAGGCCAGGAGGCCCTTCTGAAGGTGCCATCCCTGAAAGAGGTGAGGGGGATGGCATGTTGAAATAGGGCCTTCTCAGCTGTTGCCCCCCCCAACTTTGGAATGCCCTCCCTATAGAGATCTGCCTGGTTTCAACACTTTTGGCTTTTTGGTGCCAGGCAAAGACCTTTCTGTTTAGCCAGCATTTTAATCAAATAATGTTCTTTAGCTGGCCATATGAGCAGCAGGGTTTATTAATATTAATGTTTTAATGATTGTTTTAAATATAGGATATTATTATAATATTGCCTATTTTCATGGTTTTAATGTTTTTAAAGTTTTAATATTGTTGTACACCTCTCAGAGACCACTAGTAATGGCGCGGATAAACGAACCAACGAACCAACCAACCAACCAACCAACCAACCAACCAACCAACCAACCAACCAACCAACCAACCAACAAACCAACCAACCAACCAACCAACCAACCAAACAAACAAACAAACAAACAAACAAACAAAACAAACAAAACAAACAAACAAACAAACAAACAAACAAACAAACAAAGGAGTCAAAATTCTCCTGAAACTGAACCAACTTCAGTGACGCAAAGTTTGCTAAGAACCAATGCTACCACAACCTATTGATATTATTGTTATATCTCACTATGCAAGCATGTACTGTAGCAAATCTTTTCCACCTTTTTTCAGTGGAATGTTTATTTTCAGTCCTCATTTCCTCCTAATGGACAATATTCATAAACAAAATAGCCGCCAGATGTTTGACACTGTTTTATGAGCTGACACTGACAGGTATGAAGCACCATCAATAAGCTTCAGCTGAATGTGTCATCATTTTCTCCTATGAGTCCCACTTGTGCACTGAATTATTATTTAATAGCCAAGTGAGCATAATTTAACCTCAGTAAAATTCTACTGGCATGAACAAATTCAGCAGCACAGTCTGAATTTCTTTTATGATGTTAGGCAGCTTCAGACTTGGAAATAGGCAGAGCAAAAGAAATGAACAAGAGGAGAATCCAGAAGTGGGTCCTGAGTTACACATACTTAGTGAGGTAAAGGAGTCATGAATAAGAGCTACTGACCAGCCTCTCAGCTGTCTGTTTTCAGTGTCCAGGTTGCCCTTGATATGGTTTTGAATTGGACTAAGCAAAATGAAGTCTTCCCACCACCCAAAGAAGGAAAATGGTATATTTTTTCTCCACATGTCACCAGAAGAGTCCAAGTGTGTGGAACAGCCAAATAGATAAACCCTGTTCCATGACTTCTTCTCTTCCTCAAACTTAACTTAGCAATGATAGATGCATTTAGAAACTTCAGCGTGAGGATCCCCTTCCCTCCCTTTCTGTAACCACAGTATCCTTGGTAATCGTTGGCCTGCAAAACGTAGGCATTCTGGAGATTTAGGGGTTCAAGCATTATGGGAAACTACATTTCCAGTGCTCTATGTGCCTCAAAGATTTCAGTATTGCCCTCTTACTATCACTTAAACCACATGTGTCAGGGGGGAAGCAAGCAAAGATGGCAGGGGCATACCCAAACTCAAGGTAGGAAAAGCGTAAACCTAGAAATATTTGGTCTTAGGGGAAGTTTTTCAAGCAACAGAGCTCATATTATGAACTCTGCATTCCAAATCCACTCCATTCATATCGCTTTGTCTTTGCCTTTGGAAAAACCCGTTTAATGAATAAATTGGAAATCTGTTTTTTTTCCCTCTGACAGATGCTTACATTCCACAACAGAGGGAATACCTGTTGGCACTGAGGGCCATTTTGTGACTTAAAGATATGAATAGAGGAATAGAAGGGTGGGCACCGAGGGAAATTTCCTGACTCAAACATATAAATACAAGTGAACTCAACACAACATTCAATGGGCAACCATTACAAATAAAAGGCAACACAGAGATGACAGTTATTATAATATGACTTTATTTGGCATGAATGAGTGGATCTCACATCAACTGAAGCAAACAAACTCTTTGTATCCAAGAAAGCATTTTTACACGGCTTCTTTGCCATGCAAGCCATTTATGGCAGACACTGCTGATTAAAGCTTCTGATTATCAAAACTACAGTCCAGTCATGCACCTGAACTAAATAACTGGCAGTGTATTATTCCTAAAATAAATATTTTATGAAAGTGACATCTCTCCAAAAAAGAAAATAAAGGGAGTAAAATGGATATCCTGAGACTAGAACAGTACATTCCACATCATGCTCTCCCCAAAATCACATTTCCTGTCAGGGCTTTATGTTGCTTTTCAACATAGCAGTGTGGTGTGTGGTGCAGTAAATACACAGACCATTTTTAATACACCAGAACCCTCTAAATCAAGCTGCAAGATTTTGTTTGACTGCTTTTCCACCCTGAAGAGAATACCTGTGGTTTTTTTTTTCTATTGCCTTTCTCTCCCTCTTTCTTGGAAGCTTTTACATTAAAATAATAATAGTGTCTCAAAAAAAAAATCTCATTCACCCTTGTTGACATTTTGCCACACAAGAATATATAGGACCCATTTGGTAACATTAGGAGTCTATAAAAGTTCACAGCAGAAACAATGGCTTAGCTGACAAGTCAAGGTATGAGGCTGTGCTTCAAATATTTGTTCTAAGTGGCAATATACTACACATGCTTATTATGTTTATTGAGAACCATGCTGAGGAAAATGGTAGGAACTGCTATTCTACATTGGAACTGGCCCTCGAATGAGCTGCAGTCTGTACAGAGAAGATGAAAGAAAACCAGGAAACGTTTAACTTTTAACACAAAAAAGAAGGGGGAAAGCAACTTTACATTTGTAGTATACCAGGCCTTAGCCCAGCCACCCCGTTCCATCCAAGTAAGGAATATACAACCCATCCTTTGAGAAACATATTTCCACAACTTGCAGCCAACAGTCAGAACACATGGGAAGAAACACATGTTGAAAACTTTGCTTTTCTGAGGGCACAGTTCCACTGGCAATAAGAACCACAGTTATATCAATTGAAGCATTGTTTAAATCAATTTATAAATTCCCAGGCATATGACTCATTAGTGGAATCAATTTATTTGGGCTGCAAAGTTAGGTTTTTTTTTTTAAAAAAAAAAGCTAGCAGGGGCATTTCAAAATATCTCACATGTAAATTAATTTATTTCACTTCATGTTAGTGATTGTGAATACTACTATTGAATTTACTCTGTGCCTTTATTGATTTTGAGTGTGACTGGCATTATGGTTTTGCCACTCCATTTTTAAAAATTCATTTTCAAAATGTTTAGTGATGCATCACTTAGTGCACTGTGACCATAAACTTTTTTTTTGCATTGCCAGGAGTTTATCATCGCATCACTTCATCAGTATGTTCTATATTACAATCATCCTCCCAGTTTACTCCTTTCTGGTGATGCAACATTATTTTAACTTGTGCTTTCCTCTATGGCACTTCTCCCATTTTGTTCTTCAAACTATATGACACTAGGTGGTACCTTATTGACATTTAGAATATTTTTTCTGATGAATACAGCCATCCACTTAGCGATGTATCACTTATTTTTTAAAAAAATAATAATTGCCAAAGGTGAACAAACAGCATGCTCCTAAAAAGGAAAGGTAATGTGTCAATTTCATCCGAATAGCCACTAAAACCAATTTTATTTCCCAGAAATAAATTAAATTAATTTAAGTCAAAGTGAATGAGACTCCCAATTTATATACCATGTGACTTAATACCAATGTTAAAATAGTCAGAACAGGAATTGACTCAAATGGGCACTGGAGCCACCCCTTGTGTCAGCACCACTTGATGCCCTATAGTCTCAATCTGACCCAAGGTCCACCAGTTCTTCTTCTCACCTAATTCTCTGTGTTTAGGCTCAGGTAAAAGCATTAAAAACATTCCCACTCCCAGTGAAACACGCTGCCCAAGCTGATAGGCAACATATCAAAAGAATTCAAATTGTAATGCATTAAGAATGGTTTTTAGTGATCATCATTAGAAGATCCCATATCCACCTACTTGAATAAATTCAGAAAATCACCTCTTGAGGCAATCATGGACACACACAAGTCTTACTCCATGTGTGGCCAAATGTGCCCACCCACGTCTATTTTGTGTCCACCCCAAACCTTCTATTTATCCAGTTGAAAAAAGAAGTGGAAACTGGGTTTGTTGTTGTTCTAGGAAGCCTCTAGTGATGGAGACTTTGATATAAAATAAGGTCTACTATTCCTAAATATCCCAATACGAGCAGAATTAAAGAAGCTTTGTGTGGCTATTTTTCCTTATTTCTGGGGCTGCAATGACCTTTGGTGGCTTCTAGGGGCAGGAAATTGGATTCTGGACCCTTTAACATGCACTCCTATATTATACTAAAACCAAAAGCCTACCAATTCCAATTCAGAAGCCATTCTGCCCTGGTGGTGTTTAGTAAGGAAGGATATTCAAGCATTTGCTAGAGTCTGCATTTAGATGCCAGTTGACCTGCTTTGCATTTTTTTGATGTAATATATGGCTCAAAATGCAGTTATCTTAACAATTCTACACTTATATGCATTTTGTGGGCCCAGTTTCGGGCTTTGAAATAAATGAAACATAATTGTGTATTTTATTAAATAATGCATATAAAAATTATCATAAAAATCATAGTAATGTTAACATAAAATGTGTAGCAACGGGTATGAAGTTTCATGAGGATTTAAAAAGAAATCTATTAATAATGGTGGGAACAGGATAAAATGGCTGTATGGATGAATCCACCCAAGCCTCACATGGACTTCAATATGACCTGCCCACCCCCAGTATTTACTAGGAAGAAATATTTGTATGTGACTGTGTAACCAACGTCCAAACCTTCACCACCACAAGACGTCATATATATAGCTTTTTAAAAGAATTTTTAAAAATCATGGCATGGAGGCCAGTTGGCTTCCAGATTCAGAGATGACGTGTCTACAGATACCAAATGCTGAGGACAAAAGCAAAAATAGGGAGAACCACCATCCTCAGTGCTCTTCTTTCCAGCAGCGGATCTCACTGGCTGCTCCCAGAAACAAAATTAATTTGTTTGTTCATGTGTTTGTTTGTTTGTTTGCTTTATATACCACCCATCTGGCAGCCAAGGCCACTCTGGGTGGTTTACAACAAAAAACAAAAAGCAAGAGAGTAACAAAATAGCAAATTAAAAATCGTAAAGTGAAGTAAAGATAAAATTATAATACAATAAATACAATTATTTGGGTAGAAAAATAAAAAATATGGAGCATGACAGTATGATAGAAGTTATATTACTGGACACTATTGTATCAGAGTATAATTTGTTCAAATAGCCAGGTTTTTAGTAGTTTTTTGAATGTGCCCAGTGAAGGGGCCAGGCGGACTTTGGGTGGAAGAGAGTTTCATAACTGTGGTGCTACCGCTGAGGTGGCCTGAATACTAGTGGTTGTTTTCTGGGCCTCTCTTGGGGTCAGAACTCTCAGCCACCTTGCCTGCAACGATCTTATAGGATGGGCAGGAAGGAGGCATTCAGCCAGATATCAAGATCCCAAACTGTTTAAAGCCTTATAGGTTAGTACCATCACCTTGAAACTGGTACGGAAGTGAACAGATAGCCAATGTAAGGCAGACAGGTTGGGGGAGATATTTTCTAACCCCACTCAGAAGTATGGCCACCGCATTTTGGATCTGTTGCAGTCTCCATGGCAGTCCCAAGGGCAGTCCCATGTATAGGGCATTATAGTAGTCTAATATCAAGATTACAGCTCATGAACTAGCATGGTGAGGGACCCAGTGTCAGGGTAGGAGCGTAGCTGGGCAATCCGCTTTAGGTGGAAATAAGCAGATCAGACCACAGACACTATCTGAGATGTCATTGATAGTGATGGGTCCAAAAGCATGCCCAAGCTATGAACCTCATCCTTCATGGAAAGAGTGTCCCTCCAAAAGATAGGGAGGCACCCAGACCACAGACACTAGGGGCAGGATTTCCATCTTGTCCAGGTTCAGCCTCAGTCTGTTGTTCCTCATCCATCCCAGCACCGCATCCAGGCAGCGCTCAAAGGACAGGACAGCATTGACTGCAGAAGGATGCAAGGAGAGACAGAGCTGAGTGTCATCTGCATATTGCTGACACAAAGCTCCAAAACACCTGATGACCTCCTCCAGCAGCCTCACATACTGTAGATATTAAATAGCATTGGGGAGATGATTGACCCCTGCGGGACTCCACAATTGAGAGTCCACGGAGCAGACAACATCTCCCAAAGCTGAACTCTCTCACGATGGTCCTCCAGGAAGGATCGGAGCCAGGCCAAAATCTGACAATCAATCCCCAATCCCAAGAGCCTCCCCAGGAGGATACCATGGTTGACAGTATCAAAGGCCTCTGAGAGGTCGAGGAAGACCAGCAAGGACACTTTGCCCCTGTCAGCCTTCCTCAAGAGGTCATTTTGCAGAATGGCCAATGCTGTCCCCATGCCATGACATGGCCTGAAGCTGGACTGAAATGGATTAAGGGCATCAGTCTCCTCCAGGAGAGCCTGAAGCTGATCTGCCACCATTCTCTCCACCAGCTTGCCAATAAAGGGGATACTGGCAACTGGATTATAGTTGTTAATATCATCAGCTGCCAGATTGGGTTTTTTCCAGATATGCCTAATAAGTGTCTCCTTGAGGGCGAGGGGGACCTTGCACTCAAGGAGAGACCCATTAATAATAGCCTGTATCGACTCAGTTGTTATCAGCCCGGCTACTTTCAAGAGCCAGGCCGGGCAAAGATCTAGTGAGGAGGAGGTAGCCCTGCAGCAATCAATGACCCTGTCAACCTCAATTGATGTCATGGGATGAAATTGTGTTAAAATTCCCAGGCAAGGTGATGCACCGGATGTCTCAGCTCGATCTACTGATAAAGACAAGATAGCTATGTCCCGGCGGATGACCTCCACTTTTTCTTTAAAGAAGGCCACAAATTGGTCACAGGAGATGCTACTGGGAGGCTTGTCACTGTGATCAATTCTGGATATATCACGTACAGTGCGGAACAGTTCTGCTTGATGGTCCTGGGCTTCACTTATCCGGTGAGCAAAGTAGGATTTTCTTATAGCCTTCACTTTGGCTAAATAAATATTTGACGTGATTTTAGTAGCATATAAGTTAGCTACTATCAGGGCCCATCTCCAAATGCTCTCTAGCCTCCTCCTATTATGCTTCATCCCCCAGAGCTGTTGGTTATACCAGGCAGCTGGCTAGGATTGAGAATGGAGGGGGCATTTAGGAGTGATCCTGTCAGCTACCTTGGTGGCTGCCACATACCATTCATCCACTAGAGCTTCAACAAGAGCACCAAAAAGATCAGCTGGTATCCCCTGCATTGCATCTTGGAAACCTACAGGATCCAATAGCCTGCGGGGGCGGACCATCTTAATGTGTCCCTGCTCCCCACCGGGGGGGGACTGCCATTGAGAGGTTACATTTTATTAGGTGGTGGTCCGGCCATGACAAGGGGACCAATATCAATTCAGTCACCATTGGTTCACTCTTTCCCTGACCTGTTGAGAATTGTTGTTGTTGTTGTTTAGTCATTAAGTCATGTCCGACTCTTCGTGACCCCATGGACCAGAGCACGCCAGGCCCTCCTGTCTTCCACTGCCTCCCAGAGTTGGGTCACATTCATGTTGGTAGCTTCAATGACACTGTACAACCATCTCGTCCTATGTCATCCCCTTCTCCTCTTGCCTTCACACTTTCCCAACATCAGAGTCTTTTCCAGGGAGTCTTCTCTTCTCATGAGATGGCCAAAGTACTGGAGCCTCAGCTTCAGGATCTCCCAGTTGAGCATTCAGGGTTGATTTGCTTCAAAATGGATAGGTTTATTCTCTTTGAAGTCCAGGGGACTCTCAAGAGTCCCCTCCAGCACCACAATTCAAAAGTATCAATTCTTCGGCAGTTATCCTCCTTTATGGTCCAGCTCTCATTTCTATACATTGCTACTGGAAAAACCAAAGCTTTGACTAGGCAGACCTTTTATTTCCCCTCAATTTTTTTATTTTTTAACATGAGGGGTGACAAAAGGAAAAAGGGAGTTGGGATTGATGAGGAAGAGGGGATACAATAACATACTGATATCCAATCTATACCTATTGCCATATCAAGATTTTAAGTTATTCTATTTACTCTTTTCTGCCTTGTACATAAAGTTCTCATTTCAATATATGCTATTCCACTAGGCAGACCTTTGTCGGCAAGGTGATGTCTCTGCTTTTTAAGATGCCTTCGAGATTTGTCATCACTTTTCTCCCATGAAGCAGGCGTCTTTTAATTTTGGGGCTGCTGTCACTATTTGCAGTGATCATGGAGCCCAAGAAGGTAAACTCTGTCACTGCCTTGATATCTTTTCCTTCTATTTACCAGGAAGTGATGGGACCAGTGGCTATGGTCTTAGTTTTTTTGATGTTGAGCTTCAGACCATTTTTGCACTCTCCTCTTTCATTCTCATTAAGAGGTTCTTTAATTCCTCCTCACTTTCTGCCAACAGGGTAGTATCATCTGCATATTGGAGGCTGTTGATATTTCTTCCAGCAATCTTAATTCCGGCTTGGGATTCATCCACTTCAGCCTTTCGCATTATGTATTCTGCATATAAGTTAAATAAGCAGGGAGACAATATACAGCCTTACCGTACTCCTTTCCCAATTTTGAATCAGTTCCATATCCAGTTCTAACTGTTGCTTCCTGACCCACATATAGATTTCTCAGGAGATAGATGAGGTGGTTAGGCACTCCCATTTCTTTAAGAACTTTCCATTTTTTGTTGTGGTCCACACAGTCAAAGGCTTTTGCGTAGTCAATAAAGCAGAAGTAGACATTTTTCTGGAACTCTCTGGCTTTCTCCATAATCCAGCGCATGTTAGCAATTTGGTCTTTAGTTCCTCTGTGAAATCCAGCTTGGACTTCTGGGAGTTCTTGATCCACAAACTGGTGAAGCCTACCTTGTATGATTTTGAGCATAACCTTGCTAGCGTGTGAAATGAGTGTTGAGAATACCAGGTCTAATGTGTGACCCGCCACGTGGGTGGGACCTTTGACAAACTGGGACATGTCCAAGGAAGCCATGGTTTCCAAGAACTCAAGAGCTGGGCCTGTGGTCCCAACCTCAGCATGGACATTGAAGTCACCCAGGACAATTAGTCTGGGGGGCATCAGTGCCACTGCCAAGATGAAGTCCACCAGCTCCAGGAAGGAGAGTGCTGGGTTGTGGAGAGCACGTTAAACCAGCACCATCCCAAATCCATCCCTTGTCCCCATCAACACATGGAGTGCCTCAAGGCCCAGGATGCTCAAGGCTTGAGAGCCTAACAAACTCTAAGGTGTTTTTATAAATAATGGCAACTCCCCCTCCCTAACCCCCCAGTTTACCTTGGTGCGGGATGGAATATCCGGGTTGGCAAATTAATGAAAGGGCTACACTGCCCTCTGCACCCACTCAGGTTTCAGTAATACAGGCCAGACCTGCTATTTCATCCAAGATCAAATCTGGGCCTTATTTAAAGCAGATCTGGCATTTAACAGCATCAAGGATAGAGTGGAGGGTTGGCTGAGTTACCTTGTCACTGGCAACAGAGCTAGAACAAGGGACAGCCTTCAACCGCTCTTTTGAGTTTAATTGCTGCCATACCTTCCTTTGCCCATAATAACTGGTATCTTATCGAGCGGAATCTGGTCTACATCTACAAGGCATCTATTGCCTTTTAAAACATTTTCCTCATCTCATTTTTTTGAAAGCTCAGAATTCAGCTCCAATTAAAAACAAAACAGTGTTGCCCAAATTTGTGATAGCTGAAGCATGCTCTTCCTCTGAATAATGATTGAAGGACTATTTTGTACTGTACCACCAAACCATTTCAGGAGCTGTTTAGGGCCCTGAGCAGGCCAATTTTCTCCTTTCTCAATTCTATTTCCCTATCATCCACCTTTGTTTGTGTTTTGAACTGATATACAACCATTCTGTTTCTCAAGCTGCTTTCAACAGATTTCTGGTACCTTTAGATTTGTTCCCCAAATGCAAGTGGTCAGTTTCCATGGACACTGGGCAAGCATAGAGTTCCTGTCAGTTTTAGGGAGCAATGAGATGGACATGTGTGTGTGTGTGTGTGTGTGTGTGTGTGTGTGTGTGTGTGTGTGTGTGTGTGTGTGTGTGTGTGTGTGTGTGTGTGTGTGTGTGTGTGTGTGTGTGTGTGTGTGTGTGTCTACTCACCTCGTAAAAACCACTCCATTATTTTGCGATGCTTCTAACCTCAAACAACCTCACAGGAGAAGCAAGAAAGAACTGGTCACATTCATCTTTGTATGAGTCACTGCTTTGGCCATGCCTCCTCTGAAGACAAGTAATTCTGTCATGTCTCTAAATGAGAAGCAATTAAGGAAATGATCCATCATACTTTCTGTAGGGAAGCAGGAAAGATTATCCACCTCCAACTGAGGCTTATTGGAAGGAGGTAGGGACAGAGCAATAAATCATGCAGAGGAGAGCTTCTCTGGGTACTGTAGAGTCACAGGGACCTTTGCTTATTTCACTTAGCATCCTAGCAGTTCCTCTTGGGTATGTCCTACCACACAGTATGGGAGCTCCTGTGATAAAGTTATGCAGCCACTGTTCATAGTGTGCAAAGGAATTTACAACTTGCTTTAGCAATTCCCATACACACTTACATTTCAATACAAGAAGAAGCAATTTCATGAGTGGTTAACAGGCCTTGAAGCTAATGTTTTACTTCTTCCAGGTATCTGTAACACACATTATTTGGCCGTCGGTATGCAGAAGGCATACTACAGTATTCACAATCCATTAACAAAGCCTCACAAAGCATACCTCTACAGAAATCAATACAGAAATTCAAGCAGCATAGGACAGGGAAAACCAAAGTTTCTATTTACTAGTCAATTAGATGGCCAATGAAATAGCACTCTGAAGAAGAGAGATTTCTCTGTACATTTAAGTAGGCAGAAAATTAAATTCTTCTTGGCCTGTCTGATCTGGAGTTTGGGGAATATATTATCCTCTAACATTCCTTTCAGCAGTGATTTCTACCATCACTGTTTCCTGATTATCTAATCATTTGTGCTTTCTTAGAGAATGCTTCCAATATTATGCTAACAGCCAGGAGCTTTGCATGTAAGGCGGAAGAAAGCTAGTAACTGTGGATTTCTAAGATTCCTATAACTCTTTTCTGTTTAGATAATAGAAGGTGGAGAAAACAGGGATAAGCAATGAAAAGGATGCCTAAGGGTTTGTTGTGTTAAAAACTACTGAGTCTTTCTTATTTGAGGGCAACAGAATTCTTCACCCTGCCTAGGAAGAGCATGCTGGCTGAGAACTGATCTTCCTCTCCTCTAGAATTCCTCTCCAAAAGTCCCACATCTGTCATTCTTACATTGAACTCACTTGTGTGCTTGCTACCTGTGAAAGAAATTTAGGGTAACAGTGAATAGTGGAGGGCAGATTGTTTATTGCACCTTATTTCAAAGAAAAGCAATTTAGGCCTAGGATGGCAGCAATTCTCTCCCACCAGTAAAAGTGAATAAGTGCTAAAATGTTTTTTTAAAGCGGAGGAAAAGAAAAGGAATGGATGAAGCTTGGTTGATTACACCAGGCAGGTCCCCCCTTTCTCCTGAGTCCTCTCATTAACCTGTACAGTCCAAAGTAAATTCCATGAATTCCGTAATGAGATTTTGTGCAAACATACTTATCAATGTTATGGAATTCACAATCTCTCAGCATGCAGGAAAGTTTTTCTTTTAGCGGTCAGTCTTTCTCCACTACAAAATAAAGAGAACTTATCCAGGAACAAAGGAGGAAAAGAAATGATCAGGTAAATACACTGAAAAATCCCATAACAAATATCTGCAAATTTTGAGAATTGTGTGTGTGTGAATGAATCCATGCTAATCCAGATCCAGACCTTCTCCAGCCCAGGGACATAGCCATAGTACCAGTTGAGGGACAAAAAGAGCAAGAGCTTAATTCAGCCCTGACTCTCTTTGGTGTCCCCTTTTCGTATGACCCACTTAACTGAATCCCCCATCATCAGAGATGAGCACAGTGAGCAGCACGTGTGGAGAGAAGAGATAAAGCACACAAACATTTTGGTGTTTTTATCTCTACTTTTTAATTTAATCTTGGTGTGAACTGCCTGTGGCGTTCGCCCTTGTGGCCCCTGCTTGTTTTTCCCTCACAAAGGCTCAAGTCACATTTACCCATCGCTGACACCAGTGGAGTACCTCAATCCTCAATATAAATGACATTTATTTTTCCAGGTGCCGGCAAGGCACCTGGAAAGGATAACATCCCTGTTGAAGTGCTGAAGTGCTGTAAAGAGACCATCACAACCAAACTGTATGAAGTCTTTCGTCTTTGCTGGAGCAAAGGTGGAGTACCACAGGACATGAAGGATGCAAACATCGTCACATTGTACAAGAACAAAGGAGACAGATGTGACTGCAATAACTACTGTGGCATCTTTCTTCTCAACATTGTAGGGAAGCTGCTTGCCCGTATTGTACTGAAGAGGCTCCAGGTGCTTGCAGACAGAGTCATACAGAATCACAGTGTGGATTTCAAGCTAATAGATCCACCACTGACATGGTATTCTCCCTCTGACAGTTGCAGGAGAAATGCCAGGAACAACAACTGCCACTCTTTGTGGCCTTCATAGATCTCACAAAGGCCTTTGACTTGGTTAGCAGGGATGGCCTTTTTAAAATACTTCCCAAGATTGGATGTCCACATCGACTCCTGAACATCATCAGGTCCTTTCATGAAGGAATGAAGGGCACTGTAGTTTTTGATGGCTCAACATCAGATCCCTTTGACATCCGAAGCAGAGTGAAACAGGGCTGTGTCCTCGCGCCAACCCTGTTTGGGATCTTTTTTGCTATCATGCTGAAGCATGCCTTTGGAACTGCAACAGAAGGTGTCTATCTCTGGAGTAGATCAGATGGAAAGCTCTTTAATCCCTCTAGATTGAGAGCAAAGACCAAAGTTCAACTGAAATGCATGCGGGACTTCCTCTTCGCCGATGATGCAGCCAATGGCTGATGGTCGGATTCCAAAAGATCTCCTGTATGGAGAATTAGTGCAGGGAAATCGCTCCAAAGGGAGACCACAGCTGCAATACAAGGATATCTGCAAGCGGGATCTGAAGGCCTTAGAAATGGCCCTTAACAGATGGAAAACCCTGACATCAGAGCGTTCAGCCTGGAGGCAGGCGGTGCAGCATGGCCTCTCCCAATTTAAAGAGACCCTTGTCCATCAGGCCGAGGCAAAGAGGCAGTCCTGGAAGTAGCCAAACCAGGGAGCTGGACAGGGGACAGATTGTATTTGTCTTCAATGTGGAAGGGATTGTCACTCTCGATCTGGCCTTCTCAGCCACACTAGACACTGTTCCAAGTCCTCCATACAGAGCACAATACCATATTCTCTCGAGACTGAAGGATGCCTAACCTAAAAGAGGTACATTTTTCTATAGAGTTCCAGCTTGCCTTCCCATTATGAGCTTGGGTTTTAGTTTCAGAATGCTGTCCAAATAGAACCAGAGTGTTTAAGACCCCAATTAAAGAAAAAAGGGGGAGATCAAATAGTGACCAAAATCCTGTTGGGCAGGGTCTGCCTGTGGAATGAGAATTAGAGTAGCAGCAGTGGCAAACTGCCACTGATTAAGGGCTTTCTTTTGCAATTTCAGTGCACATGAGATTTGCTGCATTGCATGCAAGCTGTGGTCACCCTGAAATTGTATAAGGGAGCCTTTGATCAGGAGCAATCTGCAGCTACCTAGGACATCATTCCTGTTGTGCAGAAAGAGCTTCACAACAGGATATCAACCATCATATGTTCCGTGCATGGGATGTATGTGTGTTTTTGTTTCATCTTAAGAATGCAAACACTGGAAGGAATTTTGTTCCGTTTAAAGTTCTTACTTAATAGATTGTCTTTGTATCTCTTAAGACTTTTTACAATAAAAAAAAATCCACCTCACCCTGGAAGGTATCACATTTGTGAGGTTTGTGTTATGTTTCAAGGAAATAAAGACTGAAATCCTCTTGGTTAGGGTCCGCCTGCATAATGGGAATGACAGTAGCAGCATCTGATAGAAGGCTTCCTTTTGTGATTTTCACTGCATTGTAAGTGAAGCACATGCACTCCAAAATCACAAACTGAAGTCTTCAGTTAGCGTTAATCTGCTGCTAATTCCACTGAGTAGGTGGAGATAGGCAACAGGATTATGTACAGCTACAGTACATGTTTTTTTAAAAGGTGTGGATATAAATCTATACAATGGAAAAAAATACACACCAACATCTTTTAGTTACTGGGGGATGTATACATTAAAACATACACAGAATTCTTAGTGTGAAAAAAGATGCACAACTTCCCTTGCCAGAAGAAGAAAAAATCTTGCAATATGACGCAAGCTAAAGACAGGAGGAGACATTTGCATTCCTGTTAAATACATAGTTAGCTCACATTCACACAGTCCTTAAGATGTGTTGGCCATTTAATGTTAATATAAACTGATACTATTATTTGAAATGTAAGTCACTAGTACATAGTTGTCACTGGACTTTTTTATAATTATGAGTAAATTGGAGATTATTTCATCCCAGTGTTCGATGAGTAACATACTTTTAACAGGCATAGTAGGTTAAACATAGCCAAGCTAATAATACATTTCAACACATACTCTCCATGATGTACTCATTCTTTAATTTGGTTGGACTGATCATGACCACTCAGATTTTAATTACTTGGGAAATTAACTCCCATGGTACCACAGCTGCTTACAACACATCGCTCTCCATTGCCCTTAAACTGCTGAAGACAACCAGAGCAATGTCCTCTATGGGGAGGTGATCCCTTTGAAATGATGGATTGAAGGCAAGAATGATAACACAAATTTAGGAGGAAATTGAGTTTAATGTTGAGAAAACGATAAAGAAGGTGGAGATAATAATTAAGAGGAGCCAGATGGATAGAAGTGAAGGAAAGTACTACAAAGAGAACAATAAAGCAAATTAGCTGAAAAGTTGATTTGTAGTGCATACTAACTCACTCCTCAGGAACTAAAGGGTTTTCATAAATTCATTATGTAAAACACAAATGACCCTAAATCAAAACCACTGCACGGTGCATAGCAACCTGAATGCTGGATTTCACGTGTGTCCAATTTACCATTTTAAGAAACGGAAAGCTCAAAACTATCAATAGCTTCAATTGTGTGCATAGTGCAGAATGCAGATCCTTTCTGCTTGTTCCCAAAGTACCAAGGCAAGAAAGATGTTGGAAGACCATAAATGGACTAGTCCAAGCATACCTTTCTTTGTTTATTCTTGAATTCTCATATCTATACTTGGAGCTCATTGCTTAAAGGAAAGGAATAAATGAGGGGAATTAAATCTGAAGACAACCAATATATGTGAAAGGTAAGATTTTCCTAAGCCAACATCACCAGGTGGTAAGTATATTCACATGCCCTCTCCAGCTTTACAAATTCTGATGACTGCTTCCTCTAGAGATGTACTGAAATCCCCCTTTACCTCCTAAGGGGATAAGGCAAAGGATATGTTTCCCCACTGTGCATGAGACAGAGTAGATCTACGTTGGTCATATGCACAATGGTGGCTTATGAACCAAGACAGGATTGTGGAGACTCCATGTTACTGGAATAAACTAAATTAATTAACATTTAGTCAAAACATTCTTAGTAAAGTTGGGCTTCAACTTCATAATCCCCATGTTTTCTACCAGTGTTTTATTTAAGCAAATATTTCACTCACTATCAGCACAGCAATGGCAATCAGGCATTCTGAAGCAGGTTTCACTGTTTGTTTTTAATAATGTGGAGAATTATACTTAGATCAGTTAACAAATTACACTGCAATAAACTTTAGAAAATGATTGAGATTTACATTCATATAAAAAGCAGCATCTTCTTCAAGTGCTATCAGTCTAGCCTTTGTTCTTCTTCTGTATACAGAAGTAGCTTCCATACTAGTAAATCCATTAATCTAACTTGTACAAATCATTCTTGGATATGAAAATATTTATTAGCTTAAGAATTATCCATTGCAATGATGAAGGCACCAGACCAGGCAACCCTTAATTTCATTCTTCATTCAAAATTTCTGTTGGCTGGATAGACAGATACCAAAGACAGAGTATATGATTTGCATGCATAACATCTAGGTTCAGACAAATAGCAGCTTTGAAAATACATGTTAGGAGTCTACTTTAAGGTATCATTCATTATGCCAATGTTATTTGAAATTCAGTAATCAATATAAGGCCTTAATCTCAGAAATGTTAAACTCTGTGTCAAGCCAACCTAGTAAAACATTCCGAAAAAATTAGAAACATTTTTATGCATTCAGTTGTTCTACAATATTTTATTCTCTCTAAGAGAGTAAGAAATGGGGTATGGAGGAATAACTAAAATGAGAGATTCCAGAGGAAAAACTGGTAGTTGTTAAATATGCATGAGGATTAAGTACAGCAAGGAATACTTGCTATATGAGGAAGAACTCTGGAAAGCAATGAAATGCCATCCATGAGTCTGGCCTCACCACACTCTGGTTTCTGGACTATAAGACTATACCCAGCCCACACATTTCAAATTTTTACTCTCCATATAAAGCTGCCTGACAACATCTGTCCAGCCAAAACAATCTTCTGACTTTTGGCAGGTTCTCAAGGTTTGAAGCAGCTGTTTTCTAACCTTTCTACACAATATTGTTTATAACTGGAGGTCAGAGCTATAACTAGAGTGGAACAGCTGAGGCTTTGCTCCAGGGCACCAGCATTTAGAGGGCACTGAAGCCTGGAGAGGAATCTACCAGCAAGTGTCAGAAAAATAAGCAACAAACTTCCTGGCCCTAGTGACTTCCCTTCCCTTCCCTTTTGAAAGCATAACATTTTTTCCCTTTTGTGGGGGGCTCACATTCTCCTCCTCCTTTTTCATAGGGGTGTGTGCCATGCTCATGCTTCAAGGCAGAGGGGACAGGAGATGGTGGCACTTGCCCCAGGCATCAAGATGGTTAAATAAGGTTCTGCTGGAGGCATCAAGTACTGAAGCTAGATGTTATGCACACAGATCATATGCTCTGTCCTTAAAATCATCAGGGCTGGAAACCAGGGTTCCTAAGAACAGAGCTCAAAGTTATAAAGGATTTGATTTGACAGTGACATAATAAAAACATGGGCAAAAAACATACAAACAAGTTGTTTGGAAACCACTTCTTTTTTAAAAGCACATTGTACATTAACTTAGGCCAAGCAGGGACTGCTTACATGTATGAGATTATTTTTTTTGGGGGGGGGAAAGAAAACATATTTGATATTTGGACTTTTCGTCTGCTGAGTTTTAGACAGGCTAAAAAGGTAAAGGTTCCCTTTGACAATTTTTGTCCAGTCGTGTTCGACTCTAGGGGGTGGTGCTCATCCCCGTTTCCAAGCCATAGAGCCAGCATTTTGTCCAAAGACAATCTTCCGTGGTCACATGGCCAGTGCAACTTAGACACGGAATGCTGTTACCTTCCCACTGAGGTGGTCCCTATTTATCTACTTGCATAGGTTTAAGCAAATTCTAGGTATTCACCCAGCAGCTTATAACTGAGAAATAGGACTTGACGTGGAGTGTGACAAGGCAAAATTGGCTGGCATGGTCTATATTTCCTCTTCAGCTGACTCCAAACATGAAATGTTAACTGTGTTTGTCAGAAAAGTGTGAAAATCAAAGGAGGGATGAAGGGACAAGAATGATGAAATGGAAAGAGATGAAAATAAAGCAACTCAGAAAGAGACAGTTGTATGTCCCTCCCCCTCATGGTACTCTGAATAATTCTGGCACAATGTTCTAGAACTTTGCTTATGAACTTCACCCACCAAAATCGTGTCAAGCAGAGCAGATATAATAATAAAAAAACCCTGTTTTGTACATAGTTCCTACTGATTCCAAAAGGAACTCAGCACACACAGCTCTCTCTGAAGTGCAGCCAATTAATTTCAAGTGGGCCAGAAAGGCAGCAAACCTGTGCTAGCTGAGGAAATATTGCAAACCAGCCATGACAAGGCTGCCAGTTTGCTTTAAACCACTGTGGGAGAAACCCTGAATTTTATGTGGAAGGCTGAATTCCTTTTTTCCCCTCTTCTGTAGAAATTGCCAGGTATTTGTTACACTAGGAGGTTGCAGTGACAAATAATGTCTTCCTGTCTATTCTAAGTCACTTACCCTGATGTCTAAAAGCACAATTCTATGAGACACCTAGACACACGTGAATCTCTAGAGGTGAATGGGGGAGTGTATATAGAAGGATTTTAGTGCCTGAAAATTAACCTTCTCCATATTGTTAGTCCATTAACCTTTGAGAGAATGTCAAGATACAGTTAAAAAATTAATGCTCTTAAGATTATTTAAACACAGATGTGCATGCATCTGTGGCCAGTCAACTAGCTAGTTGCTTTATAATGTGGGCGGCAAGTGAAGAATATGAAGGAGAAAGGAAACTTTGCTCGAAAAACTCCATCTAAAAATAAACTGAGGTGTTCCCTCAACATTACTTGACATCACATAGCAGTGCAACTCCACGTAATATCCAGTGGTCAGGAGGCTGGGTGGTCCGTAGATCTACTGCAGCAATGTAATTCAGATCTGTTCGAACTGTTTTTTTGTAGATCGGACATGAGTATAGCCGCGGATCTCTTGAGGCTAAGAAGATGAAAAGCAAAACAAAAAACAAGAAAAAATGATTTATTGCTTTAAAGCTGGAAACAAAATAAACATAATAGTGGAGGGCATGGAATTAAAATTGGTACAGCAGGATGGAATTTCAACTTAAATAGAAATCTGGGCATATAGTGCAATAGGACGACCATTGGGCTTGGATGTGTAAAGCATAAGAGCTAATCTCAACCAAGTACTGTATCTATTGAGTTTGAGCAAAGGGCTTCCTCAAAGCTAAAACAAGGCAAAGAGAAGCTGCTCTGAGCTATAAGACAAGGTGAGAAAGAGCTCTTGAGTTCTTCTTGATAAATGACTATGGTAGCAAGCCTAAATGCTCACTTACCTGGGGATAAATTTTCCGGAATGCAATATAAATTATTTTTTACTTGGCATGTAGTTCTCTCCATGCGGGTGTAATTTGCCTCCATGGTAAAAGGGAGGGAAATGATGCCCTTGGGAACATGGCTGGCATGGAAGCCATATGTACCATTCAGACAATAGCTAGCCCAATACCCACCGAGAAGGCTCCCATTAAGGGTTTGTGCTAAGTGCAAGCCCCTTCAGATGCAGGCAAGCCAAATATGAGAGACTGTTTATCTACTGTATCTCTTACAATGGGATTCTCAGCTAGGTAAACTGCAGTAGCCATAGAATCAACTATGCCCAAAATAAAATAAAAATAGGAATGCAAGCTACAAAAAATTTTCCTTCACAGCTTGTATATTTATTTCTTGTGGGATCTTAAACAAAACTGACTGTTTTCAGGCAGACAGCACAAGCTGAATTTCACACAGCAGAACAGCCCGGGCTTCTGGTGTCCATCTCTCCAGCCCACAATCTATTTTGACAGCTGCTTCCCTCTCCCAAGGACCCTAGAGGTCCTTCTTTTCAGTTTTAAAGTTGCTCTTTCAATCTTTTGACTTGTTTGCTCAAGCAGATCCAAACTTTACACATTTAACTGTCAACACTAGCCCCGGCATAGCCAGCTACAACTTGCAGCCTCCCCATACTTGCTAGATCCTTTGCATTCTGAGCAGTAGCAAAAAGTTGAGTTTGAAGCTGAGTGACCTATATGTTATTTTTTTAAAAAAAAAATCACCTGAAATAATATTAGGTGTGAATAAAAACTAAATAGATCTCTTTGCACTGACTTTTTCTTTCATATATTTTAAATCTTCCCTTCTTATCCCTAGGTTTCATTGTATGGGTGTTGTTTGCTTTTGTTTTGTTTTTTCAAATAGGAATTGTGATGTATCACAGATTATTATATTAATTCATTATTTCCCCCACACACACACCTCCTGTTTAACGACTAATATACTTCAAGTATAAGCCACCCACTCAGCATTTGGCAATACAGCCACATGCACAATCTTGAACTCACTGGAAAAAACATAGGATTATAAATGTAATTTATGAATAAAATAAAATAAAATAAATAGAATGTAATGGGGCTAAGCATGCCAAAAGTACACAGGATGGTATTTCCAAAATGTAGGTAATACTGAACTGATCAGTACCCATTTTAACTAATATGGTTCTATAATCCATGTGATTTGCACTCATATGAAATGGCTACACATTCAGCCATAGCCTTAGGTTGTATAACTGATACACATTAGAGTTTCCCCCCTCCAGCTGACTGCCTTTTCATATAACTCACTAAAGTCCTTAAAGCAATGACAGGGAAATTCTCTTGGCGGGTGGTGGGAGGTGCACTGAATCATTCAGAATGGAAACCATCAGAGCCCCCTCTCCATAGGTACAGTACTAGGGCTCTAAATTCTGACTGAAGTATCCTTACAGATGAGGACAATGACTCACAATATTCTTCTCCTTGCCGAGAGGACTGTGCGAGATTTTCTGCTGCTGTCAATTCCGTTTGCACAAATGAATTAAGCACAAAATATACAGATGTTGTGCAAAACTGAGGTAGCAGCTCCTCAAACGAAGGGGAATAAACAATTTTAAGTTGTGGTTGGAGTTTTTTGTTTTTGTTTTTTGTCTCTTTTGCAATGATCAGCCAGTGTTTTTTGTATGCTGTATATGTGTATCCGTGCTTTGTTTCTCAAGGAAAAAAAACTAGTTTATCCATATATTGAGCAAATTATGGAGACCTTAACTGGGAAGAAAATGAGTCCTTTATCTCATCACCAGCTGGAGACACAAGAAGGAACAGCAAACACTTTTAGTTCCCTAGAACAAAATTTTGCAGAACGCTGTAATTTGTCAGACATATTTTGATGATACTGCTTTCTCCAGCATCATACATCAAAGCTCTAGGGTTGGAGATTTTGTCAAATAATAAGGAATTTCCTAAGTATTCTTCCCATCCATAATAAGCACTCAGGAACAACAGGGACACAAACATAGAGACAGATCTGATTAACTCTGCTGCCAGAGGGATGGTTAAAGCCTCCTCCCAATCCCAGCCACGTTTTTCAGGTTCAGGAAGAAGAAGGAAACTATTAATGTTGTCTTCTTCCCAGTAATTGTCCTGAGAAGGAAGCTACAGGGTGACCACTTTCCCTGCATACCCTCTTTTCCAGAATGCTAGATCCTGCTGAAGAATTGAGTGTGCAGGGAGACTTATTTTCATGCATCAATGCTAGTTCTGGTAAATACAGTGGTGCCTCACTAGACGATTGCCTCGCAGGATGAAAAACCTGCAAGATGATTGGTTTTTGCAATCACTATGGTGCTTCACAAGACTTTTTTTTTGAGACCGATGCTTCGTAAGACTTTTTTTTAGACTGATGCTTCGCAAGATTTATTTATTTATTTATTTATTGAGACCGATGCATGGGGAACCTTGCAAGACGATTTTTCACATGACGACGATTTTTGCGGAACGAATTAAAATCATCTTGTGAGGCACCCACTATACTAGTGTTGGAAAAGACTGTTGGACTGAAGAGTCATAGCGTTAGTAGCCTTTTCCTACTTCCTGATACTAGTTGAGAGAAGAAACACTTCTCACCTCCAAGATCTGTACACCTGTAAGGTTGAAAGATTGTTTCAAAGTCACATTATTTCAAAATGCATATTAGTAAAAATGCATGCAGCAGAAAAATGCACTAATGTCCTTCAGTAAAAGGGTAATATACTGTACTTAGTATAGCCTAGTGGACATAGTGATGGACTAGGTTTCAGGAGATCTGGGTTCATATCCCTACTTAGCCATGGAAAATGATGGGGAACAGTAGAACTAGCAAAACCACTCCAAAAATATCTCATTTATCTTGAAAGCTCTGTTAGTTTTGCTAATAGAGTTTGTGACATTTACTACATAACCCCTGCTTGTTTCCCCAGACAAAGGGCTCATGTTATGTCTTCTCACCAGCAGATAACAATTGGGATGTTCCCCTTTTTTTCTCACTGCCACCAGTGGATTTCCTTTATCCACAATAAATAATGAACTTCAGTCAGACTTGTCAGGTTGCTGCCAACAGAACTTATTTATTGAATTGTATTTACTTTAATCAGAATCACAGATGTTATTTATTTGATGAATATAATCAAATCATTCAAATATCATATATCTTGCCACCTTCATCACCTGCTCTATCTATTTATCTTGACCAGCTTATCTCTATTATTATTTCTTCTCACTATCTCTCTCTGTTTCTCCTCTCTATGCAATTCTATATCTCCCTGCTTCTCTTCTGCCCTCTACTCCTCTTATAGGCTCATGCAAATGAAAACCAGACTGTGAGTGACAGGAGTGATATGGGACAACCGTCACAGAGTTGCTTTAAACTGGATGACAGATAACAATATACATTAGGTCCCATAAGCTCTGTGTGAATTTAATTTATATTAATTGATTAAGTTTAAATAAATTTCTTATTATGGGAGGAGGTAGTGCTGTGAAAGGGGGGATTGTGACTGCGCGGCATGCACAGGTCGCACCTCGGTGCAATCGAAACTTGAATAGTTCCTGGGTAGCTTTGAGATAAATATAGGATATTTACTTCGGCTGAAGGGCCAGTGCTAAGTACGCCTCACTTGCTCGTCAACCCATTAACATGGAGCTTGAGAGGGTTGGGTAAGCAGTAGGCGGCGAAGGTGAGCCACAGCAGTCAGTTTGGAAGATCTGCAGCAGTTTGGGGTGCATGCAGCATGGCTGTTAGGCCGAATGGCTGTCGGTGCTTAGATTCTCTCCCCCCCCCCGCACCAACCTACTTACTCCAGGGGTTGGAGTTTATAGAGTCGGGGTAGTGTTTTGTGCGAATAGCACCAACAGTTTGGTGGCTTGGTGACATAACTGAAGCCATGAGGCACCAGATTTGAATTGTTTTACATTCATTCCCCATCTAGATCAAGGATATAAATGTGATAAGTAATAAATAGATAATAAAATAAATAATTGATTAAAAACCAAGAAGAAAATTAAATTAATAATAGAATCAATTAGAAATTAATAAGATATTATATATAGTAATAAATAATTAATTCTGTTAGGTATAGGTAGCATGTAGTCTCATTTAATTAATTTGAGTCTGGCAATTAATTATTAGGGGCTTATGGAGTAGCATTAAAATTATTTATATTTTCATAAATTAAAAAGCAGCCAGCAGCTCTTTCACTAAAATTAATTGGATATTGGCTTCATCAATTCCAAGCTGAATAAATAATTTGATCACAGGCAATTACTCAAGGAAGCGTAGTTCATTGTTTTCAAAGCATACTTAATTAAAGTGATTAACAGTGGTTTTGGGAAGTTGCATTTCCAGTGCTTCATTGTGCAAAGGTTGGGTTACATTGGGGTAGTGGTTACAGATGAAAATTGTCAGTTAATTTTTTCTTCTAATTTGTAAGTGGTCTATGCAACATGGGATTGATAATTGAGTTTAGCACCTAGGCTGGTGAGGCTTGTAATGCCTTTTGAAAGTCTTGAACGCTAGGTTCAGAATGGCCATGCGTAAGGATCAGGGAAACAAAAAAGGGAAACAACTGGCCTGGAAACGGCCTGTTCCACAAGTGTCTCCAGCTCAGTCTTCATCGGATGAGGATTCTTGGCCTGTATGGCAGCAACTACAAGAAAAAAATATCTGCTCTGGAGGCTCTGGAGCAACAGGCACCTCAGGCTGGCAGGGCTCAGCCATGCCACTCAGCTAGGGAGGCTAAAAACTATCATGGGGCAGAACCTAAAGTGATAGCTGATGACCTGATTCTAGATTTGCTGTTCTTGAAGCAGAAAAGCAGTCGGCACGGACATCCAAAGGTGATGCAGATGGGGCAACAGCTACACCACGGTCATAGTATATGGACAAAGGGTGAAGGCATCAACTACAGCCACACAGCCACATCTGGTTATGCAGGTGTGGTTTCTGATAGGCAGGAAGTGGTGGACGTGGAAGACCCAGATCAGCTATATGGCAGGGAGGACCCCAGGCTGGCAACGCCTTCAACAGGTGAGTCAGCTGTTGCACTGAGCACTCAGTCAAAGATCCCTGCCTGGCCTTGGGCTGGCAGTGGACAATTTAGTTCTCCTTTTTATATGCCATACAATACACAGGGTTTCAGGGCCTTGAATGCTTCATGGCCCAGTTCTAGCACACAATTTGTCAGATGGCCTGCACTGCATCCCCAGGTTGCATTTCCAGCACCATTCCCAATTACAGCTGGCATAGGGGTCTGGCTGTACCCATCTGTTCCAGACATGGGTTACAATACCGTGCCTCTGAGAGCATTGCCATTCAACAATTACTTGATGCCCTTAGGTGACCATCTCACACTGGCAACTCAAGAAAATTTTCTAAAGGCAAATATGTCGATCTATTTGAGTTGTTAAATAGAAATGTGGGGAGAAGGATTTAGACAAGGAGGATGAGAAAAACAATGAGAGACATAGGAGGAAGAAGCCAGACAGGATATGCTCCAACTGACTACGGGGATTCGTAATCTACGCTGGGGTTGTCATAAAGGCCCTACCATGGCGGGCGCAGTCCCTCTTTCAATATTTTGGTTTAATATATACAGCATATGTAGATTTTGCTGGACAGGCCTGGCTTAACTATGATGAAACATTTTATATGCACAGCACGATTCATCCAAATCTCAGATGGGATGAACCCTTACCAGGTCTCTGGCTGCAGTCCATGACACCAGCCAGACCTAATCTGGGAGATAGGTTTGATAGCAGACATCTGAACAGAAAGGCAGCCCAGACTCAAAATCCCCGCATGGGAGCGGGGCAGGTGGTTCAACCCTGCCTGCTCTGTTGGGATTACAATGCTAAAGGCACTTGCAAAAGAAAGCCATGCCATTTTAGGCATGAGTGCTGAGCATGTGGCGGTCAGCACCCCAAAATGTTGTGTGTTAGAGGGGGGCTCAGCATCAGAATAGAGGCACAGGAGAAGTAAAGAACCCAGCAGCAGCAGGGGTAACTCTGGAAAAGGGCCCCAGGCCAATTAGGGTTGCAGTTTTGGAAGCCTGGCTATATGATTACCCCCGCGAGGTGGATGCTATTTACTTATTAGATGGTCTTAAGTACAGTTTTAGGATCCTAGCTCTTGGTGAGCGCAAAGCGTTTTTCACACAGAACCTGAAATCTATGTGTGGAATGAAGAATGTGGTTCAGGAAAAAATCAATAAGGAAGTAAAGGAATGTAGAGTACTGGGGCCTTTCAAGATGCCCTTCCCTTAAAGACCTTGAGGGTCTCGCCCTTAGGAATAGTCCCAAAGAGGGTACAGGGACAGTTTAGGTCAATACATCATTTGTCCTATCCAGAGGGAGAGTCGGTCAACGATGCCATCGCTCAGGAACTTTGTACAGTGCACTACATCTTTTTCGATGAGGCGGTTCGCATAATACGGAATTGTGGTGTAGGGGCAGAGATGGCAAAATGTGGTATTAAATCAGCTTTCTGGATTTTGCCAGTTCATCTGCAGGATTGTGATCTGTTAGGCTTTCAATTTCAGGGATCCTTTTACATTGACGGAGCCTTGCCCATGGGCTGGTCTGTTCCATGTGTGGCATTTGAGCAATTCAGCTTATTTATTGAATGGAAACTTAAGAGTTGGGTGAGCTGTAAGTCTATGGCCCATTATCTTGACGATTTTCTTTTTTGTGGTGAAAAGTATACAGGGAGGTGTGCATTTATCCTGAACACTTTTCAAGCAATGGCTGAGGAGATAGGTTTACCACTGGCAGAGGAAAAAATAAAGGGACCGGCTATGTCCCTCACTTTCCTTGGCATTGAGCTAGATACTGTACAACAGACATCGAAGCTGCCAGAAAACAAATTAGCTGACCTTAAGAATCAGATAGCATCCATATTACAGAGGAGATAGGTATCTCTGCAATCTCAGGAGATGGTAGGTCATTTAAATTTTGCTTGCAGTCATGGCACCAGGACATGTTTTTTTGCATTGGCTTTGCAACACAATGAAGGGGCTGCATTGCCCCTTGCATAGGACTAGGGTTACATGTGGCATGAGGGAGGACCTACAAGTCTGGAGCCAGTTTTTAGCAGAATTTAATGGAATATATTTCTGGAGAAGCGAGATAGGGCTTAAGGTAGACTTCCAGGTCCATTTGAACGCTGTGGGTTCTTTAGGGTTCAGAATTTATTTCAGGGGAAGATGATGTACCAGCACATGGCTTGATGATTGCCATCAATTTGGTATTACCAGGGATTTAACATTCCTGGAATTCTTCCCAATAGTGGGCGCACTGTGGCTATGGGCAGAAGAGTGGTCAAACTCTGTCATGCATTTTTGGTGCAACAACCAGGCAGTGGTTTACATTGTAAGCAAACTTATGGCTCACTCAGAGAGGGTCATGACATTAGTTAGGGCATTCACACTGCGGGCTTTGAAATCCAACATTTTGGTTCAGGCACAACATGTTTCAGGGATAGACAATAGTTTAGCTGATGCATTATTGTGTCAACAGATTGAGTGGTTCAGGGAGCTAGATCCAGGAGCCAACGAGTTCCCAGAAATGCTGCACCCAGAGGTATGGCAGATCAGCACAAAGATCTGGAAAGGGCAATAGGCTTGGCCCTGGCACCAAGGACACGGAAAGGGTATTCAGCTGTGAGTATTGAGTTTCAGGAATTTAGGAAGCTGGTTAACCTGGAGCCTGTCTGGTCTGCACCAGTGGATCACCTTCAGCAATTCATTATGTATTTGAACAGAAGGGGATTGGCACCTGGAACTATTCAGGATAGGCTGATTGCCCTTGTCTTCTAGACTAGGATTAATGGGTATCAGGATTATTACTCAGATTACCGCATTAAGAAAATGATTGAAGGGTGGTCTAAGGCAGTGGTTCTTAACCTTTTTGAAAGAAACACCCCCTTGAGCCATTGAGGAAGTTATCTTGGCCCCTTCCCCCAGCCCCCCATCGCCCCCTTCTGTTCCTTTGCCCCCGCGTCACCCCTTTTCATTCCATCGCCCCCTGGAGGGTGATATCACCCAGGTTAAGAATCACTGATCTAAGGGAAGGGGTAGAGTTCAGGATAACAGGGCTCCCATATCACCTGCATTGTTAGAACGGTGTCATGAGTTCAGCCGAAGAAGATCTGGCAACTGAGGGGTTAATTTCAGCTGACGAAAATACTGGGCAACTAGAAGCACAGACAACTGAATCACCACCAGATTCTCCTCCCCCAGTAGCCAGAGTGAGGGACAAGCTTCATCAAGGACTCATGACACAAAGATCCGAAGCTTGCATGAATCCTTCCCACAGGAACATCAGGTCAATCCGTCCTGCGTTTTAACAGGATGGAATGCTTCTAGGACATTGATGGTTGCTGCTCCTATATAATTTGTACCTAGAAGGCTTGGAAATCTGTGGAAGCAACAACTCCATTCTCTGGCTTGCGTCCATGTTCCTGCTATCTTGAACCTTGCTTACTTGACCCTTGGCTCTTGGACTCTGACCTCTGACTACAGTTCGTGTTTTGGCTTTGACAATTTGGCATCTGTTTTGTAACTCTCTGACTTTGGACTCACTTATTGGACTTTCGCCTGCTGAATCCCCTAGAAACGTAACAAACACATCTGTAAACAATGGGAGCTTTTGTGTAGGGATGAATATGAAATAGTTTTATTTAGAGCAGCGTTCTTGCTGATGTTTTTTGGGGCCCTTATGATTAGTGAGGTAGTTGCTGCTGGTAAGAATGATGTGACTAAGATAGCTTTGCAATGGCAGGATGTTAGGATTATGGACAATGTGGTTCTAATTTATATTTGACAATTCAGGGCCGATCAACTAGGTAGGGTGCTCAACTTACACAAATGTGTTGCCATATAGAAGACATATGTCTGTCTGGTGAAAGCCACCATCATGTACTTGGAAGTTAGGGGACAGTACCAGGGCTATTTCTTTAAGCATAGAGATAGTTTTCCATTAACAAAGTACAAGTTCTGGAAGTTGACAGATGTAGTGTTGGACAGAGTTGGTGTGCAGGGATCACGTTTTGGCACGCATTCCTTTAGAACTGGTGCAGCATCTACAGCTGCAGCCTTAGGGTCCAATACAGACAAAATTAAGCATCTGGGTCGGTGGTCTTCATCCAATAATCATAGGTATATTAGAACACTTCCTAACTTATAGACAGGAGCCTGGTTTGGTTATGTCTCCGCAGGTTCCATGGTGATGGAGAGATGGCGACACATTGTGATTTTGGGCCACAGCTATGTTTATTGGGCAGCACGTTATGCGGCTGCGTCCCCATGGGAGAACAATCTGGGCCTTGGAGCCACAGCCGACATTGTATGGAAAGGGCTGCGTGGAATGCTATGGAGCCAGTTATGCAGAGTTGTGGCCTTTGGCCAATTTCCACCACATCTATTGATAATACATCTGGGTGGCAACAAGTTGTGGAAGGGTTTCATGGAAAGGTTTTAATTTTGGACATTTTACGTGACCTGAGATGATTGAAGGCCACGTATCTGGCCATGTGTATAGTATAGTCGACAATCGTCCCTCGGTTGGCATGGAGAGATGCCAGGAACTTTTTCTCTGTTAACACGCCATGCAGGAGTGTTAACCAGGAGGTTTGCAGAGCAGTCTGCACCAGCCTTGGATAAGGGATTGGTCACCAGAGGATCCGTTTGGATAGGGCTGAGGGTTGTTTTTTTTTTTGGAACAATGGTGTACATCTGTCCAATTTGGGTTTGAATTTCTTCCTTGAAGACATCAAGGGGGGGCTGCTTGCTGAGCTTGATAGGCTTGTCCCTATGCTGTGGCAAGTAGTGCAGATATAACAGGTTTTCTGGTGAGTCCCATTACAAACTCAGGTAAGCTATAGCCCATCTGACCTCCCAGCACTGTGGATCATGTGATTACAGTGCTTGGGGGGGGGGGAGATGCACAACCAGACCAACAGTCAACAAAGAGAAGCTGGTTTGAGGTCTGCAGGTTGTCAAATTGCGGCCAGCCGGGTTCTCACTGTCTTTTAAGACTGCGAGAACTTGGGGCCAGGGACACACCCATTTGTTGCTTAAGGGGGCCTTTGAGACCCCTACAGTTTAGCCTGATTCTACACTAGGGTGGCCCCCCCTTTGCCAAAGGATGGCAATATTGATTATGATTAATAAAGTGTAGCCCATGTTTTAATCCATAATTCTTGTCTCACGTCTTTATTCCAGGGTTGGGAGGGCAAAGGCTGTGAGGAACATAAATGTACTGCAAGATAGTTCTCACAATAGCAGAAAAGGTGTTTCATGCAAATTACCAAGGGTTTTTTAATTACATAATTTGCACACAATTTGCATAAATTGTGTAAATTGCACAGAACTAGCTTTGCTGTGCAGACATTAAAGAATGTATGGGATTGAATAGTTATTTGCACACTTCTTAATCACACAGGTCTTCTGTGTTTTGGGAAAGATCATACGTTTTGCACAGATGCACTTTGCCCAAATTATGGCAATCTTAAGAGAAAAAAGAGTGCTTTGTCTTGCTCTTGGCAGAATGTGAGAAATTCCATGGGGTTTTCAAATTGATAACAAGGTTTCTCATCCTGTCCAGATAGTCCAAAACAAGGAATTTAGGAAGTATTCACATTTCTAGTCACTTCCTAAATAAAGATGCAACAAATACTTGCAATTCTTATGTTTGAAAAATATGTTTTAAAAAATTGTTAATTGCTGTAAAAAACCTTCCTTCCGCCATGATAATAAAAAGACCAGAAACCTTCATCCATCTGTAGTGTCACCAACTATGGTGGTTGATGTACAAAAGGAACTTTGCATTTTGTGTTAAAAGCCCCTGTATTTTCAATACGTTTTTGTGTAGGAAAAAAAATTCCCCACAAAAAAGTTCCCAAAGATAATTTTTATTAAAAAAAAATCCATAAAAACCTTCAACCTCTTACTCAGCCAGGTGAAACATTTAAAAACTTTTTTTTTCCTCACCTGAGAGATCAAAATAAATGAAGATTTACATCCCTGGGTCCTTTTAAGGAGAAAGGTGGGATAATCAATCAATCAATCAATCAATCAATCAATCAATCAATCAATCAGTCAATCAATCAATCAATCAATCAATCAATCTGTACTTGTCCTCTATGGTTTAAGCCAGCAGTTATTTCCATTTAACTAAAAAGTATCCACACTAATGAACGTGAATGTGATGATAAGTGAGACTACAGAAATCCTGTTGCTTAACATAGTATGTCACAGTTAGAGTAGGTCCATTTGATTCAATGGAACTTGTTGATTCACCAAATCTCCATGGACTCAGTGAACTGCTCCAGTGTGATTGACTAAATTAAGCAGCAGGATTTTTCCCAATGTCACAGAAACTGTGTCCTGGTTTGTCTAATATCCTTCTTGGATCATCAAAATATTACAAACATGATGAGCTTTCAAGTGCTCCAAAACTTGTGATTGGACTTAATATGGTTCACAATTTAGGCAACTGGAAAAGAAAAAAATAAGAAAACCTGGCCAGATGCAGTAGTTGGCTGTAGGCAGACTGATTTGCAACATCCATTGCAATACCCAAATTTACCGTATTTTTTGCTCTATAAGATGCACTTCCCCCAAAAAAAGTGAGGGGGAAAGTCTGTGCATCTTATGGAGCGAAGGTGGCGATTTTGCCCCCACTGGCCCCGTGGGGGGTGAGCCTCCCAAGGTTCTGAGTGAGCCTTCCAGGACCATTGTGACACTACCCCACCCCCCACGGGGCCAGCAGGGGTGAAATCAGGACCTTCCAGGACCTTTTGTGAGGCTTTCAAGCCTCACAAAAGGTCCTGGAAGCTGGTGATTTCACCCACGCTGGCCCCATGGGGGGTGGGGGGTGTCGCAAGGGTCCTGGAAGGCTCACTCAGACCCTTGTGATGCTCCCCTCACCCCCTCACGGGGCCAGTGCGGGCGAAATCACCACCTTCTGCGACTCTTTTGAGGCTTGGGAAGCTTCAGAAGAGTCCCTGAAGGTGGCGATTTCACCCTCTCTGGCCTCCAGGGGGGGCTGGCTGAGCCTCCAAAGGGTCCTAGCGTGTGTTCCATAAGATGGACCTCTCCATAAGGCTCACCAAATTTTTAGGAGAATAAAACAGATTATTTTTTTCCTGTTTTCTTCTCCTAAAAATGTGGTGCATCTTATGGAGAGGTGCGTGTTATGGAGCGAAAAATACGGTAATCCTGCTATTCTGGCATAAAGAATATTCTTCCATACTTGCACTCTTAGCCAATCCAGAGGGCTGCATATCTCATTCAAGGCAGATCTCCCAGGAAGTTTGCAAGCCTTTTGTCTGCAGAGGGAGGAGAGACTGGGAAATGATACATCTTTCTTCTCTACTGACTCTGCAACCTCCATCTTGCAAGTCAATCAGCCTGCAAAAACAGCACTCTGTACATCTGACCAAATATTTGAACACTTTGCTTTCTTCAGTTTCCCAACCGTTGTAGCATCTAAGAAAAGATTAAGAGCTGGAAACCTCAAAACCTTACCATGCTTGTGCCATTTTCAGTAATCCAATAAAAACATTGTTGAACTCAGATTTCTACTTCTAACTGTGAATCACATAACTACTTTGTGGAGTTTTTCTATTTTCCTACAAAAATTGTAGAATTTTTATACATTCTACCTGATACATTCAAGTCTACCCATAATCCGTATATATTATTTTGTATAGTATGCGACCTATCCGGAAGTGGTCTGAATGATAGGCCTCCCCCTAGTTTTTCACTTGACCAGTTTGCAGCCTTTTAAAAAATCTAAAGTGGAGGCCATTCGATGGGACCTCTCTCCTTTTTTGAACACAGAGAGTCGAGCAGAGATGTCCAGCGCTCCGTCTTGCCCGGTAACCCTTGACTCCTTTCAGCCTGTCACGCCTGATTCTGTGGCCAGAGTGCTTGACCGCTGTCAAGCCACCACCTCCTCCTTGGACTCTTGCCTGGCCTGACTAATCAAAGCAGCAAGGCCGATAACAACAAAATGGGCCACTGCAATAATAAATGGGTCTTTCCTTGAGGGCAGGTTTCCCTCTGCCCTCAAGGAGACACTCATTAGGCCCATAAGAAAGAAACCTAATTTGGTGGTGGATGAAATTGGCAATTATAAGCTCGTCGCCAATATTTCTTTCATGAGCAAAGTGGTCGAGAGGGTGGTGGCTGACCAGCTTCAGGCACATCTGGATGAAACAGATGCCCTGGATCCTTTTCAGTCGGGCTTCAGGCCATGCCACGGTACAGAGACGGCATTGGTCACCCTGTACGATGACTTGTTGAGGGAGGCCAACAGTGGTAAAATTTCTTTGTTGGTCCTCCTCGACATTTTGGCGCCCTTCGATACCATCGACCACAGTATCCTCCTGGGGAGGCTCTCTGAGTTGGATATTGGTGGCTTGGCTCTGGCCTGGTTCCGTTCCTTCTTGGAAGATCGCCCCCAGAGAGTGCAGCTTGGGGAGAGTATTTCGGCCCCATAGAATCTCAGTTGTGGGGTTCCACTGGGGTCAATCATCTCCCCAATGCTGTTTAACATCTATATGAGGCCGCTGGGTGGAGTCATCAGGGTGTGGAGCATCGTGTCATCAATATGCTGATGACACCCAGCTCTATATTTCCTTTCACCAACTGCAGGTGATGCCGTCCTGTCCCTCCAGCGCTGCCTGGGGGCTGTACAGCAATGGATGCAGGAGAACGGGCTGAGGCTGAACCCGGACAAGACGGAAGTTCTGAGGGTGGGTGGCCCTGTGGATGGTGGCTTGGGAAACTCCCTCATGTTTGGGGGGGTGGCCCTAGCCGCGAAGAGTGGGGTCTGCAGCCTGGGGGTAATCCTGGACCCGATGCTCACCATGGAAACGCAGGTGGCATCGGTAGTCCGCACCGCCTTTTTCCACCTTCGGCGGATTGCCCGCCTGCAACCTTATGCAGACACGGGGGCGCTCACTACCTTAGTACATGCGCTCGTAATTTCTAGATTAGACTACTTTAATGCACTCTATGTGGGGCTTCCTTTGAAGCTGATGCGGAAACTTCAAGTGCTGCAGAATGCTCCTTATTGGAGTGAGAAAATACCAACATATCTCTCCTACTCTGGCCATGCTGCACTGGCTGCCCATCCGTTTCCGCATTGACTTCAAAGTGTTAATGCTTACATATAAAGCCCTAAATGGTTTAGGACCTCGATACTTGGCGGAACGCTTACTCCCAACTAGTTCTACCCATGTCACCCGCGCGAGCCAGGAGGTGAGGCTGAGGAGCCTGACACCGAGGAAGGCCCGGAAGGAAAGAACTAGAAACCAGGCCTTCTCGGTGGTGGCTCCTCGCCTCTGGAATAACCTACCTCTGGAGATTTGCGCTGCACCCTCGCTGGGTACTTTTAAGAACCAACTAAAAATGTGGATGTATAGGCAGGCCTTCCCTTCCAGTCAATTCCCGTCCTCTTTCCCCTTTTATTCTTTTTCTCTTTATTTGAATTATTTTGTATTTTTCCCATTGCAGAATCATTTAATTAATTAATTGTTATAAATTTTTCTTGAACTTGTTATCCTTTATGTTGTAAGCCCCCTAGAGTGGTCAAAATGACTAGATAGGCAGGGTATAAATACAATAAATAAATAAACAAACAAACAAACAAATAAATAATCATCATGATCAATGCGATACTTACTGTTGTTTTCTGCATATATCCTTATCACAGGCATTGGTTCAAAGAGCACCTTAGGTTTTGATTCTATGAGTTTCAAGTTCCTTTTGTCCCAGCCAGCTCCTTCAAGGTAGAGGCCATATACATAAACACCTTCAGAAGGAGGAGTGGTGATATCATCCTTCATCCACTTGGTGACTTCATTGCATAAAACTACACTGTCAAGGGCCCATCCTTTGTTTGCTCGAGTTATTTCCTGCACAAAGCAATGGAGTAATTAAAGTTTACAAACCTGGAGTCCATTAGACAAGGAGCCAATCATTATATAACTTCAGAATAAACCACAGAACTGTCATTATATCCAAGTACAGTTCTGTTCATGTACATGCATTTCTCTTTTTGACCCTGAGGCATGCCGAAGTGTTCAGGTTCCAATAAATCATTTTTATCTCACTGCTCATTGTCCATTTCCATGAATACATGGAAATCCCCTCCAGGCAGTACAAACAACATTTTGTGAGGAACCGAAGAAATTACATCCTAGAGGTATCAAAATAGCATTAAGGTGGTGAAACAGAACTGACATAAATTCAGATCATTATCCTGTCACTGTGGTAGTTTGCCTCAAATTAAAGAAATTTTAGAGAACTAAAACTAGAAAAGCATAAATGTAAACAATTAAGAGCTCTAACTGCATAGACTGACATTAAGGAGATGGATTCATGAAGGAAACAATAGGATCATACACTCAGATAAACTGAGACATAAATACAAGTTGCTCTAAATTGATGAAAGTATTAGAAGGCAATGATCTCAAAATAGAGCTGGAAAGGGGGAAAGGTGAGTGTCAGAGGAGATATCAGAACAAATGAAAGAAAGGTGATAAAGGAAGAATAGATGTGCCATCAAATAAAAAGAATTGCACAAGAACATCTAAAATTAGGATGATACAAAGACCAAGGAAGATTAGGTAGACCAAGGGAAAAACGTAGTCCAAGCAACGTACAGGAACAGAAAGGCGAGAGAAGATCAATGTCTATTTTAGTGTATACTTCCCAGTGCTGACAGACAGTTCTCTGATCCTTGTCAGAGATAAAATCATGGCATGGAATGGTACATTGCTTTTTGAAAGTATCAGACAAACGGAATTTATTTTCCAGATGTTCATAGGAGAATCATAGTGCAGGGTGAATACACTGAAGAGCTGCTTATTGGCCTGCATACACAGAAATATGAGATGCACTGTGGCTCATTTAAAAAACCCTGCAAAGGTCCTGGACTTGGTGATATTTTCAGAGATGTGGTAAAACTAACAGAAAATTGTGAGTTTGACGTTTCAGAGAAACTTTTCAAGTCATTCTAAGAGCAGGAGTCACTCCTGAAATTGGTCTGGGGTTGAAATTCACTATATTATTCAAAGGGGAAATGCTAAAGTAGTAACTACAGAATGCTAAGTTTGATGAGCCATTTGCTTACACTTTTCATAAAACTGTTGAGCAGAATTTAGAGAAAACAATTAAAAAGAGGAGGAGACACAAAATTCAGGGGAGGATTTAGAACCAAGGAAACACCGTAAGGCCTACATGCACTAGGGAGACATGCAATGACATTCGTGTGGCTCTATATGCTTGTTTATTGACTTTGAGAAAACCTTTAACAATCCCGAACCTGCTGGCACACAAAAGTTTGATTCACAAGATATTTGTATAACTTGCCACCTGTACTAGCAACCAAAGCTAAAATGAAAGTTGAAGATCAAACAACTGAGCACAAAAAGATATGAATATTATGATATGTACACTTTCACCTCTCCTTTTCAATCTGTACCTCAAAAATATCTTTAAATTCAATTATTTTATCTGAAACACTGATTGTAAAACTGTCAAGGGAGATGTTTTCAACATCATATGACATATATATGATACAGTATTACCAGCTGACAATCTGGATGGTGCAGAAAAGTACTTGTTGAAAAACTTGCAAAAGAAGGGTTAATGAGTTTCAATTCCCTTGTAAAATGTAGGCCTGTTGATTTGTGCCAGAGGAAAGGCAAAGAAGGGTGAACAACTATCCATTAATTAGAAGACAAGTCACAAATGAGTGATATCTGGTGGGAAGCAAGATCAGAACATTTCTTTGCCTGGTACTATAAATGAAGCCGGCTTCAGCTGAACTGAAGGGAGGGGAAACAGCCAGATAAGTGAAATTATTTAGAAGAAAAGTTACTCCCTTCTGGGAGATTTGGGGTAACTGAGAATCTGATTGGTGGACTACCCTCAAAAGTTCTGGAAAGGTGGTTGATGGCTATAAAAATGGTATGGAGAAATTAGTTAATTGGTCTTAGTTTCTCTTAGGAGACAATTATGCTCTTTACTATTCAGTCTCCATTCTGTATATGCTCTGGAACTATGCTGTGTAGATATTCATAGTGGATAGTTAGCTTTATAATTTTCTCTGGGAGCTATACTAGAATTGCCCTAGTCTCTTAGCTTCTAGAATAAGTATTGGCTTTACAGGGTATTTTAATTGCCTTTGGACTTTTGAATTGGGTTTTGAAACTTTAGACTTTAGACAACACCCTCAATAAAATAATGAAGTATTCACAGCTGTTTTTGGGGAAGTGTTTTGTTGGTATTAAATCCAGGTCTTACTACAGGCAACTACTGGGTCCCTTTGTATTTGCAAGTACTTTTTGGTTTTCCTACCTAGCAAGATTGGTGTACAAGTTAAGTGTGCAACCTTGTGAGTCTTGGTATTCCGTGGAGCACTCAGGAATCAGAATGATTCAGAGTTTTAGGAAGGGACCAGACAGGAAGATGTCCCCCAGTTAGTCACACACTGAAAATATCCACACTGGGAAAATTTGAATAGTGTGGCTGCATGGGGTCTGTTTGTGGTGGTCAAGAATATGAAGAAAATCTCATAATTTTAAGGCCAATAGTATTTGCTTAGACAATACATAATTGTTGCTGGAACCTTTAAAAACATACATCTGATAATCATGCAGGTCTTACAGAAGGTAAGGTAATTTAAACTAAATTAACCGAAGAAAATAAATTAATTAATTAACAGAACTTGTTTCTCTGCTAGACCTCTAGTCTAGAAGACCAGAGGACCAAAAAAAAAAAACAACCCACCAACAACAACACCAAAATAAAACCTATTTTGTAGCTGTCAGCTACGTACAAAAAATAAGAGGAGTTAGTTAATATTGTAGAAGCCAAAATAAATCATGAATTCTGCAGGATCTCCACTTCCTTCTAATTGAAAAAATGACTGAAAGTTATTTACATAAGAACAGAAACCATCTCCTGTACCATTCACTTCAGATGGTGACTGAAAGCAGGAAATGCATAGAAAACATGTTTTAAGAGCATTCAATAACCTGTCTCATTGCAGTTAAAAATCCTTGGGGGTTGAAGAACCCTGTCATCCAAAAGCAGTTTGGCCGCCCCTCAAAAATCCAACAGTGAAATTGTCGGTTCCTTTCCAGAAGTTCAGTAAACCAGAATCCAAGGGTGCTGGAAGCCCAAGATGCCTAGAAAAGGAGATTAGTTTTTTTAAAAAAAAGTTTTCTTAACAACCTCAGCTTTGTCCAACTTTCTACAATACCCCAAAGAGTATATATATAGAGATGATAACATTTTTCAGGACCAAAAGAGGGACAGTTTGAAAAACTGCAATAATGACCATAGCTTGGGGATGGTAGGATAAGCAGAGAGCAACTCTTGATCAAAGCTACAGTCCCAATAATAGCTGGATTTGGTTCACTGCACCTGCACTTTACATGGCAAGACTGTGCTCAGCATAGTTAATTTGAGCATGTGAGGACAGGAAGCCCCACCCCATCCCTTGTCACTGCCTTCATGAAGAGGATGATTGACTGAACAATGTAAAGGCATTCCATGCATTCAGAAACTATTCAGAAGCAATCAAACATAGCCTTAGCAGCTCATGCCAACAAGGTTTAGACAGTTGGGTTTAGGCACTTAGGCTTTTCCTATAAGAAGTTCAATTTATTTTTAATGTCAACAAATGCAATCCGTATTGAACTGATCAGTGAAGAATGAAGTAGAGAATGAACCACATCTGAAACCTTTTTCATTTGGTCTAGGACCTTCAAATTTTACAAGCATGGCATGATCTGAAACAGTGCCATTCAGGTCACATAAGAGACTTGGTCTTCAGCTACAAAGAATCACTGTTTCAGAAGCCTTTGTGTATATTTGGATATTGCCAGCTGAATGCTGAATATACAGTTCAAAATGCAGATTATTGAGCACTACATTTTTTCATCCAGTAGAAGAAACAATACCAACCTTCCTCCAACGTTCAGGAATCCTTGCATCGTACATACAGTCCAAAGCGTCTCTGAGATTCTCACTCATAATGATGGTTCCATCAATGGCTAGTTTTAGATCTGTCAAAGTATTTCGCACCAGGGCAATAATCCTTTGCATTCTATCGATCTCCTGTCGGAGGAAGATATTCATCGGCTGGAACGGACCCATCTGCTGAAGCCTTTCCTTAACCTGACACAAAAATAAAATAGGTGAATATAAAGAACTGAAAGCTTTCAGACTGTAGACATAACCAGCATACTAACTAACAAAGTTCTATCTCTAGAGAAGGGGATGAAGGATAGAATTGTTCAAAAGGAAGTGATGGCTGAATGTAGCTTTGATCTCCCCCAGAAAACCGAGGGTCAAAGGAAATGTTAAGAGAAAGGATACTCCCTCAAATCAACCCATTCTCCATCTAATAATGGGATTTCTATAGAGTTGTGTACCTCAGCAGTGACATGCAAACTGAGACAGTGTTTAACCTCAGTTATAAAACAAATCTCACTAGAATGCAAAATGCAGATGACAGATTGGCTTTAAGATTGAGGAATACATTCACTACATCTGGTTTGGACAAGAAAGAAGGTTTGTGAGGGAGAGAAGAAAAAATAAGTATAATTTAGCGTTTACCTGAGAGAATCAAACTGTCCCCCTATGGCTATAATCCTCTAGATCAGTGGTTTCCAACCTTGGGTCCCCTAGAAATCCTGGCCAGCACAGTTAGTGGTGCAGGCTCCTGGGAATTTACTCCAAATTGAAGTCCTAGACTAATTAAATTATGCTATGTATGCTTTACCTTTTTCTTATTGCATATGAATTTTTTTAAAAACCCAACCACTTGAAACTGGGCAAGCCACATTTTCAAGCCCACACTGAACCTGATCTATTTTGGTGCTAAAACTAATTCCTCACTTATTTAGGTTACTGATATATAAATGGTATTTTAATTTAAAAAAAAACAAAGACAAAAGTTTTGCTTCAGCTGAACAAGTCTTAAAAAATAATCAATTGCCACCAATTTCTTCTTGTATAATTTTTAAATATTAAACAAAATGTAACACAACTGCATAAAAAGACTTTCAAACTTAAACACAAAATCAACACAATAATACAAGTGTGTCCACACATCCACACACACGTACACACTAGGACCATCTGGAGATATAATCAATTTTCCTTCTTTATGATGTTATGTTTCCCTTGCAAAACTCCGCTCATTCTTGTGAAGGCATGGAACCCTTCGCCCACCCACCCCTTTTAACACTCAATAAAATCTCCCCATAAACCAATGAAAAAATTGTCATGTACCAAGTCCTTCTTAATTTTCATATTAGATGTTCATTTATCATTAATAGTACATTCCAAAAATATGGAATGCTTCACAAATATCATCCTTGCGCAGACGACCATGCTAATCTTCTTTGTATCAAATATTAGTATGCATGCTGGTGAAGCAAGCAGACCTCCACTTCCTCCTATGGTGAAGATTTCACTAACTGACCTCAAATGGCATGTAGTCTGCAGGAAGCTTCTCCAGCATATCATCAGCCAGCCTAGCCACCACAGCCTCTCTGGTCTCACCTCCGCCACTGGAGCTGTCTTTTGGCTGGATGCTGAGAATGGTGTCGAGCACATCTTTTGCAAGCTTGCTCTGGTAAGTAATGTCTGCATTGGGATGCAGTCCAAATACTTCAGGGGTATCATAAGCAGGCAAGCTCTGTACATGTGAACACAAAGAATTCCCAGATTAAAAACTACAAGCTATTTAAGCACTGATTGATTAAAAATAAATATCAGCCATAAGTAATACCAGTAATTTGCGTAAGTCTGCAACATGAAATAGAACTCTAGTTTTAAACAGATTTCAAATAGAACAGGAACACCACCCTCACTGAGGTTTATAAATAAATCCACCCAACTTTTGTGTATTACAAGTTAGGGTCTTAGCATTACATTTTAGAAAAAGTAGATGAAGTAATGTACCGAAGTACAAAGGAATGACTCAGTTTTGTTTTTAAGATCACGTGTTATCAGCATACTTATATGCAATGCCACAAACAGTGTATCAACAGCCACATCATCTTCTTATATGGCAGAATCCCAGCAGACTATAGAAAATCATCTAATAATGCTTTCCACAAAGATATTTTCTGCTAAAGAACCTCCAGGAAACCATATGAAGTGGAGAACGCTATTTTAAAATTGAATCAGAATTGAATCAAATCATATTATCCATTTAGTCACATCCGACCCTTGCCGATTCCACGAGCCAGCTCCGGCCATGATTTCTAATCCTGAACAACTTATTTCAGTTGCTTTATATTTTGGGCAGTGTCTGCTTTGATTACATCCAACCAACACATTATTTAGTGTCCTTGTCATTCTTTACTACTGACCATTGCAAGCATAATGTCTTTATCCAATGATGTTGATTGTATGATGTGGCTGAAGTAACTAAGTCTAAGTTTTGTTATTTTGCCTTCCAGTGGCATGTCCAGTTTTATGCACTTCAGCACTTCTTTATTCATTATCTGTGCACTCCATGGAATGCACAAGAGCCTCTTCCAACACCATAGCTCAAAAGAATATTTTTCCCTTTTGTCCATCTTCTTCATCATCCAACTTTCAGAGCCATATGTAGCTATGGGGAACACAATGGTGCAAACCAATCTGCACTTGGTTGTCAAGCTGACATCATTACTTTTCCATATTTGATTCATACCCATCATTGCTGTGCGATTTAGCATGATCTGACATTTTATTTCTTGGCTGCAATTGCTGTTTTGATTGACAAGTAAACCTAAAAAGATGAATTCTTCCACACATTCAACCTGCTCTCCACCAATTACTATTTTGATGTTTCCATTCTCTGCAGTTGTCATGAGTTGGATCTTTTTAATATTCAAAAAGAGGCCAAACTTCTCACTTTCTTCTTTGAGTTTCATGATCAGGTGCTTTAAACCTGCCTAGGTTTCTTGTATCACCCGCACATCGAAGTTTATTGATGTTTCTTCCACCAATTTTTACCTCAATTTTTTAATTCTTCTGACTCTATCTTTCTGATTACCACTTCAGTGTACAAGTTAAATAAGAATGGTGGCATGATGCAATCTTGCCACACATCTTTCTCAATCTTAAACCAGTCAGTGTTTCCATACTGAGTTTGTACAGTGGCTTCCTGATTTTCATGCAGTGATTTCCCCAACTTCACCAAATGTAGTGGCACCCCAAGATCTTCTAGGGTTCTCCATAGTTTGCCAAGATCAACATAGCCAAAAGATTTCCTATAGTCAATGAAGCACATGTAGACGTTCTTTGATATTCATAACATTTTCCCATTATTCATTGAACATTTGGAATGTGATCATGGGTGGCATGACCCTGACGGAAACCAGCTTAGACATCTAGCAATTCCCTTTCGATGATTGGTGTCAAGCACTGTTGTATAATTTTCAGTAAGATCTTACTATCATGATAGATAAGAGCAATCATGCAGTAGTTGGAACAATCCCTTGAAAGCCCTTTTTTTGTAACAGAATAAATACTATTTCCAGTTTTGTGGCCATGTGTTGGTTTCCCAAATTTTCTGGCACGAGACTTTGATGCCATTGTTACTGACTTCGGCAATTTTACTGCTATGTTATCAACTCCTGGGGCTTTGCTATTTGGCAGTTGGTTTATTGCCCATATGGCCTCTTCATCAAATATACATGATTCTGATTCTATTTCCTTCCCCTCCTTAGTTTGATGTTGCCCCTCTTTGCTGGTGGCATACAGTTCTGCCACATATCCTCACCATCTGTTCTTGACACCTTGCTGGTTGGACAATTCTTTCCCTTGCTTATCCTTGATGATATGTTTGTGAGCCATGAATGGTACTCAAATCTTTTTAATTTGTGCAAATGTATTCCTAGTATGTCCTTTTGCACCGTCTTCTTCTAATTGTTTGCAACGTCTCTCCCAGTAAACTTTGCTATCTTTCCTTGGTCCCTTTGGAAGTCAGCATTCAATCTTCTCACTTCTTCACAGTGAATGGGGAGGGTTAAGGAAAGACCTGACAACCTACCTTGCAAAAAATTCTGCCAAGAAAATTCCATGAAACGGCTCTCAAGTGATTTAAAAATACACATGTTAAATATTGTTAGCATTTGTCCAGTACTTTGGGAGTCAACACAGTATTCCTGTTAGATAAATTAGCATTCTTCCCTCCATTGCAAAACGGTCAAAGGGGCTGAAGCTGAGAATGGCTTAGCTAAGACTCCATGGTATGACACTTCCTGATTTGTAGTTCAGTTTCTTAATAAGTATGGGTGGGAATTCGGGTTGCTTCAGTTCTTTTACATGACCTTTACATTTTTTAAAGACTCAACAAAATTCTAGATTAAAATTTCGGATAAGGAAGAAAGCAAAACTGCCAGATTTACCCATCCAGCAGAGGGTTCTGAGGGTTCTGCTCTGTTTTTGATACAGTAGTATATTTAGTCATAGCTGGCTGGATGGCTCAGTAGTTTAGGTATCTGACTGTGGTGGCAAAGGTTGAGAGCTTGATTCCCCACTATGCCTCCTGTGAGTACAGCCAGCTTGGGTTGCCTTGGGAATTGGGTATTACATGGTTTGCTCCAAATTGGGAAAAGCTGTACCCATCCTATTTGTTTGGTGCAGGTGGCTGAGAATTTCATTTGGTTTATTTTTTAAACAAATGTTATTATATTATAGCCACCCAGAGTGGTAGAATATACCAGATGGGCGGGATATAAATCGAACAAATAAATAAATAAATAAATAATTTACATATTTTCTTTTTGCACTGGACAGGCACAACTTAATGTGGTTGTTACTGTTTTTAATTGAATGTAGCGGAAAATACAACTGACATGTTTGTCCATCAGACCAGCTTTCCTTAATCTGATGGATGCCAGATTCTGTTTGACTGTAACCCCATCATTACCACTCAACAAACTCACAGGCTCAAAGTGATTGGAGTTGCAGTCTTACATGTTTGGAAATGGATGGGTTTGGGAGAACTACACTGTACACTTTGAGTATGAAATACATTATTGGCAATGATTACTATAGTGCAGGTTCATGTTTGCTAATTACCAGCAAACTTCACCTTTCTAGCCCTTAACTTCTGAGAAGCCATTCAGTTTTCCTTCCTTTAATTTCCCGGCAGGAAGCCTATTAAAAAAGCAATTATAGCAATGTATTGACCTTGGGCAGAAAGGAAGTTTTTGTTTAGTCAACTCTACCTTTCTCAGAAAACCAAAGGTTTTCCATTAGATTCATTTGCTAATCAGCAAATGCTATTTAGGCAGATATTTGGCGACTGAGTGCCAGAATCAAGGGCTTTAAAGGATGTGCTCTACTTTTCTACTTTGATCGTAATTATTATTTTTAACTGAGATGTACTATTTAATGATTTTAACCCTCCATTTCAATATATTTTATGTTATCTGCTATCAAGCTGCATTTGGCATATGTCATCCCTAGTAGAGTTTTCAAGATATGTGAGATATTGAAGGAGTGATTTTACCAGTGCCACCATCATACCAGTAAGTTTTTATGGCTGAGAGAGGGTTTGGACCAAGATCTCTTGAGTCGTAGTCAGTCATTCCACCCACTATACCGCACTGGCTCTCTTTTAGTATGGTAACCAATATAATCATCTTATAATCTTTATAACATATTGTTTTTAAATTGTATTTGTTTCTAAAATTATATTGTAATCCTCCCTGAATCCCAGTTTTTTCTGGGGGGAAACTGGGTAGGAAGCAAATTAGTAAATAGCTATTAATAAAGAACAGTACAAACCTGAATGTACTGAAGATACTGTTCCACTGCAGTGCATTTGGGGATGCTGTAGCCTTTGTAAAAGGAAAAATCTTGACCAAACATGTTCTCACTAAACCATACTTTAGCAAATGTGTTAAGCAGCCTCTTGTCATAGTCATCTGTAACTCTTCCACCATACTGAATCTCCCCGATCATGTAGCGAACAGTATTCCAAGACACCCCCTGAAGAAAGAAGATATGGCATAATTTCCTACAGTTAAGTATGCTAAAAAGTAACTCCTTATACCTCCCTCTCCATCTCTCTCTCTCTCTCTCTTTGTTTGTCTATATACACACACATGTTCTATATTTAAAAAGTTAGTACTGAGATTTCTGAGAATAAGAGTTCTATATGTTGACACGAGAACACCTCTCCCTGGCTTATTTTGAGTGAAAATGACCCTCAACAGAGTTGGATCCCTTTCACAGTCCTGACCCCCACCTTCATCATTCTGATGTCCATCAGAAAAGTTGGTGAATGAGATGGAGAAAGCAGATGGGGAGGAAGGTGACATTTCTTAATTTCCCCCTCCCCTCCATCTCGTAAATATGATGAGCCTTTACTTTTAAAAAGTTTCCTATCTATATGCAGTTATAGGACAATGGCATGTTGTTGAAAAACATGGACTGTCCTATTACTTCAAGTATTGTACAGCAGTTAGACACTGTTTTCAGCAAACGGAGTGTCAAGTACCTTTTTAATGTCCATGTCATCCAGATGGTTCTGAACGAATTGTACTGTGGCATTAAAATCAGCTTGATTGAATTCATAAGGAATGTTCCATCCTAGAGGTCCAAATTTCCTTCTCTCCTGGACTGTGGAGTGTAAGAAAGCTACAGCATAGAGCATCGGTTTCCACTGTGCCATGTTGCTGATATCCAAGAGATCCTGACTCACACCTGTCAAAAAGACACAGATCTATATTATTATGGACATGTGATGTTTTCCTACATCCTTAAGACATAAGACATAAGAAATTTATTTGTCATTGCGCTCACAAGTGGGTGCAACGAAATGAGGTGCTCTTCCCCAAGGTAAAACTGGACAACACTACAAAAAAAGTTAAAATATACACAACTTTCACCATCCAAATAAAAGGTTCCAAAGGGAAAATATTTCCATTTTTGTCTTCTAGAACAGGCTACCTGGTATCCTTTAAAAGTAAAAGGGATTCAGGCATAATTACCAAAATCTACTGAGCTTCATGCATGTGAGAAGTAGCTGTGAGGAGAACAAGTGTCTCACCTCCATAGGTTCTCTTTAAGCCAGCTCTGAGTCCTTGAGGAGGCTCATTGGTAAATTTAATAGACATTTGGAGAAGGGTAATGGGAAAGTGCTTATGAACCTCTGTAGTCATCCACAATCGGAAAGCTTCATGAATAGTTTCTGTTTCCACAACGGTGTCCATCAGTTCATCCATAAAGTCAAGGCCGAGGTGGCAATTCTGAAGAAGAGCCCATCCACCCTAAGGAAAGGAAATCATGGAAGAAACATGGCTAGATCCTATTGCCTTGGAAGTCAACATAATCCCAAGCATCTGTATCATTCTTATGACATTGCACATTCCTACAGGATTGGCACAGTATGTTCTGTGAAAGTGTAACTATTGGTTTTTGACCACCTCAAAATGGCTCTAGAATGGGACCAATGGGACTCAGATTCAAACCTCCTCCTCCCCCTCCTCCCATTCTAGATAGATGCATACCACCTTGGCAAAGATGATTGGAAGCAAAGCACGGTTACACTCAGTGGATCACAGATCCACAACACTCCTCCCTTTAGAGAAGGGCTGTGTTGTGTAGTTTTTACTATTTGTTCACTGTCCCACAGAGTAAGATTGGCCTCTTTCCCACAAAGGGATAATCGTGTAATATTGTTCTTAATACTGGGCAGAATTGTTTGGTTTACCAGAATGAGAAAGGGGGAGGTAGTTGGAAGAGATGTTATCTCACTGGCCAACCACAAAGAATGAGAAAAGATTAGGAAGGGGGGAGATCGAAAGGAAAGGAACACCCACAGACACATCTTCACATCGTCCCTGGGAAGACAACCCATACATAGAAACAAAGTGCTATCATTGTACACATAGGAGAATGATGACAAATATCTCCACATAGGTTTGTATGCAAGATTTTTCTGCCATTTGAAAAATGTCTGGAAACCATGAGAAATGACAGAGGGAGACAAAGACAAGATGTGTGTTGTTTGTATGCCCAGAACTAATCTCTAAACAACTGGTTGATACAGCACCGCAGGGCACAATGAAACACCCACCTGGCTTCCACCTGTACTATTCCTTTTTTCATTGGTGGCAGTGAGTCATACCTATAGATCTATCCTTGGGATGGAAATAGACCTTACAGAAAGCATGTAAGCGAAAGCAGCAATCCCATGTAATTTCCCCTCCTCTTTCCTATAGCACCTATTTGGTGTCACTTCCTTGCCACAGTTCACTAGCTGCCATTGGAGGAGACAGACATTCCCAAAACATCAACATCATGCCAGATGTTTAAGGTTCCAATCCTAAACCCACTAATCAGGGTGTGAGCTTGTTATATGCATTAGAGCAAGCTCCTGAGTAACATGGGGTTGCACCCCAAATTCACTAGGAATTACAGGATAAGGACATGTGAGCACGTGACTCCAGTGACAGCCACAAAAAGTTCTACTGTTAACATCTTTCCAAACAGAAATAATTGTATTTTGTTCTTCTAGATCACTCAGTGAGTTAGGAATCAGACTGAGGAGTCAAAAGTTAGGAATTCAATACCCCACTGTGCCTCCTGCAAGTACAGCCAGCCTGTGTGGCCTTGGGCAAGCTGCACAGTCCCAAGGGACCTGCAGCAGAAGTGAACTGTAAATTGCTCGTGAGTATTCTCTTCCTGGAAAACCCTGAAAAGGGTGGCCATAAGTCAGAAATGAGTTGATGGCACATGACTATTATATTATCTTTGTTAGACAAAAAGTAAGAACTGGTTCTGCAGAGATCAGCAATCAATAATAACATTTCTTGCCAAGCCTAGCCTATGTTAGTGACTGATAACATTCTGAAAAAAATTACAACATTGAGATGCTCTACCACTGAATTGTGATTTTGCCTTACATGTGCCATAGTTTGCTGCAGAAGTTTGCGTGCATGGACTTCCTGCCCTTGACCCATGGAAACATAACGGGTCTCAATTTTCAGCCGTTTTCCTAAAGCAATGATAGAATCAGTAGGATCAGACCCCATGGAAAGGAAGCAGATAAGAGGTGTCCGTGGATCCGATTCCTCCCAAGTCTTCTCCAAATCCAGGATGACCCCTTCTACATATTTTTCTCCCATGGTATCCATAATGTACTTCCTAGCCTAGTGAGAAAGAAAGAGAGATGAGCACAAGGTTTTCCACATTTATTTGACAAGATAACATACACAGGGATTATTGGGAATGCATTTTAGGAAAATGTCAAAACCCAAAGAGAGAATCCAGATGATAATTCTTCTTTGGATGTTGAACGCTTTAGCGAGTATTTTCCATTTATAGAGAACACAAATAGCAAAATTCCTTATTTCATTACACAATCACATAACAGCAATTACACAAGCAGCAGGAGAGAATTTGTCAGTTGCTGCAACCCTATAGTTGTCTAGTAGTGCAATATGGCATACAATCAGACACATACCGTGTATAAAACACCCCCATGTATAAGATGCCCACCACTTTTCTAACCCAAAATTAAGAAACAAATATTTTAAACATAAAACAGAACACATTTTTATTTAGTAATTAGGTAACATTTATGTACCAATACTGTCATATTATGCATCACACTTTGACTTTATTCAGCCTCTGGGTTCAGAACACTTCTGAGCACTGCCTACATGCTCCACCTCCAACAAGGTGTGTTCCAATTGGTTTGTTCAGCATTAGCTGATGTCAGTTACATACGGCTCCTGATTAGAGGCAGCTAAGCCTCATGTTTGAAGGAAGTCTGTTTGCAAAGGGCAAGGTATGGGCCATTTTGTTCTCTCCTCAGCTTACTTCCATGTATAAGACGACTCTCAATTTTTAGTCTAACGATTTTGGGGAAAAGCAGCATACATGGAAAAATACAGTAACTAGCAGTTGGCCAATTGTGAAAACTGCACCATTACATGGGTGGTATTTTGCAGTAGGATTTTGCCCATTGATTAATTGACTTTCTTTCTTGATACAAATTACTTCAGGTAGGTTAATTAAAGAAGAAAACAGGATTAAGGACTCTTGGTATTCTTTTGCTAGAAACCATCAAAGCAAAGATCTACACATTACATTAGAAGTATCTTTAGACTGTATCTGTCACCTAGTGATGTTTTACTTGCACCCATGTCTGCCAAACATACAGCCTACCTGAGCTATAGTTCTATCAGGACACCAAGATCTTATGAGAAGGAGGCGTCTAAAGCAATCCAATGCTTGGTCGTAACCACTGGGAACAAGTTCTTCTTCAGGTTTCTCCCTATCAAACCAAATCTTCCACTGTTTCTCTGTCCGTGAGATCTGTTAGCACAATGGGGAACATGTTCATTACATTGTATAGCAGGACTCTTTAGTTGCACATAATTTAATGGCACTCCAGCTACATTCCTTTCTATAAGAGCTTTGTTCTTCAAACTCTGATAAATTCTTCAAGCACTGACAACTTCTTAGCTTGATTACCATAAAGTACTTGTTATACCATTATTCCTCTTTAGATGAAGAGATGCCCTCCATATTAATAAAAACCATTGGCATTTGTGATCCTGAAAGGGACTATTGGGCTATTTGCTCATCAGCAAGTTTATAGTGCAACGCTTATGGAAATGAAGGATTGGCCAGCTGCACCTCACTGCCCAGGGGATATCTGAGTGTACTCACAATGCTTTTCCACTCTTCAAGATGGCTCCATCTGTGTCCACAAATTTTCTGTGACTGTGGAGGAATTCAATCAATGCAGCACTTACCTGCATGCAATTCATGCCTTACCACATGTATCATGGTTTAGGTTATTGGGGCTAAAATGTAATTTCTGAATGGGATATGTAGTTGTGAACAATGTAAAATGGATTCCATAATGGTTCTCTGTATCATGCTGGGAGTGTATTTCCAGAGGCTGTGGGAATGTTTTTTCTTTAGGCCAGGATGAGCCATTACAAGATAAGAAGACCAGACACTTGTTGTGGTGGTGGAGGAGATGGACTGAGAAAAACAACACCTGTTTCTCATGGGAAGAGAAGGAGGGACTGTTTCCATGACCTCATGCTGTGACTGGATGATAGCTTGAGAGACAGAGGAGAAGGGTGGTTCCAAGAATCTTGAAAAAGGAACTTTTACTATGTGCAGAGATTCTTTCTTTTGTTCTACAATTTTGGACTACTTTTTCCATCATAGTTTTTCTAGGTCTGTTTTCTTGCTGCTCAGTGCAGGTAAAAGACTGAGGGAGATGTAGGGAGACCAGGAAGAAAAAGAAGGGGGGCTTTATGCCTCTTGCCTACCCTAGGAAAGCTTTTAGAGATTTTTAGGGATTTTTAGTGCTATTGAAATTAAAGAGAATTATTGCTTCATTTCTATTTTGTAACAAGCCTTGAAAATTGTAATATGCTTTGCTTTTGCATCAAACTGAATTTATTCTGTAAATCTATATTTTTTCAATAAAATAATAATTATAACATCTTTTGGTCTCTTGAACAGTGTAGCTGTCTTAGCAATACCCTGAGGGGGGAGCAAGGCCACATTACGCTACAGAGGCCTATCTTGTTGAGCCAAGTGGGTCTAAGGACTACAAAGCTCATGTGTAATGTCTTCTTATTTTTTCTTAAGGTTGAGCAAGTATCTTTTTAGGGCAGACATGTAAGAAGAAGTTTGTTGCATGCCTTAGCTGAGGTCACCCAGGACTCTACCCAGCTACATGAGGATGCACAGACTTCCAATTACTCTCTGTCCGACTGGTCAAGCACTCTTCTAGAGGAGGCTGATTGTGACAAAGGAAGATATAGCAAATGTCCAAGAAAACGCTATTGAAGTATCCCACTTCTAATCAAGAATAGTCTAATTATCTTTACATTTGATTTTAGCATATATTTCATATATATCCATAATTTCAAATTCTGTAATGCTCCAATATGAATGAAGAAAGATACCATTATTACCCATGACATCAATGAGGAAATTTCACTTTGCTCCAGAAGATGACAGCATTATTTCAGGCAAAAAAGGACTACCTTGGTCAAACCTTGCAGAGCATATTTCTTCAACGCTGCAAGAGCTTCACCGAGCACCAGGTCATTTCTGAGTTGAGTGCAAGATGTTGGTTTAATCTTTTAAAGATATTTTCACCCAGGGCCTGGGATATTTAAAAGATTGTCTTATCCCAAATATTAATGTTTCAGTACTTGCTATCACTATCACAAGTAATATTAACAAAATAGAGTCCAGTGATAGAATCACAGTTGTGAAATGCCTTGCTATTTAAACATGGTCCATCAGAATCAGAAATCTTTTTTTAAATCATCTGTTCAGCATGTAGATTTAGCCTTACAAGTGACTTACACTTTATCTGCCAATCCCCCCAAAAAATACATTGAAGCAGGTCCGCATGAACAATTGTTTTAAAATACAAAAAGGACTGGCATTAAAGTATTGGTAGAATCAAATTAGAAGAAATAAATACGGCATACTGCTCGATCTTTCATCCTTGTCAACTACGTACTTGGTCAAGAACATCTGAGAATTGTCTGAGTTTACTGAGCTCCACCAAGTTTAGCCAGGTCATATCCAAGATCCATTTTGCTGGTTTAGGGGGACATGCTTTCAGATCCAAAGAAGCACCACCTAGAAAGAGAAAAAATGGTTGCAAGGGGTTGTTAAAGCTTACCAAAGTATTAGATATTTTATTTAAAATATGGGGACAAGTCAAGTTATTCTGCCAACTCCCCATAGTGCAGCTGTCTATCATTCTCAGGGCCTATCATTCATATTTCCCAAGTGAGATCCACCACAGAATTAAACTGAACAGGTTCTGCAGGCAGGGATTACATAGGTGTGCAGACCAAGCCCAACATGCCATAAACTAAGAGGGATCAGAATGGATAGAGGATACTGTGTGAGGCAAGGCAGGCTGGCATCCTCCATGTCCTCAGCTCCCTAAACAAGGTGGATGTTTGCACTGAAGTAAAATGTTAATCAAACAAGCACTGCATTCTATGTCCTGGCTACGACCTTTAATCAGCGTCAGGAACTCCTCATGCTTCACTCTGCCTCGCTGCAAGTCAATCTTCAAGGTAAGCAGTAACGTAAACAGGAACTTGTGCTCCTCATACAGCCCTCGTGCAGCATACTTATATACTTCATAGGTCATATGCTCAATGATATTTGCTATTCTCTTGCTTGTAATTGGGCTCTTGACAGACCTGTTCAAAAGAGAAGGGGAACGGAGAGTAAACGAAAGGTTAATCAAATATGTCTTTGGGGTGAAGGTCTCTTCCTGTGAAAAAAAAGAAAGTATTGTCAAAGCTGCACTTAATAATCCTAAACCAGCACAGAAGCAACCAGGGTTGCCGAGACCAAATCAACATGACAGTAAATACTGTTCAGTCAATATGATCCAGCAAAGCTCTTAGCAAGCTGGACCTGTTTGAACTGCTGGAGGTTAAGCCACCTTGTTAAAGGATGGAAAAGCACAATGTTTTGAGCTTCATTCAGTTGGTCCCCCTTGCTCTTCATACCTACCTGGCCTTTATTATCTCTATTTTTGTAAAACTATGGAACAATTGAGAAGCTTCTCGAGGCAGTTTTGTAGTTATGCAAACACAAAAACAAAAACACAATGTTTTATGGCCATTACAGAATATAATAGTTTAAAGCGAAATAACTATCAAAAAGAGCAAGATGTGCAAAATAGCATTTTTTTTTTCCCATGGCAAGGGAGGAAGAAAGCCAAAACTCGGTGCTTGTGGGTTGAGTCCCCCATCTCCATTTAAAGAGCTGGAAGTTCTATAGAACTATGCCCAGTAAAAGTGGACAGGCTGGCTACATGGACCAGTTGTCGGGCTCAGCTTCTTAAGTGTGTATGTGAAATTAGACAGGACAGGGCAGAACATATAATGCAGAATCCTTTTTTCTTTTTCTTTCTTTTTTTCCTTCTGAAATTTGGATTGTATCATGGCTATTGTGACATTAGATGCAGCGGGTCTAAACAAGGATGTTATTTTTCATCCAAACAAATCTAAAGGAAATCAGCCCGGTCCAGAAACCAATTGTATAATTCATTAACAACTGTGCTGAATGAACAAGTCATTATAAAAGGAAAATATAAACTGAAATATTAAAGATCTCTTTCCCATTACTCATACCTTTTCCCTTGCTACTGAGTTCCCTTGCTATATAGTTAAGTTGAAATAGCCTCCTCTACCTTATTTCTGTCAGTTCCTTCCAATTCAGTTAGAAACACACTCCCTAAGGTGGGAAAGAGGCAAAGGTTCAGCAATGCATACACATATCAAAGTGTATATGAAGTCAAAACACTTTGCCTGCCGTTCAGTTGTGCTGTTATTCAATAGCAAGAACTGCCTCTTCCTGTCTTTCCCCTGCCAGGCAAGTCACTTCTGACTAACTAGTTCCTCCCAATTCCTCTGAATGATGGCTTAGATATTCAATCTGTGACAAACAGGCCTTGACATATTACAAAATGCAAGCTCTGTCTTCTGTACTTACGTTGTCTGCGAGCGTTTTTGTATTTTCTGTATGAATTTGGATTTCCTTTCAGTGGGATCTTCTTTGCTCACAAGAACCAAAGAAGATCCCACACTGGATCCGGCTAAAGATCTATCTAATGCAACATTCAGCTCACTCAGTGGTTAATCGGTTGCCTCTGGAAAGTCCACTACCAGGACACAAACACATTAACAACCTCCCACTCATATCCTGCAGCCGCTGGAAAACGAATAGAAACATATTGTCACTGATACTGATGGTGATGCACAACTGTCCTGCCTAGTAACTATGGCAGGCCCTAACCTCATTTCTCTCATCCCATTTTAAAAGACTTCTCTTTGCCTACCCCACCCCCAACCCAATAGGTATGAGACAAAAACTAAGGATATACAGATGGGTGAGCAATCATAGCAGTGGTAAAGAGAAGATTATTTAAAATACTGTGATTGTTGCTAGACCTAGTATGTCCCCCTCGGTAGCCTTGGGGCACTGAGCTTAAGAACAACACTCTCTAGCCTTGCCACCATTCCTGAGAATGATGGTTACCCACACCCTCGGTGACTAAAAAGCTGTCTTACCCGGAGGCAGGGTGTCACGCCACAGTAGAGGCTAAAACAGCACGTCCAAAGGCTGCATCAAACTTCTGCCGGAGATCAAGTGTATAATGGTGGATGAAAGTGGACAGCTGTGCCCAGGTGGCACAGGAGCAGATGTCTGGAAGAGGTACACCATGTAGGAATGCCGTAGAGGTTGCCACTGCTCTGGTGGAGTGAGGGCGAATCACCTTCAGGACTGGTTTGTGTGCCAGCTGATACGCGAGGTGAATGGTTGAAGCAACCCATCTAGATATAGCTTGATAGGTCACCTGGTGACATTTAGCAAGTGGTTGGTGACTTATGAAAAGTCAAGGTAAATGCCTGAAAGGTTGGGCGCTTTGGACATAAAAGGCAAGGGCTCGCCTAACGTCTAAAGTATGGAGGATTCTTTCTTGAGTTGTGGACGATGATGGGAAGAAGGAAGGAAGGATAAATCACTGAGAGAGATGCAACCGAGATACGACTTTGGGGACGAAAGAAATATCCATGGATAGTCTGACTCTGTCTGGAAAAAATGTAAATAAGGATAGTTGTGACGTAAGGCTGCTAACTCGCTAGCTCATCGAGCTGAGGTGATGGTGATGAGGAAAACTGTTTTAAATTTAAGTAGCCGTAAATCGGTTGAAGTTAAAAGTTTGAAAGGAGCTTTAGTAAGTTGTTGCAGTACTAGTGTCAGTGACCATTGCAGGGAAGGCAGTGAGATAGACCTTTAAGAAAACATTTCAGTGTTGGACGCTTGAAGAAATCAGCTGCTGGAGAGTTAGGGGGCTGATAAGAAACTATGGCGGAGAGGTAAACTCTCAAGGAAGAGAGGGAAAGGCCACTAGACTTGAAATGAAGCAAAAAATGTAGAACAGTAGCAAGTGATGGGTTGATAGAAGGTAATGAAGAAGCTTCAGTGAAAGATTTGAATCTGTTCCATTTATACAGGTAGAGGGCTTCTCCACCCATGGAAAACATCACCACTGAAGTTGGGAGGCAAGTTCTGGGGTGACTCTTAAGAGAATGTGAGGAAGGTCTGCGAGCGGGTCAAAGAGGGCAAGAAACCACAGCTGAAGAAATCTCATCTTGAAACGTATGTGCTGCACTACTGAAGTGATAAAGGCCATGGTGCCTAGTACACATTGCACAGTCAAGGCAGTACCATAACATGAGGGGGTGTACTTGAAGTAATGTGATGAGATTTTCTCTCTTGTCTGGAGGAAGAAAGGTGCGAGATTGTGTGGAATCTATGCATGGGCCTACATAATGAATAATCTTTGTAGGTTTCAAATTTGATTTTTGTTCATTGACAGCGAGACCGAGATTGTGAAGGGAATGAGCTACGAGGAGCTAATCATCGATACATGGAAATATGAGAATTTTTTGCAAACTGAGGTAAGCAACTACCAGTGCCATGCACTTGGTGAATACTCTTGGAGCTGTTGCAAGGCTGAAAGGAAGCCTTTTGAATTGGTAGGCTTGTGATCCAAGCTGAAATTGGAGGAATTTTCTGTGTAAAAATGTATGGAAATACGGAAGAATGTGTCTTTGAGATCTACGACAATGAACCAGTCGTTTTCATAGAGTAAAGGGAGAAGTGATTCGAGAGTAACCATATGGAATTTTGTGGTACTGATGTATTTGTTTAACTCTTGTAGGTCTAAGACAGGGTGAAGACCTCCATCCTTTTTGGGTACAGTGAGATAGCGAGAGAAGAACCCTTTGTTGTGTTGTGAGATGGGTTGTATGGTGTCTTTGAGGAGTAGAGGCCGAGCGAAGGAGAAAGGAAAAAAATCTCTGATGATAATTAATTTGATCTAAAAGTTTAAAGGAAAAAAAGATTGATAACAGGAAAGAATCAAGAAAAAACTCTCTTTCTCTTTTACTCACAGAAGCGGAGCTATGAGGCTGTCAACACAGCTGTTGAAAGAAACTGAAAGGGTAGCCTTGGCGCCAAGGTACTTATATGAGGGGGAGGGGTCTTATTCTAATGTGTTTTTTGCTACCACGGAAGCTCTAGAATTTCCCGATGAGGCTCCACGCAGGCGCAGATCACCCAGGGTGTGATTCACAGAGGCCACAAAGAAGAACAAAGGAAACCAAGGGAATCCAGGAAATCTCAGATAAGATATAATGATCAAGAACCCCAAGCTGGTCCTTTCCATTATTTTTTTAAAAGTTATTTCAACCTTTGTCCTCCTTTTTTCCTCCATTTTCTTCTTTTCCTTTCCATTGTATTTCTCAGGGTCAAGTTAGACATTTTGAACAGTTAAAAGTATACTAGCATTCAAGAAGTTCTGGTAGAGCTTCATGCCTGAACAATTGTACTGACAAACAAAGCCCGTGTCTAGCTCCTGAAAGCCAATCACTGAACAAAGTGCATTAATTTGTAAGCTAGAGGCAATGATCTGCCTTGTCCTTCAGTATCCGTGCAGAACTTACACTTTATTTGTATTTAATAACAACAGAGCAGCAGCAGCAGCAGCAACAGAATATAATAATGAAATCATTTGGTTGCCTTGCTCATTTATAGGCAGAGAGGGATAAGGAGAAATAAGGAAATGTGCATTCAAAGAAACCTACTAATCTAGATAAGAGTGCTGTAGTGGCTCAAATTCAGCTACTGTGGATCAAAGTGTGAGCATCTGTTTGTTTGTTTGTTTGTTTTGTTCTACTGTAATCTCCAGTTAGGCTGATTTGGTAGATGTTGGGAGGGTGCTAATGCTCTGAAAACATGCAGAACCTGTCTGGTAAGTCCGAACTGTGGAGCAAAAGAAATAAGTTTCCAGGCTATGATACAGGATGACTCTATCACTCCTCTCCAGTTATTTGAAAACTGTCTACTTGATAATCCAATCTTCACGATGTGAAAGACCGCACTTAATCAAAATTACCTGGCAAGTGAAAGATCAAAGAGTCCCAAGAACTGTCGAAGTGAGGTTTGATACATGACATTCACCATGCTCATCTCAGTTATCAGGAAATAGAGAATGCTGCCTCTTGTTGCAACTGGAGGGAAAAGAAGAAGACCGGATCTGATAAATCCAGGCTATACAACAAAAGCATTCGGTTGAAAAAAAAGTACTTACGTAGAAGTCTGCATGCTGATGATCACAATAATTTATCTCATGATACAACAAATATACCACTAGATCAGGATGTCATACAAAAATATCATGGCATCATAGTGATGGTGTAGAATCCAGAATGGCACTGGATTTTTGAAACCAACACCGGTGTAAATTATTTTTGACCTGATTCAGACCCCTGTCAACTTTGGGAATCCCTTTCAGCCTGCAGCAATTCACAGAAGCCCTTCCCAATTTTCCTACTCACCTCATAAGAAACTATGGAAAATGGGTATGAAAGTGGGATTGTACAATGAGCTGCTAAGAATCTCTGCAGATTAAGTCGTGGTTCTAGTCTGCAGGAAATCCCTCTATCCTAATCTGTTCTAGTTAACATTATTGCCCAGCAGTCATTCTGCAAAATAAATTCACTTCTTTGAATGATTTTTGAGTACGTTGGTGTCAAAGCATGCATGGGTGATGCACCTTAACAGAAATCTCACAAAGCATATAAATGTTACAGATGTATATAATTAAAAAAACTGTTGCAAAGCAGAGATGGGAATAAATATAATTTTAAAAACACACTTTTAAATAGGAAATTCAGTGGAAAAATGGAAGTAGTGGATTGATGGGGAGAAGGTTTCCTGACAACATCAATTGATCATATGGACAAAGTGAAACTGGGCCAAATCCAACCGACTGTGTTCATTGCCACGACAAGCCATGTTGTGGTTTGCTGAAATTGGCTTGTTGTGATGTACAAACCTTTTTCTGCTAATGAACTTTGGTTTGCTGACTACTTTGAAATAGATCAGCTTATATCATTGTCCATGAGTGCAGGTAGTCAACCAAGAAGTCAGATGGGAGGCCATTCCTGCCAGAAGCCTTTCCCCTTTTTCATATTTTAAAGAACATTTCTATCTCTTCACAAGCAACCAGGGCCCAGCAAGCTGCCACTGAACCTTCCACTTGCAGAAGCAGCACACACAAGCCGTCTTATCATAGAAGAAAGAGCAAGAATTTAGCTCCCATTCAATGGTCAGTATAGATTTCATCAATACATCCTGAGGCTGAAATGAAAACCTAGAATTTAGATTTCTCTTTGCTTCTGAGTGCTAGCACCAGTTGGAACCATTTCAATGTGGCTTATGCTAGCTTCGTTTATTAGATCACTTTCTTATAAGATTTGTGCAGTGCCAAAAAGGACAGGGTAAAGGAACTATGCTGTTATCCCTTTTAAAAAATTATGTTGTCTTTTAACTTCATTTTTTAAGCTGCCTACAGTCCTTGTTAAACCAAGGATTACCCTCCCTTGGCCTGGGAAAAAATTGATCAAGCTTCTCAAAATGACTAGGCAGCAATACTCTTATAATCTGGGCATAGCAATCTAAAACAGTCCCATATCATTTGAAGTAGTCAAGGTGCTCCTCACAATATGTATTCTTTCAGATTGCCATAGACATTAAAAAATGGCTATGAATCACTTCTGCATGCTTATGACAGAGAGGTATTTCTTGTGGAGTTCATTTCATTCATTCCATTTTCATTTTATTATTTCTTAAAAAAAAAAAACCTTTCTCCCACAGAGGACCAAAAGTGGCTTGCAATATTAAAACAAACAAGATCAAAAGCTAAAAATACAATAACCTGACCTAAAGTCATAGTTCCTTGACTTCTCCAGACCTCACCCAGACATTCCAAATGAACAATAAAAGATTGGTGACCACTTTAAATAACATGGTCATATCAACAATAGATGGGGTGACTTTGATATTATTAAATACACTGACACCCATGGGACTGATGGAAGTCAGTTTCCCTATCAGATCTTCCCACTGGAAGACATAAAGAGATCATTCTACAGAATCATTTGAATAAGAGTTTCTTATCTATCCATATTTATGGTGACAGCATGAGATTTCACCATAAATTTCTCCTTTCTTACAGTTCTGGAAAGTCATCCAAAGGCAAGTGTGTATTCCAAGTTTGGGCTTAAAATGGATATTATAATCAAATGGGAAATCAGAAACTAGAGCAAGTAAATACGCCAAAAAGTTATCCAACACATTCTCATAATAATAAGTAGAGTTCTGAAACCATATTGACGTTTACCACAATTACACCTGAAGACAACTGCCTAGATTTTTGATTGCCCATAAACTGATTTTCCCCTTTCACCAAGAAAGCTAGGGTAGACCACCCCAAGGGCACCTCATCATCGAGAAGGATTTGCAAGACGATGCACATTTTAGAATCATTCAAGAAAACATTCTCAGTGGACTATATCTTCTGGGGGAGGGGATTAAAGGATTTGAAGTACATCTTAAATAAATTATGGAGCATTTTGTTAGACCAACAAAAAATGTTCCAAGACACTTCTCACATTGCATTCCCCAAGTTCCTTCATTATGAGAAAGAGCCATTCCACATTGTTTATCCCATCAAAGGATCTTGAACAATCTGATCAATCAGGGGATCCAAACACATCATTTATTTGTGCACAGGTTCAACGCCTGAGCAGAAACGTCATCCTGGCAAGCCCTAAGTATTGAAGCCAGTTTGAAGTTTATATCAGCCACCACTTTTTCTGGCTGTTTTTTTGTTTAAACTGAAAGCTGTCAAGATTTGCTTAATCATGCTATCAATTAAAGAATTGCCAGAAAGATATAAAGAGGAATCTTGTTTGGATAGCAGAAACAGCCACTTACATTGGCCTATAGCTTATTCTTTGGAAGACTGTGTGTGTGTTCCTTTGTCATGAAACAAATATGAGAAACAGGAAACATGGACATTTATTAATTCAGTTTGTGATTAGAGGCTTGATCTGAGACAAATGGCTGGAATCTCTGGGAAAAGGAATAGGCATTTGAAAGCAGCTGGCCAAGTATCAAAGGTTATAGCCTAAAAGATCTGAGTAGAGAAGGCTCACAGAAGGAGGTTTGAAATGCAGGAAACAGCCTAGAGTAAGGCAATTTCCTGACCTGAGGGCACAAGTAATCTAAGCAGAGAGGAAGGTTTCTTCCAGGAGAGCAATCCATTACCTTGTTTTGTCAGAAGATAGTACTTCAAAAGGATTAACCCTCATTGACGCTTGTGGCTGTAAACCTCACTCCTAACTCATCTCCAACAAAAAGGAAGTCTGAGGGATATTGTCTCTGGAGAAGAGGGGAAAGGAACAAAGTAGAGCTGTAGGAGCTAAGGAAAATCTTCCTTCCCCACTGCTAGGGAGTAGTGGCAGTGTACTTTGTAATAGCTAGAGAGCTAGCATTTCTTATTTTTCCAAGTGCAAACTTTTCTTGCAATTTGTTCGGTCCAGTGCCTGTTTTATGTAACCTTTTCTCTTATTTTGTATTGGACTCCTTTGATTTTTCTTTTAAATATCTTCTTTTTAAAAATATACATAAAATCTTTCCATGCCCTGGTACAATTGTGGGTCTCAGAGGAAATCTCAGGTTTTATTTTCAGTCCCTTGCTTCTCAAGCCAAACTACTGACATATTGTAACCAGTTTTTAACCCAATAAAGATTGGGGGGAGGGCAGAGAAATGGCAGCCAGTAACAAATATTTAAAGTAAAATGCCTCATTTGGGAGTCTACTGGGATCTCTCCCCTGGCAACTTTCTAGAGACCCCTGCAATTCGAGGTAATAAAGTGCAGAAGGCAAAGAGGTCACTAGGGAAGGGCTCCAAAAGAGGAGAGTTTGTGACATTCCTACATTAGTAATTCTCAGTTCAGCTGCCTGGGAAGTCAGTGCAGTAGTAGGCATCCTTCAGTCTCAAGAGATTATGGTAACGTGCTCTGTATGGAAGACCTGGAACAGCGTCTAGTGTGGCTGACAAGGCCAATTCGAGAGTGACAATCCCTTCCACAATGAACACAAATCCAATCTGTCCCCTGTCCAGCTGCCTGATTTTGCTGCTTTTGGGGCTGCCTCTTTGCCTCAGCCTGCTGGGAGAGGCCATGATGCACCGCTTGCCTCCAGGCCGAACGGTCAGATGTCAAGGTTTCCCATCTGTTGAGGTCCATTCCTAAGGCCTTCAGATCCCACTTGCAGATATCCTTATATTGCAGCTCTGGTCTCCCTCTGGAGCAATTTCCCTGCACTAATTCTCCATATAGGAGATCTTTCGGAATCCGACCATCAGCCATTCTCACGACATGCCGAACCCAACATAGACATTGCTGTTTCAGTATTGTATACAAGCTAAAAATTCCAGCTCGTTCTAGGACTACTCTGTTTGGAACTTTGTCCTGCCAGGTGATACCAAAAATGCATAGGAGACAATGCATATGGAACATGTTCAGCTTCCTCTCCTGCCATGCACAAAGGGTCCAGGACTCACTGCAGTACAGGAGTGTGGTCAGGACACAGGCTTTATAGACCTGGATCTTGGTATATGGCATCACCTTCTTATTAAGCCGTACTCTCTTTGTGAGTCTAGAGAACATGGTACATAGCTTCTTTGCCAATGCATTTATCCAGCTTGACATCTAGGGAGAGAGTGTTAGAGATCATTTAGCCAAGGTACACAAAGTCATGAAGTCAGTGTGTGTTTGGATATTAAAGTATTCTAGTATCTACCAGGGATGTTGGCAAATGTTTGGATCCAAGCCTCAAGTCTGAGTTAAAGTTTTTGGTACCAAGTATCAAGCCCAAGTCCAAGGCTTCGACTCCAAGTCCCAAGTCCCAAATCGGAGTCCCTATTAAAAGCAAGATTTTTCCCCCAGAAAAAAGGAGGGGTAGGTAGGTTCCAAGTCACAAGTCCAGTGATGTGTTATTTTACATCTCTTTAAATAAGAGAAGGTGTGGGGAAATTGTATACCTTTAAAATGTATATATATCTATGGCAGTAGCAAATGTATATTATAAATGTATATAAATGTATATATCTGTATGCTAGTAGCAGACATCATGCTAAAACTGCAAGGCTAACGTCCAGTAAGGATGATCATTAACCTGCTGTCTATTGTCTCTGGGTAATGTAGTTAAAGTGTCTACCTCCGGAATGTTTACATTGGCTGTGTATTTGAAGTTAGCTGTGTCTGTTTACTATTAACTGTCTGTTTACCAGCCTGCCTGTTTACCAACCACTCTGTTTACTGATGCCTTTGTAATCAAGGAAATTACTTGTCTCTGTTTACCAGCACTCTGGTTATTCTGTTGTGTATTCAAGAAATTAGTTACCTCTGTATTGATTAACTTGTTCAAAGGTAGGGGATACAATAAACTGAGGGGAGGCCGGATCGAGGAGAGAGAACTCTCACTGAACAGGTGCCTCACGGCAGGCTGTTCTGTATTCATCCGGATCCCATCCTGAAAACCACACTCTGAGTGTCTCGTGTCTCTTTTCCTTTCTCCTTGCTGGTTGAGGAGAAAGATCCCTGCCCTGAGGCTTCATCTGCAAGATCCCTACTTCCTCTCATCTTGCAGATCCCAACAAGAAGGTTGGGACAGAATGAGCAGTTTCAAGGTTTCTTGGATGAATACCCAAATTGACGAACATTTAAATATTAAAATAGCTTGTTCGAATTTTGCACAGTTGTGGATTTTCCCTACCAATTTTAACAATGGGGATGTTTAAGCAGCTATCATCTGGAATTAAAACTAACCTCCGTTCTGGTCTGAAATGTTTGGCTCTGTGACTTCTTCACAGTCCACAAAGCTCGAAGTCCTTGAATGCTACAGTTTAGGACAGGAGATACAATTTGAGATGTGCAAGCATAGCTTGTCTTCTTGATTGATTCTAATTTTTCGTTCCTAACTGAGCTGTATCATCCCATCACGTTGGTCCACACATCTAGCAAAAGGACCTAATTTTTCGTTTTTATTTCTTTAAGCCTCAAAAATGTTTGTTAAAGTCTTCACAATTGACAGCATTTATCTGTCATGGCATCAGTAAATAAAATATTTGCTTCCTTAAGCCGGAGGCCTAAATCTTCCATTCTCTTCTCATTCCTTCTATCCTGGATCCCTTCATTTCCTTACACCAGGTGGGTTGTCAAGACTGAATAACAATTTGAGGAAGATGACAAGGGAGCACTGGACAGCTTGAGGTGCTGGGCATAAATATATCAATTTTAGATTGTTTTGGTTTTGAGGAAGTTGGACACCCTGACAGATTTCTTGGTCTCTTCTTGCTACAAAGCCGTAATGTTATATAATGTGTTATATTTTTAAATATATATCTCATTCAGCATGACTCCACAATTTCCTCAGCTAATAAGGCTCCAGCAGTGTCTCCCATACAGCTGAGAGGAACTTAAGTAAAATGAGACTTATCATACATAGCCCTGCCAGAACAAAATTCCAGTCATATTTAAACTTACAAATGATTTTAAATTTTGGAAGTTAGAGTTACGATAATTATGTTTAAAACTGAGGCTAAAGCAAAGTCTGAACAAAAGGCTGTCCATAAGACACACAGTGTAGACAGACAGGGCCTATAACGCAAGGTTGAAATTACTTCAGGAGATCCTCCACAAATATGCTCCAGTGATTTACAGCGGTAAATTGACAGCGGATTGACAAGTTTATAAATAAGGATGTGCAGGGGAAAAACTTTTGGCTTTTGGCTATAATAAATAATATATAATCTTTAACTTTGCACAGTCTGCGTACAGCAGCTTGAAGTGTATAGATTTTAAAAAATACTACCGTGGAGCAAAAAGCGTTGTTCTCCCTCATGTGTGTTTGTGCCAGCAATTAATAGTCAAATAATCACTTGTGATTTTGATTAAAACTTTAAATAACATTTACTGCTTATAAACATCTGTAAAATATAATATAACCCATAGTGCTTATACATTTGGTATTTGTCAAATACAGTATGTTCTTGACTTATTGATGGATATATTTTCTCTAGTACTTAAGTAACTCGCTTATCATTATATTATTACATTGTCAGCCCTATCTGGTCCTATCAAATACTGTTAGCTACATCTTTATTCCTGTCAGTCCTATCAGACGACTATTACATATTTTGGTTCCTGTCACATATTGGATCCTATCCACTATCTAGGTTACCTATCTGTTTGTGTCCCTATCTTAGTTGAACCTATTACATGTTTGTACATATCCCTATCTTACTCTGACACATGTTTGTGCCTATGACATGGTTGTCCCTGTCTGATTACATGTTTAGCCCTGTCTGAGTTACAGATTGCGTGAGACCCTGCTTGACAAACTTCTGACACCTGCCTCATATAGAGCTGCCTGGCTGATTACGGACACATTCTGATTGGTCACAATGTTATGATATGCAAATACAACATTCTGGTCTTTCATGGCAAACACATTTAAACACACAGACATACATATGCATACTGTGGTGTATAATTACATGTACTGACAAAAATGTTCATGTTGCATTTGATTTGAAGTTTTCAGGGGATTTCTCTTTTCATTTCGAGCTCATTAGGCTATTTTCTGTATAAGTAGCAGGAGCTCTCATTCAATAGGTTATAGTAATATGTAACATTGGTCCAGCTGAGTACTAGTGAATAAGCTTTTGAACACCATTGTCTGAAACTTACTACAGATCTGTCATTCTCCCATAGGTTATACATGCTATATGAGAAACAAGGCATATATTCCTATTAGATGTATAATCCTCCTGTTTCATGGTTTCATTTCCTAATACTGCTCTCTCAGCTCCATCCAGTGAGTCAAGGTGGTCATTGGAACAAGATGTTCACATCCCATCATTAGGGACAACCAACTCACCTGGTCTATATTCCTCACGGGCTGAATTAATCTGTATTTCTGTCTCAGCTGAAATTTGCAGTTTCTGTGTCACCTCTTCCGCTGTCTTCTTTGTGTTGCTAAGTACAATGATGAGACTCTCATCTTCCACCAGAGAGCCTTGTGTGCTTGTCAGCCGATAAAGCAAGTTATCTTCCAGTTCTTTCATCTTTCTTTTGTTAGCCGTCACATCTTCCATAAGATCAGTTCGCTCTTTCTCCAGTTCCTGTTAAAATACAAAGCCATTTTTTCAATGGAATCCATTGTTGGAAGCAGGCTCATTAATGTATACACTATACAGAATAACACATACAGTAAAGCAGAGAGGCTAACACACAACTGCTCTGATATTTTAGCTAATTCTTAAAACTGACTGACTTAACACAATGCCAGATTTATATATTTTTTAAAGGAACACATTTCTTATATCAGAAGGTTTACGTGTGCAATTGGCACGGCCTGTTTGAAACCTTGCAAGATAGACGGTGTACAACTCTGCAGCCATCCATTTAAAAAATGGGTGGTCGGGGTAATAAAAAGGGGAAATTAATGGCAAAAGGTGACCAGTGCAGTTGCTCAGAAGGTGGCATCCTGAAATGGCAGATGGATTAAACATCTGGATCTGCCATTTAGATGGTCACACTGCTTTCAGGCAGATGGGGTCCATTTATTCGAGTGTGGACAAGAGATATGGCTATGGAATATTAGCAAGGCCATAGTGGATTGGTTGCAGTCACAGTTCTCTGATGGAAGCTGAGCAGGGCCCAGCTCTTATGGGATTTTGGGTCATGGGAGTTGGATCTGGACAATATGAGGGCAGCATGCAGGACCCTGATTGCCTGGGATATTAATAGAATCTCCCTGTAGAGGGGGCTGGGGGCAGGGCCATGGTCTTGCCTAACTCAGGGGCAGAGTCGTGGAATGGCCTAAGCCAGTGTGGTCTCCAGAAGATGGCCACTCCTGGTGGACCTTTAAGTGGTTGCTGAAGCACGCAATGGCTGGCATTCAGTCCTCTTAAGGCAATGGATCCAATTCTCTGATGGGACTGCTGCTATAAACAATAAGGTTGTGGCCTTTCTCTCCAAACAAGTTGTATGCTATAATTTTTTTTGTTTGCAATTCTATACAGCCCATGGACCTTTTCAGCAATATGCCAGCAATTTTGTATAGCTTTGCAGCCATCCATTCTCAGATTTGGTGGTCAGGGTAATAAAAAGGGGAACTGAAAATAATAATTGAAGATTGGAGCATGTTCACTGCAAAAATAAAAAATTAAAAGGCCTAAATGTCATGGGAGCTGTTCAGGAAGAAGTAATGCTAGGTATTGTTTCATATGTCACGTGCCTCCCAACTCCTTAACACACCCTATGGTACAAGAACACAAGAGAAACCAATGAAACCATTGAAACCAGTACCCCTCCCCTCACACAAACTATCTCAGATTATAAGCAGAACTCAAATATCCAAGTGAGGTTCTAGTTGGAGTTACATTTGGCAGCATTCCTAGTTCTAGCAGGACTTGAACACTGGGAAACAAATAGAAAATACCACAGCATGGAGCCTAACAAGACAGAGTGCAATGATAGCAATTAATTTTCCCCAGTGGCAACATTCCAGAGTTTTCTATGCTATGCTGAAAAGAACATTAATATAAGCTGTTTATATGATGCTATATTTATGACTGATTAAAATACCCCAGTATATCCAAGTGTTGTACAGACAGGAATGATTAATTTCTCATTGTTAGCGCTACCCAAAAGTTAATTTGCATCTAATTCAAAAGTCGGTCTCACTGTGTAGAATGTGATTTGACCAAAACGAGCTAAATATGTATCTATATTTATATCCCCAAACCTCTTACTCCATAAAAGAAAGTCCTCTGGCATGTACAATCTGTAGAACAAAAAGAAGTGTAATTGGGGATTGTGAAAGTAATTTATAAGAATTATGAGTTTTCTTTGGACATGCCGTGATAAGAAATCTGAACATTAAAAATGCAAATATCTTTGAAGCAAAAAGGATGAAAAGGTAATCCAGAAAGAAATGAGGGAACATTTGCTCATTCCATTTGTTTTAATTAGTTTCCATTTCAAGATGAAAAGGTTGAAAAGAAAAGCTGTCTCTAGAATACAAACAGGTATAATTGTAACATTCCACTACGTGATTTAACACCTACGAGGTTACATCTCGCCAAATGTGGCGAATTTGGACAACAGCACCAATTTTCACATTTAATCCAGTCAATCATTTTTCTGCTACATTCCAAAGATAAATGCACTAACTATTCCTATTTTTCCTGAAGTTGTGCTCAGCAGCATATTATAACATACGCTACTAATTGAGACACTTAGGGAAAATATTAAAATTAGAAACGCAGATGCAAGCTCTTATGTAAATTTCCAAAAGTGAGGTGCTCTTTAGTAAAGCCTCAGAGAAGTACGGTTTCTGGTTGGATTGGCATTCTGATAATCAACTGCAAACATAGCAATCTGAACTGTTAATGGAAGTATTTAGAGATGACCCGGATTTGTGTAGTTTCATTCTTACATGCATTCAAAAAACAGCTTACAAACTGAATTATAGCGTCGCTTTTGTGGAGAAAAAAAACTGGTAACCAAAAGCCAGCATTCAGCGCAACATTGCATTTAACAGGCATATATTAAATTTGCAAATAGCAGCTGTTCAAGGCATTAAAAAGGTGACAACAGCCAGGGAGAAGGAGTTTCACTCTTTCTCCCCTACAGTGGTCCTGATGAAAATCTTTAAAGATGCTGTATTAGTGTCAATGTAAGATTTTCTTCTAAAGGACAATGGCAACTGGTTTGACTTTCATAATGACCACAGCAGAGAGAAAGGAGGTAAACATCCCCTTCTTTCCCCAACTAGAAAAACAATTATTGTGTCACACACTATCCCCAGCAGATGCCACTTCGTTTTTTAATATCCATACTAACTGCAAAGGTGCATTTAATGTCACACTCTAGGTCCCCCCCATCACGTGCAAAAACTGTAATTACAGTCAAATGCAATGGTCTGACATGAGCAGAACAGCCAAAGGCTCATTTGATTGTCAGTTCTGCACCTTAAAATCCACCACCCTCTCTTCATGTCCTCTGACATTTTCCCTGACTTTCTAGTTAGGGTAAGGATGGGCTCCTTGTTGCTTCCAGACATTCCTGGGCTGCAACTACCACGAGCCCTACCCAGCATAGTGTTGAAGGGTCATCATAGGAGTTGCAATCCAATAGCGTCTGTAAAATTGCAACCTGCCCATTAAGGGAAATCAAAGGTTGGTTTTACACACAAATTAACAAATTGTGTTTTCTCCTGCTCCTTAAACCAGAACAGGAAACCCACTTTAAACAACTAACCTGAATTTGTCCTAATCAAAGTGGACCCACTGAACCCACAGAAACCTGGTAAATTAACATTATGTAAATTCTATTGATTCTCATGACACAGGGCTGTAGTGGGTGGGAGAGGGAGGGGGAAGTCTCATTATATGAACGGAAATCCACTTACGCCAGTTTCCATGTTACCCAATGGGATTCACTCACTATAAGGCAGTTTCATATATTTGTGTTTAACATAAGAAATGTATAAAATATGAACACATGAACAGTATGTGGAAGAGGAGGAAAGAGAAGAAGCATGTATGAAATCCTGGCAATTTTACTGTGATATATGTATTTTAGCAGATTATTGTTTGGTGTGGGCTTCACTGTATGACAGGGACTGGAAAAGTTCATTCTTTTAACATAAAAGAATGAAAAATTGCCTGAGTAAACAGGTACAAAACAATTACAAATGATGGCTCCAGAACTATTACTGAATATTTTCCCACTCACCTGCTTTTCTGTTAGAATGACTCTCCCGAGAAGCTGATCCTCCAGACCTTTCATAGTGACAGTAAAATCAATGATAGAGGTGCGAGCACTAATCTCAGGGGTATATGCTGGATTTGGAAGTTTGGTGGTAATATAAAGCCTGAAGCCAGTCATTACATCCACTTCTTTATCCCCAACTTTCACCTAATTAACAAAAGGAATTGTAGAATTGGAAGATACATAAAAAGAAGCCTAGGGATCTACTGTCCTCCTTTAAACACCCCACTGGTCATTTACAGTAAAACAAATCTCCATTTTAATTTATTGAAATAAACCATTGTAACATCTCCAACAATTTCCATGTAAGTAACAACGTAACTCTGTCCAGAAAGAAATGTGTTTGTAAAACTTATTCAGTGAGACTCATCTTCGTTACAAATAGAAAAGGCCAGTTTGCTTCTTCTTCCATGTATTCTCTAATGCAGGGGGGCCCAACCCACAGGCCCCAACACAGTACCAAGCCATAGCCTTGGCAGAACCGGGCTGTAGAGACATATTGCAAGCCCCCCCACCCCCCCTCCATGGACGCACGTACGCATGTACGACCCCTCTACATACACACACCAACACTTGCATACCCCGCCCATGGACGCACAGACACACCACGCACATGCCTGAACAACAACGCCCCTGCCCACCTGTTGAACCAGTCCACGGAAAAAAAAAATTTGCCTAATGGATTAATAAGCAAGCAGGCAAACACAAAATATATGAACAAACATATGGATCCATTCCTCTTTCATTTTGTAAAGCAAATATTCTTAAAGCATGGAAATGACAACCAGCAATTTGGATTATATTGTACTGTGTGCTGCCCAAATTCTTCAGTGTAAAAAAAAGGAGAAAAGGTAGCTGGAATATTGTTGTAATTATTGTTTTTGCAGTCCCCACATGCTGCCTAGAGAAAGTGCAGCTGGGAGGGACCTTTCTGGACTGGGGCGACTGCCAATCTATCCAGCAGTAACCAATTGTTCCCTCCTGCCTCTGAATTCCAAGAGAGGCCCGCCTTTCTGCTCAGTGCTGTTTTCCTACTTGAGGTCTGTTGCTAAAAGAAGTCATGTTTGTCAGTTTGCTGTTAGAGTTTTTCAATTGTAAGCAATGAAACTTTTATTTCTCCTACTAATGTATCAGAGTGAGTTATAAAGACTAAGTGTCAGTTAATGAGAAAATGTGTGGACCACTTGGAGAACTTGAAGCGATTCTGCTCTGTGAATCTGCATTTCTGCTATGTAGTTAGAGGAATTTAACAAAAAAATTTAAAACACTGCAACTGTAATGCTATTTATGAAGAACGGAAGGATGACAAAAGTATGAGATATAGAGCATCCTGAGTAGGAAGCATCTGAGTACTTGACCAGGAAGCCTCTCACATTATCTTCCAAGACATCCCCTCCATTCCTGCAGAACAGTGAAGAAGAGGAAGAATTAAAATGCACCATGAAAAATGGCACCAAACTGAGATAGAAAAATTCCAGGAAGAAAAGCATAGTAGCCAGAGAGTATTGAGCCATCTTCCCATTTAACAATCAATGGATATGAAAATATGATGCTCCACAGAGGATAGGTGAAATAGAATGATGGCCAACAGTACAGTAAATTTAAAGACCACTGTTGTAAACTATCCTCTTAAAAGTATAGGCTAAGTGCCTAGTTAAATCAATTCCAGAGTTAGGACTGTGATGGGGTACTGTGTTAACAGGATACAAGGTTCTTCAAAATGGGAACGTTGTACTTCTCTCACCTTGTAGGTAGAACCTGTTTTGATGAAGTTTCGTTCCAACACATTATCCAATGCAGGGTCCAGCTCTTCTCCAACATCTTCAATTAGCAAGGGCCTTCCAAGGGAAAGGCTATCTTCCAAGTGATTTCTGAAATACTTGTGATTTAGAGATGTGATCTGAAAAGAGAACCATCTTACTTATATATTATGAGTGAGTCAGGGAGGGAAAAATGCTGAACCTTAATTGGACTTCAGCTTAGAAAAAAGAAATCTGGGGTGGGCCTATCAAAGAAGTGAAGGGTAAAGCCCATACTCTAATGCAGTAGTCCCCAACCTTGGCCCCCCCAGATGTTCTTGGACTGCAACTCCCAGAAGCCTTCACCACCACCTCTGCTAGCAAGGATTTCTGGGAGTTGTAGTCCAAGAACATCTGGAGGCCCAAGGTTGGGGACCACTGCTCTAATGCAAACTGCCTAACCTGAGCTGGCAAGTGGGGAGATTAACATGTATAGCAGATTTGAAAAAATTCACATCTAGTTTTGTCCTCAGTTTCATACTAATTCTACGTTATATGCAGAAAGGGAGTTAGCCCAGTGGTTCTCAGTCTTGGGTCCCCAGATGTTCTTGGAGTACAACTCCTAGAAATCCAAGGTTGGGAACTACTGGCTTAGTATAAAATCAACTTTAAATCCCAGTATTGCCAGTTCCCAAGTATATTCAAGTTCAATTTAGTAACCAAATTTTTCTAATTATAATTATTTTGTAATGTTTATTGTACAATTTGGAGGGTATTTTCATGCACTCCAAAACATTTTTACTATTGAATAACAGAGAAAACTGAATCTAGTTCACCTGCAGTTCATTCCTCACTTCCTTGTTTTTAATCCAGATCTTTCCCTGCGTCTGTGGGTCAATCAGCAAAGGATAACGAGCTGCTTTGGTCACAATGATGCCATTCTGTATGGATAGATCATCGTTGGGCAGACCTTGAAGATTCCATTCACTGACAGTGGGGGCATCAATCAGCATATCCGTGAGATTCAGATTGTTTCCAAATGGGATTTTCCGGGCCTTCATTTCCCGTTGCCAACCAGTTAACAAGAGATTGCGGAATTCTTGGTTAAAAGGCCCCGAATAGGACAGAAAGGCTGTGGCTAGCAGGACATCCCCTAAATGCACAGAGAGATAATATTTGACAGATGCTGAAGTCTTTTGTCAGTGCACTGTTGCAAAAATGTGTGGGCCTCAAATAAATACAAAATATGAAAGGTGGAATTAAAGCAAAGGTAAATGTAAATTACCAGTGACCCTGTCTTTCACTCTTTATGTGAACATTAGATAATTGTTCTTTAATGAAATAAAGGCATGGGGGAATGTGAATAAGCATCTCTGGTCTTTCTTTCTTTCTTTCTTTCTTTCTTTCTTTCTTTCTTTCGTTACATGCAACAGACATATATTAATGATTTGCTATGTGAACACACACGCAGAGGCTTTCCTGCACTACTTTTCTAAGGACAGCACATTTTCTATAACTCTGCCATGGTTCCATGTTTATTTCTTCAAAGCAAATCTATGGCTCAACTGTATTCTTCTCTCTTCAGGTTAGTCTGCACCTGTAATCTTTTTAGAAGCGCTCTCCTTCCTACAGAGAGGTTAGGATGTCCAAAGCATAGAGGTCAGCTTTGTGGCCTAATTTGCTTTTTCTGTACCTGGAAATTACAAATAGAGAAAGAAACTGAAAGAAACGCAGTTGTGTTCAGGCAGGTATTATGTGTTTTTATTCATACCTCAAAAAGTTTGACATGGCTTCAGTCTGGTGGCCTGTTAGTTATCCTAATGTTAGCTTTACAAGAACATCCCAGAGTAGTCGGTAGGTACTATGCCAATTAAAAAGTACTTTCCAACTATCTGTGGCCTAACTAAGGGTTCTTCCAGACCAGACATTAGTTCTCTTTTAACTGCCTTAATAGTATTACTATTTTCACCCCCATCCATGTTATGTTCCCCACATTTTGCTTCGCACAGTACTTTTTCCCTTTTTTTTCCTCCAGAAATCATGGTTCACTCTCAGTATTGCTTTATGCTGGTGGGGGAGCTTAGGGCTATGGCACTTTCCATGGCACTAGTTGTTGAACTTTACTCACCTTCTCTTTTCTTTACGGCCGAACACTAAACCTTTCATAAGTAAAAAAAACAACACACCTCCTTTTCTATGCCCAACTGATTGACTAAAGCCAAAACAGTCTGCAGAAATGTCTGACTTCTCTGATCTTACGTCTTTTTCACATTTATGCATTTAGCTGTTTTAATTAATTAAATGTTTTAATTAATTAATTAAAACAAATGTTTGCTCCATTTTGTGCTAACAGAGGGACTGAAGGTGGTTTACAAAGAAAGAGCTGGGGGGGGGGGAACAAGTACTAAAACAATTAAAAATGCAACAGGTAACAATATTTTTTAAATTAAATATATTGATCATTAAAAAGTACTTTGATTTATTTTCATCTTTTGCACACACACAACCACCTACATACACACACAAAATGAAGAGACACTCCCAAACTTGTAATATGTTCACTGGCTTTGTCTTATTTTAGTCTTTGTGTGTGTGTATGGTTTTCAGAGTCTGAGCCATGTTAGTCTGTGCAAGCATTTCAACAAAAAAAACAAGACAAAACAAAAGCAAAAAAAAAAAAAAAAAAGATCCTGTGACACTTTAAAAAGTAACTGATATATTGGGACAACACAGGAGAAGCAACAGTCTGGAAGGCCCTAAGCGTTGTCATTCTGTAAATCAATGCTGCCTAATGGGCTGCATGTACTCCTTTATATCCACCACTAGATCTCAACATCAGTCTACGCGTATCTCAAGAATTATCAGTGGCAATCAGAACCCACCCTCCCCAATTATCCAAGAAATATATTCAAGGGTTAGCTAAAAAACCCACAACAACTGTTAGCAATACTCAAACCAGGAAGCAGCCATATCAATAAAGAGGTTTGCAGCATTTGCCCCATCTTGCCATTCTATGGTGATGGGGAAAAACTGTACACCCAGTCCAATTTACACTTAGCTCTGTTCCTAGATTCAGCAGTAGGGCTGCAGCATCCATTTTCAGATTGTTCTGAGGACCACAGAAACGTTCCACCCTCCATCCCCTAAATATGTTATTCTACGACTAAGCAAAGGAGAAGGAAAGGAGTGTACACGGGGGCATTTCTTGCTTTGCTCTTCAAAAATGAAGTCTAGCCATAGCCTATAGGTGTGTGGAGCACTGTGTGTTGCCAAATTTATTGCTTCACTATGCATTGGGCAGGGTCAGCTCTAAACCCATGAATGCCGACTCAATTTTGTTGCTTTCTGTTGATTTTAATACAGAGTTTAAAACATTTACCAAACATGAAAATAATAAAACAGTTTATATCTTCTCAGTCCCCCCTGTGCTGAAATTTTGCCCGTCTGGCTGAATATTTGATAAAGCACGAAAATATCAGTATGTTTTCCTTACCCACAAGCCTCTTTGTCTGCACAGCAAACTCTTTACTTTGCTCAGTCCACCTTTCCTTTTCCCCAGCCAGACCACTGATAAGACTGGAAGCTGTCTGCATTTTATGCCTGCAGCGTTCTGCATCCTCAAGCAACGTCTGTGAAAAAGGAAAAAAAAATAGCATGCATCAGAGAACAAAGTAGCTTAGCCTAAATTCTTTCCATAATAGTTTAGGTCCCCTATCTATGTTATATGTACAGTGTACTATACAAGTTGAACTTTCTTTTAACAGGCACATCCCACTGTTTTTGTTTCAATTAAAAATTATGGATGCCTCTGGATTCACTTCCGTCATATACAGTGTCTAGGATGTAGATTTTACTGCAAGGACCAAGGCAAGATACATTTTTGAGCAGAGATTAAAAAAAAAAGTTACTTCTTTGGACTACAACTGCCAGAATCCTCCCAGCTAGCATGACCAGTGTCTATGATGCCTTGATTCTAGGCTGCTCAACAGCAGGCTCTTGCCCAGATGATCAGTTCAGGCTGAGCTGAAATACAGTGAAAATGTTCAGTTGTCTCTACTTTGCTTTCGAAGAGTAAAAAAAAAAGTGTGTTGCTTATATACTGCCCCATAGTGCTTCAAGCACTGTCTGAGTGGTTTACAAGTTAATTATGCAGGCTACACATTGCCCCCCCCCCCAGCGAGCTGGGTACTCATTTTACCAGCCTCAGAAGGATGGAAGGCTGAGTCAACCTTGAGCTGGCTACCTGGGATTGAACCCCAGGTCGCAAGCACAGTTTTGGCTGTAGTACAGCAGTTTAAACACTGTGCCACGAGGCTCTTCAACTCTTTCCATCCTGTGTCAACTTTTTTCATCGTGTGTATCTGGGGATCTGGAATTGTTTTGATTATGGGCCCCCAAGAAAAATGCTGTTAGGATATAAGGAATATTGGCTATTTTTTGAGTATGTTTTTACATCTGTCTATTGAATAGGTAAATTAAAAACTCACACTCATATTTTCATAATGGGATCTTCTGAGCATTTGTTCTCTGATAGGTTACTGACTGTGCACTGAACTTTCCCTGCCATCAAGAAGATGCAAGACTTATCTCCGTACCAACAACTCCAGAAGGCAAGCACATGTGGGGAACTGGTTTTCTTTTTAATAATAATAATAATAATAATAATAATAATAATAATAATAATAATAATAATAATAATAATAATAATAATAATAATAATGATAATAATAATAATAATAATAATAATAATAATAATAATAATAATAATAATAATAATAATAATAATAATAATAATAATAATAATAATAATAATAATAATAATAATAATAATAATAAATGATGTTTTCTTGGGGATAAAAGGTTTCTAGAGAAGGGACATTTTTAAAACTCAGTTTCAACCCCTATGGACTATTTGTCTCAGCCCAGTGGGTGGGGAAATCTTAGGAAGGAGATGAGATTCAAAATTTCAGTCAAGAAACAGAGGCCGAGCTGGAGACAGAAGGAGCTGCTGTTTCCCTGGAAGATGAAATAAGCCCTGACCAACTTGGTTTAAACAACAGAATTTCAATGTTTGTGCAGGAGACACACTGGAAAGGTAAACCCATGTGGTGATATTATGTATTTGTATATGAATTTGCATTTTATTTTGGGATTTTCAATTTGTACACCTGGAGCTATTTCCTTTGTGTTTTAGGATTTCCTACCTTAAGAGATAAAGATATCTGGGACTTTGTTCCTAAACAGTGTATGACTTGTGTCATCCAGTTTGGGGTTGTGTTGCTATTATTGTTGTCATTTTGTTCATGGATCAAAATCCACTTCTTCAGACATAAGGAGTGCAACACTGTGTATATACAGTATATACTGAGGAAATTGATTTCAATCCCCAAAAAACTCACACTCAAAAAAATATGTTCATCACTGAGGTGCTCTCTCTCACTCTCTCAGTTTTCCCCCTCTAATTTTAAAGAAAACAAATGAAACATCTATTACATCAACTTCAGCAGCAGTCCTTATGATTGATAATGCTAGACAGCTCAACCCACATGGGCAATCTTAGTTGGGTTATAGCCTTTTCTGTCCATCACTATGCTTCTGGAGATCATGCATACTGATAGGCAAATTAATTATAAAATCCTCAGAGAAATAAGTGGAAACATCATGCAGAAGATTTCCAGTGCATTCTCAATTTTTTATACATGTGATGAAGAAAAGCATGATGACAGCAAATAGAGATGGGCACAAATTAGAAAAATGGTGATTTGTTTTGATTCATGATTCATCAAGGTTAATGAATCATAAGTAATGAATTTACAATTTTTTTCTGATGAATTGACAAATCAGTGCATCAACTTGTTTTTGCCTTTAAAACCCTATAAAACAGTCCCCTTCAAGCACCTGGAGGCAACAAAATCTCAGAGAACTTCCCCTGACTCTCCTCTATAAGCCCTGCAACTTTGGTGAGGATTGGGTTTCAAACATCCAAGTTATACAACCACAAAGAGGGCTTCCAGGAAGGTTCCTGTCCCAGGCACCTAGAGATACCAAAATTATAGAGAAGCTTCCTTTGACTCTCCTCTACAAGCCCTGCAATATTGGTGAAGATTGGGTTTCAACCATCCAAGTTATACACCCACAAAGTGGGTCCCTCCCTGCCAGGAAAGTGCCCTTTAGCAGCTGGTGTGGGGAAACCGAATCTTCACCAAACTTAGAGAGTTTGTAGAGGAGCGTTGCGGGAATCTTCTCTACATTTTGGTGTCTCTAGATGCCTAGGGGTCCATTTTATATGATTAATCGATGAATCAAAAATTACTTTAAAAATTCATTGATTCACATTCATCGGGGGGGCATCGATTCAGGAGAATACAAATTGACAATTAGCCATTTTGATGAATTTTCCAATTCATTTTATTTGTGCCCACCTCTAACAGCAAACATGGATGAGCTCATACATAACTACTTGATAAGCTACTCATCAGTATGGGGAGGAAAACTTTACTCCTCCCTTCTATCCATGAATTTCTCTACAGAAGGTATTCATTGCTCCTTATTAGCAGGACCATCCAGATAAATGACTTCAGCATGTGGCTGGATAACTGTTACAGTAAGTTCCTGTTCAGTACATGGTCGCAGCTTCTGTCAACCCTGTGAAAGGCTTTTCGTGTACAATAACCCACCTGTTTCTCTCTCATAGCCTTCTCATACTCAGCCTGGACAACATCAAGCTCAGCTTGCTTGGCATCTAACTCAGCTTGAGCTTTCTGTAGATCTAACATGGCATTTTTCAGACGGTTCTCCTGGACTGCCAGGTTAGCCTATAAAACACAGAATAAGTTTTTTAATGTCACTTACAGAACTATTTTTGTTTGTTTGCTTATTTTCGGGGCAAAATATTTCAACTCTCATTTGACAGAACAGAAGAAGAATAAGAAACATACAACTGAGAGTACATTAAAACTATTAATAAATGCACAAGGAATGTGCCATGATAAATGTAATGCAACAAACTAATGATCTTGAGATGAGATAATGGTTTAGACAAAGACTTTAAAGCCAGGTGTACATTTGCTGCTCAACATAGGAAACAACATTTTAAGACTTACAGCTCTCTGCAAATAGAAATGGTCTAGCCTGATGCCCTTTTCATTGAGCTAGTTTATAGCTGTTGAGAGGGTTATTCTTCTTTAGAGAAACATTTAAATATATGGCTCCCCCTGCTCCCACAAAGTGAAGTCATAGAGTTCAGCATACCACCCGTTGACTCATTTCTCCATAGGTAGATTCAGCTAAAATTAAATGTATGCATATAATAAAGATATATAACATATTCAATATATCTCAGAAGAATGTGATAAATAACGAACGTCTTGAATAAGATATCTGAAGATGATAAGCAACAGGCGATCAATCCCTATTCTGGTCTGAATCTTGGCACATATAGGTGGGCTTACCTTTAAAGGTAAAACTTCCTTGTTGATAGCAAAGAAGGCAGACATTGCTTTGGTCCATGAGCAAAGACCAGCAACATTTCCACAAACCCTCCTTGCTGTCTCAATATTGTAGTCCCCCATTTCAAAGTAAGGGTTTAAAAGCTCCACCACTTCTTCATTGATCGTATCTTTAGGAAATTGCTAGAAAAATCATAATGATAGCATGATCAAGAATCAAACAAACACCTATTTATCATAGTAACTCTTTTGTGAACTCCTGCTCAAAAGGGAGGCATGCCAATGCGTAGACAAACCTTAGGTAGATCCATAGTGGATCTAGAATAGTATATGTAGAGAGCTCAGTTCCCTTAGGTAGATCCATAGTGGATCTAGAATAGTATATGTAGAGAGCTCAGTTCGTTGTCCTGTCAACTGAATTAGTTCTTTTGTTAAAATTTCTTTTGCTGAATTAGTTCTTTTGTTAAGCACTTAATTTCTATTGTAAGAACCATTGATAATGTGTCCTCCTTGTCAAGGTCACATTTTTCTAATGGCTAGGGAAGAAAAATCTTGATTTCATTATGCATAAGTGATGGTTGATGCTCCTAGGGTGATACAGGCATTAATTTGAGTTTGTTTCCATAAATAGCTAATTACATGACTGTTAGCCATTAGTACTATTCCATTGTCCTGATGTTTTGTTTTGTTTTCTCTCCTGTTCAAACCCCAATTAACTGCCCTGGTTAAATCTTTGCTCCTTTCTTTTAGTAGATCTAGCTTATTTTGTAAAGCAGTAAATGCTATTTTCAATTTAAGGTAATTGCCGAATTGGCTTTCTGAATCACCCCAAAGCTCTGTCTCTCTTATTGTGCTAGCTTTGCCATTGCTCTTGTTCAGTATTGTATCTAAGTTAATTTAAGTCCTTTGAATGTTACCCCTTGCTTCATAATGTGCGTTTTACATATGCTTTTAAGTTAACACAAATGATTGATTCTACAACACTGTGTAAATAAAAGTATGGCTATTTAATTTCTACAGCCACAGTCCTTAGAGGTATTCCAATTTAACAACTTGTTATTCAAGTAGGCCCTGTAGGAACTATTCAGGATAAAGTATGCAATAGTGTATGATTCACAGAGATAAGGTCACATATTTAAAAGATTTGTTGTTGTTATATGTCATCAGGTCATTTATGGCTGATGATGGCCTATGAATGCATGACCTCCAAAATGTCTTGACATCAGTAGCCTCACTTAGCTCTTGCAAATTCAAGACTATGGCTGTCTTTATTGAGTAAGCTTCGGACCAAAATGGGCCTGGCGTGCTCTGGTCCATGGGGTCACAAATAGTTGGACATAACTAAACAACTAAACAACAACAACAAGGACCAAGATAAACTGGAATTTTCTTTGTGTCTGAATACCTGAACAACAATACAATACATTAAAATAACTACTAATCACTCAGAATTAATTGGTCATTATAACAAGGCTAGGGATAGGGAGTGTGTCAGATATTCAGATATTGTTAAACTCCTCCTCCTGTCCTTCCTTACTCTTGGATATGAGGGGCAGGAATGGTAGAAAATTCCACTCCTTCACATGTAGACAACCATATTTACCAACTAATGTCCCAGAATTTGTATCTGCAAATACAACACTACCTCCCTCATGTTTCAGAGCCAAACATTTGTATATATGTGACCACTGGCCATGCTGGAAGGATTCCAGGAGCTATGATTTTTAAGCACCTTTTCTAAGTTACACAGACATATCCACCTAGTCATTGACTTGTCTTTGACAGAGATCATATTCCCATTCAGGGGGGAGGAGGGGGAGGTGTAGGCACACTGGCTCCAAATAGTGACTTTCAGACACACATGTATGCACAAATACAAGCAAAGGGCCCTTTAACTTTCATCCTCCCACCAGGAGCATAAGCAAAAGTTTTGACAGTTCATCTGAACACAACAGCTTCTCCCTCCATTTCCTTCCCTAGCCACATGTGTAGGAATGAACAGAAGAAGTGTGAATCAAAGGGGAGGAATCTGCCAGAACCTTTCTTGGGATCCACACAGCTAGGGAGACAGATAGAATGGGCTGAAAAGCCCTTATTCTATGTTTAAGCCCAGAAGGACATGGTGCATACATTACAGTATTAGTGCATAGAAATGCTTTGCTAGGGGCCAGGTAGGAACATCTTGGGGAGACAGACCTGGACTCCCGTTTTTTCCCCCCTATTTGCTTCCAAGAACTCACTCAATGTCTCTCCTTCCTATCTTGTTCTGGCCCATGCAGTTTTTTAAAAAAATTCATCCTTGCTTTTAACACACCTGCAGGTTCTGCAAGAAGTTTCCTGCTGTCATCAGTTTCAAGGATTCCTGCCATGATGGAATGGCACAATTCTTCTCTGTGTCTACTTTGACAGCATTTACCTTCCTTTGGAAGAGCAGCAGCACACAGTCCATGATACGCATAATAAGGTGAGGTGGTCGGCCCAATGTGCGGACAGTGGCAATGTCTGCAGGCTTGATAGTCTAGGTTTTGGGGAAAAGAACAAAATCAGGTGGTGTCACCAACATCAACTGATTTAACTTCTTGACATGTTTGGGCAATCTAGAATTAAGTTGTCGTTATGAGCCATGCAGTTGCTTCCAATTTATGGTAACCGTGACAGAGTTTTCCAAGTATGTGAGATGTTCAAGGAGTGATTTACCATTGCTACTCCACTTTCTCCACTATGTGTCCGTGGCAGAGCAGGGACTCTCCAGAGTCCTCACCTGACATTCTAGCCAATACACCACATTAGTTCTCAGTAGAATTAAGTTAGCCACTGAGAAACGTTTATCTACTTGCTGCCAAAAAATGCCTCTGAATTGTTACAAGAAATATCAAAATTTTAATCATAATACAGTATAAAGAAATCATTTACAGGGCTGTTGATTTCCACCTGAAACTGCTCTCCCCACCAGATATTCATTGATGTTAAGGTGGTGCCCATGCTTGGTTGCAAATTGTGCCAAGCAAGACTATAAAACAAAGACAACATCATCCTCCAAGCACTATTAAATTAGATGCAACTGGCTTATCTAGTGGGTAAACTAAATTTTATCCAGATTTCTCTGATAAGAGGTTTGCCACATTTCAGCATTGTCCCAGGCCCCCACCAAAGAAAATAAACTTTTGTTTCAATGTAATGCAATAGAGGAGGAAATGCTGAATTTCCAGCAGCCTTTTGTCTGGCAGGTTTTGGGACAATTCAGGCAACATAACTAGATGTTGAATTTAAAACCAGCTCTTTTGGCTTTCCATTACAACTCTTGTTTTAAAACTAGCATAGATGTCTAGCCATGATATTTGGAATTCCTGTATATTTTTTTTTCTGCACCATCCACAAAAAAGTGGTAATTTACCCTGATGTAGGCCCCTATGGTCCAAAAGCTAATGTTTGTTTGTATTTTTTTTTTGTTTTGTTTTTGTTTTGCAGCCTAATAGAGGTATCCACTGTTCTTTACTTTGGCTTATATACACCGTTCCTACGTACACACTTTTTCTGGGAACTGGAAGTTGCTTTTTTTACTTTTCCAGGGCTGGTGTGACTTTTGGTGATTGGGGCCTGAAAACTGATCCCTGGCCCCTCTAAAGTTGTTTAATCCAGCCCTGATGAGTTCTGCCATCCACGATCAGTGATGATCCTGCATTCAAATATATTAATACATTGTTTGTTTCACCCCAATGGGAAAGCAGTTGAAGAAGTACTGAGGCCTGTGCCCCATCATCTGCTGAGTACCATTCTGAAGGATAGAACATCTAACTCAGGGCTGAAGAATTATCCACTTATCAAGCAATAACCTGCAAAGCAGCCTCCGCCTCTTCTAAAGCAGGTTTGGCTGCCTCTAATTTTTCTTCGGCAATAGCCTTGTCTGCGGAGATGCTGTCTACAATCGCCTGAGCCTTGTCTTTCACCTTCTGCACTTCTGCCTTCACCTTTTCGGCAGCCTGCGCTTTCACGGTGACCTCTTTTAGCACCTATTGAGGAAACCAAACACCAGAGATGAGAAAGGAAATTACATGGAAAGATGTTGGTAAATACTGTAGAAACGCTCCATGTGTGTGTGCAAGCATGTGGAAAATACATCATTTTTTCATTAATGAGCCAAACTTCGAATGATAGCTATGAAAAGCAATTCTTGGTATTAAACATCAGAAATTGGGAGGCACGTTTATTGCTCTTAACACAGAAAACACCTAATCTCCTGAATTAGCTGCATTAATTTATTAACAAAATCATTCATTCTGAAGTAAAGAGGAGTGATTAGAGAGCTGCTCCACAGTTGACCCCACTGGAACATTTGTTATTGGCTCCTTCAATGGTGTTCTTTTTGTCACTCTCAACTGCCTTCTCCAGTCTGGCATTTTTTTTTTCTAGGCAGACCACAAATTTCATGATCCATTTGTTAGCTGGCAATGATAGGATCTGATGGGCCTGAAAACTGTGAGGCAAGGAAAGGCCATCTCATCTCCCTACCTCTAGGAGAAAACACACACACACACACACACACACACACACACACACACACACACACACCACACATACGCATGCAGTTATATATACATATACACTAATACACACCAGAAACAACACTTGCTCTATATAGAAGCACTAATTTCATAAGCCACTTTCATACAGACATCTTCAGCCTAACACTACAAAAGCTATTACTGAAAGCAAAATGAGTGTTTAAAAACACCTTCCCAACCCCTTTAACTTCTCCCATGTCAGCATGGGAGCTCTCTGTACTTCCAATGGCTTGGGGCCCCAGATGTTCTTAGATGGCAACTCCCAGAAACTCTATCATTGCCCACATTGGCTAGGATGTTTGGGTGTTCCAGTCCACGAACACCTAGAGGGCTGAGTGTGGGAGCCATTGCTTACAGGGTCAAACTGAGTGTTTCCTCCTTTAGGGAGAGGAATATGCACACATGTGACCTCTGCAGAAGGCTAACAATGACCAATGATGTCTAATGAGCAAACACGTTGTTAACATTGCATTATAAACATTTTTCACATAAGCATTGTTGTTTATTAGTGACTCTTTTGCACATTGTAAAAAAAAGTAACATTTAACAGTCATGTAATAAAATTAACAGATCTTTCTCACACTCTGTTTATAGGTTATCAAAGAATATTTCAGTAATTTAGTCATGTGAAATCCACAGTCTATATTCTGCAGGACCTTTCTGTTAGCTAAAGAATAGGAAAAAAAATTATTCTTACCATATCAGCTTTTTCATTGGCAACCTGGAGCTCTTTTTCCTTAGCTTCCAGCTCTTTGCTCAAAGCAGCCACTGATTCAGAGGCTTCTTTCAGTTTCTCCAGTCCAGTATTCATTCTACAAAGTTATACGTTTTTTTTTTAAAAAAAAAAAGCAGAAAGCCAGTTAAGAGGGGAGGCTCCATCAAATTTCACATCTGGGGATATAATAACAGCAGAAAATGGAGGGGAGAGGAAGAAATGCACAGAATCTCTCTCTGGCAAAAATGCTGTTGCTTAGCACAGTAAATTGCATTAGAGTGGGCATGTGAAGGAAATGAGAAACCATGGAGAATAGACTATAGAACCCATCTGTTAGAATTTTCAAGGCTTCTGGGTGCCTGGGAAAACTAACTGGAAAGATGCGAGGCAGTATGTCCCCAGAACAAAATGGCAATTGACACCTTCAGGTGACCTCCTGTTAAAGATGACTTCACAGAAGGACTGAGAGGGAACTGGCACCTCCAAGTTAATCTTTTATCAGATAGGACATCAAAAGTCTGTCTACTTCCTTCCCCAGAGTGACACAAATTAAAACTGTGGGAAAAGAAGGGGGGAGGGATATGTTCTGGTTTGGGGAAACAAGAAAGAGGATTAAGATGTTTGTTACTACAGGTTTGGAACAGCTCATTTAATGTATTAAAGTGATCAGGAAAACTGGTTAGATAGCATAGGTTGCCTTTAAGGAAGGGCTTTGCTCATGCGCCACTGTCCTACAAAGTCATGTGGGGAAGGATGCCCTCTGTGCATATCCCAGATCTATGCTACTGCTCCACTAAGGTATAAGTATTAGGTAGTTTAGTTTAGTTCTTGCAGTTTCTTGGTGTGTTTCTTTTGAATGACCATAAAACTGTCACTATATTTTACACCAGCATTTTGAGAACACTTTTTGTAACTTTTTTGGAACATTTGCCTCTTGTCCTTTTAAACTTTCCCCTTTCTTTTAACAAAATACAAAATTCTTTCAAATAAATGTCTGGATTTTTGTTGTAAAGAATTTGTGATATAAAAACCCGGTCTTGCCATGATCAAGCTACTGGACAGTTTTAATATTTGTGTGGGTGCGGTGGCAGCTACCTTGCAAGGCTGAAATGTGTACTAAGTGCCTAGTTTTGTTAACTTTGTTTTGAACACCCTGGAAGCATTGCCAGGTCTGAGTGAATGGTAATGTGTGGGACTGCTACAGGTCCATCCAGGTTTCACAGACTCCTCTCCAGCTATCTTTTCCCTAGGTTCACCCACCTCAGGACAAAAAGGGCAGTGTTACTGAGGGGCTATTGAGGAAGGTCTTGTTCAAGTAACCATCACAAGACCCACTGAATCAATGGGGATTTAGTGAGTCAACTCCTTCATAAAGTTCCATTGATTCAAATGGAACCACTCTAACTGCAATTTAATTTAACACAGTAAGTTCCTGTAAGAGTAGACCCATTTGAAACAATGGAACTTTCAGGGAGCTGACTCAACAAATCTCCGTTTAATGGGTCTATTTTAGTATAATTTGCTACTCCAAGCAACAGGATTCCGGCCTCTCTTTCTCATGCTTACACACATGCACAAAGAGAGAGAAACCCTTTCTTTCTTTTGCAACAGTTTAGCATTACTACCATCAAATGTGCAAACTGGAATATATTAGCAACTGCACCTAAAGTTACACTTGTTAATTTAGTCATCAAATACACATTAAAATGGAAAGGAAAAACAGAGTAGTGCTATAGTCTTTTCCCCAGATAATTTTACTTCTAGCCACTGAAAACATCTGAGGTTTCTTCCCCTCACACCCAAAAAACCCCTCAAGTAAAAGGAAAGTTCAATGGAAAAATGGACCACAGGGGGGAAATTAAGTGCTTTCCCTGCCATGAAGCATTTCTTCTCTCCAAATTATTTCTCCCTGAACTATTTTAGATGGCAGACATGTAAATTTTCTAATCCGACCCTGAGTATAGTTCTCAAAGTATACCAAAGAGAATTAACATTGGGAATTGACTATTATTCATTCCTATTGGGGGAAGAGTAATGGAAGATGACAACATCAAAGGGAACACATCACCTGTTGGCCAAAGTCTGCACCTCAGCATGTTTTTCTCTGTATATAGCTTTATATCCCTGAATAAAGGACAAATAGGACTTGGGAGTCACATGTGTAGATCGACGATATCTCTGGAAGTAGTCAACACACTTCTCTGCAACACCATCCTGGAAAGAACCCATGCACTGCACCATCTCTTGTTTGACATCATCAGTGCAGTCAACTTCATAGGATGACAAGAAATGTTCTGACACTAAAAAGAGAATGAAAATGAAACTTCACCTGTTACAAAGGAGGATATGTTTAATGTAAAACAGCCATTTCAAGAAACTCATGTGTTCCACCCACTTTCATTTCATTTGACATTTAGAGCATTAAGGATTTGTGAACTTCTGGATCAAATCACTCAGGAGTAAAGGATAACTCATCCAGCTCCTCTTGTCGCTCAGCTGAGTCAAGACAGGGAGTTATCCTGGGCCCACCCCTTGACCTTAACTTTTGTCCATCTGACCACTGACTTGAAGCTCTAGTCTCCAACTCAGTCAATTCCCAGCATCTACAGAGCCCATTCCCACCATCCATAGCTTCCAGAGCAGTATGAACTCATATGATCTCATAGCTCATGCTGCTCTTCTGATACACAGACTCAGCTTCAATGGAGTTTTAATTTTTTTTCCAACAGTGATGCATTAATAACTACACATATTTGAACCTCAGGGTTTTTTTTTTAATGCAATAGTGGCTCTATGCCTATCCAAATAACTAAATTGCAGGCCAAAGCAATTCAGGATTTTTGAGCTTATATATTTGCTGACTGCCTGGGAAATTTTTTTCTTTGTTACAAGTTATTATTTCTGGCTCTTTTTAATTTGTATGTCACAGAGTTCTCTGCTTATCAACCAGAAGTAGAATCAGCTTAGCACTTATCTCTTTTCACCACTGGGTAATCCTCCTTTTGTAATTATTGGATAGTTCTGCTAGTGTTCTTGTACTGATGGGATTAAGAATTCCTTTGCTAAGGAAACAGGTAAGTGGGTTTCATTTAATTCTGGAATTTGCAATTCCCACATTAAGGCATTTGTTTTAAACCAAAATGTGTGATATATTTTTATGAATGCTTCCTCATTTATTAATGTTTCACACAGGGATTGACAAAATCCTGTAGTACCAAAAGCGATATCCTAAGCTTTATATCCATACTAAGAGATACCTTTGAAATGTAATAAATATGCTAATTCCTCTGTAAATATGTTTTACATACACCTTGAATCACTTGAGTAACCGTTTCAGTATCCAATGAGCTGTGAAAATAAACACTTGCTAAGACATTACTCTAATCCTGGCGAGGGAAAGAATGAAGGGTTAGAATCAGTTACTTATAGACACTGAGATAATAACATTTCAGCACACCTAGGCAATCTCAACCTCAACTTTCCTAACAGTAGGAAAATCTGACCTACCACAAATTTCATTTCCTGTAAGTGAAGTCAATGTCACATTGAAGCCACTGACAAAACATCAACTACTAAATAAGTGGGAAGTACTTGGCTTTGCAGATACTTTGGCCAACAACTTACATCAGCCACTTGCAGCTCAGCCAAAAGCATCTGGGAGGCATTGCCCATAGCATTTGAGAGCAAAATGTCTTGTCTTCTATAATCTGAAACAACAGCAAAGGCCGACAAAACTTGACTTACCAGCAACAAGAGCATCTTTGGGCCAGCGGCTGAACCAGTCTATAGTACAACCAGAAATAAGTGCAGGGAACTTCAAAGCTCGGTTTCGGAATTTTTCACCCACGGGTGAAAAGCAGAGAATGACATGCAGATTCTGACGCACTCTTGTCATGAAAAAATCATGCAAGTTCTCATTGGTGGGAGGCCGACGTGGATTCTCCTTCTTCATAACTGGTATGAGATCACCAGTGATTTCATCTATTTCTTCACGGGCAAACAAGTTGGAAACCTTGGGAAGGGAAAAATATCTTTTTTAAAAAATGTGAGCTACTGTACTTTAAAAAGACCTAGTCCTCAATTTTCATTTAATTTTCTGCTTTAAATTGAGTGACTAGATTGATCAGTTTAAAAAATTCAACAGTGACATTCTTCTGAGATACAGAAGATGAAATAATGAAAGCACGGATATATTTAATTTTCTGTTTCATTCCCCATTATTTTAAGGCCCAAAAATCTACAGTAATTAAATGTGTGTGCTTCTAAGAAGGATCCCCACCAATTCCAAATTTGCACTTAGTGGCTGAAATTGCATCTCACCAGTTAATCAGAGAAAACTTTAGAGACCAATCAGAAGCAGGTTCCATTGTGTGGTGGTGATTTTATAATACATTTGCTTGAATACAATGTTAATGAGCTGAACTAACGTTAAAGACCCTTGCCCTGATCTTAAGGATAATTCTTAATCACACTGCCATTCAGAAGAATTTATTCATGAACCACCTCTACTTACTGTGTGGACAGCAAGAAAAGAAGGAAAAAAATAACTAACTAAATATTGTGAGGAGTAAAAAAAAAGATGACAGCTAGATAAGTATATATTTTACCTCTCCTGATGACAGAACATTATTCATGTACTCCAAAAAGGCCTCATCTTTTATCTCATTGTCTGTAAAAATAAAGCTGATTCCTTTGCCTTGCTGCCCAGCAGTCCTATATAGATGCTTGAGGTCTTCCATCAGGTTGGAAGTGTTGTAAGATCTAGAAAAAGAACAAAAAACAAGTCACAGGTACTCAAAGCATCCCAGCCATGCCAAAGGCAAACACATCTGCACTTCAGATAAAAACAGTTTAATTAAGAGGACGACCACACTAGCAGAAAATGTGGAAAATGCTATAGGCTTGGGGTGTTTTTTTCTGTTGTTCACACAACACAGTGGGAAATGCAAATCCCCCAGAGTCCCCCTCCTTCTACCAGGGAGCCTTTTACTTCCTATAAAAGTACAAATCCTTCAGATTGGTCCAGGCACGTGATTGCTCAAACTGATGAAGAAAGGGGGGATGAGCTGAGCACACAGACACACATACAAGGGGCGCTCTACCAAAGCACTCTCCCCTTCCACCTCTTGTCTCACAAGTGTGTGCACACACTTGCACACACAAGCAGAGCCAGTACATGCATACAGGGAGCAAAGCCTCTTTCCCAAGCTTGCAAAGCCTCTTTCCCAAGCTTGCAAAGCCTGGGTCAAGGTGTGAGTTCCACCCTGCAAGGTGTGGCTTCCTCACTCCTGCTCCTGTGGTGAAGAATTCTCTGGGTCAGAATGCTCGCTTGGAAAGAAAGGGCTAAGGCAAGATTCCTCGTTGTTGTTTTTTTGTTTGTTTGTTTGTTTTGCAGGTTAAGAACATTTGGAGGGCTTTCTCCTGTGTGGCCACTTAAATTACACAGTCCCAAATTCCCTGGTGTGGCTTCACAATGAGTGAATATGACTGAATTTGCATTTCCCTAGCTGTATAATCACACCTTTCTGAGACTCACCTCCTATTTAATGTCTTGTGCTTTTGGTTACATGGTGCAATTCTAGGCAGGGCTACACAGAAGTAAATTCCAGCATGTTCAGTTTTATTCAAACTTACATACAATATGCATATAGAATGGACAACCTTGCAATATGGTTCTAAACAGAACTGTACAGAAAATATGTTCTATTGAGCTGGCCTGATGTGCAACTATAGCATAGAGGGAAACAACCATGTACATAGCCTTGTGCTCACTGGAGGAAAGGCACCACAGAAATATAGCCAATGGTAAATATAATAAGTGGGACGTGATGGCGCTGTGGGCTAAACCGCAGAAGCCTTTGTGTGCTGCAGGGTCAGAAGACCAGCAGTCATAAGATCGAATCCACATGACGGAGTGAGCTCCCGTCGCTTTGTCCCAGCTCCTCGCCAACCTAGCAGTTTGAAAGCATGTAAATGTGAGTAGATAAATAGGTACCACCTCGGTGGGAAGGTAAACAGCATTCCGTGTATAGCCGCACTGGCCACGTGACAACGGAAACTGTCTTCAGACAAACGCTGGCTCTACTGGATGAGCACTGCCCCCTAGAATCAAACACAACTGACTAAAATGTCAAGGGGAACCTTTACCTTTACCTAAATATAATAAACAATAATAATTTTTGTAGAGCAATAATGAAACTGTAAGAGTCTTATCCCATACATCAGAGGAAGTTTCATTGAAAAGAACACTAAAATGATGTCCAAGACTGCAGATCCTTGCCTGATATAAATGGGAAGATAATGCCAACAAGTAATGGCCTCAACACCAAGTGCTTTATTGGTGCTACTCAGACAGTGAATTCTACCATGTGGAACCATCGGAACAGCTGCTTCTGAGGTCCACAATGAGTAGCAGGGACAGAAGGGTTGACTCAGTCCTCGAGTAGACATAGGATTGTAGCGTTAGTGTTTTATTCCTCAGTGTCTAGGGGTTTAGTTCAGTTTTAATGCTCCTTGCTATTTAACTGAAGCTTAATCCAGTCATGTTCCTGGTCAACTGAAAAACAGATTAGAGAATAGGGATTCAATCTAAGCTGAATGGAGTTACATGCTCATTGAAGATGCTAATTCCTCATTTGGGAGTACTCCTGAATTCAGGCCTGGATTCCAAGGTTTTGGTGGTTGCCAAAAGTGGATTTAAACAATTAAAGCTAATATACCATCTAAATCTATTTCTGGATTTGTGTGATCTGGCTACCAGGACATGTGTTTTAATCCTCTTTGGATCACTGTATCATGGTCTTCCTTTGGAGACTCTTCAGGTGCTCCAAACTGCTGTAGCCAGAGTCCTGACCAGACGTGGTTATACTAGGAAACATATATGTTCCCTGTTGCATCTTAATTTGTTATTAAGCCCTCTTTGGGCACAATTTCAAGTGCTGGTTATGGCCCATAAAGCCTTAGGCAGGTTGAGTCCAGGCGAATTGAAAGACTGTATTCTCCTATACAAGGCAGCCTGGGCTTTGCAATATACTAGAGAGGCATTTCTCTCTGTCCTCACCACCTTCAGAGGCATGTTTGGTATGAGAATATGTGAGCACTCCAATACTATAACACTCTAAGCCAAAGGAAGCTAGGTTCATCACCTCTGTGTTGTCGTCCTCCTGCTGGTACACACTATCTTCCCTTTTCAGGGAAGCCTTTGATAACTGATAGAATGGTAAGGACAGGGTTTCTAAAGGAGATGCTGCAGTTTTCTATTGTTTAATGGCAATTTGTTATTCTTTCTGAGATGTTTTTAAAATATATTCAACAACAGTTTTACCATAACTGATTTAATTATGTTTTAATGCTTACAATTGTATTTGGTTTTTTTACTAATACTGTAAACCACCCTGGGTGCCAGTCTTTGTGAGAGAAAGGCAGGATACCAATTAATCATTGTCAAGTTGTGCAACTCATGGAGAATTTTCTTCATGCCATTTGCAGAGACTGAAAGATCATCGCCAGTTTGTCAATCTGTTACTGAGTAAGAAGGCCTACAAAGCCGAGGTGGGGGAGGACCGTGTCACAAAACTTTTGGTTACACAGTTGGAGGTTGGTGGAAGGGGCAGCTATAACAAGACTGGAAATTTGTGGCAGGTCATTATTTTTGCTCTTCCAAAAGCTTGGCAGGAAGACACGGTAGCAGTGTTACCATATGCTCTTCTGTGTCTGAGTGTAAATGTGGACACAAGCTATGATCTTATTTGAAAGTCAAAATGTGCTGCAGTATGAATTAAAGAGCCATGGTGGTGAATCTGCAAAAAGACAATGAGCCAGAGTTATCCAGTATTTGATGACTACCCCTTCCCCAAAAGGGAGGAAAGAAGGAAGGAAGGATTAGGCAAAAAGACGGAATTCCACCTTAGCTGCAAAGCCCTTCTATGTACAAGAATATGTATTGTTTTTATATAGAAATATATTTTTATGTATATAAAGAAAAATGCTGATCAAAATCCATTCAGTCTATAAAATGGTCAAAAAACTTCTCTTACACATTTCTCTGCTCAGAGATGGAGGTAAATAAAGTTCCTTTTGACATTAGATCAAGATAGGAGATGTGGCTGTTTTACTCTTTCTGTTACATTTTGTATTTACAAAAGACCTATCTCACCACTCTGCACCCCACCTGGTGAATTACAAAGGCAAGCATCTTTGTAAACAATAAGTAAAACAAAACAAAATAGTAGACTAATAATTTTCGTAAAAGTATTAGCAAATCCAGATTGGAAATGGCTTTGGAGCTAAGATGAATTGTTTTTACAGTGTCTGCTGTTGTCTCAGGTATGTATGGGGCTCCTCAGAGCTTGGAAATGTTGCTTTTTTGAACAAAACCTCCCAGAATCCCAAAGCCAATGGCCATGATTATTGGAGATTCTGAAGGCTGCAGGGCAAAAGAATAATTTTACAAGGTTTTAACCCTGTATTCCTCTTTATCTGGAAGAACAGAAGTAGAAGGACAGAGAATGCTCTTATTTTCTGTTGCTAAGCAATCTTAACACTATAGATAACATGTTCCCCACATGAACCACTATTCTAAATACTTAAATAAATGTTCAACATATTGTGCACCTGGTCAGTGTGATCTGGAACATATCATAGCCAGCTATGAATGATGCCAATTTTGTCAAACTCTGCTTTCCAGATCCACCAACACCAACAAGCAGAGCATTCCCACGAGGCGTCCGGATTACACGAGAGATCTGCAGAACACAGGAACGTTTCTGTTAACTATACCTTGTGAACCACCAAAAACTAAACAGCACTTGCAATGGGTTCTTGGATGTTATCAAGACCTTGATGATTCTGCAGGTCTTGCTTCAACCATTTATTGAGCCAGCCTAAACTCCAAGGCTGGCCAAAGGCCCTGTGCTGCCTGAGAAGATGGACAAGATGGTATCCTCTCTCCTGCTCCATGCAGAGAAGCCAAACAAACTAGCAATTAAATCTTACTTCAAAACAGGCAATCAAGTAGGATCTTCCACCATGACTGGAGGCATCAGGCTAGTTTAATGGTAGCAAAGAGGGCTCCAAGGCATAGTTATTGTATGTCTTATCTTGTCAGCACTTGCTAACTGTTCTAATTACTGCCCACTCAAAACAAGGCTGTGGTTCAGCAACAGCCATGGCAGAGTGCGTAATGTCTGCAGTGTCATCTGGAATGCACAATCTAGGCTGGCTGCCTCTCTTGTCTCCTTGCTCAGTCAGAAGCCCATTCCCCAAAACAGTGGTTCTTAACCTTGGGTAATCAGGTGTTCTTGGACTGCAATTCCCAGAAGCCTTCACCACCAGCTATGCTGGTTGGGGCTTCTGGGATTTGCAGTCCAAGAACACCTCGGTTACCCAAGGTTAAGAACCACTGCCCCAAAACACTGTGTGGGATGTGTTGTGAAAAGGCAATTAAGCAAGATAAAAGCTCAAGCCGACTTCAAGCAAAGATTTGGTCAAAGGATGGGAATGGCTGGTGGCAGTGCAAAAGAAGAAGATAAACAGAGGACTGTTTGTTGTCATCACCATAATATCTGTAACCATCACACTGTGCCAAATGGCAGAGTCAGTCCAGCTCATCCTGCAACTCCAAACCAAGAATGGAATGCTTCTGGCATAACTTGGTAACTCTACCAATTTGCAGTCTATATTGCATGCATGTGTTTTATCCATAATTCTGTTATTGTACTGACTAGCATTTTTTTTTTAAAAAAAAGGTAAATCTCAAAATGAATATTTAAAGTAAGGTGTCTGGATAACCCCTTTGCTTGAGTACTAGTTCCTAAATTTGACACATTTCTTCAATTTCTAACAGATTATCAGGGCAGCAGCTGTCCTACATGTAATTGTGGTTGGGCTGGAAGGTATCTAAGCCACACCTGGATTGCATGGTATCTTGTTATGATAGATTTTCAGCAGGGATGCAGAGCTATATATTTTACTCTATCGCTATATAAGGGAATGCTATATAAAAGGAGGAAAGGAATGCTTCCCCAACAGATGGATTTATCTTTTATATCACTTCAGTTCCTTAAGCTCACAGTAGGGCAATTTAGTTCTCAAGGGACAACTTGGGACTTAGATGTGTTAGAGACCTGTCAGAACCACCAGGCATTTACTTGTAATATCCTCCATTTCGAAATCTAGAAATTTAACAATAAAAAAATAAAAGAGCTGTTGCACCAGCAGCATCTTCTGGAGACTTTCAGATACTGCAGCCTGATCCAGAAAAATCTAGCCTATTAATTTCTTGAGATCATACATATCTGTAGGTCATCTCTCTCTCTCTCTCTCTCTCTCTCTCTCTCTCTCTCTCTCTCTCTCTGTGTGTGTGTGTGTATGTGTGTGTGTGTGTGAGTGAGTGAGTGAGTGAGTGAGGGGGGGGGGAGAGAGAGAGAGCTGAGGCAAGTTTTGCCCAACTCACTTTAAAATTTTCCTAATATCTAAGTTAAAGCATTTGCCAGGCCCACCAGTACCTTTACTAAATGAATCATTGCATCCTTAAAAAACACCAAGTCCATTCCTGCCCCGCGGATGCTTTCATTGTATATTTGTAAGAACATGTTCAAGCGGTCCTTCAGCTGATCAAAAGATTCAACGGGTTCATATACTTTTGGCATGTCAGCTTCTGCTTCTTCTGGTTCCTCTCCTGTGATCAAAAGTTAGACATCATTTATACTTCAAATTAGGAGCAAGATCTGGTCTTTACTCATAGTTCTGTTATGTACATCTTCTAAGATTTTTTTTTTTTTTTTTTTGCCTTGCTGAACTAAGAAATACACCACTAGCCTTCAATATGTTAAGCAGTGTTAAGCTAGTTCTTTCACAGTACAGTAATGAGGTCCAGTTCATTCTTTAGGAATTGCAGAGATGGGTTTTGCCAGGAAACAAGGGCCAGGTTGGTGAAGGGATGGGACAACCTGAACGCTAACTGGACAATACAACATAAAATGTTAAAAAGTAGAGTTCATATGAAATTATGGGTGACCTGTAGGGGATGGAGAAACATCAGCAGAGCCTGTAGAGGCATTAATGTCTCCTAGTCACATAATTATTTTAATTAGTAAAGCTTTAAAAAATTGCTCCGTTTAAAGGGGAAAGGCTGGACAGTTTTGAAGGATTTCATGGTGAATGATTATTTCATATTGCATTTCTGTGGTTCACATCTACATGGAAGAGTTCACAAATTCTGCTTTATGTTTTATTCACTTTTACAGCACCACCTGCTTCAAAATGTCATCATTCGTGGAATGAGTTACTGAATACCAAGGCAAAGCTCAGAAATAAAGGCAATGAATTGAAGTCTCTTTCTGGGCAGACTAAATAAGTTCAAGACAAGACATATCTGCAAGATGTTCAGCCCTCTCTATATATACTACTTACTCTTTTGCATTTTAAAACTTACTGTTTTAGCATAAATGGGTTTAAATAAAAGCAGAAGGTATGCTCTCCTATAAACAGTAAATGAAAATAAAAACCAATAATTAGTAGCTTTTGAAGCATGCAAAAGAATGCTAGAACTACTGTTAATTGAACACTTAAGTTCATCTCAAAAGCTGAAACAAGCATTTCATGCTATTATTTAAACAGCTTTTAAACTTTGATACTGCAAAATTAGGTAAGCTACACCATACTATGTTAGTTTTATGACATAGGAAAGGCTCTCGTAAAATGGCATTCAGGGAATATTTCATGGCTCGCAAGAATACATGATTTTTATTCAGTGTGAGAAATGTTTTTTAGCAGTTACCTTTACCTATGTGGAGAAAATTTATTTATGAAGCAAAAAATTATCAGTGCCTAAATTGCAGTGCTGTTGGACTGCAGTTTCAGCAATTAAAATGAAGGTTGTGTCAGCCAAGCATGCTATTCGCTTAAGTTACTTCCTATTCAACTGCCATTCTATTTAAAGCAATAAATAATTGAGGCCACCATCATGTGAAAGATAACACATGCTTCTGACTTCTGTAGAAATAAACATGCATAGATGAGTGCACAACCCAACCTAACCGCCACCCTCCCCCCCTTTTAAGCCTATAATATTTGCATATTCCAGCTGGCTCAGGCATCTACATCTTACCTTTCAGAGATTTTTCCTTTTCCAGACCTAGTTTGAAATAAGATATATTTCTTTTTTAGGAAAAAGAAAAAACTAACATTCTTTTTCCATACTTTTTATTGTTACTCCTCCATTTATCTACTTCTAGAACTATTCAGGTTTGTCAAGCAATATATAGGACACTGTCTTACACCAGCACAGATTTTAGCAGGATTGTTAAACACAGCAGCCTGGGTAACACAGAATGTGTGCCCATACATGTCTGATCTGGTGATCAGTCCCATCAGATCTGCAGAGAGATGCATCTAAGCGATTACACATAGAATGAAAACTCCCATCTCAGACTCCATTCTCATTCAATCACATTTAACTTCACCATACGTATTATTTGGGGTCACTCTTACTTTAGAAGCAGGAGGTGGTTTCATAAATGGAATAAGAAGCAGAGAGTACAAACACACAGTAGTAGACTGAGGTTATAAAAAGTATCCAAGGTTAATGAAAGCTCATGTGAACAGACGTTGTACAATTTCGCTCTTATTTCTTCCATCATTTTTACAGGTCTGAATTACCATTCCTATCAGTTATCATTGATGATGTTGGGCTTTTTACACTTTCCTGGCCTTCTAGATTCTGCCGAAATGCAGCTCCAACATCCCCCAGCAATTGCTATCCTTGATAGGATTGGAAAAGAACTGCAGTCCAACATCATCTGGAGGGCAGAGGCTCCCCACTGTGTCACAGAAAGATGATCTGGGCAATGCAGACTTTTGGTGCATGCCCACCTAGACTACAACAGCAGCAGTTGACCATGTACCATAAGCACTGCAAATTCATGGTACTGCTGGATTATTTTGCTCATAGCTGTAAAACTACTGGGCAGTTATTCCAGTTTTTCCTTGAAGGATTTTCTTTGGTATGAAACAAAAGACAACAAAGATGATGGGGAAAGAGAGGAGGACTGCAACATGAGGACATCTAGATCTCCTGCAGATTTCAGTGAACCAAACATTCCAAGGCCACAATAAAAGTGCATTCTGAAAGTGTGCACAGTTTAGACCCAAGTCACCAATGAACTAGCAGAACAGAATTAGGCAAAGTTGAAGTATTTTACTCATAAAGTTAGTATTAACTACTCATACTGTATTAGCAAGCAGAAGCATTAACCTATCAATGGTACAGCGTTCCTTTCCAGTCTTTGCTTTTCTCCTGCTGTCTATTACTAAAGCCTATGTTCCTTCTGGAATGAGTGCTATGTAGAAAATACAGCATGGAGTGAAACCACCATTATTTGCTGCAATTGTCTATGCACTGAGAATGTGCCTTTCCTTACTAATTTTTCCAATGGAAAGGAAAGACAACTTTAGAACATTATAGGTCCTAGTTCATAAGGTACAATATAGAATATAAATATTGTCAAATAATTGCTCTTCTTCCCTGCTTCCTCATGCCCAATGCTCTCTTCTCTTCTCATTGTACTCAACTCTTCTACACTGGGTCACCCTATAAACATCTCCACTAATTCACTGATCCAGTCAGACATCCAGTTTTCATTTTACATTTCTACCTGTTGCTTCAGGTGCATCTCTTAAGAAGTCCACAAAGTAAGCATCAATCTGTGGATCTACTAGTGCTTTTTTCTCAGCACCAAACTCTTCTTCAACCAGTTTTGCTAATGCTGTATCAAACCAAGCAACATCCTCAGGGGTTGTGAAACGATCGGCAATAACACGCTTACATTCATGCTTCCATAGTTTTATGAGCACCTATTCAGGGGCAAACAGACAAAATGTTGGATATTGCTTTGCACCACAGGTTTTTTTACAGTTTGCAAATATATACAGCTCTCCACAAAATTTTAGTAGGTAGCTGAATGTTGTTCAAGAACATGTTGCAACAAATCCATTCCTCCTATGAGGCTGATTTCCATATAAGTTTTCCATATGGAAGATAAACTCAGACGCATCTTTTAGACCAGTGATTCTCAACTACTTGGCCTTCTTAAAGTTCTTCAACACCCAGAATTCCTGACCATTGGACATATGAGCTTAAGACTTCTGGGAGTTGAAGTCAACACATTTTGGGAAAACAAAAATGGAAAGCTACTGATTTAAAGGACACAGGTTGCCACTGATCCTGTCTTACATCTGCTTATATGTTACTTTTCTTCAGGAGTTCCTATTTCTAATCAATTGTTTTATACAATAGCTGGTGGTTATTATGAAAAGTTAAATAGATTTTGTATATACTCTATAATATATCCTGTATCCTTGCCACAGGGACAGTTTCTTAATCTCAGACGTGCCTTGTTTCTGAGCTGATATTAAACTGTCTCTAACCAAAATGTAGTAGACGTGGTGGCGCTGCGGGTTAAACTGCAGAAGCCTGTGTGCTGTAAGGTCTGTAGATCTTCAGCTGTAAGATCGAATCCACGTGATGGAGTGAGTGCTCATCGCTTGTCCCAGCTCCTGCCAACCTAGCAGTTCGAAAGCATGCAAATGCAAGTAGATAAACAGGGACCACCTTGGTGGGAAGGTAACAGCGTTCCATGTCTAAGTCGCACTGGCCATGTGACCACGGAAGATTGTCTTCGGACAAACGCTGGCTCTCTGGCTTGGAAATGGGGATGGGCACCGCCCCCTAGAGTCGAACACGACTGGACAAAAATTGTCAAGGGGAACCTTTAGCTTTACCTTTAACCAAAATGTAAAAATATTTTCCAGTAAAATTTTAGTTTGCCTCTTCTGCATCAGAGAAAAAATGGGGAGAAACAAGATGCATAACACTTCTACCAACTTTCTTTTCTCCTCCCCTTCCTCTTTCTAATTGGTTTTAGTACCTACAAGTGTTTGGATCATTTGTCATAAACTTACTGTGAAATGATCTCATTTCCTCATTTGCAAATTTTAACAATGCTTTCCAAAGGGATGAATTATTTCTGGGGCTGTCCACCATTCAGTTCCCTCCCTACTGTCATCAACATGCAACCAAATGGGGAATGATGTGCACTGCATCACAAAGATTATGATTACAATGGCTAATATATGAAGGTACTCAATTTGCCACCTACATTAGATTCGTTGATTACTTCTGAGATGGTGTTAAGCATTCCTTGCCAAATCCTGGAAAGATCTCGGAGATTGAACACATAATGAAATTTAGCTGGTGTTGGCAGCATCTTGGTCTTGGTCAGTTGCCACAGCCTTCGTGTCAGTGGTACCAGCTTAGCAATGGTTATTCTCACCTCTTCCAGAAAGCCCCTCTGACTACAGTAGTGTCCTGTGCCAATCACACCTAGTAAAACACAGTTAGACTGCTTGAAAAATTAATGCATCCCAGAGTGTCACTTCTCCAATCAATCTGTGCAGTGTAGACAATAGCATGGCACAACAAGAATTTTAATTTGCTTTAAAATGATACTGGAAAAAAAAATCATGGAGGTTAGGGCTATCAGGGGCTACTTGTCAGGACAAGTATGTGTCATCTCCAATGGCAGAGGCAGTACGCAGGGTGCAGTTTCGCCCACATCATTGCACTGGGTGACTGGTCGGCCACTGAGTGAGCAGAACGTTGGACTAGATAGTCCTTAGGCCTGATCCAGTAGCCTCTTCTTATATTTTTGTGGATGTACTACCAACAACAACATCAAAAATCAAATCCCTTGAGGAAGCAGGAAAAACGCTACCCATGATGCTAACAAAGAAAAGGGAACAAATATTAACTGGAGATATATCACTAACATAAATCCAGGAGATTTGGCCTCTTATATTTGTCATCAAATCAAAGCAAATCCCAGTGACCACATCCGCATAGCAAAGTTTTTGAAAGGTCTGTTTCACATTACCAAAAATCTTGTCGATGGATGAATTGGAAGGCAGAGTGCAATTAAACACAGAGAACTGCCTCTTCAGCCTCTGAGGGATGTCATTGCGTCCACCACCAGGATGGATCATAGCAGCCAAGAACTGGATGTCCACAATGTTGGTAAATTCTCCAGGTTTCTCCAAATTATAGAACCCATTTTGCTCCATCAATTGCCTGACTATCTCATTGGTTACCTGCAAAGGAAGTAATTGGGGTTTGGAGGAAACCAATCATCCATCCAAGTACAAATTCAAGTTTATACAGCAGATTATCTTAGTAGAGCAGCAGCACAGATTCTGTGGAACATTACATTCTCCACACTTTTAAAAACTGATAAACGTTTATTTTTTTTCCTCAAGAGTTTTTGAAATTACTTCTTGAACTTACATCTGTTATTATCATAAAATAATATTATTTTGACAATACACATTTCCCCTGTTTGGTTAAAAGAGGATATTTTCCATCCTTGGCAACACTATCTTTAAAATCCCATCTCCACTGCTAATATTTACATAATCCCCAACATTAAATAGTGCTACCATGGAGGTACTGCTGATACAGCTTTCTTTAGATTTTGTCTATTCTTTCATGACTACCATTATTCACTATGTTGGTTCTTATTTGGGGGAAGGTGACTACTTAAACAATGATCTCAATAAAATAACCAGCTTTACATTATCTAAGCCACATAGAAATACCTAAATCAAGATACTGTATTACATGGCACTAATATTCATCTGCCTGACCTGGTCTCCCCATTCATTGATCACAGGCATATTCACATCATCAATAAAGACTGTCATTTTCTTTCCAGCAGGAGGGCCATATGTTGTGCCCATTCGCTTGTCCACATAACTTTCTATGGTGCGCTGTTAAGAAAAACATGTTTGTTTAGAAAAAAACTCATTTTATAATTTATTGATTATAAAATGTCAACTGCATACAGTTTCAATGTATTCTCGAAGGCTTTCACAGCTGGCATCCAAAGGTTGTTGTAGGTTTTTCGGGCTGTTTGGCCATGTTCTGGAGAACCATTCTCCAGAACACAGCCAAATAGCACAAAAAAACCTACAACAACCATTGCATACAGTTTGCTTGAAACAAAGAACACTGAGAAATATAAAATCACATGTGGGTAGTATGCACAATGTGGTTTATATTAAGTATAGCATCATATTCAATCGGAAATTCTATTGCAGGATTTTTCAGGACACATTAGTGGACTTTCTCTTAGAAACGCTACCAAAAGATGCTGATCTGCCCCCTGTCCTATGCCCTGTCATGGCAACATAAGTGGGATTATTGTTGATGTGGGGAAAGCCTTTTAAACTATTCTTTCCCTACCACTGAAGTATGCGGCTGGTAAAATGTTCAGCGCCAGGTCTTAGAACAGCTACGCAGGCAAAATAGTCTGTGTGGTTCTCCACTGGCATAGCATATATCTCACTTGCATAATGGGCCTTCCACTAAATCCGGGAACCATCAGCCAGCCAGCATTATTTCAGAACTGAGCCCTAACGTTGAAAATCTATACATATTGATGTGGGATGAAGGGCTACTGAGTTCACTCTAATATACTTTTGAATAGACACATGCAAAGTTAGGCTGCAAATCAAAGTATAACAACATTTCCATATTTATCAATATCTGGGATTTACACCCATCACAGATATAAAAAACCCCTTGAGGTTCTGATTTTCTTACATGTTCTTTATCCTCTCCTCAATGAAAAAAAATCTGTTTATTTCAACAAGCACGTGCCATGTGAGTTCATTTGGATGGAGATAAGGGTCATGCTCCAAGCATAAGAAGCTGAAAGTAATGCATATATATATGTTTGTGTTATTTTTCCCTGTAATACCCTAACTTTTATGGCTGGTATCTAATTGCTTTCTTGTCTACACTTCTACCTATTTTAATGGGGGCTTAATGAGATTTCATTTCACTGACATTCATTCGAAGAAAACCCTAGGACATGAGAACGAGACAAGACCTGCAAGAGATTTAAGACACAGGAGTTTCCTAAAATTGTTTGCCTTAAAATGATATGAGCAAGGAAGAAACGGAATCCCAAGAGAATGACCATTTTGCCATCAAAGGCAAAAGAATAAGAGTGCACAGCCTTTGCTATGTCATAAAATGTTCTTAATTAATCTCTTCCCAATGTATTGTCAATAAACCAAAAGGCTAGCTTTACATTCACTTTGGGGAAAGATCATTTTTGAGTTTTACCTGAAACATGAAAGGAGTTGTTGCTGATGAGAAGTTCAGACTCTTGGCCATGTGACTTTCAGGATTATATTTCGACATGTATCCTTTGATGATGACAGTCTTAGCCGTCCCTTGTTCACCAATTAGCAGCACTGCCTGAAACATGAGAATTCAAAAGGAGTTTAGGGATATGGAAGCCAAAAATCTTGGCAAAGACCCCATTCTCAAAATTATTCATCTCAGGTAATTAGGGAGAAGTGTGAAAACGATAACTTTCACATGAAATATGCAATCTGAAGATTACAGTGGATGATACATTTACTACACCACTGAAAAATCACAAGCATAAGCTAGCTTTTGCCTCTGCTCAATTCTTCGTCAGTCAGGGCATTTCCAGTGAGTGGATCAGGTTCCTTGTTTAAAGCAAGTCGCAAAATGGGGTCTGAAGACGTAAGTTCAGAAGTGGCAGATTTCACCTCCGATGGTGTGGATTCAAATGTGTAAGAAGACTGTGTAACAAGATTGGGAGAGACATAACAATCCACACCAACAGAGGTGAAATCTGAAATTTACCCCACATCTGGCTGTGGATTTCGGAAATTTTATGTTTCTCCTGCACCACCAAGAACAATTCTGCAATGCCCAACCTAATAAAGACTCCTACAAAGTCAAAAGCTAACTTGTATTTGGAATTTTTAGTGCTCTAATAAGTGTATGAGTGAACCCAGTGTGGTCTACTGGATAGAGTAATGAACTAGGATTCTAGAGATCAGGGTTCAAATCCAGACGTGGTCATGGAAACTCACTGGAGGCATAGAACTGGCAAAATCATTCCTTAAATATCTTACATACCTTGAAAGCCCTATTATGGTCACTATAGACCAGTACCAACTTGACAGCACACAGCTAACTAACTAAGAACCCAATCTTATCTTCAAATTGTGTAAAATGGCCACATAGACTTTTCTTTTCAGACAAGAAAGATGCTATACTTTGCAATACTGCTAATTTACTTTGGTTGTATCTATCTGTAACCAGTAGCAGAACCAGTAACATAACATGGGAATAAAGGTTTGCAATGAGAAGAGTAATAAATTATAAAAACTGCTGCTTTATACTACATTTTCCAAAATATGCCAGCCTTTTGGCTTTGTAGATATTTATACAATAAATTGTTTGTTTGTTTTTTAAAAAGAACTTTCCAGGCTCTAAACTGGCTACATACCAATTTATTAAAACATTTCTAACTTCTTAAAACTTTGTACCCAGAATTAGGTACAAAGCTCCCCCTACAGCCTGATCACTGCAACGAGAGTAGAACTACCATTATGTGCCATCAAACTGCTTCCAATTTATGGCAACCATTGTGAATTAATGACCTCCAAAAGCTCCTCTCATTAGTAGCTCTGCTCCAGTTTTGTAAATTAAAAGCTGCAGTTTTCCACTTTTTTCTTCCCTACCTTCCACCTTTCCTAGCATTAATGTCTTTTCCAGCAAGTCTGGTCCTTTGATAGTGGCTAAAATCCTGTAGTGTTGCTCCATCTGCACAACTGGAAATATGTCATTGGTAGTGGAAGCCTGCCGCTGGTTGAAGTTTCCTTTTGCAATTTCCTTTCCTTTTGCGGGGTACAAACCACTGGCACACAATGCAACAAAGTCACGTACAACTCAAAATTGCAAAAGGAGGGCTTTGATAGCAGCAGTTGACTGCTGCCAATGATTATTTTCAGTGCACTGGAGAATCGTGTCCAATGTGATTGTGGCTGATATATCCAAAGTACAATCATTTCTGTTTAGTCGTTTTAGCTTAGTCATTTACTCTAGATACCCACGTATTTGTCTTTCTGCTGGCCCATGTTCTCCATACAGTTCTCCTGACTCTACCACATTCCAAATGGATTAATTTTTACTTGTCACCTTTTTTCGTTCTCCAGCTTTCCCATATGGACATAGTAATGGACCAGGAATATCATGTTATGAATGACCTTGGCCTTAGTCTGCAATGGCACTTCCTCACTATATTCTAGTTCTTTCACATCTGCCTTTCTAGGTCTCAGTCTCCTTCTGACTTCTTAGCTGCAGTCTCTATTATTACAGAGGCTTGAATCAAGGTACTGTATATAAAACCTTTTAACACTTTCAATTTCATCATTGTCATACACACAGTAATGTCATTCTCTTGTTGCCATCATTTCTGTCTTCTTAATGTTCAGCTATAATCCAGCTTTCACAACTTCTTTTTAAAACTTCATCAGCAGTTCCATTCATTGTTGTTTCTTGCCAATAATGCACTATTACCTTCATATCTTAAATTACTGACATTTCTTCCACCAGTTTTCACTCATCCTTCATCAGATTCAAATCTAGATTTTTGCATCATGTGTTGATTTCTATGTGGAAGAGCCACAATCAAATTCCTAATAAGCCTCAGCAAAATGTGTTATGAACATAATTAGCCCTCACCTTCAAATTTAATACAATGGCACTAAAAGGTGTCACTATAAAACCAGCCATATCATTAAAATGGAGCAACCTGGATTTCCCAAGCTTTTCCACAAAGCCCTGAAAAGCTTGGGAATGTCCCAGTATAAGATGGTTAAGAATTACCTTTCCTTGTTTTGCAATAGTTTGGATAAGGAAATCTGTTCTGACATTGTCAACATTTGGCACCAAGATAGAACCATACTCTGGAGTGCTGCTGCCAGGATAAACATATTCTTCAACACAAGTATTCCAATGCATCCATTTTCCTAATCAGAAGAAAAGGCATTGATAATATAAGCTGACAGACACCCAGTATAAAATGGGAGATATATTTATTAAAAGGGGGATTTCACGCCACTCCTTTTCAGTCACAAATTATTGTTTCTGGGGCATGAGGTGTTGGTGTTATTTTGAGAAATCACATGGAATTCTTTAGTTGTTTCATGGTCTCTTTTTTTTTTCCTGAAAGAAGCATAATTCCTCAGAGGATTATTACAGTTCCCTATGCAAAACAGCATAAGTCCTAGCACAAAGCTTAAAAGAAAGAAAGAAAACCCTAGGGTCTGGCAAGACCTCCCCACAAGCCCAGTGCATGTAAACCCAGGTGGGAATAGCAGTAACCACTGTAGCTACAGGGTTCATTTTGTCCAAAGCAAACCAACAAAAAATGGTTTCACCAGAATAACTGGGCTTAGCCCAAATTCCAGCCTCATTTACTCAGATTCCCCTTCTAACCCTTTCTATAGTTAGGTGGCGCAGAACAAGTTCCACTCCTCAACCCTTGCCAACCTACCCCTGTATTATCACAAGAGTCTACCCCTCGGGTCTCAGGTTTTGGACATGATTGCCAGTCCAGCAATCCTAAGTACAAGGGCCATAATTCCACAATGAAACAGGGGGCCAGCAGGTTGAGTAAGGAACATTTACTGCTTCAGCATTTCAACCAATATCTTTGAACTGAGAAGATGCAAGACTAGAGAGTGAAAGTGACACCAGTGTTTTAAATGCTGAAGTCTCCTCAGTTCCATATGGGATTCAACCAGTCTCCAACAGCAGGATATGACCTCCATCAAACTTTGAAACCCAGAAACTGCCTTGTTTACTCATGCTCACACATTACAAGTTCTCAGTAGTCCACTGACCATCACTGGTAACATAGTAGTCAAACATAGTGTCTTCACTTCCTTCTGGTATAGTGGGAAGGTCCAGTTTTATGGTCTCGTGGCCACGAAGCCAGTTCTCCATCTTTCGGCGGTCTTCTAATTCCAGCAATGCCCCAATGCTCCACATCAGGGAGAAAATGTACAATCTTTCCAGGAACTCTGCTGTTATTTCTCCTCCTTGCTCCTGAGTAGCAACATGGGATTGTCTTTTGTTATTTCATTGTGAAGCACTCAGTAAGGTTTTAAAAACAGAACTTCTGCAGGAGCTCATGGAAAGGAACAGACTCATTGTAACACATATCTAAACAGGCCAATGAACTGCTGAAGTGTTTTCGGGATAGCTGATGGTAGCAGTCATCCATATCTGTTAATATGTGAATATTGGAATGCTGCAACAGTCAATATGTGGCAATAACTGGCATTATACCCAGTTTGACAATATTTGGCAGCTGGTCTGCTTTCAGTACTTGACAGAATCTGACACATAAGGTGAGTATTAAACGAGATGTGACAGCAGCATGTTGTATCTGCCACCGCTTGACAGTACTGGACATGTAGGAGTTAGGATATGATCACGCATATGCATTAGATATAGTGATGCCTTTTTAATTCTTATTTCAAAAGGCTCTGAAGGAGAAATGCACAATCCCAAATGTGTTAGAATTAATAAAACATCACAGGCATTTGAGATAGGTCTCGCTTTTGTTTTTCTTCTATTATCTGTGCCTTCTCTCTTCATACTGTCATATATTAAATATTGCCAGTGTGAAAAAATGAAGCAATCGACATCTCCTGATTTTGTCAGTTTCCTAGCTCAAGTGGCATTTCCCTTCTCTTTTTTTCATACTCTTGCCTACAGAATGAAATTTTCCCCACATGATGCTCCCAGCTAGACTATACAGTCGTGCCCCGCTTTACGATTACCCCGTTTAACGACGAATACGCTTGGTGGTGAGGTTTTTGCGATCGCAAAACAATGGTTTGAATGGGGTTTTTCCGCTTTGCGATGATTGGTTCCCTGCTTCGGGAACCGATTTTCGCTTTACGACAATCAAAAACAGCTGATCGCTGGGTTTCAAAATGGCCACCGGCTGAAGAAAATGCCCCCCCGCTGTGCTTAGGGACAGATTCCTCGCTGCACAGGCATGGAAAATGGCCGCCCCATGGAGGATCTTCTCTGGATGGTGAGTTTTCAGCCCATTGGGATGTATTGAAAAGTTTTCAATGCATTCCAATGGGCTTTTTTATTTTGCTTTACGACATTTTCGCTCTACAGCGATTTTGCTGGAACGAATTAATGTCATCAAACAAGGCACCAATGTATTAGATAAACAGAGAAGAGAACATTGATTTCATGACTGATTCCAGGATTTCACCAAACATGTTGAGTAAAATATCTGTGAAAATTCTCAGTCACCTAGGTCTGGTTATCTGGAAGTTGAGTCATGGCAACTGGACTTCTTTCTTGTAGCAAAACATTTCAACCTAACAAGAAAAAAATTCTAGTTGCCATGACTCAATTTCCAGATGTTGAGTAAAGTATGATAGAATAATCTGTAACAGAATTTTGAGAAGCTGCTCTTTTGTACCACAGCTCCCAAAATCAAGCAGACATCACAGCCACCGTCTTGAAACTGAAAATGACTAGAGATGGGCACAAAGCTAAGAATGAACCAGGAAATTGGTTGTTGTGGGTTTTTCGGGCTCTTTGGCCGTGTTCTGAAGGCTGTTCTTCCTAACATTTTGCCAGCCTCTGTGGCCGGCATCTTCAGAGGACAGCACAACACGGCCAAAGAGCCCGAAAAACCCACAACAACCATTAGATCCCGGCTGTGAAAGCCTTCGTGAATATATCAAACCAGGAAATTCATCAAAAATCGCTAACTTGTTGGTTCGGATCAGTTTGGGTTCATCCAAACCAGAAAATCCAAACTTTCTTGAAGCAACACATTTTGGGAAATGTAATGAACTTCCTAGTTTGTTGCCTGCCCACTGCCCACCATTACCATCAGCTGAGAGGTGGGTTTTGTTTTTCTTTGTTTTTCTTTCTTTTTAAGACAGCTCCTTGAGGCGGTCATAAAAGGACAAGGGGGGAAATTGCCCACCTCTCCTGGCCAACTCTCAGCTGAGAGGCGCCTTTTCCCTTTTAAGAGGCAGCAGGACAACATAGGGAGGGAACATAGGCAGTGGGAAGGGAATAGGAGCAGTGGGAAGGACATGGGGAGACAGGCTGTGGGGACAGAAGCTCAGCTAAGGCCACTGGGTGTGTTTTTTTCCCCGAAGACAGCCACTGGGTTGTCTATTAAAAAACCCACAAACGGATTCATCAGGAAAACATGGGATATTCATGGTTTGTGGACTCAGACAAACCATTAATTTACTGGTTCCTGCCCATCTCTAAATATGACACATGGGAATATATGACACTGGCCAATACAGAAACAGATTGTTGATCCATCTAGCCTAAAGCAAAATGTACTGCTTCTATAACACTCCATCACACTTAAAGTACTCTCTGGGTAGTTTACAATTTAATTATGTAAATTACACATTGTCCCCCTGCAAGCTAGGTACTCAATTTACCTACCTAAGAAGGATGGAAGGCTGAGTCAACCTTGAACTAGCTACAGGAACCCATCAGCATCAAACTCAGGTCAAGAGCAGCATCTTGGCTGCAATACTGCAGTTTAACCGCTGCACAAGGCTCTTCCCTCGTCCTTCTTGGGCCAGGGTGGTCAACCTTGGGGGGATGGCTCTTTACCACAGACCTTGGAGGGCTCTACTTATTTCTACACCTACCCCAAAAAAATATTTTAAAAATGTTTCTTATACCGGAAAAGCCCTCTCATACAATTCTTTTAAAACTACCAAGAATTGAGAGGGGCAGGGTGCTGAGGACCAAACTGCCTTCCATTCTGTCTTAAGAATACAAGAAGACTTTTGGAGCAGAAAAAGAATTAAAATTATAAAGTGTTGTGGTGAGGTGAGATCTGTCCATGGGTCTCTGAGGTCTGTGTACAGGCCATGTGCCAAACTTTGCCCACACTGGGACTAAGGTATCAGTCAGAAGTATTTGCCATTTGCCATCAGCTTTTAATTGTGAATGTGAGGGACTGAGCCTGAGACAATTTGCATATGGGTCATGTGCTCTACCTCTGGAACAGGATTCCTCAACAGTTATTTTGAGAAGACATACATTTTGTATGGGCACGTGCACATAGAGCCATGGGTATGGTCCCACTGGTAACGAGAGAGTTTTCCAGAACTCAATTGTCAATAATTTAAATGATTTACCTTACAAGGAATAAGACCTTGCAGCATATTGATGCTCTGCATTATCACAAAGGCTTCTAGCATCTCTATCTTATATTCCAAGGACTGGATGCTAAATCGGTAAAGGTCGGGAAAAGATGCTGTATACAGTTGACGCAAAATCTCAGCTTCCTGTCCAGGACGCTTTTTCAGGAAACCCTGTTGCAACCAAGATAGAACAACCCTATGAGTTTTCACTATATAATTAAAGTCAGAGTGTCAGCTTAAACCAGAACTCCACTGAATATTCTCAACTTTTGAATTTAAGCAGAAATTTACAGCTTTCCCCAAGAGAACACTTGCCTAAACAAGAGGTGGGGAAAACATTTTCACCTGATCTGGAGTCATTCTTTCCATTAGAAAAAGATATCACCAAATGAGGGGACTGTGCAGCTGATTTGATGACATTACAAGACTAAGTGAAGGCAACATGAATGCATATATGAATACTTTCAAAAGGAGTAGCAAAAAAATTTCAAAAAGTGAGTATGCATTCTGACATTGCTAAAACTATTTTGGGAGAGGGATGGAACTTATCTCTGCTGTAAACACATGGACTGAAATTCATCCCACACGTTGCTCGCTTCAGAAGTGGAAAACATGCATTAAGTCAAGGCATATTAAATTATGAATATCAGTGGGTGATCTTCTTGAAGCAATGACAGTTATTTTATAACTTGTCCTACTTTGGCATCCCAAATTTCTTGTGCCTCAAAGAAGTGGCACAGTACAAAGGAACACCTTCCTCTCAGTCCAATCACTCTCACAGGTGGCTTTGGCGAAGACACAAAAGAGGACCTTCTCTGTTGCTGTTCCCAAACCCTGGAACTCCTTGCCATCAGAGGCCAGGCTGGCCTCATCTTTCCTGTTCTTCCACAAGCAGGCAAAGACCCTTTTCTTCAGGCAGGCTTTTTCTTAGTGATTGGCTGACTAAGAGGGCCCCCCCCCAAGGGCTCGTTTGTGTGTTTGTTGTTTATAATGTGTGCTTTAGCATTTATATTTATTTATTTATTTAAAATATTTTATCCCACCTTTCTCCTTAAAAAGAACCCAAGATGGCAGTTTTTATATACTATTTTTAAAATTATATATGTTTAATATACTAGTATGCTATTACCGTTTTTATATATTATTTTTAATACTATACATATTTAATTCTTTTAAATACTGTAATAATTTGTCATTTTCAATTTTTAATATTATTTCTTTTTAATTACTGTAAGCTGCCTTGGGGTTTGCTTGTTTTTTAGGAAAAAGGAATGCAAAGAGATATAAATGTTTTGAACAAACAAACAACCCAGAGAAACTAAATCCAGAAATATTTCTGGTTCCATCAGCTGCAGTTCAGCCTTTTTAAAGAGGGAGAGACATGGAAATCAGGAGCTCCAGGGTTGCAAAAAATAGCCTTGGAGAACACACATTGCTCACACAGTTTATTGTTCTATCTATTCATTAACTGAAAAAAGTCATAGAGAACTAATATACAAATTGAACTAAAGCTGCACCAACGATCCTGCTCCCAATGCCATGCAATTTGCACTTGTGATAGCCCCCTTCTTTGAGATCAAAAGGCCTGACCACACCATGCTCCTAATACTGTATCATGGAAAATCCTGGCTCGGCTTCTTCAGAGCTTTACAATAGTATGCTGAGAAACAGAGAATGGAAGGAAACATTTGTAACATCAAGCAAGGACACAGGAAGCATGGTCTGCTTTTCCTGCTACAAGGGTCATCAACTTTAGCGATATAAGGAATGCGAAGAGAAAACATCAGTACCTCAAGAATGGGACTCCAGTTCAAAACCGATGAGCTCATGAACACCATGCCATTCCTTGACACAGTGGCAGGAGAGGCATTGTCAATATTATGAGGCTCAAATACAATTTTACAGTTTGGCGCCATAGGGATCCGATCTCCATTAGCCAAGGTCAATGTTTTGTTGTCATCAAGTACTGAATTCAAGTTCTCAATCCAAATTGCATCAACGGGACCGTCAAGTACTATCCAAATGTGTTCTCCTAAAACCCAATTTTTTAAAAAAAAGCATTTCAGGTAAATTGATCCATGCATCCTCATCTGTAATATTTTGATGCCCTTACATAAAGTAAACATAACTAAGAGATCCAGGAAGTATAGTATGATGATGACTATTGTACTTGCCACACATCCAAGAAATTCAACAGCCAATATTATAGAAGTCACCATCTCATTGCCCAAATTACTTCACATGGGTGTTGTGAAGTGAAAAGGGCCCCCCCATTCAGAAACTTGACAAAAAAAATCTAAAACCAAAGCCAAAACGGTATTGTGGCATCTTTAAAACTGATAAATTTATTTTACCATGAACCTTCATGAATTATAGACTTTTTCAGGTAAACTTTCCCTGAGCAAATGGCTGCCAAGTGGAGTTTTTGAAACAGTTTGTTTGTACCTTGCTGTATCAAATTTTTTTCGTGTTGCTTATGTTTTTTTAGTATTGTATTCATTTCATCCTTTTAATATTGTATACTCACTGTTATTAACTTAAATATTGTATTTTCATTGTCGTAAGGTGCCTTGGGCCCTTTTTAAAGAGAAAGGCAGGTTTAAAATATTTTAAATAAATTAAATGATAAATTATAATCCATTTATTTAAACACACTAAATCTGGTAGTCTTAAAGGTGCCATAATATTTTTTTTCTTTTGTTTCTATTTCATTTTTCTTTTTGCTCAAATAGTTTGCCATGTCTTGTTTGGTTTTTAGAGAGGTGGCAAATGAACCCAACCTTCTATGTGGCACCAGGAAGGAGTGTGGCTCATAACGTTATTGACATGCACAGATAAGTACAGAAACCAAGAGTGATGGGGAAACTGTGTTCCTGAATAAGCAAAAAGTCTCCTTCCAGGAATACAACTCTCATAATTCCTCTGACTGTAAGGAATGTTATAGTCTAACTAGATCTGGAAACTCATTGTTTCTTACTGTTCTAAAACAATCCCATATGTTATTGGATCTATCCTCTTCACTAGCTTGCTCCCAACAGCCTCAACAGCATTAAATCTTTCCTGTAGTATTGGGAGGAGGACTGGCTGGATTAGTAACAATAAGGATTAATAATGATAAATTCTGCAATGTTGTCATAGAAAAGCCATTTTTCCCTGTGAAAGAAGCAGCAGTTATGTCACTTCTTCACAAAGATGGAGAAAATGAATCTTTTGGATCAAAACTTGCAGAAAACCCCAACCAGTCATTGGCTCGTGTATTCTGGGACCTGCAATTCTCACAACTCTAATTATTAATGTATCAGTGTCTAGTACTTGTATTGTGCATACCCTTCTTAGCTCTCAATGTTTTCCTCCAAAGGGTGGAGAATATTCCATCTGTCCAATCATTGGTTGCAACGTCAAGACGTCCAAACATCTGAGGTGCAGTGATAGCCTTAGGATTCATTCTCATTTCACGATGTGGCTGCCCACAGTCTGCAGAAGTCAAATATGCAAATAAGTCAGTTAATAAGATGATTGTATGTTCCACAGTCTAACATCACGACATTGAGCCAGCCATCAGCCAGACTTTAAGCAGTCCAGTTAATTCCAGTAAATTGTGTTGTTTGGTTAGGAGAGCATCTGTCTTCAGATTATAGGTGACATAATCTTTAAACAGCATAATGGGAACTACAGTACAACACTTTAGAGGAAAGGGATAGACTGGTATATAAACTGAAGACAAGCAGGATAAATGAAATATATGAGCCTAAAATTAATGTAGATATCACTGATACCATTCCACAGACGTTGCTGGACTACAATTTCCATAATCCTAATCTGGTCCTAATTGTTAAGAATGATGTAAACTGTTGCTCAATATCACTTGGAACCCAAGATGGAAAAGCCTAGTGTGTACATTACTTTTCTTCTTGAGATGTAATACTGGTTCATATCAGATACAGTGGTGCCTCGCTTAACGGGGGCTCCGTTTAGCGATGAAATCGCTTAGCAATGACTTTTTTTGGTGTGCTTCGTTTAGTGATGGTCCCTATGGGCGATTTTCGCTTAGTGATGGTTGGGACCATGCTTCGCATAGCGATTAAATTTTGGGTCCCCTGTTTTGCTTAACGATGGTTTAAACAGCCTCATGTTTGCTGTTTTTTAAATGTTTTTCGGTTATGTATAAAGTTCAAGTTTACTGTTTAAAATGTTTGAAATCATTAAGTGCACTTAATAAACCCTTTGTTAACCAAATTTGATTTTGTTTTGACTCTTTTTTAATTTGTTTCTGTATTTCCCCCTCCCTTTGAGATGCACTGAATAGGTTTCAATGCATTTCAATTCGGGAACCGCGTTTCGCTTAGCGATGTTTCCTACGGCGATTTTCGCTTAAGGACGGCAATTCATTCCTATTGGAACGGATTATCCGGTTTTCAATGCATTTCAATGGGAAACCGTGTTTCGCTTAGCGATGAAATCGCTTAGCAGCAATTTTTTCAGAACGAATTAACACAGCTAAGCGAGGCACCACTGTATTTTGCTTAAGATATACCGTAACTTAATTTTTCTCGTTTTGCTCATGCACATATTAAAACTGATGCTGGTTTAGATTTCACATTTCACCTTCCTTTCATTGTTCAGGTGGGCTCTTCTGCCATTTAATAAACATGTATTTATATATGTTTGTGCACAAAATATACTGTGCATGTGAGAGCATCTTTATAAATAGATACATAATCATTCATCCAATACTTTAATACAGAACATTTTGATTACAATTGAAAATCATATTTGGAAAATACATATGCTGTAGGTCTAAACCATAGGTTGGAGAACAGGAGTAAATTACCCCAAATTGGGTAAAAGTGAAAATCCTGGGGATAATGAGCAGAGTGCTATCCCTCCCTCCCACCTCTGCAGCCAAAGCTCAAATTGTAAGCGGCATCTCTCAGTTACTTCCTTTGTTGCAGCAGGGCACTCATAAATCCTCCGTTGTTAGAGATCGGGAGATAAGCTCCTTGATTGGTTGCAGCTGAGGGTTAGCCCCAGGCAATCAATCAATCAATCTGGGGCTTTGAATGACCGCTTCCTCCGGAAATGAATGCAAGCAAGCAGGAGGCGGGGAAAGGATCAAGAAGCAAGCAAGGGAGGGAAGAAAGGTACGAGAGACGGAGGACTTCATCAAGCTTATTTAAATGTACAAAATGGAGGGAGGAAATGTAAGGAGGGTGGATGGGTGTGTTTGTGTGTGTGTGTGTGTGAGAGAGAGAGAGTGAGTGAGTGAGTGAGTGAGAGAGAGAGAGAGAGAGAGAGCCATCCCTCAAAGGAAAGTCTTTTTTGGATTCTCATGGCTTAACGGATCACGTTTATCTCTATGAAAATGGAACTGGCAAACTTGGAATAAAACGTGTGGCCGTTTTACTGGCATGAAGGTAAGAAAAATCCCAGTAACATTATACACTTCTAGCAAGATTAACTCAGTGAATAGATTTGAAGTTTGTGTTAAAAACAGAGACTCTTATCATTTTCACTACTGTAATAAGAACTTTTCTACCCAGCTTTGATATGACCCTTGTCTTTATTTAAAGAAAATGCAAGATAGAAAGCCACTTGAAACATAAATAGATATATTTAAAAACAAATGTAGGACCGGCTAAAAAGGTAACTATGGACAAGAACAGGAAGTAAAAACCAAAGCCAGGCTGCAATACCTTTATCATGAATTGTAATTTTTGTAAGCCACCCAGAGACTTTTGGGTAGAGTGGGCGGCATATAAGTAAAATAAATAAATAAATAAATAAATAAATAAATAAATAAATAAATAAATAAATAAATAAATAAATAAATAAAGAAAGAAAGAAAGAAAGAAAGAAAGAAAGAAAGAAAGAAAGAAAGAAAGAAAGAAAGAAAGAAAGAAAGAAAGAAAGAAAGAAAGAAAGAAAGAAAGAAATTAAATAAATAAATAAATAAATTAAATAAAACTGTGAAAATGAACAGGCAAGCAAAAGAAACTTTGAATTAAGGCGGGGGGGAGGGTGGCTTTTTAAGGTGCTGTCTAGGTTTATCATTGTTTTCCTTCCAAAAAGCAGGCATCTTTGAATTTCGTGGCTGCTATCACAATTTGCAGCGATCATGGAGCCCAAGAACGTAAAATCTGTCACTGCCTCCATCTCGTCCCCTTCTATTTGCCAGGAGGTGATGGGACCAGTGGCCATGATCTTCGTTTTTTTTGATGTTGAGCTTCAGACCATTTTTTGCACTCTCCTCTTTCACCCTCATTAAGAGGTTCTTTAAGTCCTCCTCACTTTCTGCCATGCTTTTGCATAGTCAATGAAGCAGAAGTAGATGTTTTTTTCTGGAACTCTCTGGCTTTTTCCATAATCCAGTGCATGTTAGCAATTTGGTCCCTAGTTCCTCTGTCCCTTCGAAATCCAGCTTGTACTTCTGGGATTTCTTGGTCCACATACTGCTGAAGCCTGCCTTGTAGGATTTTGAGCATAACCTTGCTAGCGTGTGAAATGAGTGCAATTGTTCGGTAGTTGGAGCATTCTTTGGCACTGCCCTTCTTTGGGACTGGGATGTAGACTGATCTTTTCCAATCCTCTGGCCACTGCTGAATTTTCCCATGATGATGATAAAAAATATGGCGCAATGGTCCTTTGATTTTGGGCTGTGGCACAGGCTGGGTGACATGGCCTTTAGCCTGGTTTGTTCCTTTTTTGCACACCACACATAGAATGATTAAATTGGTAGGGAAAGCCCCCTCCCCAATTCTGTGTTGGCTGTCTCTAGCAAGCATGTCATTGCTAGCACCACGCTGGTAGCCACTGATGATGATTAAATCCTCTGCGAGCTAGCAAAAATTTAATGCAACTTGCTAGGCACGTTGGACACCTTACTACTCCCTATACCACACCATGGCTGGAGTGCAATGTGTTCCAGCAAAAAATTATTTATTTATTTATTTATTTATTTTATTGTCATTGTAAGTATATACACAGTATACCCATACAATGAAATTCACAGACACCCAGAGACCAGACACATGCAGACACATAAAATTCCCCAAACACTCCCCACCCACTAAAAAATCCCCCAACACTCCCCACCCACTAAAAGTCCCCACTAAAAATACAAACATCTACACCGCAGGTCAAGTAACACAGTCCAACTAACTATTCACTACTGGTGGTCTTTAAGCTCATTATTAAGTGCAGTTATAGCTCTGGGATAAAAACTATTGAGAAAACGTGTGGTCCGAGTCTTAATTGTTCTATATCTTCTGCCAGACGGCAACAGTTCAAAAAAGTTATAAACAGGATGGGAAGAGTCTCTCAGGATGCTGTGTGACTTCCTCAGACAGCAGGATGTGAAAATGTCATCTTTATGCACATCTTTATCAAATTTGGTGCATTCTGCTAGTTCGGTACACAGCCTGTGTAGATTCAATAATATTTGTAATTCAAATAATGTATGATTTCCTTTCTTTAGAATCAAGGGGGTCATGTCGGCATATATAAAGTTTTTTTTGGGGGGGGGGGTAAAAGGTAAAAAAGTTCCCTGACCCCTGGTCTAAACCAACTGCCAGCTCCCACAGAGCCACCTATTTCCCCTCCCTTGGTCACTTCATATATTGTCTCTTACAGTTGTAACTCTGGTTAAACTGTAAAAAGATTTACCATTTTCTCAGTGTGTGTTTATGTGTGTTTCTGAGAATTCTAAACAGCATTAGCTATTAACAAAATGGAATCGTGTGGAGGGTAATTATTTGAAACAAATATGAAGCTACAGTTTATCATTTTGTTTATATAACATGCAAAAGTAGGCTTTCCCATTCCTGTGGCCTTCCAAGTATTGGTGAACTCTTCCCATTGTCCCTTAACACTGGCCAACATGGCTAGAACTGATGGGATATAAAGGCCAACAACTGGAGAGCCACAAGCTGCCATCTTTCCTTTAACATGAATTGCAGAGCTAGCACAGAAAACTGGTATCAAGCTCTACATTATGAAGTCAGCGATGAGGTCACCACCTTCTGAGGGAAAGGCAAAGCATCATGAGATACACTGCCTGCTTCATCACTGGTACAAAAACTCACCTCCCATTAAAACAAGGGGGAAAGAGAATATATTCCAGCTCACAGAAAAAGGGAATTGAAAGAAGTGACCAAAGAGGTAATTATGTAAGTTCTTACTAAACAGTGTGTCAATTGAAAAGCCTATGTGGGTCTACAACAAGGAGGGGGAAGGACTCCAATATAGCCCAAATCTCACATTCATAGAGGACCTTAAGTTTAAAATGTGCCACAATTTTTGTAATTCTGTTGTAACATTTCTCCATCTTTTTTAATATACTGTACCAAGAGCCTCAAAAAAGGCACTCTCAGCCTCTGAAAAGCTATGGTGTATCTATACTTGTTCAGACGTAAGGTCCTTAAGGAGGATAAAGAAAATCTTAAGGTAGGGCTAAGGAACCTGTGGCTCTCCTAGAATTGATGAACTAATATTTTCATCAGCCCCAACTACAGACCAAGCTAGTAGGAACCAGCAGAAATTGAAATACAGCCATATTTGGTAGACCACAAGTTCCTCAGTCCTCCTGCCTTAGGACACTATCACATTGGTAGTCATTTTTCATGCTGCTTATTATGTATTTGATCTCTTACCTCCTAACTGCCATCGAGATATTCTTTTGTAGAACAATTTTCCTCTGGGCTATCTTACTTTTTTAAAAAAGGAACAATCAAGAAAAAGAAGTGAGGTACCCATGGTTATGAAAATGTGTTGTGTGCATTGAAGTCTTGCCTTTTCTCCCCCAAAGGAAAAAAAACTGCACTCAGAGGTTGTGATGAAAAATGCAGGTGATAAATAACTTACTAGTATCTTTCATCTGAAGTTCAACCCACCTCAGAAGAAAACCAGCCAACCCAACAGAAGTCAACAATTTAGGTAAGAGCTAGTGCACAGTTTCATTCAGTATCTTTTGAAGGATGGAAGTATTTCTGCTTTATTTGAGCTCATGCAGTTAACACCACAGAAGTATGTTTACCTTTCTACTTCTTTTTGGCAGTCACCAATTCATTATTTTTTCTATATAGTGGTCCAAATCTTGTTGTGTTTTTTCACTGGTGTAAAGCACTCAGCATAAAACTCAGTGATTAGTTGCTCCAAATTAAGCAGCCAGCAAAGCCATCTAAACAAGATTTTGGGCATTCTCTAATGATAGTAACGGTGTGCTGTCAAATTCCAGTTTCTGATGACCCTCCTTGGTTTTCAAAGTATAAAGTACTCAAAGGTGGTTTACCACTGCCTCCTTCTTGGTAGCACTCTGGAGCCATACAATTTGCCCAAGGTCACATAAGTGGCCAAACACTTAACCCCAACAGCCACTCATACTCCCAGTGAAATTGGCTGGTCCCTTCTCTGGGAGGCACAGTGAGGATTAGAACTCCTGGCCCCCAGAGGCACGCAAATCCACTAAGTTGTACCAGTTCCTATAATTATGTTCAGTCAGGTTGGTTCTAGTTCATGGCAACCACTCCAGAGTTTTCTCTAGTTACAAAAAAATTCTTAGTAACAGTGATTTACAGTATTTAAAGCAAATAGTGTGCTGCTTATATACCACCCCTACTGCTGTTTAACCACTGCATCAAGAGGCTTTTATTTAGATTCTGATGATCTCATGAACATCGTTCCTGTTGCTTCACAAACCCTCACATTCACTAGAGAGCATGGAGAAATATTTACACTGACCAAAAACTGTGTGTGAATAATATTGAAATTATTCATAGCAACTTTTCCCAAATAAAGTGCTTCTCGAAGATACAAAACAGTGGTATGAAATTGTTGTTTAACACATTGATGCATACACAACATAACAGACTTATCTATAACACATAAATGCACTAGTATTAATGGCTTCTTGTAAATAACAGTCCATATTTTATGAGGACTTGTCTCCTTTCAGCCTCAATAAACACCAACTGTCTGTTGTTTCACTCATACAATACAGTGTCAAAAAGGTGCATCAGCAGCACAGGGAGGTGGAGAAGACATCCAACCAGGCCTCTTCTGTAACTGGCATGGTGCAAAGCATGATGGCCGTCTCAACCACAATACAAGTGGTAAGTGGACACCTGGTTTGAGGGGGGGGGGTTACCAACAGGACTGGCCACCTGTGGTGGTGAACTTCGTATTCATCTCACCCAGGAGACAAATATAAAGCTCCCATCTCTACTATCAGGTGTTCAGAAACAGTCAGCTATCATACAATTCTAAATATCTATTGTCTGGGCAAAATTGGTAAACTCGGACAACATGGTTCAAAACCCATCCCCTTAATGCTAACCTCTTTTGTCATAGCTATATCTTAACAAAAGATATTATTTTACAGCCCCTGTGAACAAACCTTAGTGTTTCCCATACCTGTCATGGATTTCATCAGTGTGTGAATGCATGTAGTTTTGCCTGCCCCACTGGGCCCCAGGGCCATCATGCCATGGCGCACTCTTTGTGTTTCAAACAGCTGGATGACTTTCAGTCTCCATGGGGGATGATTAATTAAGCCAGCCTCTGCAACCTGTCAGGATCACCAAGAATCATGTTATTGATCATTTCATCTACCCAGAAGCCCTACAGATAGATTGTTATCAATGCACATAAATGCTGTGATCCTCGACTCACCATCAACACACCTCTTCTTGTCAGTTCAGCCCCAATGATCCCTTGTTGATTAGGAAAGTCTGAAGGGGGCTTGACTATGAATAAAATCATGCAGCGGCTTCTGTTAATACTGAAGCCAAACTATCCGCTAAATATGGGAAGTATTATTCTGTGCATGGCCATGATTTGGAGGAAAATATGACAGATTACAAATGTGCTCCTGCTCTACACTGTCCTCTCTAGTCCATCATTCAGCCATACTCAATTAGCTCCATGGGCTTAGCTTCAGTGGCAAATGTTTGATATTATCTTTTTTTTCGGGGGGGGGAACAAAGCACCCAACAATTCTTATTTTTACACTGGGAATTTGCATGGACCTTTTCAAGGAGCTATTAATTATGGCTCAAACTAGATAGTAGAGATAGCACATTTTTGGAAGACATATTCCTTCAATTAATGACAGACATCTGCTTATCATAGCACATAGATTCATCTATGGATCTTGTATTTGGCCTCCTTCCTTTTGTGACTAATCATTAGACGATACACTCAGACAATTGACAGCTTTGATAGCTGAAGCATATACAGTATTTTTTGGGAAATACCATTGTGGAAGAAGAAAAGATTGTTGGCAAGAGTACACCTCTTTTGCATTTTTACCCATTCAGGTTAACCCCAAAGACCCATCTTTAGTAATAAGATGGGTCTTTGAGGTTAACCTGAATGGGGAAAAACACAAAAGAGGTGTTTTCATTTTTACAGTATTTTGTGAATTTCCAACATAAAACCTCTGAAAACTGATATATTCAGAATTCTAAAGCAGGGTATTGGAAATACCTTATTTCTATTGGATTATATATACAGTAGTACCCTGGTTTGCAAACGCCTCAGTTTACATAATTTTCAGTTTATGAACCAAAATCCATAAGAAATAAAGCCCTGGTTTACATTGTTTTCTTTTTTTCACACCACAAAAGGGTTTCCCCAAGATGCATTGCATTTATGGTGCCGCCCCTTTCATAACACAATTGGTGTTTCAGTTTGCGAAATGTCCATACTACATAACATCGCATAGAATGGATTCATTTCGCAAACCGAGGTACTACTGTATTTGATCAGTGTATGTAAAAACACCTCACTGATATTCTAACGAATAACTCTGTGAGTCTCAGAATGAGGGCTGTCACCTCCTAATTCAGATTCACAAAACACCTTAAAAGGGTTGGGGGAGGAGAGTTTAATCCTTTAAAAGGGCATGGAAAACAGAGGTGCCTGCTCTTTGCTGCTGGTTCCTAGCAGGACTTTGCCTTACAAGCTCCTTGGCTTGTCTTCCATTTTGAATTGGGCTGGATCCTCATCACATTGCTCTCTCTGTTTCATTTTGCATTAATGGGTTTGTTTTTTTATTATTATTATTCTTCCTACATTTGGAATTGGATTAGATTGTTGTTACATTTTGCACTGCTTTGGGCATGACCAGATGGGGGAAGTTGGAGCAATCCAGTTCATGATTAAAAGATCCTTATCTTTTGTGAGATCTGTTTTATCTTGCACTCGAACAATCCTTCCATTCACATGGGAGACATTTCTCTTCCTATGAGGAGGATTGTAAAGCTCTTCAGATCACTCCAATTCATCCCACTCTCAATTACCGACACCCCTGTCTCTAGCCCCTCTCCTGCCTTTTTGTGCATCCATCATTCCACAAGCTGCAGAGACTCCTCCCTTTTTTGTTAAAGTAACATAGTGCTATGGCAGTACACCAACCTAGTACAGTACACACATTATTCCTATTGTATCAAAAGAACTTCCAACATATTAGAATTGTGCTGCATCAGTTAGGAATTTTTTTAAAGACAATGAAAATAAAGGAGGGGGTTTCTCCATTCTCCCTTTTAATGTCATAACCCCATGAATACATAACACAATTTTCAGCTCAGATAACACTGCCTGAAGCTCTGTTTGGGTATGAATTCAACAACTGTACAGGCTACAGAACAGGATAATCAAGAACATTCCCAATTGCACCAACTAAACTGCAGCCTCAGTGCTCTGCCAGAAAGGAGTAGACAACTCCTAAAAAGAATGGGATGGATCGTTATTTTTGGTGACATACAGTCATCAAAAACAGAGCAAACCAAACTTCACCAAATAGGGAGCTATATGTCCATCTGATCATCCTCTTATCTACTTATGAATTAAAAGGGAAAGGGAAACGTTCCTGTTGACAATTGTCTTCCCCCCCCCCAATTCCTTGGTCCATTTTATTGATTTTTTTGTGTATGGCGGAATTTCTCCCTTTCTCTCTTTATTCTTGCGGTAGACTGCTGGCCTACCTGCCTGCCCTGCAAATCATGTTGCTAGACTAAGACATCAAAGTGGTAGAGGAAGTAATCCCCAATCTCATATTTTAGAAGTTAGGGGTTGGGGGTGGTTTAACTGTTTTTATTTATTTTCTGTCCTTATCATTCTTGATTTTTAATTTCTGGTGTGGAGAGCGGGCTTGTGTGTGTACAGTATGCATTTTTCTTGTGTGTCAGAGAGAGGAGGCGGCACTGCTTTTGCTTTTCTTTGTGCTGTATAAAATGACATAGAATATTATATTTATTCTGCTTAGAGACATATGCATATATTTTTTGTTTATTTTTGTATGTTTTCATTTTCTGTTCCATAATGTGAGGTCCTACTTGTGTACTAAATTGTTGTTAAGTGTCTGGTGTCTGATGATGTCTGATCTTGGTTTCTCGTGCACTATTGTTATTGCTTTTGGAATAGATGATTATCTGCTTCCTTCTCCATGTTTGTTCGTTCGTTTAGAAGTGGTTATGTGGGTGTTGTAGAGCTTCACTTGGTCTACCACGAAAAACCCAAATGAGAAAAAAGCCACCTACATAAAAAATAAAAGATCCAGTCCTCTTTCTGATTACCAGAAGGGCCTTATTCTTATCACATATAGCAACAGACAAATGGACTCCTACAGCACCTAACAGACTACTTCTGACTTTCACTACTTTCAGACTAGTTGTAACAGAATAACTGTTGCTTCTTTTTTTAATCTATCTGGCAGTTAACTCACTGAACACCTATTGGCTAAGTCCAGACATAATCTGATCAGTTGCATAAATTCCAGTACATAAATTACTCAACTCTAACATTCTTGCATACACATACATATGTGCTGGGTTGCATTTATATATTCCAATGTTTTGTTTCATCCTTCACAAGCAACTCAGTTTGTCAAGCTTCGGAGACAGTACAAAAATGTTCCTTAGCATTACCTGTTTACTGATGGCAGCTTCTAGTTCTGGATAGCCTGCCTTGTCAAGCTGAATACTTGGGAAAAGATCTTCAATCAGACTCAGAAATAACGGTTCATCTTCATCAATCTGTCAATGCAAAAGTAAACAAACAAAAGTAATGTAATAGGCACAGTTTTCTTTCATAGTATGCATTTTAAAATTAATATACCTAACAACAAAGTGCTGCTGAAGAACCCTGGCTCACCAATATACATACATTTCTACTGGACAGATGGCAACGATCATGCAGACTTTCCATTCTAAGCAGCCTGAAGCAGGAAGAGGGAGCATTGAAAGGCAAAAGAAAAGACAGCACAAATAAAACTAGAATATAGCCAAAGCAAGAATAGTAAAGAAAAAACAGATCACTTCAAAAGGATAGAATTCAGAAACCCTGGGAAACCTCTGGCACAGAAATCATACTTTATCTGCAATGTTTGAGGAATGCTCTGGGATACAGAGGAAAGTTCACAGCAAAGACAATCAGTCTTGAACTACCAACTTTCACAGATTTCACTGGTAGAGGGCAGATCCTTCCAAAGATGATATGCTGTCTAAGGCACAGGGCAAGATCACGCCCCCTCCCCTTCCACTACAATGAAGCTAGTTGAAATAGCCACTGATATTTATAATGGAAAGATGAGACTGTGTCCTCTACCACTCTTAAAGCAACAGGCTATGTATGAGAGAGGGGTGCAGTTGTGTAGTAGATATAGCTTTGTCCTCCAATAGAGGGGATAAGGTTCAAGAGAGAGAACTGATGGGTTGCCACAGGTGCCCCTTAACATTTGCCATTGGAGGGTATTGCCTCATTCTGCCTAATGGTAGAACCAGCCCTGTCATAGAATATACTGTGAGTGAAGAACTAAATTTCTGGAACTATTTGCATAACAGTGCCAAGGAGGAAGGCAAAGTGGGACAGACCAAATAGTTTTCATGTTGGCAAAAGGGGTTGTGTGCAAAGTTTTGTGTGCAAAATATATATATATACAGACACACACACACATATACATATCTGGTATGTGCGCATAGATATGTTTCCCGTAGTGGTTAGAATCATGACCAGATATCTCCACTGTGGGGATATGTATAAACACAGAAAACATAGTATTTGTATTCCTTGTATCTGAAGAAGTAGATTTAGATCCACAAAAGCTCAAAATGAAATAAATCTGCAGGTATTTAAAGTGCCACAATATGTTCCCATTTTCAAGCCAATATGGTGAGACAGACTAATGCTGCTACTTCACTGAAGGTGGGTTGTAGAGAATCAAGATAATTAATAATGCCAAAAGCAGGAATTCTAAAGAAATCATGAAAAGAGAAAGATTAATTTGCCAAAAGAATGGGAGTCTGATATACACAGCTGTTTCCTTCATCCTTTCTCCTATTCAATGTCTTTTATTATTTACTATTTATCTCTTGCTCCCTCCCCCATTAACTCTCCTTCTAATTGTTATTCTGGCTCTCATTCTCCTCATTAGTCATAGGTCTTGGGGGGGGGGGTTCTTCCTTCTTTCACTTTCTTCTCCCTTTTCTTTACTTCACTTCTAGCCGAAAGTAAAATTTATGTGTTTTTTCTGATTGTCCATGTTTCCCTCACCTCCCCATGCTACTCCAGTGGTCCCATCCAACTTCCTAGTCAGTTTATCAATGCCTGGCAGTTAACTTTGATATAATATGCAGCCCAGGGTGGTTCCATTGGAAGGTAGGACACTGAAATGACCAACCTCCAATCATCACCCACCTCTCCTTTGAGGGTAGGGGCATTGAAAAAAGAGCCTGCAGAGGTGGTTGTGCACATATGTCAATTTCATTCTTACCAGCTTAGAAAGATTCATGTCTCTCAGGACACGCATTACAATAGTAGATTCGGTGTCATCAGGGTTTGATCTTTTAGCCGCTCCCAAAGTTCGCAATACTGACAATATATTCCTCAGCCCAAAGTCATAATGTACCTACCAAAAAGGTTAAAAGGATTTATACTGGTTAAAATAATGTTCATATTATGTATTGATCTAACACCCTGTCTTTCTCCTGATACAGGGCAAAAATTATTTTAAAAACAAACATTTTTTTAAAAAAAACTGACAAGTGGTAGTATAAAAAGTTAATTAAACATGCTGTCAATCATATTAAAGCAACTACTGACTTACAGCAATGGTTTCAGAAAGTGAGAAGGACAAGGTTCTATACCAAAAGCCTGCCTGAAAGGAAAGGTTTTTGATATGGAAAGCAGAAAGACAACAGGGAGGGGGCCAAACTAGCCAAGACAGAAATGTGGAAGCAGCCACCAAGAACATCCTCTCCCTTGTCCTTCCCAAAGGGTAGATGGAATAAGGGAAGGGCACCCTCCCCAAAGGCCTTAAAACCTGGAAAGATCAGAAAAAGTGCCCTTCAGATAACCTGGATACAAGCTGTGTAAACCAAGAAAAATTGGACCCGTAAAGGAATATGCTTCTTAGAATGGAACTAAACCAGACAATGGGGCTTCTACTAAACATAGCAAATCCTCTGTGAGGAACAGTTTAACTGAACAACTTTTTAAAGGAATGCTGACCAAAAACATTGTAACACATCATTAACCAGTTAGATAAGAGGTTGAGATTTAGAATGCTAGCATTTTAATGGCCAGATGAGGTTTGCTTATGTAAGCTAGCAGATAAAGCTGATAATAAGCAAGTGGGGTTTTGTTGTTGTTTTGTTTTGCTTTTAGTTTCCTCACATTTAGGACAAGGTGCTAGACAGAGGCTAGAGATAGGAAAGGGGACCTATGTGTATCCTTAGTGTTTCAGTACTCATTTAACATCAGGATGACCCAAGAGAATTACTGAAATCCTTACATGATTTATGGCACTACAAACATCAAATTATATCACCTACATTATTGACAAAAGCATTTAGGAAGACTAGTGGTTCCTGCATTTATTAAAAGAACAAAGGTTAGCCATGGCTCTGTCCAAACTCTAGTAAGGAAGGGGGGAAAAAGAGTAACAGTGTTCATAAAACATAATCACTCCTACCTGCTTAGATAACTGTTCTTCACAAAGTTTGTACAAGGTGAAAAACTTTCTTGCAAGCACAATGTTATCAATAAAACCACAGCTTGCCAGTTTGACACGGATAATGATCTGTCGATCAGGAACCATCATTGCCACTGAGCGGAAGTTAATCTTCAGGTTTTCAGGCAGCTCTTGACGGCCAGCATATCCAGGGTTCTGATTTAACAGAGAGTTCAATTTTGATTTAACAGTTGGGCTATCATTCACATCAGCCTCAATATTTACTTAAATGGCAGATTTATTAGAATTTCCTTCACAAGTTCTACTCTACATACAGAACTAGGACACTTAGTTTAAAATAGAACAGCTTTCAGGATAGGTCTGGTTTGCACAGACTGTCATGAAGACCTCATCCATCTAATCTGTGGTTACCCAATATAAACAAACTTAGGTAAGGTCAAGCATTGTCCTGATATGGTCTTCCCTCTATGTCTTGGCAGATTCCCTACTGTATTCGTTCTCCACCTTAAATTTATTAACATTTGTTGATCACTGACTGGAAGGACTGGGAATGAACTTCATGAGGCTCCATTTGGCACCTAGGATGTGTGTCAAGTATAAATTATAGGCCTGACCAGAATCAATGCTGTAATGAGCAACCATGTCTGTCAGGTGTGCTGAGAATGAGTCAGGGTGACTCAGCAAGGCTGATGCAACCTAGAGCTGATGTAATGCTATGAGGTAATCTGTATTGTGATTGGTTGTGGAAATGTATATATGTAGACTTGTACAATCAGTATTATCTTCACTTGGTTGGAGATCACATATGCCTGCCATGCTGCTGCTGTAAATACAGTTTTGCTGCACGAAATGCTGCCGGACTGCGTGTGTTTATTGCTGGACTGCCTAGACCGCCATATACTCTGCTGAAACTGCTGAAAAACGTGATTCCGCGAGAAAAACCCCAACAATGTGGCACTTTTGTCTTCATCATAAATAGCAATATAATCATCTGAGTTGCCATTTTCCCTTCAAATCATATTTGTTGAAACCTAGCTGGGTGCATTCAGAGAAAAGTCATATCGAAGAAGTATGTGAGGACAGTCATCCTCAAGGGCATAGATTGAAATAACTAGTGACAAGTAGTGTAACAAGCTACTTTTGGGATAACCAGCAAAACAACTGGGCTGTATTTATTGTTTATTATTTATTTAATCATCCTATATTTTTTACTTTATTTAAATTTTTTTACCCCACTTCTCTCCTTAAAAAAGAACTCAAGATGGCTTACATCATTAAAAGACAATGTTTAATGCTACAAATACTAAAAATACTAAGGATACAAATACTAAAAAAGATCAAATGCCACCCCCCCCCCAAAAGATTGTAACAAAAGTAACACCAAAAACACAGACAAAGCAAGAAGGCACAATGGTGCATTTAGAAACCTCACTCAGGCAGCCAGTCTCTAAGGAAAAGCTTGCCTCAAAAGAAAGGCCTTCATCTGCTTGCAGGCAGATAGCAAAGATGGGGCCAGTCTGGCCTCCTGTGGGAGGGAGTTCCAAAGTCTGGAAGCAGTGACAGAGAAGGCCCTCTCCTGCATCCACAGCAAATGCACCTGTGAAGATTGCAAGAAAGGCCTCTCTTGATGATCTTAAGACCTTGGCAGCCTCATAAAAGGGGATATGGTCTCTTAGACACCTTGAACCCAAGTTGTTTAGGGCTTTATAGGTTAGAACCAGCACTTTGAATTCTGCCCCAAAATGGATCAGCAGTCAGTGCAGCTGTTGTAACTAGCCTATACATCAAGAAAGTACAAAATTGTTTTTTTTTTTCCCCACATGCGCTCCTGTAGAAGGGGACTTCTTGGTCATAGCTGGAATTTCCAGTAAAGCCTTATAAATACCTCATAAGTTACACTAAAGAGACTTCACGGAATTTCACGGAATTGAGAAATAGAACTATCCTATAGTCTCAGAGCCCTTACCATTGTCAAAAAAAGTCCAAATTCAGGATTCATTTCCACATTATCACCATCCGTAAAAATGAAGTTCTTCTTCCGCTCTTTCTTACATGTTAGAACAATGGCAATTTGCTGTGCAGCCACAGATAACACTGGTAAATCAATGCGGTTAAACTCATCAAAGCAGCCCCAGGATCCAGACTGAGCAAGACCTTCAATCAGAGAAAAGGCTTAGGTTAAAAGGAGCTAAATCTGTGCCCCCGTTACATGATGAGACATCAGGGGCATCCCCAACTGCTTCAAAGCATCATGCTTAAAAGAATTTAAGAAGCTAACTAGAAGCAGGTCTAATGAAAGGCAGTCTGAACTCTGGAACTCAACTCAGGGACCGGATATATTTTACTTTGATCACATAAAAGGAACTTTTCAAGTCTAGGATGGTTGTGCAAGTTGGCTGTAGGGAGCAGAAAGGTTTTTGCAAATCTTGAAAAAATACTTTCAAAGTAATTAGCTATAGATATTGTGAAGAGACTGAGAAATTAGGGGAATATGGAATCCATTTGGAAAATTCAGGCTCTCTGTCAATGCCTGGGAATGGCTGAAAGAGATGGAAGTAACACCTGCAGTTTATCATTATTATGAGGTCTTCAAGGCCAACTCAGTTTGTTCCTTGGCTCTGTGCTAATTGGAAAATGACTTCAGCTGTGTGATGGGAGGAGGCCGAATATGCTTTTGTCTTTGTGAACATTTGAGGGAACTTGAAGCCTGATCATCAGACCATCTGAAACGGTCCAGAATGTGCTTCCTGCGAGATCACATTCTGGACCATTTCAGATGGTCTGCCAATCACAAGGAGTTGAAAAGTTACTTCATTTGGCTTAGTTTACTTCTCAGGAGGTGCTATACTCAGTTGCTGTCCTGTTATGCTGTACCTGGAAGGATGCACACTGTGTTACACTTTAGAACTCAGCTGACTCTATGCTGATGTGTGAGTATTAGGTAGGTTAGATTAATTTTATTATTTTCTAGGGTTCTCTTAATCACCTCATCTTTTGTCTCAAATTCTCTTCCCCCCCTCTCTCTTTTTTTCCTTCAAGTGCTTTTTGAAACCTTTTTGAAACTGTTTGGAACTGTCTTTAACAAACTATACACATTCTTCAACCATTTGGGGTTTTGGCTCAGAGGGTTTGTGGTAGTAAAACGAGGTCTGGCCTTGACCAGCTACCAGGAACCTTGATATTTTTATATGTGTGGTGGCAGCTCTACCTTGTCAGTTGGGTGTAGAGGTTCAGAGTGCCTAGCCTTATGGATTCTTGGACTCCCTGGAAGCATTGCCCAGTTGGGAAAGGCTGAAGTATTGCGAGGCACTGGAGCCAAGCAGGTTCCCTAGTCATCACCACGTTTGAGTGGTTCTCCCACTCTAGGATAAACAGGGTGGTTTTCTGCGACTGGAATCAAATGGGTGGCAACACTAACTGCAAGTGTACAGCACCAATATAGCACTGCACAGCCGTTCACCAGTACAACTTAGAGGGAATGGTGATATTTCTCTTCCATCTTTTAATACAGCTAAACTTCATAGCTACAAAAGTAACTGAAAAGTAAAAGTTATGTCATAAAAGGAATAAAGCTATCCCATATTAATTTACAGTTATAATGAAACCTAATTATGGCTTTATTATTGCAAAAAGGAATTAACACAAGCAAATAGTTATTTGTAAGTAGCAACATTCATGCTTGCATTCAGGGGGCTCACATATGGCCAGTTGCAGAACAAGATAGCCTTTGGCTTCTTCCATCTCTGTAATATTATAACAAAATGTAATACACATTTTCTAATTATAGAACATTACTGCCTATAATGAACCATTTTGTTGCCTACAGCTATATTGTGATAAGACCACTAGCAATAATTAAGGGAGTCAACCAAGGACTTTCGGGAACAGGAAAACCATATGAGCTGCATGCAGAAGTTTGGGGGATTGTTGATTTGAATATTAGCCAAATTATGTCTAAACACAATGTTAGCAGGATAAATTTCAAGAACAGGGAAAACATCACACTACACAAATTGAGGACACAATACAAAAAAATCTCATCTAAAGTTGGGTTCTGAGCTTTTCAGTAAATGCCCATTTATGTACAGTGTAAGTATTATGAAGCAACAAAATTAAACAATTCAAATTTCCCCACCCCCAAAAAATGTCCATTCTGATTTTCTCATTTTTCTCACAACAAGACATTAACATACAATTAACATGCAATTCAGCGCATCATGACTTGAAAATGAATGCTGTAGTTTAAGGTCACCATTTCTACAGCAGGAGATATCCTGACCTTTAAAAATCCTCCCCAATCCTCGAAAATCCATCTGGTCAGAACAATTGAAGACCACAACGTATTTTCCAAGGCACCGTCCCATGTCCTTGGTTGTTTCAGTTTTACCAGTTCCTGCAGGTCCCGCAGGTGCTCCCCCCATGCTCATACCCAGCGCTTGAGCCAAAGTAATGTAACACCTGCAAATAAAGGACTTGTTCAACATTACACCCAAAGAGAAGGCTTTAAAACCTCTTATACAAAAGCAAGGCAATAATACTAAAATGTGAGAAATGCATTCCTGGGTGTGGAAATTAAGAAATGCAGAAGTTACAGTAAACGGGGGTTATCCAGGTGAAAAAAAAGTTATCCGCTCTCGATATCTCTGAACCAGCATTTGTTTTAGTTAGACACAGAACACATATCCATGAACCCATCTGTCAGCACAGTGTCAACACAAAATAGGATAAACATGGCAAGGACACAGAGTTGGTCTATATGTTTTTGACCTTTTCAGTTTTATTTTTTAAAAAACATATTTATTTACAATTCATTTTGTTTTGTATTTTATTCTTTCTGTCATGAGCAAACAAGGTACTTTATTCAGCATTAGGTGGGAAGGCAGGATGCAAACAATTGCAGGTAAATAGCTTGTGTTAATTTTTATGCATCTTAGTCAAACAGTACTAAGTAATACGGTAGTGACTGGTGGTAGATACACCCAATTATAATTTGGAATTAATCTGGAGTACCAGATTATAATGTTTCGCTCACAGTTCATTCTGCATACCTGGATCATTCATGGATCCATAGCAGACTGCACCTCCTAAACCCTGTTGCACAATATTATGAATGAATATCACATGCCACAAATCAGTGACCTCAGTCACTGATGAGGGGCACAAACTTAAAAACGAACCAGGATGTTCATTAAAAATCACTAATTCATTGGTTTGGGTTGATCAAAACTGACAAATCAGAACCAATCTGAACCACAAACCTTTTTACAATTTAAGAAACTTCCTGGTTCATTTCCCCCCACCCCTGCAATCTGTCCCCCATCCCCATCCCCCTTCCACTGTCCACATCACATACCTACCTAGTCCTGTTGCCGCCACCTCTTCATCCTCCACCTCTGTTGCCATCTTGAGAAACAGTAGTCCTGGCTTCCTTTCCAGGAGCTGGGCATGCATAGAGACAGCAGGCCTGGCTTCTGGAAAGGAAGCTTGGCTGATGTCTCTTAAGATGGTAGCAGTGGAGGAGGCAGAGGACGAGAAAGAGGAGGACATGATGGGACTAAATAGGGAGGCGATGGGGGCTTTGGGCAGGCTGTGGGGCTGAATAAGAATATATGACTACCAAATAAGAAACTGGTGAATAACATTAATATAATCTATCAAGCAGCCTGAATAACATAAAAGTATCTCACCTATCAGTGAGAGGCGTGATGACAAGTCTATCTGTACAGCCCAGAAATTCATTCTGATAAGTGAAGGCCACATCTGTGATGTTAATCATCATTTTGTCTGAATCTTCATTGAAATAAAATCTGCATTGTTTCAGCCACTCGAAATCTGTAGGATTCTTAATATGCATACGGCACTGGAAGCAAGAAACCAGGCTGTCATATATCAAGAACTATGGCAATACTGAATGGGCATGCATCCAGTTCATTTGTTGGAAGCAATTATTGTGAAAACAAAGATAATTCTTGACACTATGGATGGAGGAGGGGTTGTATATGCAGTTTGTGGTCTGCAAGACTGTTCATGAAACAGCACAAAGAAAATGTGTATGTTTTAGAATGCAGACATACCCCCTTTAGTCGATGTGGGGTACTGGCTGAAATCCTGTTGCTTAGCATAATAAGTCACAACTAGAGTACATGGGTCAATTCCTCCATAAATTCCATTGATTCAATGGGCCTACTCCATTTGCAATTTACTACACTAAGCAACAGGATTTCAGCCAATATGTTGGAAATGTGGCATTTGGAAAAATGTTTATCCAAACAGACATGAATTTTTTATGCAAGAAAGATAAAAGACCCAGAAACCGGATGGGACAAAAATGTTGGTGGGATTCTAAAATACGCAGCCTAAAGTGAAAGTGCCAGATTTTCACATTCTTGTGAGGCACCTACATGGACTTTTTCTGTCAAAACCCATTCCTCTACAGCACTGGAGGAGACTGGATGGGGTTCTGGCTGGTTTACAACACTCCCAGTTGCCATAGAGAGAGGAGTTATATATTACTAGCTATTTCATCATCTTAATGATGCACACCTTATTCTGGAAGAGTATCCATGAAATTCCACGAGGAAGTGGTGTTTTTCCACTCCAACAAACAACCCCATTGAGATATATAGTTAGACAGGACCACTTGTTTCCTTGTGGAAATGGAAGGATGTTCCTTAGCCTTTTTTGAGCTCTATCTCTGAATATATTCATCTAGAGATGGGTATGGGGCCAGTCAGAGCAATGAGGGGCATGTTTCTTCATTCTGTTGTGACCAGATTTCCTCTTTGTGTTTGCATTTCTGACTCAGAGGGAAATCCTGGGGGAAGGGGGGCTGCTGACCATTTTGCAAGCAAAACGTGAGAAGCAGCAAACATTATGATAATGAACATGACTGCAATGACCTGCGGAAGGATAGAGAGCATCACCTGAACTCCTTCGCTGCCCTCCTTTGCAAGTGGACCCTCTACAGCAAGGGTACCCAGCCCCGGGTCTGCAGCCCAGTACCGGGCCACGGACTTGGCAGGAGCAGGCTGCAGAGACAGATATCCCACCCCCTCCACACCCACTCCCCTCACGCATGCACAACCAGCCCACCCACATGCATGGGTGCCCCGTCATCCGTGTATGCATGAGTGCACACCCACCTGCCCATAAGCATGCCCCACCCACCCACGAGTGTTCCCCTCCCATCCATGCATGTGCACATGGGTGCCCCGCCATCTGTATGGGTGTGAGTGCACCCACCCACCGGTGAGCATGCCCCGCCCACCCATAAGCACACCCTACCCATCTGTGCATGTGTGCATACACTCCCACTCCATCCCCGCATGCACAAGTGTGCGCCCCGCCCACCCGTGAGCACTCCTCACCCACCCACGAGCATGGGGGGTGCCCTGCCCCACCCCACGCATGGAGCCTGTTCCCTCAACCAGTCCACAGTTTGGAAAAGGTTGGGGACCACTGCTCTATAGTACAGGTGGCTCTTTACTAGAGTAAGGGGCCACCTCATTCCAAAATGAGGTTCCTCTTGCAGCATGAGCTGTCCAGACAGAGGAGTAGAAATAAGGAAGAAATACTGAGAATCCATCATGTAGAAAGAGCCTGGCTGTTGCAGACTCTTGTTGAGGACAGGGTTGTATAGGTGCTGCTGCTGAGCATACCGATAATGCTCTTGAGAAGAGTCAGAGATAAAAACACGATCATCCTTGGGCAAATGGAAACAAGCACAAAACAATGAAGACAACATTGCCAAGATTGGTCAGGTAAGAAAGTTCCAAAATAGTATGTGGGCCCTCAGCTATTGTATTTGTAGAATAAACACAAATGCACACACCATGTTGAAAATACAGCCATCTTTCTATGATGACAATTTAGAACAAAAAAAAGTTGGTTTACCAGGTCATCAAATATATCCCGCTGATGCACGTGAATTGTGATCAGGGTCTCATATTTGACGCGCTCCACAGGACTCAGATCCTTTGTAGTCATGTCTATCAGAGTGTTCAAAAGGTCCAGGAAAAACTGGTTCGTTTTCTGCATTATTTTCTTATCATATTTTGCATTCGTCAAAGCTTCTTCAGCATCTCGAGTCCAGATCATTTGAATCCCTAGCAAGCCAACCTTAATTTAAAAAAAAAACATGTTGTAATACTGAGTAGACAAGCTTTCCAGAATACAAGACACACTGGTGGATATATCAATGCATTTGCCTTGTTTTAAAAACTGGAATGCCTCTCATCTGCAGATTTTTAGACTTGGGAGTGTATCACCCTCGCTAAATGATAGAGAGATGCATTACTTTAAAAAAGATGACCCAGGTATAAATCCAGTTGCTATTTTCAGATAGAATAGATTGAACAAGTTTTTCAATTGTAAGTCAAGACTGATGTGAATGACACTGATTCAACAGGCCTGCTCTAGTGATACCAGCAACTGGATTTCGCCCACATATTTCCATAAAATATGAATGTATGAGTGTGTGTGAAAACATCGCTAAGCGGGGCAGAAAAGCCCATTGGAAAGCATTAAACAGTGTTTAATGCGTTCCAATCAGCTACTGTACTCACCGTTCAAGCGATGTTTCTCTGATGGCCGGCAGCCATTTTTGCGCCCTCCCCTCGCTTAACGAGGGTACGAAAACGCTGCACGCGGCCATTTTGCAGCTTCCGGCAGCCATTTTGTAGCCGCCGAACAGCTGATCGGCGGGTCGCAAAGCGAAGGTCGGTAAGTGAACCGCTTACTGCCCTTCGCTCTGCGATTTTTTTCCCTATTGAGGCATTGGTATACACATACATCCAAATGTAGAATTAATTACTATAATTTAACACAATTCACTTTACCAGGAAATGAAAACTGTAAGTAGGGAATCTATGTGCCTGTTCAGCTTAGTGTCCAGAGGCTAAGAGCTAATAGGCAATTTCAACAACCCTGTCCCAAATGCTCTCTTTTTATCATTCCATTTATTCAAACCAGATTTGGAGTCGGCAACCTTTCAAAATGAGAACATGTGCAAACAAAGAGCTCTCCTCAATAGTCCTTCAGATTACTGCATTACACTCAACTTTATCAATTGTACAAATGTATCCATTGTTGAAGGCTTGTATTGTCACCAAGCCTGACTACAGTTGAAGTTAACTAGGTTGTGCTGCTAAGCATGTTTGAAGCTAGTTTCTTAAATCTTCAGGAACACTGAAACCTGGCTTGCCTTTTCTATAGTAAGAATTAGGGCAGGCAGAATCTAAATCAGATGGAATGGGGACAGGGAACCTTTGAGCTAGAATGGAGATGGACTGTGGACAAGAAGCTCCTCCTAGTCTTCACACTTTATGTAGGGTCATTATAAGCACATCAGCTCTACTTGAACTTCTCAGAGGAAATGTAGAAAGGAAAGACATGTGAAAGGTTAACAGTTGCACTGGATCTTGAGCAACATTTTAATTGTATTTTAATTGTTTTATATTTTTATTGTATTTTTATTGTATTTTAATTGTTGTAAGCCACCTTTGGGTAGAGTGGGCAGCATATAAGATAAATAAATAAATAAATAAATAAATAAATAAATAAATAAATAAATAAATAAATAAATAAATAAATAAATAAATAAATAAATAAATAAATAAACAAACAAACAAACAAGCAAGCAAACAAACAAACAAACAAACAAACATGGCCAGACAGAAACACAGCCAAAACCAAGCCCTACAGCCAAAACCAAGCCCTACAGCCAGTCCACCAGCAGCCAGCCAGCCCCAACTTTGGAAAAGACAGGAGTCAGTTGAAGTGGAGAAGGACAAGAACAAATTCCAGGGTAAGGAACAAGCACACCAACACTAGAAGCCACTAAGGGAGAAGCGATAACCAGCAACCGATTGTGTAGAAACCGAAACAAGGCAGGAGTTGTTCTGTACCACAAGAACAGGCTTACCCAAGCTGGCACCCTCTAGATATATTAGACTGTAAGTCCCATCATCCCCAGCAGCTCAAAGGAAGTCACAGTCTAAGGCATTACTTTAGAGAAGCCTGCACTAGAAGAAACTTCTGTGCGGCAGGAATGAGTTAAGAGAGGAAAGCATTGGCAGACCAAATATACACTTTATTTCAGATGAGGCTAGTCAATCATGGAAATGGGGGCGCACTTGTTTTTTTTTTTCTCACAGCTGCCTTTGAATCAATCAAATATTCCCATTTCAGCTAGGAACTGATGATTTGATGATATCACCCTCCAGAAAGTTATGGCTCAAACACTAAGCTTTGTTCATCGGAGGAAATTTCATATGAATATTTCTCTTTGCTGCCTTTCTATCTCTCTCTCTGGGCATTATGATACATGATGTTAAATACAATTCTTGAAGCAACTTTGGGTTATTGTTGTTTTAACACTAAAACTAAGCCAGTTGACATAGCAGAGAAGTAACAATATTTCTTAAGAACCCAAAACCAGAGTTGAAAGCTGAAGTAATTCTACTGTTACCTGCTTAAATGGTAGCCTACGAAACTCAATATAGAACATCAACGTAATGGTGTTACCACTACTGGAAGGACATCCTGGAGAAAGGATTAATATATGTGATGATATGCACAGGGTTTTGTATCAAACCCAGCCTCTTAATAATTGGTATCATCATCTCATTTCTGTTTCATTAAAGAAAATACAAAAGAAAATAGACTCTAAAATTAATAATAAAATAAGAAACTTACCTGGGCAGGGAAGGAAGAAAGAAATTCTATTAGTTGGAAGTCTGGTTCCTGAATACTTGCAGCTGCCTGTCGAATCACCAGATGCAAAGAACTCTGGGACTCCTTCAGGAGGGAATTGAGCCAAACCTCCACATTTCCTTCTGCCATTACAGGCTTTTCCAGTTCAATAGTCTCACCTTCCCGAGATGAAATGGAAAGAATCCGGTCATAAACCTGCAAATTGTACATATTGTGTGAAAAATCTGCATCAAATCATTCAATCATTATGCATTCCTTTTTTAGAAATGGACAACTTTTGCAGGCCACAACTCCCGGAATGCACCAGTATTATATAGTACATAGCTCAAATGTAGTTGTATTTTTTAAAACAGGGGTGTCCAACCTTTCACCTTCCCTGGGCCACATTAGAAGATGAAAATTTGGTTTGAGCCGCACATAAATTTGGTTTGGGCTGCATGGGGGGGCAGCCCTAGCCATCCTCCGCAGCCCCGCTCCAAGCGCGCTTACTGGCAGCTGCGATCTCAAACAGCAGAGGCTGCCAGCTTCGACTCCGACGGCTTTATGGGGCCGGGAGGGGTCCACCTATTGACGGGGACAGCACAATGCAGTCATGCAGCTCCCCTGTTCCCTCCCCTCCCACTCCTTCCTTCCTTCCCTCTCCCCCTCCCACCGTTGTGACGTGCCCCAGCCACATTCCAGCCGCAAGTGCCGGCAGTGTAACTTGAAACTTTGGAATTTCTTAAAAATAAAAAATTGCACTGGGCCGCATTATGAGCCGACCTGGGCTGCATGCGGCCCTCGGGCCGCAGGTTGGACAAGCCTGCTTTAAAAGCTACTTTTCTAAGCTTTGACTGAGATCTGATGTGACCCTACTTTTTGAAGTTGGTCAGCATTAAACAGAAACATAGTGAAGCATCCTCTTCAAGGAAAGACTCAAGGGAAGTGCTAAAGAGAGACATAACTTGGGCTGGCTGGGGAAATTTACTCTCATTCACCTTAGGATTTCCATGCACAACACTTTACCAGACTTTGGACAGATTATGGCTCACAGTCTAGGAATTGTCATGCAATAAAAAAGTGACTTCCCCGTGTTGGCTTTTATGTCACTGTTTCAAGCTATGGAGGCTCTGTAGTATTTCCCTTTCTCTTCAGTAAATTTTAATGTGAGAACTACATGCTCGACAACACCTATATGTTTGCTCTAGCTATCAGAGGAGAGTAATTTAGAATGAGGGTATTGTACAGAGGGGAGGGGTTAACTCTTCAACACATAAAGCATTATTTAAAGTTTCACATGAGCTGCTAATTATTTTTTAAGAATGACAAGTGAGATCTTCATTATATCCCACATGAGTTATTCTCAACCAGTGAAGTGGGCCTATCCAGGGGGGCTCTTCAGGATTTTAGGGGCAGTATATCTAGTTTGCAGGGAGAATTCAATATTAGAAGTTTTTACTCAGCAAACAGGAAAAATACTTAGTTTTGTAATTACACACAAATCTGTTGTTACATTATTTAATGATGCACGGTAGTGATCTATTATCTTTTCTCTCTAATGGCTGCAACGTAACTCAGCTATTGTAACAACAACAACAACAACAACAACAACAACAAACAGGAAGATCAAAATAAATTTTCCCTAAAGGACTGCCTTTTAAAAAAAATGATCACATAAAATGAATTATCTGATCCTTTCAAGGGTTTCCTAGGAGTGGAATACTCAGAAGTGGTTTACCATTCCCTTCTTCTGGGGATACTCTCACGTTGTGCAGCTTACCCAAGGCTACACAGGCTGGCTCTCCTCTGGGGAGGCACACAAGAGAATCAAGGTGCTCCAATCCGCTGAGCTATACAGCCAGCTGCAACCTCCTTTTCTAACATTTCAAATCAAGTTTTTCTTTCTACTTGTGCAAGCTTCCTACAGGAGTTAATGAGAGAATTAAACTCAACAAATTAATAGACTCTCATGAGCTTACATTTCAAATCTGTTCATTCTCTGAAGTCTTACAAAGGTATCAGAAAGCTCTCCCTACCATCTTACGTGGTATCTTTTCTGTTGGTTCTGAGAGGATAGTGGGGGGTATGCTTGGCTAAAACTGGAAGCAATCAGAATGGGGCTTGTGGATTCCATTAATGGTCCTTCTGCCTTTCCTTCCATTATTAGCACTCAGTCTGGTGCTTCAGAGGATGTTTGGGAAGAGGAGTGAATGTGATGTCCCAGAATAGGGGGGATTACTTCCAAAGGTATAAAGACTATATATACCCTCAATATCTTAGAAGGCCATATGTGCTGTCCATGGCCCATAATTTGCCTTTTTCCCCCCTTACCCTAGGGCAGCAGTGCTTAGAAGGTAGAGGGAGCAATTTGCCAAGTTTTGGGCCATTGTGTCTGATTTAGACCCTCAAGGAGATTTTTCCAAAACTGAAACTGGTTAAATTTTAGCATACCAGACCATGTACCAAAAACAAGTCAGGAAAGCTCCAAAATGTGATGAATTCCCACTCCATAGTACCTAGAGAATATGGTGGATCTTTTTAAATTAAACAAAAATGCAGGGTTGAGTTAGTAAAAATCATATGTTTTGCCAAACGTATTTCTCCATTTGGAGGAGCACCTCTGCAAAAAGATACGATAAACATATTGTCTAATTTGACCACCAGATATTCAGAGCTAAATTAAAACATGGCATTTTCCTCTGCTTTACCTGAGGTAAAAGTGCTATACATGACAGAAGCAGCAGTACCTACCAGGAGAAAATGGCTCCTGCTCTACTCTATGTTCAAAAGGGAATGGACACTACAATTGACGGATGGACGGGTTATAAGCCGCAAGCTGAATTGACTTAATTAAGTCCCAGGGTGACTTCTTAATTCAAACTTCTGAGGTAAAAATTTGGTTGCATGAAGAACTGGCAGGCATTCAGACCCTATTACTCTCATTGTAAGACCAAAGTTACAGTTAAACACACCTTTTCATGGAATTTTACAGATTTGATGTTATCGAAGACATTGAGCAAGTGAGCTTGGATTGTGTGAGAATCTGATGCTTGGCCCAGAATCTCCAACAAAGCAGGGTCTGAGACAAAGAAGAAACGAGGAAAGGATAGTCGCTTTTTCTCCAAATACCTGCATGTCAACAAAAACAAAAGCGATATGGAAAATTTATATAACACAATTTTTCTAAACCAACCAAATGAGAATACATCATTAATCACAGACTTTGAGCCAAACTTTGCTCCAGGGAACTTAATATGCTTTGACATTACTACCTGGCATGGAAGGGTGATAAGCAAACCTTCATGAAATAAAGAAGACTGCTTATCATCCAGGTATGCCTAACACGATGATAAACCAGCAAGAAAAAGGCAGAGCTGTATCTAGAATAGCTCATAAATGGACTTGAAATAGTGTTAGTCCAATAATTATTTTTGGTTTCATTCAAATATTTAAAATATTTCAAGTTGCATGGTTTATTCAAATAAATATTTCGAGTACAAGGAACACAAGCATTTTAGGCTATATCATGTGCACAATGTTTGCATCCATGCACCCCTTTTTTTCTTACTCCTCCTTTGGCATGATAATGAGCACAAAAAGTTTTTCCTTCTGTTTGCACCTAAACCAGAGGTCCTTGTAATGTTTGAATACCGGGGATTCTGTTTATTTCAAATTATTCTTTGCTCAAAGAAACCAGGATCAACCTTGTTTATAATCTTGGCTTCTTTGAATAAGTGATAGTTTAATGGAGTGGGCTACTGCAGGCATTTTGGAGTACAGCTCCCATATGGTTCAACCAACATAGTCAATAACAGAGGTAATGAGCGTTGATAGCACCAGGTTTCCTGGCTCTTAAACTAACAAGAACTACCAAGTTCAAGATATCAGGAAGCTTCATTTACTTCCAATCTCTTCCTCAGGCTATGGGGAATCCAAGAGACTATAGTTGGAGTTTTGCCTTAAATGGGCTGTTGGCCACAAACAATCTCAGCTTAATATAATGGCTTGTTCCAAAGTATATATTGTAGTCTCCCAAGTTAAAAACAACAACAGATAACTGATGACTCCTGGGCTTCTTTGCTAGCTAGTACAAAGGGGCTTTGTGAATGGTCAAAGGTTAATTCTTATATTGACCATTGACCTCAGTTAGTTGCCTCTTTTGGTGCTATCTCTTGTTCCTTTTTCCCAATAGACAGCTGCCTGGACACCTTACTGAGTTGGAGTACTGGGGTTCAACTCCTTAATTTGCCTCTTCAGAGAAGAGCCAGCCTGCATAGCCTTGGGCAAATACATATCCCAGAGCAACTCCGGAAGAAAACAATGGTAAACCATTTCTGAGTACTTTATACCTATTAAATCCTGAGAAGGATATCCATAAATTGGAATCAACTTGACAGCACACAATTATTATTATTACCATGAATATGGTAGGTTTAGGATTGGGTTTGGTTGAAGGTAACTTCTTTTCTATCCATCTAAGCCCAAGAACAGTATTTTAAAAGCTAAGGGCATTTCCAACAAAAACTAAATAATATGGGCTCCACTTTTTGATATTCAAAACTACCACACCAGAATTGTAACAGAGAAGGAGATACTCAGCAGATTCTTCATCTTTGAATTTGCATACTTTGACAAAGGTCTTAAATTATAGCCTACATTGTCTTATTTTATAGAGATTACTATGAGATAAATTAATATCTCAAACTGTGTAGTTTCTAGTGCTGAGCATAATGTCAACAGCTGGAGGCTATTCCTTCAACACTTGAAGGAGTGTTAAACTATGGCACACGCTTGTTGCAATAAATGGAACATAATTGCTTTTAGTACAGCTTGGATAAGTGCCTTTGTTAGCTGGGGAATTTGGGAGGTGGAGGAGGAACAGGCCTGGTTTTGCTAGCTCTGCTTCTGAGTGCAACCATAACTGACTGTCCACTGCTGAAAGGTTTCTTAGTCACCAGCCTCACCCTGTAAGAGACTTCTGACAAATTTCCAGCTGATCCAGCAAATGGGGAAGCAGCTGTCCCATGGTTTCGTCTCCAACACAGCACTGGACCACATTTGGTATTTCATGAGCTCTGGTCATAATCTTCACCCAGGATTTATCAATGTTAGAAAAACGCTTGGCTTCCTGTTTCAAGACACAAAGGAGGGAGGGGCCTCAACTGTTTTAACAACTATAAACATGAACGATAAACTATAAACATCAATCAGTGTTCACCAGTTCTGATTCCATTCTTTTGCAATGATCTGAAGATCGTCTTCAGCCACCTGTTGAGATGTGTACTGAACTGCTAGAATCAATCATGTCAGAGTCCTCAGGCTGCCTCAACCTATCTCCAGATTCTCCAGGTAAACAGTGCAAGCTCCTACCTTTGGAAGCTGTTTGGCAATGTCTCCACCCACAAAGACAGCCTCCAAGTATATCCACAGATTCTGTACAGTCATCCAGTTCTCAATAATGTCCGTTGTGTTAGACAAGTACTGTACCCACTTTTGAATCTGAGCCTTGAAAGGTGTGTTGTACCTGAAATAATTAACATATTTTTTTCCAGGATGTTAAGATAAGCTGATAAATATAAGACCAGACTTTTTAAAAGGGTTTAGCATAGTACCTGTTGCTCATTAGAGAGCCCAGAACCATCAAGCTGTCCTCCATGCTTGCAATTATTTCAGAAGTGCTGTCTCCCCTCAACAGCAGCTCCCCTCGGGCTTTAAAGGTGGCAAAAGTGAACGTTTTGTTGTCCCACTCAGCAATCACTTGTTTCAGTTTCTGTTCAATCTCCTTCTCCTTCATTGCACTGATGCAGATATCCTAGCAAATCAGTCCAAGAATTACTGCAGTGAGAACTTAACAACTTCAGCATGAAATCTTCCCTTCCCTGACATTATTTTCTCCTTCCCTGATGCTTGTCAGTAAAGACCGTCTTTCTTTTGCCAACATTAATATCTATGTGCTCCTAGGCTTTCAGAGGCAGGAAAATTCTCCAAAGGAAAAAAAAGGAACAAAGAGTTAAACATGTTATGGTTAAAGCTATGTTCCCAAAAATAATAGTGCCTCTATTGCTCAAAGGGTTGTTAAAATTAAGGTACTTTCATAATAATCAGAAGCTGAACTTATGTAAGAAACAAAGATGAATACCTAAATCGAAACCACAGTGATCATTAGAAGTCTGTACTCAGGGCCCATTTTCAATGTCCAGCTATCAAGTAATTTCTTCCACCTTGTGAGGCCAGTCGAAATTCATGGCAATCTGCTGTTAATTACAACATCATTCCTGTTTCACTGGCATATCACATCTACCAGAATTTCAACCATTGTGTTTAATGGACTTAATGCTCTTGTTGGCAGGGTTTTCTCTCTTTCAAAACCAAAGAGCTCACCTCTTGCAATTTGGGACGAATCAAGGTACAAAACAGAATTAACCATATGCTCATGTTTGGGATGAGATGGCTCATTGGTGATCTGAGTTTCCTTTCTTTAGGATGAGAAGTTTTATCATAAAATGCTACCTTGAAACAAGGACTGCTTCCCTTCTTTTGGGGAATCTATTCAAGCGTTAAGACTGACCTAGATAAGCAGAGACCATGTGGAAAGCTGAGTTGTGCTTCTGGGAGCTCACTGCAGCAAAGTCACAATGCAAAAGCAATGAGTATCTATCAGATGAACAAATAAAGTCAGCATTCAGTAGACATTTATCTGTTCTTGACCGTCAGTTAAAATCCCTCTGTTCCTAAGTGCACAATTCAAGTTTATAAACATATCGTTTCCATGCCCTCCCTTGTGCCACATCTTTTGGCTGCTACCACAAGATGGAAACAATGTCCCAGTAGCTAAGCACAAATAGCATGCACTAAGAACAGGCTTTTAGTGATCACTGTGGCTTTGACTGAAGGTGTTCAGCATTCTGTTTCTTATACAAGCTCAGTTTCTGTTTTTTATAGAAGTACCGTATCTTAATTTAAAAAATCCTTTGAGCAAGTGAGTAGATACACGCTACTATCCTAAATCTAACAAAATAATTTGTAAGTGTACCTTCAGTTATTCTGTTGCAGAATATGGAAAATGAGATGTCAATATATTCTTTAGGACTGGGTAGAGTGGAAAGGAGAATATATTGAACCCACACATCAGTACTGGGGATGCTGCCATGTCATTACTACTGTATCCATCTTAAACCTGTCTGTAGTACCTCAATCTCTTCTTTATATTTCAGCAAAGGTGCTTCCATGATGTTTCTCAATTTGAAAGTCTCATTTTCAACATCAAAACTGTGGTCAGTGAGATCAGTGATGCGTTTCCAGTGACGTGACATCATGGCTTTGTTGGACATTAGGTCAAGCAAAGGGCAACATTCATTGAAGTCATCAATTGTCTTCTTTAGGTCCAGAAAGGCTTGCCATTCCTTCAAAGCTCGGGGCAATTTACGGCACCTAGATACACACACATGCACACTAAGTATTTCAACACTGATTTAAAATAAAATAGGACCATGGGATCCGCAAATGATCAGTTCCAAGTTCTAAAGTGGATGCTGGAAAATGCAGAAGTATCAAAGGCTATACATTGCAAGGTTTCTGACTCCTTCTAGTGTCCAGTTCTGGAAAATACACCCTAAGGTGTATACTATAAAGTGGGTATATATTCCATGGTTCCATCATAATCCAATGTACTCTAGGTCTCACTGAATTCAATGGATCTATTCTAGGTAAGAAGGGAGAAGAATGCATCTATATTAATGCTTTTCAGCATACACAAAGAGCACGCCATTCTTCATCTATCCTCACAATTATTTATCTGTCCTACTTCTGTGGTCGCATAGAGTAAAACAGTAATATGTTCAAGCCCCAAATGGTCTAAACAGACAATAGGACAACTTAAAATGCACTCAGATTTTAAAATAATAGGATAATGTATGTCAGTCATTCAAGTCCTTTTGTCAACTGATTGTTTTCTGACAGAATTATGGAAATCTAATTCTGCATGTATCTATCTTTTCTATGACATATCAGAATTTAAAAATACATTGACAGAGAACTGAGATGTTGTAACAGAACACAACGAATACATCTGCAATGGAATTTACTGTTTCCTCCACCTACATGGTCTGATTCTTATTTGATAAATTTATATTTTATCATTTTACTGTATTTTAATTGTATTTTAATTGTTGTAAGCCACCCAGAGACTTTTGGGTAGAGTGGGCGGCATATAAGTTACATAAACAAACAAACAAACAAACAAATAAACATGGCCAGACAGAAACACAGCCAAAACCAAGCCCTACAGCCTGTCCACCAGCAGCCAGCCCCAACTTTGGAAAAGACAGGAGTGAGTTGAAGTGGAGAAGGACAAGAACAAATTCCAGGGTAAGTATCAAGCACACCAACACTAGAAGCCACTAAAGAGAAGCCAAAACCAGCAACCGATTGTGTAGAAACTGAAATAAGGCAGGAGTTGTTCTGTACCACAAGAACAGGCTTACCCAATATAAATTTATATTTTTTAGAAAAAAATTTTTTATTAATCCATTCAAAATAGCATAACAGAACAATACCTATTGTAGTTCAATACTAGTAATTTTCTTTTTCATAAAAACATATGCCTTCATATATACACAATGTTCACATTATCTTTTTATCTTTTCAGGTAGTCTCTTCCATGGCTCATTGTTGCATTTTTATGTCTAGCTGATGCCGATTAGTCAGTTTCTCCATCAGTACCACTGCCTATATATTTTATTCATATATCTTTGCTTCTAGGTGAGATCCTGAGCATCTTTCCAGCACTGGGCAATTTCATTTCCCACTGCCCCTTTAAGAGTTGCCACCAATTCTTTATTTGATAAATGTTCGTTTCATTGCTAAATTTATAGACCAGGACAGCAGAGAAGAACACGAGAGAAGAAGGGTTCAAACATGCACCCACATCAAGACCAGGGTAGGATGGACTGAGCTCAGACAAAATTGGCCCAAGACTCCTGACTAATTGAACACTATCAGGAAATGACCCCACAAAAGTCTAAAAATGATTAAGCATAAGAAAGAATGAGTGAGTAGTATAAGGGACTAGCATTCCTCAAACTCATTTTGACAGGTGCCACGCCCCTTTAAGGAAGGATTAAGGGGTCGAGAATCGACCTAACCCCTTCCCCAGAAGGGGTGGGTTTAGGGGTGACGTAACGGGTTGTGGAGGTCCCTGTGGCCCTATAGGGGTTTTCCTAGAGGCCAGGATCCCCTGTGGCCAGAGCGCAGCCTCAGAATTGCCCCCCCAAAGGGAAGTGTTGCTGCCATGGCCCTGTAGGCCAATGGGAGGCATTTGAGGGGTTTGGCTAGAAAACGGGCAGCCGTAGAGCATGCCCCGGCATACCCTTAGGCCTCCTGGGTTGGAAAGGCTACAGCTGGGATTTTGGGGCCCTTCTGATATACTGTAACAACAATTAAATAATTATACCTTCAAAATAGGAGACAATTTTAAAGCAATGGTTAAAGAAAACAACAACAACAACAACAACAACAACAACAACAACAAGCCTCTTCTGTTATGATTTTGGGGCCCTTCCGTTATACTGTAGCAATAAATTAAATAATTAGACCTTCTAAATAGGAGACAATTTTAAAGCAATGGTCAAAACAAACAAACAAACAAACAAACCTCTTATGATATAGCTGTATAAACCTTTTTCATGATTTCCACTTTTCAGTTCAATCTTATGTTATATAGAAACTAGGATTTCTCATTTCTCATTGCGGCAACTCAAATATACCCCAAGAGTTTCACTTGAGAATGTGCAGTAACAAAGCTTGCAACTTAAAGACCTGTTTGTAATTTTCAGAAGTTTGGACAAGGCTGAAGGGGTTTGGCTAGAAAAGGGGTGATCATAGGGGATGTCTCGGCAAGCCCTTAGGCCACCTGGGCCTGAAATTCCACAGCGGTGATTTCAGGGACCTTCTGTACGTGCTCACCACTCTTTGCAGAGACCAGTGCGCTTGCACCCCCAAAGTTGCTACCAGGAGCCTGTGGGTTGTTCAAAGCCCCTGTGTCCCTTAGGACCCCCCTCCAAGACTCAGAGAGGCTGCCTGAAGACCCAGAAAATCTAAGAAGAAAATGCAGGTCTGCAGAAGCCCTATTCCTATTTACCGCAAAGCCAAAGCAGACGCCAAAAAGCACAAGAAAGCTGGCCTGCACCTTGATGTGGGGTGATGAGAAGGATCTTGAGAATATTCCATCAAATTTATTTGTGGCCGCTGTTGTAGACAGTCACAATAAATTAAATAATTATGCCTTCTAGTGCCACTATCAAAAGCGTCAGTGCTAAGTGTTAAGTTGTATTTCCACACTGATGGGTGCTCAATGATATTGAAGATTTACCAAGTAATATTTCTACATCATCACCTTAACCAATCTTCAAGCTGTGGCTCCTTCTGAAAATTACAAAAATAAAACACCCACTCCACACTATACATTTATAAAAGGATAAAATACAGTGGTGCCTCGCTTAACGGATGCCTCATTTAACTACTAATTCGCATACTGATAAAGATTTTGCAATAGCAAAAGCGATCGCATAACGATGTTTTCAATGGGGAAAAATTGCTTTGCAATTTTTCCCCATACACCCCATTTTCGCGCAGCTGATCAGCAGGGCTTCGGGATGATCGCAGGGAAGCGCTCTCCCCCACCATCCCGAAGCCCTGCCGATCAGCTGGGCAAAAATGCGGGCTTCGGGAGGATGGTGGGGCGAAGGGATTCCCCCCCCATATTCTCAAGCTGGGCAAAAATGCCAGCTTCGGGAGGATGGGGTGAAGGGCTTCCCCTCCCCATCCTCCGGAGCTGTGCAAAAATGCTGGCTTCAGGAGGACGGGGGGGAAGGGATTCCCCTCCCCATCCCCCCAAGCTGTGCGAAAATGCCAGGTTCGGGAGGATGGGGGGAAGGGCTTCCCCTCCCCATCCTCCGGAGCTCGGCAAAAATGCCGGCTTCGGGAGGAGGGGGGGAAAGGCTTCCCCTCCCCATCCTCCGGAGCTGTGCGAAAATGCCGGCTTCGGGAGGATGGGGGGAAGGGATTCCCCTCCCCATCCTCCGGAGCTGTGCGAAAATGCCGGCTTCGGGAGGATGGGGGGGAAGGGATTCCCCTCCCCATCCTCCGGAGCTCAGCGAAAATGCCAGCTTCGGGGGGATGGGGAAAGGATTCCCCTCCCTATCCTCCGGAGCTGTTCGAAAATGCTGGCTTCGGGAGGATAGGGGGGGAGCCATCCCTTTCCCGTACCTTCCCCCAGCTGACCGGCGGGGGCGGCAGAGATGGGGGTGAGGGGTGGCTCGGGGAAAGCCGGGAGGCAGGGCAAGGCCCGGGTGTTCTGGTGGCCCTCCTCCCGAGCCCTTGCTTGCCCGCTGCCTAAAAACGCCCGGTGTCTCCCAGGCTGGCTAGCTGGCTGGCGAGCGAGCTCCGGGTGGATGGCCCGCCCCTTCCCGCCCCCGGCGGCTGCCTCCGAGACCTCACTCGCCTGCCACCCAAGGACACCTGGTGTCTCCCGGGCTAGCTAGCTAGCTGGTTGGCAGTGCTTTGCCACGATCGGTTCCCTGCTTGGGTAACCGATCATGGCAAAGCAATGCTTTTTTAACAGCTGATCGGTGGTTTCAAAACGGCCATCCGCTGTTTTCTGGACGGATTCCTCACTTAAGAGGCACCGAAAATGGCCGCCCCTATGGAGGATCTTCGCTGAACGGTGAGTTTTTGCCCCATAGGAATGCATTAAAGATTTCAGACGTTTGAACGCAGATTTAGTAAGTAGGCTTGAAATAGAAAGGAGCAATAAGTTGAACAGTACAAAATCTCCACATTTTAGTAAAATTGCCTTAATACAATTCAAAGTAAAAAATGTTTTCCACATTTTTATACCCAAGACCTTTTTCTAGAATCTCTCTCTCTGTTAAAACCCATTTTGATTTTCCAGGAAGTACCCTATAGAGTTTTAAGCAACAGTGATTTTAGAGATAGTTAAGTTGTATTTTTGATTTTCCAGGAACCCACCCATAGAGCTTTAAGCCATAGTCTTCAGAGAGAGGTTGATCAGACCTTAGCATTAATCAACAAAATAGACAGTTCTCATAAGGCCTAGAGACTTTTGAAAAAAGCTTGCAACTTAAAGACCATGTGCCACCAGTCTTCAAATTCTGTGGCTCCTTCTGCAAATTACAAAAATAAAACACCCACTATGCAGTATATATTTATAAAAGGTTAAAATAATTATTTATTGCAAGGATTCAGTGCAGATTGGCCGTGAGGTGAAAAATAAAAATAAGTCATTTTTGTTTCCCAGTAAAAATGAGGATCATTGAGACACCATATCAGAAGGGCCCTGAAATCATTCATAACAGAAGAGGCTTGTTGTTGTTGTATTTTAACCATTGCTTTAAAATTGTCTCCTATTTTGAAGGTCTAATTATTTAATTTATTGTTACAGCATATCAGAAGGGCCCCGAAATTATTCATAACAGAAGAGGCTTGTTGTTGTTGTTTTCTTTAACCATTGCTTTAAAATTGTCTCCTATTTTGAAGGTATAATTATTTAATTATTGTTGCAGTACAGTGATGCCTAGCATTGCGACGTTAATTCGTTGCGCAAAAATTGCTGCAGAACGAAAACATCGCAATGCGAAATAAAAAAGCCCATAAAAATGCATTGAAACCCCTTCAATGCATTCCTATGGGCTGGAAACTCACCGTTCAGCGAAGATCCTCCATAGCGTGGCCATTTTGGCTGCCTGGTAAGCGAGGAATCTGTCCCAGAAAACAGCGGGTGGCCATTTTGTTTACCCGGAGGCCATTTTGAAACTGCCGATCAGCAGTTAAAAAATCATCGCTTTGCGATGCTCGGTTCCCGAAGCAGGGAACTGATCATCGCAAAGTGAAATTCCCCCATAGGGAACATTGCAAAGCGATCGCTTTTGCGATCGCAAAAAATGTGTCACAAAGTGATTTCATCGCTAAACAAAGCGATCGCTATGCGAGGCACCACTGCACATCAGAAGGGCCCCGAAATCCCCACTGTGGCCTTTCCAACCCAGGAGACCTAAGGGCATGCTGGGGCATGCCCTACGGCCATCCCGATTCTAGCCAAATCCCTTGAACGCCTCCCATTGGCCTACAGGGCTGTGAGGGTGACACTTCCCTTCAGGGGGCCAATCCTGAGGCTGTGCTCTGGCCATGGGAGACCCCAGCCTCTAGGAAAACCCCTATAGGGCCACAGGAACCTCCACATCCCCTTACATCGCCCCTAAACCCGCCCCTTCTGGGGGAAGGGGTCAGGGTCAATTCTTGACCCCTTATTCCTGCCTTAAAGGGGTGTGGCACCTGTCAAAATGAGTTTGAGGAATGCTAGTCCCTTATACTACTTGAGTGCTGTTGTAGTTGACCTTACCTAGCTCCAATATTTTCCCTTTGTTTAATACTATGCGGTGATCTGTTTTGTTAATATTTCATTTATTATTTTGTCATTGCCTTCATGGTAGTCATATTGTAACTGCTTCAGCTGGTATACGTTTATCATTATTGTTATCTAGCAGTGTGTATGACTGTCATAATAATTTACCATTAAGGATTTGTTTATTTAGCCCATAAAAATAAGCACATCTGAAGACGTATCTGCAACTAGACAAAATTCATCACAGCTTCCATGCCATTCTTGCAGCCCACCCATTGCTCCCTGGCAAAATGAATCCAAGAGTCTACACAGTGTGAGAGGGTTTTCTCTCAGAAGCAAGGGTGGGGTACATGCAGCGCTCCAGAAGTTTCTCAGCTGCAATTTTCCTCAGCTGTAGCCAACAAAGTCTCAGTGAGAGATGATCAGAGTTGCACTCGAGCAACATGTGGAGAATCCAAGTTACCTCTCAGTTAAGCTTGTTTTTGGAGAAGTCCTCTATTAACCATATTCCCATTTACATGTAAATTACGTCTCTCTCTCAGTAAAGAATGAATGTGTGCTGCAATTATCAGAAGTGTTAACAATAATTTGGGGGCAAGAATCCAAAGGATAAAAATGAAACCAGTGGAAAGACAGATTACAGAGGATTACATTTTAAATAAAAATAATGCCAGAAGCTATACTTTTGAGAGGTTTGCTTCAAGCAACTAAAGATTAGCACTAAGTCTGGCGGAACAGATACATGCTGCTTCTCACTTACTCTTGATAACAGGTCACGGAACCTGTGCTAAACAGATATCTAATACACCCGTGTATTCTTACCTGTTCTGAAACTCAAGGAGTTCATTATTAATTTTCTCAATGTTCACTTCAGACCAGAGGATATCATAGTAGCCATTTACAGTTTCAATGACATTGTTGTAAAGGCCATAAAGCTTCTGTAACAGGTTGAGCTGCTTCTTTATCTCAAGGAGCTGAGGGTACTGAGTCACAGGTAGACCGAAAAGCTCTTCACCCCCAGTGTAGGTGACGTATTTCCGATAAAGGTTTTCAAATCGATTCTAGAGTTTAAAAATCAAAGCTTCAGCATACTGTACTTTCTGTGCTTGAGATAATAAAGAATAAAATGAATACTGCTCAAGAAGGTCACTCACCTAATATTGGAGGAGCCAGCAGCCAAAATAAATGAGAGCCACAAGGACAAAACCCAAAATATGTGATTTATCACACAACTTTCCAAACCATAATGGCATGACAACATGTGCTGTTATATGGCTCACCAATCTGGCTGGATCCCTTTAACTCCTCAGTGGAAAGACTCCAGGCCACTTTTCGCTATAATATCTTTGCTGTGTGTCATATGCAGCTCTATGCCTGGAGGCAGGCTTAATCAGATTAGGGATACAAGCGTGGCTGAGACACTTTAAATACTGGCTGAGAATATGCTTTGTGGCCATCAGTGACCCCTTAATTAGGGGTGTCTTGTCTGATTCTTTACATTCTCCCAGTGTAAAACTGTTCATACAAAAGGTGTGGACCATGGCTATCTCCCTAGAACACCTGGGTGCTCTACCTTTTGCTCAGTCTTATAGACTGCTCAAAAAGAGATTCCTGAATATTGAAAGGTAAGAACTCTTTGTGGCAGCCCGCAAAGTATGCTCACCTTTAAATCTACAATTACCATTATATATCAATAAATCAGCCTGTTATTTACATCTCATAGAGAGCCCACACGGCCTTCACTCTAGCCATCCAATGTCTTATATGGTAGATTTAATTTGCAACCTCTGAAAACACAGCTCTGCCCTTGTAACTCTGGGTCCATAGAGTCGCTGCAGCACATGCTTCCCTACTGCGCACTGAACAATGACATTTGCTCTTCAAACCTGGAATCGATCCTTGTTACTGAATAGGTGGAGAAGGCAATCTTGTACAATCTCCTCCTAGGTGTAAATAAAAGCTACACCAGACAGATGGCCAAATGTATTAGTTTACTAATTCAACAGCGTAGAACTCAATTTTTAAGAAATCCACCAGTCTAATTTTATTAGATGCAGTTAATTATTCCTTTATGTATACTGTAAGTTACAGATCATGGACAATGGCTAGGTGTTACCTTGAAACTAACTATGTACTGCTATATTCTGCTTGCAATGAGGCTTTTTGATCTGTTTTATATGGAGTATATATCTCCCATCATCATCATAATGACATTGTCTCAGCATAAGTAGGCAAGAGGATTTTGACCATAGTTGTACTGTCTTCCCAGGGTGTAGATGAGACATTTTATACCTCCTTCATTGCTTTTTGTGTGCCAATAATGACAGCATTTCTTCTGTAGAGATGGTCCCTCTTCCCTGGGAACTAACTATTATAATCTCAACCCTTTTTGCCTCTATTCTTTCCCCTCATGCACATACATATGTTGTTGTTGTTTAGTCATTAAGTCGTGTCCGACACTTCATGACCCCATGGACCACAGCACGTCAGGCCCTCCTGTCTTCCACTGTCTCCCAGAGTTTGTTCAAATTCATGTTGGTAGCTTTGATGACTGTCCAACCATCTCGTCCTCTGTCATCACCTGCTCCTCTTGCCTTCATACTTTCCCAACATCAGGGTCTTTTCCAGGGAGTCTTCTCTTCTCATCAGATGGCCATAGCATTGGAGCCTCAGCTTCAGGATCTGTCCTTCCAGTGAGCACTCAGGGTTGATTTGCTTCAGAATGGATAGGTTTGTTCTCCTTGGAGTCCAGGGGACTCTCAAGAGTCTCCTCCAGGACCACAATTCAAAAGCATCAATTCTTCAGTGGTCAGCCGCCTTTATGGTCCAGCTCTCACTTCCGTACAAAGCTACTGGAAAAACCATAGCTTTGACTATGCGGACCTTTGTCGGCAAGGTGATGTCTCTGCTTTTTAAGATGCTATCTAGGTTTCTCATCACTTTCCTCCCAAGAAGCAGGCATCTTTTAATTTTGTGGCTGCTGTCACCATCTGCAGTGATCATGGAGCCCAAGAAAGTAAAATCTGTCACTGTCTCAATATCTTCCCCCTCTATTTGCCAGGAGGTGATTGGGCCAGTGGCCATGATCTTAGGGTTTTTTTTTATGTTGAGCTTCAGACCATTTTTTGCGCTCTCCTCTTTCACCCTCATTATGAGGTTATTTAATTCCTCCTCACTTTCTGCCATCAGAGTGGTATCATCTACATATCGGAGGTTGTTTCTTCCAGCAATCTTAAGTCTGGTTTGGGATTCATCCAGTCCTGACTTTCTCATGATGTATTCTGCACAGAAGTTAAATAAGCACAGGGACAATACACAGCCTTGTCGTACTCCTTTCCCAATATTGAACCAATCAGTTGTTGTCCAGGACATCCAAATCTTTTTTGTATAATTACTCTGTGTATTCTTGACACCTCTTCTTGATGTCTTTTGCTTCTGTGGGGTCCCTACCATTTTTGTCCTTTATCATGTCCATCTTTGCACAAAACGTTCCTTTAATATCTCCAATTTTCTTGAACAGATCTCTAGTTTTTCCCTTTCTATTACAGTGGTGCCTCGCTTAGCGAGGTTAATCCATTCCGGATTAACCCTCGCTCAGCGAATCCATCGTTAAGTGAAACAAAAAAGTCCATAGGAACATATTAAAACTGATTTAATACGTTCCTATGGACTTAAAACTCACCGTTCTGCGAGTTTTGTCCATTGCGGCGGCCATTTTGGATGCCTCGTTAGCGAGGCAAAACAGCGGTCGCCATTTTGTTTTAGCGGCGGCCATTTTGGAACCGCCGATCAGCTGTTCGCTATGCTTTGATCGCGTCCGCGCGATCATCGCATAGCGAAAAAAGCCCATAGGGGCCATCGCTGAGCGAACGCTCCAGCGATGGCCCGGGACCCATCGTTGTGCGGATTCATCGCATAGCGAAGCGTTCGCTATGCGAGGCACCACTGTATTTTCCTCTATATCTTTGCACTGTTCATTTAAGAAGGCCCTCTTGTCTCTCCTTGCTATTCTTTGGAAGTCTGCATTCAATTTTCTGAAGCTTTCCCTATCTCCCTTGCATTTTGTTTCCCTTCTCTTCTCTGCTATTTGTAAGACCTCGTTGGATAGCCACTTTGCTTTCTTGCATTTCGTTTTCTTTGGGACAGTTTTTGTTGCTGCCTCCTGTACAATGTTACGAGCCTCTATCCATAGTTCTTCAGGCACTCTGTCCACCAAATCTAGTTCATTAAATCTGTTCTTCACTTCCATTGTATATTCATAAGGGATTTGGTTTAGATTATAACATTACCCCAGTGGTTTTTCCTACATTCTTCAGTTTAAGCTTGAATTTTGCTATAAGAAGCTGATCATCAGAGCCACAATCAGCTCCAGGTCTTGTTTTTGCTGACTGTATAGAGCTTCTCCATCTTTGGCTGCAGAGAACATAATCAATCTGATTTCGGTATTGCCCATCTGGTGATATCCATCTATAGAGTCACCTCTCATGGTGCAGTGGTTAAACTGCTGTACTGCAACCAAAACTGTGCTCACGACCCAGGGTTCAATCCCAGGTAGCCAGCTCAAGGTTGACTCAGCCTTCTAGCCTTCTGAGGTTGGTAAAATGTGTACCCAGCTTGCTGGGTGGGGGGTAATGTGTAGCCTGCATAATTAACTTGTGAACCGCCCAGCATACTTTTTTTTTTTTTTTTTTTTGCTTTTGTGTTGTTGGAAATTAGTGTTTGTGATGACCAGCTTGTTCTCTTGACAAAACTCTATTAGCCTTTGCCCTGCTTCATTTTGAACTCCAAGGCCAAACTTACCTCTTGTTTCTTTTATCTCTTGATTCCCTACTTTAGCATTCCAGTCCCCTAGAATGAGAAGAACATCTTTCTTTGGTGTCAGTTCTAGAAGGTGTTGTACGTCTTCAGAGAATTGGCCAATTTCAGCCTCTTCAGCATCGGTGGTTGGTGCATAAACTTGGATTACTGTGATGTTGAAAGGTCTGCCTTGGGTTCGTATTGAAATTATTCTATCACTTTTGAGATTGTATCCCAGTACAGCTTTTCCCACTCTTTTGTTGACTATGAGCATTACTCCATTTCTTCTATAGGATTCTTGCCCACAATAGTAGATACGATGATCATTTGAATTGAATTCACCCATTCCCATCCATTTTAGTTCACTGATGCCCAGGATGTCAATGTTTATTTTTGCCATCTCCTGTTTCACCACATCCAGCTTCCCAAGGTTCATAGATCTTACATTCCAGATTCCTATGCAGTATTCTTCTTTGCAGCATCAGACTCTCCTTTCACTTCCAAGTGCGTCCACAGCTGAGCATCCCTTCAGCTTTGGCCAAGCCACTTCATTAGCTCTGGAGTTACTTGTAATTGTCCTCCACTCCTCAGTAGCACGTTGGACGCCTTCCGACCTGAGGGGCCCATCTTCCAGTGTCATATCTTTTAGCCTTTTGTTTCTGTTCATGGGGTATTCTTGGCAAATATACTAGAGTGGCCTGCCAGTTCCTGCTCCAGGTGGATCGTATTTACTCAGAACTCTCCACTATGACCTGTCCGTCTTGGGTGTCCCTGCACAGCATAGCCCATAGCTTCTCTGAATTACTCAAGCCCCTTCGCCACATCAAGGCAGCAATCCGTGAAGGGGACACATATATATACACACTCCTAAACCAGAGCCAAGGGAAGAGGGCATCAGTTGTTGTGAATTTAAGCCTTTCCTTTCATATGTCATGTTGCTAGGAAAAATTCCTCACCACCAGTGATGCTTGTGAAGGAAGGAAGGAGGAATGCCTCTTTAGCTACAGAATAGTTTCAGAGATTGCAGGGACAATTGCTATTCTGTTTGCAGATTGGACTGCAATCACTGGTTGCTGCCAAGATCAGCCATATCTGAATATACCCATGGTGAATAAGGAAAGACAAACTGTGGAACACTACAGATCTTGGAAAGCACTTAGGCAAAAAAAAATAAATTGCAGAAGGCTTTTCTGCAAACAGAACTTATCCGGATTTCTTGATTCTGGCAGGACATTGTTGCTAATCTATATGGAGGCTGATGTTCGGAATCATCAACAAGAGAACATTATCACAGAAGAACATTTCCTGAAATAAATTACCTAGTAGAGAGAGTTAATACAGCGTCTGCTACCTATGCTACGTAGCTATGAACATTGGAGCCTGCTCAGATTTTAAGATCATCAGGAGAGGCCTTCCTCTCAGTCCCGCCACCTTCACAGGTGCATTTGGTGGGGACATGGGAGGGGGCCTTTTCAGTTCCTGCTCCCAGATTCTGGAACTCCGTCCCAGAGGAGGCCAGACTGGCCCCATCTTTGCTGCCCTTCCATAAGCAGACAAAGACCTTTTTCTTCAGGCAGGCTTTCCCTCAGTGACTGGCTGCCTGAGTGGTTTTTTTTTTATGGATTGTTGTGCCTTACTGCTTTGAATGTGGTTTTGGTATTGCTTATGTTTTTTATACGATATTTGTTTGACTCTTTTAAATATTTGTATATTTATTGTTTTTAGTTTTCAAATATTGCCTCTTAATGTAAGCCGCCTTGGGTCCTTTTTAAGGAGAAAGGCAGGGTTATAACATTTTAAATAAATAGATAATACAATTAGGAAATCACTAGAAGCAGGTCTTCATTTCGTTTAGTCATTTAGTCGTGTCCAACTCTTCGTGACCCCATGGACCAGAGCATGCCAGGCCCTCCTATCTTCCACTGCCTCCTGGAATTGGGTCAAATTCATTCTGGTAGCTTCGATGACATTGTCCAACCATCTTATCCTCTGTTGTCCCCTTCTCCTCTTGCCTTCACACTTTCCTAACATCAAGGTCTTTTCCAAGGAGTCTTCTCTTCTCATGAGATGGCCAAAGTACTGGAGCCTCAGCTTCAGGATCTGTCCTTCCAGTGAACACTCGGGGTTGATTTCCTTTAGAATGGATAGGTTTTTCTCCTTGCAGTCCAGGGGACTCTCAAGAGTCTCCTCCAGGACCACAATTCAAAAGCATCAATTCTTTGGCGGTCAGCTTTCTTTATGGTCCAGCTCTCACTTCCATACATCACTACAGGAAAAACCATAGCTTTGACTATGCGGACTTTTGTTGGCAAGGTGATGTCTCTGCTTTTTAGGATGCTGTCAAGGTTTGTCATCGCTTTCCTCCCAAGAAGCAAGCGTCTTTTAATTTCGTGGCTGCTGTCTCCATCTGCAGTGATCATGGAACCCAAGAAAGTAAAATTTGTCACTGCCTCCATGTCTTCCCCTTCTATTTCCCAGGAGGTGATGGGACCAGTGGTCATGATCTTAGTTTTTCTGATGTTGAGCTTCAGACCGTTTTTTGCACTCTCCTCTTTCACCCTCATTACAAGGTTCCTTAATTCCTCCTCACTTTCTGCCATCAGAGTGGTATCATCTGCATATCTAAGATTGTTGATATTTCTTCCGGCAATCTTGATTCTGGCTTGGGATTCCTCCAGTCCAGCCTTTTGCATGATGTATTCTGCATATAAGTTGAATAAGCTGGGGGACAATATACAGCCTTGTCGTACTCCTTTCCCAATTTTGAACCAATCAGATGTTCCATATCCAGTTCTAACTGTTGCTTCCTGTCCCACGTATAGGTTTCTCAGGAGACAGGTAAGGTGGTGAGGCACTCCCATTTCTTTAAGGACTTGCCATAGTTTGTTGTGGTCCACACAGTCAAAAGCTTTTGCATGGTCAATGAAGCAGAAGTAAATGTTTTTCTGGAACTCTCAGGCTTTCTCTATAATCCAGCGCATGTTAGCAATTTAGTCTCTTGTTCCTCTGCCCCATCGGAATCCAGCTTGTACCTCTGGGAGTTCTCGGTCCACATACTGTTGAAGCCTACCTTGTAGGATTTTGAGCATAACCTTGCTAGTGTGTGAAATGAGTGCAATTGTACGGTAGTTGGAGCATTCTTTGGCACTGCCTTTCTTTGGGATTGGGATGTAGATTGATCTTTTCCAGTCTTCTGGCCACTGTTGAGTTTTCCAAATTTGCTGGCATATTGAATGTAGCACCTTAACAGCATCATCTTTGAAGATTTTAAATAGTTCAACTGGAATGCCATCACCTCCACTGACCTTGTTGTTAGACAAGCTTTCTAAGGCCCACTTGACTTCACTCTCCAGGATGTCTGGCTCAAGGTCTGCTACCACATTATCTGGGTTGTCTGGAATATCCAAATCTTTCTGGTATAATTCCTCTGTGTATTCTTGCCACCTCTTCTCGATGTCTTCTGCTTCTGTGAGGTCTCTCCCATTTTTGTCCTTTATTATGTTCATCTTTGCACAAAATGTTCCTCTAATATCTCCAATTTTCCTGAACAGATCTCTGGTTTTTCCTTTTGTATTATTTTCCTCTACTTCTTTACATTGTTCATTTAAGAAGGCCCTCTTGTCTCTCCTTGCTATTCTTTGGAAGTCTGCATTCAATTTTCTGTAACTTTATCTCCCTTGCATTTTGTTTCCCTTCTCCTCTCTGCTATTTCTAAGGCCTTGTTGGACAGCCACTTTGCTTTCTTGCATTTCCTTTTCTTTGGGATGATTTTTGTTGCTGCCTCCTGGACAATGTTACGAGCCTCTATCCAAAGTTCTTCAGGCACTCTGTCCACCAAATCTAGTTCCTTAAATCTGTTCTTCACTTCTACTGTGTATTCGTAAGGGATTTGGTTTAGATTATACCTGACTAGCCCAGTGGTTTTTCCTACTCTCTTCAGTTTAAGCTTGAATTTTGCTATGAGAAGCTGATGATCAGATCCACAATCAGCTCCAGGTCTTGTTTTTGCTGACTGTATAGAGCTTCTCCATCTTTGGCTGCAGAGAATATAATCAATCTGATTTCGGTATTGCCCATCTGGTGATTTTCATGTGTAGAGTCGCCTCTTGTGTTGTTGGAAAAGAGTGTTTGTGATGACCATCTTGTTCTCTTCACAAAACCCTATTAGCCTTTGCCCTGCTTCATTTTGAACTCCAAGGCCAAACTTCCCTGTTGTTCCTTTTATCTCTTGACTCCCTACTTTAGCATTCCAATCCCCTAGAATGAGAAGAACATCTTTCTTTGGTGCCAGTTCTAGAAGGTGTTGTAAATCTTCATAAAATTGGTCAATTTCAGTCTCCTCAGCATTGATGGTTGGTGCATAAACTTGGATTACTGTGATGTTGAAAGGTCTGCCTTGGATTCGTATGGACATCATTCTATCATTTTTGGGATTGTATCCCAGTACAGCTTTTCCCACTCTTTTGTTGACTATGAGGGCTACTCCTTCTACGGGATTCTTACCCACAATAGTAGATATGATAATCATCTGAATTGAATTCGCCCATTCCTGTCCATTTTAGTTCACTGATGCCCAGGATGTCAATGTTTATTCTTGCCATCTCCTGTTTGACCACATCCAGCTTCCCAAGGTTCATAGATCTTACATTCCAGGTTCCTATGCAGTATTCTTCTTTGCAGCATTGGACTTTCCTTTCACTTCCAGGCACTTCCACAGCTGAGCGTCCTTTCGGCTTTGGCCCAACCACTTCATTAGCTCTGGAGCTACTTGTACTTGTCCTCCGCTCTTCCTCAGTAGCATGTTGGACGCCTTCCGACCTGAGGGGCCCATCTTCCAGCGTCATATCTTTTAGCCTTTTGTTTCTGTTCATGGGATTTTCTTGGCAAAGATACTGGAGTGGCTTGCCAGTTCCTACTCCAGGTGGATTGTGTTTAGTCAGAACTCTCCACTATGACCTGTCCGTCTTGGGTGTCCCTGCACGGCATAGCCCATAGCTTCCCTGAATTACTCAAGCCCCTTCGCCACAACAAGGCAGCAATCCATGAAAGGGTAGAAGCAGGTAGAAGACATCTGTTTCTCCTAACATGAGCTTGCATCAATTTACATTTTGCAAATTAGTTTTCTTTTATTTCGTGATTGGTAATCAGGAAATAAGAACAGGGTTTAGTTACATTTCTGATTTCTCAGATATCTACTTTGGAAAAAAAGTAGGTTGAAATCCTGTTACATAGTTACACAAAATACATAACATTTGGAAGTTAATGCAAGTTTGAAAAATCTCCATACATCTTAACTGTGCAACAGAATTCCAGTTATTGTAACCTTGCAAGAGTGGGAAGTATGTCCTTTTCTTGATGTGTTACCTAGCTGTAAGAAGAAGAGGAAGATGTACATAGTACAGTGGGGAGTCTTTCATTTCTGAAAATTGTTGCCTCTGGTAAAATCATCTTGCTTGTGATTTTTACAATTTAAATATTTCCTCCCACCACCCATTTCCATGGCCCCAAAAGCTTCCCCATGCAAAAGGAATCCCACAAGAGCTGCAGAGACCTTAGAGTGAGACTTGGAAAAAAATAATTTCCAAAAAAATCACGGCTGATGACATCATCAGCCTTGTGCAGCGTAGATGCACAAACAGGATTTCAACCACTATTTGATGTGATGGAAGAGAACAGACTTGAGATTGTTTGTTTTTCTCTTTCTTCCCTAACACTTGAACATTAAGACATTTAATAAAACGAAATGATGAGGGATCCAAGACAGATGAAAAGATACTGAGTCTTTGGTCTAATATAACAAAGCTTTTCTACTGACTCAGCAACCATTTTTATCAGGAATGATGATATTGCAATACAGTATTTCAATAAACCAATGATTCAAGGAGTCTGACAAAAGCTTTAAACTACTGAAACAAAAAAAGAAGAAGGGGAGGGGGGAGGGGAGATACCTGGAACATGATAAGCCTGTCACTAGCTTCCTGAGGTTCAAGACCAGCCACCATAGGACCATTCTAGAAGAGAATATTGAAACATCACATTAATGAAAACCATGGAACAATTGGTAAAGTTGCTTAGAAGAACATACCATTCTTGTTCGCAAGTGTTTCCATTCTCCCATCCTCTCATAACTACATCATTAAATTTTAACTTGAATGTCAGGGCCATCACCATACAGACCAATTAAGATGATTCAAATATCTAGTTGTCTCATGTGCTCCCAGAGGCATCTGGTGGAGCCACTGTGAGATATAGGAAGCTGGACTAGATGGGCCCTTGGTCTGATCCAGCAGAGCTCTTCATATGTTCTTATGCTTTTTCCAAGAGGCAATGACATGCAAGACATGTTCTAGATAATCTCTCACAGAAGTATGCTTAGCCTGACAAATTGGATTTCATCCATGAAAGCTTGTGACCAGAATTTTTTTAATGGTCCAATAAAAGGTATCACCCACTCTTGCATTTGCATAATCTTGGGGAACCACACAGCCTCTTCCTTGTTCTATCAGAATTTAATTAGATCTTATATTGCTTTATGGGGCTGATTTTATTCTGCCTTTCATTTTACCATATTCCTGTACCTTATCATAGTCCAAGTAGAACTGATCACAGTCTTCAACAAATATCTCCACTGTGCTTATTAGTTCCCCTCTGAATTTAGGCTGCAATGCTACTAATTCATTCTGTACTTCGTTTGCTCGGACTAGCAGTTTCTCCCAGGTGTAACGCAGGGTGTCCACCTTTTCCATTTCTTCTTTTGCAACCAGTAACTCATACTTGTTCAACATCGCGTAAGACTCCTGCAAAGGAAAAACTTGTTCACTACAATCATCAAAAAGCCTATGCATAAGTATGTATTCACATAATGACACATTCTTTGTACAACTCTGGCTGAAAAGAGCACCAAGTGGTTCTGCTAAGGATGTGAGGGAGCTAGGTTGGTGCAAAAGGTAACATAAAAACCAACAGCGTGGAGTTTTGAAAAAAATAATTTGTGCTCTATCATATATACTGTAGTCTAGATTTTTAGTTCATGCTATTAGATATGGGACGTGGTGGCACTGTGGGCTAAACCGCAGAAGCCTGTGCTGCAAGGTCAGAAGAGCAGCAGTCGTAAGATCGAACCCACACAACGGAGTGAGTTCCTGTTGCTTTGTCCCAGCTCCTCGCCAACCTAGCAGTTCGAAAGCATGCAAATGTGAGTAGATAAATAGGTACCACCTCGGTGGGAAGGTAAAATGGCGTTCCCTAGTCACGCTGGCCACATGACAACAGAAACTGTCTTCGGACAAGCGCTGGCTCTATGGCTTGAAAACAGGATGAGCACCACCCCCTAGAGTCGGACACAACTGGACTAAAAATGTCAAGAGGAACCTTTACCTTTACCTTTATTAGATATCAAATCAGAATCTGGGACTTTTTTTTAAAAAAAATGGCAATACACCAAATACCCAGAGTTTTCAATAGTTATGACAAAGCTACAGAAAAAGTGATCCTGCATTACAGAAGACAGAGCACAGTTAAACCTGGACAAATGACCCTGCCAAGCAATAACAAGCCCATCAGGAAACTGTTCCACCAAACTGCAAACCAAGTTATTACAAGAACTGCAAACTGAACTTTCTGCCTGAAGTGTAAACTGAACTTTTATCTTTTCTTCATCCTATGGTAATGAAAGCCTAGCAGCTTCCAGCCTAGCATTTATCTGCTAATATGCTCAAATGTCCTATTGCACAATTATGAGTGTCCAACAAGATGTGTGCTGTTGGTTGCACTAGTGCACTCTCCCCAAAGCACTTTGGCAGGAACATTGCACAGTCGCTCGTGCCAGGAATGTCCAACCAGTTGCACAATTCCTGGTTGCTAGACGCAATGCCCATCACATTTACACTGGTATAGCTTTAACATCACATATTAAAAATCAGCTGATGAAAGTGCACATGGGGGGGGAAACACCCTTTTTGCCCCTGGCACTGTTTCAGTTTTCTCAAGAAAATAGAAAATACAGTCGGCAGGATAACTGATCAGAAGGATCTATTCAGGATCAATGTGAACATTTTGTTCTTTTCATGTTTAGTGTTTTGAATTCCCTCTGGGAGAAAAAAGATAGGGCATAAAGTAAAATAAGAAATTATACATAAAGAGCAGAACAAATGGTGATGGAACCCCAAGTGGGAGATGGTAATGGGGGAAAACAGACACTGTTCAGGGTCCTGAATGTAGGCACAGATTCTCTTTCTAGTTACCTCAATTGGCCCCACTTGGAAGTCTATGGCAATCTGTTTCTCTCGGATCTCTTTCAGCGCAGCCATAGCGATGCGTATATCATCCAGATCTTTAATTTGGCGATTCAGTCTTTTGCTGATTTCCTCAACAAAGCCGAAAATGTTTTCCATTTCTGTCCTGTAAGCCTTGTTACAGTGACATCCAAATGCAATCATCCAAGCTTTGGTTTCTGTTGTAAGTGCCAGCTTTAGGTCCACTGGGGAGGAAGCATTCAGTTGGTATCAAACGGTTAAGAAATACTGTAGTGCCATGTTTCTTCACCAAATCTTCCTTCTCATCCCTGGAGTGACACCCCTCAAAAAGCCTTTATGATAAATTATAGCATATTTCCATAGAAGAAGAAAAACCAGTGAAAGGAGAGGGAAGCTGTTATGATGGACAGAGCCTAAGATTTATTTTTTATTTTTTTAAATGGCTGGGCAAGATGTTCCTTGATCAGTTAACTGTTTGGTCAAATTTTGTGGTTTGCACAAGATTACAGACTCAGCAAAAAGTAGTCATGTTCTCCTGATGGCTTTTTAAAAGAGAACAAGAGAAATCAAATGGGAAATTAGAAAAAGAAAAAGAGGCATGTTTCGTGTGCTACTTGATAGAAAGTTATTTTCACAATTAGGATCCAAACTGCAGAATTTCAGCAGGAAACAATAAAGATAATGCATTTAACAATAAGTCATGGTAAACAGTACATTCAGGGTTATACTAGATGCTGCAGTTAAAATTGGTCCTTAAGTACTGAAAGAGCTCAGATTTTCAGAACATATATTCTCACTCAGTATCTTGTGTTGCAACAAGCTTTGTGATTGGTTATCGGAAGGTAAACATGGGCTTTATTTGCAAGTCTGATATACTACGGTCATATCTCTAGGAATTGCACTGTCAAAGAAAGAATGTGCTAGTCACAAAGAATCTGTGCTTGCTCTCACATTTAATTAAAAAGAAGGGGGGGAAAGCAGTCCCTGAGCCATAAGACTTAAGTCAGCACAACTTTCACCTCAATGCCCAAGGCTCATCTTACCCACCTATCTGGCCCACTCTGATCCAACTAAGCAAAAGTAAGTCCCAGGTAACTGTACTGGTTTACTGCTTTCACATACTTTTAAGCTGCATTCTCAGACTGAGAGCAACTGAAGCAAATTTCCTGACCATGGAATATTAAGCAGAAGATATACACTACCAGTATATAGTGCAACAGTTCCTACACAGATGTATTCAGGCTCCGAGTTAATGTCTAGTTCTAAGTCTCTGTAATAAAGAATTTGGGATTCAAATTCAGACAGCAGTGGGTTTCCTTTGACAAAGTTTCCAATAGTTTCTTCTTTCTCCCGCTGCCAGATATGATGGTAACATTTGAACCGTTCCAAGGCTGCAACAATTTCCTGAAAAATTGACAAGGCACAAAGTAAAATGTTGTCTCCCATTGATGTTTATTTCCCAGGACACACACAGACAGAAACCCACATGTTAGAAATTTTAGGGTTAACAAAACACTATATGTCCCCAATCAACACGGCTCTAGCCTGTTAAGCAATCTCAAGCCATAATCAAGTATTGCCTTCTAAGCCATTTCAGTTGTGGCTGGTCAATAAACTCTTAAACAAGGCAAGTAGGGGTTTATCATAGAGTCCACTTGAATCTAGAGATTTACAGATTTTCCTTCCCTTGCTTTACTTGCCATGCCACACTATGACTTGCCACAAGCCCCTGATGTTCCTCATAATGATCAGAAGATTATAAAACACAGCTAGCCTACACCTGGTCTTTCTATGCAATGTACATTGCAGAGATCCATCTGGTATATCAAGGTGCTCTTCAAAAAGCACCACATAAAACAAGTACATATTCTAGAATCTGTCCCAGAATCCAATATAGTGAGTAGGAATTACTTGGTGACATGCAGAGTCCACTTGAGGTAGAAAGACTGAAAATCCTCCACCTAAAAACATACTGTTGCATTACTTCTGCAAGTAGCAGTGTGGGAGTTCAGTAGTGTCAACATCCTCAATAATTTCAATATTCAAGAGATCAAAGCTTGTAGCTTCCAAACATATGAAGAGACGAGCAATGGGAGCTTTAAAAAGGGTGCCAAGAATCATATGACGCTGCAACGGGACAGCAGCAAGAGGACAGAGCTCTGTCCCCTTGGCTGAATTCTGACCTGTTAAAACCACCCTGAAGAGGTGGTGAATTGGGGAAGCCTGTTGATCGTGGGGGGAAGGTGGTTACCCCCGTTTTCATCTGGGAAACTTCCCAATCAACCAGTGGGAGGAAACAAGCAGCTGAATAGCTTGCTTGCAAGTCGTTGGCAGCTGGCAATGGAGAAGTGATAAAATCAGCTAATTAACATCGCTGTTACCACTGAGTGAGAAATATTTAATAACTGTACTGCTTTATGACTATCACTGGATGAAACAGTCCCTATAAAAGAAATAGTGTCTCTTATCCTCACCACCTATAGAGCAGCGGTGAATCTGGAGAGAGGGAAGAGATGCAAACAGATGCAAAGAAAATAAATTGGTCACTAATTAGACATTTAATTACACTTCATGGAAGGAATTTTTGGTATTTCTTTGGCGTTAGAATCTTAAGAAATCTTCTCTTAAAATCATTATTAGCTAAACAACTCTAGGAGTTTAATTTGTTATGTTATGGCTATCTAAGCGTTGACGAAAAGCCTAGAACAGTGATGGTGAACCTTTTTTAGCCCGAGTGCCCAAATTGCAACACAAAATCAACTTATTTATTTCAAAGTGCCAATACTGCAATTAAACCCCAAATGCTGGTGTTTTAGTTTAGAAAAAACAACTGCTCCTGCACTCCAAGGGTTAAATGCTTGTGTTCCCCCCCCCCCATGGGCGGTATTAATAAATAAATACTTACTGGTCCTCCAATCCCCCATTGGGCTAGACAGGTAATGGTTGCCATTGCACCCCTCTGCTGGATCACTGCACCAGCAGACGGGAGTGCCGAAATCCGGGATCGGAGGATAGGTATTTCTCTATGGTGACTTATGGCTCGTGTGCCGACAGAGAGGGCTCTGTGTGCCAGCCATGGCACGCGTGCCATAGGTTCACCATCACTAGCCTAGAACAATGATCTTGAACACTCTGTGGTGGCCCTAAGCTGGGAATCTGTTTTGACTCTCCTTTTTCTTCTAAAAACTGACTGAGGCATTGACAAATTAACCCTGGAAAGTTTAACAAAGACAATTCATCTTGGAATATATATCTGGCTAATGTGGATCTATGTGGACCAATAAAAAATTAGGATGTATCCCGGACAGCTTCTGGGGCTGGATTAAAAAAGACATCGGACCATGAGTACGAACACTGAGTGAACTACAGTATTCGGTGAGCAAGTGTCCTTGAGCCTCCAAGTGGGGGAAACCCTTTACATCTGAGACTGGATGCAAGTTTAACTCTAAAGATGGTCAATATATTAAAGTGGACCTATTGAAGCAAGTATTGATGGAATTGGACTGATTACTTTAAGCAACTGGACAACTTTCACTTGGAATACAATTATTTGATATCTGGAACATAATGCTACAACAAGGAAAATGTTGGGATGAAACAAAATCTACCCTTCAAGCAATTTTAGAAATAGTGAGATCCCACAATGAAGAGACAAAATTATTCAATGAGCAGTTAAGGAAGGACTATAGCCAACAGGAGACAGGGAATGATGAACAAGGAAATGAGAGGGTGGTGGATGATCTATGCTAACCAAAGGAGGGGCTGGAGGAAATCAGAGGAGAAAATTTAGGAGATCTAATTCTAACCCTGGAGCCGAGGAGAGTCTTAGGTGTGCTGAGGGAAGATAAGGGGAGCAGATTTAATTAAAAATAGCCTGGAAGATCAATTGGAGATAGATCAAGTGCAAAAAAAATGATCACAGATGGTACAAGGGATGGCAGGATTTTTAGAGAGATAGGAATAAGAATTGGGAAAAGACAAACAAGAGAAGGAGTTACTTAAAAAGATAAAGGGGAAAAAAGTATTAAGGTGGCCTTCAAAGTTGAAAGCATGTTTCTACCTAACTTATGGAATTGTAAGGGGACACATCTTATATATTAGAAATGGGAATCAAACTGAAATAAGAGATCATTGATCAGGGTAAAGGCATAACACAGTGATTCTTAAGGTAAATTGAAGCTAGAAATAAGACTAAGGTAAAACAAATAGTACTTAATTAACAGATATGATATTGATATAGACATGACAGAAAAATGTGGAGTCAGAAATGGATAAACAATTATATAAAGAAAATTAAATAAATTTTAAAAAAGAAAAAAACATTTATATAAAATACGCACATGATTGGCTCAAATGCTTAAAAATGTACAGTGGTGCCCCGCATAGCGAGGTTAATCCGTTCCGGATTAACCTTCGCTATGGGGAAACATCGCTAAATGGAACTGGGAAACCCGTTCCAATTGGGCCCAAGACTCACCGTTCTGCGATGTTTCCCCATGTTCCGGTGGCCATTTTGGGTGTTCCGGTGGCCATTTTGGGTGTTCTGGTGGCCATTTTGGGTGTTCCGGCAGCCATTTTGGGTGTTCCAGCAGCCATTTTGGGTGTTCCGTCGGCCATTTTGGAACCGCCGAACAGCTGTTCCCCCATCACAATGCGATAAAACATCGGTATGCGATCGCATTAGCGATCGCAAAATCCGCATCACTATGCGGATTCATTGTTAAACGGTGCGCTCGTTATGCGAGGCACCACTGTATAGAGTTTGGACAACTAAGAGGACACCAAGACGCAAAAATAAATAATTATAAGCAACCCATGTAACACAATGTTTAACAAGCACGAACTGAATATAGATATATTGAAAAACTAATACAATGTTAATTTAAAAAAAGACTCATATGACCTGGTTCCAATACATTCCACAAAATGCTACCCAGCATTCATGGGCGTAACATGTAACCATGAATGGGTTTAATTTCAAAAACCACACACAAAACACTAATCTATACATGTATAGATCAGGGGAGTGTTTTATAATTTTTTGACAACGGTCATGCAGAATTCTGGGAGGTGTTGTCCAAAAACAATAACTTTTCCAAACTCAGTAGAAAACTGCTACCACAGATGACTGACAAGCTCCACTGCAAATCTGTGCCCACTTTTCCTAAAATGCAGCGCAAACTCTTCTACACACACATGCACACTTTTACATATTGAACTCTGTTTTTTTTCTGTCACTCCTTTGAGCCTCCCTTCTACATTGTCCTTCGTTCTTCTTTTCTGTTCCTTCCCAGCCCTGTGATGACACATCGTCCTGAAACCCTGTTTCTTTCTGATTTGGTCAGTTCTAGTACTCCTGCCCTCTCACTGAAAGCAATGTTCCCTTTCTATGCATTGCTTACCCTTCTGGTGGAAGTGATACTTGTACTCAGAACAGACATCAATTTAATTATTTCTTTATTCTCTGAAATGATTTTGTAGTAGTTCTTGTTTGGGATAGGAGCAGGCAAAGTCAAAGATATTGTATCTGAAGCAGTGTCTAAAACCAAAACAAAGAAGAATTAGCAACATTGGATGCTAATTTATGCCACATCAGACCCTTTGCTCACCTAGCCTGCTACTGTTGACAAGAACTAGCAGCAGCTCCTCAGGATTTCAGGTAGGTGGCTTTTCACCCTTCCCTGTAAAAACTGGAAATTGAAGCTGGGATCTTCTATATTCAAGACACATGCTCTGCCACTGAGGTGTGGCTCTAGTTCTGAAATAAGTTTAATCAAATAGCTGTAGATGAGATCTATTAATATTTCTTAATGATCTGTGTGTCTGAAAATGATTGTGCACCACACCTGATATTCAGTTTTAAATAAAACTACACATTACAGCATTTGTTGAAACATGCTAGTTCACCCCCTTTCAATGGATGCTTTAACATGGAAAATCATTCTTCGTCATGTACTATGCTTGCAAGCAGGCTGCTCCTCTCATCCTCCAGAAAAATTGGAGAACAGTTATTAGTTTTCTTGGTTAAGCACCTAACATTATCATAAATACCTGAGTTTCCATAAAAAGATTAAAAGTAGAGATAGTTCCAAGTATATATTTCATAAAGCAAGGAATATACGAAACGGTTCGTTTGAGATTACCCACGCTTATAATGATGCTTGTTATTTACTCCTCTGCACCTTGTGGTGGCTGACAGAAAAAGTATCTATCCAGAGGTCAGCAAGAGTTGATCTTATGCTAGTGAGAATGTGGTGAGTGGAAATTCAAAACATATGTAGGTCACAGCTTTCCAATTCAGTCTAGACCTTCTTTAGAATTCCAAAACAGGATTCAAATATGTCCCTTCTTTAATATGTGAATGGACCTTATTCTAGTAATTCAGTAGACATCTTGTATAAAATATACTGTACTTTAATGCTGAATTGGGCTTCTTAGGGCTGAAAAATTCTAGCAATTACTTGAAGTAGCAGTCCCATTCATGGAAAACTTTCTTGTCTATATATGCCTTGAATTTAAATCTTTTCCCTTTCCTAACTTTGTACATCATTTCAATGCATAAATCTGAGTAGTTCTGCCTCTGGAACTTCAGTGTCGGAGGAATGACATTTCACACATTATATCAATACTTAGCTGCATTCAACACGCTAAATTTCAGTACATTTGCCCAGCAAGCAATTGCTACATCAGCAAGATGATGCAAACAGCAGTAGGAAAATACTATATTTCAATTCTAATGGAGATCGAATCCGTATATACATACTCAAGGTCAAGCTATTACCGTGAATATTTCCTTGTTCAGTTTCTCCCGTTTCTTTCTCAGAATCATTGTCACCATCACTTCTTAAAGCAGCCATTTTTCTTTCTAGGATCTTTTTCTTCAGATAAATGAAAAAAAGAATGCAGAAGATTTACCAATACTGAACTCTGAATATATGGTCTCCCAAAGGTTATCTGAAATACGCCAGCACATACCTTTGAAAGTCTTTCTTTACTCCACTGTTCAACTCGTTTCATGACACTTACAATGTGGTCTACAGCTTTGTTGAGCGTTTGCTGTACTTCGTCAAGTCCTGGGACCATAGCAAAATTTGGAATAGAAAGGACAACACTCGCCCTAAATATGGGCTGAGCACTCTGTTTCTGCTTGGAAGCATTCTCATTATCTACATATAAAGGCAAAAACACAAGTCTCATAAAACCATGTATAATCCACAGCGAAAAAATAAGTTTCTCTGTGTTCCAAAAAATTCCAGAAGTTCATCTTACTGGATTTGACATAGCTTGGAACCAGACACAGGTACAGAGAAGGACAGGCTAAATATGTTTGTGATACTCAAGTGGTGTCTGCACTACATACAATGGTGCTTTGCAGAGCGACGTTAATTCATTCCGCAAAAATCGCTGCAGAACGAAATGCGTTCCTATGGGCTTAAAACTCACTGTTCAGCGAAGATCCTCCATAGCACAGCCATTTTCACTGCCTGGTAAGCGATGAATCCATCCCTAAACACAGTGGGTGGCCATTTTGTTTACCCGGCAGCCATTTTGAAACCACCGATCAGCTGGCCGAAAACGGGGGCTTTGCGATGATTGCTTCCCTGCGATCATTGCAAAGCAAAATTCCCCCATAGGGAACATTGCAAACTGATCGCTTTTGCAATAGCAAAAAATGCGTTGCAAAGCGATTTCGACGTAAAACGAAGCAATTGCTATGCGAGGCACCACTGTAGTTATAACCGTTTGATGCTATCTTAATGGCTTTGATTCAATCCTAAAGAATCCTAGGATTTGCAGTTTAATCAGCTACTTGGCTAAAGAGCTCAACTGCACTGCCTTTTATTAGAGTTGATAACTCCCTGTATTTAGCACAGAGTATGTACCGTAATAATAAGCAGAGCCTCATTTACCAACACAGACAACAACTACCTGTGCTGAACACAGGACACATTCAAAATATTAAGCTTATAATGTGATCACATAGAAAAAATAGATCACAATTTAGACAGCTGGTGGAGTGGTCCAGCACAATCTATTGTCTAGTGATCACACAGTGTAAGGGGAAATGCACTCCAGCTTGATTCCAATCCATGCCCAAGCTGAACTCTTTTGGTCCAGCTGTAGGACTTTTACATGGAGCAGGTTCAGAAGAGGGCAACAAGGATGTTCAGGGGAGTGGAAATCAAGGTATGGGAGGAAAGACTGAAAGGACTGGGCATGTTTAGCCTTGAGAAAAGAAGACAGAGGGATATGACAGCACTTTTCAAATACCTGAAAGACTAATTCAAAAGAGGGGCAGGATCTGTTCTTGATCATCCCAAAGTGCAGGACATGTAATAATGGGCTCAAACTACAGGAAGCCAGATTTAGGCTGAATATCAGGAAAAACTTTATAACTGTTTTAGCAGTATGGCAATGGAACCAATTATCTTGGGAGATGGTGAGCACTCCAATGCTGGAGGCATTCAAGAGAAAATTGGACAACCATCTGTCAGATCTGCTTTGATTTGGATTCCTACGTTCAGCAGGAGATTGGCCTTGATGGGCTTATATACCCCTTCCAATTCTATTACTCTATTATTCTACTTTTTGGGTTCAAACTGAAGCAATTCCTTGGCAAACTGAAGGGTCACTTTAAGGGAGATTGTTCCCATTAAAGTAACCTTTTCTGATGCAGTCAGGCACACACAATGACAGCACCCATAGTTTTGATGAAAATGCAATTCCAGCTGCTTCTGCAGAACACGGAAGAAGGAAGTCATTTGCTACCTAAGAAACTGGTTGCATAAGAGGCATGAATGCGCTTGCGAATAGCCTCCAGGGTGTTGCGAGTAACCTTTAGAAGAGCATCAACATTGCGATGACTGAAATGGGACAGCAGTTCTTGGGCTCCTTCCTCTAGCATTTCCATTTCCTTCTTTTTTTTCCTGGTCATTGGGGAAGATAAACGTGTTGATATCTGGCTAGCAGTATGTGAGGAAGCTAAAAAGTCTGATGGCCCATCCTCTTCTGCTGCTGAGAACAATAAATGGAATTAGAACAACAGCATTCCGTTCATCTATTAAGCAAAATCTTAGTACTGCTTTTAGAGATATCCCCCAATTGCACATGTTACTAGGCAGTTCTCTGGCAAAGAGCATGCATTTTATTCTATCTAAAAGAGTTAGATGAATACAGATTGTAGAATTAATATGCTCGTGCATTCAGTTCGCACAAAATTTTATTTTATTTTTCTTTGTTTAGCAATGATACAGACAAGCCTATCCATTTTTCTCAGTAGCCACTAATGTTTTAATGAAACATATCAGACAAGCAGTAGACCACTGGTTAACATGTAAGTTCCTTACCTTCATCCATTTCTTCAGGCTTGCTTTCAGTTGCAAGCTTCTCATCAATATCCTCTTTGTTCTGTACATCCATGTCTAATAACATATTGATAAGCTCACTAGTTGCTTCCTCTACCAATGAGCTTTTCAGGTGCAATGTGTATGCTCCCTTAGTACAGAGCTCCTGCAAACAAAATGTGAAAAAACAGTTCGCTTTAGTTCTGGTTTAGCACTGACAGCAACAGGATAGCTGGGGCCCAGTTTATCCAAGTTCTCTTGTGTTGAAAGGCAACACCCAACTCATCACCATGAGAATTGTGGATTGTGTCCTGTTGGTTGCCTTCCATTGAGAGAAGATGTTTTGATCAAGCAGAAGGAATAGCAAGGAAACAGACAGGGAAATGCCCCTTTGATACATTAGTAGACTAGCAAGGAAAATGGTTTTCATTTATCACTTCTCCCTCTTGTAACCCTCTGTGTATCATGCCACACTTTCCGAGGGTACACAAAATCTCTAGAGCAAAACAGGGGTAACAGGGAGCTGGGAAGAGAAACCACAGAAGTGTCTCCTTTACAATTCCACTAAAACAAGCATGAGTCACTAACAAAAGTCTACACACCCCAGCCTCCTCGAAGGACCCAGAGAAAATATTTTGAATTCTAAAATAGAAATCATATCCTTCAGAGGCCTCAAGGGGGGGCACAATTTGAACTATACACCCAATTTCAATCTGCATGCAAAAAGCATTTATGACAGTGTGGTATAGTAGACAGAGTGTAAGACTAGGATTCAGGAGACCTGGATTTGAATCTTTGCTCAATGAAAGTACGTAAGTCACTATGGGGTGGCATTGGTAAACTATTTATTGAACATCTCACACACCTTGAAAATTCAGTTACGGTCAACACTAGAAGCAACTTGATGGCACATGATAACAACAAAGTTTGCTAAGCCTGTTGTTCTCATTGATTTCAACTTGATAAGCTATTTCTATGAGGAATTTTCAATGATCAAGAGATTCCTCTATTCCTGAAGAATATGAGGCAAAAGGCACTGTTTTTCCTCATTAAGGTATCCACAGCTTGTGCAAACTATCTGCATAGATGTAGTATCCCTTTTCTTTGAGAAGAAAGGCATACACACACACACACAAACACACACACACAAATAAACAGAAGCAAAGAAGACGGCTGACATCAAAACAGATATGAACACTAACACTTCTAATCATTCAAAATACAGCAACAAAGCACCAACCATTGTCATTTTGAGCGAGTTGTATAATTTGCTTTAAAGTATTATTTGTGCTAAAGTACCACTTTGTGCAATTTTGCTTATTTTCTGTTTCAAAAATAGTTCTTGTTCTCCTTTTGTCAATAGCACCCTAAAATACCTTCCCCTCCTGAAGGTGACAAGAGTTTTTCTGCAGTTCCTTGCCCTTCACCTGCAACAACTGGACAAGTCAGAACCTGCATTCCCATTTAAAATATGGTTTTAGAAACAGGAAGGAACCTGTTGATCACTTCTGGGTTTTATTAAAGATTAAAATCATTGAGAGAGATTTTAAAACGATGTGTGATGATTGCAACGAGGACAATGATAATAACAATAATAGCAACAAACTGTGCAAAATTGAAAGAAATAGGGTGAGTTGAAAACTAAACTTACACTATATACAGACACTTCTTATAAAATAAATTTTAACAAGGGAAAGATGGTAGAAGATGATTCACAACATGGAATTCCATTGCAAATGTAAACCTAAGAATCTGTTCAATAGCATCTCCAATCCCAAATATTTGTTTTCATCAATGCTCATATTTTACCTCATAATTGCATCTTTAAAAAATAAACTATTTCAGTGACTTGATTTTTTTTTTTTTAATTGTAAGCATCATTATGACTCCAGACCTCAGCTCCTATCAGACTAAACCTGCTCTGGTGTAATTCTTGTTGATATAATTAACCTGTATCTGAATTGTCCTATTTCATCTTGCAGATAAGGGCTCAGCTTATCTAAGTCAAATCTAATATCAATTTTTTTCTGCACTCAGAAAAATAAATGGCAGGGAAAACTCTCACCTGTCCTCTTCCATGACATGCTGGTTTTCTAAGTGAGGGGAATTGTGGGAGAGTGAAAGCAAATGAAATTTGTTGTGAAGGTAGCAGCTGAGACACAGGGGTAATCCCTGTGCTTATATGATCATACCTTTGTGATATGAAGAAATTGCTCACAGGTCAATGGATCATCTTCAGGGAGGTTGCAAAGAGGCACACTGCTCATTTCTTGAAGAACAGTATTAATACGAAATTCTATCAAGTCATTTATTCGATCAAGCAGCAGCTCAAAGTCAGCTTGAAGGATAAAGAGCAAAATCAATACAATTAACAAGCCAAGTACTTTCAGAAATCGTGTTCCATTCTATGAAGCATGAATATGATTATGTGTTAGAAGAGTCTAGCAACATTTCAAACAACCTTTAAAGAGTACCATTCTAAAATAGGGCTAAATTCAATTGTAAATCTCAACTAGAGTAGACCCACTAAATGAATGGGACTTGTTAAGTCAGCATTTGAAGACTCTGTCTCTTATGTTAGTCCTATTTGTCAGGTCAGGGAGTCTGATATGTGGACATCTCCCGAGGAGCTCTACAGAACTTTAGAGAAACATCAGAAGTCTTGCATTCTTTGCTTATGCTTTGTTATTTACTTATTTATTTATTCATTCATTCATGCATTCATTCATTCATTTATTTGCCACCCATCTAGCAGCCGAGGCCACTCTGGGCGGTTTACAACAAATATTTCTAAAACATATTTAACGGTCAAGAATGTTCAGGTACAGTGACTGGCTTGGCTAAGAGAGCTAGCCAACTGTTTTGCAATGACACCAGTAAACTATTGTTCAATCTTCAATTTTAAAAACATTTTCAATTTTAAAAACACTTTTTCCTTGTAGTAGAACAAACACACATCTAGAACCCTTATTAGGCTGAAAGCAGCAGACAAAGAGAAGGTTAATCATTCACACATGGAATTTTTTTGCTTCAAAGTAGATCCTTTCATTGGCTTTGCTAAGCTTTGGTTACCAATGAGAGCTGTCAGTCCCATGTCTAGCACTAAATACCTAGTTCAGCCACCCAGAATAAAAGGTTTCACATGAATATGCTTTCTGCATATTATTACAAAGAAAAAGAAGGAAGGAATTGTCCAAAATAATAGCTCCAATCATCCTGTTCAGGAAGCATTTCTGCTTCAGGAAATTCAAAGTGTCTATCCAAAACTTTAAACTTGAGACAGTGACGAGGGTCAGAGCAAAAGGTCAGTTTGACACCCCTCTCAGCAGAAAAATTCCTTCTACAGTATTTCAGCACACCTTATGAAAGTCAGTACTACTGGACTAACTAAATAGATAATCTGCAAAGCTCAACATTTAGGGACCATGAGGATTAATACAGCTCTATATTTGCATGCTTGCTTTTATGGGTCTATCAAGAAAGTGTTGGTCTGATTCTTCATGTTCGACTTACCAAGTTTATCCAAAACATTCTGTAAGTATTTCTCAATATTCAAGGATGTCCAGGTCAGGGTAGTCAGACCAGGCTGTATGGCATCATCCACTTTAGCAACATGAGGAATCATTAGTGTAAGAAGAGGAGCTTGGATTTTGGATTTCACTCTTTTGTACTCTGCCAGCATCATCTGAAATGAGTCCCCAAAAGATCTATAAGCATACAGTAGAAGAAACCCTAGTTCACTCAATTTGCTGAGCTTTGCTCTACTGACTTTACAGCATAGTTACATAACTTTGTAACCCGGGAAGTGAAATACAGTGAAATAATGTGAGAAACACATTGTTTTTGCAGTTCCAGATCAGCAGCAAAGGCAGGTCTACAGAGCCTTTGCTGGATAGCTTATAGTAGACACAACACAATTGTATTTTTAGATATGTTTTCTTGATCTGTTTTAATTCCTGTAAGCCGCCCCGAGTAGACGTTGTCTAGAGGGGCGGGGTAAAAATTGAATAAATAAATAAATAAAATAAACAGGTCACAAGATTCAGAGGCATACTTCAAAGCATGGATGAGGAATGTGCAGCTCTCCAGATGTTGCTGGACTACAACTCCCATAACCCCTTGCTCTGCTGTTTAGAGCTGATGGGATTTGCAGTTGACAACATCTAGAGGGCCACTGTTTTTTTCCTCCTGTGATTTAAAGTCTACCAGAGTGCTAATCGCATAACAATTTACAGGATTCCTTTTTCTAAAGGTATAGATTATATAAAATTAACAGTAGTTCATCCCATCATTACTCTCCAGGTCTGCTTAGACATATCAGATTTAGTAAGGTATGGATAAAATTGGCAACAAATACCACCTAGCTATTTAAATAAACCAGGAAAGAACTCAGCCAAATCAAAAGGATAACATAAAACAAGATGGCTTTTTGTGACATTCTTCTACATAAAAGCATTATGAAATAAATTTAGATGTTGCAAATAAGATGCTAGAACAGAAAGTCCCAGCATTCCTCATCTTTGATTGTGCTGGCTAGAATGAACAGGAGCAGTGACAATGCCTGAAGGATCACATTTATTTGTTTGTTTGTTTGATTGTTTGTTTGTTTGTTTGTTTGTTTGATTGATTGATTGATTGATTGATTGATTGATTGATTTTTACCCCGCCCCTCTAGACAACGTCTACTTGGGGCGGCTTACATAGGTTAAAACACAACAAGATAACATATATAAAAACAATTAATTTTAAATTTTTAAACAATACATTTCCAAGATGGCAAGACTCAAACAAGGAAGAAAAAGAAAACACTTAATTGACTGGAGGGAAGGCCTGTTTAAACAACCAAGTTTTCAACTGGTTTTTGAAAACACCCAGCGAGGGTGCCGGCCGAATTTCAGTAGGGAGAGTGTTCCACATGTTTATCCACCTCTTAAATAACTGAAACTCGTGGTGCAAGAGGGCTTTACCCCCTAGAAAAGTGGTTCCCTGTCTTGGGTAATCCTGGTGTTCTTGAACTACAACTCCCAGAAAACCTGGCCAACACAGCTAGTGATGAAGGCTTCTGAGAGTTTCAGTCCAAGAACACCAGGGTTACCCAAGGTGCTGGTGTTTCCCAGAAATCCAGCAGATTTATTCAAGCAGTGGAAGAACACCTGTAGCTTATCGAAGTTCTGTTTGTAAGTATCACGTTTTTGTTGAAGAGCAATGGCAAATGGTGGAATTTCCAGCCCCATGCGTGCCATGCACTCTGTTTCCCTTATTAAGGTGAGAATCTCTGGGTCAAAATTCACAAATATTTCTCCGGTCTCTGGAGCTTTCACCAACAAAGATGCCTGAAGTCCTGCTTTGGTTAGTTGCACCTGTAGACAAGGAATACACATGAAACATTAGTCTTCTCAAGAGTAGTTCATCTTGCACATTACCATTGAGCAATGACTCCACTGCTGGTTAGTCTCACTGTAAGACAATACTTGGTCTACCCAGTAGAGGTTTGAGTCTTAGATTCAACTAAAAACATCACTCTTTTCCCTACATACTTATAACTTGGGTCACATGGTCTTGTGAATTCTGATCCAATCTATCATCAATGGAAGGTCATAAATAGCATTCTTGATGAATGTATTTTAGGGTGACACATTATCTTTAATTTCTAGCAATACTGAAGATATAGTCATGCTGCCTGTTGGGAAACTGAAGGCCAGCCATAGAGTATGAAGGTCAAGACAACAGCATAATTTTCTATATGTGCTATTCTATAAGCAGCTATGAAAATACTACAACACAGGGCAGCTCATGGTAGACTGAATGATTTTTGGACTCAGGCATCCACCTGTTAAACTCATGCTGCATTAACTGGTGACTTTGCTAAGAAGAAATACAAAGTATACAAACAAATTGGAGATGAGGTATTAGATTTGATTGACACTAGTCAAGCAATAGGAAACTTATTATGCAAATGTTTACCATGGAAGCTTACCTGTTGAAGCCATCCCCTGTGGTAGACAATCTCAAACTCCAAAAGGACTTTAGCCACCCTGTTATAGTTGCGGATGATGGGCTTAGCTTCTGCTGTCTGCAAAACTGTAGAATGCTTTTGGAAAAGACTCATGGGTTCTTGGATTCTGTGGAACAGCTGCCGGGCCCATAAGATCTTCCCAGCCATTGGAGGAAGGTTACGAGCCAGTGGAGGATCATTCTTTTGCCTGGAATACAGCTTAGAGACCATCTCAATGTCATGGCCATAGTTTTGAAGGATTACTTTGTATTTATCATCAATGCCAAGGTTTGGGATTTTTAACCTGCAAGAAGGATGCAGTCGGGAAAGATATGTCAGTATGAGGTTCCAGGTAGCCCATCAGTTTCTTAACATGGAATAATATAGTTGAACGGGATCTGAAGGATGATCTATTCCAGCACCTACAAGATGAAGAAAAATTCACATCTACGCCGTCCCCATCATCTCATGTCACTCTTAATGCTTCATAGGACAAAATATCATAACCAAATTGATATGTCAAAAGCCTGGTTGGTTATATTAATTTTTTATTACTATATATGAACATTTTATATCCAACATGCTCCATTTCTTCCAGTGAGTTCAAGGTGGCTTTTAAGGCTCCCCTCTGCACCTCATAGCCTTACAACAATCCCATGAGTTTGGGTCAGTCACACTCTATTAAGAAAGGGCAACTAACTCAATGTCACCTAGTAAATGTCATGACTTAGTGGCAAATAGAACTTAGATCTCCCAAACCCCAATCCTACACTCTAAGGCATTCTGAGTCATTTGATTGAATACAGGTCATTTCAAATAAGTTGTACAATACGTAACACACGTGCATTCTTTCTCTCCCTTCCCTCCCTTCTCCTTCCCTCTGTTAGACTGTAAGCTTTTTATCTGTATAGCTCTCTCAGTTTTTTGTCTATGGAAGTTTAAAGCTTTACACTGATGTCACCTATGATGGCAACGATGATGACAATAATAGCGCAAAAGGAAACACAGTACCTATTCAAACAGAAAGTAAAAATTGACAGATTATTTCGCTATTAAACATCATGCCACTTGTCTGAGTTACTAGTATACAGGGACTGACAGACATAATAGTGAACTGCAACCCAAGATATTTTACCCCATGTTTACTGTATAAAGAGGAAACTAGAGCCAAATATGCTTAGTGCCCTTTGGGTTACAAATACTGTAGGCAAATTGTACATTCATCCATTACTGCAGGAGCTTTAGATAGACATTGAGTGTTCTTTCGCCACTTGCTGAGATAACAGGGCCTTACCATTTCTGGAAGGTTCTTGTTCATCCCAGGCAGCAAGCCTATATACTATGGAAATTCAAGCTCTGTTTCTGTAAGCAACACTATTTAAATGTGATTCAGAATAGGGGACAATAAGGTTATAACTGTACTGGCATTTTCATATTCCAGACTAATCATGTTTACCTTTCAAATTTCTTCAGCATATCAAGGGCTCTTTCAGTGTGTGTAATCTTTTCAAAGGTAATGTCCATAAACACTTGTAATTGTTGCTGAAAACAGAAAATGTAAGGATAGGAGATGTTGATTACATATATTGTACTGTACTAGCCAGGTCTTAAGATGTCATCACATTCTAATGTGACCAAGGAAAGGAAGCCAAAGAGTTCCAATCAGAAAATAAGAATAAAGAAATGATGATGATGTGAGGTCAACTTATGGCAACCCTCACAGAGTTTTCTAGATATAATCACAAGTGGTTTACCAGTCCCTCCTACTGGTGGCTCTCTGAGACAAGGCAGCTTGCCCCAGGCCATAGAAGTGGCAGAGCAGATAAGCCACACACACTCAGGATGATCTCAGCTGGCCTGTGGTCCAGTAACCATAGAGAGGCCTCAACTTCCCAGCCTGCAGCTCTGCAATCAGTCATTCTAAGTCACTCAGCTATACCAGCTCCTCCAATAGGGGGTAGCTTTATTCTCAGTAGACAAGGCAAAGCTGGGAAAACTTGTTCACCCAGGAGGATATATTCCTCATGCTTTCCAAGGGCCATATGCTTGTGATAAATGGGGCCATAGCATAAATGGTAACTCTACTCTCTCTGTCTCCCTCTCTCTCTCTCTCTCTCTCTCTCACACACACACACACACACACACACTCACACACACACACACACACACACACAAACACACACACACACACACACACACATTTATGTACAAACACTCATCCACATGCATACATACACAGAAACAACATGCATTCAATACAGCATTTAAGCTTGGAAAAAAGATCTCACTGGAGTCAATGGGAGATTTTCTTAAAAGCATAACTGCTATGTGTAGGAAGTTAACCCTTTCTACCACAGTTGTGACATACAAAGTCCTGCACAGGAATTAACATTTGCAGGGGAGGCCTTGTATAGGTATCAGTGATTTTTGGGGGGGCTTTTACAAGTGGGTTTGGGCCACAAACAATAGCACCAAAAGCTGTAGGACTGATGGGAAAGAGCCAGGGGCTGGAGGTATCTAATCCATGGTTTAGGGTCAACATGGAAAGGGACTATGTTTAATGGTGCAGTTGGATACAACTTTTCCCTTTTTTTCTCTCTAAATGAATGGCTGCTATTAAATCTTATCAAGAAAATTGAACTGTTATGCCTGGGGACACCTAGGCTTAGGATCTCAGGGGAGTGTACTGTCTGGAGCTGATATTTGCTACCAAAACATAGTTCTATCCAAACATTATTTTAAAAGAGAACCTCCTATACTGTACTGAAAATGTACAGGATAGAATATTCAATATTAGAGATGGGCACGAATCAGAAAAATGCTGATTTTATTTATATTCATGATTCATCAAGGTTGGCAAATTACAAATATATGATTTTTTTTTCCTGATGAATCAATGAATCAATTCATCAATCTTTTCTTTTTAATTTATAACCCTATAAAATGGCTTCCCAAGCACCTAGAGACACCAAATCCACAGAGAGGTTTCTATAGACTCTCCTCTACAAGCCCTCCAAGTCTGGTGAAGATTCAGTTCCAGATGTCCAAATTATACACCCACAAGGAGGGGGCCCTAGGAAACTGCCCTCTAGCTGCTGATTTGGGGAAACCAAATCTTCACCCAACTTGGAGGGATTGCAGAGGAAAGTCAGCAGAAGCTTCTCTGTAATTTTGGTGTCTCTAAGTGCCTGGGGAAAACTTTCCTGGGGGCCCTCTTTGTGGTTGTATAACTCAGACATCTGAAACCTAATTTTCACCAAATTTGGAAGGATTGTAGAGGAGAGTCAGAGGATAATTCCCTGATAATCTGGTGTCCCTCGGTGCCTGGGGAACATTTTATAGCCAAATGAATCAATGAATTAAAAAATCACTAAAAATTAATTGATTCATATTCATTGGTGGCATTATTTATACGAATATGAATCGATGATTAGCAATTTTTGAATAGATTTGGTGATTCATTTTTTAATTCATGCCCATATCTTTTCAATATACCAAATGCCGACCATCTGACAACCCTGTTTTCGACAAGCGGTTCTCAGTACTCACACTGGGGTAGATACAAATTTCATTAATGTATGTATCCAAAGACAGCGCTCACACTCAACAATCAAAAACGAAAGCATAAAATCAGCAAATGTGAAACTTACATGAAGATCATTTGTTTGCTTAAGAAACTCTTCATAGTCTTGGTCAAACTCAGTTTTCCTCTGATCTAAGAAGTTGTACTTCTTCTTTTTCATGGTGGCAACAATGCTCTAATGTTGGAAATTGAATGTTGTCAAAAAGATGACACCAATCTCTCTTTAGAAAAGGAGGGGATTAAACACATGCTCCCCCCTCCAACAAAAATTGTTTCTCAAAACAAACACAAACTAAGTTTCTTGAATTTAAAGCAGAACTAAATATAATGTGAAGGTAAGGCCTGCATCTATTAATTAGATAATATTTTGCACACAACAACCTTCAAAGACTGAATTCTGACAAAACCAAAACAAGTTTCTTTTGAGGAAAATAAGTGTTCAAACATGCAAGAATGTGCAGCACTGCTGAAGAGCACACTCTGGTGCAATGGCTTTGTTTGACAGAAGACAGACAGAAGCAGAAATGTATACAAGTTTGTAGAGGTAAACATGTTCCCTCTGTGTTGTTTTCCTTTAGTAAAAGCCCTCCAGTGAGAAGCAAGAAGTCATTTTCATAGGCACAATCCAATCCACATCATTAGCAACCCCAGCATTTTACCTCCCATTGTTCCTGCATGGCCACAGTCTGCACAAATGAAAGTACAATAAGTCATCTTAGTGATTTTAGTGGTCACTAACTGCACAGAGACTAGGGAGGATCCTTAACAACCTCAACAAAATATAATACCCAGCATTTGGGGCTAAGACAGGGGGCTATTACAATTACACTGGTACAAGATCAATGTTTAACAAGCCGGCAGAAGCCTAAAAGATGCTGCTTGGGTCCCCACTCCCTTGCTCTCATTGAGATTGTAAACCTGCATCTTTGCTGCACTGTGTCTGATCACTGGGAGGACTCACATGATTGAAGACACCTTCATACACAAGGCTGAAAAAGACATTTCCCATAGAAAACTCAGGGGAAAGCATTGAGACCTGTCAGGCACCATCATAACTATTACTGCTCCTGCTGCTGCCAGCCTGGCTACAGCCTGCAGGGATGTGAGGGGGTTGCCCTGCAGATGCCTGAACTTGACAGCAGCATAATGCAGTGCCAGTGTGTTCAAGAATGCAGGGCCAGAGCAGTGCAGCACCACTGCCAAGCAGCCACCACTGTTGCTTAGCAACACTTGGCCAAGTTTCGGTGATTACTTATCTGCCTTTCTGCCTGCAATGGGGACTAAGTCTGGGTAATCAGATTTTTAAAAGGATAGGATTCCTGTGCCTTTAATAGTAGCTCAGAACAGGAAATTACAAAGCTTCAGCTTTTAGCAGGAACTACATCTCCTGCAATTTCCTCCTCCAGACAACTATTAAAGGTACAGGAACCTTGTCTTCTTCATCTGGTCAATAGACCAAGGTGATGGTCTAGCAGTGGTCCTGAATAAAGAACTCCAAGGCCATCTACCAGAACTCATTATCACCATAATCTTAACTGTGCCAACCCCACCTCAAAATGCACATGTCGTAGAATCAAAGAATAATGGAGTTCGCCTATAAAGCCATCAAGACCAACCCCCTGCTCAATGCAAGTATTCAAATCCTGCACCCTGAAATGACTGAGAACAGATCCTGCGCCTCTTCTGTATGGCAATCTTTGAACTATTTGAAGAGTGCTATCAGATCTCCCCTCAGTCTTCTTTTCTCCAAGCTAAACATGCCCAGTTCTTTCAATCTTTTCTCATAGGGCTTCATTTCCACTCCCTGATCATCCTTGTTGACCTCTTCTGGACGTCTTCCAGTTCATCTGCATCTTGTTAATGTGCGGTCTGCAGAACTTGATACAGGACTCAAAATGAGGTGTAGCAAGTGCCAAATAGAGGACAACTGGAACTTAAAATGATTTGGAGATTATACTTCTGTTAATGAAGCTTAAAACGGCATTTATCTTTTTTGCAGCTGCATCACACCGTTGGCTCCTATTCAATTTGTGATCTACACCAATTCTAAGGTCCTTTTCACATGGCTGGTATCAATGTACCCTCAAGAGGGTTTCACATGCAACCCTCTTGCATGTGAAACTTTGCCCCTGAGTGTGTGCATGAGACTCTGCCCCCCACCCCCTGCATGCAGGGTTCTGTTGCAACTGGAACCAAATTGGCTGAACGGGATCGCTGCAGAGAGGAGGAAGAAAGCTTCATGGAGGGAGGCAAGGGAACCTTGGCTGGTGTAACAGATAAAGATGCTGATGAATTCAGATGTATGACCTGGAGCTCCACCCAGTGCAGTCCTCATATATGCAGGGAAATGTGCAAACTGCCCTCTGTAAGCTAAGCCAAGTGAGTGGCTTGCATCCTCCCACCATAACCCAGAAGCCAGCCCTGAGCATACAAAAAAGCAAGTAGTACAGTGGTGCCCCGCATAGCAACGTTAATCCGTTCCGGATTAATCGTCGTTATGCAAAAACATCGCTAAACTGATCAAAAAACCCATAGGAACGCATTAAACTTTGTTTAATGCATTCCTATGGGGCCCCAAACTCACTGTTCAGCGAAGTTCCTCCATAGCGCCGCCATTTTCGCGCCCTCGGTAAGCGAGGGCAGGACGCAAAAATGGTTGTGGTGGCCATTTTGGGCGTCTGGCGGCCATTTTGGAACCGCTGATCAGCTGTTTAAAAAAACATTGCAATACAAAGATCGGTAAGCAAAATGCTTACCGATCATTGCAATGCGATGTTTTGCCATTGAAAACATCGCAATGCGATCGCATTAGCAATCTGAAAAAACAGATCGCTATGCAGATTTGTCATTAAACGGTGTGCTCGTTAAGCGAGGCACCACTGTATAGGCCAAACCTAAATCTATTGGATTCAGTGAGAACTCAACTTCTGTTATGAGCTCAGCTAGAGAATTTGGGCACATCACTTGTCTTAAGAGGACTGTGCATGTGCACATCTGTCACTCTGCTGCAAACTGGAGTGATTATTTATACAAAGGGAGCAGCCACATAACTTATTCCGCAAATCACTTCCAGAGTAGCTTTGACACTTCAGCTGAAGTAGACCTTGAGATCAGGTGAGTAGTCACAAAGTAACAAAACAATAATGTGATTAATAATATGCAAGTCAACTTTAATCATAGTTGCCTGTCTATAAAATGAGAAGAACAGCATCCTTCCTCATGGAAGGGTTAGGGAGATCAGCATTGTAAAGCAATCTCTGTCTCAGAATATTTATTGAATTTTAATTCCCGAGCTCAGAATCAGCATTACAACTTTTTGTGGAGTTTAAATTGATTAACTTTCCTATTAAACAGCAAACAAATGTCCAATTTTTTAATCAGCTTTTTTTAAAAAAGGTTATTTTAGATTTTTTTTTTTTTTAGCCTATTCAACCTGCGGAAGCCTTTAGGTGCCTCGGATATAGGGAACCCTTTAATATCCAAAAATTGCCACCATCGGTCTAGCTGCTGGGATCGGGGTCAGCAGCGGCAATTTTCTTATATTAAAGGTGCTCCCCCAGGTCCCAAGGCCCACAAAGGCTTCCTGAGGTTGAAAGAATATCCATGGCAGATAACATTATCTCCATTTATCACCGTGCTGCTCTGCCCAGAGGATTTCAGCCCCTATCTCTTAATAGGCACCATTAGGTAAGGATTTTGGTAGGTGTACTATTAAGTATAACAGCTCTACTACTGATGATCAAATTAAATGAAGTAGACTTTTTACATACCTGATATCTTGTTGCCATCACTTCTAGTCCTTCTATTTTTGAGTCTTGTAAAACTGAATAGGCTGTGATGGTGTCAAAGATTTTCATAATCTTCAGCAGGCGGCGATAAAAAGTTTCAAATTTTCCAAAAATGTACATCTCACTAAAATCAAACTGCCGTTCAGCTGGACTCTGTTCCAGTTTTTGTTTGGTCTTGTGAAAACAGTTTTGATATTCCTTAAAAACATAAGCCAGATTTATATCTTTATAAATGAACACATATTTCCATTCTTTCTTTCTTTCATTTACTCATTCATTCATTTCTCAACTGACTCTTAGAAAGCTATATTCCTTGATGAAACCCTACCATAATGAAATTTTTCACTATTTTTCTTCGCAGTACAGTGTCTTCCCGCTCTTACATCCCCATACCTTCTGAAACAGGATAGTCCAAAACATTGTGCTGCCTAAGTCAAAGCATAAATGGTGTTCCCCATTCCACATCCAGAGACCAGCAATAGTACCAATTGAATATTATTTTGAACCGAACAAGAGGACTCCATTCTCCATCCTACCTAAGACAGTAGACTTATACCTGTATACCAAAGAGGCAATCACCCCACTGTTAAATACCTATTAACTTTCTTATCAATCAACCATGATTTCTGTATTTCGATGCCATGTATAAATATTTGCCATATTACATCTCTCTCTTATTACGTCTGAAGAAGTGAACTTGTCCATGAAAACTCACATTAAAATATAATGATCTTCAAGATGCCACTGCATTTTTGTCTTTTTTAATTTGTTCTTTAATTTGATCTATTTTGTTTTTGCCTATAATAGTTCAGTCAAGCCATGTGACATAGATAGCTTTTGAATAGCGAAAAGTGGCTGAGTTACTCAGGAACACAGCTATCCCCCAGTGTTTGTTACCCAATGCCACGGTCTCCTAATAGTGGACTCAGCCTGTTTCTTAAACACTGAGTTGTAGAATTCATATTTATTTCTGCTTATATGTTATACCAAGATAGAAAGCTCACCTGTTTAAGTCTTATTGCTGCTTGAATTTTTTCCAGAACTATATCTTGAGGCTGATCCCAGATGGTGGCGGTGTTGTTATTGGTAATGTAAGACTTACAAGCAGTTATCATTTGATTTGTAACCTGCAAGTAAACAAGAGGTTTATGATCTCCAGTTTTCTTAAAGCTTGGCTACCCATTATACTAATCAGAAGAAAAGCAGTCTATACATGCCTCTTCGATACTTTGAAAGCTCCCTCTCCCCAGTAGCCAAAGAAAGCCAGATGGATTCAAAGCCAAGTCCATGGAGAAGAAAAAGCCATTGAGAAGATTCATCCTTCCACTGCTTATTATCAATTAACTCCCTCTTTGTGGCTAACTTACTCTCCTCTTCTCCTCTATCCCCCAACTGCTAGGAAAACCAGATAGGCGGGATATAAATAAAATAAATAAATAAAAAATGTGACATTTCAAAAGGACAACATAATGGGGAAACCTGTAATTTGGAAAGAAAAAAACACACCCTTTGACATAGTTTTTACAGTTCAAAGAGCAGTCCCAAAAGGAAGTATCTATAACAGTGGAAACCATCACCCTGCCCCCCATAACAGATCCTCCACTCTGCCTGGAGCCCTGTCAGGCTCTTGTCTGCAGATGAGAAGTGACAATGAAGCTGGGTTTTTGTAAAGGGGGGGGGGGAGCAGGAGGAATGTCCTTCCAACAAATATTCATCTAGGCCAGTGGTTCTTAACCTTTGTTACTCAGGTGTTTTTGAACTGCAACTCCCAGAAACCCCAGCCAGCAGAGCTGATGGTGAAGGCTTCTGGGAGTTGCAGTCCAAAAACATCTGAGTAACAAAGGTTAAGAACCAGTGATCTAGGCCATCCCTGTAGTGGTCTATGAGAACATGAGTAAGGGTGATAAGAATTTGGGAACATGTTCTCTTTACCACCTTCATGGAGAGAACCCAGCCCACAATGGCTGGGTGGGGCCGGGACCTGGAATCCCTTCTCATAACTGTATCTGTCCTTCTACTGCTGGAGTTCATCTCAGAAAGTGGGAGCTGATAATCCTATGGACTCAAGGACCACAGACATACCGTCTTAGCTTTAATTTTAAAAGAGATAGCCATGTTAGTCTGTGCTAGCATTATCAGGCAAAAGCAAAAGAAAATTTAAAAACACAAAAAAGAAAAAAAATAAAGAAGACAAAAATTTAGTGGCACCTTAAAGACTAATTGTTACATTTCATATGAACTTTCATGAACAAATAGACTTTTGAGGAAGTGGTCTTGTCCACAAAAGCTCACATTAAAATACAGCAGTTAGTCTTTAAGGTGCCACAACGTTTCTGCCTTCTTTATTTTTATTTTCTTTTGTTTTAGCCTGATATGTCTTAGCTTTGTGCTCTGTGTCATTTACAGTGGAACCTCTACTTACGAACTTAATCCGTCCCAGACGATGTTCGTAAGTTGAAATGTTCATAAGTAGAAGCACCATTTCCCATAGGAATGCATTGAAAACCGATTAATCTGTTCCGGCCAAAGAAAAAAATTACCCCCCAAAAATAAAAATAAAACACTGCAAGTCCCTGGGGCTGCAAAAACCCAAATCCAAAAATAAACAGAAATATAACCCCACCAGCCCAATCCCACCCTGCAAAAGATAAATAAAAGTTTTTAAAAAGCAAAAAGCACCTTACCTCCATTGCCGCAACCGCTGCTGCCAGGAGGCCTCCCAGGCTCCAGTTGCTGGGCCAGGACTTCTCTGCCGCCGTCGGAGGCTTTCCTGGGGTAGACTAGGCCTACTGGGAAAGCCCTGCTAGACCAGGGCTTCCCCTGGTAGGCCTGGTCTACCCCAGGACACCCTGCCTCAGCGGCGCAGAAACCCTGGCCCGGCAGCAGATGGCGGCAGAGAAAGGCGCCACTTGTGGCGAGCCCTGAGAAAGCCTCCCATGGTGGCAGACAACCCGTGCTGCGGCGGAGAACAGCGGCGCTTGCAGCGAGCCCCGGGAAAGCCTGCAGCGCTGGAAGTCCAGGAGGCTGAGCCCAGCCGGGATGATCCAGCGGCTTGCCTCCCGGAGGTGGTAGCAGCAGCAGTGGAAGCCCGGGAGGCTGAGCCTCCCTTTTCCTAACCATTGGAGCAAAAGAGCTAGAAAGAAGCAGCCTCTTCGCCACCAATGGTTAGCAAATTTAAATTTCCCGCCCTTTTCCCCGCCTTTTTTTTGTTGAAGCTCTGTTCTCAAGTAGAGGCAAAATTTTGCGGACGGAACTGTTCGTAAGTTGAAATGTTCGTAGGTAGGGACATTCGTAAGTAGAGGTTCCACTGTATTTTCAGTTTTCAGAACTGATACTTACAATCTTAGCAAGACATATTTATCCAATCATATGCTGTAGAATACATTATTAATTGCTTCCAAGCAAGTTAACGTCAATGTCAGTCAAATAGGATAAATTCAGAAGAGCTGCCTGGGTACGAACCTTCACAAACAAGGACGTTATCTTCTCTGAAGTATTGTAGTAGCGTGAGATGCTGTGGATCATTTTGATCGCATGTATAAGGCCCGGAATAGCATCTACCATGGCCACCTGAAATGCCAACAATATTATCATTAGAAATTCTCCACTAGTTTAAAGCTATACTAGCCTTCCCTAGTCTGGTAACCCACAATTATGCAGGTTGTGGATGATGTGTACTGTAATCTAACACATATTCTTGATAGAACCTACTTGGGAAAGGCAGCTTTACACTATACACAATGAGCTAAGTGGCACAATTCTAAAGTCACAACTGAAAAAAACCTGTTCATTTAATGTTATCCTTACATCTATTTTAAACCGCAGTCCCGGTAATTGGCTTGTCATCTGGCATTTGCTATACCGAAGCATATTTATACAATGAGAAAACTATTCATACTTACTGGATCACTATTGTATAAGGGATCACAGCATTTCTCAAGGGTGTACAAATATTTGACATTATCTTTAGCTTCATTTGTTGCATCTGTGATCCGAGCATCCAACTCTCGCCAGCTCTTGAAAAATGGAAATGAAAGTGATACAATTTATTTAAAAATATGTGTGGAAGTGAACCTTTCTTTGCAAGAGATACAGTAGGACCACTGTATCTGTGGGATCAGTACCAGCGGTTTCACTTATCCAATTAATTAAATGTTCCTGAGGTGTATTGCCAGGACTGGCCACTAGATGGAACCATAGACTATGCTATATACAGTAGGACCCTTGTATCCATGGAGTATCACTCCAATCCCCCACCCCCACAAATGCTGAAAAATGCAAACACTCTTTTTAATAGTGAACACTATACGTAGCATGGTCTCCCTCTAGTGGTCGGTTCTTGTAATGACATCATGGAAATATGTTTCTCTAGCAAACACTATACATAGCATGGTCTCTGGTTCCCTCTAGTGTCCAGTTTGGGCAAAAATATTGCTCCAGAATATGAAACATTCCTGGTTATAAGGATTAAGGACATAAATCCTTTTTTGTATCATCTTTGTGGGCAAGAAGAAGGAATTGCATCCCTTATCTTTTATTGCTTTTGGTACATAATGTTTGCTTTGAGTCTAATGCAAATAGACCCACCTTCAAAAGTTTTGATTTAGCAACAGTAAGCACTCCAAGCACAGCCTTCACATCTGATGTCTTCAGCTGGTCCAGTAAGTAATTAAACTTGGACAGTCGCTTCTTCCAGTGATCCAGCTCTGCTCGTGGTCCGAGATCATCTGCTTCTTTTCGCAGCTGGTTATTCTCAGCAATCACCTGCAGTCCACAGAGAAGCTGATTATCTAGCAAGAGAGTTAAAATGCTTCAACAGACCAAGGAGAGAAATATGGCTTCCCACACTCCTTATCGCTGACTACGCTGGCTAGTATTATGAGAGTTAATGTCCAACAACACGTGAAGGACCTCCTTTCTAATCTCCACATAGACTGAAAAGCAGTGGTCCCACAATTAATACAGGGCCATGTTTATCAGTGGCAGTGGCTACTGCTTCTCCTTCCCGTAGGCCCCTGTGGTTTGTGTGGGCCTTTTTCCTGTGCTTTAGTGTGTGAGGGTTCAAACTGGGCTTCTGGCTGGTCAGACTCAAACATGGGACACTCATTCTTTAAGAACTCAAAACTGGGCTTTATTGGTACATTCAACTTGTGTTCGGCAACTTTAAACTTGTTAACAACTTTATCTCTCATCGCCAACGGGTCAAACGAGGGTGTCAATAAGTCTTGTAGAAACGGGTTATAACTGGATTCATACCACGGACCTTTAACAAAAGGGTTGGTGTCCTCATAGTCTGGTGAATCCAAACCATTGTCAATCAAGGGAAGGGTCTCCTCATCTCTTCCCTCTGAGTCAAAGGGGTTGGCTCTCTCGAGTAGTGGGTCCCAGGGTCCGGTAAATACTTCATCCGGTGAGCCTCCTCCAGACGCCATGCTCTCCTTTCTCGTACCTCCCGCTCTACTGCTTCTTTCGCTTCCCTTAATCTCCTCTGACACTCTCTGGCTTCTGATTCCCCCCAGTAAGAGGGTCTAGGAGGTAAACCCCTCCGTCTGTGGTAATCTGCCTCTTCCTGAGGCATTCAAATCTTTTCACATTTCCCTGTCCAAATCAACTCCCAACCCCCTGGTATGTCATCTCTCTTCCCTTTTATATCCACATTTCCCGCCTCTACCAACGGTCTGCCCCTTTCTTCCGTTCCCGCCTTTTCAGTCCCGGTCTGGGTAGACACTGATACCTTTGCTATCCCCTGTTCTAGGTCCTGGGTACTCCCTGCTGCACTGTCACAATGCGGGAGGCTGGAGATTCTGTCTGCACCTCTTGCTCTTTCTTGGAGGAGGACGACACTCTGGCGAGGGCTTCAATCCCCTCGCCTCTAGTCTCACACAGTGCCTGGCCAATCGGGTTGGCTGGGAATGGAGTTAATTCTCCAAGGGGACTGGCCCATCTGGGAAGTATGTAAGCAGCTGCACTTGGCTCTGGGCAGCCCATCTGCCTGGACATCCTCCTTCACTTCAGTTATAGTTTATGAGGATGGGGGCAGAGAGACCACGTGCATGCCCAGCGAAAGGGTTTTTGCACACTTTCCATTCTCAGGTATCAAAGAGGGCCACACAATGGGCATGTGTCCACATGGTTAATCCCAATTGCTGTCACCATGGTTACCATCAGCTGGCAGGCAGGTCAGCTGATGAGGGATCCATCCTCCATGCTAACTCCAGGACTAATCAATAAAGCTGTAGTGGGTTTTGTTGCAAATACTGTATGTTGTGACCAGTGTGGTTATTTTCTATGCCCCAGCCTCTATACTATCCACCACTATACTAATGGGTTTGCACTGCAGCATTGACATTTGAATCTCTCTCTCATTCTCTTTATAACATACCTACATAAACAAATACACATAGAACAGTGGCTTTTAGAAGAATACACTACCTGAAGGATGAAGCATACACTTTCTGCATAATAACTAGTTAGGACCTTGACATCATGAGGTAAAAAGTGGCACATCTTTACTGATTTTTTTTTAGGATTTATTATCACAACCACCATTGTTTTGTAGCACTAATGAGAAATTTCTGTGGAAGAATGGCTATAATTCTTTGCACGTTCTTTATCTCTATGTTCAGTGCAATGCTTACCTGTTCAATTTGTTTAATCCATGCTTTCATGCAGGCTTCTATTCGCTCCAGGGTCTCTGTACTATTTGCTGCAACCATATAGTCTGCAGGGCCTTTAAGGGTTTTCAAATCATAGGTTTCACACTCCTTCAGAGTCACCTAAATAATATGTTAAAATCCATTTTTCCACTTATATTTTCAACACCTTAGTTGTCTCAGAAATTATAGCTATGTATAGGCTACCTGTACTACAACTCCCATAAATTCTGACTGTTGCCAACATTGCCTGACATGAGGGAGAGGCAAGCTGCCCATCACTGACGTGTCTGTTTGTACCTGTGCTTCCTGCTCCCCTAATCCAATTTCATCATTTTGGCTGGTCAGAGATGTGCAGATGCCAGCTTCCCACTGCACTATGTAACCTGATACCATGGCCAAATAGTATAGTTCCTGCAAGGATACTCAAATGGAAATGCTGGGGCTGGCTTGAAAGTGAACTATTACATGTGCCTTCTGGTTGCGTAAAGGTTCTCACTGTAATTAAGGAGGAAGAGAGGGACAATAGAGGAATTACTTAGTCTTGGCTCCACCTACTGTTGGCTACCACTCAGCCTACTATTGGATTTGGATCTGCCTGCCATTTCCAGATCCTGAAGCTGAGGCTCCAATACTCTGGCCATCTCATGAGAAGAGAAGAATCCTTGGAAAAGACCTTGATGTTAGGAAAGTGTGACGGCAAGAGGAGAAGGGGACGACAGAGGACGAGATGGCTAGACAGTGTCATCAAAGCAACCAATATGAATTTGACACAACTTCGGGAGGCCGTGGAAGACAGGAGGGCCTGGCGTGCTCTGGTCCGTGGGGTCACGAAGAGTCGGACACAACTGAATGACTAAACAACCATTTCCAGTGTCTACGATCAAGATGCATCCTAGCTTAAAATATCCATCATCACTTTGCTCGGTGACTGCCCTGGCTGAAGCATGTAAGTATATTTGAGGTGACCTGAAGCAGAAGGAAAGGATCAGGGCTCTTGTTCCCTTAACTGTTGTGTAGAATAGAAACTTTCAGAAAGTGTAACTGGTTATGCAAGACACACCTAATGAAAATCTTTCTTCTACACTTTTCCTAACATGTCGGTAGTACGGTCCCACTAACCTCTGTTTTCTTTTAAGCATCCCATTTAACTGGGTCTGTGCTCTGTGCAGTTCACCGTATTCTGCGACAGAGCCAGGCAGGCCTACCTTCTCCATCAGACTCTGCTGAGCTCCTGAAAGGACATTAACAAATCCTTCCAGAGAAGCAATGAAGTCTTGCTTAACATTTGTCCCTTTCTGGGGGCCACTCAACTCTCCCCAGGCGTAATTCATGGTCTTCAGAGCTGGAATGAAGATATCTGACAGTAAGTGCTGTATGCTGTTCAATAAGCCACCTTGAGACGCATCCATCATATTGAAAACGACTTCCTGGTAATGAAATACCAAACAGCATTGTTAGTTGTTAGTCTGATCATGTCTTGAGTATATTCTGTGAAACAAAGTCTGGATAAGACTGGAGCCTCAAGTTATGGAAATAAGCATACAATCGCAAGTTAGTTTGCTCCAGAAATGCAAAAACATAAATCAAAGTAGCAGAACTCAAACTGACAGGAAAGTTACCCTAGATGCAATTAGTCTTCTCTGAGTGCTCATCAGCATGATGGGAAAGAGAATAGTGAACACAGGATTTCAGAATTAAAAGAAGTTGCAGGATACTTACACGATTAATATTCTCTGTAGTTATTGCTTTGGATGGATTTGTTCTAATGAAGAACACACAGATCCCAGTTAAAGCAACATCCTTTCCGTCTGTCACAAATAATTTAGGCTTTTTGCTCTTAGCAGAGAGGGGGTTAGTTCCTGCTGAACTTCCAAGCCCTGTAGTATTTCAGGTGAGAGAGAGAGAGAGAGAGAGAGAGAGAGTTCTCTCGTACTGTACAGCCATTAAATGAGAATACAGGCACCTATGGCTATCATTTTAGAAAACAAAGAGGCTATACAGAGTTCCTTAATGGGAAGACTGGTTGACATATGGAGGTACACATCACCTTAATTACCCACCATTGTTTACTCAACATTTAAAGTCGAGTGAAGTTTTATACAGCTGATGATTGCAATATATGGTGAGGGCTCATGCTACGAATCTTCTCATAACCTAACATGGGCATCTGAGTACCTCCTTCAAGATCTTTCCTAGAGGAGGTTCATAAGATTTTGCAAAGTGAAGGGTCTTTTCAGTTGTGTCTCCACCACCACAAATATTCAATGCCCTCTCCTTCAAGGCCAGATGTCATCCTTAAAAACAGCGGAACATTTTCTTTTTCTGTTAATTGTTTGATGGGTTGCTTAATGCATCAGTTGAATTGTGTTGTCTCTGGTTATTGTTGATATTTTAGTTATTTCAGAGTAGCTGCCTTTTGTATCTTCGTATGAAATTAATAGCTTTAGTTCTGTTTAAATTTCGTGTATTTCAATAATGCTTCTGTCACTGTGGATTTCTTTTTTATATGTAACAAATTTAAACAATAGCAATAACTTACTCAAGTATGCAGCTCCTGTCTTGTCCAGAAACTCTTAAAAACTCCATTCCCAAATAATATAATATGGTATTTCTGCAGCTTTATGCAATCAAAATATCTGAGGGCATGTGAAAATGTATTATTATTATTATTTGACAGTTGTCAGCTAACTTTGTGAATCATTTCCCCTGAAAAGCAGCATGTTAGAAATTAGATGGTATGAAGATTTGCCCCCATGTTTGTTAGATCCTTGATGTACCATGTGGTTCGCGTGCATAGAAGTCATCACAAGTAAATAACATGCATATCTGAAACCCACTGGGGGACAGTCTTCCCCATAACTGTGAGCAAGGTCATATCATGAACCTGTGTCTATCTGAAACACATTCTGCCCACCTGTTTCAGATGCCTCCACATCTTGATAGTAGAACATGACATGACGAAAACCTCCAGCTGCGAAGAATTTATCAATGCGCTCAATCTGTTATATTAAACATTCAAACCAATGCCAAGTTAGATGTGTATGGACTAGTAGTTAGATGTATATACATAACATGCTAGGTGTATCCATGATCAAATGCTAAACATAACTCAATTGGTACATTCCGAAATATCAGTGTCCAGACCGTGCTAAAAAAAAAATCAGCTGCTTTAGTAATTTGCACATATTCTGAACATATTGATAGTGATGTTGGGTAAACTGCAGTTTAATGTCCACTTCATATTACCCAACACATGACTTTCAAAAATATGGCAGCTCTATCTTAGAATCAGGAGAGCTTCAGATTATTGATAGGTACGGACTTTCTCTGAATTGTTTGCACTCTTTAAATTTTGAGAAGGCACTTTGTAGCTTCAAATCTCACACTGTATTTCAAAACACAACTTTTAAGCGCATAATGTTTCTGTTTGTCAATCAAAATGTTCTCTATCATTTGCCAAGTTACTTATTCAGACCTCTCATCCATTATGTATAACTAGTATTTCAGATTTTAAACGCAGAAATGCTTTTCGTAGCTCTACAATGCCAGTCTGTGAATTCTGCTATAGTTGAAGGTCATTATCACAAAACTACTCATGATGGAACAGTCTGTCCTTGCAGAATCAGTGTACCTGAACTAGTACCTCATTATCTACTTGGTTGTCCAATCTATGACAGAGAACACTTATTTAAAGAGCTAGGTTTATTACTTGCATATCTTGCTAGATTCTTGATTAATTTTTTACTGGAGGATAGTCCTCCCTGTATCTCTGAAAAGGCCTGTTTGGCCTTTAAAGCAAGGTTGGTGATGATTATGACCATCTGCATCTCCAAGACACTTAATCTTAAATACCGTGGCACTAACCAGATTTTTCCATACTGATGGGGGTAAACATGTTCCGTCGGCAATACAAGTTTTTAAGGCCAGGATTATCTCACAAATGCTTTATGGTTCTCACTTATTCACCTACACTAACTTATAACCTCTGGAGATTATTCAGAATAAATTTGCAAGAGCCATCCTGGGAGTTCCACCTTGTACTTCCAATGTGGCTCTTTGCTTAGAGTTTGAGTGAGTACCCAATAAAGCACGGGCCAAAGTCCTTATGGTAAAGTACTGGCTTAAACTTATTTTCTATTGGAAGGCTTGACCCCACTGATGCTACTAGATACTTTTCAGTTGGAGTGGAAGTCTATAACTGAAGAAATATCAAAAATTGGCTTTTCTCCCAGTACACTTATAGCAATGGGTCTTACGGACGCCATCAAGGCGGTGAAGTTAAGGGTCTGGGATACAGAATTACAGGACCATATTGACCAGTTGGGGAGATCTAAGTTTCTTAAGAAATCTGCTTTTATCACCTCTTCATATTTAGCCAGTACAAAAGCCACAAGGGCTTTTACACTAGCCAGACTTAATGTATTACCTACTAAGCTTCTGGAGGGAAGATTTCGAGGTTTGCCTCCATCAGATTGTATCTGCCCTTGTAATAGTGACAAAGTCAAAACAGTTGGGCATGTTCTCTTATATTGTATTTGCTATCAGGATTTATGTATGGAGCTTTTACTTCCTATGTAAATCTCCTGGGAGATCAGAGGAGTATTATGTACAGTTGCTACTCTCTGACATTATCCCTTATATTACAAGACAAGTGGCCAAATTCTGCGCTGCAATGAGTTGTTTGCAACCAAATGTTTGGATTGCAATCTAAGACAGACAATATAATGTTTTTATAACATAACACTGGCTGAGGTTCCAGTTCTTTTAAATATATAGAGTCAGCTTGTTGATTATGATATAAATTTTAAAGAAGGGGTTGATTTATCATGTTTTTCGTGGAAGAATGTATAATTCTGCTTAGTTTTATGAAATTGCAATTGTATGTATTTGTTTTATATTGTTCTGGTCTTGCTGGTATTTGACCGGAATAAAGTTATCCATCCATCCATTCATCCTTATTTCATAGACTTCTGGCTTAGGCTACAACTCCTTTACTATTGTATTTATTTTTAACATTACACACTATTTGTCTATTTTTAATCATATATGATTTGTCTGTTCTTTCTTTTTCTAATGGCTCTGGCTACACAAATAAACTTCTATTTATGTTGATGAAATCATCTGATTTATGCATGCTCCAGTCTACTCTCTATGAGTAGAAAAAAATACAATGGGAGAAATCCTGTTCCATAAGTTATACTGCATAAGGCTGATAACATCATCAGCCACAGCATTTTTTCAGAAATAAAGCATATCCAACCCCCAAACCACCCCACAAAGGTTCCAAAGTTTCTGTGGAATCTCTTTCATTGTCAGGGAGCTATTGAGGGGTGGAGAACAGGGGAGAGATCTTTAATTACCTAAATTTGCTGCCACCAGTAAAACCATTTCACTTGCAGCAATGTTTAGTAACATTTCCCTGTCTCACTGCCCTAATGGCTTCCCAATGAAAAAGGGGGATTCCATAGGAGTCTTGGGACCTTTTGAAGGTGGAGACTCAAAAATGTTTTTATTTTTGAAAAATTGCTGCTACTCATGACATTATTGGCCTAGACAGACAGACAGACAGACAGACAGACAGACAGACAGACAGACACACACACACACACACACACACACACACACACACACACACACAGAGAGAGAGAGAGAGAGAGAGAGAGAGAGTATGCCACCTAAAAGATCCAAGGTGACTTACAGTATGAAAAGAAGCAATACTAAAAGCTAAGATAATAAGTTGCTACAATGTTAAAAAAATAATTAAAGAAATATCATATTAAAAACATATAAGTAAAAGCAATATTATAATTACATTGAAAACAACAGAAATACAATAGTCCCTTAAAAGAATTCCTTAGTCAACCACTCATTTAAAGAAAGGTTGTCTGAAAAGAAAGGTCTTTATCTTTGAAGGACAGCAAAGATGGGGCCAGTCTAGCCTCCCATAGAAGGGAGCAGCATCTGGGAGCAACAACAGAGAAGGCCCTCTCACGGGTCCCCACCAAGCGCACCTGTGAAGATGGTGGGACTAAGAGAAAGGCCTCCCCTGATGATCTTAACACCCAGGCAGGCTCCTACAGGGAGATGTGGTTTTTAAGATAACTTGGACACAAGCCATTTAGAGCTTTGTATGTTACAATCAGCAATTTGAATTGTGGCCAAAAATTGACCGATTTTTAAAAAAAGTAGTGTGCTGCTTATGGATCCCTATTCCTTGATCTATCCTTTCACCGACCAGGAGCACCTCTGTCTTGTCTGGATTAAGCTTCGATTTGTTCACCCTCATCTAGTCCATTACTGACACTAAACACTAATCTACAACTAAAGCAGCTTCCTCAGATTTAGATGGAAATGAAAGAAAGAAAGGGTTAGGTGTCATCAGCATACTGATGATGCTGCACCCCAAAACTCTGGATAAACTCTCCCAGTAGTTTCATGTAAATGTTAAATAGCATGATGGACAAAGCAAAACCCAGAGGGACACTGCAGGTCAAACAGGTGTCTCCCTGCATTCCCTTCTGAGTTCTCCCCTCCAGGAAAGCTCAGAACCATTGTAAAACCATGCCTCTAGGTCCCATCCTAGAGAGATGGCCCAGAAGGATATAAGGGTCAATGGTACTGGGAGCCACTGAGAGGTCCAACAGAACTAAGAGGGACACACTTCCTCTGTCCAGTTACCAGCATAGGTCATCCAACAAGACAACCAATGTGGTTTCTATCCCATAACCAGCCCTGAATCCACATTGAAATTTGTCTCATCCAGGAACCCACGGAGCTGAGAAGCCGCAACCCACTCTAGCACCTTGCACAAAAATGGGACATTAGAGACTGGCTAGTAATTAACCAGTACTGTGGGATCCAAGGATAGTTTTTTTTAAACAATGGTCTTACTACTGCCTCTTTTAAGCATGCTGGGATCCTATCCTGCCACAAGGAGGCATTCACTACTATTTCTACCCACTCTCTCTGGCAGCTATTACAGTGGACCCTTGACCTATGGAATTAATCCATATTGGAACGGGGTCCATAGGTCGAAAAGTCCGTAGGTCGAAAATGCATTCCCCATAGAAATGCATTGAAAACCATTTAATCCGTACCCAGCCCAAGAAAACGTGCCCCACCAAAAACTTTTTTAAAAGGGAACTTACCTTTCCAAAGCCTTCCAGGGGTCCCCCGCCGACGTCATCACCACTGCCGGAGGACTCTGAGGGCTTCGGCACCACTGCCGGAGGCCTCTTGGAGCTCCCCCGCCCCTGCTGACGCAGGCTTTCCCAGGGTGGACCAGGCCTACTTGGGGAGGGTTTCCCCCCATAGGCCTGGTCTACTCCCCAGGCTTTCCTGGGCAGCAGACTGGGCTACCAGGGGAAGCCCTCCCCTGGTAGGCCCGGTCCACCCTGGGAAAGCCTGCATCGGAGGCTTCTCAGAGGCCCACCACCAATAGTGCCTCCGAAGCACTATCAGCGGTGGGGGGGGGACCTCTGAGAAGCCTCCCATGGTGGTGGAGAAGCCCTGGAAGGCATCTGGAGGTCTGCTGCTGCTGCTGGGAGCCAATCCGCGCCAGGCAATCCCGGCTATGCTTGGACTCCTGGGAATCCAAGAATAGCCGGGATTGCCCGTCGCGGCTTGGCTCCCAGTAGCGGCAGCAGACCTCCAGATGCCTTCCAGGGCTTCTCCACCACCATGGGAGGCTTCTCGGAGGCCCACCACCGATAGTGCTTTGGAGGCACTATCGTTGGTGGGGGAGACCTCCAAGATGCCTCCCATGGCAGTGGAGAAGCCCTGGAAGGCATCCAGAGGCAGATCCGCGGCCTACAGATCGGAAGGGGGGGGAAGTGCCAAATTTGAATTTGGCACTTTTCCCGCCTCCCTCTTCCTGTCCGTAGGTCAATTGTCCAGCCAACAAGTCAAAGTGAAACTTTGCAGCCAGAGAAATACGGATCTCGAAAAGCTCATAAGTGAAGCTGACTGTAAGTCGAGACTCCACTGTATAAGCCAGGAAGGGCAAGGGTTCAACAGACACATAGTAGCCTTGACCTCTGCAAGGGTCCTGTCCAATTCATCAGCTGTAAAAACTGAAACTTATCTATTGACACAGAACAAGCAGGGACACAGTTGCATTCGTAGGACCTGTATCAACTACAGTATTCATGTCAGAGCAGATCCAAGCAAATTTGCCTGCAAAGTGCTGCACAAATTCTTCACAGCAGGCTATATATAGCGTGGTCTACATTCTCTTCCGCAGGCCAGCATGTAATAGGCTCTTGACCACTCAAAGAGCTCTGCTAGATGATTCTGTGCAGATGCAAAAGTGGCACAAAAGAATGGCTTTTTCACTGACACCACTGCCGTGGAGTAGGCTTTCCTGTGGCCCTATCCTGTATTCAATCGGATTCACTCTGTGTTTTTCGCTGTCATTTCTCTAGTCTCTATTCTGCTCATTCATCACCATCAGCTCCCTAGTAAACCAGAAGGACAATCTGACTCTACTTTGTGGGTGTGGATGCTTAGGAGTAATCATGTCAACAACCCCGGTCATTCCCTCATTCCAGGGATCAGCCACAACTTCAACAGAATTGCCAGCTGAAGCAACAGAAAACTCCCCAGGAGCCATCAGGAAACCATTTGAATCCATCAGCTTCCTGAAGTGGACCATTTTAATTGGTTCACCACCCCTGCAGAGGCTCTGAGTTCCAGTGAACTTATATGGTATAACTTACTGCTGCAGGTTCTTAGCCATTGTCTATTTGAAGAGATGCTCTCAATTCAGATATGGAAATCAGAAAATGAACACAGGTCTGTGCATCCAGAACTATGTGCCTGCAGATTCATTCAAAGATTAGAACTAATACTTTGTGACATTATAATACCTTATGACAATAAAATGAGTCCTGAAATTAGAACCAGTAACATGCCTTATGCGTAGAAGACAGTATTTATCACAAACTGAAAACAGCTTCAAACGTAAACACACATACTAGGAAGAAAGACTCTTTGAACATAGTGGAACTCACTTCTAAGGCAGTAGTTATAATACAATGCTTTCAGGGTACCTAACTCATACAGAAAAAATACAGCTGAAAGTGGGGAACGCATCATTAAAAGCCCATTAAAGCAGGTGCTTTATTATTATTTCAAGACCACTTTAAGTATACATAATGTTTTATCAATATCTCATTTATCTCAAATCCAACAATGTGCCACATTAGTTATAATGATGAACAGCTGAAAATCCTGTTAAATAGACCAGCATTAAAGAAATGATGTCGTTCAGAAGGGGTTTGCTGGCTCCTGCTTCTATCCAGAGGCTCATATGGGTCACATACAATGGGGCTGATTGCACACAAGCTACGTGAGTCTCAGGACTGGAGCAAGACCTCTTTAATTGCCACCTATTTCCCCTGCTAGATGATATCTCCCTTACTATGGTGCACTTGATAGGAGTTTCGTTATTAAAAACAATGTTCCAATCAACTGATTCATATTCTTCAAGTTCAAAGGTAATTACAAAATGAAATAAATGTATACAAATGTATATCAAATGCATATTTAAAGATTGCTTTATAAACAATGTGTATCATGATGTTATAAAATGGCTTTGGAATTTCCCTTTCAATTAGTTTATTATAATTTTAGTTAAGAGAGCCAGAGAGGCCCAGTGATTAGGGAGCTGGTCTAGGTCTCAGGGGACCAATGTTAAAATTCACCGCCTGCCTCACCCACTTCACAGGAAACACTGTGAGGATGAAGTGGACAAGTGGAACGCAATATACATTGCCTTGAGCCCACTGAAGGAGAGGCAGAAATAGAAATGTAACAAATAAATGAATACAAAAATTATAGTTTCCTCTGAAGACTAATGATTTGGCAGTCTTTCAGGTGCTGGTTCATCACTGACCATGGGGGCAATGCTGATTTAGGAAGATTTACTCTAACCCCTCTATTTTAGAGTTATTTGCCCTCAACAGTGTTATCATCTAACCGGATCCGACTGTGAGATCAGCACATCTTACTCAGTATGTGAACAGGATTGTCCATTTGCAGAAACATGCCAGTTGATGTAGCCACCAAGTGATGCAGCATTAAACCATTAAACCAGTGGGATTCTGACAAATGGAACTACATATGTAAACAAGATACCTGATTTCCTTCAAGGATGGCATCTTCCACTTCTGTTTTCTCTAGGTCCACACAGGAAGCCAGGATGGACAGTATATAATCATGTCTGCCATCTAGGTGGGCTCGCTTAGCCTCTTTCTCCTCTTTTAGCTTTTGCTGCGGAGGTGAAAGTCTCCATTATTAACATGTAGAGAACAACATTTCTGTTCAGTGACTGAATTAGGACTTTGTGAAATGCCTGATACATGAACCAACTGGTCAGAAAAACTCAACAAATTCTCTTTCCAAATTGCTAAATCCAACTCAGGTGCTAAACCTCAGGGAGATTTTTATGGAAATGGTCAGCACAGAGACATCTGGATATTCACAGGATAAGGCTGCTGTTCTATGCACACTCAGAAATATGTCCCCTCAAATTCATTCTGCGAGACTTACTTCAAAGTAAACATACATGGGATGGGGCTATAAAACTGTGAAGAGAAATAAAACTTTGGGTATAACATGGCAAATTCTGTGAATAATATTGCAGGTTCTTCTGGCCATTTTCAAGCTTCCTGAACTCAACAGTGAGCATATTACATGTGTTTCAAATTATGCATTTATATTTCCGAAAGGATTAGGTTCAAATATCCTCATCATCTTAGAACTGCGAAGTTGGAAGGGACTCTATGGATCATCAAGTCCAGCTCCTACCTAAGAGGCATAGGATCCAGATCCCAATGGATCAGGTACAAATAAGTGACTGCTGTCATCCCCAGAAATACTCAACAACTCAATTCACCAACAATATTTTAATGTGTTATCCTTATAACTTTATTCAATCAAATCACCAGGGGCATGTGGTAATACTGTTCAAAACATACTTTAAATGTGAACATTTTCTGTTGGACCAAACATGGATACCCTTGTTTCATGAATGCTGAAAAACCAGAATTCAGAAAAGTTCCTTTGCAGGTTGATAATTCCCAGGAGCCCCTGTAGCAGGCACGCTGGAACCTCTACCAACTCAGGCCTCCAGGAGTGCTCATTCTTCTTCTCAGGTAGCTGCCACCAGGTATTGCTATTTCAATACCAATAAATCACTGAATCATGTGTTTCTTCAAAACTTAAACTTGTTTATTGGTTTAACAAAATAAAGTAAGTAAATCACAAAATTTATTTATTTATTTATTTATTTATTTATTTATTTATTTATTTATTTATTTATTTATTTATTTATTTATTTATTTATTTATTTATTAAATTTATACCCCACCCCTCTAGACCATGTCTACCTTGATGTTAATCAAGGTCTCTCCCTCACTGACACACAGACTCTTCCCTCACTGACCGTTTGGCTCACAGGCCCATAGACACACTCATCACTCACTCTCACAAAATCTCTCTCTAATCTCCCCTCTTACCTCATACACCCCTTTATATATACCAACTCCTCCTCCTTCGGCACCACCTTCCGTCCCCTCATTGGCTAATGTTCCACTGCCCAGCTGTTACGGACAGGTGAGGGCAGGGCTGAATGCTACAGCCCCTAGCCAAGGATTGCCCTATTGGCTAAGCATCCAAATATTGTAGTCTCAATAAGTAACTTTCTATACCCTGCAAAAATTCTCTATTATGTCTAGCACATTATGAAAATAATTGTTTTTCCTGCTATAGTTAGAATGTTACAAAAGTCTTCATGGAGTGTGTAAAGGCAGTAGAATACAGGTTCAGGGGATGTGATAAAGGTTCTTTCTGACTGTTATGCAAGTCCCTTTTTAAACAGATCCACCTTCAATAGAGAGCTCCACTGTGCATGTGTTGGAAAGGTTCAGAAGTAAATGTCTTATACTGAGTCAGATCATTGTTTCATCTAACTCAGTCCTGTCTACACCAGGAGTGGGCAAACTGCACAGAGTGGGCTACATATATCCCCCACAGGCAATAATACTCCCCCCCCAAAAAAAAATGTAGCAATAGGAGCAAATTGCTTCCTCAGAAGCTTGCAACTGTAATCAGCTATTTAAAAACTATTCGAAGCTCCTCCTTGAGGTAATTTAAGCCTTGAAATAGCCTCTCTTACCCCTAAAAGACTGGAAGTGGCATCCCTGTGTGTGAAATAAGTTATTTTGAACTGGAAACAGCCTGCCTCCCCTATAGCAAAATAATCTTTACATTGCAAAATGCATGCCCCCCCAAGGCTTCTCCGGACATCACTGGCCACTTTTTCAGCTGCCAAGTAAATATCAGCATGGGGGCACAGCCCTCCAAACTGCGGGTAGAGAAATGGTCCTCAGAATTTGTCCACCACTGGTCTACACTGGGAAACAGGAGCTCTCCAGGGGTTCAAACAGGTGCTTCCACATTCTTAAAGATTCCAGGAATGGAACCTGGAAATGTCTGCATGAAGAACATGTGCTTAACATCAAAGTAGCTCCCACACCATGTTGGGACCACTATGTTGTAGAGTCTCTGCTTCTTTCACCAAATGTTTATCTAAATTAAATCCAAGGGAAACTTTTGGGGTCCATTTTCTGCTAGAAAGCTACTTATCCATCATCATCCAACAGCATCTACCTACAAGTAGACCCATGCCATGAAAGAAACTGTGGGCATGAGCTGCTGGAGTTTTTACAACGTCTCTGCTGGTTGTGGTTTAGGTGACTGGGAAAGACTTTTTCTGGGATGAAGTGACAATCTCTCCAGCATGAACCATCCCCTTCCGCCTCTGAATTCAAAGAGAACCCCACCTCTCTGCTGAGTGTTCTCTTTTCCTCTCTTTAGTCAATTGAAGGCAGTTATTTTGTTTCCTGTTGATCTACTCACAACTGTAATGAAAAGTTTTTATTCTTTACAAATGTCTCAGAGTGAGTTACTGAGACTTAAAGTGCCAGTTAATGAGAAAGGAATGGATTCTGGGAAACTTGTAGCTTCTCCCCTATAAATTTATCTACTTCTATTAGGTAACAAAAAAAAATGAATTTTAACAGGAATTCAAACCTCTGCAATATGATCTATCCCCTTCATGTGTTGCCCAGGTGGAGACCCCTAAAGGTGATTTTTGTGAATTGTTCCCACCATGCACCCATCCCACACCTGGATAAATATGCTATCCAACACACAGCAACATGTCCTGACATGAGTGTGAACATGATGTACGAGCCCATGGTGTTCAGCAGCTCATCTACCTCCCCAGGCCACTGACAGAAACATTAAAATAGCCTGCATAGAAGAGGTCAAGAAAAGAGTTTTATAGTTGGTCTCTGCAAGGAGGGGGATACAGCAGGCACGGAGAAGCACATGGCTCTCTCCAAATTGTTAAGACAAATTTGCCACCGGCCTTAGCCAACATAATCAGTCATAAGGGATAATGGCAGCTGGAGTGTAATACATTCAGAAGGGTTATATATTCTCCAGGAGTAAATTATGCTGTGTTTTCTTAATGTTTGAAGGGCCAGGGCAATTTTTTTTTTTGCAACTCAGTTTTAATTTTTAAATATCTCAAAAATTATGTATAAATTGGGTTTAACGTTTCATTCCTCAATTATATATCATTTGGCTTTTGAAACACTTCTCCTCACGGAGTTAGGAAACAGAGCCAGTGATCTGACAAAGCAGCCCGAAAGATGGAAAGATCTCCTTTCTCCCTGGCCGCCAATTGCTTTCAACAGCCTGACAAAAGCCACAGTGAAGGCTGCTAAGCAACAGGTTACCCAAGCTGCTGCAAACAAAACATTACTGCAGGGGCATGCCAGTGTCAGGTCTCAAGTGATCCTTTTCACCTGTGGCCAAAGTATGTGGTTCCAATAAAAGGGGGTTGGTATGTGTTGGGTTGCTCGTTTATGCCTGGAAACAGGAAGAATAAAGGAAGGAAATGAGGGAGTTAGCAGGCTGTCTCCAGGTGGAGTCCTCTGTGAATTTGCATGTTATTCTACATGTATCAAACCTTCTCTGTGGGACTGAATATCCAGTTCTGGGTGCTGCTGTGTAAGCAGAATGTAAACAAATCAGAACTGGTTCAGAGGAGGACAATAAGGATGCTGGGTGGGTGGTAAGGAAAACAAACTTCGTGAAGAAAAGTTGAAGAGACTGGTCATGCATAGCCCAGGTTAGAAAAGAAAGAGGGAGGTCATAATATTTTTTTCAAATGCCTCAAAGGCTGTCACCAGAGCCGGCTTAATCATTAGGCCTGGTTGGGTGGCTGCCTGAGGTGGCAAGACCCAGGAGGAAGTGAACTCTGCCACCCTCACAGCAAGGGCCCCCAGTGCTGTTACCTTCATTCCCGGATGCCATGGCTCCCCTTCCCATGCTCATCCGCTCCTTTGGTTGTGCAGCTTGTCTTTATTGCTGCTACCCTCCCTCCCTCTGCCTGCTCCCCACTGTGGAAAGGTTAAGCACCATGAGGCCAGGTAAATGTTATGTCAGTATTGGCAGAAAGAGACTCATGAAGAGGAGGTAGCAGGTGCACAGGGGTGATGTGTGCATCAGAAAAGGAAGCAGGTACACATGCAGTAGAGAACACTATGGGCATGTCTGCAGGATGCAGAAGACGAGGCCATGCCAGGGCTCCTCCTTCCACTTTGAGCGGTGGGAGACCTTAGGTCATTGCTGGCTGCCCTAGAAGTGAGGCCAAAGACTTGTTCTCTGTTGCCTTGGCGAGCAGGACGAGATCAAATGGGCTTAAATTACAGGTGAGTAAGCTTTGGTTGAACATGCAGAAAACTTTTGGTTGAACATTCAGAAAAACTCCTTTGTGCTAAAAGCAATTCAACAATAAAGCCATTTACCTAAGGCCAAACTAGATATTACTGTACATGCCCCATGTTTTTAGCAGGGGTGCTCCCTTCAGCAATGAAAAACATCCTTTTGTCCTAAAATGAGCTTTTCTTGCCTCCATACATTGCATTTCAGTGTGCTTTGTTTTGTGATTGGTCATCAGGAGGTATATGCACTTAATTTGCAAGTCTGAGAGTCAAGGCACTTCTCTGAGGAAGTCAAACTATGGAAGGAAGAACAAGCTAATCTTAGAGCATATGCATTTCTTTTAACTTCTAGTTTGAACCTCAGAGGGGTAACTGGTTTTCTTTCTCTGGAGCTCTTCAAGCAATGCCTGGACATCCATCAGTTGGGATAAGGATCAAATTCTGCATTTCTTGTCTGGAGCAGGGAGTTGGACTGAATGGGCTGTAACTCTCCCTCCAGTTCTATGATTCTAGGAAGCCCAGAGGCAGAACATAAAGGCAATTGACCTCAGCTGTTTTTTCTCCCACCACCTGGGTATAGAGTATGCAACCTCTTTGCATTTAGCTGCTTCTTCTAGTAAGTATTCATAGCTTTATTTCAATAAATTCACCTAACCTTTCAGCAATAAAAACATGGCAGACCAGAAATTGCACCCCACCAATAAAGAAACTGAGAAGAAAAAGTTATCCACCACATAATAAACAACACTCCAAAATCAGACCACAAATCAAAATATATGATATAATACAGATTCCAAAATTCACAGATCAATTCGTCATCTATATTACATATCTGAATATCAGCCTTCATATCTAAATATCTCCACAGTAAGAAAGGTGGAGTAGAAATCAAACAAATAAATAAAACATATAAGAAGCAGTTGTATATCGAATGACACCTTTTATCATGCACAATTTATAAATGAGCAGAATGAATGAAAGGTTTGTGCATGAAGCCATAATCCAAACTAAGCACTAATGACCTGTCAATCATCTCCAAATGTATATGTATAAGAAGATGCTTTAAGACTTCACCCTAAGCAGCCATATTCCTGATGAAGAAATAATACAGTAGCCTTGTTGTTTTCTAGCTTCTATAACACAGTTTTGTTACATATAAAATTAAATGCAAATGTCAATAAAGTCAACTCTAAGCAATCCCATATTGCTTTGTTTGTGCAACAGGTTCTCACATATGTTGTTTCAAACAAATGAATTGTTTTAGTTATCATTTTAGCTGTATGTCATTTAGCATTCTGATTATCAAAAGGAACACTCAGATTTCGAACTGGCTAGTTCCCTTAGTTGCATGTTTTAGAAGATTACAGGACATGATTTGGCTAAATGGAGGGGTAGTCAAGAGAGGGGATTTGTGGGTCATTTGAACCTTCCCTGGTATTCAGCACATGTACCCCAATAATTTAATTCCTGTTCCCCACATCTTACCTTCAAAACTCTGCTAATGCTTTGTTTCCAAAGCTGCCGCCTTCCAGTTTTGAACATTCTGCTCGCTGAATTTTGGAATCTGCAACAAACTGCTTATTTTGAGTCCTGACTTTGCTGCTCTAAATCCTTACTGAAAAAATTTTGGTGCTCCAGAATCTCTTCCAAAAGTCAGAGACATTGAGATTTTAAATCTCTTAGAAAAACCATAACTAGGGCAGCTCTCGAAAGAGACTGGCCCACTAGCAGAAGCCACTTGGTGCTATAGGAGTTGGAACTAAGCAAACACAACCACCAACATAGCTTCAGTGTTGTTATGGTAGTGTTGACTTATGAAACTACTGTGTTAGATTTGCATATCTGACTTAGCAGTATTCTGGTGCCCCGTTTAGGCATACTACATAATTGGTTTTGTTTGTTCTTTGGACCTTAGGCGAGCACTGCTTTCCTATGCCTGGCAAATAAAGTTATTGGCTGTAAAAAAAACTCTTCAACTTGACACTGGCCGAGCTATAATTTGATAACTAATTTGGAGCTGCAGGTTTATCAAGTTGTGTTATTTGACTACAGCTCCCAAAATCCCCCCAGCTAGTATGGCTAGTATGGCTAGTTGCCCTGTTGACCAGGAGATTCAAGTAATAACAGCCCCAAAAAGTAACTTGTATATGAACTGCTTGGAACTCCCTGTGGATGTCCTCTCCAGAAATCCATGTGGGTGTCTCCACCATGACCAGCATCCAAATCTTCACCTGCAATGCTAATGTAATAGATTAGGGATTGTGATCATTTCAACTGAGGAAGTATTGTATTAGATAATTTCATTTCTAAACCTGATAGCTGTGGGGCATCCTGAAATCAAACATCAATAATGGCTAAATAACAAACAGCAAACTGGGAAGAGCTGTTTCTGCTTCTGCTTCAGTTCCAGGGACATTTGTCTCACTGCCGCTCGAAGACAGAGACACTAAACTAGATCGACCTTGCCCTTACCCATTTTCTAGGTGCTCTTTGTTATTAGTGACAGACAAGCCCATTCGTATCCCTCCTTTGGTGTAAATATTTACTTACTCACTAACTTACCTACTTAATTAGTTCTCTAGAAGTGGATTGCTTCCTTCATATATTGTTTCCCTTACCCAGATAACCATGTAGGTGTTTAATCGTGTTGTTATGTGCTATCAAGTCACCTCCAATCTATAACCAACCTATGAATAAGTGATCTCCAGAATGTCCTGTCTTCAACAGCTCTGCTCAGCTTTTGTAAACTCAAGCCTGTGGCTCCCTTTAGAGAGTCAACCCATCACATTTTTTGGTCTTCCTCTTTTCCTGCTGCCTTCAACCGTCATTATTGTTTCTTACCTTCTCATGATGTGCCCAAAGTAGGACAGCCTCAATGTCATCATTTTTTTTCCCTAGAGATAGTTCAGGCTTGATATAATCTAGGACCCACTTATTTGTCTTTCTGGCAAGTCCAGAGTATCCACAAAGCTCTCTTCCAGCATCATATTGTTCAATACAGAACTTTTCTGTCAAGAGACACATGCTGTGTTAAATCTCAGCCAAAATCCCAACTACTCTTTCTAATAAAAGTTGAATTGTTCCCTAAGCCAGTGGTTCTCAACCTTGGGTAACCCAGGCGTTCTTGGACTGCAAATCCCAGAAACCTTCACCACTCGCTGTGCTGGCTGAGGTTTCTGGGAGTTGCAGTCTGAGATCACTTGGGTTAATTAAGATTGGGAACCACTGTCCTAAGCAATTGATGAGAGAGGTGGTAGTGATCTTAAAGTTGCTTGGATAAACTGTATATTTCCATTGTTTAGACCAGTGGTTCTTAATTTTTGTTACTCGGATGTTTTTGAACTGCAACTCCCAGAAACCCCAGCCAGCACAGTTGGTGGTGAAGGCTTCTGGGAGTTGCAGTCCAAAACTCCTGAGTAACCCAAGGTTAAGAACCAGTGGTTTAGACAGTAGTTTTGCAAACAAGGAAAAGAAAGAACCAATATCCTGTAAATTAGGCATACAATTAAATTGGTTCATGCTGTGTACCGCTGAGATAATACTGCGCAGAATGAACAGCTCATCAAAATTAAAATCTGCTTTTGCCTTAAAAACCCATAGCCAGAAGCAGGTCACTTAAAAAGGAGTGGATTTCTCTTGTGCAGCAAAATGTACAAAGTAGAGTTGTGGTGCCCTCAAGTGGCAAGTAGCATAACAAGAACTCCACAGTGTTGGATTTTGTAAACATTGAAGTGGGGTTGTTGGGGAGGAGAAACCTATTTGAAAGTGTTTTAAGATCATCATTTAATATGTCTCAATTGCGACATGAAACCAAGGAAATACACAGCCATGTGGCTCGCCTGCCAAATCCGATAAGAGGGTTAAGTTAATGTCTTATCAGATCACTGAAATACCATTAAGGAAGTGAAGTTCTGAAGTGTTGCCAGGCTTTTGACCTCTGAACAATTCATCCAGACTAGGCATTGCAGAATTGGGATGAGGATGTTGGAGGTGTCCCAAAATCATCCTGACTACATGTTGAGATTTCAAGTGTCTATCCTTAAAACTGCAAAATTAAGGGTTCAGCTTCAGGTATTGGTGTCATGGTACCTATGAGCTTTCACCTCAGAGAATATAATGGTCACTTGTTTTTCACTATCAGTGCTGTAGACAGAAGGATGATGGTCACTCAGTGAATTCTCTGTTGAAATTAATCGTTCAAGGTTTCCATGAAAGACAGCAAGACAGAATCAAGGCAGGGTGGAGGAGAGGCAGTGCTGACACATGCAGAGAAACAGCCATCATTTCTGGCAAAATCCAAAGAAACCAAACAAAACAAAAGGCAAAAACATGTGGCAACTTAAAGACTATTATATTTTACTGTAAGCTTTCGTGGACATGTCCACTTTGTGTGACACATGGAAACAGAATTAAATTTTGGATGAAATAGTTTCACAAGCAGAACATTCTAAATACGCCTTGGTTACATGCCAAGGTACATGGACATTCTGTTGCATATAAAATGGCAAGCTGTCTACTCAATATAGTGCTTTCGTTTTCATGAAGTCATAGATGTTGATCCAATACAAGAGATTACAAGCAAAGAAACAGAAACATGATTGCAGAGTAGAGATGGGGACGAATATAAAAACAGATCGCTTTTTCCAATGACTATAGCCAATTCATTAAATATTCATCGATCCGTATTTGTGGGTTCCAGAGACCCCCATGAATATGAAGGGACGAATATTTGCCTGTTTTTATTCATCCTTCATATTTAAAACACACACACACAGACACACCATTCTGCCTACTGCCGCTGATCAGCTGATCGGCGGCAGAAAGGCAGCCACCACCCCACACAGCCACCCAATACCACCCCCTATCCCCCATTCCCTTCCTTTCCCTACCTTAGGTCCCACCCCACCCCACCCCCACCGACACCTTCTTACCTTAATCACTGTTGCATCGCAACCATGCATGTAAAAAGGGAGACTGGCTGCCCTTGGCAAAGTGGCAGCTGCAGCTTCATTTACGGTAGGGAAGCTGCAACTGCCATCTTTGCAAAGGGCAGCCTGGATTAATTTAGCCTGCCTTAACGGAATACAGGCTGCCCTTTGCAAAGATGGCAGCTGCAGCTTCCCTATCCTAAATGAAGCCACAGCCGCCATCTTTGCAAAGGGCAGCCAGTCTCCCTTTTTACGCGCCATGGCTGCGAAGGTCTGATGGAGACCTCAGCAGCAGCTATTAATGTAAGAGGGTGTTGGTGGGAGTGGGGTGGAGGCTAAGGTAGGGAAAGGAAGAGGTGTGGGGGTAGGCTGTTGGCATGGCTGGCTGTGTGTGTGTGGGGTGGCTGACTATCAGCTTCTGATCAGCTGATTGGCAGCCGGTAGGCAGAATGGACTTCTGTGCTGTGTGGTAAACTATCCTGGGGGGGACCCAATTTGTGGGTGAGTAACTCGGATGTCCACTATCCAATCTTCACCAAAGTTGGCAGGCGTGTTGGGGAAAGACATTGGAAGCTCTGTTGTGATTCTGGAGTCTCTAAGCACCTGGGAGGAGCTTTCCTGATGGGTCCTCTTTGTGACTATATTAATTCAGGGGTTCATGATCCAATGTTCACCAAACTTTCAGAAGTTGTAGGAAAGCATATGAGGAAGCTTCCCTGCATATTTGGTGTCTCTGGGTGCTTAGGGGCCAGTTTTAAAGCAGTTTAAAGTGAAGTCAAACCAACAGATCGAGCCATCAATTCATCAAAGAATATTCGTATATCCGTATTCGTTGATCCGTTAAACTTGACAAATAATGGATCAAAATTAATTGCCCTTTTTTTAAAAAAAATGTCCCCATCTCTATTGCAGAGAGTCAGGGAAGAAAGAGGAAACATAACTAAGTTACACATTGAGCTCAGTTGACCTCAACAGCATGAAAGTAGACATATACATATACTGGTAATAATATACCCATCCAGTTTCAGGGAAATGCAAGTTGCTAAGAGCAGACGTGATCATGAAACTGATCTTTAGTCTGCAAGACAGAAGCATTTCAGACCTTCCACTGCCTTCACTGACATGCATTTGGCTGAAGAAATAAGGGTGAGATGGTTGTATTCTTTAGCTAAGGGCTGGCAAAATGCAAAATCTGCCAAGAACCCTAGCTTTAAGGGGACAATATTGCATAAAAACATGATCAGTATGTTGATGACTTGCTGTTAGAACCATTTCTGTCCTCTCTTTGGAGTGCTGAAAGAAAGGAAGAAAAGGCATCACAAGGCAACCCAAAAGCCCCACCTCCCTTGTCCTTCAGTTCTCTTCTCAAATTCGTTATCATTGGCAATTGAGGCTCACGACTCCGGTGTCACAGGGATGGTGAATCTGCAACAGATCTAGCCAAATTGTTGGCCCCTATTCCCCAAGTAGGTCCAGCACCATGGAGAGCTCCTGTAAAAATTGAGCTAAAGCCCAGGACTCACCCTCCCCTATAACATTAGAATTGCTAGCTTAAAATGTTCCTTACTGCATATCACTTAACTGCTTGAGCTCATTTTAAATTGGCTTGGCCACCATGCATTCATTCATGAGAACCACCCAAAGCCACAAACATATTGTAACATATTTGCAACGCTAGATCCCATGTAGGTGCTATTCATACAAATTGATAACTTCCTCATGGAGAACAGGAATGTACTTCATGTGCTTTACACTGTGAAGTTTAAAAAAACCCTCAGCTCTGGAAATTTTTCAGTTTGATGGCCAGGGATATGAAAGAATATCCTGGAAAAAATCAGCCAATTTTTACTTATTTAGAGTGTGTAAGATGCGGCAAGCTGTAAGTCCGATTACATAAATACAACCAAATGCTCTCTGCCATTCCAGAGGTAATGATTTTTCTGCTACTTATGGGAAATGTAATCTAAAACATATTTAGGGCATGGGGTTCCTTCCATGAGGTTGTAAATTCTTATCCTATCTCTGATGTTGGCAAAGGAGCAGCTAATGTCAGCACCTAGTGTATTTGGAAATTGCCAAGAGCCAAGTTCTCTAACAGGCCTGTTGCTCATACCTGCTTTCAATATCTGTTCTAAAGTAACTGCAACCCTAATGCTGTTCCGCTATTTTGAACAGCACCAAGTATCTAACTCTGGCTGAAATCCTGTTGCATAGTACAAGCGAAATCGTAACTTCTGCTTCATTCCTCTGTGGTAAACAAACCATCCCTGCCATGATTTTTGGGGGTGCATGCACATGCTGGCTTAATGCAGGTGCACACAAACCCAAATAATCACAGTGGAGATGCTTTAATGTGCATTCACCACCCAACACATTCAAGTCACTGTGGCCAAAATCCTGTTGCTTAGCATCAGCTAAATTATAACTTTTAGTTCATTCTTCATAGTGTACTTGGGCTCCATTCATTCTACCACCTGCTCAAAAAACTGCTCGATACACTCAGGTAAGAATTTCCATAAGTTTGGTTTAAAACAAGAGACGAACCAAAAACAAATCTTCCTCAAACCCAAATTTAGGAGGAGGGACTGAAGTGGGTGCAGGTTCTTCCTTTTAGTATTATACAGTAGGACTCCGTTTCTGTGGGGGATCAGTTTCAAGCCCCCCATGGATGCTGAAAAATGTGGAACACTATTTCAATAGAAAATGCTATAGAGAGCATGGCATCTAGTTCCCTCTAGTGACCAGTTCTGGAAACTTCATCATTAAACATATAAAAGTGAATCAGTGGATATTGATCCCGTGGATAAGGGGGTCCCACTGTATACTTATTGTTACTAACTTAAACATTGTCTTTTAATTGTTGTAGGACATCTTGTGGTCCTTTTTTAGGAGAAAGGCGGGTTTTAAATATTTTAAATCAATAAATAAACACCAGGTTTGGAGTTTCAGCTCACATCTGAGTCTATCTCGGGTTCATACAGGATACAAGAGTGCACATCAAAATACTTGATATTTAATCCTGATCTTTTGTATGTTTTCATTAGCTCAATAATCTGTATAACATCTATATAAAATAAGCAGTTTTTGCTATCCCTAGGCTGCAGATGAAGCTGAGCATCATCATCTGGATTTAGCCAATTAGGGAGCTAGTTCTTTGCAGTGGGATTTGAACTGCACATTTCCTGGCACCTACTTTGAAGAATCCCACATAAAAGGTCTAAAGCAATTGTTTCTGGAAACAGGTTTCATGTTCATGTTCCAAACTACTTGGCCAGGATGCTCTTTTATATTATAAATGGTTCCATGTTCACATAAATCGTGTTACAGAGGCTCAAAGGCAAATTGGTGTCATAAAAGATATTGCGTTAACCTGGCTTCTTTCATATCTGCTACTCACAGTTCTTCCAGGGGACTTGGGATTTAACTTATTTTATCTTCACATAGTTTGGTTGGCAATTGGTAGCTGGGCTAAAGATGCCCAGTGAGCTAAAAGATACTTGAATACATTTTTTTCCAAGGCAAAAAGAAGCACTACCAGCAGCTACATGACCGTGATTTCCCCTTTCTTACACCTCCAATAATTTTGGCCATAAATGTGTATACGTGACACACAGCTGGCAGAAAGTATGGTAGGTAGTGTTACCCTGTGACAACTCTGAAACATTACCATTTTTAGAAAAATGAAAGGAAGCCCAAAAGCTCTCAGAAACAGCTAGAACAGTTCTAGAGCTTGTGCTTTAAAAATAACTTCTTTAAATTCTGGAGCACAATTGAAGAACACACGTTCCATACACAGAATTGTCTGTTAGATACTCATTTTGTCTACATAGAGAAGTATGAAGTCAACATTTTCTTTTCTGTTCAAGATTTTATTTCAGAGATTGCAAAGTTTTTATAATTTTTCATCAATAAATATCAAAACTTTATGACTGCTTCCAAACCTTTACTGCCGTGCTGTTTCATACTTTCATACATTTCTTCTGTGTTTCAGAATACACTTGTATGTTTTCTTGGAATTCTGGTATCTTATAACCTGCTTTTTTAATTTCTTGGAAATCAAAAGATTTGATGCCAGCTGACCTCTTATAAACAAAATAGATTTATAGTTCTTTTGTGGTTCCATTAAATGGCCCTAACTTTTCAGCTACCAACTGTTCCCAATTCTTTAGTCTCCGCTACACCCAAGCTAGCTTGGATCCTGGGGGGGATCCTAGCTAGCTTGGGTGTAGCGGATCCCATCCTGAACAAAAGTAGCCTGTACCAAGAGCACTAGCTCCACACCAATGTGTGGTTAAAAACAGAGAGAAAGAGGAGTGGATTCTAGAAGAGATGTTTGCGTTCTTCAGCTGAAAAGGTTGTATGCTACTGTATGGTCCAGTTCACATGCACTCATCAGATTTTTCTGGCCCATGCAATTCCCTTTCGCTGCACATACAGCTTACACTCTGAACTTCTCACTGCACATACAGCTTACACTACGCACTTCTCCTGCTCAACCTTTCACAATGGGAAACATCACCTGCTGTGGGGCCCTGGGCCATCCTATATGACTGATAAGAAGAGGATCCATATAACAGTTTGGAGATGAAGACTCGTATATAACATGCCGTTAATTTTTATCTTGTTGATTTTGCCATTGGTTCATTGAGTAATCACATCTTGCAACTAGCAAAGCACGGTCGATTTTGGCCAACATGTGTCATCAAGGTGATATATTAAGAACTGTTGGATAGCTCAGTGGCTTAGGTACCTGGCTGAGGAGCCAAATGTTTGGAGTTTGATTTCCCCCCTCTGCCTCCTTGACAGGGGCTGCATGTGATGATCCATAGGGTCCCTGCCTGCTCTGCAGTTCTCGGATGATAATAATGATGAACTCCTGACTCAATATGTTCATCTAATCTATTCAATAGAATAGCTTTGTTCCATTTACTTATAAAACTGTGACTGTATTTTAAGGATTTTGTCAGTTCATTTTTCAGAGTTCCATGATTTTGAGGAGGGGGAGGTTTACCAGATCCAAAAGGGAACAGATCTCAAGCCTTTGATCATAAAATATAAAATAATAGGACATTTCAACACATCTGAAATACATCTCCCCATCCACAAGGTAATCTCTGTCAGCCTCTGTAAAACACTGGGCAAAAGAGTGGCCAAAGGGTGACTCGTGGGCAAATTCAAATCCCGACATCTCAGTCTTGGAAATAAAGCACCATTTGCAAACAAAAGATAGTGTGGCATTGTGCTAAAACGTAGGAACTATGATCAAGGAGAACTCAAGTTCAAATGGCCGTTCAGCCATTGGGTGACTTTAGGCGATTCACTTTTCAGCTTGATCTACCTTACAGGATAGTTGGGAGGTTATATAATGGGGAAGAATTGTTTTAAATCAGTGAATGAAAGCCTGGATATAGATGCATAGAACAGAAACTGTAAACTCAAACCCCGTCCCTTAACTCACATTTCTACCATACAACCCAGCAGCACTGGCCAGTGACCAGGAAGGCTGTGTCTTGATCCGAGAGCAGCTGAATTGAGGCAAAAAGAGACAAACCGATGGAGTCATGATCAAAACTCACGTGTCTTTAGAAAAGGGATGGAGAACGGATCCCTCTATAAAAGTCGCAAGTTTTTTTTCCCCCAGACTAGAATTGTCACATTATAGTGCCCAGGAATTCTAGCCTTCTTCCAATGCATTTGATCTACTTAGATGCTCCATTCAAACAGCTCCGTGCTTATTTCTTAAGGGGTGCTTTATTTTGCTTTCTCTATTAATTACGGGAAATCTTTCAGGCATAACAACTGTTTTTTTTTTTAAAAAAAAAGTTTGTGTATTAATTAGAGGGCATTTCCATGACTACAGGTTGCTCACCCCTTCATGGCGAGCAAACACTGCAAGAAAAGCCTTTCTTACAGCGAAATTGAAAAGAGAGTTGCAGGCGTCCACCGCCACGCAGGAGCGAGAAACTTTTCGTGCCCCCCCGTGCCTCCCGTTTTGTGCCCATTAAAGGCACAGGAGCCCCCCCTTTTTTTTCATTTTTTTCTTTTTTCTTTTTTTCTTTTCTTTTTCCCCCCCCCTTTTTTTTTTTTTTTTTTTTTTTTTTTTTTTTTTTGGCTCGGCAGCTGGTCACCACAATAGGAGATCCGTCTCCGGAGACCCCCCCCCCCTTCCTTCTTGGCTCCAGGGGGCCTCCGAGACGCTCCTGAGCTAAGGACCAAAGCAAACACGGTCACCTGCATTTCTTTGATGTTCTCCATGGGAGCGACGGGCTGGCTCGGTCTGGGCAGATGCTGCGAACGCTGGGAAGCGGACTGGCTCGGGCGGGCGGCCGGCGCCTGGCGATCCTTCTGCCGGTTCTCCATCTCCGGGAGCTGCCTTTGAGGGGCAAGGCGCCGCCGGGCCCTCCTCCTCCTCTTCCTTTGCCCGTCCCCCTTCCCTGAGGCGCCAGCCACCCGCCGCCGTTTCCATGGTGAGCGTGAATCCTTGGCCACTTTTGCCCGGCTGCTGCGTCGCCTCCCCTTCGAGCAGGTTTCCCCCGGGCTCTGTGCTCGCCCTCCCTTGCCAGTTGGCGGTAGAATCCGCAGTCGTCGAATGGCCGGCCGGCTGGCCGGCGACAGGACATTATTTGCATAACACTGCCGGGAAGGGTTCCCCTGCTTCGGGGAATTCAAGCCATGCGTGCCCGAAACTCTCTCCTCTCACCACCACCACCACCAGCCCGTTACCTTGGCGAATGGGGTCAACAGGAGGACTGTCTCCAGACTTCCTACCCCTGAGAAACGCTCTCCCCAAGGCTCCGCTGAGGCACTGGAACAGCTGAGGGAGGGCAAAAGATGGGGCCCTGCCCCTCACTCTGGTGACTGTCACAACCGGTCCGCTTTGCTTCAGAAAGAGCCTCCCTCTTGGCAGTCAAAATACAGCGGCAATAAATCAAGGACTAATTATTTGCTGGCCTCTGTGATTTCCCCCCCAAATCTGTTGCCTCGATCTACCTAATGGCAGGGCTGGCTTTGTCTTTGTACAGGGATGTGTCCCTTGAAGGACCATGGGCACCAAATCCAGAATTTGTGTTCCCTAGTCTAAAGGAGTCTGGAGTGTCTTCAAGAACAGAGGTTCTTGGGTAAGCCAGGTGTTCTTGGACTGCAACTCCAAGAAACCCCAGGCAGCAGAGCTGGTGGTGAAGGCTTCTGGGAATTGCAGTCCAAGAACACCTGGATTACCCAAAGTTGGGAAGCACTATTCTGGAGCCACACGTGCCATTCTCAGGAGTAAACCTATTTAAAGGGTTGGGCATCAGGCAGAAACATCACATTTTGCTACCTAATCTGAAGTTCAGAATTGCACCCTTCCCCATTTCACCCACAAAAGGCAACCAGTCTGGAAGATGCAGCCTCCGTTGATACTAGTGATGGGACAGTATCACCCACCACATCTGAAGCCAGTGGGTTAAGTTTAGAGAGGCACACCAACCTGCCCAGAACACTAAACTTTGTTCTTCAACAACAGTGGATGGTTATGGAGCTTGCATTATTATATCTCAGGGCCAGCTGAAGTTTTGCAGCTCGAAATAGAGCTGATTTAAGTGGTGAACTATGCCTGATTATGCTCTTACATTTTGTTCTAATGGCTTTCACAGCTTCGGAAATTGCAATTTACCTTGTTTCAGAGGACTGGGGGATGGGTTAATGTTCTGCTCATCCTTCCATCATCCCATTTGCCAAGTTATTAAATGGCTGGAAACAGGACTACAATATTATGGCCAATGGCACTGAATCAGGCATTCCTCCATATCAGTCAACCTTAGATATGGTCCTCAGGGAATTCTGGTATTTCCTTAGCCTAAACAATAGTAGAAGAGGGGGAATTAAATGATACAGAAGTTTTCATCATTCCAGAACTTTTAAAAGTTGCTTTTTGGACCACTAATTGCAAAATCCCCAGCCTCTGCAGCCATGCTGACTGTGCGATTCTGGGACTGATCAAAATAATCCTAATAGTAACGTAACATTCCAACATTTAGTGCAGTTCCAATAGCTTCAAAGCAATCAATGCATCCAAAGTGCTTCAAGGCATAAAAATCTGGAGGAGCAAACATTGGGGAATTGTTAAATTGTATCTATTGAATCTTGGCTCTTAAACAAGCCATGTAGATGTTGATTCTGCTTTTCTAGGGGGGGAATGTGTCTGCGTGAGAGTGTGTGTATGTGCGGAAGCAGAGTCTACAGGCTTCTGTGAAATTAAAAATTAATTAATTAATAAATTAAAACTAAAAACTCACCAGACTCACAGATCTGTTTCCCTAAGAAGAAAGTTTTTATTTCCTTCAGTACTGATACTGAGAGCAAGGCATCCTCAAAATATTGCAGTAATTAAGACAGAAGTCTGTGAATTATTCCCAGAAACTAATGGCATAAACTACAAAAAACAACTGAAAGTGTATAAGTTGTATATCCATACATACATACAATAGTACCTCGGCTTATGTACACCTTAGTTTATGTAATTTTCAGTTTATGAGCCAATATCCTTAAGAAATAATGTCTTGGTTTACGTTTTTATGGGGGGGGTTCAGTGTATGAAAAGGACGCATTGCGCCTGGAGGTTTCTAGGGCTGCCCCTATTGCTATGGCAATTCGCGTTTCATTTTAAGTAATTTCTGCATTACGTTACATCCCAGATGATGGATTAATTCCGTAAACTGAGGTACTACTTTACACACACACACACACACACACACACACACACACACACACACACACACACATACAGTGTTTCCCTTATTTTGGGGGTAGGCCTTATATTACGAGCATCCTGAAAAATCACACTAGGGCTTATTTTCAGGTTAGGTCTTATTTTGGGGGGAAATAGGGTACTTACTTACTTACTTACTTACTTACTTACTTACTTACTTACTTACTTACTTACTTACTTACTTACTTACTTACTTACTTACTTACTTACTTACTTACTTACTTACTTACTTATTTTGTATACTGTTCATCCAGTGAGAAGCTGCTGTCCTGAGCGGTTTGCAACAGCATTATAATCACAATCACACCCCTAATAAAATCTATCAGATGAAATTTAAATACAAGAAAAATAAAGAGAGCAAGAATAAAGCCGTATGATGATAGCTGAGGTAGGTGATACAACTGAGGGTCAACAACAACAAAAAAAGAACCAAAGATCTAGAGTCAAAATGGACAATGTAGTTGTGGCACCCATCCCTCCCCCTGGTATACCGCTGCTTGAAAATGCTTGTTGTTTAGTCATTAAGTAGTGTCCGACTCTTCGTGACCCCATAGACCAGGGCATGCCAGGCCCTCCTGTCTTCCACTGCCTCCCAGAGTTGGGTCAAATTCATGTTGGTCGCTTTGATGATACTGTCCAACCATCTCATCCTCTGTCGTCCCCTTCTCCTCTTGCCTTCACACTTTCCTAATATCAGGGTCTTTTCCAGGGAGTCTCCTCTTCTCATGAGATGGCCAAAGTATTGGAGCCTCAGCTTCAGGATCTGTCCTTCCAGTGAGCACTCAGGGTTGATTTCCTTCAAAATGGATAGGTTTGTTCTCTTTGCAGTCCAGGGGAATCTCAAGAGTGGGGACTCAGCACCACAGTTCAAAAGCATCAATTCTTCAGCGGTCAGCCTTCTTTATGGTCCTGCTCTCACTTCCATACATCACTGCAGGAAAAACCATAGCTTTGACTAAGCAGACCTTTGTCAGCAAGGTGATGTCTCTGCTTTTTAAGATGCTGTTGAGGTTTCTCATTGCTTTCCTCCCAAGAAGCAGGTGTCTTTTAATTTTGTGGCTGCTGTCACCATCTGCAGTGATCATGGAGCCCAAGAAAGTAAAATCTGTCACTGCCTCCATATCTTCCCCTTCTATTTGTCAGGAGGTGATGGGACCAGTGGCCATGATCTTAGTTTTTTTTTTTTTATGTTGAACTTCAGACCATTTTTGACACTCTGCTCTTTCATCCTCATTAAGAGGTTCTTTAATTTTTCCTCACTTTCTGCCATCAGAGTTGTATAATCTGCATATCTGAGGTTGTTGATATTTCTTCCAGGAATCCTAATTCCAGCTTGGGATTCATCCGGTCCTGCCTTTCACATGATGTATTCTGCATATAAGTTAAATAAGCAGGGAGACAATATATAGCCTTGTTGTACTCCTTTTTCAATTTTGAACCAATCAGTTGTTCCATATTCAGTTCTAACTGTTGCTTCCTGTCCCACATATAGATTTCTCAGGAGACAGATAAGGTGGTCAGGCACTCCCATTTCTTTAAGAACTTGCCATAGTTTGCTCTGGTCCACACAGTCAAAGGCTTTTGCGTAGTCAGTGAAGCAGAAGTAGATGTTTTTCTGGAACTCTCTGGCTTTCTCCATAATCCAGCACATGTTAGCAATTTGGTCTCTAGTGCCTCTGCCCCTTCAAAATCCAACTTGTACTTCTGGAAGTTCTCGGTCCACATACTGCTGAAGCCTACCTTGTAGGATTTTGAGCATAACCTTGCTAGCATGTGAAATGAGTGCAATTGTACGGTAGTTGGAGCATTCTTTGGCACTGCCCTTCTTTTGGATTAGGATGTAGACTGATCCTTTCCAATACTCTGGCCACTGCTGAATTTTCCAGACTTGCTGGCATATTGGGTGTAGCACCTTAACAGCATCATCTTTTAAGATTTGAAATAGTTCAACTGGAATGCCATCTCCTTTACTGGACTTGTTGTTAGCCATGCTTTCCAAGGCCCACTTGACTTTGCTCTCCAGGATGTCTTGGCTCAAGGTCAGCAACCACACTATCTGAGTTGTCCGGGACATCCAGATCTTTCTGATATAATTCCTCTGTGTATTCTTGCCACCTCTTCTTGATGTCTTCTGCTTCTGTTAGGTACGTAACATCTGTGTCCTTTATCATGTCCATCTTTGCACAAAATGTTCCTCTAATATCTCCAATTTTCTTGAACCGATCTCTGGTTTTTCCCTTTCTATTATTTTCCTCTATATCTTTGCACTGTTCATTTAAGAAGGCCCTCTTGTCTCTCCTTGCTATTCTTTGAAAATCTGCATTCAATTTTCTGAAGCTTTCCCTATCTCCCTTGCATTTTGTTTCCCTTCTCTTCTCTGCTATTTGTAAGACCTCGTTGGATAGCCATTTTGCTTTCTTGCATTTCCTTTTCTTTGGGATGGTTTTTGTTGCTGCCTCCTGTACAATGTTATGAGCCTCCAGCCATAGTTCTTCAGGCACTCTGTCCACCAAATCTAGTTCCTTAAATCTGTTCTTCACTTCCACTGTGTATTCATAAGGGATTAGGTTTAGATTATACCTGACTAGCCCAGTGGTTTTTCCTACTTTCTTCAGTTTAAGCTTGAATTTTGCTATAAGAAGCTGATGATCAGAGCCACAATCAGCTCCAAGTCTTGTTTTTGCTGACTGTATAGAGCTTCTCCATCTTTGGCTGCAGAGAACATAATCAATGTGATTTCGGTATTGTCCATCTGGTGATATCCATGTGTAGAGTCGCCTCTTGTGTTGTTGGAAAACGGTGTGATGACCAGCTTGTTCTCTCGACAAAACTCTATTAGTCTTTGCCCTGCTTCGTTTTGAACTCCAAGGCCAAACCTATCTGTTGTTCCTTTTATCTCTTGACTCCCTTTAGACTTCCAGTCCCCTATATCCAAAAGAGCATCTTTCTTTGGTGTCAGTTCTAGAACGTGTGGTAAGTCTTCATAGAATTGGTCAGTTTCAGCCTCTTCAGCATTGGTGGTTGGTGCATAAACTTGGATTAATGTGATGTTGAAAGGTCTGCCTTGCATTCGTATTGAAATCATTCTATCATTTTTGAGATTATATGCCATTACAGTTTTTCCCACTCTTTTGTTGACTATGAGGGCTACTCCATTTCTTCTATGGGATTCTTGCCCACAATAGTAAATATGATAATTGTCTGAATTGAATTCACCCATTCCTGTCCATTTTAGTTCACTGATGCCCAGGATGTCAATGTTTATTCTTGCCACCTCCTGTTTGACCACCTCCAGCTTCCCAAGGTTCATAGATCTTACATTCCAGGTTCCTATGCAGTATTTTTCTTTGCAGCATTGGACTTTCCTTTCACTTCCAGGCGTGTCCACAGCTGAGCGTCCTTTCGGCTTTGGCACAACCACTTCATTAGCTCTGGAGCTACTTGTCCTTGTCCTCCGCTCTTCCTCAGTAGCATGTTGGATGCCTTCTGACCTGAGGGGCCCATCTTCCAGTGTCATATCTTTTAGCCTTTTGTTTCTGCTCATGGGGTATTCTTGGCAAATATACTAGAGTGGCCTGCCAGTTCCTGCTCCAAGTGGATCGTGTTTAGTCAGAATTCTCCACTATGACCTGTCCATCTTGGATGTCCCTGCATGGCATAGCCCATAGCTTCTCTGAATTACTCAAGCCCCTTCACCACGACAAGGCAGCAATTCGTGAAGGGGTTCGAAAATGCTACATATCCACAAACCTCATATTAATAAGCATTGGATTGCAAAGCAAAATGACACCAAGGAATCTGATAGGTGTCAGGTGTTGGACTGAGTTTTGTGAGTCCATCCTCCAGGTGTCACTCTTTGGAGTTCACCTCTCTAGGGATGGGATGCTGGCAATTTGGCAACCCAGCATTTGGGGTCCATCCTTATGTTTTCAGGACATTCCATTTAGGTATGCTCAAAAGCACTCTGGTCTTGTTCTTTGTCTCTCTGTCTCTGTCTCTCCCTCCCTCCCTCCCCCCTCTCTCTTGCATGCTCTGGAGCTCCTTCCTTCTGCTGTTGTTGTTGGTGGCAGCCATGGTGGTACTGCTGGAACTCAGATGGTAGCTTTTAAATTAGTAACACAGTATGTTCTGACTGTTACACAAACCAGATCTCAGGGGTCTCAGACTGCCCCTAAAATCCCAAGAATGGGATGCTGGTGGCCTGGCAACCCTAAATGGTGGGGGAATTTCAAAATACATTCCACAGAGGACTTTACAAAACTCAATGGAAAAGAGCTTACCATTCCTCCACACATTTTCCCTCTTCTTCCTTTTTAGTATTTTATTTGATATAATCACCACTAAAAGTAGTAGCAAGATGCACCAGTAGAAGTACTAGTACTAGTACTACTACCAACAACAACAGCAGCAGCGACGACGACGACGACGATGATGACGACGACGACGATAATAATAATAATAATAATAATAATAATAATAATAATAATAATAATAATAATAATAATAATAATAATAATAATAATAATAACAATAACAATAATAACAATAACAAGAACAAGAACAAGAACAAGAACAAGAACAAGAACAAGAACAAGAAGAATATAAGGCTCAATATAAGAAACAACAATTTGAAAATAAATTAACAGTTGGAAAAATAAACCACTGCATGGACAACATCTGAGAAATATTGATGGAAAGCATGCTTATAATTCAATATAGGCATGACTAAAAAAACTGGGGACCATTAAGAAAGAAACTGAATGTTTGATTTTTGCTGCACAAGAACAAGTACTCCAAACCAATGTGATGAAAGCTAAGATCCAAGAAATTAGTGCTAACAGCAAATGTTGACTCTCCCAAACAAAAGATGAAACTGTGTCACACCTCATCTGCAAATGTCTAAAGATTGCACAGATTACAAAATTAGGCATGACAGAGTGAAAAAAAATTAGTACACTGGTCATTATGCAGAAAATATAACTTGCCAGCCTCAAAAATCCTATGGGAACATCAGGTAGAAAAGCTGTCAGAAAATGGCAATGTCAAGATCTTGTGGGATCCAAACTGATAGACACCTTGAACATAACACACCAGACATAGTAATAACAGAACAAAAAAAGGTCTGGATCATTGACACTGCAATTCCAGGGGATGCCAGAGTTGAAAATAAAGAATTGAAAAAACTAACAAAGTACAGAGATCTGGCAATCAAAACATCTCGCTTGTGGATGAAACACACTTCAATGGTCCCCGTAGTCATCAGGGCTTTTGGAACAATATCAAGAAATTTCACACATGAATATAAGCTGTTTGCAGATCTCAAAAATAACACAATCAGAGCTTCAAAAAACCAGCAATATTAAGAATAGCATACATACTGTGCCGATATTAACAGATATTTAGGTTTTGAATTAAAACTTTGTAACATGGCTGGCCACTCTGATGTCACTGCCAACTCAGGCCTCTCAGAATGCCCACCACACTTCTTCACATTCACTGCCACCAATTGTAATGACTATTTAAGAAGGACAAGAGTTTCCTTCAAAACAAAACTGATTTATTGATAACAAAATAAAATATGAAAATCACAAGTAGCTAATCACGATGTCAATCACTGCATCTTATTTAATCAATCACAGACTTCCCTCACTAAACACTTTGGCACACAGGCCTCTAAACAAGCTCTTTCTCTCTCACACTCCAGATCTGATCTCTCACACTCTCTTCACCCCCTTTTTCATCCAGCTCCTGCCTCTTCAGCCCCACCCACCGTCACCCCATTGGCTGATGATTCACTGCCCAGCTGTGACAGACACGTGAGGTCAGGGCTGCCTGTTACAAACTTGTATCTGTTACATAATACCAGCCAGTGTTTTTATAATTCTAATTGACTGTGTCTGGTAGTTTTGAATAATTCTCCTCCCCCTCATCTTAGAACTGTGGAGCTGGAGGGGACCCTATAGATCATCAAGTCCAGCCCATCTGAAGGAGGCACAGTGGGGAATTGAACCCCCAACATCCTAAACCACTGAACTATCCAACAGTAATAGCAGCCTGTGCTGGCAACCTAGTTACCATTTTCTATACACCATTGGATTCCCGACTATTGTGGGCAGAAATATGATAATGGAATGGACAGAAAGTATTCAGAGTATACTCGGCCTTCTTTTGGGGGTTAGGGGGGCAGGGAATCTTTTCTAAGGATCTGCAGCTCAGGAGCACTGCTCATGGCACCAGCTGACATTTCCATACTATCTTTGTGGCTGGCACATATTGCTGTTATGCACTGGTGAGGGTCATTAGCAAGTGCCAGAGGCTGTGCAAGTATTTGTCACAAACCGGTGCTCATCAGAAATAGAGGGGAATCTGTATGGAAGTCACAGCATGAGGTGACAGGCATATAGCTGAAGTCCTTGCACCTGGCCAAAAGGAGGAGGTCTAGCAAAAGGGCCTTGGGTATTCTCTTAAGGGAATGTCACAAAACTCTCACTCATCATCATGACACTTCCTTTGATGCTTTCCTGATGTTTTTTGACAAAGGATGGCAGTCATGGCAGTCATATTGTGCAGCAATTTGCCTAAAGATGTTGGTACTCGGGATGCTTAGCTGAAATGGAGCTCATAAAGTGACACTGGTAATTTGCTTTACCCTTTTCCCACATTCTGTTTGACATGAACACGGTGTGGTAGCTGCCAAGAGGAAACAACACACCACAGCTACTCAGCCCTTTCAAATTATAAACATATCAATTCGTTTTTCAGCATAGGCTGAGCTCATCCTAGAAGACTCTGGCTTTTCTGCCTGATTCAATACTGCCCTCAAGAGGCATTTCCTTGGTCCTCTGCCACTATGAATTTAACATTCCTCCATCCATTCCCATGTTTCTGGGGAGCTTTATATATTTTTTGTTTTAATTTATTTTTTAAATTAAAAAAAAAAAACAAAAAAAAACCAAATACAAAAGTACAAAATACTTACTAATACATTCTAAACCATAGTGCACCCCATAACCATGGGACCCTTTGGAACAATACTTTTAATACGAACCTCCTTTCCAAAATTGTATTGATTGTTGTTTGGAGGCTTTTCCCTTTCCTCTCACTGATACAAATTCAAAAAATCTACCCCAAATAGTATAAAAAATATTTGAACTTATTTCCCCTCTTTTCACCTTAAGTTCAGTAGTTAATTTAATGCAATGTCCCATACTTCATTATACCAATCTTCTAATTTTTATCTTTCCAGAATCTAGCTATTAATATTCTAGCACTTGTCATAAAATTGGAAATCAATTCCTTTGAGCAATAATCAAGTTCTATCTTATCAAAAATTGACAACAAAGCAATTTTAGAATTGAATATATCTTTTCCAAATATATCACATATTTCCTTAAAAACCAGTTTCCAAAATTTCTTAACCAATTTATAATCCCACCACATATGATAATAGATGCCAATTTCTTCATCATATTTCCAACAGGCCTTAGAATAGTCTGAATTTATTATATTCAACAAGATCGAATCCACCTGACGGAGTGAGCGCCCGTTGCTTGTCCCAGCTCCCGCCAACCTAGCGGTTCGAAAGCATGCAAATGCGAGTAGATAAATAGGTACCATCTCGGTGGGAAGGTAAACAGCGTTCTGTGTCTAAATCACACTGGCCATGTGACCACGGAAAGATTGTCTTCGGACAAACGCTGGCTCTATGGCTTGAAGAGCGGGATGAGCGCCGCCCCCTAGAGTCGGACACGACTGGACAAAAATTGTCAAGGGGAACCTTTACCTTTACCTTTACATATACCACCTTAAACTAATTTTAATTTTTTTCCCTTTATTCTTACTTTATTAGGTTGTGAATGAGTGCAGATGCTAAACTGAGAGGAAACATGCTGCTGCTTGGTGGATTTGTAAATAAAAGACTTCGGCCTCCTTGTGATTCGTCTTAAATATGAGGCTGCTCCAGCCAACAGTACCTCCTGAGGGAGGGAACAAACAGGCTAGTGCCATATGGTGACACAGAAGTAAGTCCTATTATATTTGATGGGAATTGCTCTTAGATAAGTGAAATCCTGGGACATTCTCCGATCTGGAGAAAAATCTATGATCTTCTTCCCCCACACCTTCCCTTTGTCACACCCCATTCATCTCATCCTTCTCCAAAAAGACTGCCAAAATAATTCACGCTTCTATAAAACTTTATCATAGTTTTCCATCCACTTGTCAGATGAGAATGCTGGGCTGTAAGGGGGGGGGGGAGTGCGACTGTCGGATGATAGAACCCCTCAAAACAGCCAGACTATTTCAATTACATCTTTTTGATTGGGAGAGGTCCGCACAGCATGATTTAATTATTCTGCAGCCTTGAAGCTTCTGGTGTGGGGGAGGGGGAGGGGGGGGATCTATACATATTCTTGTATAGCAGTGACTGTTCCGCTAGAGTAGGAAGCAGTAGTAAAATCAGTTTGCTTCCAGTTTTACTCAATCAAAGATAATATTCATGAATTTTAAATTTTGAGGTATTTTTGCTATTGTTTTCCAGCATATGATACATAACTAAATCAACAAATTCAAAATGAATTGGAGCTTTCACTTCCAATCCTATGTAGCTACTCCAAGTGAATTCAAGTGGGAAATGAATAAATTTTTATTTAATTAATGCTGATCTAGCATAGAATATGTCAACAGTCTGATGCCAGTAACTGTTCTGATTTCTTTCTACCAGCTCCAAGCCTTCATAACACTTTATAGGTTTTACCAGGCTCAGGCCAATATTTATTTATTTATTTAATTTATATGCTGCCCACTCTACCCAGAGGTCTCTGGGCGGCTTACAACAATTAAAATTCAATAAAAGATAAAATGATTAAAATGCAATTAAAATACAATTAAAATTGCCATCATCAGGACCCACAGTTGATGTTATTTCAGTTAAAAGCCTTCTGGAACAGGAAGGTTTTGACCTGGCACCGAAATGTCATCAACGTCAGCGCCAGACGAATTTCAGTCGGGAGGGCGTTCCATAGTCTGGAGGGAGCTGCCAAGAAGGCCCTTTGTCTACAAGCCATTCTCTTACCTCCTTGAGGGACGGCTCTTTCAAAAGGGCCCCCTGGTTAGATCTTAACTGCCGAGTAGGCTCATATGGAAGGAGGCGGTCCTTCAAGTATCCAGGGCCCAAGCCGTTTAGGGCTTTATATGTCAAAACAAGCACATTGAATTGGGCCCGGGCAGCAACTGGTAACCAATGTAACTTAAACAGAATCGGCTTGATGTGATCTCTAGTGGCCCCACCACTCACCAGCCGCGCAGCTCGATTCTGGACCAGTTGCAGTCGCCGGACCGTCTTCAAAGGCAGCCCCACGTAGAGCGCATTGCAATAATCTATACGAGATGTTACCAGTGCGTATGTAAATTGCCTTTCACATGATGGCTGTGGCACATCATATGGGTCCCATGCTTCAGTAAAGTCAGAGGTGTTCATTATACTAAGTCAAGGGCCTTACCAGAGTGCCACTTACGCTGAATCCACAGATGCAGAAGAACAAAGTGAAAAAGAAGCAGTAGAATCCCAAGGTGGCCAAACTGACACAGACACAGACACACATACACACACAGACACACACACACACACACACACAGAGAGAGAGAGAGAGAGAGAGAATTGTTCTAGTTTGCTGTGTCACCTGCATTCCATTCTCTGACATTTCAGTATTAGAATCTGAAGGCAGGAGGGTTTTGTGATGTCACAGTGCAGGTTGTTGGAGGGAAGTAACTGGTTATGGCCCAAATGGTAGTGGAAACAGTTGAATGCCATGACCTACCTCACTCTAAAAGGCATCACAGGCATGCACATAACATTTGCCTCCCCCGTCCCTTTCCCTCAGTTCTGGCTTGTTTGTTGTATCTATAATGTGAACATTAAGACGAAAACCATAACTAGGAAACAACTACACAGCATTGACAATAAAGAAATTGAAATAGAGATTTTGTATACCTTGGTTGCACCATTAATCTAAATGGAGACTGCAGCCAAGAAATCAGAAGACTGAGACTCAGAAGGGCAGCAATAAAATAATTAGAAAAGATTATCAAGTGTAAGGATGTGTCACAGGAGGCCAAGACTGGTCACCCATGCTCTTATATTCCCGATCACCATGAATGGGTGTGAAAGCTGGACAGTAAAGAAAACTGACAGGAAAAAGCATGATTAATTTGAAATGTGCTGTTGAACGAGTGCTTTGTGGATACTTTTGGCTACCAGATATATGAACAAATGGGTCCTTGGGCAAATCAAACCTGAACTATTTCTGGAGACAAAAATGATGAAACTGAGGCTGTCCTACTTTGGGTACATTATGAGAAGGCAGAATTGTCTAGAAAGGGCAATAATGCTGGGAGAGGTAGAAGGCAGCAGGAAAAGAGGAAGAACAAATATGTGATGGACTGACTTCCTAAATGAAGCCATAGTTTTGCATTTACAATAGCTGAGCAGGGCAGTTGAGGACAGGTAATTTTGGATTCCTAGGGTTATAATAAATTGGAGGTAATGGCACATAATAACAAATACTGTGGAAGCACAACACATATACAGACACTTTTGTGCTGAGACAGAGTGAGGCCTCACACTATCTGGGAATGGGCAAAGAGATATGTTTCTACGGTTTAATGCCACGCCAGACACAAAAATCAAATTTTCTCAACCTCCAGCACTACTTGGCTTTAGATTTGTCTTTGCACTTGGATCTGAAGAAGCACAGCAATTCCTTGAGCTCTAGCAATCCTTATTGTACAGAAAGAGGGGAATAAAGCCAAATAAATTTGAGGAGTACTCCTTGGGGCTATTGGCTCAATCAGAAACCATTCTTCTGCCCCCCCTCCTGCTTTGAGGGGGGCACAGGTTTGCGGGATGGGTTTCTAACCCTGGTTCCCGAGATATTCCTGAACTAAAACTCCAAAAAGCCTTCACCACTAGCTGTGCTGGCCAGGATTTCTGGGAGTTATGGTCCAAGAACACTATGGGACCCACTGCTCTACATTCAAAGGTTCTCCAAGAGTGAAATAGCAGGAAGACTGTTCAAGTAGAACCTTTCCCCCTCACTTGTTAATTTTTTCTATCAACAAGTAGTTTTTGTTTAGTGTGGAAGAAACGTTCAGAAATCTTGTCCCACCAACCACAGTTTGTGAAAATCCATGATATGCCACTTCCTTCATTTCTGCAGATCAGTTCTGAATCTCTAGAGCATTGTGGAAAAGCTGTGATATTTTTAACCTAAAGTAGCCTCTATTACAATGTCAGCTGTATTAAACTATGTTCCACAAATAGCTGTGGACAGGAGTAAGAAGTAAGAAACAGAACCTTAGAGCAGCTTCTATTAACCACTGCAAGATGTTAACAGCTGAAATACATTTCCTTGTTATACTGTCTTCTTCTTCTTCTTCTTCTTCTTCTTCTTCTTCTTCTTCTTCTTCTTCTTCTTCTTCTTCTTCTTCTTCTTCTTCTTCTTCTTCTTCTTCTTCTTGGCATTCTTTATTACAGGGATGGGATTTTTAGCCCTGCTACTATGGTTGGATTACCATACCCGCCAATCTGACCTTGATAATGGAGAAGGGTGATGGAAGTTGAAGTCCCACTCTACTGGCAGGGGGAGCACAATGTCTCTAACCCTCTTTTAAAATCTGTAGCAAAAAAAAGAGGTAACAATTGCCAACATGGAAGTTTTATATTCTCTTATTCTCCTAATTTTCTGACCACGTAGGGCCTGTGTATTTCCTTAGACAGAAATCCACACTCCTCTTCCCTAGATTTATGACTGTTAAACAAAAATGCAACTTGAGAGATTATTGAGGAGCACTGAGCCATTGGCACCACCTAAAGAGCTTATTTATATTTTTGTGTGGCTCTGTTGGTATAATCTGGGCACCCTGCTAATGTGTAACCAATTTACTTCAGTCATTTCCTGAGCATTGTCTACAATCATTAATACTAGCAGACTAGTAGAGTGTAAACACATCATACACAAGCAATGCCAGGGGCACTCAGAAAGAGAACAATCATTAACAAACAGCCAAAGGCTCCAAATAGAGACCTGGCCCATTCCCATGAACTTGCAGAAGCAGGTGGTTACTGAAGATATATTGCTGTACACTACCTACAAAGCAGGGATGGCCTAAGACTTTTGCTTGGCTGAAGGAAAGGATGTTTCTTCCTGCCCATTTGGTGTACAGAAGCTGATCAGCCTGGCCAATGAAACTTATTTCAGCACTGATGAAAGGACTGCATCCTTCAGCCATGGCACCAGAAGACACAGGCTTCCTTGAGGAGTCCAAGACAGGCAGTGCAATATACTTAGCTCTATCCTGCAACATAGAGGAATTGTTGGGGATTCTAGAGCAATGGTTCCCAACCTTGGGTAAGTTAGGTGTTCTTGGACTGCAATTCCCAAAGTCTTCACCACCAGCTGCACTGGCTGGGATTTCTGGGAATTGCAGTCCAAGAAAATCTGAGTTACCCAAGGTTGGGTCCCCAACATTTTCCCACCATGGACCAGTTTAGTGTGTGTGCAAGGGGGGGTGTCAGTGCATGGATGGGATGGGCCACCCGTGTGTACATGTAGGTGTGAGTTGGGGTGGGGCATCCATGCGTGCATGTGTGGGTGGGCGGGTGGGGCATCCATGCATGCGTCTGTGTGTGCGTGGGGAAGGGAGATCTGTCTTTGCGGCCTAGCCCTGCCAAAGCCACGGCCCGGTACCAGGCCACAGACCAGAGGTTGGGGATCCTGGCTCTAGAGAAATAGTTGGGGACATGATATACCATCTGGCGTCTGTCACATTAGTAAATGATGATATGGCTGGCTCTCTGATATGGCTGGCTCTCTGAAAAGAAGCCAACTATGGCTGAATTGAAATTGATGGAGGGGGGAGGTGTTTCATGAACAGGTTGCCATGTCACCAGGATGCTTTTTCTTACTTAAAAAGAAACAGGCAACTTCAGTTAAATCTGAGTGATACAATGTGAGCAGTGTTTCTTTGAAGCATTTATTATGAGCATGCCCAGTGATGCAACAAATTACCATATATTTCGCTCCATAAGACACACTTCCCCCCCCCAAAAAAAAGGGGTGGGAAAAGTGTGTGCGTCTTATGGAGTGAATACTGTTCCCACCACCTGCAATGAAAGCTGACCTCCCGTCTTCCACGCTGTCACCTCCAGCTTTCCCCTCTCACGCCTGCTGCCAATATTGCTTAGTTAGTTGTCTATCGTCAGTCTATCATCGTACACCCGATCCAATGTGGCACAGCGTGGACCATGCTTCGGTTTTCTATCTGCGCCAGTGAAGGCTGAGAGGGGGAAAAGAGCTTTGTGGACTTTGTGGGTGTGCGTGCGGGGGGGGAGAGGAATGGTCCTCTCAGCGAGGCTTCCTATGGGGTCATGAAACATCAGGTGGGCGCCCACTCTGGAATGGGCTCCATCTCATCCTACTCCTCCATGTGCGGCTGCAGAGTGTCGTCCGCAGGCTTACCGTCTGATCCCGTAGCTCGTTGTCCATTTAATTGTTTGCTGCTATATTTCTGCAATGCTGAGGGACAACTGATGAGATGATGAGCTGGCTGGGGTGGTAAGGGAGCTGGCGGCTCCCTACCCCTGATGCCTTAGCATTTTTTCCCCTTTTTTCCTTCCTCCAGTAGCTGTGTCTTATGGTGAGATGCATCTTATGGAGCAATAAATACGGTAACCCTGTATTATGAAAATCCTTTGTATTTGTAGGCCGGCATGTACCTTTAAATAGTGGTGGGAACTACATGTTCGGATAACACACAGTAAGCTTTTCATCTGAAAATAGGTGCAAAACCACCTGTTTTACACATCCTGTTTTAATGTGAGTCCTCACATCAAAACAAAATGGAGGGCAGTTGCTAGCCAGCCAGTGTTGGGAAGCTCCCCACAGCTTCTGACAGCTCGAAGGTGTGGGTAGCAGCTCACCCACTTGACATACAGTGAAAGCGGAGCTGCCCCCCCACTCCAGCAAGAAAAAATGTGGCCAGCTGGCCAGTGGTGAGGTAACCAGGAAGGCTCTCAGCACTGCCCATTAGGTGATGTTGTACTTGCCAGAAGGTCAGCTCCAGCAGTCCTGTTTTTGCCACATGTCATGTCCAGTGGTTGAAGTCTCTGCTGTCCCAACCAGGGAAGCTTCCCAGCACTTGTTAGCTAGCAACAAAAGCACCCGTGCAGTTTTAAGAAGTGCACATGGGCGCCATTTTTAAACCTCACAAGGGCTTGCATTGTGGGCAGCAATAGGAGTTGCTATGAATTCCCTTTGGGTTCTCTGCAACATGTAGTTACAGACTTTGTTCCTGAAATTTGGAATTTAACTTGTGGTCAGCACAGTTTCATTTTATGAGCTCTTCTACCACACACACAAAAAAAGACTTATTCTTTTGGGCTGGAAAATTGGAACATACTGTACATCATTCAATAGTCAGAACCTTGTACGTATTTCTTTAGCTATGCATGAGCATCCACTCTATCAATAACACCCACAAACAGAACATTTTTGGGCACATGGTCAACTTTTATTAGCATACATGCCTAGTCTTTTGTAATTTTTTTCCTACATTTCCCTGTTCTGTTATTTTCTTTCTTTCTTTTCCCCACCTGCTCTTTTCTTTCTTTTGGGTTGAAACAAATGAAATGACACGAAGAAAGCCATCATACTAGCCATGTGACCCCAGTTGGCTAGAAATGCTAGACCATTAATTTTAGAAATGAATATTCCATTTTCATACAGTCAGATTCTCAACTTCTGAGCTGTCCTGTCCTACTTACCACCTGACAGTTTAAGTGGCATGCAAAAAGATACTTTTCACCCAGAATGTACCTTCCTTTCCTTTTTTGAAAAGCAAATACCAGATTGGCAGTGATGGTGGCTGTCTATTTATGCCCCATGAGAAGTGAGCTGATCAACTTATACATGGGAATCATGCCATTGTAACAGATGGGTCTGACTGAAGAAATCCAGGAGGTTGTATATGCACCGAATATGGATGATAAAAGCTGGATTCCTGCCAAAATTGTCCAAACAGCTGCCTATTCTTAATTTACATACTATGTGGAGAAACACTGACACTTGCTTTCATCAAATGTGGACAGTATGAGAAACACGATTTATGTAAAAGATATAACAATCTATCAACTTATGAGAAAAAAGGTACGTAATAGTGTGGCATCTTTTTTTATATTATGTTTACTGGAATATAAATATCCAATACATATATCATGTATATTGCCATAGCAAAAACAATAAGACTGCCAGAGTAAATTAAACACATATTTGTAGACATGTGTCTTATCTTGCTAGTAATGAATAAAAATAACCCAGTTCTGGAACAATTTATTGCATCTTTGCCATGCATCTTTGAACCTCATATAAGTAGTCAATTTTGACATGATTATGGCATATTCTTCCTGTTTATCTTTCTTTTTAGTTGTATGAGCAGGACCCAGTGGCCTTCAGGATTCTATAGAGCTTATTCTAGTTGAAGTAATAATAAGTGACATAAATTCCCCATAAATACATAATAAATTTCTTGTATAGAGGAATGTGAATATTAATTCCAAAATGCATATTGTTGTGATATCTTTATTAGGCACAAAAACCTTTGTGTAATCTTTCAAGAAGGAGGGGGAAAATCTCATTGTACTTATATGAATGTATTAAATTCCCCTTTAATCTTCATGTACATACTAGGACATGTCATTTTAGCCTCCCTGTGTTCTGCTTTGTTGCAAAATCGACAGATGTTTACACCTCTATAATGTTGGTATCTCCAAAATTGTCACATGTTCTATTGTAAACACTATCACATAATTCAACCCATTCACATTTTGGGGGTTTTTTAATAAAAAAAATCTCAGACAGAAAACAAACCTGAATAAATCCAATGATTTTTCTATTGTTCTTACCAACATATTGCATTGCCTCCACTCCTGCCCCTTTCAAGACAAATCAGCATATAGTAAAGCTCAAATATATTAAAGTAGGCATGCTGTGCTGGGGCTATCAGTAGGATGGTTCATTTTTTTTCATTGAGACAACACTGGAATCAATTGAGTTGGAATTCAGCAGTGTGCATTTCTTTTGTCTGATCTTATGTTACTGTTCTTACACTTTGTTTTCTGATTTCAAGGTATCTGCATGAGAAAGTGTTTATTCAGCATCCACAATCACACCACTGGATACTGGATATGCTTACATCCTGCCATACATTGGATTTTTCCCTGGGGCTGGAAATGCGGTTAGCAAGACATTTATATCCCTTTCATATGACCAGAAAATACAGTCACCCAATGAGGCTGATTGACCATGGGTGCAGGACACCCAAAATAATGTCTGATGGTTTTTGTTGTGCATGCACATATTGATGAACAGCATTCCCTACAACAGGGTGTAGTGCATTGACATTATTTATTTTATTTCTTAGACACATCATGTATTTCCCATTTTTCCTCCAATGAGAATAAAGCACTGTACACGGCTCTGTTTTCTCATTTTATGCTCATAACAACTTGGAAAGTAATTCAGACTGAGTACCTGACAAAAGATCATCTAGAGACTTCCCTGGAGTCTGATCAGTAGGGACTAGAATCTGAATATATCAAATCCCAATTAAGAAGAAACCAACAGTGGCTTAAATTGTGAACCCTCATGTACTGTACTATGACTCTTTAAAAAAAACACTCTCGTGTCATGTGTGTTTTGGGGTTTTCTGCTTAATAGTCACAATCATATCAATATGCAGTATGCCTGCTTTTATTTGCAAGTTCAGAATCATACAATGTTTCCTTGATTATTGCTTTTTCTGAACTCAGAAACACAAATCTCTTGTAACATTTCTTTGTAAGGATTCCTTTTAACATTTTAGTTGCTCTTTTCAATACCTTCTCTTGCTTGTAGAAGACTATCCATTCCGAGGTAGATGTTAAGAATGGTATGTTTTCAACACTGACTTTAGTCTTCTGAAAGAATGAAGTTGCTACTGGACAGGAGAGCAGTGCAACGGATTTAGATCAATTCCAAAGTGAACTGACCAATTGTGGGTCTCCATTGGTTTGAACCAGTTCTCTGATACAGTTAATGAGAGAAAACCACACAACGTGTCGCCTAAATGTTGCAAAACAGTACTGTAAACAGAATACACTAAAGTAAGGAAAGAAAGAAGAAAGCAAGCTTGATTTTGCTTGCTGATAGCTGTGCCTTCCATCATGGAGAGAAAAGATTCAGCAACATTATCCAGCAACAGTGTTCAGTGGGACAGATCATGGAGAACTTTGTGTTTTTTTAATTGTTGTTTTGCTCTTCAGCAACAGAAAGGATTTTGAAAGATCTTTATTTCTCCATATTTCCCCTATTAACACAAGCCTTTAATCCTCATATCTGAAACTTTTCCAGACCCAGATTCTGGATTTGGGGCAAATAACCCAAAGGCTCTTTCCTCTCTATTTCTCCTCCCAGACCTGGGCTGAAACTCTCTGAGTAGATGAACAGAGCAGGGTGTATCATGAAGAAATCCTGAAGGGTGTTTGTAAAGAATAAGATCTGCTAGTAAGGAAAGTCACCCCCATCTCAAGACATAAAAACTCCAAATCTACATTTCAGGTTTTCCACAGTAAGGTTTGTAGATTAACAAAACTCTGTGAGATTGTTCAGTTCCTCCACCAGCATTCTGCAAATCATGTATCTATTATTTTATCCACTGTAACCATTTTTCATTGTCTAGTTCAATAATTTGCATTTCCAGAATCACCACCACCCCCTTATCATTGAACAGTGCAGCATCATTTGCTCTTCTCTTTCTCCCAGGAAAGGCACAATAAAACCTGCCTGTACAGGCTTTTTCTATCTCAACTGGTAAAAGAGTTAAACAAACTGGTTCCACAGGCTTCTTTCAAGCACATCAGAAGTGTTTTAACCTGTTAAGGGAAACTACAATGAATTGCTTCTGTCAATGTTTTTCTACACACTAAAACAAAAAACAAAAAAATAAAAATAAAAAAAATCCCAGGAATGAGACAGGAGGCTGTAAGTGGGCAATATAAAATCTGTTGTGGGAATATTAACAGTACTATAAGGAAAACACTAACTGGAATTTTTTATATAAAAAAAATAAATTTCAGGTTTATGGGCCCCTCAGGATGCTGGGAACCTATTTCCGTTCCTCCAAAATTCTTGTGCCGCTTAAAATGAAATACGTATACACTGTAAGTGGTTCAGTCTTGGAGACTGAATAGCAGCAACAAATTCAGCAATTGATCAAAAAATGAGAATGTTGTTGTTTAGTAGTTTAGGAGTAAGGTCTTCAGAGAGTGGTGTTTCCAGTAAATTAAATAAAGGGTTAATAAAATGTTCTCTTGCAGTTGCATAAAAAGGGCAGGAGCACAAATTATATGCAAAAGTATCCAGCCTAGTGTTGTCACAATGACAAACTCTCTCGGGGTATGGTTGTCTTGACAATCTGTTGGGGCCCTGTGAAAACGTGAAAAAAACAAAATCCTACACACACTTTAGAGGGTATATGGGGACTTTATGAGCAAAAAATGCATTGAGTTTTTAAAAAGGATGTATGGGGAACCACATGATGCCTCTGGACTACCTATTGCTCACACTTTTAATTGGACGGTATGTCTCAGATAAACACTTAGAAAACATTAATGTAGAACCTTGAACCAGAAAGGTTAAAAATATTCAGCTTTATTGTAAATCCATGTCACGTATCAAAATCTTCCACTTTTCATTTTAAAAAGGATGTAAAAATCACACCAAAAGTGTTTATTGTTTTGCTCCATTGCAATACATGCAGGAAGTGATAATGATTTTAAAGAAAAAGGAATACTGTAAATTCTTTAATAGATCCATGGTTACTAGCTACATAGTCAACTCTGTCTCTCAGCTGACTGTCAGGATCTGGCCCACACCGCCCTAGCAGCTGCAGGATCGGGGCCAGCATGACCCAGGAAGAGCCTGGTGTTTGCAGGCTCAGGCCCTGGCCTGTGTAGCAGTTGCTGGGCCACTCCTGAGGCTCACTTGGAAACATGGAGGGAAGGCCTGTTTAAGGAGTGGTTCTCCCTCCCACAAATTGCCTCAACAGCAAAGTTCTTTGGTTGTGCTTACTGTTACTAGTGCCTTGTTGCTCCTGAGATCTGGAGTTCCTGCCTTGGTCCCTGCATCTGGACTCCAGTGTTCTTGCCCCTTGCTTTGCCTCCTGTCTCACGGTGCCTTGTTCTAGCTCTGTACTCCCAGCCCTGTTCTCCTGTCTCTGCTTGGTCACAACCAACTGTGCAATGAGTGCCTTTGGACTCAATACCCTGCATGGTGGACTGGGTCCTGGTGCCATTGCCACTGGTGAGAGGCTGCCTGGGATATCTTAGACTGTGACACTGGCTCAGTAGAAGACCCTTTTTCAGTCAATTTAATGCGAGTGTCATTTCAAATCCATAGCACATGTTTTCAGAGATATGAAAAAATGGAGACTTAGCTGTGGTTCCTCAGATTTGTACATAGGTGTTCTCCTACAAAACAGTAAGTTTTGCACTTCTTCAAAGAGTGATGATTACCTCCCCTGATGTACCAAAATCCAGTTTCTCATCCCAGACACGAATAGCACAGTAGGACACCCTTATCCATGGGATCAGTATCCACTGATTCATTTATCCATGTTCTGAAAATATTACCGTATTTTTCTGTGTATAAGATACCCCCATGTATAAGACTCCCCCCACTTTTCTAACCCCAAATTTTAAAAAATCAATATTTTAGACATAAAACAGAACACATTTTTATTTAGTTATTAGGTAACATTTACATACCAGTATTGTCATATTATGCATCACATTTTAACTTTATTCAGCCTCTGGGCTGAGAATGCTAGGACTTTAGGAGTCCCTGTTGTATCTGAGCAATTTGCAGTAGGTTTGTTTAGCATCAGCTAATGTCCGATGCATAAGGCTCGTGACTGGACAAATCTAAGTCTCCTGACTGTAGGAAGCTAAGCCTCCTTTTTTTTAATTTATTTATTTATTTTCAAAACTATTAGGAAATTGGGAAGGGATACAGAAGGTAAAGGGCAATGGAAAGGGTGGAAAAAGGGGTTTTGAGTATAAGAGAACATCAAATGTATAATCATTCAATCTTTTCATATTAAGTATATAAACATATAATCTATTCATATTCCAATAAAATCTCATCTTTCTTCTTCTTCTTCTTCTAGCTATTTGTCTATGTATTTACCCCTTTAGCTTTCAACTTACAATTATAACACAGCTTCCATCTAAGTTATTCCAACACCATCAGAACACCAAGACCAATTGTGAAATATATCCTCTCTTTCACCCTACTTTTGTCTTGAAGGTACACTCGACAGGTCTAAAATAGTATATACTCTGTTCACTTCTCCCTTTTTCTCCATGTGCTTCTTTTTTTCTGTGACTCTGTTTTCTTCCGTATTTTGAAAGGGGGAACAACCCCTAAAGCAGTAATTCTCTTTTCAACCTCAATTTTCTTAGCTGTTATGGCTACATAGCTTAATGGGTAACACACCATCCCATTTGTATTATCTGGTATTGTTTTCAATATACCCGGCTCTGGCATTTCTCTTAGGTATGATTTAACCTCTACTATTTTCTCTTCCTTAGGATCTTTAATAAGATCTTGTATCTGGTCAAGATGAAAAATTACCTGCGCAAATCCTTCCAACATTGTCCTTTGAAAGGAGATTTTCCAATCTAGCCATTGATCTCTATTTTCCCCAGGGAGAAGTTCCATTTTTCCAATATATCTCCTCTCTCTATATATAAAATACTCTTCAATTCCCACTCTTTTATCCCTCACTTAGAATTCCCTCTCCCCTTTGCCCACATATACATATTATATAATTCACCCTCGAGACCAATATTTTACATTAAAACTGTTGCAGTGTTAACAATAAAGTAGCAGGGAAACTCAAACAAAAAGATGGAATTTAAAACATGAGTCTCTCAAGTGTTTTTATAGTCCAATCCCTTTTCTCGTTGCCAGCCGCCAAACCGGAAGATGTTCTTTTCTCTTCTCAAGATTTATTTTTACCTTCACCCAGCCGGGCTATGTTATCAGAGTGCCATTTAAATCATTAGTTCAGTTCAAACGCAGCTCACATTCTATTTTTTTACTTCCAAAAGCTTCCTTCTCCTCCCCCAAACAGGGAGGGCCAAGAATCAGAGTCCCAGCAAATGTGTTTTCCACAGCAAACAGAGTCCCACACAGTCTAAGAATTGTATATCCAAAAGGAGAGAAGGTCCAACTCATTGCCAGCCGCCAAACCGGAAGATGTTCTTTTCTCTTCTCAAGATTTATTTTTACCTTCACCTAGCCGGGCTATGTTATCAGAGTGCCATTTAAATCATTAGTTCAGTTTAAACGCAGCTCACAGTCTATTTTTTTACTTCCAAAGGCTTCCTTCTCCTCCCCCAAACAGGGAGGGCCAACAATCAGAGTCCCAGCAAATGTGTTTTCCACAGCAAACAGAGTCCCACACAGTCTAAGAATTGTATATCCAAAAGGAGAGAAGGTCCAAAGTGTACAGCTTACAGCAGATTTTATTCTCTCAAAGTCTGTCCAGTGTCCAGAAGTTTTTCCCTTAATAAAAACACAAGCTGTTTTTGCCTGGCTGTTCTCTTAAAATCCACACAACCTTGATCAGCTTAATTGCGAGCTGACATGCTAAATACGCCGCTCCTCCTTATCTCATTTCGGTCATAAATTTTCACACAATCACTTGTTCTTCATTTTAATGGGGTTTTTCATAGAACAAGGGCTCCCACTTACTTTATTTATATTTTCGCCGTGCTTCTTGTTCTTATTCTCGGCGCTGAAGCTGTCCTGGCTTGTTACCAACAATGGCGCCCGTCTTCGGTCTGTGCTAATGTGAATTTCCAGAAGAAAGAAAAATCGAGTTGCTGCCCAATCTTCTAACTTCTGCGGCTCACACAAGCTTCAGGAGGGTCTCTCCTGACCCCCCCTAAATTCCCCCATTCCTGGGGGGATCCCAGACTGAAGCGGTTCTAGTTTCTCCGGGAGCTATTCCCAAGAGCTGCTAGCTTCACCAGGACGAAGCTCCCCCCGAAGCTAAGCCTCCTGATTAGAGGCAGATAAACCTTGTGATTGAAGGAAGCCTGTTTGCAGAGGCAATGTATGGGCCACTTTGTTCTCTCCTCAGCCTACTTCCATGTATAAGACAACCCTCAATTTTCAGTGTAATGATTTTAGGAAAAAGTATCATTTTATACATGGAAAAATATGGTAATTTTAAAAAATCTGAAAAAAAAAACATTTTCACATGTATTACTAGAGAACTGTCTACTAGAGGGAGCCAGAGGCTAAGCTATGAATACTAGTTAGTGAAGAAACATAGCATGATCTCTGGCAGTCTCTAGTGGTCAGTTCTTGTAAAGCATGTGAAAATAATTTTTCCTGTCCCCCCCCCCCTTTTACTATGATATATATACAGTAGTTTGCTATTATCTGCAGTTTTCACTCTCCATGGGGGGGACTTGGAACCAATCCCCAGAGGGTATGGGGATCCTGCTGTATGTGATGGATGTGGTTCATGAACTGGGAGGATATGTTTTGCAGCAATTCCCCACCAAATGTATACTTTGTATTTCCTAACGCTTGTTCAGACATTACATTTCTTTCTTTCTAATCTCGACACTTTACTTTCCCTCCAAAGAGCTCAAAGTGACATCTAGGATTTGCCTAGATGTATTTGTTCTGTATTTTATCAGAACAACCTTGTGAGGAGAGGGTCACGGGGTAGGGTGGATGACAAAAGTCACATATGCTTGTGGCTGAATGAGGAGCAAATCAAGGGTTCCTAGTCTCAGTTCAACCCTATAACCACTACCCTACACTGACAGGTTTGTGTGACAAGAAACAGGATTCTTTGTGAAGCAAACAAGATGGCTGCACAAAATAGCCTTCATCTTACTTGGACATGCCACCATCATCTTTGGGTGCGCACCTTTCATGGATCTGAAACCTAGCATAATTTCCCCTGGCCCTGCTAGCTGCCCTACAGTACTTTAAAACTCTACAATACTTTAAAACAAGCCTTATGGGGAACATGTAACTTATTTTAATGGAGAATTGCACTTTGAGGAACATAGTTCTCTTTCAAAATATGATACAAACTCCCTCCATACCTTTTTTAAAGTGTAGGTTTTTTCAATGCTTTTTCCTTGGATTTCAGTGATGGCTTCAAAAACCACTTGCAGCCCACTTGTTGGTTTTTCTGATCTATACAGCAGGCCCTCCAGTTACTCACCTACTCATTGATGTTATAATCCATCTGCCCTAAAGTGATCCTTGAGGAGTTATTTGTTACTATCTACTTATGAAAATTGTCGCACTTCTATCCATTACTTTTTCAACCTTGCAAATAGGAAAAGGGACTTCCATTAGTTCATTTATAAAGAATATCTTGCCATGAAAATGTGAAGCTGGAGACTATGCACTGCCAGAGAGGAAACAGATGGAAACTGGTATCATTATCCAATTTTCCCTCTTTATTAGTGAAGGTGTATTACATGTTTTCAGCTCAAAGTGGTATTGCACCCAAGTTACTCTTCCGTGCTTTTAATTTCAGAATTTATTCAGTTGTATTCTGGCACACTCTGCAATGCTGCTCTTCTTTAACAGCAGGTCTATGCCAAATTATCTTCTTCCAATATGGTGGGGCAGGGAAACATCTGCTTTAATGGCCAAAACAAGCTACGGAGGAAGGTAGAAGCAGCATTTGTTCCTACACCAGACTTTATAAATCTTGAGAACTACTGCACTGTACTATTTGTGTGTCTATTTACAAAACTAGCAAAGAAACAAAATACATTTTTTTGGACAAACCACTGTGGTGTATTAATCTCAAACATATTCCAAAGTTCTTCCTATTCATTTGATATAGAGACTCAGTCTAGGCAACAACACATGGCAATATAAATAGGTTTAGGTACTGTTTTTGTTTCACCTTGTGATTTGCACCTTTATTTTTAAGCATCAGTGGCTCAGCAGCTGGATTTTTTTTAAATTCATGTTCAGAATATTAACCGGGTACAGGCAGGCTACTGTTGGACTTCAATGCCCATCAGCCCTAGGCAGTTTTGTCAATAATAAAGGATGACAATTTAGTTTCAACAACATCTAGAGGGCCACAGGTGTCCCAATCCTGATCTAGTTTAAAAACTATTAATGTACTGGTATATCCATTCTCAACACATATGCTTTTATGGTCCTGTAGAGTGAGAAAATGTCTTTAATTCTAGCATTTTCATACTTGGAAGAATTTTATTTTAATAAAAACCAAAAGTGAGTATCAGGGCTGGGTTTGGGTTCGAGGCTGCTCCAGTGAAAATGTCTTCAGTCAGGCCCCCTCCTCTATAGCAGACCAGGTCAGAGTGGCAATGTTCCAAGCAGCAGGGGCCTGTTGGGATTAATCACACTTTTAATTTCATATACGACTCAGGAGAAATGTTACATCAGGAGTCCTGTGGGAACTTAAGATAGCTATGTCCACTTGCCTGGCACTACTCCAAGTGCTAGAAAATGGGGAAAATATAAGGGGACGGGGAGGGCAGACATTGACAATAGTCCTCTAAGGTAGTGGTTCTATACCTTGGGTAACCCAGGTATTCTTGGACTGCAGCTCCCAGAAACCCCAGCCAGCACACCTGGTGAAGGCTTCTGGGAATTGTAGTCCAAAACACCTGGGTTATCTAAGGTTGGGGATGACTGCTCTAAGGGACCAGCTTCCCCAGTTGTCCAAAGATGCCAGAGGCTGATGGACAGACCCAGGTTGGTACAGTTCTTTTTCCTTCTCCGCCAAATGGCATGTCTCTATAGAACGACTCTTCATATCTTCAGGAGATGCTGCCTGTTTTTAAAAAGTTCCAAAGACTTGCCATTTACCACATTTTATTTCCTTCTGCAGATTTCTAGAAGCATGGAGCAGATGTAAGTCCAGAACAGCGAAGCCAGGGTGCAAATCTGTTTGTACGCCACAGAGCGACTTGCAGCATTTCATGAATTCCAGTAGGTCTCTTATTTTTCCAGCCAATCTTTATGGGATGGGGAAGCATGCCATTTAAATGAATTTAATATACTGGCGAAGATATTGGAGGTAACATAAAATAAAAATAAGCAATAAAACATAGATACAATGTATTAGTTAAATATTAAAAGTACAACACCATAACCAGTTTTGTATAAATTAGCATGTGGCTTAGAAATTGCAGCACAGCTCTAAAACTACACAATTATGTCTCGTATATCAATTTGTTCCATCAGTCCATTTTCAAAGTTTTAGAATTAGAGCAAAAGTTGGAACAAAAGTTGCCGGTTAAGATCGTGTATTAAGAAGCCACTGGAAGTCTATTATATCTCTCCCCCACCACAGCCACACCTAAATTACTTCTTAAAAGTTGCATGAGGTCATCTACAAATAAAAATGTAGACACCCTACCATATGCTCTGGCTCACCACATCCAACAGAATGAATTAAGTTTTTGAAAAGAAAACCCAATAAAACTGCACATTTTGGAGCTTGAAAAATGAAGGGGGATTAACAAATGCTCTGCTTCAGAAAGTTCAATTTGAACTGTGGAAAAAATGATCCAATGAAAGAGTCAGTAAATGCTTCAGTAGTAGGAACTGAAAATCACACTTACACTTCCATGGGACCAAGTGCCCTTGAACTTAACGGGGCTTATGTCTGACATGTCCACTGTAGAACTGCATCTTCAAATGGCAGAGTGGAATGCTAATGAGAATTACTTAGACTATTTTTCAATGAGGTACAAATTTGGCTCTGCATTCTATTGACAGGGCAACTTGGAGTTTTTTTTGCTGGGCTGTAGGGTCTGCTGTACTAAGTAATGATGTTGTGCAGGACTTAACTGGATGATCTCTGAGCCTCTTCTACCCATTCCATTCCAGTTTGTCCAAGCAATTCCTCACCAGTCAGTCCAACAGGCTTACAGTACTTGATTCTGGACAAGTATGGATTGTTTGTCATTAAAAGAGCATGTCTTCATGCTCCTAAATATCCCTGTGCAGGCACATGTTGAATGTTGTTCTCATTCAATTTTGCTTCCACCTCCTGTGCCAGCACATCACTGCAGCTAACAAAGCACATCGTTCTTTGCTTTCTGGTCTTCTTTCCCCAGTACAGCTGATTACTGCTGCATTCTTTGCCAATCAGTCAATAGGTAGCAGTTTTCCTGGCTCACTTCCCCCAGAGTTTCCTCTGACAGCTCACACCACAATGGCTGTTGGAACACTAAAGCAAATGCCAAAAGCAAACCCCTTCTAAAAGTGAGCTGGTACTGCAAAAAGGAATAGAGGGGGAAATGGTATATACACTACAAAATTTTATCAGTTTGACACCACATGAACTGCCCCCGCCCCATCTTGTGGAGACTAGCAATTAAGTTTGGAGAGGTACTTAGTATTGTCTCCTACAAAGTGGCACAGAACACAGAGTGTAGACCACTATTCCTCATTTATGGTACATTTTAAGGGCAGAATACAACTCAATAGTGCTGTTAGGAGTAGATACAAACAAAACAATTCAATTGGTAGCAAGAAGTGTCACATTAACAACACTTGCTGTTGGACAGGATGAACAGATCAGGAGAACTCTAAGCATCTAAAATTATTACTAGCACATGAAAAGTTCACAGATACTTAATCCATGGCAGATTGGATCAGTAGGAGATAGCAAATGAAGCGCAGTTTTCAGTCATTATTATGAAAACCCTGTGTCCCAAACAAACTAAATCCACATCCGCCAGTGTTACAGGTACCACTGGCCAAGAACCACTACACTACGGCTACTGAGCTGAAAATACCAAGTACCTCACCCAACTACAAATGCCAGGATTTGATAGGATGAAACAAACACAGTTAAAGTGGCGGCAATTGCTACAGCTGAGTACCAGAAGATTGTGTAGACTTTTTCTGATAGGTCAAAAGTTGTATTTATTTTTTTTGTGAAGAACACTGCTTGATTCCAGCTTTTCATTGAGCCACAAATGAGACGGGGATGGAGAAAAATTTGTAATAACACAACCACCCATTCACATCTACTCATATATTATCCTCATCTATTTAACCAGAGATTTCTAGGAAATATTGACTAGTGAATCCTTCTCCATAGAAACATGCTTCATGCCAACAAATTCAGTATTTTTTCCCTGACAGGTGCATCACAGTGGCCTTAATTAATGTATCAGATAACTGTCACCAAGTAACAGGCAACATCAAGACTATTTGGGGCTGGTAGAATCAGCTTTTCCAAAGTACTGTATATGTTTGGGGTGGGGGCACAGAGGACAGGGCATAAGTGTGAAGTTGCTGGCTCTTCTCTGCACTCAGAAAGGACTGTGTTGGTGCAAAAAACAAACTCCCATCTTGTTTAGTTGTGTCTGACTCTTCGTGCCCCCATAGACCAGCACAGGCCAGGCCCTCCTATCCTCCACTGTCTCCTGGAGTTGGGTCAAATTCATGTTGGTTGCTTCGTTGACACTGTCCAACCATCTCGTCATCTGTCGTCCCCTTCTCCTCTTGCCTTCACATTTTCCCAACATCAGGGTCTTTTCCAAGGAATCTTCTTAGGTTCTGCCAATTCTTGTCTGGAGCTTCAGTGATTCTCAAGTAAACCAGATCTCCCTGTGATGGACGGCTACGCTTTCCTGGGGTTCCATCCATTTTAAGAGCCAGGTTGCAATCTTTCTTTCTTTCCACGTGATCGTCCTGGCATGCTCTGCCGTTCCTTCAAGATTCAATGCACGGTTTCAGGGAAAAGTTCTGTCGGCCGTAGTTCACCTCACCTTCTTGTTGCAAACGCTACCTCTTCTGCAAAAACAGGGAAAAAAGGTTTTCGCTTCCTGATTTCTCCAGAAAGCCTGGGTGGGTGAGCGGGCGAGCAGGACGGACACGACCTGCTTTGCCATGCCCCATCATCTCACCTCGGCCATGTCCTCCCGCAGAAAGAGGGCGCGCTCAGCTCCCTTCCGCGTGAAATCACCCATTCCAAGCACCGAGGCCTTCGAGGGGATTCCCTGAGCGGGCTGGGGGGGGGGCTGCTACATTGGCGGCTCGGCCAATGGGAAGCCAGTCTTTTCTCTTCCTCGGCGCTCCAATCAGCGAAGCCGACGGGCTCTTCCTGTGCAGCCTGACGAGCGCCAACGGAGCTGTCCGGAACTTCCCGAGAGGCTCTCCCTTCTCTCCCCCTCCCCCGCGCGCTCGTTCCAATGCTGCGCGCTTTTCCTTCCCGGCTCTTTCTTTTCCCTCGGCTTCCCTGGGCGGGGACCTGACTCTCTCTTCCTTCCTTCCTTCCTTCCCCTGCCTGTCCCCACCCACCTTTGCAATTGCAATCAAGATGGAGGCGCGGGGCGGCTTCTGCACCCTGCCAGGGGACTGTTGTTAATGCAGCGGCTCCCCCGAAGACCGCAACACCCTTCCTCCTCCTCCTCCTCCTCCTCCTCCTCCGGCTCGCCCGCCCGCCCGCTGCCATTCCCTTTCTCCTCCCACCGGCTTCCTGCCGCCGCCGCCACCGCACTGATTGCAGCCCCCCCTCCCCTCTCCATCCATGCGCCCTCCCTTCCCCCTCCTGCAATTGTCTCTGCTCTTCTCTTTTTTTAATGCTCCTGCATGCATCCGCGGCTTCTGTATCCGCGGTCCCCCCCCGCCTCTCCGGAGGGGCTGCCGGGGGCTCTCTGGGCGCCGTGATCGCCGTGCGCGCACCCCCTTCCCTCGCCGCCTCCATCTATTCTTACCGTCATCGCGGCTGCCCTAGGCGAGCGAGTCATCCAGCCCGCCGCCCTTTTCTCTCTCCCCTCTTTGCATCATCATCATCATCATCCCCCTCACCGTCGTGTCTCGGGATGGATTTCTTCCTGGGGTTTTGCTAGAAGGTGAAGCGGGGGATCCGGTAGATCTCCCTTCTTCGTTCGTGTCGCCCCCCCCCTTTTCTCTTGCTGCTCCTGCTCCTGCTGCTGTCAGGATCCAGTCAAAAGAGGAATCCGGAGGCTGGTCAGCGTGGCGGGTGACCGTGCGGTCGGATCCGGAGGAGCCCCCGACCGCCTCGAGCAGCCATGAGCGGTTCCACCACCGCCTCCTCTACCAGCGGCAACGCGGCCGGGGAAGGGGCCGAGGACACCGCCAAGGATTCCGCAGACATCGCGGCTTTCTTTCGGTCCGGTGAGTTTACCTCTCTCTCTCTCCCCCCCCCCCCCAATTACCAAGGGAAAAGAAGATCCAAGGCGAGGCTGGGAGAAGGGGTGGGGTGGGGGTGGGGAGACGCACAAACCTCCAGATTCATCCCAGTTGGGCTGATGATTTTTTGTGCAATCTGAATTGCAGATGCTCTGCATGTAAGTGTTTTTTCGGTGTCTGAGAGGTGAAAAACGCGGTCTTAGGAAGCGGCTCCCTGTAATTTTGAACGGTCAGGTGTCTCTTAATGCTTCATATCTGAAGCCGGTGAAGGGAAAGGGAGAGAGAGCTCTCCTCCGCCCCAATAAGAAATCATCCATAACCTGTGCTGGTACCTTGTTGAAACACCACCCTTGATGGAAGAATCAGGCAGAGTAAAAGGAAAGTAAGTGTACAAGGCTAGCCATACTGTAGGGCTGCGGCGTGTCCAGCCTTTGTCACAATTTCTGTCCCCCTCAGTCATAAAAAAGGGGCAACAAAGCCATTTCCTCTTGTTCCATTCTCTCTAGGAAAAAAACAGCACTTCCAAAATAAAAATAACAGCATAATCCTGTGTTATAGCCTTTTCTTTGGGTGTCTCTCCCCTCTCCCCCCCCCACTTATTTGTGTTCCAGTCTGTTCAAATCCAGAAGCTTTCCTTCTCTTAAAACTCACAGCCATACCTGACTGGTTTTTCAATTGTAACCTATAGATGCATCGGGCATCGTGAACGGACGTTGACAGTCTTTGTGTGCTGATGCTCCCAAGATAAAGAAAGGGGCCTGTTGCTAAAAGAACACATGAATCTTACATAGTTAAGTTGGTTTTTTTTAAAAAAAAATACTTTGACACACAGCAAATGCTTAGGAGCCTTCTCTTCCTTACATGGTCACTCCAGCTGTTGTGGTAACCTCTGTGTATCCAGTTACAATGGTGATAAACTTAAAAAAAAAACACCAAGGAAAAGCTTGTTGGCTGGAAATGGAAGGCAGAATGGATGAAAAGAAGGCAATAGATTCCTTCAAAACCCAGGCCAGCTCTACCCTTAGAAAGAGTGAGGTGGCTGCAATTTTGGGGGAACCCGAAAGGACCACAAACGGATCGTCGTTTTATTTGCTGTTTCTATGTTCTTTTTGTCAGGGATAGAAGGCGGCATGTGTGGAATTTTTTCTACCTCATGTAGCAAAACAATCTGGTTAGCTTTGGGTGTTATATGTACCTACAAGGAGAAAAAAGAAGCTAACTTGGACTACTGCTGTGTGTGTTTGTGTGTGCATGTATCTGTCTAAAACTGCCATGGCACCAGCGAATGTGTAGCTGGTGCCCTAGAGGAGCATACCTGAGTGCAGTGCCCTAAAGGCAAGATGAGCTGGGGGGGGGGCAGGAACTAGAAGAGGTTGCTTTTCATTCTCGTTATAGCATAAGCGAGGCCTGTAGAATGAGAGGAGCGTTTGCTGGGATGTAAATGGTAATTTCAAAACCACCCGGTTGCTGCATCTAGGTGAAGGTAATTGTTTGGAGCAAGAGAGCCATTTCGGTTCAGCCGTGAGACGAATCTTGTGAAGCAGGGAGTGTGGTGCTTTGGATTAAGGAAGTAAGGAATATATGTTGTGTAGTGGGGAGAGAAGGGAGATGGGGCTGTCCTAGCGGGCGCTTTCCTGTTGTGCCTGCTATCAGGAAAGGTAGAAGAAGGCCGGGAGGAAGTCTCCCCCCCCCCTTGCCTGAGTTCCTTTCACCAGTGATGGAGCTGAAAGTGCCCTCCTTCCACCCTCCTTCAAGGGAATTTTTGGGTTCCTCCTTCTCCAATAAGCTGCTCGGCCTACTTTCAAGGAAGGGGGGGGGAGAGAGACCAGTGAGTTTGACAGCTTGCTTCATCTGAATGCCTTTAAAAGGACCGAGCCAAGTGAGAGACAGGGTGATGGTGTGTGTGTGTAGAAATGCAGACTCATCGCTGGAAAAATGAAGGGGCGTCCGAGTTAGGTCTGTATGTTGCTCTTCTGTAGTAATGGGGCTGGGGTCGGGGGATCTGGATGAAACTGAGTTGCCTTGGATTTTTTGTTGTTGCTTGTTTCCTCCTTGACAAAGAATTGGGGGCTGAGAAGGAAAGGCTGAAAACTGCCAGCGACTGAGTGCTGGTAGGAGCAGGTTGTGGTGGTGCGCTTGGCAGTGGAGGAAGAGACTGTGTGGTTGGAAGCAGCTGAGCACAGAGTAGCTTAATCTGATCCAGGATGGTGGTGGCTGTGTAGACAGGTGGCCGACTCTCTTTCGGGCTTTGTTTTCACATTATGAAGCTGATCCCCAGGATAGACAGCGGCATCATGTTCCTCAGAAATTCATATTTGTGTTTAATATCCACTGCCACAGGCAGGTGATGTTTGATGTGCTGAGGCTTGGGGGCACGTGATTCTGTGTGGCCTTAGAAAGAGCTGCCATACAGCACAATCCTCATACTCCATTTTGCTTTTCTTGGACATTTCCATTTTCGTACCACCGAAACCTGAAGTAAGAGTAAGTAACACTGACCACATTTGGTGGCATTCTGTCTGGCAGGGCTTGATTTACTCAATTTGGCATACTGAAGGTGTTCGAGGTGTGCCAGTTGTGAGAAGAAATTACATGACATTTTCACATTTGTGCTTGCTTTCAGCATGGGGTGTTGAGGGTAGACCAGTATGCTAGCTTTGATTCATAAAATTTCACAGATAAGTATCCAAAACTTACTAGCCATTAAAAACTTTATTAGCAGGCTTGTCTTTGCACGCCTGAAAATAACCAATGTTTGTCTAGCTTATCTCACTGATCACCTAGAAATGATCTGTTAATTTATTTAAATTTTTTTAATTGAAGATCAGTTACTGTTTGCAAGTCTGGTTTAAAACTCTGGTGGCTCCACTTCTTGTTTTGATTGCTGGCTCAGTATTATTGCTACCCACAGTCTTTGGGAATGGTTGCAATAAAAGGATCAGTGAACATCTTGGAAAAATTAGAAAACGTAAAAATATAAAAAAATTGACTTGGGCATGCCAGAAAATGATTCCTATTTCTCAACAAGGACATGATAGATTCAATTCCACTGAAATAACTGGTTCTAGGATGGGTTTCAAAATAATTGAGAAGGCTTGCTGTGTCCATCAGCCATTGGCTTTATACTGGCTAGGGCATTTGAATATTATATGTATTTGGTTAGGAGAGACCTGTACTGAATTTTGGAATGTACGGGCAGGTGAGATTATGTTGGATGAGACATGCTGGAACTGACAAAAAGGGGGGAGATACAGAAGGAGGCAGAGTTGAGATTAAGGCAGTAAGAACCGGAATGGTGTTTCAAGCATGTGGGAGTGTGAAGTTGAGCTGAAAGAGTGACTGGTCTTCCTGGACTGCAAAGGAGGGAGTGGGCTTTGAGTTTAGAATGGCGCAGCAGCTGTTGGATTGGGTGTATGAGTCACCGGGAAGGGTGGACTTTTTATGGCATGGAATGTATTTAGTGTGGACTGCTAGTTGCTTTCAATGGACTAGCAAATTGAAATAGTGCCTGTGAATATTGAGCAGGTTAAATACCTATTACAGAATGTGTTAAGGAGCATTATTCCTGTGTGCTGTCAGTCCGCTTCAGCTTACAGCAACCTTACAGTGGTGACCACTATAAAGCCCTGTCATTAATGGATCTTGCAAACTCAAAGCCAGGGCTTCGTTTTATAAGTTAATCCATCTCATGTTTGGTCTTCCTTTTTTTCTGTTGCCTTTAACCTATCCCATCGTTATTATCTTTTCCAGGTACTTTTATCTTCTCACAGGAACATGGCTTGCAATTAAGTCTAATTAGTGACATGCTACTCTGAAGAAGCCTGCTTGGGGGAGAAAACCACTGGGAATCTAGCTGAAATCATTCTTGTAATCAAACAGTCCTGACATAAATTGAAAGTAGGACTACAGGAAATAGTCAAAGATTTTAGTTAACGCCGAGAAAGTAGTAAGAACACTTCCTTTGTTTCTTAAACTGTTGGCCTGCATCCTCTGGAAAGCAGAGGACTGCCTTATAAGAACTTGAAGCTACAGAGTTTAGGATCTTCTTGTCTTAAAAAAAAAGGAATTGAGAGGATCTTCTGGTAGAATTGGGGAAACTACACTGGAGTAGAATTTGACCATTTAAACCTGTTTTAAACCCCACGCCCATCCCCAGTTATTTTTTGAGTTTATGTGATTTAAATCAAATTGTCATGATTTAAATCACTACAGGGGAAAAAATCTACTTGTTTGATTTTCCCTTCGATCAGTGTGCTCGTCCTTACTATAACCATAATATATATTTTTCCATACCCAGTTTGACTCCACTGCAGTAATCCTCTTTTTATTGAAATGTGAGAAACTTGCAGTATCTGAAATTGTGCAGGCACTTTCAGAGAGAGAAGTAAGAGACTGAATTTATCTACACAGAATGGCAGAGGGTTGATAGCTAGGATTGCCGCTCTGAAGGAAGCAGCATCATTCAGGAAACCTTTGAAAGCAATCCTGGAAACTTTGATAGGGCTTGAAATAAACTCCAAAGTTATATCATGCTGGGGGAGGGGGGCCTTAAGAGTAATGTTAGAGCTGGAAAATGGGACTGAATAGCTTTCTTATTTCTCATTTCTATATGTCGTAATTAATAGGTATGTATTTTGGTAGCCATAAACCCAGTTTGCTAACCATAAGTTCTCACAGTACCTGCTACACTAGGTACCACAGAAGTTAGAAAGATTAACTGAAGTAATCTGTATAGGAGCCAAGAACTGTTGGACTGTAACTTCTAAAAAATATTATATTGCACATGGTCTTGCAATATATTTATACTCCTCTTATTGAGGGATGGTGAGATATTTGTGTCATAAGAAATTTTAAATTAAATTGTTCTTCATATAATCAAAAAGCACTTTAAAATAAGCATTTTGAAAATCAGATTTAAATAAAATTTTATTTACTTTTTAAAAAAGTGGATCAAATATATTTTTATCCACTTTTTATTACTTAGGGAAAGCATACAGGGCAAAGATGTAACTTAAAATCAGGAAAAGAGTGTGGGTGGGAAAGTACAAGATTCCATTCCTCTCCCCAGCCTTGGTGCAGTTTGGTGCCATTCGCAGCTGCTCTGTGTTATTGCTGAGATGCAGTTTCAGCTTAGTTTTGCACTTGCATAGCAAGCATTGATTCTTTCCTGTTTTCTTGGAGAGAGTGGACTCATTTCTAAGCATGCCAACATTTGGGAGGAAATGTTTTGCTTGAAATAATGCACGGTAACACTTGTGGCCAAATTCAGTATGCACCATTTGGGAGGATGCTGCTGAGTTGTGGGCTTACTACTTTGGTATATGCAGAATTCCTGCCACTTTCCATTTCCTCAGTTTTATTGGGAAAAATCAGTATTGTTAACACTGCCTCCATATTAAAAAGGCCAAGCGAAGGCATTCTTTGTTGATGTAAGATCTCATGCAGCTGAGTTGTAAGCAAGACGGAGGAAGAGAGTCCTTCCCATCATCATCTCCTCTCATTCTTGCTTGTGCCCTGCAATTATATAACTTGGCCTGCTAGCTTTGATCTGTAGCATAGCACTTTGTGGTCTACATTTTAAAAATACCTTCTAAAAATAAATAGAGGGGTGACTTTGAACAAACTAGATTAAGTAACTTTTTGAAGTTGTGTCATGTTTGAGTTCTTTACTAATTTGATGAGTAATTTGGACTACTTTCTAGAATAAGATTATTTTTAGTATATGCATGTGTGTGTGTATTTACAGAGCACAAAGAGGTGAACTTGAGACCTTGTAGTCTGTTTTCTCTTTTCATTCTTCAGATAAAATCAGTAATAAAAGCCCACATATCTTAAATAAACTTGGGAGCCGTGGGGATATGAATATGCGGAGGTCTATTCCCTCCCTGCCAGAACCAGCCCAACCCCCTCACTGGGCTTCATGTGGCACACGTGGCCATCATTGCTAACATCACACCAATTGTGGAAGTAGTCTGGCTGACGCTTTCCTGCCTCTCTGTGTCACTGACCACTCTGGTGAGCAGGTGGAATGTCAAGTTTCCTTGCTCAGCTGCAGACTGGTCAGCACTGCAGGGAGGTGCGGAAGTGCCAGTCAGAATACTTTTGCAATTGGTGCGATGTTCCTGACAATGGACGAGAGCGCCATGCAAAGCCCAGTGAGTGGACCGGGCTGGTTTTGGGGGGGATGATCCAAAGAGCTCGGCCACCTGTGGTGGCAATATTCGTATTAATTTCACCTGAGAGACGAATGTGAATATCCTCTCTGTAATCTTAAGCCACTAACCTTTGTATTTCATACCCTTAGATAACATTAACATCTGTCAAAGAATCTCTGGTGTGTGGCTGAAAGTCTATGAAGATGAGAATATAACATTTTGGGATTATAATTCCCAGTGGCTATGCTGGCTAGAACATTATGTGTGTTGTAGACCCCCAAAAAAGGAACTTTCCCCATAATTGCACAGTTCTATAGGTGGGGAAGTGATGGGTCCTGTGCAGTCAGTTCAGACACAGCATCAGACTATGAGGTCATGTGAACAGGCAGTCAAGAAAACAAGCTTTTTTCTTCTGACATGGTGATTTGCTATGACTTGTAAAGCAGACTATCCAAATCAGCAAACTATGGTTTGCCTTTCAAATCATGGCTGATTGAGTTGGATGAAGTAGTGTGCTCTGATTCACTTCAAGCCATTAAAGGAAGATTAAATGTGCAGATCTAGAGCTTTTTTACTGTTCCTTTGAATGGCAGTACCAAGCTACAGCTTGGTATTGCATCTGAGATAGAATCTATCCTCATTGGACTTCTGTGTCTCTTCTCTGTGAGGATACACAATAGGACCTTTGTTCTCCAGGATGGGCGTCAGATCCCCCAAATAATTTTCAGAACAGCTTAGGGGAGATCACTTTAATAATAATAATTGCATGCTGTCAAGTTGATTTCAACTTACGGTGCCCCTTTCTGGGTTTTTTTTCAGGTAGAAAATACTCAAATGTGTTTACCATTCCCTTCTTCTGAGGGCAGTCTGGGACTGTGCAGCTTGCCCAAGGCCACACAGGCTGGCTGTTCTCCCAGGAGGCACTGGGGAATCGAACTCCCAACCTCTGGCTTCTCAGCCAGATACCTAAACCAGAGCCTGTTATTTGTGCTGCATTTTTTTTTAAAAAAGTCTTGATATCCTTTCTGAACCAGTCTCAGAAAAACAGATTAGGAGGAGGAGGGGGGGGGAAACTGGAGAGAAAAAGAGGGGCAAGAGTATTGTACATATATGGCAGAGATTTGAAGTTTGTTCCATGGTGCGTACTAAGATTAAAGGTGGATTTAGGAATGTTGAAGACTTGCACCACAAACACAATGTTCTCCTGAAGCTGGCAACTGAGTGGAAGATTGTTTATGAAGAGTGAGCTACCTTGAGGGAATTTTGTAGGTCATTTACTAATTTTCTCATTATGAGACACCTTGGTGTACCCTGGAACATAATTTGAAAACTATGACTCTAGGCAGAACTAAACATTTTTTGACTCATTTAGGAGGTATATCTTCTGGTCTTGGTGTCTTCCTTCCTGTTTTGCCGTGAGATCAGTTCTGTTGTTCGAACTTGTCTGATTTTCCTGGTTGCTGGAAGCCATCTTTTTTAGGCTGTTCCTAACAGCTCAGCTTGGCTAGTGATACTTCTAGAGCTCCATTTTCCTGTTTAAGCTCCTGTCCAGAATTTTTGGCTAAGTGGATTTTATTTGGCTCACTGTTGGCAATTGTATAATCTGTTAGTCTGTTCACTGGCATCCATTTATATCTAATAGTTTATTTGCTTATATGTTTACATCATGGCTTTTGTAAATTAAAATTCTAACAAAGGCATTTTAAACGTCCAGTTCTCACTTTGAAGTGCTGCCTGGTTGAGCTCCTCATTCTAGTTCTAGTGATATTTCATTTGATTCTGTTTCTTTTGAGGTGCAAAAGCTCCAAACATCTCTTTTGTTCTCTGCCTGTCTCAGTATCTGGAATGGTAGTTCTAAACATATTTTCATTTAGAAGCAGGGTGGATAAAAACCAATGATTTTTTTTTAAAAAAATAATTGATTTTAATTACAGTTTATATAAAAACATTTTTGATTTAAATAATAAAAAATCTGATTTTTTTAATTTAAATTATGATTTAAACCAATTTGATTTAAATCAAAGCCTGCTTTGAAGACCTAGACATGATTTTTTTTCTAGTTTATTTCAAATGTCATTTATATTTACCTTTATGTATCCTTGGGAATTAAAGCCATCGGGATATCATAGGCCAGTGGTGGTGAGCCTTTTTGGGCTTGTGTGCACAAATTGGAAAAAAAAAATCAGCAGGCGGCATGCCGTGGTGGCGGAACCGGAAGTGGCTGTGGAAGGGGAAATCCCGGCACGAAGATGCCTCGAGGCCCCCCCTCTGGATCCGCTGCCAGCGCCAGCTGCTCTGGATCCACCTGTCAAAGTGCCAGCACCGTGACTGCAGCCGCCTTCTCAGGGTTGGCTGCATGTGTGTGTGTGGGGAAGTAGTGATCTGGTGACTTATGGCTCGCGTGCCGGCAGAAAGGGATCTGCGTGCCAGCTGTGGCACTATCGCTGTCATTGACTCTCTTTGGCACCATATTCTGGTTTTACAGAAGCCAAGGGTGACTTGTGTTACAAACTCCTGATGTATTTTTCCCTGATATTTATTTAAAATACAACTGATTTTTTGTTTTTGTTTTTTGTTTGAGTAATGAAAGAGACATTTCCTCATAATGAAATTCAATGCATAGTTCACAGTTCCTTTGGATACCACTTACCTTGCCATTTGAGGGCCAGTGTCTGGGACTCATAAATTTTATCTGATAAAAAGTAAGCAGTGAATTTAAGATTTGGTAACCACTGACTACACTTTATAGTAAATTTCAGACCTAGTAATTTAAAAGGTGGTTAAAAAAACCTCAGGAAGCCCTCCCCTCCTCTTGTTTGGCAAAATAGTCTTATTGGTGAATATATTAGAAAACTCTCCTTACATATAAAGTGCGAGAAAAATCAGTGATTGGATTATGCTAAAATTTTCTTCTGGTGTGGGAGGATGTTTCCTTTGTTAGAAATCGGGAACAATGTAGTGCAGCTTTACGTGATAAATTCTAGGGAGACCTCTGAGGTAATTTCTTGCCTTACATTGGCCAGAATGCTGTTGGTGATTTATTTTGCACAAGTAAAATCGTGTAAATCATTGTGTCAGGTTGACATGATTCACACCAGTTTCATTATAGGACACATAGCCAGTTGTGCAACAGGTACATACTTAATAATGCGACCAGCCCTGTGGCAAGCTACAGTGTGTAAATTATGCACATAAATCATGGACAGAATTCTGGTCATAATTTGTAAAGACAAGCTTTCTTTCCCCAGCACTGTATATTCCTGAGTTTCAAATAACAAGGACATTCTGGAAACAGGAGGCAGTGGGGGGCTTCATTTTAAAGCATTAAACTGTGGTTCAAACAGATTACCTCTCCCCACAAAAATGTGGGTATAAAAGTGCATTCTTTTTATACCTAAAGTTCCACCCCATATGACTATTGTACCGTAATCCCACTGGCCATCCTATTCCTGTATAGCACACCAGGAGTGCTGTGGAAGAGCTGAAATGAAGCACGAGCTTTATAGTGTCATAATCTACAAACAGCAGTTTTGCAGTACAGTTATATAATCTTTACTACCCAATTGCCATTGATACATGTTTTGGAGAGGAAGTCTCCTTGTTCCTTAATGGGCTTATTCTTCAGTGAACTATGAGTATCCCCCCCCCCCCCATGGAATCAGTTCTTCCTGTATTTACCTGTTGTGGAGGTTAAAGTAAAAGAAGGAAGCATCTGTGTGCTTATTTAAATAACGGGAGGGGGTTGTTCTGTATAGCCTTGCTTTCTGTGGAATAGCTTCCATTCTCATTTGAGAGTCTTGTGTAGAGTGGACCCTCTATTTACGGAATTAATCCGTATTGGAACGGTGGCTGCAGGTTGAAAAGTCTGTAGGTCGAGTCTCCATTGACCTACAATGTATTGAAAGCCGATTAATCCCGTAAGCTGCCGTTTTTGTTCCATTTTTGTTCCATTTTGGTTGGTTTTTTTTTTTTTTTGTAGGTCGATTCTTCGGCTGCAAGTCGAACCTAAATTTTGCAGCCAGAGAAGTCTGTAACTCGAAAAGTCTGTAAGTCAAGCCGTTTGTAAGTCGAGGGTCCACTGTAGTTGATTGTTACAGTGTCAATTGTTCTTTATTTCTGAATAGAATCCCCCCGAATATAATATGTAAGAGCACTGGACATTTTGTAGTCTCCTGCCCATATCCAGTTCTGTGGTGGGATTCTTCTCCTCTGCTCATGTGAAATAACAGCTCTAAAGTCTGACCTGCCTCCTGAGTCTTTTGCTGGGAAAAAGAGTGAGTTGGAGGTGAGAAACTGCAGAAACATAATTCCAGTGTTGCTGGTGCTTTGCAGTGCTGCTGGGCGGGGCTCCACCCCTCTCGGACATGACTCTACCCCCCATGCACAACTCCCCCACATGCAACTCTGCCCCTGTCCGGGTTCTGTTATGATTGGAACAAAAGGGGCTGGACATGCTCACTGTGGGTGCACGGAGGTGGTGGAAAGCTGCGTGGAGGGGGCTGAGTCAAGCACAGCTATGCAGCAACTTACCTTAGAGGCAACCTTGGGTTTAACCATAGCGCATTCCGATGTATGAACCCAGCCACTGTGCTGAAGTCATTTGAGTTGAATTTCTCAGCAGCTGTTTTCTCCCTAGTAAGTGCTTTGCCTCTTTGCCTGTGTTGGGTTGAAGTGTTCCTTACTATATAACACCCTCTTGGAAATGCCCAGCCAGGTGTGGCTTTGGCAGAAACACCAAGGACTCATGCAGTTCAGTGGCTGGGCATGCACATTGTTCTTACTGAAAATGCCAAGTTCCTCTGTGAGTATTCCTAGTTAAATGAATTCTGCTAGCAGGAGTGGGAAAGATTTCAGCTTTTTTTTTAAAAAAAAGTGCTATGCAAAGCTGCTGGCAGTTTCGGTAGGATAGCAAAAAGACAAGAAGGGCTGTTGACCCTAAATTCTGGCTGCTTCTTGCGTCTTTGGTTGGTAGTGCTGCTCTCTTCTTCACTTGGAAGATGTAGGAGGGAACTGGACACCTCAATGTCATGCTCTTTGTTAAAGATCAAGTGTAACAGTTGTTTTAAAGTAAAAAAAAAAGGTCTTCAGAGGCAGCATACCAACAGTTCACCAGATGCTGTGCTTGAATGATTATGTCTCTGTCTAGCTGGTGGAACTGCCTTCTTGATATAGCAAAGTATAAACGTTTTAACAAACAGAGCCCTCAGAAAGGAAATATAAAGCCAGTTGAGTTAAAAATTTTCAGGGTCTTTGCAGTGGTTGTTCTCTGACTTACGAAGTCCTTGCTGAGGGCAGCTAGGTTTGTTCCTTCTCCATTCCTCTTCAGGCAGCAAAGAAAGATATTTTTACTCAGGTAGATAGGCCTTCAGCATGAATGCAGCTCTACAATTGAATGGGTCTAATCATTTTGTTTCTGGCCTTGTCATTTTACGCTTGTGTTCTTAATTTATGTCCTTTTGTTTTATGTTATAATTAAAATGTTGTTTTTGAACTGTGTTTTCTTACTGTTAGCCACCACAAGTGCCTTGGTTGGTGGAAAGGCAGGATATAAATTAAGTAAACAAAAATGTGGCATTTTAAAATGCTCTTACCTTAAAAGCTTGGGATGGTTTCCCTCCACTAAAAGAGTGTTGAATACCTGACTCTAAACAGCTGAAATTGAAATGAAATAAATGCTGCTATTGTCAGTCCTTCTGAAACTACAAATTGCACTTTAGCAGAAACCCCCCACCAAGAATTATTAGCACTTTAAAAAAAATTCTCAGAAGCATGTATCTACATGAATCCTTTCCAAAAATGAATATTAAAGGATACTGCAATAGCAATGTGTGCTGTTAATATAGGAGAACACTTTGTATCTTTGTGGAGTCTACTTAGACCTCATATTGTATATACAGTCCCAGAAGAAGGGACTGGTAAACCCCTTCTGTCTACTTTATACAGCAGGACCTCAACTTACAAACTTAATCCATAACGGAATGGTGTTCATAAGTTGAATCAGCATTTCCCATAGGAATGCATTGAAAACCAATTAATCCGTTCCAGCTGTTTTTTGTTCTTTTGTAGAGGCGCCGTTTGTAAGTCGAAGCATTCGTTCCCATAGGAATGAATGCAAAACCGATTAATCCATCCTCTACCACTAGGGGGAGACTTTTTTTAAACCTAAGATGACTTAAGGTTTAAAAAAGGGCAGGAAAGGAGGGAGGGAGGGAGGGAACGAACACCTTTTAAACAAAACACCTTTAAAATCAAGCAGCTTTAAACCAAACCAAGCACCTTTTAAACCAATTTTTACATTTTAAAATTACAGTACAAGGCAGTTCAAAGTCCATTTCCTGCTTTTCTGTGTTTTTTGTTCCCAAGTCAAAGCTCCGTTCGCAAGTCGAAGCAAAATTTTGTGGACAGAGCTGTTCGTAAGTCGAATTGTTCATATGTAGGGGCTTTCATAAATCGAGGCAGCACTAGAAAACCCTGAAAAGGGTTGCCATAAGTCAGAATTGACTTGATGGTTCACAGTTATTAAAACTTTCTCAAGGCTTGCACCCATTTACCTTTCAGATGAAGTGTTGCACTTCCTTTACGGAAAAAAACCCTTGCGCTTAGAAAATGAGATGTGAAAAAGTGTGGTTTATTTTCAACAGAGGTGGATCACATGAGCCTTCTCATGTAGGTTTATGTGTTATGAGCTAGATGAGATTTTACTTCTCCAATGAGAATTAGGCTATAAACTGGCCCTGAAGACTTTCAGAGACATTGCTAAGTATAGTTCTTGCAACCTGGAAGTACGATCACCCTGTGGAAACCTAGAAAGAAGAAATAGCATTTTCATATTTGCTGTTGGACTGTGAGATCCCTGTTGTTTTGTTACTGATTTGATTGATATCATTGTGCTTCATTTGACACAGGTTCGGTTCAGAAATAATGCCAAACCGTGGCTGAGGTTAACCATAATTTGGAATCTGCAGTGTTTGGCATTTCAAGATATTAATATAGGCAAGTCATTGGTTTCTTGTCTGATTTCATCTTTTGTCTGTTTAACTTTCCATTATATGTGACCTCTGAAGGCAAAGTACAGTGGGGTCTCTACTTAAGAACTTAATCCGTATTGGAAGGTGGTTCTCAAGTTGAAAAGTTCTTATGTTGAATCTGCATTTCCCATAGGAATGCATTGAAAACCATTTAATCCGTATCTGCTCTTTTCCGTCCATAGAAACTACAGTGGAACCTCTACTTAAGAACTTAATCCGTTTTGGAATGGTGTTCTTAAGTTGAAACGTTCTTAAGTTGAAGCAAAATTTCCCATAGGAATGGACTGAAAACCAATTAATCCGTTCTGGATGGTTTTTTTTTGTTATGTAGAGGTGCGTTCGTACATTGAAGCATTAGTTCCCATAGGAACTAATGCAAAGCTGGTTAATACGTACTCTACCACTAGGGGGAGAATTTTTTTTTTAACCTAAGATGACCTTAAAAAAAGAGCAGGAAAGTTTTTTTTTCCTGTTCTTATCTTGGATTTCTGTTCTCAAGTAGAAACAAAATTTAGCAAATGGAGCTGTTCTTAAGTTGGATTGTTCTTAAGTAGAGACGTTCTTAAGTAGAGACCCCACTGTAACAGTTATAGTGGTTGTCTTTTAGTTTAAGCAACTTGTCGAACCATAGTTGAGACAAACTAAACCTGTGTTTAGCATCTGATATATCTATTGGTAACCATTCTTTTAGAAAAAAATCCAGCTGAATCCTGCTAACATCTTTGTTCTGAATGCTTCTCTTAATGAGAAACAACCTGATGAAAAGAATTGTAGAAATAAAGGAAAGTGGTACAGAAAACAACAACATCCAACAGGATGCAGCAAAACTAGAAGTAACGTGACCTGAATTTATCAGCTTGTTACCTGGGAATATTGAGAGGCAAGCAGGGCTGTGATTCAGTGAGGTACCAGAATCTGAAAAGCTGAATCACATTTTTTTTTCCAGGAAAAATACTGCATGACTAGGATATGATTCATGTCCTGGTGACTTGTTTGCCTTTTCTGCTTTTGTTGTGCTCTTCACCGTTGTAGAGGAGGAAAGAAGGAGCAGAGAAGGCAAAAACTTTAATAAGAAAAGTATACTATGTGAGCCATCTAGTCGTTGATGAAGGAAAACCAATGCAGAAGAGATCCACACAGTGCAGAAGTGCCCCAGTAAGAGGCATCCCATACCAGATTCTCAGTATTATAGACTGCGGCAGTGATGGAGAACCTTTTTCAGTCCAAGTGCCCAAACTGGAAAAACAACAACAACCTAGCAGGTGGCGGCAGTGGCAGAGGAAGGAGAAGTGGCAGCAGAAGGGGGAATCCCAGGCACAGAGGTGCCTCCAGACCCCACTCTGGATCCACCTCCAATCATGGCCAACCCCATCACTGTCTATAGCTCGGCCGGCCCACCAGCGCCAGCTTCTCCTGGCCTGCCGCCTGTCGGGGCACTAGCACCGCAGCTGCAGCTGCCTCTTCAGGTTTGGCTTCCAGGGGTAGCGACCCAGCGACTTATGGCTCACGTGCCCACAGAGAGGGTTCTGCGTGCCAGCTGTGGCAGCCATGCCATAGGTTCACCATTGCTGGACTATGGAATGGCATTGATCACAACGTCTGTACACTCTGTAAACTGTCACCTCTTTAACAGAAGAATAAATAAACACTTTTCCCTCCTCCACACTCCCTTTGAGGTTACAGATGGTTGCACGTACATTTGGATATGTGAATTAGTAAAAATTCTGAGAATGTTTTTGTGCTGATGGTTACGAGCTTGCTGGGAAAAGTACACTACAGCTATTTTCCCTAGCTTCCTGTTCAGCTGCCTCCCAGTTCTGCTTAATGGCGTTTCGCCTTAAACAGAAAATGAAGTTAATGAGAAGATTGTTGGTACCGCGGAATGGTTTTCGCCTTAAACAGAAAATGAAGTTAATGAGAAGATTGTTGGTACCGCGGTGAAGAGAAAAACATTTAAAACTGAAATAGTCCTGTTATTATTGCCATGGTTTCTGAGGTGTAAGCCAGTCAGAAGTGGTTCACCAGTCCCTTCTACTAGTGGTGGTCTGGAGTTATGCAGCTTTTCCAAACCTCCACAAGTTGTTTTTTCTCCTAGGAGGCTCAGCGGTGAGGAATCAAACTCCTGGTCTGTAGCCAAGGTACTGGACCCACTGAGGTATCCAGCCAGCTGAAATAACCCTAGCCATGCTTTAAAAATCAATATTACTGTTTTGCTATGTGTACGGTCCTCATATAAGACTGAAAATTAGCAAATATTTATACAGATATGCAAAACTTAGCTAGCGGGAAGACAGTCAATGCTGCAAGTTCATATTGATTAGATATGCTCTGCCCGGCAGACTCTGTTCTCAACTGGAGGAAATGAACAAGGCTTCCTGATACTGAATAGTTAGTGAGTTCACTTTATCTAGACTGATAATTTTACCATGTTGATGGTTCCACAGTGAAAATGTCACTCATAAGGAGTATCTGCTCACAAGGAGCATTTTCAAACTTAGATGGTTATATGGATTGGCCTTAAAATGTGGAACAATCTTCCTTTTACTGCTTTGTACTTATTTTAGTTCATTGTGAGCCCTCTTGCTTGGTGGTATAAGGACAATGATGCTGGGATAACGACAGACCAGGTTGAACCCTTGCTTGACTGTGAAGTTCACTAGGTCTCCTTGGCCCAGATGCTCTTGGCCAAACCTACTTAGGTGGTTGTGAGTATAACACAGGATCATTTTTCACATGCTTCTCTGAGTTCAGCACATTTGATGTTTTAGTGATATGCAGGAAGGGCAGCAAATGTGAAGAAATATCATTGCTCTATATGACTAAGAGGGACAAAATGTGTACTACGTGTGGCACCCTTCCCTCAGGTATGTCTGACTTTCCTGTGACCTCTCTGTTCTGGAAATACTTCTTATGCTGTTTGGCTACAGGCGTGAGGAAGCTGCACTGTTGTGTTGTTAACTTAATATGTGCCATTGTAGGCTACGCTTAATATTGTAAGCCTCCAGATGAGGGTTTTATTTTTAAAAAATAAGTTTTCAGGAAGGCATTGTTTATTTCCTTGTTAATAATTTTTGAAAAATAAAATAAGATTATGCTGTAATATCTAAAACTAAACGAGGAGTTCTAATAATTGCTGCAAGAGGTTTAAGCTTTCAGGGAGCTTCTTTCTCTCAGGAAATAAATCTATTTCATTTCAGGGAACTTTATGTCCAGATATTTCTTGTGGATTGTATAGTAGTTTATCTTACCTTTTAATGAGTTTGGATACACTTTTTAGTTTTTTGCCCTAAAAAAACCTGCTGCTAGGCTTCCTTTTAAAAGCTCCCAACCAAAGAGGAGAAGCCAGCCAAATATACAGAAGTGCTGCTGGTGTGAATCCCTTCAGTTTGAGCCAGTTACCCAACAATGGATTCTAATGGATGAGCTGTACTAAAACTGAGTATGCTCACAAGAGTTAACCGTGCTTGAAATAAAGTTGTGTTTTTTTAAAACTGCTTTCAAAACAGAATTTCAGGAATATCCCTGTGAATGCTAAAAATCAAATCACTGCCACAGCTTAGTGGTAGAGCACAGGTCTGGACCTCTGGCGAATGGCCACCTTTACTATAGAGAATGAAGTAATAAACTGTGGAGCAGCATGAGAGAGAAGTCAGAGAAAATTACAGTACTAAGGGAGGGAAATAGGGAGAGAAGTTGAACAACAATAAAAGAGGTAGAAGGGGGCAACAAAACAGAATTGAGAAGAGAGGCTGAGGGATAGGATGACACAGGAAAGAATGGAAGTATAGATCAAGGAGAGTTTGTTGTAGAGGTCTGCTTCTTGGATCATATTAAGCTCCTCCTCAGGCTATAGATGTAAAAAAAGAAAGAAAAAAAAAGTGCTCACAGTAGAAGCTGCAGGAGAGGATAGCTGCACCTCATTGAAAGAGAAGGCTCCTTTTCCTCTCCCGTTAGAGGAAGAAATGAGCCAAGTCATTACTCTGAGGTGTTTTCTGAACTCTCTTCCTATTAAGATTGAGCTATTGAGAAGAACTAGGATTAAAAAGGGAGTCACAATTTAGCATTAGCTCTTTCACCATCTTGGACTACGAGCATTTATAGCTCACGGTGCTGCTCCTCTCAGGAATAAATGACAGTTTGCTTTTGAGTGGGCAAAAATCAGGGCTAGGGAAGTGAATTGGAAAGTGCCTTCCCTAGATGTAGTTGTACACTGAGATGGGCACCTGCTCTGTATTACTGTCTTTACTCGGTGGGTGAAGGGACCAGACTAAGTGATCCACATGGTGTCCCAAGTCCTGAGACAGCTCTGGTCTTACTGGGACTTTTCCATTGGAGGAAGTAGGCAATGGGCCAGGGCGACTTAGCCGCAGCTTTGAGGAATGCTTGTGAAAACCTGAGGTCAGTCCTGAACTGGCTCTCTCCGCCCCCCACTTTCCCTGTTTGAGGATGGACTAAGTTATGGTCTTAAGACTGTGGCTTATTTGGCCTGCACCTCCTGCTCTTTGAGATGTTGGATAAGGATTCCAGTGTTACCCTTAGGCTGAATGGGATAACCTGGTGAGCTGACTTCCATAAACTGGCCAGTGATTTCCCATCCTTACTTTGTTTTGATTGTCTGCTGTACAGTGAACCCTCGACTTACAGACGGCTCGACTTACAGACTTTTCAAGTTACAGACTTCTCTGACTGCAAAATTTAGATTCAACTTGCAGCCAGAGAATCGACTTACAGACCAGAAAAAAACCAAAATGGAATAAAAATAGAATAAAAACCACTGGTTATGGGATTAATCGGTTTTCAATGCATTGTAGGTCAATGGAGATTCGACTTACAGACTTTTCAACTTGCAGCCACCATTCCAATACGGATTAATTCCTTAAGTAGAGGGTCCACTGTACTCCTCAGTCTTGGACCTCAAACCCCTTCTCATCCATAGGGGAGGAGAGGAGGGGTCCCCAAAGGCACTCTCAGCACTGCTTGTGCTGCTGGCAAAAAATATCTCTTGATCTGGTAAGATGAGCTCCATGCGCTGTCTCTGTTAAGCTACTGAATCTCCAGGACACAAGAAGAGTTATGCATCCCCCCCCCAGAGTTTATTGTGGGATTTTGCTCTGTCTCTGCAAGGGAGGGGAGTAGTAGGCCAGGTAGGGAGTATAAACATTAGGAGGCTGCCAGAACCACCCCAAGGTTTTGGCTCTTGTATGTGCTTTGTAACTTGGGACAAATCAGTTGCACAGGATATTTCCAGGCCTGAGGGAAAGGAACTCCCTGAAAGCTTAAACCTCTTGCAGCAATTGTTAGAACCTCCATGAAGTCTGTTTCAGTCTGAAACATCCCCTTGCCCTGTCACACCACTTAGAAGGGTCTAAAGTTAATAAAGCATACCACTCAAGCTTGATGAATGAAAATAACTCAGAAGGTTAAATGGAGATGGGTTTCCTTGAGCTTCAGCTGTTAACTCGGATTGCTTTACTTTGCTTATTATGTGGTTCAGAGCACACAAATAGAGCAGAGGGTGAAGAAGTGAAGCACACAAAACATTCGCCTTAATGGAGAGGCCTGGGACATTTCTGTTTGATTTGGGTGGTTGCTGTTTTTTTAAAAAAAAAACTCCTGACACTCACCCTTCCCCCACCCCACCCCCATCTTGATATCTATTTAATGTTTGGAAGAATACCTTTACAAATGAACAGTTTGCTAAAAAAGATGAAAGCTTTAAGGGATAAGACTAAAGCTAGCAGTTCTGTTTATCCAGGCTAGTCCCTATTAAATTGCAAGCCCATCCATTAGTGAGATAGACCCAGTACAGACAACTGTATGGGAAGAATGTTTCAGATGCTTACAGTGCATTTCTGTAGACAATATAGCTTTTGTGCCTTAATGGCTCTCGGAACTCGGCTGCCAAATAGCTACATGGCTAGAGATGGGAATGTCTGGGAGCATAAAGTAAAAGGGGCTCATGTGTGTGTTTGTGTGTCTGCGCGCACGTGCGTGTTGGCCTATCTTGTTTTCTTTGCATTCTCCCTTCTCTTGGACCATTGCTTGTGCTTATAATTTTGAATTATTTCCTTCACAAAGGTAAAGATCTATTGGGGAATAAGAGTTCCCTCTTGTGCTAAGGCTATTGTAGCAAGTTTTTAATATACGAATCCTCTCCCCCTCTCTCTCCTATGCATGACTGTTGGAATGTAGATTGCAAGTTGCTTACAACAGGCAGCTTGTTTGTTTTCTCTTTGTGTGTGTGTTAAGCGCAGTGCTGCTAGTTAGAAATGACTTCTGTTCCTTCCTGAAATATCTTTCTGTTAAAGAAAAAGGGAAATAATCATCCTTTCAGCATTCCTTAATGAATAACGCTTCCTTATGAGTAGCGCACCCTTTGCACACCTGGTTCCCTAGTGTATGTATATGCATAAATTATACATACAGAGATGCTAGGCCACGTAGCATGAATTTAATATCTTTTGGAATTCTCCTCTATGCAATCCCATGCATGTCTTCTCAGTGTTAATATGGTTTTAATCACCTCCTTTTAAGTAAGAAAAAACTGCTTTGTAGTGGAGCCCACTTTCTCTCAGGAGTCAGGTTGCAAGAAAATAACTCTTCCTCCTGTCTTCTGGGCCATACTTGCTCCAGAGGCGGTCAGAGAGTATGACTCCCATAGTACGGCTATGCAGAAATCAGACAAATACTTGACATGTACTGTGCCTGTAAAGTTACTTCATTCTTCGAGAAGGAGATTCCTTGGATTTTCCCCACCCACTCAGGCCCACCAAACTAATTCTGAAACCTGGTAAAGGGAATGTGATCCAGATTCTTGCCATGTTCCCAGCTAGCATTATGCAAGAGAAGCACTTGAGGATTTTTTGGACCTCACTCAATTATTTTTGGCTTGCTGTTTTGCTGCTTCTGATTAAAGCAGTATCCGGACCCTGGAAATTTTCTAAAAAGTGTGCAAACTTACTTGGATATGTACTTTATCTTCATTGTAGGTGGGATATCTAAACAGCTTGTATAGTTGGGGTTACTTGACAAATTAGACTGGACTTTGCTATTATTGAACCATGGGGAGAGTAATCATATTGGCTGCATTTGAACACAATGCTGAAGTACTGAATAAGCTTTGGGTTCATGCTCAGTGTGGCCCTGTGGAGAGTGCTGGAAGCTGTCCTTTCAGTTTTTAACCACTATTTAGTGCCACCTAATTATGGTTTACAAGACAACTTCAAATTGTGGTTTCTTTCAACAAATCATAGTTATGATTAACCACTGTTTACCATTTTGAATTAATAGGTGATTTACTGTAAACCAGAATAGGGAATTCTTGTGGTTGTACAGAAGCTCTTGAGGCTTAAGTACATAACATGAGATCTCCTTATTTCAGGATTACATCTGAATGAGGTGTCTGAGGCTTGTGCTAAGAGAAATACTAAGTCATTCTAAATGTTTTTGTTTGTTTATGCTTTACACTTGCCTGCACAGTTTTCCTTTATAGCGGCAAGCAGCAAGCCTTTGTCTTCATCAACATCACATTTTGTAAATGGCTCATTTGTTAGATAGCTCAGGGAGTTAGGCATCTGAAACCAGAGGTTGGGATTTCAGTTCCCCACTGTGCCTCCCAGAACAGCCAGGCTGTGTAGCCTTGGGCAAGCTTCACAGTCCCAGGCCTCTCCAGAAGAAGAGAATGGTAAACCACTTCTGAGTACTCTCTACACAGAAAACCCTGAAAAGGGTTGCCAAAAATCTGAACTGACCTGATGGCACACCGTTGTTGTTGTTATTATTATTATTATTAAATGTCGCTTATACAGTGACATAAGAATTTCCAAGCTGTAGTTTTAGGGAGTTGTGAATGAGAGAAGAATGAGGAAATGGTCTGGAAAGGAGCAACTGTAGGTACTGTAGGCTATCTTTCGATTCATTCTAGTTGGGGAATGAATGTGAGGAGCAAACCAGTTGTGTGTGAGAGACACAGATAGTGAGCTGAGTAACATCAACCCTCTTGCCTGTCTGATTGCAGTCCTTGCGGATCTGCAAAGTTGTGGTAGTAAAATAAATACGAGACCTTTCTGACTCAATATATTGTCTAAAAACCTGAGATTGTGTTGTGGAAGTGCTTACTTGTGTGCAGAAAAAGAAAAACCGTCATTTGGCTTCTCTGCAGATTTCAACTGCTTTCATCACAGTTGAGGACTGTATTGTATTCCTTCATTTCCTTTTGGGCGTTGGAAGCATTAGTTTGTTATTCAGCATTGCCCAAACAAACCTTGTGAGTTGCTAAAAATAGAACACTTTTGGTGCCAGCTTTCACTTTGAATCATGTCCTCCATGGGTCATTGAAAAGAGAGAAATGAATGTGAGAGTGTGTGTGAGAGAGAGTGAGTGAGAGAAGCAATGACAGCTTTAGATAAATAACTGTAATTTCTTTCTTAAAATACTACAGCTCCTAGGCACAGGACTTTTCAGATTATTTTTCATTACAGCTCCCAGGAATTTCTTCATCTAGAATTTTGGTAGTTGTAGCCAAAAAAAAAAAAAGCCAAATCCTCAGAGGAGTTTCAGAGCACACACCTGTGCCTCAACATGTCTCTGTGTGAAATGATGGCCAGTAACCTGCAGGAGAGGGAAATGGGTAGGGATGAGAAGCTCCATGGGAACTCTTAAGAGATTAAGGGACTGGTAACCATTAGGCTCCATACAGGATGCCTCCCCAAAAAACAATGAAATAGATATTGGATGTTTCCAGTCTGCAGGCTGTTGTTTCATTTTCCGTCTTTGTTCACATATATTTTGTTAGGCTTTTGATAGCTTCAGTTTCTGTAGTTTAAAAATGCCTCTATGGGTATCCAATCTTTTCCTGATGATTCATTTCTTTCCATTCTTGGAGAGCAACATTCGCACCACTTTCTAAAATTGTAGGTTCTTCATAATTACTTCCTGGAAGTAATCTTTCATCCTTGCATTTCTTTTTTATAGTTGTTCAGTATATTGCTTCCATTTTCTCTTTATTTTACCTTAATATGATCATATATTCCCTGCTGATCATTCAGCATCCCTAATCCGGTTTTAAATTTCACTTTCATATCTTGGATCTCATGGAAGAGATCTTGTGTTAGACCTTTTATTTTTCTCGTCTATTTCTTTGCACTGGGTAGTGTAATGGTTTTCTTTGTCCTTTCTAGTTTCATACAGCTCTCTTTATTCTACATCTAGGATAGTAGTATACTGCATCAGCCTTAATAGGAACAGTCAGTGTTCACAGTATGGAAGTATGAGCTTTTGAGGTGGAGTTCTTCAGGATGCATTTTTAGTATCTTTTTAAAAAAATTCTGTATGTATAATGTCCAGGGAGGATCTTTCTAGAATACCAGGTATTTGTTAAATCACTTTCTCTTAGCAGACTTCTTACATGTTATTTTTTTATCACTGATCCTTCTCCTTCTGTTTCCCATTTAGCCTTGCAGCTGGCTGATGAGATAAAATGAAACTGGGACCATGTGAACTTCATAAAGTGAATAGAATCTAGATCTCACCCAAAAGAAGTGATGTGGGAAGCTTCAGATGTAAGGGTCAGGAGTGTAAAACTATAGCTAATGGTGTAATTAGATTAACTACCCTTGATCATTCAACCAGGGGTAAGTTTTAATTAGCTTTCAGTTCTCTGTGATGAAGTTACTTGGCTGTTCCACCCAAGGAATTTGTCACTCTTGTTTTGCTCAGTAGGCAGATTTTTTCCTGTGTAGCTTTCTGTTTTGCATAGATGTCTTATTTCATGAGCCTATGTATATAGCATTAAAGTGAATACAAGTTCTATTCCAAGTTGAGTTGCCTTCTCCCTGTTTTGTAAATAAGAGTGTAATCCTTTAGCTAGTTACTTGGGAATAGTCCCTATTGCACAGATTGGTGCTTACTTCTGAGTAATCACTTATTTACTAAAATATTTCCAAAGGCAGCACTTTGCTCAACCCAGTTTGACGTATAATAAATAGTGTAATAAAAAGTACTTAACCTCAATAGGTTGATTTCTTTTATCTCTTTTCTACAGTAAAATTGTTTTTAACTTCCATGTATGGATGATAAAAAGACAATACAGTGGTGCCTCGCTTGACGACGTTAATCCGTTCCAGCGAAGTCAAGTGGGGAAAAAAACCCATTGAAACGCATTGAAAACCGCTCAATGCATTCCAGTGGGCTAAATACCTAATTGTCCAGCGAAGATCCTCCATAGGGTGGCCATTTTCTGGTGCCTGTAATGCGAGGAATCCATCCTAAGCACAGCAGGGAGCCATTTTAAACAGCGGGCGGCCATTTTGAAACCCGACGATCAGCTGTTTTCTGATCGTCATAAAGCGAAGAATCGGTTCCCGAAGCAGGGAACCGATCGTCGGGAAGCGAAAAAAGCCCTTTGAAACATCATTTCACGATCGCAAAAACTTCGTCAAGCGGATTTGTCGTTTAATGAGGTAATTGTTAAGTGAGGCACCACTGTAGACGGTTTTTTTACAGATAGTGTAGGTTTTAATGAGTGTTCACTTACTCCGCTTTTCATTTTAATCTAGACTACTGAAGTAAAAAAAAAGTGTTTTCATAACACTCTGGGATGGAAGATTGAGGGGAAGGAGGTTTTGGCACATTAGATGCCTGTCTTTGAGTATTGTATAAATAAATGCCTCCCATCAATATAGGTGCATGGTGTAAGCCACACAAAGAGATGTGCCGCAATTATTACCTTAAAATTAAATCAAATTCCCATGTAACTGATCCAATTCTCCCATTGCCTTCCTCAGCCAGCTTCTCCCAGACTTTTATTCTGTAACGGAATTCCATCACTTCCTTCTTATTTACATCCCAAGCACATGACCCCTTGCTAAATAACAACAGCCAGTTTCTTGTCCTGGCAGCTGTGGTAGTGAATGAGGAGGTGAAGAACTCTGTTACTGTTCAGAAATTCTGGTTTTCCCATTTACTTCATCTGTTTATCAATCTGCTATTAAGAGTTCAGAATCTAGAGCTGGATTACAAGCCCCCAACTCTCAGTGTGTGATTGAAAAGATCCAAGGCAAAAGAAGATTTAAGAGGTAACTGTTCGTTTTGTGCTTAAACCAGATCTGAAACAAAAACTATCATTGTAAGAAATTTGGATGAGCATGCTGCCTCAGAGCAACCATGGTCACCCTCTTTGACATGCCTCGCTTTTGGGTCTCTGTGTATGTTTTGAGGGATGGGGGTGGATGACGTTGGATTTGCTTCTAGACAAAAAGAGGTATTGAGGGCCAGCCAGAAATACAGGCATAAGGGAAGTGCTGAATCAGAAGCCGCCTCCTAAACAGGAGCCTGAATAGAAGTTTTATCAAAATACCACCCCATTCCCTTTTCTATTTGCTGTCTCTGGATGTCTGAATCGTTCATTCTTACAGATGAGTTAAATGTGACTAGTGCTATGAATCATTTGCTAATTCTCCATGTCTGGCCTGTTTTGAAACTTTGCTTGTAAAGAGCGAGAGAAAGTCTTTATGCCAAGGGAAGAGAAAAGTCCGTACTCAAAACTCTCTGTCTTGAGTGGGTGAAAGAATCTTCTTTTTGGGGCAAAATTCACTGAATCAATAATTGCTTATTTGCTTTGCTGCTGTTCTTTCGCATAATGACACATTGTCCGTTTGGTGTTTAGTGAAATAATCAATGCTGGCTGTGTTTGAATATAATTCAACAGGAAGGCACATTTTGATGAATGGTCTTAAAAAAAGAAATTAGGCATGAAACATACATCAAACCACCATTTTGGATTTTTTAATAATAAAAATGGAAATAAGTAGAACTTTGACTGTCTGCCAAGAGATGTGCTTTGCTGTCTATATGTTTTGTTTAATTAGGTCAGTGCTTTTTGAAGGTTTTTGGAGGACAGCGGACCTTGCTCTCCTAAGAGAAATTTTAATCATGTTTAATGTGCGTTCTCTCTCTCTTGCACATCCAAGCCTTCTTCCCTTCGGGTGAAAGTGCGGACTCAGAGAGCTAAATTTGCACACACTGGCCCAAATCTTCTTGCCTAGTTACACTGGCATAACACAAATGGTGTAACTTCTGGAAGCAACTTGCCTCATTAATGAATTGGTGTAGATGTTATCTGTTGTGTCCTGAGCTGTGTAATTCAGCATCCAGCCAATGTTTATGGCAATTTCTTAACTTGAGGCAGTTTGCCTCCAAACGTTTCACCCTCTATGTAAGAGGGCACTTTCTCTCACTGTCTAATCTGTTGCTCGAGAGAATGCGCCTACTGCCTCATTAACTTCCTGTCCCCATAGCAAAGGTGTTGGAACAGGTAAAACCTGGCAACTTCTGGCTTCATTTTTTGTGCATCCTGGCATTTTTAATGTATACTTGTTGCCTGGAGAGCCTTTGGGGCAGAACATTTGATTCTAGACCCACTGCAATTTCCCACCCTACTGTACCTTCTGAGTTATCTGAGTAGAGGATTTAATTATACTCCATAATGGTAGAAATAGCAAAATATCTGGGCTGCTGTCTTTGATAAATGGTATGAATACTAATCAGCTGATGTTTATTTTCTAGTTCTGTACACTGTGACCAATGGTATTGTTTATTGTGTTGAATTTCGTTGGAACAGTCAGAAGCAGATACTGTATATAGTAATAAAATGCTTGGGCTCTTAGTCAAAGTAATGTTAAGACTTCTTTGGCAGCAGTTAGACTTAAATAAGTCATAACTGAATTGTTCCTTTGATTCCCAAAAAGTTTAGTCATGACTAACTTGAGTTGGTTCAGGACCCTAAATATAGTAAAAAAATTCCAGTGAGTAAACTATTCTTGGAAACAACTGTGAAAAGCATAGAGAATCTGCATCCAAGTAGCATGTTAAAATATATATGTCTATTGCTATACACTGAAGAACCAAGAAGATGACACAGTAGACAAGGATTCAGGATATGTCAGTCAGAACAAGAAATAATCCAACAGAGTCTTTGGGAATAAATCATAATAATATTTACACTGATAAAGTTCATTTCATGATTTCATAATGGTTTATATATGTTTCTACTAAAATACTTCTATGGTCCTAGGTAGTGTCATCGCAGAGGCCTACAGTTCCATACTGTAGATAATGCACATTTTCATCTCTGTGAATAGGGCCATCTGTATAAGTGTAGATCTGTACCAGGGATTTCTTCACTTGCAACTAACACACCTACTCCCAAAAACGATGAATTAGGTGCTTTCCTACATACTTCAGCATTGAGATACCTGTATCTATATCTGGGCAGCAGTGGTAAGCATGAAAGGAATGTGGTAGTTTGTGCTTACAACTGGGGTTTGCATTGCCATTAGAAACTTGTGAATTAGTAGTTCAATGTGTCTGATCCTACTGTCTGCTTCCTTCATTAATTAAATTATGTGCTGTTAGGCTGAAGTAAATTCTTAACATTTAATTATGTTTAGTGCAGTAGGATTTGAGACCTGATGGTTAATGAATTGGGCTTTGCACTCGCGTAAACTTTTAGATTTGAGATCTAGCTGGCATATGTGGTGGATGATTAATTTTTTAAAAAATTTCAGTGTGTTTCTCCAGACTTGAAACATTTGCTAAATGTCTTGTTTTCTCATGCTTGACCACTTGACTACAAGGTGGATTAATATTTGTTCCCTTTTGTAACACCCAATACATTGCTGAAATACATACATCGAGAATATGAGTGGGTTATCAGTTATTTCACTGTGTATTGAATAACCTTTGAATATCATTAAATGTTTTGAACTTTGACCCTGTGTGTAAAGCTCAGCTGAACTCAGAAAGGATAGAAGTTGAGATCTTCACCAAAAGCATGGATGTAGAGAAATCTGGATCAAACAGACTGCATAGTATAAGCAAGAATGTGCACTTCTGTTTTTTTATTTGATGGAACTGTTTCGGAAGGAACAGTTCAAATCTAGACCAAGCTGAAAACACTTAGGCCAAGTGGAGCCAGCAGGAAGAATTCAAAGAGTTGTGAATCACGGACTCTTTGCTGATCAGTGAAAGGTAGCAATATTGGCTTTAGACATGTGGATCCTACCATGTTTCCCCGAAAATAAGACAAGGTCTTATATTAATTTTTGCTTCGAAAAACACATTAGGTCTTATTTTCAGGGAGTGTTTTTTTCATGTACAACGATGTACCTTTATTCAAAATACAATCCTGTCATCTTCTTCTGGTTGCTGCACAATGGTGGGAGGGGGGGTTCACTTAACGGGCTTGTTTTGGGGGTAGGGCTTATATTATGAGCTTCCTGAAAAGTCATACTAGGCCTTATTTTCAGGTTAGGTCTGATTTTCGGGGAAACAGGGTAGCAGAAAGTAAAATTGCATAGCTTGGCATTTTCTAAGGCCTACAATTAGCAATTGTCACTGATTTGTAATTGCTCTGTAATCCACTTTCACAGTTGATTGAAATGTACTAAAAACAATGCTTCCCTGTAGAGATGAGCATGAAGCGCTTTGTCGCGCTTCATGCCGTTACATATGTGTGGACCATAGGTGCTGCATGGTCTCTCCTCCCATCCACCCCGGTTGGCCCACCCACATGTCCTGGTGCACTGCTGGGATTGTCCTTCTGCAGTGGTAGGCCAGTCCAGGCAGGATCTTGGGCTGCCCTTCCCCACCTCCTCCGGGCTGCCCTTCCCCACCTCCTCCAGCAGCTGACCAATCAGCAACAGCGCAGGGAGACTCCTTATCCCACTTCCTCACCTGTTTGGTTGGCCGCTGGAGGAGGCGGGACAAGGCAGTCCGAGGTCCTGCTTGCACTGGCCTGCTGCTGCACGAGGGCCCCAGCAGTGCACCAGGATGTGTGAATGGGCCAGCCCGGTGGGGGTGAGTGGGAAGAGGGATTGTGCCGCACCTGTGGCATGAAGTGTGCCAAAGTGCTTTGTGCCCATCTCTGCTTCTCTGCATTCTTGGTGACAGTACCCTAGCTTGCTGTATAAGATAATTGACTATTGAGATGGACATTTAATAAGGCTTTCTGTTTAAACCTTTTGACTTGGATATGTAAGAAGCTTATTTGAAGAAGGAGGATTTGTGGTCTCTCTGCCCTGTCCTTCGTCTCTTGGAGGTAGATTCTCCTTTCCCCTTTTAACAGTATTTCTGTTACATTGGCATTGAGACTAACCATGGTTAGCAAAAATGAAGCACTGCTTTTGCACCCCCAGCCTTCTCTTTTTCCAGTAAAAAAGGGTGAGCTACCTTTCCTGAAGGTATCCAGGAACAGTGGTTCACCTTTCAAATAAACAGTTGCAGGCTTTCCCACATGATTTAATGTCAAACATGCTCACTTTTTTAAAAAGTGGAACCTTTTTAAACCTCTCCCGCCAGCTTTCAGGGGAGGGGGTATTTTTCAAGCTATGTGGAGTTCTGAGATCTCTGGACCCACCAGGTTTGCCTGCCTTTGGTTTAGGCTACCCATACGTTCTTCTTAGTCTGTATTTGAATGCTTGTTAATGGGAAACTTTGGTGATTATAAATCAGGATGGCCAGCATTTGATCCTTTACCTATATCTGCCCCATGCCTGATTTCGCAGGCCCAGAAGACTCCTGGCAATGAAAAAAGTGGGTGTGTACACACACACACACACAGAGAGAGAGAGAGAGAGAGAGACAGACAGACAGACAGACAGACAGACAGACAGACAGAGGGGGGTCTGTGCTCCTGGAATCCTTCAGAAAATGACACACACACACACACACACACACACACACACACACACACACACACACACACACACACACACACACACACACACACACACACACACACACACACACACACACACACACACACACACAGAGACAGACACAGACACAGACACAGACACAGAGACAGACAGACAGACAGACGGGGGGGGGGTCTGTGCTCCTGGAATCCTTCAGAAAATGTTTTACCCAAAAATAATAAATTGCATTGTTGTGACAATCAAGACCGCCCAGTCTACAGCTATTACCCTGCCTGTGACCTGATATTTAATTTACAGTTTAATAGTTCCATTCTTGTATTAACCAATCATTGTCACCTTGTCTATAGTCTGTATTCTCATGTGGCCATGAGAAGATGCATACATATAATAATGATCTGCTGTCAAGTCAGTTCTGACTTATGGCGACCCTTTCGAGTATTTTCAAGGTATACTCAGAAGTGGTTTACCATTCCCTTCTTCTAGGGGCACCCTGGGACTGTGCAGCTTGCCCAAGGCCACACAGGCTGGCTCTAACCATAGGAGACACCGTGGGGAACTGAACTCCCAAACTCTGGCTCTGCGGCCATCTACTAAACTTCTGAGCTATCCAGCCAGCTATGCATAAATATACTGGTGACCTATTTACCCTCCAGAGTCTGATTCATGAAAGCCCCCACTGAAATGAAATTGTTAGTCTTTGAAATGTGACAATATTTGTCTTTCCCTCCCTTTCCCTCTTTTGTGAGCACGCTGAGATAGGCTGACATAGCTTCCTCTTTGGAATTGCTCAGAAATAAGGATTTTATGAAATGAGAAGTGATAATCCACCCATTTCTGACTTTGTTTGGGGAGATGGCATAGGATTGGCCTTCAAACCTGTCAGACCTGCCCACTCTGGTTCAACAATAATGTCCATGTTAAAGAAAAAAGAAAAAAAAAAAAGAACTCCCCTGTCCCAAATACAGTTGGTATTGAATCTCCCTGGCCATCCCACCTTGTTATTCCATATAAATCATATTCCATCATGAAAAAAAATGCATAAATGTCCTTGTTTTTCCTTTTGTTCTTGTTCATCTTTCCTAATTGCTTTTCCATCCTGTATATAATAGATGCTAAGGCAACATTACAGGAGCTCCAGCCCTTGATGCTAAAGCATGTTGTAGGAAATGAATGTCTACTCTTTAAAATAAGCTGCTTTAAAGACTGTTTCCTCTGGAAACTTTTGGTCTTCCGGGTTTTTTAGTCTGCAGTGTTTCTCATGTTCTTTGATTCTGGTGTGAATTCTGCATTTTGTGGTTCCAATATATACCTGTCCACAACTGCAAGGTATCCAGTATACTCATGCAGTGGTGAGAGGGTCCCTTTTGTCCTTTGCTGACTGTAACATTTGTTGTATTTTTGTGGTGGGTCTGAATACTGTTTGTAGGTTGTGTTTTCTCAAAAGTTTTCCCATGCGGTCTGTGACCACTTTGATGTATGGCAGAAATACTTTATTTGTGGGTGGCTGTTTTTCCTCGTCAGTTTGGTGTTGTTTTCTTGGTTTGATGGCTCTTTTGATTTCATTCTTGGATTAGCCATTTGCCTGTAGGGCCCAATTCAGATGGTTGAGTTTGGTGCTGAGAAATTGAGCTTCACAGTTCCAATTTGCACGGTCTATCAATGTTTTGATTATGCCTCTTTTTTGTCATGGGTAGTGGTTGGAGTTTTTGTGTAGGTACCTGTCTGTGTGGGTGGGTTTTCTGTAGACCTTGTCTCCCAACAGGAAGTCAGTTTTGCGTATGACCATGACATCTAAGAATCCGGATCCGGACATCATCATTCTGCCAGCAGACAAAGGCAAGGCCACAGTAATCATGGAAACAGAAGAATACAAGGACAAAATTGGGGAACTTCTAGACCCCACCACCTACAGAAAGATTTGTTGTAGCTGCTACTTCTCTCCATTGAGCCTCTCTTTTTAGGAATGTTTACACCCCCACTTCATAGTTCCAAAAGAGGAACTAAATTGGTTATATTACCACAAACATACACTTATACTTTTATGACTTCTGAAGGTGTAGTACAGCATGTACTGAGATGTTTCATGATTTTAGAAATGGCCAGAAAGTTCACTATCTTGACTGTCCACAAGCTGAGGTTTTTAAAGAAATAACTGGATATAGTTTCCTATTAGAATTTTTTTCTCTTCTTTATAAATGTCCACAAGATATGATGGAGTCCAACGATCTGAAAATGGTTTCTCATTTCTTAACAGTAAAAAAAACAGGTAGAGCTGCTAAGACAGGAGAAATAAATCCACCATCATAGAATGGGTTGGCTACTTTAGAGATGGAATCTAGTTTCTGTGGTTGCACTGGGCTTTGTACCTTCTAGAAAGTGAAGGAAATGCACAATGTATTTGTAAAGAAACTGAAATCATTGTTTATGAATTGTATCAGTGGGTGTAGTGGACAGAGTAATGGACTAGGACTCAAGAGGCTTGGGTTAGAATCCCCTCTCAGCCATGGAAGGTTACTGGGGGTTTAGAACTGGTAAAGCCACTCCTTACCTTGAAAGCTCTTCTACGGTTGCTGTAAGGCAGTTCTGACTGGACAGCATGTAACAACAACATAGGAAATGTAACTCTTGTTATTAGTCACTGTAGTGAATTATAGTAATTATGATTTAGTTTCATAATACTTGTAATACTTTAAAAACATTTTAAAGTAATTGATATTTTATAGTATACAGTATAAGCATATTGTGTTAAGTAACTGTGCTGTCCGAGCCTTGTTGCCATAATTTTTCAAATAGCACCGTTGGTGTGGCCTGGCTAAGTGGTACTGTATACAGATTTTCTTGATGAAAAAGGTAGACTAAACCAGTCTTTATATGTTAATGAGACTGAGGAGGTATAAGTTTGTATCTAAACTTTCCATATGAAAAAGATTATACAGTAGGGGAGTAGAGTCAGATGTAGGTATCCTTCAGTCTTGAGAGACTATGGTGTCGTGCTCTGTACGGAGGTCTTGGAACAGCATCTGGTGTGGCTGAGAAGTCCAATTCGAGAGTGACAATCTCTTCAAAGCGAAAATTATTCTAGGTATTTTTGAAGGCAAAATTTAACCAACGAAGAGGAACATGTCAGTGTAAACTATACTAGGACTCTCAGACTGTCTCGTTTGTCGCTGCTGGCAAATCATAGCTGAGCCTTGTATGAAAACTCTTGTTGCGCTGCACAGATGTTTTAAACTTTTTACAGCAACCATTCTGAAGAAATACTTAATGTCTCTCCTCGACATGCACAGCATTGTGGCACAGAATGAGTAATGTGCTCTTTTGGGTAAAGAAACATCTATTGGAGATGGTTTTATGTTCTGTAATGCTGCCAAAATAATAACATAGTAAAGACAGGGAAGGAAAGGTTTACAGGAAAGATGGCTGCCTGCAGCATGTTCGGAATGCATATTTATGCAGAAGAACCTATAAGAGTGATTAAAAAGGATGGAGGCAATGTGGTCCCCTCAGTATTGCTAGGGATCACAGATCCTATCATTGTTCTCCGCCGGCTGCGGAGAGTGTGACTGAAAGGTGCTGCACTCCAGCAGCTGGAGGGTTGTATGTGTGTGTTTCTCTCCCCCCCCCCCCCCCCGGTGATAGAACTGGATTTCAGTATAACTAGGCCAGGAAACAATAATACTTTAACTGTCACTGCTGTGGAAGATATCTACTGTTAAAATAGTTAAAGGGACAGTTTGCCTCATAGGCAGCCTTCAGGTGGGCATCATGTGACCTTCCAAATGTTGCTAAACTGGAATGTCCATCAGTCTTTGCCACCATAGCCAGTTCAGGGATGGTGAGAGCTGCAGTTCAATACCATCCATCTGCAGAGCCGTAAATCCCTTCACCCTCCCTTGTTTTATCATTGGGATTCCTGAACTGAAGCCAATTATGATCCTGCAATACTTCCATGTGTTGTTTCTGGCCATGACTGCACTGAGGCAGTAGATGACACAATCCATCCATCAGTCCCCATCTTTGTTACTTTTCCTACTCTTGATTGGTCAGGCTAGAGTAGGGTGTTCTGAAGATACAGAACTAAATCCAGTTGCTAGTCTCAAGTACAGTAGACTGGTTGTATCTAGTGCTGAATGGTATGTGGCTACTTACGTAAGTTCCATTGACTAAGTAGATCTACTTTTGCTGGAACTAGCAATTGAGTTTAAGGTAAAGGTAAAGGTTCCCCTTGACAATTTTTGTCCAGTCGTGTCCGACCCTAGGGGGCGGAGCTCATCCTGCTCTTCAAGCCATAGAACCAGCGTTTGTCCGAAGACAATTGAGTTTAGCTTATATAAAAATATAACAATTTAAACGTGTATAGTTTGTGATTTTAAAAAAGCTTCCATGGGAAAAATCAGGAAATAATTTTTTTCCATGTGCAAATCTTCTCATTTCAAGCAGCATAAGAGAGTGTTTTGATTTATGCACATCAGAAAGCTTACGTTAGAACCTCCTACATGTTAGCCTCACCATGTTTTGGTTTTATCCCAGGTTAAAGGACTACTGTGCAATGATCATCTTAATAATTAAGTTACAAAATGTATCCTTACCTATTAAATCTGAAACGTGTCCTAAATTTAAGAGGTACTGTAAAATAATATATTCTGGTTATAAGCTGCTTATGTGCTATCTGGCTTTGTGCTACAGTTCACTGGAAAAATAAGAATCCTCCCACCATTGTTAATGGTCTGTGTGGTAGAAATACAGTGGTACCCCGCATAGCGACGTTAATCCGTTCCAGGATTAACGTCACTATCCGGATTCGTCGCTGTGCGGGGGGAACCCATAGGAACGCATTAAACTCTGTTTAATGCGTTCCTATTGGGGAAAAACTCACCGCTATGCGGGGAATCCTCCATCTGGCCGCCATTTTCACTGCCCGGTAAGCGAGGGCAGGGCGCGAAAACGCTGCAGGCGGCCATTTTGTTGACCCAGCGGCAATTTTGGAACCGCCGATCAGCTGTTTGTAAAACATCGCAATGCAAAGATCGGTAAGTGAAACGCTTACCAATCATCGCAATGCAATGTTTTCCCTATCTAAAACATTGCAATGTGATCGCATTAGCAATCGCAAAAAACGCGTCGCTATGCGGTTTCGTCGTTAAACGGTGTGCTCGTTAAGCAAGGCACCACTGTATGGCAACCAAGATATGATATTTGGAAGAGTGAAGGTAAACAGCACGTGTCAGTTCTTGCCGATTTGATCTGATTCATTTTTGAAAATGGGATGCTCATACCTTGTTGGGATTAGAAGCCAAATGATGATAATCCATTCTCTGTATTTTCTGTATGTTTGTATGGTTGTATTTGGCACTGAAGATAACCACCATCCTTGGTAGCTAAGGTTGTACAGTATTGTAATTTCTGTTCTGCCATAAAATACCTTGGTGGACAAGCATTTCTTCTTGATGTGAGTTTTCTAGTTCTGTTCTATTCACTAGTTCTGTTGTATTCCAGCAAGTGGAACCTCAGTTACTTATTTTGGCCTGCAGCAAAAGAACTTGAGAGGTCAGGTTGCATGCTCCTGGTGTCACACTGTGTATTGATTCTCCACAACCTCTGCGAGCACATGCACACCCTTATTATTAAGAGCATCCATGAGAAACAGGCCATTTAATCAATGTTTGCTGGCAAAATAAAAGTGTTGTGACATGTCAGCAGGGTTAATGATGACGGTGTCAGTGACAGTTTCACAAACTAGTACGATTACTGTTTTGGAACTCACTTAAGGAATTATTGTACCTTCATATTCTAAAACAATGTTACACGCTTCCCACATTAATATATCTGCTAAGGACCTTTTATGTACACTGCTGAGGATTCAGAGGTGTGTTTCAGGGTGCATGTACAATCAATTTGCCTCATTGACCAGATGACCAAATGCCCTAAAACCCATTGGAAGCATTCCTCTAGCTGTAGTTGCACTAAGTTACACAGTTCCATGCAGAATGGTTCAAAACTAAGGTTCTAAATTAGCAATTCTCAAATATTTGTATTTTATGTCACACCAAGCAGAATGTCAAGGAACCTTGAAACCCACCTGTTGTATGTTTACAAGCATTTTTTTTTTTTGTATTCGTGAAGGCTTTCACAGCCGGGATCTAATGGTTGTTGTGGGTTTTTCAGGCTCTTTGGCCGTGTTCTGAAGGTTGTTCTTCCTAATGTTTCGCCAGTCTCTGTGGTCGGCATCTTCAGAGGACAGCAAACTGTGCTCTGAAGAGCACAGAGTGCTGTCCTCCGAAGATGCCTGAGCTTAAAGGACTGAAGATACCTGAGCTTAAAGGACTGAGCTTCATGGTTGTGTATGCTTCTCCTCTTCTCTCTCCCCAATGCCTCTGCCACCATAGTTAAGGTTTACAGTGGTAAATAGTGACATGTTAACAATGGTTTGTGGTGGCACTAAGAGACATACCGTAAATCAGGGTTTGAAACTGTTGTTGCATCCTTCTTTAGCAGAAAACTCAAGTTGTCACTGACCATGATTATGGTAAACGGGAGGAATTCATTTGTTGGGTGGTGGAGGTTGGGGTACAACATGTTTTCTCAGCCACAGTTAAAGAATCTGGGATGCCGGAACAGATATGCTTTGCCACACCTATTCTCAACTAGACTGCCACTGTCGACACACCAAAGATGCAGCTGCTGAAACCCAACACTGCCACCAAGGAACAGGTGGGCTAGTTTTGCTCATTTGGTTTTTTGAAAAAAGGATATTTCTTAAGGGCATCCAGTTCTGGACAGCTGCTTGCAAAGCAGCCTGCTGTCCAACTCAGATGCCTGAACATCTGTGCTAAGAAGTCCAAGTTGGGATGCTTGTGCACAGGAGGTGGAAATATCTATTTTTAACTAGAAAGGAAAGACAGTGCTTTAGGTTGCCAGATGCTCTAGTAAAAGCTGCAATTTGAAAGGCTTATTTCCTTAACTAAGTATCAGCTGAGACTTCAGTCGATGTCTTTTCCAAGTTTAGTTATAATATGTTTCTGTATAATAAAAACCTGTGTAAACTGCTTCCTTTTGCATGCTCCACAACCTATCATTATAATCCCCCCTCCTCCAAGAAGAGTTTTTGGTCAAGCTCATCTGTCTGTAGTTAGGTGGAGAAAGCTCTACGCCATAAATGAGTCATTTCAGCCCTGACTCAGATCCTGTTCTTGAAACTTTTGGAAGTAGACATTTGTTTGAAAATGTCTAGTAACTGAAAGCTTGGTGAATGCATTTGATCACTCTTTAATGAGCAATCCATGTGGATAGGGCTTGCTTTCTTCTTGATGAGTCCTCTGGAGGAAGGGAGGGAGCCTCTCTTTCTTTTGAAGCCAAAATAGACAACCATTGCTTGCGAAAGCTGGTCACACTTGACTAGCTTCTGTCTGGAACAATGGGTAGGGATAGTTCTTATGCAACAGCCATCTCCTTCAAAAGGTGCTGCTGTATATGCTGGACTCTTTGTATCTTCTCTGTCTCAGGCAGTTGACATGCTTAAGCGGTGTAAAAATTCCCTGCAGTACACATGAGAGCCTCTGGAGTAAAATCACAATCATTTTTCTCCAAGGAGATAGTTGTGTTAGTCTGTTATTATTATAACAACAACAAAGAGTCCTGTGGCATCTTCAAGGATCAGCAAGTTCTGTTTGGCATGTGTTTTTCATGGACACTGCCTATTTCTTCAGATATACATGAAGCACAATATTCAAGATGCAGGCTTTTATGTACGCTGGTTTTGGTTGAGGGGGTGGGACACAATGAAAAGAAATGCATAAGATCACAGTTGCATTATTAACACAGGACATACTCTCTAAAAGGGCTGGTTAGCAAACATGTCCTGGCAAGTGAGCAGTTATCTAGAACAGTGGTTGCCAACCTTGGGTCCCCAGATGTTCTTGGACTAAAACTCCCAGAAGCCTTCACCATTAGCTGTGCTGGCCAGGATTTCTGGGGGTTGTAGTCCAAGAACATCTGAGGACCCAGAGTTGGGAACCACTGATCTGCATTGGAGTGGGCACTATATGACTTGACTATCTAGATGCTGGGACTGGTGCTCCCATCATTCCTCATGGTTGACTCTGTTGTCTAAGGCGGATGGGAATTGCAGTTCCAGAATCTCTGCAGGACCACAGGTTTCCCACTGCAATTTACAGGGTGAAAGGATTTCTACATTTATACCATTCACATTTAAATTTGGAAAAACCCTGGCAGTAGGGTCTTCCCCTTAAGAATGCTTAGAGTGAAAATGGAAGAAACAAGGTATTAATGGCAGGTGGAAAAGAGTCAGTGGTTGCTATTGATGATTATTAGGTGGTAGGTTCATGTGTCTTGAATAGCTCATGTTTCATGGTAGGAAAAAATGGAAAGGCATGGTAGGATTGATGCTTCAGATTGGGGCTGCAATATTTGAAGCAATTAGTAAACACGTGAAACGAAGTACAGTAATGGATGAAATAGCAGCAAATAAAAAGGTAAAAGAGGCTTCAGAACAAGATGGTAAAATATTAATGTATTTTTAATTCAACTATTTATATCAACCACCATCATCCCAAAAGTGGCATTCACCATACTCCTTCGTGTAGGAGGAAATGCTTTTCCTAAAGCGATATGCCCTACAATAAATACAAAGGCAAACATACAGTAGTCTAAAACAGTGGTTTTTAACCTTTTTGAAAGAAACGCCCCCTTGAGCCATTGAGGAAGTTACCATCGTCCCCCCTCCCCGCGGTGATGATATCTTTTTATTTATTTATTTATTTATTTATTTATTTATTTATTTATTTATTTATTTATTTATTTATTTATTTATTTATTTATGACACTTAAATCCAATGACACCTGAAAACAAAATTCAATTCCAAGAAAATGAAATGCCCCCAAAAAGTAACATTTAATGATTTAGTTGCAAGCGAATTTTAAGACAGAAAAAGAAGTATAAAAAAGCATAAAAACAAACCGCAATGCAGGAACTAAAAATTTCAAGACGAAAACTCTGAAACTAAATTAAGATTGGAGGAAAATATATATTCATGCACATTGTAAAAAGGTTGCAGCCATCTTCACAGGTTTGGCTTGCTCCAGTGCCCCCCTACCGCCCCCCTTCTGCTCCAGCGCCCCCCTGCCGCCCCTTTTTGTTCTACTGCCCCCCTGAAAAATGAAATCGCCCCCTGGGGGGCATTATCACCCACGTTAAGAACCACTGGTCTAAAACTAAGATAAGTATGCTTCATAGGGAGAGTGTTATTGTGTCAGTGTTTGCAAATATAAGTGACTGATTAAAACAGGAGATTAAGAAATTTCCATTTTTCAGATTTCAGCTCTGAGAATCTCCCAAGAGGATTTCTAGGCTTTGGATAAAACACATGCAATTATTCAACTAAGATTAATTTAACTGGATAATGGTCCTCCTCAAATAGTCTGTGGGGTCTCTTCTCAGCGTTGGTCTGTGGGGAAAGAACCCGAGGTTATGTGTGACCCTTGGGACAGTCATTCTCTTTAGATCATCATGCAGTTGTTACATACTGCTCTTGTTGACTTCGGGTTTATGTGGTGTGTGTTGTTCCTGTGTTACAGGTTATAGGTACGCATGATTGGACAGTAATAAAGACTGATATCATAAGCTTTTGGGTTTTCTCAATGACTGTTCTTTGATCATTGTGTTGTTGACACTTTCTCATTGCTTCAGTACAAGTCAGTACTGCCAAAATATCTCAGTCCTCCTCCCCCCGCTTCCCAAGCCCCTTAAATCAGCTAACAATTAATGCATATTTTCAGAGTAAGCCCAATGTATTCAACCATTTGTATTTTTTCTGATGTTGCACAGAGATGTGGTTAAGATCCAAGTAGACTTGAAAATATTGGCAGCTGTCTACTTGCTGGGCTGTTCTTGTTTACTTTAATCTAATTAGTTTCAGCTTAAAAGTGGCAGTTTTGCCTGATACAGAGCTGCTTGTACATGTGTATTAAAAATACCTTTTAGATGACTCTGGTACTAAATCATGCGGATAGCATGTACAGCCAGAGATATGAGCATTGACCACATGCTCTTTCTTAAGCCTTAAAGCAATGGCACCAGAAAGCGATCTAGTTGGTTATTAATGATAACTGAAAGTTTGGCTTAAGGGAAGAAATAATAGCAATTTAACTGGTGGCTAAATTTTTGCAAAGATAGCATATGTAAATGTTAAAAGCTCTCAAACTAAACGGAAGTGAGTTTCTCTTTTAGTTGATAAAGGGATGCTGCTCAGCAGCTTTTAATTTCTGCAGTGCAGTGCCTTCTGCAGTCACTATTTTGGGCATTTTTGCTAAGATTTGTTTTCAGCCCTTTGATACCAGGCTGGAAGCTATCTGCGCATGCACAGTCTCTCATTGAGCACTGCCCCATGTCTTGCTAGCTGTGAACAGTTGCAGTGTGGTATTATGGGGGATTAAAAGCAATCATTGTCAAAGCCTATTTGGTAGAAAATCCAGTCAAAGCAACTGTTCAGCAAGCTGACGGAGCTCCTGGATGGAGATGTAAGAACTGGAGTGTTACTTGGGAATATGGGTGTAGGCGCTCTTGCCCCTAACACACACCAATGGTGGAAGAAATATTGTATCTGCAAGATCTGCTTCTTCAAGAAGAAAGCGAGGCAAAAGGAACAGGAGGTAATTTATGTTCATCAGCAATCAGCTGTTTGTAGTCTGATGCTTGGGGCTGACCTAGTTGTGTTTGTGCTCAAGCAGTCTGTGCTTGCCTTCCCTGTGTTCAGAACGTGAAACTTGTCTGCACCTTCAGTTCTAAAAAGGAAAGTTTGGGGCTTGTTGTTTGTTGTTGTTTGAAATTGTGAGATTCTGTTATCTACGAGCAAGTGTTCTGAGTGTATGTAATTTTAATTCTGAACCTAAAGAAAACTTTGGGAATACAGTATGTTACTTTGGAGTAGCAAGCTGTCCTGCAGTTTATATAATATATCATTAATGTAGTTGACCATAGTGTATTGTTGGATCTATAAATGTGCTTAAAGTTTCATATGGAGGTAGCATAGTTTGACCTGTAGCTAAGGATTCCCTTCTTGAAGATTTTAGACAATCTTACAGGATACCAAAGAGGAATTAACTGTACCTATATACGACATATATTCTGTGTTTCCCCAAAAATAAGACAAGCTCTCATATTAATTTTTGCTCCAAAAAACGCATTAGGGCTTTTTTCCAGGGGATTTTTTTTTTCATGTACAGCAGTCTACACATTCAAATACAGTTCTGTCATCATCTTCTGGTTGCTGCACAATGGTGAAGGGAGAGGCTTCACTTAACTGGGCCTTATTTTTTTTGGGGGGGTAGGGCTTATATTGCGAGCAGGGGAAACAGGGTAGTATGTTGTTACATGCCATTGAGACATTTCTGACTTACAGTCAGGGTGGATTTGTTTTAAATTCAAAGTAATTTAAATCATAGTTTATCTTACAATTTAAATTAAAAAATACTTTTTAATTATTTAAATATAATGATTTCATTTACATTGTGATTTAAATCAATTTGATTTTAAAAAATCATTGATGTTTATCCACCCTGCTTACAGCAACCTTAACAGGGTTTCTTGATGTTCACAAAATGGTTTAGTAGTGAGTTTCCATGTCTGAGCAGTGATATGAACCCAGGTCATCTGAATTCTAGTCTGCCCCTTTATCCACCACACTACCTCTTATATACCGTATTTTTCGCACCATAAGACGCACTTTCCCCCCACAAAATGGGGGTGGAAAGTCTGTGCGTCTTATGGAGCAAAGAAAACAGATTATATTTTCCTGTTTTCTTCTCCTAAAAAATTGGTGCGTCTTATGGAAAGGTGCGTCTTATGGAGCGAAAAATACGGTATAAGACATCCTGTACATTTTCAGAATTTTAAGACTTTACATATGCTATGCAAAGGTGGAATGGATTTTTGTTTTGATGACAGAATTGCTGCTCTCAGTGAACATGTCATTTAATAGACTGTTGTGAAAGCCCAAAAGAAGGAAAAAAGGCAGTTTTTTTAACCCAGGATTTTACAAATGTGTGTTGAATCAGTAATATGTGTGTGTGTGGGGGGGGGATAAACAGTGATGTAATGGATGTGAACAAATGCAGTTGGATGTACAGATTCTTTAGACAGTTTGAACCCAAAAGTTCTTTCTTTCTTTTTTAAAAAAGCTTAGTAAAAGAGAATTAAGTAACAGCGCCCAGAACTGGAGGCTGCTCTGATGTTTGGTTTGGCTTTGGCTAAGAGGTGGGAATGTAACTATTTTTAGAAAATGGCAGTAGCATACTTACTTAACGCTGTTTCCTGATAACCTTTTTGTTGCTCCTTCCTAAAAGGCATCTGGGAAATAAAATTACACAAGAAAATGCCTGCAATGTGATCTCATTTTCCATTTCTGTTTCAAGATGTAACACTGTCCAGCATATGCCATTCTTGAAAAAAATAATGTGATGCGGGTTGCCTGGTGGAAATGGCTGGTGGTGTAATAACATGAGATTCCAGCAAAAAGAGGTAGGAAACAGTCAAGCCTATAAATGGCTGTGAATATAAGCGGCAGCTTTACCATTTGATAACGTTGTGTGGATATTAAAGTGCGGGTTTAAAAAAAGAGCAATACAGATGTGATCTTTGGTAGAGTGACTGCTTACACTGGAAAATTCCTAGATGAGAAGACTGGAAGATGAAAAATGCTGAACAAAAATTTTGTCTTTGCCACCAGGGTCCATTAATGCGATTTACTTTTTAATCTTTTCATTCTTTCAGTCCTGACCCTAATACATGTTAACAACGCAAGTAAGGATTGCTGTGCAATTCTGGGCCATATTACTGACATCAGATCATTACTAAGTTTCTGTGACTTTCACAGCCAGTTCTTAGTGGTCTTTTTTTGTCTGTGTTTCTGTCTATAGATGGGACTTGGGCAGCTCTCTGCTCTTTGTTTATGTCTTATGCAGCCCCCCCCAAGTCAACTTGTCATATATTTCAAGGCCTTTTCTCTCTCTTTAGATTCTATAAAGCATCTGTATTCGGGACTTCATCTTGATCTTCCCAGGTTCCCCCGACCCCACTCCAATTCTGTGACTCATATTAGTCTCCATTTCACATGATGTCTCTGACAGACTGCTGTCCCTCCTTTGCAGGAAGGAGGACATTATTTCTAGCTCTTTATGTGATAGCACCTGTCATGGAAGTTTAGTTCTGTTGAAATTCTGCAACAAACCTGACTTCTCAGAAAGATGGCCTGCCTGATCAGGTGAAAGCTAAGTAAGATTAAAGCAGCAGCACATAAGAAATGATTAAAACATACATCAGTAAAGCCACTTCAGATGAAACTGGGATAGAAAATTTTCTTAGAAGTATTCTAACAGCCAGCAAGGAAGGAGGGACATACATTTTTCATCGATTGTAGCCCAGTAGACAGAAAGCTTTGTCTATGGGAGTCAGCACATGAAACCCATCAAGCAAGGTTTAAATGGAGAAGTCCTTTTATGGATTGAAAACTGGATGAGGAAGCAGGGAGCAGGATATAGGGATAAATGGGCAGTTTTCACAGCAGAGGGTTTTATTTATCAATTTACCGTATTTTCCGTGTATAAGACGCCCCCATGTATAAGACCACCACCCCACTTTTCTAATCCAAAATTGAGAAATCTAAGTGGGGCTTAGCAAGTGTAGGGGGAAAGGGATCAAAACGCTGCAGGATCGCTTTGATCCCTGCTTTCCCCTCCACTTGTTTTTGTTCTCTCCTCAGCTTACTTCCGTGTATAAGACGACCCTCAATTTTTAGTCTAAAGCTTTTAGACAAAAGTATAGTCTTATACATGGAAAAATACAGTATTTCAGATACTTCCATACCACCCAACTTAGTGATTGTGGCAGTTGACAGTAAAAAGGAACATATTGCAATAAAACCCAACACCACAAATCAACATTAAGCAATACAAATTAAAATTGACCAAAGCCTATCAAAAACATAAAAACTAAATGAAGGCGGGACCAAGTGACTGAAATACATAATAGGTCAGAGGAGGATGTCCTTAAAAGCTTCTTTGAAGAGCATGGTCTTTAAGATCCTCTTGAAAGTTGGCAGGGAGGTGGGCTGACAAAGCTCTAATGGGAGCCCATTCCACAAGGGACAGTGCCATGACTGAGAAAGCTTGATTTCTTGTGGAGGTTGTCTTTACCTCTCTTCATAAGATCAAGACCTGCGAGGATTGGGTGACATGGGCTGAAGTTATATGGGAAAGACATTCCGACATGATATGAACAGTGTCGGTCTGTATTGGGGTTGATTTTTTTAAATTTGTTCATGGACGACCTCAGGTAGTGGGCAAGTAGTGAACAGAGCACATTTCCTGGTGACACTAAGTTTAGAACTGGATTGAGAGGAGCTCCAAAAAGATCTTGCCAAACTGGGGAATGGATGTTAAAATGTCAAATCAAATTCTGTGTAAACAAGTCTAAAGCAAAGAATATGAAGCAAGACGGACAGGTTCCCATTTTGGGGCAAATTTCATATTAGACATAATCAGAAAAAAAGAATAAAAAATTCAACCGCTAATACAACATTGCTCTTGTACAAATCCATGGTACAACCACATCTGAAATACCATTGACCGTTCTGGTCATTGCACCTAGAAAACCAAATGGTGTGTATGCTAAGGGGAACAAATACCCTGTGAGAAAAGGTCGCAACATCTATGGCAGTTTAGTACAGAAAAAAGGCAAATAAGGGGAGACATGATAATATACAAAAGAATGCAAGATGCAGGTAGGAAGAAGGCCTTTTTTATTTCTCATAGTATAGTGATTCCCGGCCTTAGCTCCCTAGACGCTCTTGGACTGCAACTCCCAAAAGCTTTCACCACTAGCTGTACTGGCAAGGGCTTCTGGGAGTTGCAGTCTAAGAATGTCTGGGGACCCAGAATTGGGAACCACTGTCATAGTACTAAAACATGCAGTCACTCAGGCACAATGGGAGACATTTTCATCATGGGAAGAAGAAAATACTACTTCACACAGTATATAGTGAAAGTGTAGAATTCACTGCCACAAGATACAGTAAAGTCTGCCAACTTCAAAGGCACTGAAAATGTATTTGATCATTTGATGCAGTTTAGGGAGTGGCTACTAGTCAGGAGGTCTGCATCACTTCAGATATGAAAGGTAATACACTGGTGCCTCACACAACAATGTTAATTGGTTCCAAAAAAATCAACGTTGTGTGAAACATCGTTCTGTGAAACACCATTTCCCATAGGAATGAATTGAAAACTGGTTAATCCGTTCCAATTGGAACAGATTGCCATCGTTCAGTGAAAATCCCCATAGGAAACATCGTTGAGTGAAACAATGTTTCCTATATTGGAATGTATTGAAGCCGACTCAATACATTTCAATGCCTTTGCGAAGTCCTTTTTCGCTCCTGTAAAAGTGTCTTACAATGTTTGGACACTGTTTTAAATGATTGCAATGGTTAGTCCACCTCCTGAAACCTATGCAAACTTAATTTGATGTTGTTCAGAGTCGTCCTTAATTTTTAGTGATTTTTTGAATTTTCTCTCATTGGAATGTATTGAACTTTCCGTCCAATGCATTCCATTGAGAGAAAATTCAAAAAATCACCAAAAATTAAGGACGACTCAGAACAACACCAGATTAAGTTTGCATAGGGTTCAGGAGGTGGGCTAACGATTGCAAGCATTTAAAACCTGTTCCAAACATTGTAAGACCCTTAAAAATGAGCGAAAACGGAAGAGCTTCAAAAGCACTGAAGCCGGCTTCAGTGCTTTTGAAGTCTTTTCCGATGTCCCTTTTTGCTCATTTTTAAGTGTCTTACAATGTTTGGAACAGGTTTTAAATGCTTGCAATCATTAGCCCACCTCCTGAACCCTATGCAAACTTAATCTGGTGTTGTTCTGAGTCGTCCTTAATTTTTGGTGATTTTTTGAATTTTCTCTCAATGGAATGCATTGGACGGAAAGTTCAATACATTCCAATGAGAGAAAATTCAAAAAATCACTAAAAATTAAGGACGACTCTGAACAACATCAAATTAAGTTTGCATAGGTTTCAGGAGGTGGACTAACCATTGCAATCATTACACTGTCCATTCAATTGATTTAAATGGGGAAAATAAAAAAATCATCAAAAATTAATGAAGACTCAGAACAAAACCAAATTAAGTTTGCACATGTTTCACAAGGTGCACTATGGAATCCAAGCATTTAAAACAGGTTTCAAACATTTTAAGACACTTTTAAATGAGCAAAAAGGGACATCGTTAAGTGAAATTCCCCCATAGAGAACATCGTTAAACGATGGGGGAAATTCCTCAAAAAAACCCATCGCTGTGTGAATTCATCGTTGTATGAAGCAATCGTTGTGCGAGGCACCACTGTATATCACTGTGTTTCAGCTTCTGGGAAATGAAAGATGTAGGCTGCAATTGTACTTATATCCCACCTCTGCACTTCCCAGAGCATCTGATTGGCCATTGTCAAAACAGAAAACTGGACTATCTGGCCCTTGGGTCTGATCCAGCAGGACTCTTTTTACCTTCTCTTAACCAGGTAAACCAGGGAGCAGGCAAGGCCTGGGATACTGATCTCAGGGCTCAGGCAGGTACATATATGCCTAGGTGTCATCATGTTTAATTCCCTTCTGCTTACTCACCTGTCAAGCTTCATCCCCTTTTAAATTTATATTTAACCACTCTTTCCAATTCACATTGTGCCGTGTTATTCAGTAGTCTCAATTGTGTGGGGGTTTTTTGGTAACAGTTTGTTTATGATGTTTCACATCTGTGTAGAACTATACTCTGTAGCTCTAAAAAATACTTTCCATCCTCAGTTACCACCTTTAAACATTACCAACAGTTGAAGTATTGCTTCCTCGTGGATGAGATTGATGTGCAAATGTACCACATATGTAAAGGTGGTGGTGCTTTAAATTTGCACTTTCTGGATTTTGGTCAGATGTATGATGGCTTGTGTAGTCTTCAGACTTTCCTAATGAAATGTCTAAGCGGCTGTCTGAAAAATGGCGTGTTAAAGAAAATTCAGTTGGTGTGGCAAAATATATCTAGTAAGTTACAGCTGCTTCTGGACCCCATTCTTGCTTGACACAGTGAAGAATTTTCTGCTGTTGTTGACCATTAGTGGAGTTCAGCAGAGGTTTTTACAAGCAACACTTTTCTTCATGAGGGCAGGAGAAAAGGAGAGGGTCTGTTTCAGTAGCTGGAGGGCTAGAAACAAATAATCATACCTGTGGCATGGGAACAATTGGAGCTTCAAAACCTAATTTATGGGCCCATTCTCAAAGGGAACAGTAGCTGAACGGAGTTGGTTTATTCATTGCTTGTTCGGTATTATACTTGCTTCCTAGTTTAAAAAAAGGTCCTGAATCGGGTAGAAAGTTCTGTTAAGAATCCAGTTTAAAATGAATCTTTCTAGTTAAAGCTTAAAACTGCACTAAAGCTCTTTGGGAATTATTTGGAGGAGAGAGAGGAAAGGGAAGAACAAAGCATAAATGAATTACATTTGAAAATGCCCAGAGCTAAGTCAGGACACAGGTCACCCCCACCCCTTTCTTTTGCCCATTAAGATATTTCACATTTGGAGACCAGTCACCCATGAAAAGGAAGGGTGAAAAAGGAGCACACATTAGCAAAATTGTGGTGATCACAGAGCTTCCAGTTCTGAGGAAAAAATTCCATTTATTATAGATTAGTGGGTGAAATGCCACAAAGACTAATGCCTGATGCTCAAATAAAATCCATAGTAGTGCTATGAATATTCTGAGGTGCAGTATTCTGAAAACCTTGAACAATTCCACGTGTCTGGTGAGATGTCAGGCGACAGCCTGTTTTCTTGTATCATTTTCTGGATCAGTGCTGTTCCACTACTGTTCCCTTCCACAAAGTACAGTGGAGGGAAAAGCTGATTTAAAATGAGCAGTGTTTTTGACCTGTGAAATGAAGAAGCAAGACTTACAGCAAGTTTGCTCTGATGTTTTCATGTTCCTCGGAGTTACAGTAGGTTTTTCATATTTGCTTGATAAAAGTCCTTTAGATTTATTGTCGATTTCTGCATGTTCAGAAATAGATGGAGTAGGAATGCTGACCATCATCTCCACTGGCAGTTTGAATTGCTTGAAATATTTTTAGGATATTGTATTGCTGAGGCACACACATGCATGAGCTTAAATTCTAAGCATTTTGTATCTCATCTCTTAGAAGAGTCTGAGTTTGCTGAAGATAACAAGCTGTGTCTCACAGTTTGTGAGTTATAAAATGCAAATTGTGTTTCACAGCTAGTGTCTCGCAACTAGATAGGACAGAGCAGTTGTTTGGATTCAGTGTTTACTTCAATATTTGGATTCTGTGTGTGTATTTACACTCTGGGTTGTGAGTTTGGTTCTTTGCTTAGTACAAAACACTATAATGTTGACTGATCTCACACTGTTCAGTTTAAAAGATGTTTACCACTGAAGCGTTATTAACTTCTGCATGGCCAGATTTCAGCATAAATTTTAAAATGTCCATTTACTTATGGACTACATGGCTACTTTGTCTTTTTAATGTATGGCACTGGTCAATATATATGACCTTTGTGGTATTTCATTGTATTCTGCAGTAGCAAATAGTGTTTAGCCCCAGAATTTGGAGTTCAGCGTGATCACTGGATTTTGCTACTAAATGCCCCCACTTCTTTTATCTAGTAGTTGATAAACTTACTTTTCATCTTTTCTTTGTTGTCTAATAGTGGAGCCAACACATCCTTGGTAGGTGGGAGGAGAGGGAAGAGAATGATGAGCTCAGCTTTGAATAGCCTTTATAATATGAAAGAAGAGAAACACAACACATACCTGGTTTAAAGGTTTGAGTTGGATTTCACAAACATAGAAAAACAGAAACAGTAGAAGAACAGTGAGAGAGAAACAACTGTTTATTGTATCATGTATGCTGGAATTTGTTACTCCAGTGAATAATAAAGAATATTAGTCTTCCAGCAATTTTTTTTGGATAGAAAATAGAGACGCACAGATTTGTGTCTTTTTAACTGTGCCTCTAAGTATAAAGCAGGCAGCATAACCATAGTCTAGTTGGAAACATTCAGAGATCCTTTTGTAATAGGCTACTTTGGACATGAATGCAGCAGTCTAAGTTTTATCACCATTTGCTTTCAGAGATGGAATAAAATTTAAAGCAGCCTACAAATAAAAGTCTAAATCACTCCAAATTAAATACAATGATCCAAAAAATGAAACAGGGCGGACCATTAAAAATAACAGCATGGAACTCATCAGCCAACTGGAGGTGAAATCAGCACCAGGTTCTCCAAGAAACAAATGGCTGCGGGAATAAAGCAGGACTTCCAAGTGCCCATTTAAAAGCAGATGCCAAAGTAAAAATGCTTGATCACCTTCTCAGGAATCCACCTGTGCAGCAAGTTGCCTATAGTGGTGCTTGGCAGTGAAAGGCTATTTTTGTTAAGAGCCGAATATATCAAACTGATGTAATTAAAGTGGTTTGCATGTTGAAACTAAATGCTGCATTTCCATTGTTTTAATGGAGTTGGCCTTGTGAACAGAAATTGAACAGGTAATGACTCACCTCAGTTCTGAATCCCTATTCCCTTAATGTATGTGTCTGGTGTGTTGCCCCCCCCCTCCCCCTTACAGACCAATATTGTCTTCAGCAGCAACTCTTCTAGGTCTCAGGAAAAAAAAATTTCAGTCATCTTTTTAGTTAGATTCAGGGATTTACCTGGGCATCTTCTGCCAGCAGTGTCTGCCGGCCCATTGCTCTCCTGTGAATGATAAGCCCTCCTGCCCAACATGGTCAAGAGTGAGTTAACTACCAAGTTACAACACTTCTCTCTTAGTCCCAAACCATTTCCATCTGGTAGAATTCTGCTGCCATTCGCAAACATTCTGGAACTTGTATTAGGCTCTTCAGCCTCATTATTCTTCACAACAGTAAAAGTTTGTGTCAGTCAGATATAACATCTCACTTTTCAAGGGGGATCTGAAAAATGTGTTTCTGAGTAAGAAGAATGTTGTGGAAGCTTGATGTACAGCAGAAAGATGCTTTGTTATGCTTCTGTATAGATGTTGCTGAGCTTTGTGGTTCAGAATACCAGGACACTTTTTAGCCTCAGAGAGCTCCTGGATTAGCTCTTATTAAGAATGAAAGGCTATGCAAGTTCCTTTGAGGCAGATGGGTTGTTTGGGATTTTGCCTTAAAGAGAGGTTAAAAAATGCACCCATCAGTTAGAAGCTGTAGGGAGCTTAGTGATGGGGTTTTCATCTTTTCCTTTCCAAGGCAAGCTGGAGTTCAACTGTTTTCAGCAGTGTCTTGTCCAGGGAACTGCTAATCCAAGCAATCAATGAGACAGCAAGAGGTTTGAAGACCCTGGAAGAATAGGAAACTGATTCCAAAATCGGTATTAGGATAATACTTTTCTTAGGCGATTTCCAGAGGGATAAAAAGATATGGACGTTTTTGAGGTCTTCATATCTCAGCATCAAGTAAGAACAGCAAAAAGTACCGTATTTTTTGCTCCATAAGACGCATCGGACCTTAAGATGCACTTAATTTTTAGATGAGGAACACAGGGAAAATATATTCTGAACCAAATAGTGTAATAAAATATTTAATAAACTATAACAGAATAACATTTGACCCATGTAAAGTGAACAGCAGTCAACAGTGGCATTAATATAGACCATTATCAGTCAGTGATAAGACCTATACCACTGTACCTATATTTTACATTTCCTTTCATCCACCTCCTCCCCATGCTTATAGAAATGTCTCAATGACAGATGAGATTGTTGTGCAACTCTGCCCAGCTACAGCTCAAGCTCATAGAAATGCATTGAAAATTAATGCATTTTTATGGGGGGGGGGGGGAAAGGTCAGAAACTTTAAAAAACTTAAAAGAAAGTCACTTACCAGGTACTGTAGACTGAGCCTTGCTCTTCACAGTGCCTTGGTAGACCCCAGAACAGCCAAAAAAGAGCCCCAAACAGCTAAAAGCCAGCAGGCACCCGGCAGATGGCAGCCATTTTGTGCTCTTCTCCACTCCTTCCCCCTCCTCCCTCTTGACCCATGTAAAGTGAACAGCAGTCAACAGTGGCATTAATATAGACCATTATCAGTCAGTGATAAGACCTATACCACTGTACCTATATTTTACATTTCCTTTCATCCACCTAACAGCTGATCGGCGCTGGTCTGAAAGGCTTTGCAGGCAGCTTTTAAAGCAAGTACCCCTATGCACGTTACTACACAAGCAGGTTTCAGCTCAAATGGAGCACCTTTTCACCCAAGCACAGTTTAACCCAAAACAAGCAGCTTTTAAAGCAAGTACCCCTATGGACGTTTCTACACAAGCAGATTTCAGCTCAAACGGAGCACCTTTTCACCCAAGCAGAGTTTAACCCAAAACAAGCAGCCTTTAAATTAAATTTTACATTTTAAAACAACAATACCAGGCAGTCCCAGGTCTCTCTCCCAGCAATCTAACTGCTTGAACTAGCAAGGAAGCAGACAAGCAGCCTCTTCACTAACTGAAAGTTTGAATTTCCCTGCTTTCCCTGCCTTCCCTGCATATTAGGTATGCTAATATCTGTGCACTGGAGGATTGTGGGAGGAACATTCCAGCCCCTGATGGGGGTCCTGTGGGGCACCCCAAAATACTGAGTAGGTCTCTTGGCCTCTTTCAGGACTGGGGCTGTGCAGCCCTGCTCTGATCAGGAGGTGCAGCCGGGGGGGTCACCATGCCTTTGGGGGATAGGGCACAGAAAGGGGAAGAATTTTCAGGGGCCATTCCAACTCATACCTGGCAGGGGAGATACCATTATTGTAAAAGTGGTTTTCCCAGGGTAAGGCTCATCTATTGCACTCTGGATGTGCTGACCCTTGTAATTTCCCCAAATGTGGGAAAATCAACTGCCTAAGTGGGGGACTGTGTGGTTTCCCCTGGTTTTTCTAGAATTGCTCTTTCCCCTTTGGTCCTTGGCTGTTTTCATTGCCTGCTGCCATAGGCCTGTTAGCCTTGCTGATTTTCCAGGTGGGCTGCAAGAAGCAGATCTTGGAAAGCCAGAGGTACAGAATGGTGAGGTCCAAACAGCAAGCAGTCTTTGGTGCCAGTTCAGAGGCCTCCGAGCATGGCAGTGGGAGGCTTCTGGGTGGTGGTGGTGGCTGAACCCTTTTTTTACTGTATTTGCTCCATAAGACGCACATACGTTCCCCCCCTTTTTGGAGCAAAAAATACGGTAGGTTGGAGGAAAGGTAAAAAAAACTGTCCTGGTCTTCTTGAAGTTGTATCAGCATCATGTCCTGAGGTGGAATGTAGTGGGCATTATTTGCAGAAGGTTCAGGTGAGGCTCTGTCAGGTGACCTGGTGGTTTAGTTTTCACCTGGAGCAAGAGCTATGCATATTGGGAGAAAACTGGAATGTTTGTTCATGGGGGGGGGTTTATTTTGTTTTTGTTTTTGGAAAATATAAAATCCATTTGTAAGCTTAGAATTGTCCATCCATAGGGCATATTAGCTTTATTATTTTTGTGGGAGGAGCTGGTGTTAACTTGAGCAAAAAAACCAGAATTTTTGATAATCCCATCTTTTGTTCATACTGTGATTATCTCCCTTGCTGGTGGCTCCAGATCCTTCTAGTATCTATAGGAAAGAGTACATTATACAAGAACTCGCAAACTTTCAGCTGGTTCCTAGCAGCTAAAGATCTCGCACATTTATTTGTACTTGCCAAAAATATTTGTGTGAATGCAGCCTGAAGATGTAGAAGTGAAATCAAGACTGTAAAGTTTTGTCACAGGGATATTTCACAGGGTCATAGTGGTTTCTGTGTGTAAGTGCATTCACTTGTGAATTATAGAGGAAAATGCATGCAGAACATTTTGTCTTCGATTCCTCTGTGCAGAAGAGAGATCGTGGAAGCCTAGCATGCCTCCCTCAGCCCTTACAAAGAGCTACATGATTAATTGAAAGGTAAGCACTACAATTTTATACCGACAAGAGAGTTTATTTGTATGTTCCTGAATCAGTGAGCTGGCTGCAGCAGGCTGCGTTCAGTCATGGAGCAAATGCTTCCAGAAGGGTGTTCCCTTGCTGTCGCTTATGTCACCCATGTTGATCACTGGACAGAATGCCAGCGCCATAGGCCAAGTCCAGCACGAGTGAAGCAGTTGGCTGAACTGGAGTGAGTAAGGGAGTGGCCATCAAAACTCTGGATGCATGTTTGGGAAGCTTAATCCTTAGGGCAACGGATTAGTTGTCTCCCCCTTATGAAGTAAAGCAGATTTTATGACAAATGGGGAAGGGAGTGACCTACGGGCGCCTTGCAGAGCTTGTCGTTCCCTCGCTCCCCTTTAATAATTCACCGCCTTTGTCTTTCTCTGTTTGGAAATCCAGTTATAGTCTTGCTGAGCTTCACCTAGCGGTGCTGCCTGCATGAATCTTGCATGAAGTAGAAGCAGCCTCCATCACATGCTTTGTTTGGGGTGGGAGAGAAAGAGATGGGTTATTTTGACATCTGCAGATGAAGAAAGAAGGGAGATAAGTTGTGGGGGGAGGGAAGAAGCTTCGACAGGACAGATCATCTTTAAATTTTTTGCGACATTTTCAGATTGCAAAGGTGGGAGGCAGGTGATAACTGCAGGAGGAGAGGCAAGGCAGCTCCATCTGGCTGAGTGCTTGGTGTAAGTGTATTCACTGCTCTGCTCCGCAAAAGGATGATGTAATCCATTCTGCTGCAGGGCCTGCTGACGGGGGGGGGGAGAAGGGGGGTAAGATGTGTTGTTGCTGCGTTTCACACAGACTGTTTCTCGTTTCACACAGACTGTTTCTCGCAGAGACTGCCGTATTGTTCTGGGTTGTTATCCAGGGCTATTGTGAAGACAGGTAAAGCCTTGCACCTTTGGGGGTTGGGTCCACCCCCAGCCCCATCTTATCTTTATCATTACACCTTTCAACAATAGTGGTGATGTGTGCACTTACAAGGGGAGGCAGGGCTGTTCTCTCTTCTCATACTTGCCATTGTCAAGAGGAAATTTTTGGGACATCTGCACAGGGATTTGATGCTGCCCTTATCCTCTGCTTAGGGTGGGGAGGGAGGGGGGAGAGAGTATGGTTTGCTAATAGCAACCGCTTCCTTATTTTTTTTTAAATGTGCCCCCCTCCCATTTTGTACATAGCTCATTTCCTTGGTCCAGAAACCTTCAAGCATATTCTATGCTGACTACAAGCAAACAATGGAAAACCTTGGATTCTTACAACAAGAGTGTGCTCACACTAATGCCTTTGTCAGTGGCTTTCACATAGTAAAATGAGCTAGGGATTTGGGGTGGGGAGAGACAGACCAAGTAACTTACCAGCAACAGCTTGCAAGGCATTGTTGGTTTCATTCCTGTTGAGAGCACAAATGCGCAAAACCCCAATACTCCACCGTTTAAAGGGGCAGCCAGGAAAAACGTAGAACCCAGGTGTGGACTAGATAAAGATATGCAAAGGCAAATTATTTCTGGTGTGAAATCATGGTTTTTAATTATGGAAACTCGACATCTTTTTATGAGTGATGAATTAATTTTTAGATAGCACTTAAAAATGTAAAAAAAATTATTAAGATCTGTGAATGCAGCTTCCATTTTCAGTCAAACAGTACAAAGTATATTTTGTTGAGTTAATGTCCCTCAACACTTTTTGACTTGCTGCGTGGAAGCAGAATTTAAGTGTTTTCCCTGTAGAATGCACTATCTATGTTTTGGGAAGGCAATGAAGGACAAAAACTGTATTCTGCACTTCTTCACAGGCAGAATTTGCTAATATTCATTAAATATTTGGTTTTTTGGGACATTTTCCTTAAAAACAAAGTTGTTAATCTAATATAACCCCAAATATACCTTTGCAGTTTGACTACAGGTACAGAATTAATTCATGAAAATTAAGAGAATTATAATTTGCTCAACTTTTTATTGTGGGATTGTTTTTCTTTACAGAGAGTTCTCTGCCCACACTGCTGTGATTGATAAGGAGCATTGGTTTCATGGTCAAGGGACCTATAAGAAAAGTTATAGCATAGAAAACATTCTGCATTTGTTTACATGAATTAGGGAAGACTGTTGCTTGCAGTGATTTAGCCTACTTTTGTAATAGCCACAGCTGTGGGGACCTGATACTGTTTGCATACCCTTAGGACGCTGTAAGATTAAAACTGTACATCAAATAGGACATCCTCCTTGACCATATTTACAATACAGTTCTCAGCAAAACTTTACCTGATATTACATTGCATTTTCCCCTGGATCTTTAACCTTTTGATGTGTTGACACATGTTATCTCTCTTCCCGTTGACAGTATTTGGAGTGTAAACAAAAATACCCAGGTCTTCTCTGCTCAGCACCCCAAGTATTAGACCTCTTATTTGGTTCCTCTCTCTTGACTCCTTCAGCAACTATTGCTCACAGATTTTCATTTGAGGATGAACATTTGGTGGTCCCCCCCCCCCCCCCGTTGCTTGCTGTCTCTCATATGATCAAGTACACGGCAGCTTATTCACCTGAAGAAGTTCAGGAACTAGATGACTGGATTGATATCAGTGCAAGTGGCCTATGGCACTGGTTCTTAACCTTTGTTACTCAGATGTTTTTGGACTGCAACTCCCAGAAGCCTTCACCATCAGATCTGCTGGCTGGGGTTTCTGGGAGTTGCAGTTCAAAAGCACCTGAATAACAAAGGTTACGAACCTCTGGCCTATGGGACCAAGAGGAGCTCTTTTCTAAGTGTTGGTTATTCTTCAGAGCCGGGATAGGCAGCCTCCCCAGTTACTGTATTCCTTTTGCCCGGGTTATCTTACATTCCTGTGGATTTGTGTCACTACTTTATTGATTCTTGCCTCACTGCTGTGAGAGTTATTTCCTCTTCTCAATTGGGCACCTTCCTCTTATTGTACAGATCAAAAAGTTTCACTGGGGCAAGGTGTGAGGCAGTAGGACTCTGCCATCTGTGGGTTCAGGCTTGGACTATTGCCTTTATACACTCATTCTCTCTCTCTCTCTCTCTCTCTCTCTCTCTCTCTCTCTCTCTCTCTCTCTCTCTCTCTCTCTCTCTCTCTCTCTCTCTCTCTACACACACACACACACACACACACACACACACACACACACACACACACACACACACACACACACACACACACACACACACACACACACACACACACACACACACACACACACGTGCACACACACGCACACACACACTCCTTTCTGTTCTAAAGGAGCTCTCCATCTAGGTTCCTGAAATAATTAAAGAGCTTGGGGAATAAAGGGAGCAAAACAAATTAAAAATGAGATTATGCAGAGAAAATAAGTGATTCAGCCCATCCAATTTTCACATTTCTCATTCCTTGCCCCTGATGTTCCATTTTCTTTTCTTCGCTGTCCAAAATAAAGGCATTAAAGGAGATGGCACTATGGTGTGTTTTTAAATTGGAGCCACAACCTGAGTGCAGCATTTCTGAATGAGCATCTTTGAAATAGATGATCATTTAACAGAAAATGGAAAGGTGCTAGCCAGAGTATGACTTAATTGCCAGGTCTTTCTGGTAGCTGGGCTTAGCTGAAATAACATTCTAGAATTGGAGTTGTGGTCCTTAACTAGAGAATAAGGGTTAAAATACCCCCCAGATTCATGCAAAACCAGGATTTACATTACCAGACAGTCTAGGGAATTAAAAGTCTGGCAGAAGGAAAAAGCATTGGTTCCTGAAAGCATTCTCTCAGTCTTCTACGTAGGGTAGTCATTTAATACCAGTGCTTAAAACTGTTAATACTAATGTATTGATGGCATAGAAAGTATTACAATATTTGTGACTCATTTTTAAAATGTACATTGGATTAGTGTTGACTTCATATATCTAAAGGAGATTATCATTCTAGAGATTGGGGCCACATTAACCTTTTCCACTGGGTTGGATTTGTGGACCACCACAAACAAGTTAAATATTTTTAGTTGATACTCCTAAATGGTCTGTCCTGGCTGCAGTTTTACATGGCCTAGAAAGCGTAAGTGCCACACTGTTTTGAACAGAGCAGCAGTAAGAGATTTGTTCCTATTGCGAAAAGAATATATGCTTGAATTTGGCCATTAGAACCATATCATGCCGAAATACTTTTTTTAAAAACTGTATTTGCCATGTGCTTTTCAGTCAAGACTGACTTCTAAAATAATATACAATTACTGAAATCCATCTTAAATCCACAGAAATATAGTCCCCCCCCCCGCCCCGAAATACACAGCCAAGTAAAGGCTCATTTCTCTTACTCAGGCAGAGATAAACTCTTTGTTTTTCTGAGGCAGGGAGGATTGCTCTTTTCCTCAGAAGCAAAAAGGAGACACTGGGAGTGGGGAGACAATATTCCAAGGGCTTTCCCCTCTCATCCTGAGATTTCAACACCAATATCCCTACAAAGTCTACTCTCATTGTAGGTTTTGTAAGGGTTCTCCTGAGATATAGGTGCTAGGCAGAAATATGGAAAGCAACCATTTCAAGGTGCCTTAGATGTCTATAAAATACAAGTTTATGCATGTCAGCACATAGACGTTTTAATTAAATCCTCAAAGTGGTTCAAAACAATAAGCTGAATGACATTATAAAAATCTGAATTTTGTTAAAATAAGTAGAACATTGCAGAAAAGAGTGAGAGGCAACACTCAAAGGACTGGAACCCAGAGGGACTGTCTTTGTTAATTTTAGAAGCCTGTCTGAAAGGGTTTATTACAGTGGACCCTCGACTTACAGACGGCTCGACTTACAGACTTCTCTGGCTGCAAAATTTAGATTCGACTTGCAGCCGGAGAATCGACTTACAGACCAGAAAAAACCCAAATTTGAACAAAAATAGAATAAAAACCGCCAGTTATGGGATTAATCCGTTTTCAATGCATTGTAGGTCAATGGAGATTCGACCTACAGACTTTTCGACTTGCAGCCACCATTCCAATACGGATTAATTCCTTAAGTAGAGGGTCCACTGTATATAGTTCTGGCATACCTCCCTCAGGGAAGCACTGTAGGGTTGATGAACCATCATGGGAAGAACATATTCCTAGTCATTTCTGACTGTGGTAGCTGTGCCCACTTTGGACACTAGCCCTTACTATTGCTGACATGTAGTCTCTCCTGTGGCTCTCTTGAACCATTTCACCCACTGTGTGGAAGAATATTTCCAACCTCTGCTTTAATTGAAAAAGTGTCTCACATGGATAGATAGCCACTGTGGTGTGGTGAGTAGAATGATGGACTAGGACTCAAGAGGCATAGGTTCAAATTCCTCTTCAGCCATAGAATCCCTTTGGAACTGGTAAAACCACTCTGCCAAGATTCGGAATGTTGTATGTATAGAGTACGAAAACAGGAGTGCAAAATGCAACCCTGAAAATGTACATTGTGCTTAAGAAAATGAAGTTTGAACAGCAGTGCACTAAAAGTCACTGCAAGATACTCAGCCAACTCTCCATCCAAGCCATCAGGGAGAAAGCAAGGTCAGTGTAAAATAACATTGCCTCATAAAGGATCTGTTTCCAGCAAGCGGACACTTGAGTATGGACATGTAAATATGGATAAGAAAACATAACCTTGAGAAATTCCTAGAGTAAGGCTCTCCAAGAGTACTGAAATGCAAGCATTATGAATCGGTACCTCACCAGATTTCTTCACCAGCTGTTATGCTTCTGACATTTTGCTGGGTTTATTCAAGGGACACAGTCAAACTGTAAACATAACAAAATTATGATTTGCTGTCAATGCAGTTTGCTGAGATAGTGGGTTGTTGGGTTGTTAAACCTAATGTAAATGTCCAAAGTAATTTTAAGATACTGTATGTGTTTTATAGGCTAGCAGTTTGCTCCACCAGTAAGTCCTAGTTGTTGATAGTTGAAGAGGAAAATAAACAAATGAGTGAAATAGAAATACAGAGAAGCAAGAGACACGTTCCCCCTCCCTGCCCCAAGATACCAACAGTACCAGATATCAGTCACTAAGGAGAATCAGGCAACATGTAGCAGCAGCTGGACATAGGCAAAAAAAAGACAAGATCATGGATTTCCCTCCATAGTTGTTAACTAGTACATGGTTGGTTTGGTTGAGTAAGAAACATTGTTAAATAATTTCCTACTGTGTCTCAACATGCTTAAAGGCTACAAATTGTTGTAATGCTTTTAATATTTTAATTATGTACTGTAAGAGATTCTTCAATGGGCCTTTTTAGGCTATAGTTCCTACTTTGTTAGAATGCAATCAAAACACATGGTTTTGTTTTGTATTTTCATTGTACTTTTTATCTCATAGAGTTTTGAATTAAAATCTGATTTAAGTACTTTTAGTGAAGGAGGTAGCCTGTACTTGTTCTCTGTATTTTTTCTCCTCATTTTTTTCCCTTCCCAATTGCAGAACAGCTTAGTATTTTGACGGAGCAGCTGTTGTGAAACCTTCTTTAGGTGTGCATAAGGTGTTTAATATATATTTCCTATGCAGTACCGGTGTGCATACCTTCTAACTCAAGGGTGGAATAAATCCTCCTGATGAGTAAGGAGAACGGCTCCAAAATGGAGCCAGATAAGGCTAGTATTTAAAAAGCATGGGCTATAACTGACTGGATTTAAAACAGCTGCTGCCCAATAGGTAAGATAAATGGGGCCATAATATTCACCTGTGGAGATTTTTTTGGCTGTTGTATAGTGAGTTTATTGTGTGTTGTTTTTTTTACCCCCTGTACGGTGCTGTGGAGAAAAGCAGTGCTCTCAACAAGCTGCAAGGAAGCCAGTATTTGAAGTTAATAATTCTGTCTGGTTCAGTTCATGAGCCGTTTGGTTATTGACACCGAACAGCAACATTTGTGTTCGGGTTGGGCTGCCTCCTTGGCACTGTCTGTGTAGGCATACATTGAAGCAAAAACATTTCTATATTGAAAATAATTTTTTTAAAAAAGTTTTATGATGGAGGTGGGGTGAGGTTTCTGACAGTGATTGGGTGAGCCACTCTGACCCGTGAGGGACAGGGAAGGCAGGAGGAGGACTGCCATTGGTTGAATTGCTCTAACGTCAGCCAGCTATAATCCAGACCAGTGGTTCCCAATCTTGGATAACCTAGTGGTGTTGCCCAGAGAAGAGAAAATATTGGTTGTGACTCTTGGCTTTCAAAGGCAGCAGCTCGTCTTTCAGAGCACTGAGCGTAGCAACTTTGAAGTATGGCTTTCTAATTGCAATTGTAGCCTTTTCATTTGTAAAGGAGATTTGACATGAAATGATTTCGGTTTTAGAAATATGTGTTGTGAAGAATGCACATTTCAGAACACAGTTGGGCCTCTTAAATCAGGAAAACCCTTGGTTGAGATTCTGATAGAGAGGTCAGTCCCTCCAGCACTTAGAATAGCTTAGCTGTACTCTTGTTGGCTTTCTTCCTCTGAGCCTTTTTGTTTTGGGAGACAGCATTTCTGCTGATAGAATCTGAACGGGGGGGGGGGGGAAAGCTAGCAGAAGGATGGGAAACAAACAGGATATGTCCTATTGTATAGAGAGAGAACAAAAGATGATCTGGAAAGTGATGGGTAAAGGAGGTAATCCTCCTTTCCTCCAGGTGCTTCCCTATATTCAGATCTTGACTACAAGGAATTGTATATATTCCATCCTTTCAATCTAATAAGAGTGCTATCTGTTTTCTTGGATTATTTTATTTTATTTCATTTCATTACTTGGGTGAAATGTTGCCATACTGCCTTGATAAAATGCTTGCTTGCTTGCTTGTGCAAATCACAGATTAAAAAACTTAGAAAAACTCATACTGTGCATATCTAACATCCATAGAGCTGGTGAGTAAACAGTCTGAATTGCACTGTATTGCTAGGTGCATCCCAACCATGCTGCCAAAGAAATATATACCTGGAGTTACGCATGAGCCACATGCCTCTGTACTATGTTAGATACCAGCTTTTGTATTACTGTTTTCAGAAAGGCTGGAGTCATGTGTTTGAAGGGATATATGAAAAAAAGAACCGTTGAATACAACAAAGCAAGTAACAGAAACCAGAGTATAATGTAAACCAGAATGCAATATTTTTCAAGAGAGAGTAAGCAGAATAACCCGCAGCCTGAAATACACTATTTTTGCCCTCCTTGTGAAAAAGTAGTTTCTGTATTGGATTTATAGGAATTTGAGAGCTTTTTATCTGACACACACGTGACTGGGTGGGGTGTGGGGTTAAATGATGCAGGCATGTCGTATTCAAAACAGTTTTTATGCCTTAACTAATTGTTTATCTAAGGGTGGTCATTTCTTGTTCTAAAATTTGGTGAATCGTGTCAGTTCAGGGTTTTTGTAGTACAAAAGGCCCTACTTTGTCAGGTGAGATAACAAACCAAACCAAAAATCCTCCAGAATCCTTGAAATGAAATTCTTGAACGTTGAGGAGCAAATACAGTGTAACGAGTGGATGGTTTGTTTTCTCTTAAGTTTTCTCTGACATTTATCCAAAGCAGGGTTTAAATGAATGAGCTCTGCTAGTTGTCTTTCGCTTGGATCTCTGCTGCGCTTGCCTTGTGCTTTTGCAAAGCTGCTGAATGCTGCAGGCACTGCAGTGGAAAAGACGACAACACAACGGCAGCAGGAGCTGCAGACTGCCCTGATTTTGAAGAGATGACATCATCTCTATTAATGTGCGGTGCTGAGGATGCTCGCTCAGAGGGTTGCCGAGCTGTGTGTGAGTGGAAATCGCTGCAGATATTTATGGCTCTGTGCACCCTTACAGCGACTTCTAGAAATTCTTCTTCTTCAGAACCTCAGATGCAAACCTGCTAGGGTTCCATTTGGTTTCTTAAAAGAACACTGTCAGTAGCTGACCTTTACCATAAATTTCACAGTGCAATGAAGGGGAAACAGGTATGTCATTTATTTCCAGACAATTAATCCACATTGAAATATCAGCCCCTTTATCTTTAATCGCAGTTGCTCACTAAGGCTGGAATCCATTGGCGAAGTTACTGCTGCAAGGCAGCCTCTTAAGAGATGTTAGGATTCCCCCATCCCCCACCCCCATTTATTGGTTTCTGCTTATGATCGTAACATTTTGAAATTTTCTAAATTGGTTTAATCTATTTGGCTGGCCTTACAGCATTCAATAAAAGGTGCTCGGTTTTTCACAAAAGGCATTTGGAGTTTGTCTTCTACCTTTCACACATTTATTACTTTTTAGTTCAGCCATAACAAGGGGCTCTTGTATTTGATATTTCACAACACTCGGCAATGTTGTTGTCTTGAATATTTAGAAATGAGGTGTATTTTTTTAAATAAAATTGTTTTTAATTGTTGCAAAAAGCTGTCAATATTTTCAAGAGAATTGCTCACAAATAAAAGTGTGTAGAAACCAATCCTTTGGGGGGGTTGTTTCTTTTGCTTGCTTGTTTCTTTATTTATTGTTGTTGTTGTTGCCTTAAGCAGAGGAGTTCGGATGTGGGAGATGGATTAACAGGTATGAGGGACCCAACTTACAGCTGCACACTTTGTGACCTTCCCCTCCTTTCCCCATCTTTGTGGCCATTCACATATTGGCAAGTGCTCCGGAGTGTTCAGAACTGGCTTTTATTATCATTGTGACCTGCACATTTACATCACAGTGACAGCAGTGCTCTGTATTTACAGTAGCATGCACTAGAACAGAGGTCAGTGCGAAGAGGAGGGGGTTATAGAGAAGATTTTCTGTTGTTCTAAGACTAAACATAATGGGAAAACAGGATTCAACCTAGGATCGCTTGCTGTATGGCCATGTTCAGGGAACCATTTTGGTTGTCAGCGTGAGCATTGCTGGAACACTGTAGCTAATGTAGTTGTGAGGATGTGGATTTTAAGCACATAGGTTTACTACAGGAATAACAGTTACTTCCTCTTGCCTCTTTTTTATTGTGGCCTGCTTGCATAAGTGCTGGGCCTGATTAATGTTAGGTCGCACAGCTATATCTCATATTGCTCAAGGAAGTTTCACCTGCCTCTCCTTTCTCCTGCATGCATACCAGATTTAATCCCCAGGGTTCATCAGCTCTCTGGATCAGATTTGGAGGACACATTTGAGGAGCTGCAGCTGAGAGAAGGCTTGTTGTGTCAGTATGTGTCCCTTAGATATAACTCATGTTTCCTCCCAGAGCAGACTTTGAGGATGTGGCTTGTGGATTTGGAAAGCATTTGTTACAAGGATGCTCAATTAACATCTAATATAATTAGCATTGTTGCATGTGTAGCTTCAAGTACCCATCATGAGGGACTTGGTGAGAACTTGTGCAGGAAATGAGTAAGGATGATTCCCAATGTTGGTTTCATATTTGCAGTCCCTAGCATACAGAAAGCCGGTGCCAAATTTGTACCAGTTCATCACAGGAAGGGAATATATTGATATTGTTCCATTGGGTTTACTGGCCAGAAAAATGTCTTAACCATGGAGCAGTAAATTATAGACTGAATATATTTAACTATGTTAATTTGGAGAATCTAATGCCTTAGAAAGATCAAGACAATGAAGAACTGTTTGATGTCTCATCCATTCTAAAAATTAGAGTTTATTTCTTTCCCAAGATGCCCACAGTTGAACTGAGTATTTCGAAACAGATGCCTCTGTAAAATCATAATAACAGCTTTCTTTCCTGAAGGGATTCTGATGAGTGGCGCTTTCCTTGGGTTTCAGGTTTTGAAAATCCAATTGTTGCAGTACATTATAGAAAATGATGAGTTCTAAGGCAATAGACTTCTTGTATTAACATAGTTAAATGTGGTGAGTTGAGAATTTACTGCTCTACTGTTAAGGTTCTCTGATATCCAGACTGAACTGAATGGTCTTGATTTGCCCTTCTTCCTTTCCTATAATGATAGGGTACAAATGGAACACCATCTTCCTATAAATCATGATTCTATCTGCAAAAAAACAAATCGCACCATGATGTGAGATCCCTACCAGTGAAACACCAGTCATTCATGATCGGATGGGGAAGGAATGTCTTCCTTGCTTCTCCCGTGATTATAACTTTCCAACAGGGATGAATGGCAAGGAGTGCATTGAATCCTGCAGTTAAGATAGGGCCTAAAAGCCTCTTCATTGCTACTATTTCACTTGAGGGTTTGACATCTGAATGTTACAGCATTTTAGGGACTCATTTATGTAAGTCCCCTTTTAGAAATCACCCTTTATATATTCAGAGTATACAGGGAGGTGAACAGGAGGTTCATGCGCTGTCCTCAGCCTGCTTTGCTTATCCAGTTAGCTCCGTGCCCATACCATTGTATGTTCGCTCGAAGAAGGGAGCCCTCATGCCATCTTTTATCCAGGATTCCTCAAGAACTCTATGTGATTAGGACTCCTGGCCATGTGACAGGGCCTGCATGTGTTCTGCTAAATGCAGATAGATTTTGTCTTCATACAAGAGTCAATGTCAGAGAGAGCCTCTGTACATTTAGCCGGCTGTTCCATTACGGATGTTCTCCAAACATATGAACAGCTTCAGGGAGAAGGAAGAACTAACCAAGGACAGAGGTGGGGCCACTGGGAGTACACTTGCAGTCTCCATATGATTACATGGAGGATAGTAAAAGGGAGGTCTAGAGTGAAAAGTGTTCTCTTTTTTTAAATTAAATTTTATTCATAAGAAAAGAAAGTTACAAATAAGAGAAATGAGACTAAAATACAAGCTCAGTAATAACTACACACAATAAACATTTCTTACTCATGTCACCTTTACCCTTGGGACTAGGTAACCAATAATATCAATTTGTGCCAGTGAAAAAATGTTCTGCTTCTTCCATAAATGGGACTTTCCTGCACCACTTTTGGTGTAGGTTTATCTCATTCTGGAGCCTTTTAAGTGCCTGTGTTAAAAGGTTTGTCTGAAAAGCATATAAGCTAATGCTAATACCTATGTACAAACTCTTTAGAGGTATAAAACTTCTGTGTTTCTATCTAGTTCAGGTAATAGTAATCATCATCATATTAGAACTGTAGAGCTGGAAGGGACCACCTGGATCATCGAGTCCAGCCCCTGTTGAGAAGGCACAGTGGGGAATTGAACTCCCAACCAAACCACTGAGATATCTAGCGTTTCATGTCTCCAAGCTGAACCTTTTCTTTGAAGGATCAGACATTCCTGTAAGAGGATCAAGACCCATAGAATTAAACTACTGATTAGAGAAAGTTCCCAATGAGTCGGTCTTATGTTTGAACCTAGGGCTAAGTGCGTTTTCTACCAATACATGCAAATGAAATTGGAGACTGCTTCCATTAATTGTGGTTTAGGAAGTCTGCCCACAGTTTTGAAATTGTAATTATCCCAAGGCAGTTGGTTGTACAAAGAGTTTGGACAGCATTTCATCCAGTTGTTGAAGAAATGTGGCCTGAGGTGTTTGTCCACATGGGAGATTTCTAGGCTGCTTGACTCAGCATTTGTTTGCAGGAATAAGAGACAGTGCCCAGAAAAGAAGGTATGTGGGGCAGGATTATTACACCAGCATTCTTATGCTGAGTCAGGCTGGATTGGATTGATTTAAGTAATCGACAAAATGACTGGTTTTCAGTAGGGGATTTAAATCAAGTTCCCACCTTTTTAAATTCTTGTTTCCTGAATAAAATTTGGCTGGCAGAAACAAAATTTGTTTGGCTGGCAGAAACAATTGCATGGTTTTCCCTGAAGCCTAAAACCGTGATACCTATCAAGTAGCTAGCAATGAGTAACACATACAGTGCTGCCTCGCAAAACGAATGTAATTCGTTCTGCATACTTTCATTTCCATAGGATCCCACCTACAAACCAGCAGTAGCAATTTAAAACAAACCGCTGTGTATTTCAAAGCAAGCCAACTTCATCATGAGCTTAAGACCCCTGCATAATTATGAAGAGGGTTGCTTTAAGGGGTAACTTTTGTATCTTGAAATGTATTTTTAAAATTAATCCTAAAATAATGTGTCACCGCCAGCAAGTAGTGTGTATTGAGTTACTCTGAAAAACAAGCAGGGGTGATAAGACAGTTTTCAGAAAGCTATACGTAGCTGTGTTTAAAATGTTTTGTCCCAGGATCTGCTCTTAAGGGATGTGGTCACAACCCTCTGGCCGTGCTTTCCACTTTCCTGTTGGACTAGAGCATGTTCAACAGATTAAGGGGGCAATTCCAAAATACAGTATTTTTTGCTTGACTTGTCATGGATACATAAGGACAAGAAGCAATATTGTCTTCTAGCAAACATGATAACCAACATTTTCTGATAGGGGAAAAATGTCCACACTCTTTTGGGTAACAGCTGTGTAGTGCAATTCCATGTATGCATGCTAACCCAAAAGAAAGTTCCCCTGTGTCCACTGGGGCGTATACATATTTGGGATTGTGCCCTAAATATTCTTTGCACATTAATCTATATAGTACACGACTTACTGACTGAAAACCTGTTGCTTAGTTAGTCTAATAAGTTTCAGCTAGAATAGGCCCATTGAATCACTGGAACCTATAGAGGAGTTGACTCAGTAGATTCCTGCCGATTCAGTCAGCCTACTGTCGTTGTGACTTATTACACTAAGCCAAATGTTGGGCAACCCAGGGGTTCTTGGACTGCAATTCCCAGAAACCTAGGGAGCACAGTGAGTACTGAAGGCTTCTGGAAATTGCAGTTCAAGAACACTTGGGTTACTCAAGTTTGGTAACCACTGCACTAAGCAGTAGTATTTCAGCCACTTTGTTGTATCTATAGTGCTTGACCTCAACCATCATGGGTGTGTGTGAAAGAGAGATAGGAAAAAGAGAGAAGGAACAGTGTGAGCCGTCCTCACGAATAGAGATGTAGATAGGAGAGAGGGAAATACAGTGGTGCCTCGTAAGACAAATGCTTCACAGGACAAAAACCTCGCAAGACAAATGGTTTTGGCAATGGGCTTGATGACTTGCAAGACAAATGTTCCTGTGACCGTGCTTCGCAAGAAGAATATTTTCCATGTTTTGTTCCTGCCTCATGTTTGCTAATTTTTAAATGTTTTTCTATGATGTTTAAAAAGTTACATTTTTTGATTGAAGTTTTTTAAAATCATCTGTGCAATATGTATGGCTTTAAAGAGTACTTAATAAACCCTTTGTAAACCAAATTTCACTTTGTTCTGACTTTTTTTTGCCCATAGGAGCGCATTAATTAGATTTAAATGCATTCCTATGGGAAAACGCGTTTCGCAAGACAACATTAACTGCAGAATGAATTCAGTACGTCTTGCGAGGCACCACTGTAATAGAACAGGAAGAGTTGATTGTAGAAGAAAGAGAAGAGAAAGTTGAAATCTGTCTGGTGGAGAAGGGAAAAGGAGGAGTTAATTGTACCAGTATGGGAGGAGGATATAAAAGCTGAAAGGTGGAGGAGAGTTTTTAGTATATCCAGGGGAGAGAGAAGGAAAGAGGAGATAAGTAGAGAGAGAGAGAAAGGTGAAAAGAGATATGAAAGAGTGTGAGGGTTATTAGAAGATTTCCCTAAATTTGAAGGTAGGAGGATTACTGCCTGACCCCAACTTGTCAAAGGGAAAGGGAAGATTGACAGAGGCACAAGAATGGACAGTTGTGGTCTTTCTGCGGGGACCAGGTCACTTGAGGAGAGTGATCCGACCAGACCAATCCTTCAGCCAACCACCGGAGGGAGATTGGGCCAGACACCCTTGTTGCGGGACAATTTGCGCGGTTCGGAGTGCTCCAATGAGGAAACCCACCGACTGGGAATGTTTTGGGGCAGTCTCTCAATGAACCTTGCCAATTTACAGATGGAGTTCTCGTCTTCACACTTTGGACAGTTGCCAGATCTCACTTGTTTTGAATCCATAGAAGTTGTTGTGGAATCACCAAATGTTAAAGCAAATAAATCTGTTAATATTTCAAAAGAGGCTCAGTCGTCATTTCCCGCCAAAAGAGAAGAGCTGCTTCAAATTTCTAACAAACCCTATCACAGGGGGGTTATGTGGAAAGCAGGCTGTAGCTCAAATGTATGTGATGGAGAATAGCAGTTTGTGAGTTAAGAGCTTATAACTGCATTAGTTCATTTGTTATACATATATTTTAATATTGAAATCTCTTATGAGATAAAAACCAGCCAGAATTCTGCTGCTGCTTTATTTACGAGTAAAGAAAATCACCTAAGTCTTTGTGACAAATTGCTACTCATCAATGGGGTGCAGATTGCATTTTTGTGCATATGCCACATCTTCAATCCTAAAGTCACAAGGAGCAAGTCCTCTTTCATAATAGACCTTAGGTAAAGCTAAAGGTTCCCCTTGACATTTAGTCCAGTCGTGTCCGACTCTAGGGCGCGGTGCTCATCCCCGTTTCCAAGCCATGAAGCCAGTGTTTGTTCAAAGACAGTTTCCATAGTCACGTGGCCAGCGCGACTAGACACGGAACGCCATTACCTTTCCACCACGGTGGTACCTATTTATCTACTCGCATTTTTACATGCTTTTGAACCGCTAGGTTGGCGGGAGCTGGGACAAGCGACGGGAGCTCACTCTGTCGCGTGGATTTGATCTTACGACTGCTAGTCTTCTGACCTTGCAGCACAGAGGCTTCTGCGATTTAACCCGCAGCAACACCACCTCCCTCATAGTAGACCTTACTTGTTTTACACTGTAATTTTAAAAAACATTTTCTCATGAGATTTTTTCCCCATTTTAAACATCCATTAATCCCTCCCTTGTCTGCTGTCCATTAATTCATTCAGCATTATTTGTGACCCACTGGTAATCCTAAATTCTGGTAATTTTGGCTCTTATACCCTGCTCAGGACTGGAAAAATAGGAATTATCAAGCACCTGGCAGCTCACAGCAATTGCATTGTTGTATAATACCTTAGGGCTGGGTGCAGGATGCTGAAATGCATTTGAGCAAGCCTCTGCCATGTGTCATTCTCACTTACCCTCTACATATGTGAGGTCAGAAGGAGACCTCGGTTATGTTTAGTTTACTTTCAGATAATCATGGCTTTTTGCACACAAACCAGAGTGTTGCCTATATAGGACTGGATGCAGACTAGGGTGGTGGTATTACTGTTAGTTGTGAAATTGGCTTGTGTTGAAACTGACTCAAATTGATAAATCCATGCCATTGGTTTGTAGACAAAGTCAGGATTCTCTGAAATAGAACTGAAATATTTGCAGCCTTCTCCATGTGGTTGAGGGGAGGGCTGAAGGTGAGCTTTGTTAGGGTTCATCCAGCTTGTAAATGCAACATTTAGGTATGGTTATGGTCAAGTGGGACGTGGTGGCGCTGCGGGCTAAACCGCAGAAGCCTGTGCTGCAGGGTCAGAAGACCAAGCAGTCGTAAGATCGAATCCATGCGACGGAGTGAGCGCCCGTCACTTGTACCAGCACCCGCCAACCTAGCGGTTCGAAAGCATGCAAATGCAAGTAGATAAATAGGGACCACCTCGGTGGGAAGGTAAACAGCGTTCCGTGTCTAAGTCGCACTGGCCATGTGACCACGGAAGGTTGTCTTCGGACAAACGCTGGCTCTATGGCTTGGAAACGGGGATGAGCACCGCCCCCTAGAGTTGAACACGACTGGACAAAAATTGTCAAGGGGAACCTTTACCTTTACCTTATGGTCAAGTTGCTGAGTTGGATTTGGCTTCACCCATTAAAAGTTTCTTAGGCTTGATTTGAAAGCAGAAATTGTGACTTGGACTTTTAAGAGTTTCTGTGTGCAGTATGTGTGTTCTGTTAGTGAGTTATTGTCCCTTTTCCTACATGGGCCTCGTTCCCTCCTTGATGCTTGTCTTTCTTCCCCTTCCCCAGTTTGTATCTTGGTTTACTGGGAAGATTGTTGATGGAGTAGTGCCATGCGTAGGCATGAGTCATTGAAATCCTTGGACCAGTTGTTCTAGTGTGCTGCATTGGAGTCCCAAAATAAACGCCATGCTGAAACTGCCATAAGCTAAAGCACTCTTGTCTTTAATGAGCTTGAATCATATGCAATGGATTGAATGTATCTTTGATAGGAAACCTGAACATCACAGTACTTCACTTAGTGATGATATTGTGTTAAAAGTAGGTCTGATGCAGTTGAAATACCCATCAGATTTTCATTCTGGCTTTAAAAACAAAAATTGTTAATTTGGAATTGGCTTCAGTTGGCAGCATAAGCATAATGAGACAGAAACAAAACCACAGTGGAGAAGATATTGGCCCCATCAAAGCATTGCATTCTCTTCATTCCATCTTAATTGGTTACTTGCTCTTGAAAGGATGTTGACAGCTGTTTAAACCCCCCCCCCTTGGCCTGGCAAAATGATGGAGCCTCATATTTTCATAATTTGTTGAAGACCTACCTTTCTTTTTGTATAGAAAAACAAAGTCCTCTGAAATACTTGGTAGCTTAAATCCTATTACTGTACTTTGTTACACATGAGGAAGGCAAACAGTGTAATAGTTAGTTGCTTCTAGTCTGCAATAAATGATTCGCTGCTGAGATTCTCAGGAGTGCTTAGGAGTAAAAAAAGGGACTCATTAATTGCCAGCTAGAAGAGTTTGAATCCTTCTGCATGCATAAGAGAGCAACAGGATTTCAGAAAGTGCATGTGATTTTAATTGTATATGTGACCTGTGAAAGAGGATATCATGTGTGAAAGCCTTGGTGAAAGTCTGAGACAGTCTGCATTATCAGAGGACTCTCACAATGCAGCTTCTCTTTGACTACTGCAATGGACGGGCAGTCTGTGAAAATTTGTGCCATAAAATAAGGTGTTGCAGTTCCAGAAAAATAAGTTGCAGGATTCTTTTGCACTCATAACTTGGTTTTCTTGTGGGGAATACTGGCTTTGAAGACTTGTAACACCCATATTCTTTGCCTTTTCAGGATTTCGAAAAAATGATGAAATGAAAGCTATGGAAGTCCTGCCTATCTTGAAGGAGAAAGTTGCGTACCTGTCAGGTAAGGGGATGCATTTTGTTCATAACCATGAGCTGTATTTGTTGACTGTCTCTCCATGGCAGTTGCTACCTATCAAGACTGGCAAGACATGGTTCATGGCCAATGGAAGGTAAAGTCAAAGTCAACAGCAGGTCGTACCAACTACAGTGGCGTCTTGACCTATGAACATTTTGAGTTATGAACAGGTCCGTTCACAAAATTTTGCTCTGACTTGCGAATGGAGCTTTGATTTACGAACAGAAAAAAGGCAGGGGAAAAGGCCGGGAAATTCTAATGTCTTGGTTTAGCATGTGTTTTAGACTCCACACTCTCTCCCTCCCCCATTGTCTTCTCTCTCTCTGTCTCCCTCCTTTCCTGCCCCTTTTTAAACCTAAATCATCTTTGGTTCTCCCCCTAGTGGTAGAGGACGGATTAACCAATTTTGCATTAGTTCCTATGGGAACGAATGCTTTGACTTACAAACTGTGCCTTGACATAAGAAAAAAAAAATCCGGAATGGATTAATTGAGTTTCAGTGCATTCCTATGGGAAATGCTGCTTTGACTTACAAACATTTTGATTTATGAACACTATTCCATTACGGATTAAGTTCGTAAATCAAGGCACCACTGTAATCCTGAGTATGTCCTATTCAGCGTCTGTCTGAACTGAAGATTAGTTTCTTGGGTTGTTTCAGAAGGCTTCCACCCCATTGTAATTTATGCCCTGCTGGAGGGAGGGAGAGTTGTCTGCCACTCTCTAAGTAAAGTAGAGACAGGACTAGCTTAAATTGGGGTCTGATGGGTGCAGGGAGAAGCCCCACTTTCTTTAACAGGTCAGTCTCCATTCCTGTCCAGTTGTAGTTACTGGTCATTCACAATGCAATTGGGTACATGTTTACTCACAAGTCAGTCTTGCAGGTTTAAATGGAACTCGTTCCCATGTTAATTGTAAAGATTACAGTCCAGGAGATGGTGTATTAGCACTGTGAGATTTTACATTCAGAAGATGTAACACAGTTTTGCACATCAGGAATCTACTCTTCCTTCAGTGTATTATCTTAAAGAAGTAGGAGCAGCTCCAGTAAATTAACAGTTTTAATTAATCCGCCTGCCCTTGCATCTGTGCTTTCCCATCCCTTCACTACTTGTTCCACAACAGTGTTTTTATGAGTTGATCAAAAATATATCATTGATTCTTTTCCGTAAATATATTTGTGGGTTTTTAATATTTTGGTTGAGCGTCTTCCAAATGTTCAGTAAATGATTGCTGTTCCTCAGTGACAAGGTCATTTGTTTGTTGTATGCGACTTGTGCTTGGTAGATGTATTGATCCAGACTAAGATTGCAACATAACTTTTGTTTCCATCAATGTGTTGTGTTCCTCTAGTTTTTTTAAACAAACAAACAAACAAAAAACCAGGAAAAACTCAGAAACATATATCAAAAGTCTCCCAGGTGTGTACTCTGCAACCCTACTCAAAACACACTTTAGTATTGTCTGCTCACTCTTTTGATCTGAAAGAGGTCAGAAGGACACTTTCTCCCGCACATAGGTTCCTGTGACCTTCCTTGACTTGTTAACCTAGTCCCACAAGAAACCAGAAGATGGATCCTGACTGTCTCCTGAGCTGTTTGCTTATCTGCTCTCTGGTGCCCCATGTTTTTATAACAGCCTTTCTAAACTGGCTAGTTCCTCCAGTGGTTCTTAACCTTTGCTACTTGGATGCTTTTGAACTGCAACTCCCAGAAACCCCAATCAGGACAGCTGGTGGTGAAGGCTTCTGGGAGTTGCAGTCCAAAACTCCTGAGTAACCCAAGGTTAAGAACCAGTGAGTTCCTCAATACAAGAGTGGGAATTGGGACCAAGTGGATGAAAGACTGTCTCCCGGAATCCTAAAGCTGAAATGAACTAGCTGCAGCCTCAGACAGCACTAGTTAACCTTCAAGGGATTGACCAAGCAGGTTGCTTTAATGGTTTATGGCTGTTAAATAGGGTTGCAGGGCTGTGACATTCTTTCAAGTTTAAACACTTTAAAAGCTGTTGGGATTATCATGCAGCAGTTCCCCCCCCACCCCCGCAAACAATCCCCAAGCAACTGACTACTTAAGAGGATGTGTTCTGCCTCCTAGCTCTATTTGTTTTAGCAGCGTGAAATTGGGGGGTGTTAAAACTACGCCCGACTTCTCCTATCATCTTCAGCCAGATTGTTTGTCAGAAAGCCAAGGCTCAAATGAGCACCTTGGAGGTAGCTTCTTGCTAACGGAAGTTGCTAATACTGCTGATTTAGTTGTATGATGGAGTTAATGTTCGGATCTCCTCTACCTGTTGCGCTCTGCTGTTTGCACTCAGAAATCTCAAGTTTAATTTGTTGTTGTTGTTTAGTCATTTAGTCGTGTCCGACTCTTTGTGACCCCATGGACCAGAGCACGCCAGGCCCTCCTGTCTTCCACTGCATCCCGGAGCTGGGCCAAATTCATGTTGGTCGCTTCGATGACACTGTCCAACCATCTCCTCCTCTGTCATCCCCTTCTCCTCTTGCCCTCACATTTTCCTAACATCAGGGTCTTTTCCAGGGAGTCTTCTCTTCTCATGAGATGGCCAAAGTATTGGAGCCTCAGCTTCAGGATCTGTCCTTCCAGTGACCACTCAGGGTTGATTTCCTTTAGAATTGATAGGTTTGTTCTCCTTGCAGTCCAGGGGACTCTCAAGAGTGTCCTCCAGCACCACAATTCAAAAGCATCAATTCTTTGGCAGTCAGCCTTCCTTATGGTCCAGCTCTCACTTCCGTACATCAGTACAGGAAAAACCATAGCTTTGACTATTCGGACTTTTGTCGGCAAGGTGATGTCTCTGCTTTTTAAGATGCTGTCGAGGTTTATCATTGCTTTCCTCCCAAGAAGCAAGCGTCTTTTAATTTCGTGGCTGCTGTCACCATCTGCAGTGATCATGGAGCCCAAGAAAGTAAAATCTGTCACTACCTCCATATCCTCCCCTTCTATTTGCCAGGACGTGATGGGACCAGTGGCCATGATCTTAGTTTTTTTGATGTTGAGCTTCAGACCATTTTTTGCGCTCTCCTCTTTCACCCTCATTACAAGGTTCCTTAATTCCTTCTCACTTTCTGCCATCAGAGTGGTATCATCTGCATATCTGAGGTTGTTGATATTTCTTCCGGCAGTCTTAATTCCGGTTTGGGATTCCTCCAGTCCTGCCTTTCGCATGATGTATTCTGCATATAAGTTAAATAAGCCGGGGGACAATATACAGCCTTGTCGTACTCCTTTCCCAATTTTGAACCAATCAGTGTTTCCGTATCCAGTTCTAACTGTTGTTTCCTGTCCCACATATAGGTTTCTCAGGAGATAGATAAGGTGGTCAGGCACTCCCATTTCTTTAAGGACTTGCCATAGTTTGTTGTGGTCGGCACAGTCAAAGGCTTTTGCATAGTCAATGAAGCAGAAGTAGATGTTTTTCTGGAACTCTCTGGCTTTCTCCGTAATCCAGCGCATGTTAGCAATTTGGTCTCTAGTTCCTCTGCCCCTTCGAAAACCATCTTGTACTTCTGGGAGTTCTCGGTCCACATACTGTTGAAGCCTACCTTGTAGGATTTTGAGCATAACCTTGCTAGCGTGGGAAATGGGTGCAATGGTACGGTAGTTGGAGCATTCTTTGGCACTGCCCTTCTTTGGGATTGGGATGTAGACTGATCTTTTCCAGTCCTCTGGCCACTGCTGAGTTTTCCAAACTTGCTGGCATATTGAATGTAGCACCTTAACAGCGTCATATTTCAAGATTTTAAATAGTTCCACTGGAATGCCATCACCTCCACTGGCCTTGTTGTTAGACAAGCTTTCTAAGGCCCACTTGACCTCACTCTCCAGGATGTCTGGCTCAAGGTCAGCAACCACACTATCTGGGTTGTCCAGAACATCCAAATCTTTCTGGTATAGCTCCTCTGTGTATTCTTGCCACCTCTTCCTGATGTCTTCTGCTTCTGTGAGGTCCCTACCACTTTTGTCCTTTATCATGTTCATCTTTGCACAAAATGTTCCTTTAATATCTCCAATTTTCCTGAACAGATCTCTGTTTTTTCCTTTTCTATTCTTTTCCTCTATTTCTTTGCATTGTTCATTTAATAAAGTTTAAATCAGTGCAGACTTAAACTGAATGTGCCTGTGAGAAAGAGAGGCTCCCTCTGCCACTATTCCCTCCTCCCTAATCTCTACTATGGTGAGAATACTGTTGACCTACCCTCAGGTATGTTAAGAAGGAATGTGCAGTGGAGAGGCATATGAATGATTAGGTGTAGTAGTTTGAGCCTCTGGGCAAGTTAATTAATCAGGAAGCTGTTTGTAGTTGCCACACTTGGTGTAAGCCTCTCTGGGAAGTACTTCCGGGATTTGAAAGGTATCAAACAATGGATCATAAATTGCCTTCATCTGCTGCCCAGGGTCTTCTGTTCTTCTTTGACTGCCATTTCTTGGGCTAGTTCCTCACATTCCCGGTTGCCTTGTTTCTTACCATGGCACCCTCCTCCCTTTATTGCTTTTTTCCTTCTTGCAAGCCTGTCACTTCCTCTTGCAATTTTAGACTTCTGTTCATGCAGTTCCCCCTCCTTCCTCTTCAGCCTTTACCTTTTGTTTTGACAAGCCTGCCTTCTATGTTGACATTACTTGAGCTCTTTTTTTTTTTGTTGGTTTGTTTTTTGAACTGCTGGAGGAAATGATCCACTTTTTTTTGCATCGACCTCTGGGAGCCTCCCTCGGTTGCTTGGCAACATGGCATACCATAAATATGTCTGTCTGTCCCTCTGTTTATTGCTGGTGCATCCTCCCCCTTCCCTTCCCTTCAGGAGCCCTTATTGGAATGATATTCTGGGCCTTTCTTCTTAAAACTTTGCATTGAGGTCCTTTAAAAGAAATCCAGTTTAGTCCCAGTACCACCCAAATCTGGCATGTGGCCCTGATATTGGAGATTATGTTTATTTTTGCAATTATTTATTATTGCAATTAATAATGAGCTTAAAGACCACCAGTAGTGAATAATTAGTTGGACTGTGTTACTTGGCCTGCGGTGTAGATGTTTGTATTTTTAGTGGGGGACTTTTAGTGGGTGGGGAGTGTTTGGGGAATTTTATGTGTGTGCATGTGTCTGATCTCTGGGTGTCTGTGAATTTCATTGTATGGGTATACTGTGTATATACTTACAATGACAATAAATTATTATTATTATCATTATCATTATCATTATCGTTGTTGTTGTTGTTGTTGTTGTTGTTATTATTATTATTATTATTATTATTATTATTATTGTAATTTTTGTAATTTTTATAATTTTTATAATTTTTATAATTTGCATTTGCATAATAACACCCATTGTGTAAACCGGTTGCCAAGTCTGCAGGCAGTTTGCAGAATCTGCTTCATTGTGCATGTTGTTCTAGTGCTGAAACCTTTGACGCTGACTGGCAGAGTTCACATTGCAGAACTCTGGGACAAACATTCCAGTGGCTTTTTAAAATAGCCATTTTAAGTTTTCATGGGGGACAGAAACTGATCTCTCTAGGATTCAAGCCTCACAGAAGCCTTGGAGACAAGAACAACTTTGTGGCTAAGAGCAGAGAAGTTAAGGAACAAGTCCTGGGGGACAGGAAGTGAAGAGACAGCTAGCCCCAGATGCAAAGTGTCTGAAGGAAGATTGCAGTTGGCTGAGAAGGAGGAACATGAACAAGGATGGAAGAAGGTTTAGATTGAAGAAAAGGGTGCAAATATCTACAATTTTATTGGCCTTTGTTTTATTTATTTTATTGTTTAATTTTCATTTGCATGACATTCATCTCCCCAGAGAGACAGAGAACAGTACACAACAACAATTAACACCGTAATAGGACACACAACAATAAATACTTCACGTAAATGATGAAATGCTATAAAACCTAGCAACAGTCTAAACAATTTTCTCTTATGTACATTTCCATATAAAAATGCTTGCCATACAAGTACTGTAGTGGAAAAAACACTCTTAATTTCCAAAGGCCCTTTGAAACCATTCATCTGTACATCTACCCCTGAATCCCTACAAGAATGTCATGCTTCTCCAGAACTCACGAAGAGAATTCCAGTGCAGAGGGACAGCAACACAAAAAAGGTCTCCTTTGAATGCACTCAAGCCAGACAGCTTTAGACAACTGGCACCTTTAGAAAGGCAGTTCTAGATTTTACCCTAGACATGGATTGTATTTTGAGTACCCTGTTTCTGTGAAAATAAGATCTGAAAATAAGGACTAGTATGATTTTTCAGGATGCTCATAATATAAGCCCTACCCCAAAAATAAGCCCCAGTTAAGTGAAACCCCACCCTCTGCCATTGTACAACAACCAGAGGAAGATGAATGACTGTATTTGAATAAATGTAGATTGTTGTAAATGACAAAATTAAACCTCCCCTGAAGGTAAGCCCTAATGCATTTTTAGAGCAAACATTAATATAAGACCCTGTCTTATTTTCGGGAAAACACGGTAGAACAAGTTTAGATGACCTCCTGTTCCAGTACGCCCCCTGCCCACATCCTTCAGAGTTAAGACTGAGCCCTCACAAGAGTTTGACAGTCAAGCTCCATGGAAATATAACCTCTCAACTTCTGTCAGGGTGGCTACATCTATAGTTAGCAAAAGCTAGATTCCATATTGCATCTTTCATCAAGAGGGACTTTGATTGCTGACTCATTTGAATGCCTGTTGCTTAGTAATCTGGAACTGCATATACATATAGCCAACCAATTGACCTATTATATCAGCTGGGGAAAATATTTAGAGGTAGAACCATTTTACTATTTTTGTTCTGTTTACAGTACTTCTGTTTTCTTGTTAGGCTTATGACTATTTTGCTTAAACATACCTGAATCCACTGATCTGATGAAAGCCTAACCAATCTTGTCTTGTGATGAAGCCTTTGGCTTCTCAGCCAAGTTAATAAAGAGAGTACAGCGAAGGTGGGTGTTGAGAGGTTGCAGGCTGTTGGATTCACAAGATAGCTAGTGGGAGTTAGATTTCTCCTGTGCAATATGTCATAGTACAGTGACTCTTTGCCCTGTAGATGGTGGCAGTTCTTAGTGTGCTGTATATGTTGGGATGGATTTAGTTTGAGCTTAAATCTGTCATATCTTGGTTAGCACCCATCTAATCTAGGGTACAAATGACCCCTGTAGAGCTATGGCAAGGGAACAGGTAAGGGCTTTGTTGAGATCACAGCGTACCCCTTATCCACATCTTTGGACATTGCAAAAGACATAGGAAGGAGGAAGTGCCAGAGATGTCCAAGAATGGCAGCTGGGACAGTTAGATGAGGGCTTCTGCAAAGCATGGGTGTCCTTAGTGGTTCATTGAGTTCCATTTAATCCTACCTTGTGTCTACTCAACAGTCCCCTCCCCCCAATGCATGTTCCGTGTAAGGGTCAGCAGCAGAGCCACTAAGATATCTGTGCTGGGCCCTGTAAACCTTCCAAGTAGACCTGCTCAGTGGTGACAACAAAAATTGTTACCTAGTTAAAAAAATCTATGGAGTCCTGCTGTTGTATAGGGTGGGCATTCCTTCTTGTGCAATATCATCTGCCGGGAGCGGGGGATGATTTTGTTCAAAATGTCTTGGAATGGGGGTGTGGATATATTTTGTTGCAAGTATTCCACTCCCAAGTTGTCTGAATCCTATTGAGACATAACAGTTGAGGTCCATTTCCAGAGAAGAATCAAATTGTATTAGAACTATAGAATAATTGAATTGGAAGGAGCCTATAAGGCTATCAAGTCCAACCTTCTGCTCAATGCAGGAATCCAAGTCAAAGCATATCTGACAGATGGTTGTCCAATTTTCTCTTGAATGCTTCCAGTGTTGGAGCATCACCTCCTGAGGCAATCAGTTCCATTGATATACTGCTCTAACAGTTAAGTATTTTTCCTGATATTTAGGCTACCATAAATCTGGCTTCCTGTAAATTGAGCCCACTGTTACATGTCTTGAACTCTGGGATGATCAAGTACAGGTCCTGCCAGTCTTTTGTATGACTACTTTTCAAATATTTTAAAAGGGTGACCATATCTCCCCTCAGTCTTCTTTTCTCAAGGCTAAACATGCCCAGTTCTTTCAGTCTTTCCTCATAGGGCTTGGTTTACAGTCCCCTCATCATCCTTGCGCCCCTGTTCTGAACTTGCTCCAGTTCGCTAGCATCCTTCTTAAAATGTGGTTTCCAGAACTTGACACAGAACTCTAGATGAGGCGCAACAGTGCTAAATAGGGGGGAAAGAGTATTGCTGAATAGAGGAGGATCTGGAGGTACAGTATTGCAGTAGTTATGGATTCATTAGCCATAGTTGGATGTTCAGATTTTTGAAATGTTACATTTTCGGACTGAAACTCCCCAAATCTTCACATGATGATTAAAGAATTCTGGGAATCTTAAAAAACCCAATGTTTTCTAGCTTTTCTTCTCCCTCCCCCCTTCTGCCACAGCCTCAGTTCACAGTTGGTTTGCTTTTCTGGATTTATGTATGACTTCTGGGATCCAATGGCAAGAAGTCAAAATTCTTTGATCAGAGCAGTTCTTAACATGTCTGGATATGGGCAAAGCAAGTGTAGACTTTCCCACTGCCTGGGATTAGAAGCAAAATGTCCAGCAGTGGCTTGTTACCTTCTGGGTTGAGCAGTTTGCCAGCACTGGGCACAGAATGTCAGCAAACCCTTTAATTGGCTTTCTTCCCACCTAAGATTAATGGTTACCCTGAGAGCCATGAGACCTGGAATGACTTAACTTGGAGAGCATTATGCCTGTGCTAGGCAATACGGAATTGCTAAACTAAAGTGTCACTGTTCAGCCCTGTTTGGAAATAGCACCCAGGGTCTGAAATCCCATCTGACTAATCCCCAGTGTCTGGAGACTGACTGAGATTGTTGTTGTTGCTACATGCTGTTAAGTCACCTCCAAACGTATGATGACCCTATGAATGAGCAATCTCCTAAATGTCCTGCCCTCAATGGTCCTGTCTGCTTTTGTAAACTCAAGCCTGTGGCTTCCTTTATGGAGTCAACCCATCTTGCATTTAGTCTTCCTCTTTTCCTGCTGCCCTACCATGCCTTTCCCAGCATGTTTGTCTTTTCCAGATAACCCGGTCTTCTCATGTTCCCAGAGTAGGAAAGCCTCAGTTGCATCATTTTTGCCTCCAGAGATAGTTCGTGCTTGATTTTTTTAAATAGGATCCACTTGTTTGTCTTTCTGAAAATCTAGAATATCTGAAAAGCTTTCTTCCAGCACCATATTTCAAACAAATCATTTTTTCCCCTATCAGCTTTTGTTAACTGTCCAGCTTTCACATCCTTACATGGTTACTGAGGACATACAAGTGTGGATGGTCTTGGTCTCCAGTGACACATCCTTGCTTTATGATCTTAATTGCTTCCCTTCCGAGTTCTCCATCTTCTTCTGTTCTTCGTAGTGGCCTCCGTGAATGCACACAAATGGGTTTGTTTTGCACCTGTGCAGGATGTTCGGAACATTCTAGAGCTTATGAAAAAAAGGAAACAATTTAGTTCCCCCCCCCCCCCGGACGCTAGCTCTGCCTCCTCAACCTTCCTTTCTGTTCCCTTTTTTCCAGGACGTTTGGAACAACAGAGCGAGCAAGGAAAGTAATTCCTGGCATATTAGCTATTCTTTCTTTCAAATCTGCCTTTTCTTGTTTTTCTTTTTACTCCTCAGGGCAATAGAACCTTTAGCTTTTTGCCCTTTTGACATTCTACTGTCCTTCCCCCACCCCCGGATCCCCCCTTTTATTTTTCTCCCGTGTTCTTTTCCTCGTTTTATGTCCCCCCGGGGCTTCAAAACATGCTCCGTTTGCTTGAGAAAGATCCCGCTAACGGATGGACACGATCAGTGCTTGTTTTGTCTTGGGGAATCCCACCAAACCCATTCGTGCACTGTGTGTAGAAGCCTTTCTAAACAGGCTATTAAGGTGCGGCTTCAGCGATTGAGATCCTTTCTCTACAAAAAGACTTTGAATGCTAATATGAAGGTACCGTCCCTCCCTTCACCTAACCCTCCTTGCCCGGAGGCTACTAAAATAGCTCCTAGCCCGGTCGAGCAGCCTCTATTCAGCACGACCTCTTCACTTACCAAATCCAAGAACTCTCACAAGCTGCCTAAGCCAGCCTCTGCTAAGGCTCAAGCACGGCCCGATGATCCTACGAAAAAAGAACAAAGATAAAGTTAAGAGGCAAAAGAAGGCTGCCACACCATGCCTCCTATATCAGTAGAGGATTCTTCAAGGAAAGCCATTGGGCTTTCGGACAGAGAGGATCATACCATTCCTCCAGCCCAAACATCTCATGCAGTTCTAAGCATGTCTCCAAGCTCGGGCCGATTTGGGGCTGACACACTTTCCAGCCCAGCTGTAGCCCCTCTTAGTCCTCAATCTTCAGGGCGGGCAGATACCGCGTCTGAATCTGAGCTGGAGTCCACGGTATGCACTCCTAAACAGAGAGCAGAGAAGCGCAAACACGCCTCTGATAGGACTAAGCATTCCAGATGCTCCTTTTGTCTATTCCAATGCTACCACAGACCCAACAAGGGTGTGCCTGCCTCTCCACAGACTATATCTAGGTAGATAGTACAGACAGTATAGTTAGCATGCCAACTTGCAGGCAAGTCGATACCGGACCATTTGAAAGCGCACTCTACCCAAGCACTCTCTACATCGACCGCTCTCCACAGAGGCATACAGATACAGGACATCTGTAAAGTGGCTACTGGTCCAGTCCTCTGACATTTACAAAGCACTACTGTCTCGACGTCAGAGCCAAGCATGATGCTGCTTTTGGAAGGGCAATACAGTCATCCTTGCTACCGTGATCGCCCTCCATCCGGTGAGTAAGCTTGCTATTCAACGATTTGTGTGCATTCACAGAGGCCACTGCAAAGAAAGTTAGGTTACCTACCTGTAACCATGGTTCTTCTAGTGGACCTCTGTGTATTCACACATGCCCCCCTTCCCCCCCCTCTGTCCGTCATGTTCTCTTAGTCTTGGTACCGGCAGACACAGGGAACTGAAAGGAAGGTTCAGGAGGCAGAGCTAGCACCCTGGGGGGGGGGGGAACAAAATTGTTTCTTTTTTCCCTTAGCTCTAGAATGTTCCAAATGTCCTGCGCAGGCGCAGAACAAATACATTTGTGTGCATTCACAGAGGTCCACTAAAAGAACCATGGTTACAGGTAGGTAACCTAACTATTTCTTGGCTGCGCTCTCCATTTAGATTGATGAACCAAAGTATACAAAATCATTGGCAATTTTAGTTTTTCCATTATCAATAGTAAAGTTGTATAGTTTTTCTATAGTCATGATTTTTGTCTTCGCAGAACTCTATAAATTGTTCTCTTGCTTCATTTCTGTCCAATAGATCGAATTTTCCAAGAACTTTTAGCTCTGCATTGTTCTCTATGGTGGTGTTCCAGTCACCAATGATTCTAAGCATGTTGGTGCTTATAATCATTATTTTGATGTGTGATCAATTTCCTCCTGATCATGCTTGTATAAAAGCTTTCTATTCCATCTTTAGTATTGGTAGTTGGGAGCATAGACTTGAATGATAGATTTTCCACTGAGTCTGATTAATAATATTTGGTCAGACTTTGCATTGCAGCCCCTAACTGCCTGTGCTATATCTTACCTCAGTATTAGAGCAACTGCATTTCTTATCATAGTATTTTCAAGTAAGAAAAGTTCAGCAGTGGTTTACCATCGCTACCTTCTGTGCAGTACTAACAAAAATTATCTTAGTGTAACAGTCAATGCCTCCTCCACCAGTATCACCTCCATCTACCGCTGCTGCCCATGGAAATTATCTATTCTCTTCTGCTGATGCAGCTGTTGCCTTTGAAGAATGGATTTGTCTTTGTCTGATGTCTCAGCCGTAACCATACCACCTTGGGCAACCCTGGTAGGAATCCAAGCTCATTGTGGAATCTGAACCCATGACAGAATTGCTCTCATCGTCACTGACACACTTAAACCCTTCCACCACATTAAGGTGGGCATCCAAGAAGGGGGTTGTTGGCCTTCAATGAAAAGGCACTCAGTGTTTATCTTGCCCTCCTCCATTTACCGTGAGAGTGAATGTTCCAAACATGTTCCCTCGTAGAGAGGTCTGAAATGTAAATGTTAAGAGTGGAATGGAGAACCTGTGGCCCTTGAGATATTGTTGGGCTCCAACTTCCATCAGCCCTTCTAGCTTCATCAGTGGTCAGGGATGCTTGGAATTGTAGTCCCATAGTGGCAGTAATGCTACAAGTTTCACAGCCACTGTCTTAGATGTGGGGAGACATTTCTTCATACTACCTCCCCCCCCAATCAAGGATGTTTTGTTACAGGTCTGTCTTTGAATGTGCACATCGGATCATTGAATAGCTCAGGGGTTTAGGCATTTGGCCGCAGAGCCAGAGGTTGGGAGTTGGATTCCTCACTGTGCGTTCTGGGAGTAGAGGCAGCCTCTGTAGCAACCCGCTTCTGTATATTCTCTACTTCAAAAACCCGGAAAAGGGTTGCCGTAAGTCAGATTTGACTTGACGGCACACAATACATGCATAATAATATGTATCAGAAACAATATTTTCTTTATTTAGCTTTTGCATTGTGAGCAACCTATCCACAAACCTGCATCGCAGAACCATGAAAAAAAGAAAATCACAATACCCTGTTTCTTGGGGGGGTTGGGGTTGGGTGGTGGTGTTTGTTTGTTGGAAGGGGTGCATAGATGTATCATTATTGAATTCCTCCAAAAGGAGGAGCTGAAAGACCGTCCATGGAGAGGATAATACAGTGGTGCCTCACATAGCGATGTTAATTGGCTCCAAAAAAAACATTGCTATGTGAAACCATCGCTATGCGAAACACCATTTCCCATAGGAATGCATTGGAAACTGGTTAATCCGTTCCAATTGGAACAGATTGCCGTTGTTAAGCGAAAAAACCCATAGGAAACATCGCTAAGCGAAACAATGTTTCCTCCATTGGAATGTATTGAAGCTGACTCAATACATTTCAATGGCTTTGTGAAGTCAATTTTTGCAAAATTAAGTGTGTCATAAAAGGGTCAAAAATGGTTTTAAATGCTTGGATTAGCTTCTGCACCCTCTAAAACGGATGCAAAAGTTAATTTGGCTTTGATCTGACTTTTCGTTAATTTTTTCTGAATTTTTCCCCCCAACTTTTGACAGCTGTCAAAATCTGACAGCTCCATTATTTCCTTTGGGGGAAGAAAAAATTCACAAAAAATTAACGAAGACTCAGCAACTGTTCTAAATGCTTGGGTTCGTTAGAGGACCCCCTAAGTCGTGTGCAAACCTGATTTGGCTTTGATCTGAACTTACGTTAATTTATGGTGAATTGTTTTCTCCCCCATAGGAAAGCATGGAGCTGTCAGATTTTGACAGGTCCATTGGTTCCTATGGGCCAAAAAAAAAAAAAAAAAAGAATTCACAAAAAATTAACAAAAAGTCAGATCAAAGCCAAATCAGGTTTGCACATGACTTAAGGGGTCCTCTAACGAATCCAAGCATTTAGAACCGTTTTGACCCTTCTAAGACACTTTTTTAATTGAAAAAAGAAACATCGTTAAGTGAAGCAGGGGACCTAAAATCGCATTCGTTATGCGAAGCATGGTCCCAAACTTCGCTAAGTGAAAATCGCCCATAGGAAACATCGTTATACAGTGCATATTATTTTCTAAAAAAACACATCGTTATGCGAATTCATCGCTAAACGAGGCAGTCGTTAAGCGAGGCACCACTGTATCAGCAAGTAAAGTTGTATCACCTAAGGGAGTTGTTTATCACTGATGAGATTTGTGGTGGCGCCATTGATCTGATGCAGTGGCTCTGAATTCTGAGCCCACATAGTATATGATGATGATGACAGTGACAACAACAACAACTTAGAACTGTTTTCGGCATTCTTTCGAGTGACAAAATTGTACTGATATTAGGGACGGGTGCCCCTTTGCCAATTAGATTCTGTGTGGACAGGGTAACATCATCAGGGATGCAGGTGGAGCTAGATACCTCTTTTGTGCTGTTGCTACAGGAAGCAAAGCTGTAGGGTCGCTTTCCTCAAACCTCTGAGCGCAAGGGAAGTGCCATTTGTGGGCATCATTTTGCCAATCTTAATCCTGTTTCAAATTGGGCCAGGTAGCATTTGGAGAGCAAAGAACCATGAGGAGCTCTGATGAGATCATAGCCAGCCCCGGCTCCTTCACCTCTCAAGCAGAGTCTGCAGCTGACTCTACCATGTGTTGACATGACCGGGGGTTTGATGGCTTTCTGAATGCCCCGTATCCCCTCTCTTGTAACCTTCAAGGGCCAGGTTAGTGGTGAGAATGGGTTTGTTGCAGCTCTGAAACTAAGGAGGTCTGGCAATACAGCTCTTTGCAGTATTAGAAAAAGATACTGCGTGAACAAATCTAGGATTTGTAGCTGGTTTTTTTTTTAAGTGCTTTTTTCAAGCTATGTGTTTCCGTGCAAGGAAGACTACTGAGGAATTGTGTTCAATTTTCTCTTAGCTTTTAGAAAGGGGCAGGGTTTGATGTTTCCTTACCACTTCAGAGGAAAATCCTGGATAGTTGCTTTTATGTCACAGTCATGTTGTGTTAGCGGAAAGTAGTAGGTTCATGTTTGTAGCCTTTATAGATTGTAGGAGTGGCATCTTCTTTTGTGGCAGTAGTAGTGGTGGTAAATCATATCGCGCCATCAGTGTTCAAAGTGTTTTACAGACTTCCCTAAGCAAACAAAACGAAGAAAGAATAGACAAGCAAGGAAAAAACCAAAACCACTCAGGCCTTCAAAAAGCTGTTTGTGAAAGAAAGACAGTGGAAAAGGGAGAAGAACATGGGATTGGCAGAGGATGAATGTGAACAATAGGTATAACTGGGCTGGGGAGATCTGGATTCAAATCCGGAATTGGCTGTGATACTTGTTAGGTATTGGGCTAAGTGCCTTGTTCAGCCCTGTCCATCTTCCAGGCTCATTCTGAGGATAAAATTAGATGAATCTGTGAACATCACTCTTTAATCTTTAAAATTTTGCCATCGTATCTCAACACATATACTTCTGGGTTATTCAGCATGGTGAGCCCCTGGTTAATCGCATTTCTCTCTGGTGGTTCGTGTTTTGTTTGGAATAAGATGTTAAAATGGGCTGGTAACCCTCTACTTTCCACTGAGGTAAAGCTGTGCTGTTAGAAGCTAGGATATATGAATACCGAGCTGTCTTCTCAAATGTATCGTGTTGGAGGGCAACCCTCCCTGAGGCAGAAGCTTATCACTAGCGCACACTACCCCGGTCTACCGTTGGCACTCACTCAAGACATTTCTTTTTGTTTTCAGGTGGAAGAGATAAGCGTGGAGGCCCCATCCTAACATTTCCAGCTCGCAGCAATCATGATAGAATACGACAAGAGGACCTTAGGAGGCTTATTTCATACTTAGCTTGTATTCCTAGGTAAGGGCATATTTTATGCATTATGCAACGTGCAGTGCTGTGTCAAAACAAAACCGCTGAAAGGTAGTCAGTCCTCTGCGAGTTCATACCAAGTTCATGTTCTTGTAACCTTCCATTTGTTTTAAAGGAAAATGACTTAGCAACCAATGTGCAAGGCTCCGGAGGGTTCAAAATGCTTTAAAATGCTAAAAAAATATGGGAGGGGGAAAGCAGATCTTTGTAAACTTGGAGTAACTCTTATTTTACTGGCCTGTTCAACCCAAATGATCATGGGACTGTAATAATCAACGAAAATATGCATTCCAAAATTATTGCTATAAAGAAGAATGCAGAGTAAAATTCCATGGATCGCAGCCAGGATTTGAATCTGTATTGCTGTTTTTTCCTAAGGCAGAGCAGAATAAAAGACTAGCTTTTATGCAACATATAAAACAAAATGGTATATTTCTCCTTCCTGGATTGTACCATTTCTATTTTCATGTTCAAGGAAAGGAAGGTATCAGCCTAGTCATATGTGTACGTTGAGTGCGTATTAGAGGTGTTCATACGTCTTGCTATTGAAGTGTTCAATCTCATCCTTGCATCACATAGTAGTACAGTCCATCGTAAGCTCTTTTAAAAAAATCATTTATTTCCTGCCTTCCCCTCTAATTCTGAGTTCCAGAGCAGGAGAACAACAACTACATAAGTTAAAATATTGAACATTCAATGAAACATATAAGATTATTTTGAAAATCATGAGCCTTAGAATAATTAAAAAGCAGAAACAGCAAAAAAGAGAGGACATGCACACACAAAAATTAAGTATAAAGAAGAAAAGTGCCACATCTGATGTTAAAAACTCTGCAGATTGATTGGTAGGCAAAAGTTTAACTGAAGAGCAAGGTATTTTTCTGTGGCAGAAGGACAGGAGGGAGGGAGGGAGTTCCATGCCTGGAAAACACCCTCTCATCAGTTCTCACAAAATGTGCCTGTGGGGGTGGTAAGGGCTGAGAAAAGGACTTCCACCTTTCCTAGATCTTAAAATCAAGGAGGTTAGATTGCCTGGGCCCAAGCTGTATAGAACTTTATAGTTCATAGCTAGCACTTTGCCAAAGTAAGCTTTTACTACTTTGGTTCTGTAGATTTTTAAAGCACATGGGAGAACTTGGTGTGCAGGGATGTTTACAATAAATGACGCATTCAACATTGGAATACTAGTTCTGCTGAGATTTACTACTGAACTGTGAAATGTCCCACCTGCTTCCTTAGGTGGTACAGTCCGAGACAGGTTTTACCATATTTATTCTGTAAGTTGTATAATTCATTTCTGAGCCAAAGAACTTGGTCAGAGTAGTAGACATTCTGAACCAGAACAAATTATGTTCACAAAACATGACCCCCTAATGCTGCTTTTGCTGAGGTGTCTGTGGCCGAGAGTTTCATTTAGCTATTTTGGTAAACGGCAAGACTTACACACATTCCTCTTAGCTCACATTAAACCAAAGCCTGATTCTGTATTCGAGTGCCAGGTTTTCAGGGGGAGCACATCTTGCTGAACAGCAAAGTATTAAATCCAGAGTAAAGTTTACACCTTGTAAATGATGTTGAAAAGAGTGCTTTTTGACTTAGAACCAGCTCATTTCTGAAGCAGGCTGCCTTTCTTTCATTTAGTTAGAATAATATTGAGTGAAGTGTGGATGTTCTCTTCAGAGCCAGCTGGCCCAGTTGTGCTCAGTTAAGAACTGGTTAGGAGCTTTTCAAAAGATTGGATGTAGACTGCATACCAGGCTGGATTTAGGCACTGGTAGCATTTGGCTAGAGTAGCTGAAGCTTATCACTGAAACTGGCACATTTCTTTAGTAGGGAGAGGGAAGTTCAAATGATACGTAGGACTGACAGTAGTAGCATCAGAACAGGGTTTGGAGTGGATAGTTCCAGGAGCGACTAAGAACATGTAACTGTATTTGCAGATGGCTAGCTTAGTTTCCTGGGGACCTGGAACAAAATTTTGCAGGGCATCCCTAGCCTATGAAACAGGTACTCTGGCCTTCTCCAGAAAAGTTGGGCTACAACTCCCATAATTCCTGACCATTGAACTTACTGGCAAAGGATGATGAAAACTGTAGTCCAGAAAATCTGAAGCAGCCCAGCTGCTTTTCTGTGAACCTGTTGGAACTCCATGTAATGTGTTCCTCTGCATTTCTTCTCTGTAAAAACTCACCTAACATGAACACACTGGAGCTTACGGAAACTAGTAGATGTTGGCTTGGATAGCTTTGTGTTTGGTATCAGAGGTAACATTGACAAAAGATATATTGGCTAACTGCCATCTGGATCTGACACTACAACTCGTCCTATATCGAGCTATGAATCCAGGAATCTGAAATCCATTTGGTTCTTTCTTCACTACATAAGACTAGCCCAGCCTTAGAAGGTGAGCAAGGAGATGTGTGAGCCCAGAATATTGAACAAGTATGTTGCATTAGTTTAGCATCTTGTTGGCTGGTACTCTGTTTATCCATGTATCACTTGCCATATCCAAACTAGTAGCTCAAAGGGCTCTTGCAGCAAAATCAACAAAACATTTTTGGCACTAACTAGTTTTATTTGAGATATGCTTTTCTGGATTGTATCCCATTTCTTCAGATGCAGTTGAAGTAGGTTACAATCCACAAAAGTTTTTGCCAAATAAAACATGTCAATCTTCAAGGTGCCAAAAGATCCTTTATTTATTTATTTATTTATTTATTTATTTATTTATTTATTTATTTATTTATTTATTTATTTATTTATTTATTTATTTATTTATTTATTTATTGTGGCAACAGACTAACGTTACTTTACGCCTCTAGAAATTTTGGAGTGGCATGAGGCCTCTTTATTCCTGAGGGAAAACACATTGTGGAAGTCTTTTGATGTCCATCAGCTTTCTGGGAAGTAATTCCTCTTGCATAGAGGAAAAGGCAAATAAGTAGAAGACGTGGAAAATTTAAAATTGAGAAAATATTATCCTAGTTTTTGTGCTCTTGTGCTGTGTAGCATAAAATGAGATGTATGTCATTCTGCATTGTTGCACATAGAGCAGGATCTGTACTGCAGTCTAATCCACCCACATAGTGTAAACCTCTGGCCACAGGTTCTTCTGAAGGTAAATCTCTTACTGAATTGATAGATGAAAATAACAGTAGAATTGGCAGAGAGGGTAAAAAAGTTGACATTTTTGACAGTTGCTTCTATTAACTGCTTGTATTCTTTGTCTTCTAGTGAAGAAGTGTGTAAACGAGGTTTCACGGTTATTGTAGATATGCGTGGATCTAAATGGGACTCTATTAAGCCTCTTTTGAAGATCTTACAGGAATCCTTTCCCTGCTGCATTCATGTTGCACTGATAATCAAACCAGACAACTTTTGGCAGAAACAGCGGACTAACTTTGGCAGCTCCAAGTTTGAGTTTGAGGTAATGATGTGGAGACTTTTACATTTATATAATTACTGCATTCTAATACATATGGTTGTATCTCCAAGGTTGCAGGGAGGAGGAATCTTCTCAACTGGTTATCAGAAAGTTGGATTATCACCTCCCTCCTCCTCCTCCTCCTCCTCCTCCTCCTTCTCCTCCTCCTCCTCCTCCTCCTCCTCCTTTGTGTTGGCTGCTTAAAGTGAAGAAACCAGCCTCTTGAACACAGCTTCAATATTTTTTTTGTAGAAATAATAATTGGTTAGATAAAAATCTCCACATAGCTGTCATAGGGAAATCATTATGGGCAATCCTGTCGTTGAGGGACCTCCAAACCTTTCAGTGTGAGGGCCACATCACACATTTTACACATATTTGAGGGCCAAAGGAGGGAAGGGGAACCCAAGTGAACACCCATCCCCCTCTGTCTTTGCAAAGACAGCAGGGGTGGGGGAATGCTTGGGTACCCCTTCTTCCTATGCTCAGGCTGGATAAAAAGGCAAGATGGGCCGGATATGGCCTGTGGGCCATAGTTTGGAGACCCCTGCTGTAGTTGAATAGCAGTGAGGGGAATATATAATGTGTGCTCATCAATGAGAAGAGGGGGAAATAGACAACCAGAAAGTACAAAAATACAATGAAACAATATGCTCTGGCATATTGGAAGCATTGGCAGGTCTTGCCAAACCAGGGCCTGTACTGGTGGCAACACCCACAAACTATACATTAATGGGAGAAGCCATTGAGATAACAGTCTTGAGGGCACACACCCCAGCCTATTTGCCTGCATAATAATAATACCACAGCTTTCTCATGCCTCCCATCTATTATTTCTAATGGTAGAGCCATCACTGAACCTTCCATAGCCAGATGTTTCCAAGGCATCCCTTCAGCTAGGAGTATATATTCATTTCTTCTGCCTACAGCTACTATTCTGGACCACACTACACAGTTGGAAGGCAGGCCAGCCTGTCAGTTTCCTGAACAAAAGGCCTGCAAACAGCATATTCTGGCTCTGTTTGAGAAGATTTTTCAAGACCCACTCAGGAAGAGAAAAGCCTTTTTTTTTTTTTACCAGTGAAAGGGAAGACCTAATGGCACAACTAGGCAGCCACCAAATGCATTAATGGCTAGGGATGTGCAGTTTATTTTGGGGGGTGTATGTCTTTTTTTTTTTTTAACATCTCAACTCCCAGAATTCTACAAGAATTTCCAGGCAGAATTCTGGGAGTTCAGCCCACAAACCAACAACTACAGTTGCTAACATTTCACTCACTAGGAGAAGGGCATAGCTCCAAGGGTGAATGGCCTACCTCCACCCTTGCTTCCTGTTGTTAATGTACAAAAAAGGAGGTTGCCACAGTGCTTCCTGGAAGTGGTAGTTTTTCAGGAGGCACCCTCTGTAGAGTCTGAAGGGCAGCAAGACTACTGTTCCACTCTGTTAATTGTCATATGCCTCCCCTTCTCCGGACAAGCTTGTCTGGAGTGTATGTTGATGGTTCTTCAGATCCAGGCAAGTATTCTTTTGTTTCCCCAAGCTTTTTAAAATCTTTTCATCTTAAAAAAAACACACTCCTAACTTATAATTTGTGCATTATGTTGATCCCTTTTACTTTCTGTATTGTTTCTTGCTGCAGTGTTTTATTCTCTGAAACTCTGCTTTAGAATGGTAGTCTTATTGATTCTTGTCTTATTAGAACTGTTATATTTGCTTTTTTGTTTTTTGTTTTTAATTAAAAGGCTTAGAAGCCAGGTGGCCAGCAGTGGCAATGGCTAGAGCAGAATGTCTTTCCACACAAGCATACCTGCACAGAAGAATGGATACATGTCCTATAGGTGGGAGGGATGGTTGCTCATGGAGAGGAAGTATATGAGAGCAATACATGTCTGACAAACACAAACACGTGTGGTGAAGAGAATGTTAGCAGACAACAAGGAAGATAGTCCCAGCTGTTCTCTTTCCTAACAAGTTCTGCCCCTTCTTTTGCTTATGTTAGTGGTAGAAGTTTGTACCTCAAGACCTGAAGCTGAATACCTGTAAGACTTCTAGAAAGGAAATAGTGAGCAGTATGCTCAAGTCCCCAACATACTTTTGGAGGCAAAGCTGCATGTGCAGAGTGCTTCCTCTGGTGCAAAGCATGACCTTTCTCTGTAGCCTCTACCAGTGAAGATCCTTGTTTCAAAATCTTATGTGAGCATAATATGGATTCAGTATGGCCCTGCATCTCACATCTTATCTCAATTACAGCTTTTCTGTGAATGGCTTAATTCCTGGTGGTTACTGAATCACTCTGTACCTTGTACTGGCAAGAGCAGTTACTGACCCAAGGACGGCACTGTTTTGTTGTTCCCTTGTATTAAAGTCTGTGGGAGGGGGGGAAATGTCATATGCTGGAGGCTGGAACACAGTGGCACATCAGTAAGCATGGCCAACATGGATTGACATCTTCCCAATGCTGCATGAGCGCTTCAGGGAGTTATACCGTGTGGTTAAGATTTACCCTTTATTGTTTTTTCTTTAGACAAACATGGTGTCTCTGGAAGGCCTTACCAAAGTTGTTGACCCCTCTCAGTTAACTCCCGAATTTGATGGCTGCTTGGAATATAACCACGAGGAGTGGATAGAAATCAGAGTTGCCTTTGAGGATTACATTAGCAACGCCACCCACATGCTCTCTAGGCTGGAGGAGCTACAGGATATCTTGGCCAAAAAGGATTTGCCTCAGGACTTGGAGGCAGCGAGGAGTATGATTGAGGAGCATTCGCAGCTAAAGAAGAAGGTCATCAAGGCCCCGATTGAGGACCTCGACTTGGAAGGACAAAAGCTGCTTCAGAGGATACAGAGCAGCGAGACCTTTCCCAAAAAGAACTCTGGCTCTGGAAATGCGGACTTACAGAATCTCTTGCCGAAAGTATCCACCATGTTGGACAGGCTGCACTCGACCCGGCAGCACCTGCATCAGATGTGGCATGTGCGGAAGTTGAAGTTGGACCAATGCTTTCAGCTCAGGCTTTTTGAACAAGATGCAGAAAAGGTAAGATGGAGGGAATGGGGAAATCCGGGGGGGGGGGGGAGCAGCTAGCTGCTGGGACCATATGTCAGCATGTACTTGCCCTGTACTACAGAGGAATGGCAAAGCTGCTTGGAAAGTGGCCTCTGTATCCCTTTCAGCACCTAAGACGTGGCATGGGTCCATGTAGGCCAGCCATCCAAGCTTGGAGAGCAGGTTGCTTCAAGAATATTGGAACATTGGAATCTGCTTTCTAGTTAGGGCGACCGTGAGTCCTTCAAAGTCAGTGTTTGTCAGCTCTGATGGTAGCTTCTCCCTCAGGGTTTCAAACATGAGTGCCTTCTAGCCTGGTTTGGTGAATATTTCTTTATGGTCTTCCGCTAGCCACACACGACTCTGCATAGCTTCTGAAATTAGATGAGATTGGTGGGTGAAGGATGGTACAGTGATAGATGAAAGAAGAAGCTGCTTCATTTCAGATATAGGGTGGTGCTCTTTAGAAGTATGGCTGGGGTTCAGGAGCCAGGTAGAGTCCAGGATCCACCATCTGGCTGTCTTTAAGCCATTTGAAAGACAATAAAACTGCTTAGTTGTCATTTTATAAAGGATTGCTATGTCTGATTCTGGCTCCAGTTTTCATGTGTGTTGAGTTTAATTGCAGTCAATGAGACTTCTCCATGCTGAGCTGATGACTGAGCAGGACCTTAAAGTTGCAGTCTTATGTGCCCTTGGTAGTAAGTCCAAATAAATTCAGTGCATTCTAAGTAATGAAGCCAGGAGCTGGTTACAAGTCTATAAACTCAACAATCCAGAATTACATTTTGTAGGCTTTTAGTTACCACAACTGTTTTAAGGCAGGCATTTGTGATTTAGGCAAATTAATCATAATGCTGGGATTTGAGGGAGATATTTTATTACACTCTTGTGTGTACACACTGCTTTCCAGGAAAAAAAATCGTCTTCCAAGGCAGCTTACAATTAAAATTCAACCCAAAACAATGAAGACCCAATAAAATCATAACCCACTCAGTGCAACTAATGTAGTTTGGTTTTCCTCAATCTCTGCCATTCCTTTCAAGTCTCATAGCCAACAAACATATTTCTGGCGCTCTTTCTCTCCCAGAGAGTTCTTCAAAAGACATAACTGTTTCCTCCTCCTCCTCCTCCCCCCGCTTATTTAATTCCTGCTAGAACAATGGTTGCCAACCTTGGGTCCTCAAATGTTCTTGAACTACAACTCCCAGAAATCCTGACCAGTATAGCTAGTGGTGAAGGCTTTAATTTTAATGCATGAACATCTGGGGAATGGTTATTTTTGCATACAAAATACAGAAAGGTGGTGTTGGCTTGTTTTATAGGAGAATAATATCATCTGGAGGTATGAGTCTGCCTTTTTCCCATATGTTTCTGTGATAGGGTTGGTAATGGTCTTGGGGTAAGGATATACAAGCAATGACACATCAGCAGAAGCATCTTAAATCTTTAATAAATAATCTTTTCTTGCTCTTGCTTCACTCTCAAATTGGCAACCAAAAAAAGGAAGTTGGTCTTGGCGCCCCTTTGGAGCAACCTGCCAACTGTAATGAGCCCAGTATAAATAATAGTGATTACATGCTGTCAAGCTGGTTCTGACTTACGGTGACCTTTTTCCGGGTTTTTTAAGTAGAGAGTACTCAGAAGTGGTTTACCCTTCCCTTCTTCTGGGGGGCTCCCTGGGACTGTGCCGCTTGCTCAAGAGTGCACGGATTGCCTTCTTTCCCAGAAGGCATAGTGGGGAATTGAACTGCTGAACCCTGGCTTTGTTCTAAGGTATTCCAACTCACTGTGTTATCCACCCAGCCCAATGTAAATAACCCTCCCCCTCAGCTTTATTGAGAAAGCACACAGAAGACACCAGTCAAAGTGGTGATGGTGGGAGCTTTTTTCCTCCCAGTGCTTCTGTTGTCCTCATTCCTAAAGTGCTGCTTCTCCTGCTGAATTGGCCCTGAGTGGCTCCCTGGTTGAAAGGCCTACCTCAGATGGTGGTATTATTTAGTCCCTCCTCAATGTTTCAGTCCCTGAATTTCAGCACTGTTCCTCTTGGAAGCTTACAGTGGGGTTTGTCACTTAATATTAGCTTGGAAAGATGGGGGTATTCTATGACTGCTTTCAGTGCCTGGAATTAAAGATGATGGTATGTTAGAAATGTTCCTCTAATCCAAGGGCTATCAGCTATATTAGGACTCTATTACAGTCTCTCTCTCTGTTTACCCCCCCCCCCCCCCATATTGTTGTAGGGCCCACAGCTTCCAATATCGTTACATGTGTATGTTTCCCCTTCACCTTAAATTTCCTAGAAATGTGCATTAAAATATGAACGATTCATACTTCAATTTTTACATCAGCAGAAAGTAGATATTGTGGTAAGAATGGAGATGGAAAGGTATTCCAACATAGTTTTTGATGTGTAGTACTTCATAACCCTTTTTGCTTTAATACTCCAGAATGTTCTCTTAATGAAATTCTTCCACTAAACAACAGCGGCAGTGAGAGCCATCAGGGAGTCCTTGTGAACCACTGCAACATACGTGTCATTGTAAAAAGAGTTCATGTGCACTTCCAAGACATGGAAGAGTCAAAGGTCAATGCTAACTGTTAAAAGAGCTGTTTGATAGAGCCACAGCTTCCAAATCAGAAAGTATCTCTCCCCTCTGATTTACGTCTAGCAGGGTGAGCCTGAGGTCAGCACCATATGCATTCCCACTTCTCTGAAGAAATCAGAGTGAAGTTTCTTGCAGGGGTTTCCTATTTTTGTGGAATGCACCAGGGCTGTAATGCGCTCCCTTCTGGCAGTCTCTATGTAGAGGTTTTCTGAGCCAGCCATCATCAGCATTGAGAACCTCCAGATCTACCTGTTTTGCCGCCTAACACAGGGAAGACATTTCCGATTTAGAATGCACATCCATCTAGCATTCAGTCAAAATGGGGATATTCCCCAAGATTTAAGATTCAGCAGAGACTGAGAAAGAGGCATATGGAAATACAAGATTCATCCTCTTTGCCAATAACAACAGGAGATGATAATGTGAATAGGAGCCAATTCTGACATCATGGTTTTTTTTTTTCATCTGCCACTGAATAGCCATGAAGGATTACATTTGAAAATACAATATTGTTAGAATGGAAAATACATGTGGATTTTGCTGTATCCTTATCCTAAGTGAAAGCATGTGTGTGTGCTCTTGGATTTGTATTGCAGTTTTGCTGAATAACTGGGGTGCTGCTTCAGTCTTTAAAAATAGCAAGTGTCTTATGCCATGGTGAAGAGTATCAAATTTATTATGGCGTAGACTATTTGGAAGTCAATTTATGAAAGCTTTGGTTGCAATAAAAACGGTAATCTTTAAGATGTCACACATGCTTGATATTTTTTTCCTGTAGGTAGCAAATTGAGCTATTTTTGGGGGGGGGGATTTATTTTTTTCAGTTTGGAGGGCGTCAGGGAATGAACTTGCATGACACAATGTGGTAAAGTTCTCCAAGCCATGAGATCTGCAGTGATCCCATCTTTCAACACAAGATGTGCTTAATTTACAGTGCAATGACCTTCCTCTCTTGCACATCTGTACCAGTATCTGTGTCTGACGGGATACAGTTCACCCTTTCCTGTTTGTTTCTCACTGAAACGTCCCTGTCACATCCAGCTTTGTGTGTCAGGGTTTTTTTTTTGTGTACAAAGTTTTTGCTGCAGTTTTTCTTCTCCATTCAAATTTTTTTAAAAAACCTTAGGGATGATACTGAACTTCACAAATCAGGCATTTGGAGCAGAACAGAGCTCTTTGCTGGCGGAGGTACTGAATAGCCCAATTACAAATCAGTTCTGACCCCACTACATCCTTGATAACCTGTTTAGGGGGGCAACAGAACCCCTCCCATACCACACTTTTGAGCATAAGATTAGAATCTGAGCTGGAGACAAATTTAAGAGTTGCAGTGCCCTGTGCACAGACAGCTTGCTTCTGTCCTTTGTCCCTACAGAAACTGTTTGGACCTGTATACATGCTACACAGGTATTAACATGTAAGCTTCTGTGATGGGCACATAAAGACATTTTTGTGCTAGGCCAAAATTGAGCAATAAAATGGGAGTGAAGCTAACAAAGGGAGAAATTGATTTTTTGATACATGGTTGTTATAGTTACATACCAAAGCTTCAAATTTCACTTCAGTGGGACTAGCCTACATGGAGCTTTCTTCTCCTCTTGTAATGATTTTGGGAATGTAAAGTTGATGAACAGTTAATGCCTTCCTTCCTTCCTTCCTTCCTTCCTTCCTGCCTGCCTGCCTGCCTGCCTGCCTGCCTGCCTGCCTACCTAATATATATGCCCCCACCTTTCTTGTGAAAAGGACCTAAGGTGGCTTACAGCAGTTTAAAAAATTATTAACAGCTAAGAATAATAAATTATTACAATATTTAAAATGAATTAAACAAATATAATCTTAAAACTAGTAGATAAAAACAGTACTAAAATACTTTTGTTTATATCAAACAAAAGAATATTTTTTTTGCATTTAAAATATACTTGGAGTAGATACTATGTGATCCCAAGGCCTTTTTACAAATTTTATATATTTCGGTAGATGGTAAAGGTTCAGGTTGTGGCAAATTCTCCCCACCAACCCCAGTTGTCCACCAGTGGTCTAAATGAACCTCTGATATAACAGAGCAGTTTCTTTAAGACAGACAAAATATTCCTTGTTTTGTGGCTGTACTCCTGATCTCCTTGGAATTTAGGGTCACTTTCCAAACATGGTTTCTCTCTGAAGCAGTATGTTTCTATGCTGCAAAGATGCTTTTGATACAGATGCCTTTCTCTGGGATGCTCACTTTGATACTGTTCTTGTTTGAGGACCCCAGCATCTTAGAATTGGCATAGATGTGAGAAAGGTGCATTTCTGCATTTTGACATCTATAAACCTTCACTGCATAACGGCACATTATTACATGGTAGGTTTCCCTAGCACAACATGAGATTTATTGATAGATTGGATGAGTGTACAACAAATTAAACGTACATTATACAACATACATTTAATGTCCTTTTAGCTCAGGATGGATACTTTACAATGAGGAAATATGGGAGAGTCTCAGTTGATTTTATACTTTGTGAATAAGGAGGGCTAATTAGTTATGGAGCAAATTTCAGTGATCACTCAGTTCTGCCTGTGTTGAGTGGTAAACTACAAACCAAACAGAGTGTTCTATATTTGACTGTTTTTGTGTGTATTTATCTGAGTTGAACCTTGGAAAGAAATTGCATTTCAGCTGAAAAGCTGAGAACATTTTCCAGAGGAGAAGAACCAGCTGAGACAATATAATTGGATATTTCATGTATCCCTATAAAATTGCAGCTGTAAACCAAGCTGCTAACAAACAAAAAAACAAAATTCATTGCCTAATGAATAACTGCATTTTTCTAGATGGCTTAATCTCAACATCCACTTCTCCATCCCCATTTGGCTTCTGAATTGCCATGCCACCATTTCATATTGATTGATTTTCTTCATTTATTTCTAGGCCCTTGCAGCAGGAAACAATAAATAGTAAAACATTAAAACAAAGATGGACGTGTAGGAGGCCAATGTGCATGCAAGTCGTCTGAGGTTTATCTTATTGAGTGGGTGTCAGTTTTAAAGTTATTGTGAGAAAGGCATCCCCAGAATTAGGATGCCTCAAATATGTTAGTTTTAAAAAGCACCTCTGACCTATTTATGACCTTCTGGAGTAATAGGTCATTGCAAAATTTAGTTTGAGAATTCTTCCAAGGACTCTAATCTCATCTCACATATGTGCTTTCCATCAAGTTATGTTTCTTCTCTTTTAAAATCATGCTACAGGAAATTAGATTGTGTAACTTACTGTTCCTTAAGCTGTTTGTGCCACTGAAAGTAAGGTTCTCTGAGCATCTCCGTTTAAACAGACATTCAAGACGTGTGCTAGCGTACAGAAGGGCAAACCAACCTACTGCAGGCACTACCACAAGTGGAGGCGCAGGAACTGGTATCTGAAAAGTTGAAAATGTTGGCCCCCAATAGAGGTGGTGGCACCCTAATGACTCCGTTAGAAGTATTGAATTATCTTAGCTCAGTGGCTTACGTCTCTGGCTACAGAGCCAGAAGTTGTGACTTCAGTCCCCTATTGTGCCTCCTTGAGAGGGGCTGGACTCTATGAGCCACAGAGTCCCTTCTAGCTCTGCAATTCAAAGGTTATTATTATCTTAATCTGACACATAACATTCTAAAATAACATCTCCAGGACGTCTTGGAAAGCTTGTTGACAATCTCAGTTCATCACATTTGATTTGGGCTGCTGAACGTAATTATGGCAGTGCAACGGTATTGCTGCCAGTAGTGAAATCTTCAGTTTACCCACTTCTGCTGCTCATCGTTGCTCCAAAGTGGGGTGGAACGGTGAGGTGAAGACAATCTGCTTCCTGCTGTCGAAGAGCAGATGGAGGTCCCAACCCTCCTAAGTCAAGTTACAAGATAGTCCAAGCTAGCAAAATTACTCTGGCACCAACAGTAAAAATGTAACAATAATAGAGTAAATGACTATGCATTTGGTGCCTTTTTAGAACATCCCAAATATGCTACCAAGGGTAATCATCTCACAGGTAAGGCTGCCCCAGCTACCTAACCAATATCTGCCTTTCTGCCACTCAGTGAATTGGAGGCTGCCCAGCAGAGGAAGTTGTTAAGAGTTTTAATACAGTGGTGCCCCGCTTGACGATTACCTCGTTCTATGAGGAATCCGCTGTACGATGAGGCTTTTTCGATCACTATTGCGATTGCAAAACGATGTGTCTATGGGAAAAATCCGCTTTACGATGATCAGTTCCCTGCTTCGGGAACCGATTTTTCGCTTAACGACAATCAAAACAGCTGATCGTCGGGTTTCCAAAATGGCTGCCCGCTGTGCAAAATGGCTACCTGCTGTGTTAGGGACGGATTCTTTGCTCTACAGGGAGCAGAAAATGGCCGCCCTATGGAGGATCTTTGCTTTATGATGAGGGATTTCGCCCATTAGAATGCATTAACCTGTTTCTAATGCATTCTAATGGGCTTTTAACTTTCACTTGATGACAATTTCACTATACAGCGATTTCGCTGGAATGGATTAATGTTGTCAAGCGAGGCACCACTGTATGTGACATGATGAGCCCAGATCTTTTAGAACCTCTGCCATTTATATACATATACAGATACATGGAAAATTCCTGCGGGCCCAAAATAAACAGAAGCAGCCAGAGGAAAGATTTCCCTTTTTGGGACCCTTGACTGACAGAAGACCTCCAGTAGGTGTGTAGTTGACCCAGAGATATCCCTAAGAAGCCATGTTTCATTGCTTGTGAAAGAAAAATATCAATAAGAGCAAAACATGCATATTTCTGCAGTCTGATGCTTTTGAGCACACAAATTCCAAAGCAGTACATGGGGAGTGGCAAGGTGAGCATCCAATATAGTGCCCCTTTGTCATGCTGGTGAATGAATATCATGTCTTGAAAGGCAGTAAGTTTTCCAGTTGTGCCTTCATTAATCTTGTGCTGGATGACACTGTCAGTGTCTGCATCTTATATATGAGAAGTTACTTTTGTCACTTCAAGTAGTACACAGTGATGCACAATATAATTACTGCAGTGGCTCCTGAAATGTCTGAGAAATGCGGTATCCAGTGAATTTAATTCCTTAGGTTCAAGGTACTGTAGTTCTGATCCCTCCTAGTATCTTCTTAATAACTACCATTCAAGTAATATTCTGAAGTAACTTTTTTTGTATTATCCTGATTTAACCTAATAGACCTATCACACACACACACCCCTTTTAGGAATAGTGCACATTGAGGGCGTTCTTCTCCCCCTTACCTCTTAGATTCATGGTCCTCTCTTCTTTCATTTAGTCGCAACTTATTTTATTTGATACTAAGAAACCTTTGAACCATGCCCTCATCCTGAGATTCTTCCTCCTGCATTTCCACATGCTTTTGGGAAACACAGTTTCATCAAAGCAATAGCAGCAGAAAAACTGAATGCTTGTAAGATACACTTTGACGCTTATCAGGCCAAAACCAAATTTTTTAAAAAAGAAAGAAGATAAAACCATGGTACCTTACAGACTAGCTGCTCTATTTTAGTGTGAGCATTTGTGGACAAGTCCACTTTCTCAGACGTAAGAGTGGGCATTTTTGGGCCGTTGTGGAGTGTTGTACTTTAACAAACAGTGGACCTACCAATTAGTGGTTATTTCTTTGTACTTCTCTGTTTAAATTCTGGTTTACAAACAAGCATATAAAAATATTATTAACTCTTTCTCTGGCGAGCTACTGTTCTTGTGTTATCATTTGGGGACAGAATCAATCATGGCCCAAAGGAACCAGTTTTCTTTTTTACCAGTGTGTATCCCAGCCTGTTTGCCTAGAGGCAGTTTTTACATGCTACGAGAGTCACCTGAGAAGCTACTGTTTACCACAGGGCTTCCGAAGTTGCTTTAAAAGAACTAATTTATTGTGTACAGTATCTTGTTGCAAAACCTCAAAGGAATTTGTTACTATTAATGTTGGAAAGGGAATGTATTTGTTTAATGTGTTATCTGTTTCCTCCCACATACTCTTCTGTTGCTGTTTTCGGGGTGTCTTAGGAAATATAATAGACATAACCTGGAAAAGAAAACCTGCTCAAAATGCCTCAACTGGTGTTGAACTACAAAAGTAAAAAGAAAGGGGTTACTTATTACACTCCCTAACATATTTACTGCCTTATCCCATATGTTACGTGACTTTTGGGATCTAACTTGGTTACGCCCTCATTCTCATTTTTTAAAAAGTGACTCATTGTAAGTAACTGTCTTAACTTGTAACCCGTTACTTCCAAGCTCTCGTTTAGTTAGCTGTGCGTCAGCTTTGCTGAAATTAAGGTAATGCTTTAGAAGTCCTGTGGTCAAAAATGTGCAGATGTTCTCTGATGACCCTTCATTCCTGTTCCCTCACAGATGTTTGATTGGATCACACACAACAAAGGCCTGTTTTTGAACAGCTACACGGAGATTGGAGCCAGTCACCCTCATGCCATGGAGCTCCAGACACAGCACAACCATTTCGCTATGAACTGTATGGTAAGAATCTTTGGAACCTGCAGCAAGATTTGGTTCTTGACACGGATCTTGTTCTTTACATTGCAGAAATATATAGAGTTCAGAACCAGTGCCTTGGACCCCTCTCTATACAATGTGGTAGAAAGCAAAGAATAAATTCCACTCTAAATGAACAAGAGTAGAGCGAGTGGGAGGAAGAGACTCAGAGCAACTTGGATTTGTCTGAGTCACACAAGGTGTTCTAATTGGTTTCTGAATACAACTATTACTCTTTTTACTAGTTGGTGTCTCGATAGTAGTGAAAATCATGGCACGGTGGAAGTGCTGTTGACAAATCACTTTGACATGCATGCTGCTCAACGGTCACCACAGGAAAACACATGACCAATTGTGCAATTGAATTGCACAGTCCTTGTTTCCTGGCTGTAATGCCTGACATATAAACAGGCATACATTTACTTGAGCCAGATTTCAGCCAGAATGGCTGGAATCCTGTTGCATTATGTTACAAACACTGTATCTTTAAAATGTGAATTGCTGTAGACTGGAAAATCTCTGTAGACATTATCTGTTGCATGCCGAGTTGCACTACTCAGTAGGTAATGCCTGTGGAGATTTCTTAACACATAGCAGTTGAAGTCTGGCTGTTGTGCCATTTGTGTAATCACACAACTGGATTCCAGCCAGTGTTTTGCGAGCTGATACCAGGTACATACTTAGAGGACAGAATTTGAAAAAGTTACTTTTAAGGGACTCTTTAGGAACTACGACTACTGTATATGTTGGCTGTGGAATTATGGGAGCTATAGTCCCCAAAAGTGTATTTTACATATACTGGCAGAGGGTTTATAATCTATAACTCAGTGCATGGAAATGGTAGAGGCAGGCCAAGGCAGCGATAAAATGGGAAAGGCAATCTGTGTTTCACTTATTCATAAATTTGGTTATAGGAGTGTGTAGTGAGTAGGGAATTGTGCCAAAGACTAATGACTTCAGTGCAGTGTATTATACATTGCCTCCTTCCAGGTTCAGCAGAATTTAGAGGCATCATTTCAATATGTATGTTTGGCATTGGGGCATTGAATTGTTGGGCAGAAATAAAAGGCTAATGCTGATATTTCTGTAAGGTATGGAACTGGGGTTATACTATTAAGTTTGCAGGAGCATCTGTTCGGACGGCTGCTTTTAAATGGAAGTAGAATAAACAGCTTAATACTTTTTCGTATGCACCCAGCAGAACCAGAAGGTGCTGATTATGATTCTGAAAGAACATCAGAAATCATGCATTTCTAAAACTACAGTAGAGTTACCTTGGTCTCAGTTTGAATGGGGATCTGTGTTTATGCCCCATACAATCTTGTTTTGAGCCTCTCAAAGGAAGATCAAAATACGCTTGATGAAGTAAATAATGAAGCTATACCTGTAATTAATTCTGCTGTTTCTGGAACCAGCTGACCTAGACAAATATGCTAGTAAACGCCAATGTTTTAAAGCTTTTATGGTCTTATCCTGATCAGCCTCAATTCCAGATTGATGTTTATGGTTCAAGGCTATGACCAGTTCTGACAGAAATTCTGAACTTCTTAATAGTTAGTAGGACTACTTTGTAGCTATTTGCAGAGGGCTGTGGTTGTTTGCTTGCATTAAAAAAGGTAAAGGTTCCCCTTGACAATTTTTGTCAAGTCGTGTCCGACTCTAGGGGGCGGCGCTCATCAAGCCATAGAGCCAGCGTTTGTCCGAAGACAATCTTTCCGTGGTCACATGGCCAGTGTGATTTAGACACGGAACGCTGTTTACCTTCCCACCAAGATGGTACCTATTTATCTACTCGCATTTGCATGCTTTCGAACCGCTAGGTTGGCGGGAGCTGGGACAAGCAACGGGCGCTCACTCCGTCGCGTGGATTCGATCTTACAACTGCTTGGTCTTCTGACCCTGCAGCACAGGCTTCTGCGGTTTAGCCCACAGCGCCACCACGTCCCTTGCTTGCATTAAAAGGCACTAATTATTAAGTTAATTAGCATCTTGCACAGTCTAAGCAGAGGATAGGAATTGAATTAAAACAGAAACAAATGCTTACTTGTCTGAAGAGATCATTCTAGGTGAGGGTTCTGTGAAAGGGGAACATTCAGCTGGCTTTCCTCTGCTTGTGCATTAATCATTCAACCCCTAGGAGTCTTCAGTAGAGGCCAGCTGGCATTATGTATGTTTACTAGTCCAGCAGTTCCATGGCTACTAAATAGCAGTCTAGGTATAGTCACAGTCTACAGTAAGGTGCCTTAAACCTGAGACATAATTGTCTGTATCGTGCTATTTGTTGGACATTTAAGAGCTCTAGCCAAAAAATAAACTGTGACTAACCTTTATGAGAACCACTGTGGTGTAATGCAGTGGTTCCCAATCTTGGGAACCCCAAGTGTTCTTGGATTACAACTCCCAGAAACTTCAGTCAGCACAGCAGGTGGTGAAGCCTTCCAGGAATTACAGCCTAAGAACACCTGGTTTACCCAAGTTTGGGAACCCCTGTTGTAGTGGGCAGCTTCTTGAATTGGGACTTCAGAACCCAAGATTCTAGTCCTCAGTGATCCATTGAACTCATAAGGTGATCTTGGTCCACTCACCCTCTTTTATCCTGACCTGGTTCACTGCCTTTACAGGGCTTTTGTGAGAATTAGTGACGTCTTAGGAAAAATAAAAAAATAAAAAACACACAAAAACAAACAAAAAAGCAAAAAAACAAAACAAAACACAAAAGCATAACATCGCATATGCTAATGTGAATTCCCAGATTAATTTAGTAAGGATACAGAGTATAGCTTGGCTCCTGTGTTCATTGGCTTCTACCCGTTTTCCCCCAAAAAAGACTTAACCTGAAAATAAGCCCTAGTATGATTTTTCAGGGTGCTCATAATATAAGCCCTTCCCCCAAAATTAGCCCTAGTTAAGTAAAGCCCTGCCCTCCACCATTGTACAGCAACCAGAGGAAGATGACAGGAGTACCCTGTTTCCCTGAAAATAAAACAGGGTCTCATATTAATTTTTGCTCCAAAAAAATAGGGCTTATTTTCAGGGGATGTTTTATTTTTTTCATGTACAACAATCTACATTTATTCAATACAGTCATGTCATCTTCTGGTTGCTGCACAATGATGGAGGGCAGGGTTTCACTTAACTAGGGCTTATTTTTTTGGGCAAGGCTTATATTACGAGCACCCTGAAAAATCCTGCTAGGGTTTATTTTCAGGTTAGGTTTGATTTTCGGGGAAACAGGGTAGATGTGAATAAATGAACATGAAAAAAATAAAACATCTGAAAATAAGCCCTAATGTGTTTTTTGGAGCAAAAATTAATATAAGACCCTGTCTTATTTTCGGGGAAACACAGTAGTAGAGATGGGGGTATTCATGTTTGTATATGAATATCCTGCGCAGCTGGACTTAATGAGGACCTGACCCCTGGGACTGGGCCATCCACTTATGTGTCCGCCAGCACCAGCACCCTTGTTCATCCTTCCAGTCACTCCCAGAGCGCTGCTCTCTTCTCACTCAGCTAGCCACTCCAGGCAGGGGCAGGGAGGATGAGTCTCCCTACACAGCTCCCAAGTGGCCAGCTGTGTATACAAATATGAGTACCCCCATCTCAAGTTTCTAGTGATCTTTGTTCTCTCTGGTCCTCTAGATCAGTGGTTCCCAACTTTGGGTCCCCAGATGTTCTTGGACTACAGCTCCCAGAAATCCTGGTTGGCATAGCTAGTGGTATAGGCTTTTTTCCCCATATTTTTTTTGTAAATTTATTTATTTTAACTACAACATAAACATAAAATACATAAACCAAAATACAAATCGACTGTGTTTCCCACCACCATAGTTGGGACCTCTTGCAGTAATCCTCCTCTTCTTATCTGTATTCTTCTTCCTTTATTGTCCTCTTCTCCAGAACTGCATTGATTCTTGAACAGACTGGACTCTGTCTTTCTTTCCCAGATCAGCATTATCCCTCCACAAATTCAAGGGAACATTGGTGTGGGAAGGGATTGTCATAGGCTCCTCCCACAAGATCCAGCTGTTTTTAGAAAAAGAAAAAAGAAAATTGGGGTATAAATTTCAAATAAACTAACCTCATCATACTTCCCCATTTTCTGTTTTGAATTTCAGAGCAGGTTCCTGCACTGTTTCTCTCTGAGGCTAAAAGTAGTGCAGGGGCAATGCCTTGGGAGACACAGCAGGTAAATGTTTCCTCTCTCCCGTTTCCTTGCAGTTTACCCAATTTAGCCCCCACTGCAGCAGCTTTGAAATGAATGAATGCATGAATGTGGAAGATTTGATCATGAGCATGTAGTGTGTAATCCCATTTGGCTTTCACATCAGATACAAACATGTATCTTAAGCACTTATGCAAGATACAGTGGTGCCTCGCTTTACGATTGCCCCGCATTACGATGAATCCACTTTACGACGATCTTTTTGCGATCACAATTGCGATCGCAAAACGATGGTCTAAATGGGGGAATTTCGCTTTGCGATGATAAGTTCCCTGCTTCGGGATCTGATTCTTCACAAAACAATGTTTTTCTAACAGCTGATCGGCGGTTTCAAAATGGCCACTGAGTAATTAAAATAGCTCCCCGCTGTGTTTAGGGACGGATTCCTCGCTATACAGGCAGCAAAAATGGCTGCCATATGGAGGCTGTTTGCTGAACAGTGAGTTTTTATCCCATTGGGATGCATTGAACGGGTTTCAATGCGTTTCAGTGGGGGGGTTTTATTTCGCATTACGATGTTTTCGCTTACGGCAATTTTCCTGGAACAGATTATCGTCGTTAAGCGAGGCACCACTGTAGTAGATGAGGTGGAGTTTGGCAGGCTTAAACTTCCATGAGTGTTTGATAGTAATCCCATGTTGTCCATATGGTTCATAGCATAGGAGTGAGTTTACTCCTGAGCTTTAGAACTACAACTCCCATCATATCAGACCTTTGTTAAGTTGACTGGAGCCGATATGAGTTCAACAAGGACCCCAGGTTCCCTGCTCCTGTTTTATGGTTCTGCAAGAGTAGAACTACAGTATTGCCCACAATATCCACTTGCTTGTGTAAGGCCAGGAAATGTGATAACAAAGTGAGACAAAGGTTGCTTTTAAGGGTTTCTGTTGTGACTTTGATTTTTTTTTTTTGAATCATGTACTTGTAATATGAGGTGAGAACATGTAGTCACCTGACTTTTCATGTTTGGAGGAAAACATTTTCAATTGGCCTTCAAGGGAGATGATTTACCTGTCTTTATTTCTTTTCCACATCTTTCTGCACCACCACCCCCATGCAATAATACACTTAATAAAATCTTCATAGAAGCCAGGATATCTTCAGGAGATGTTTCCATATCACAACATTTTAAAAAGATTCTGTGTAAATATAGTATATAAGATGGACTGGAGATTGTGTGGTTAGTGTTGGTTTGTGTTTTCTTCTCCATCTCCTCACATAGAAATTTAGAAAAAAAGGGAACTGTTGTGCTGTATTCAGCAAAGTGGGACAGCCAGGAATTTTAAATAAGCTTTGTGTACAGCCAGTGAAGTTTTAAAATAATAACCCCGTTTGCCCTGAACCAGTGCTGGAAACAGTTTTCAGTTCTTATATGGGGTGGATTTGTTCTGCCAGCCCCACATCTTCCAATGTATCTTTTTTTCTAACCAAAGCACCTGCAGCCTTTTGCTTCTCATTCTATACAAAATAGTGGAAAGTGAAACTATACTAATATAAGTATGCAGTATAAATCAGCTTATGATCAGCTGTAGAATACTGTATATTCAGCATTCATGTGATAGAGGGTTTTATACCATATGACACTGGACTTTATTTTCTGAGGCGGGCCATGCCTCTAGACACTAGGTACAGCTGACCAATTGAGCTTTCAGCCACCTTGAAAATATAAAGCCTGCCTAGTTGTTTGGCTTTTTGTGCTCCCATTAAGCCTAGAGCTAATGCCATCTCATCGTATGATCCCTGTTAGAGAGTCTGCAGACCCTTCACATGACATCTCAGATAACATGCAGACTACATGAGTTTAAGATCATCTCTCCTTTTTTCCTCCCCTTCCATTTTGTAACATCTTGCCTGATGAAGAGATCTGAAGCGCTCCCAAACCTGGAGGCATTCAAGAGAAAGTTGGACAAACGTTTGTCAGATCTGCTTTGATTTAGATCCCTGCATTCAGCAGGGGGTTAGACTTGATGGCCTTATAGGCTCCTTCCAACTCAATTACAGTGGTGCCTCGCTTTATGATTGCCCTGCATTATGACGAATCTGCTTTACAACGATCTTTTTCCGATCACAATTGTGATTGAAAAACGATGGTCTAAATGGGGGGAATTTCACTTTGCGATGATCGGTTCCCTGCTTCAGGAACCAATTCTTCGCAAAACTATGTTTTTAGAACAGCTGATCGGTGGTTTCAAAATGGCTGCCGGTAATTAAAATGGCTCCCCACTGTGTTTAGGGACTGATTCTTCGCTATACAGGCAGCGAAAATGGCCGCCGTATGGAGGATCTTCGCTGGACGGTGAGTTTTTACCCCATTGGAACGCATTGAACGGGTTTCAGTGCGTTTCAGTGGGGTTTTTTATTTCGCTTTACGATGTTTTCGCTTAATGGCGATTTTCCTGGAATGGATTATCGTCGTTAAGCGAGGCACCACTGTATTGTATAATTCAATTAAGATCTCAAAAGCTCAAACATATTTGTATGCCTTTTAAATTAGCCAGGTAAAAATATTTACCCGACTATGGATTTGGGGACTTTTTTAAAAAATTACCAACATGGCAACCTCCGTTTTTTGTTACGACTCGTCTATTGACTCTGCTGCCACAGGAAGCAGAATTTTGAATGCTTGCCTCCAGTAATAAGAAGGTGTGGAGAGTGGCATGATAAAATGCCAGCTTGCCCCCTGCTTCAATTTTAACAATAAGGGGCAAGCTGTAGCTGTTAGCAGAGGGGTTTTACCCTTCCTTGTTGCCTTTTCAGATGACATATCTAAAAGATTTGAAGATTGGCCACATGCAAGGAACTGTAATACAGTAGAACGTTGCTTGTGATACTTCTGAAACAAAATCTTACAAAGATCATTTGCTGAATGCTTCCCAGGGTTTCTTAGGTAAAAGTGCTCACCCTCTTTACACTTTCTTTTGGAATGTTTTGTGACACCATGAGATCCTGACAAGCACTGGTCTGTCGGTTTTGAGCCCCTGGGAAAGTACAGGTTGTAGTGGACATTTGTGGGCTCCGGCTAATTTCTCGTCACCTTCCAGATTGGGTGCTGCTTTGCTCTGAGCGGGAGAGCAGAGGGCCTGCATGTACTGTGATGCAAATGGCGGTGACTGGAGGTTGAAGGAAAGAACAAACAAGCTGCAGCAGACAGCAGGAGACCAGACCCATATGTTGTGACGTTTACCGTGCTTGAAGAGAACCACTGCAAACTTTAAAGGAAGGAAAACCTCATACTGCAAGCCTAGCAAATGAGACTTGGGTTCCCTGCTCAAGCCATCCCTTTCCTGCTGGTGTCCTGTAGTCTTTTGCTAGGAAAAGGAGTGTGCTGTGCCAGCTTTCTTGGGATGCTTTTTTTGGTGTATGTAGTTGTATTTCAGCTGAGATCTGCATGCAGCTGCTCTATGGCATAAAGCTGCAAGGTCAAGTGAGGTAACTACATCAGTTCAAGAACTGGCAGCCTGAAGTTACTCTCCACTCCAAGTGAGATCAAGTCCCCTTTTAGTTGCAATATTCTTTTTTTATTTTGGAAACCTGTCACCTGAGGCTGATTGAATAAGCTGTTCATAAGCCCTCCAAAGGTCCTTTGGAGGTTGCATAAAACAAGAGGCACATTATTGACAACAGCTTCTATTCATCGCCTGGGTCCAAGGTGCAGTGTGACCTGTGGCTCACTACCACCACCAAACATATTTAATGCAGGCATTTGCCCAAAAGCAACTGTGTATTTCTTTTTTTCAAATTAATGAAAGCAGGTGGCAGCAAATTTGCGCAGAAAATGGAATTGGCACTGTGCCCATCCGGGTTGGGTTTTCATTCCACCCCTCTAGAAGCTAGAAGTGAAGGCAGCCAGTTATAGTTGCTTGTGGTTAAAAAATGGATTGTGTTTTTCTTTTAGATATACCACACATCTTAAAAGGAACAGACATGGGAAGGTGCCTTCTATAAGTTAGACTGTCAGTTTGTCTAGTTCAGTAGTGTGTGCACCAGCTTCCCCAGATAGGTTGGAATACACATGACTGCTCCAATCCCTAGCCGGTATAGCCATTTGACTGCTGATAGAATGACAGACTGTAGCTTTCTCAAATACATCCTGAGGGTGCCAGTTTAAGGAAGGCCGATCTCTGCTGGCTACTAGGAGCTCTCCAGGGTTTCAGACAGGAGTTCTTTGCAGCCCTCCTTGGAGATGCCAAAGGTCGAACCTTTGACCTTCTGCATACAAAGTGTTTTTTCTCCCCTCAACTAGAGACTGAAATCCTGGGACTGGGACAGTTTTTCGGACATTTAATATTTCCCACTTCGGTCCCGAGGCATTCACAGCTCCCATGGTAGTCTCTTTCATTATTGGAAACCCATGGGAGACATGGGAAGGGAGGAAGAAGACTTTAATTTTAAAAAATGCCACCACTCATATAACATCACTGGTGGCTGTGATTTTTGGTAATTTAAGACTTCCTCTTCTCATCCCATGACCCTCACAGGTTCCTGGTGGTGAAAGGAATTACACAGGAACTGGGGGTGCCTTGAGATAGAAGTTGTACTTGTTTAGTCGTTAAGTCGTGTCCGACTCTTCGTGACCCCATGGACCAGAGCACACCAGGCCCTCCTGTCTCCCACTGCCTCCCAGAGTTGGCTCAAATTTATGTTGGTAGTTTTGATGATGCTGTCCAGCCATCTCATTCTCTGTCGTCCCCTTCTCCTCTTGCCCTCACACTTTCCCAAGGAATCTTCTCTTCTCATGAGATGGCCAAAGGACTGGAGCCTCAGCTTCAGGATCTGTCCTTCCAGTGAGCACTCAGGGTTGATTTCCTTCAAAATGGATAGGTTTGTTCTCTTTGCAATCAAAGGGACTCTCAAGAGTCACCTCCAGCACCACAATTCAAAAGCATCAATTGTTCAGTGGTCACCCTTCTTTATGGTCCAGCTCTGACTTCCATATACATCGCTACTGGAAAAACCATAGCTTTGACTATATGGACCTTTGTCGGCAAGGTGATATCTCTGCTTTTTAAGATGCTGTCTAGGATTGTCATCGCTTTCCTCCCAAGAAGCAGGCGTCTTTTAATTTTGTGGCTGCTGTCTCCATCTGCAATGATCATGGAGCCCAAGAAAATAAAATCTGTCACTGCATCCATATCTCCCCCTTCTATTTGGCAGGAGGTGATGGGACCAGTGGCCATGATGTTAGGGGTTTTTTATGTTGAGCTTCAGACCATTTTTTGCGCTCTCCTCTTTCACCCTCATTACGAGGTTCTTTAATTCTTCCTCACTTTCTGTCATCAGAGTGGTATCATCTGCATATCTGAGGTTGATATTTCTTCCAGCAATCTTAATTCCGGCTTGCGATTCATCCAGTCCAGCCTTTCACATGATATATTCTGCATGTAAGTTAAATCTGTTGACATCATAAGCCTTATGCAGTGTAACTTACCTACCTGAGCAGGATTTCAGCCAGACTGTAGTGCAAAAATACAGCAAAAGGGGCTATTGTATTGTACCAGAGTTTATTTTGTTGTATCATAGTGAACACTAATGTGGCATGTCAATACATTTTGGACTTGATAGGAGTTACCCTTGTCAAAAAGTCACCATTCCCTGCCATTGGAGACTTTTCCATCTGACATATTAAGATGAAAAAATTGTATCAACTAAGATATTTGCTCTTGGGCTATATCAACAAGTAGCATGTTCAGTTCTGGACTGTAAACAACTCGTATTTTTAGCATATGAAAACGTTTGTGCCACTATATCTCCTGTTAGCTAAATGTCTTATGGAGGGGTGGGCTGGATACAGTGCCACCTAGTGATGTTGTCAGTATTTGTAATTCTCTGTTTCAGAATCCAAAATTGATCAGATTATAACATTTTATGGCTCCAAAGTGTCTTATTTAAGGTGTTTTTCTACATCAGGAAATGCTATAGCTGAGTTTAGTGGTGTGGATCGTGCATTTTAGTTTAAGTTATTTTTCATCAGAGGTCACGTACAGTCACCACTTAATGAGACCTAAACAAACATCCCCAGATGTCTGATTAGGTGAAAATATTGTAACCTAGAATAGGTTTACCTCTGAAGGCTTTTATTTTAAATAAAGATGCTTCCAGTCATGTGAATGCCCGTCTGCTTTCTGAAGTGATACAGTGTACAAACACAGGTTCAGTACCTATGTTGGAACTAGAATTTCATTTTCATTTATGCAGGGAAGTTGATGCCATATTGTAGAAAGGTTTGAGCTATATGCTTGTTGCAGTTCTTAATTCTTACCTTTGTCTCTTTGGTGCCCTGAAGTTTATTTATTTTATTGTTTATTTATTTTTATCTATTGGACTTGTATGTTGCCTACACTCTTACTTATTGTATTGATGCTGTACCCTTCAGCCAAAAAGGCTCTCAGAATATAGGTAGTAAGTAGAGTTGTGTGGAATTGTGTTTTTTGGGGGGGGGGCTATAACTCCCAGAATTCCCCAGGCAGTCCAAATACATAAATGTGCAGATCTCTAATAATAGGAAAGTCCCTACCCTTAGTCTAACAGTCTAAGATGTAGGTCATGATACAGAAGGATTAAAGGATATGGGGTCAGGAGGAAGAAAAGTAAATTCAACACATGTAGAATCTTAATTTAAATTAAACTGCATTCTCCTGTCACACTTTGTCCCCAAAGGAATGTCATGGGTTTTTGTCACCACAATATGTGCCGCTGCCACCCTAGATTCTGAGGAGGGCAATGGGACCCACCTCAGAGATACAGAAATGGCTGGTATCTTTGTCTGTAGTGTTCTCTGGAAAGTAGCTACAGTATCATGAAAAGTAATTCCATTCACTGTAGGCAGTTATGCAGAGTGATGCCAGCTATCCAGGGAATTGCCTGCCACTTCCTGTTAGGTTCAGCTATGTTGCTGACCTCAGAAGATAACGTTTTAGAGCACACAGGGTGCAATTCAGGTTGTGGGCTTTTGTTTTATTTCTACCTGTAGTGGTTTGAAGATTCTGTTTCTTTATCCTGATGTATTTAAAAGTTGGTCTTCTTCCACATGTTGCTTTGCAATGCAGGTTCAGCTAAAGAAATGCTGTATCATAGTCTGTGTCAGGTTTGAAGAGCAACGATGTGCAGTCTGTTGTTGTTTTTTCCCATTGGACATTGTCACATTTTCATGTGTTCTAAGATACCAGTAATGAAAGTTACGTTTTGTTATATTTTCTCTGCAAGCTCAACATTTTTACTAGGTATTGAATTCAGCATATTAGAGGTGTCTTCAGCTGTATCATTTTTTAAAATAATAAAGGTGGAGACTTTTCCAGGATGCTGAACTTGCATGGTGTTTCCATGTATTGCCCATAGCCATGATTAAAAGAATATATGGGGATGAGCAAAAATTGTTTCATTTGGGGAAGATTACTGTTTCTCTTCAGTCTTTGAGTTTTTAACATATTTAATACTCCTGCCTAACATGTTTGTCTGCTCTTTCTTGTAGAATGTGTATGTGAACATAAATCGCATCATGTCTGTAGCCAACCGTTTGGTAGAGTCTGGTCACTATGCTTCACAGCAGATCAAGCAAATTGCTAGCCAGCTGGAGCAAGAATGGAAAGCATTTGCTGCAGCCCTCGATGAACGCAGCACCTTGTTGGATATGTCAGCCATTTTCCACCAGAAAGCTGAGCAGGTCAGTAACTCCACAGAGCAAATGGTGGGGAGCCTTGTTTCTCGCAGTCTCATTTAGTCTTTGGTGGATTTGGAATCTGAGCTCTGTTTCTCTTGTGGGAAAAAAGAAAGCCACTGAGGTGTAGCAGTTGAAGTGCTTGCTGTACTTAAAAGAGCCTCACTGGACACCCTCTGGCCAGTCATTCTCTCTCAAATTGACATCTCTCACAGGGTTATTATGAAGTACAGTGTGGAGGAGGAGAACCACGTTGTCCGTCTTGGGCTTGTCTGAGGAAGGGCAAAATATAAATGTAGTATACAAATGAACACACACAGATAAATAAATGGCTTCGCTGTGACTATGGTGTTGGTCAGTCGTCCCAGAAGCTATGACTTTAGATCGTTCCTCGCTTTAGACCAGGAGCTCAAGTATTCACTGCTGAACTCGTTCTCCATGCTTTGTTTTTGCTGGTGGGGAGGAGAAAATCCACCTCTCAGCTTTCTTTCTTTTCACTGCAGAACACACATAGTCTTGGCACTGCTGTGAGGAAAATGGGGGCATGCAGAGCTCTTCTCTCACTCCAAGCAAGGGGCAGGGTTTCTGGTGGGAAAGGGTTGTCAAGGCAAGAGTACTTGCAACTGCTTTGAGAACTCGTCGTCACCGCAAGCCATAGGTGGTGCCTTATTAACAGGCAAACACATCGACAATAGGTGTTTGGCAGAGTTTGCTTGTATTTTTGGACTACAACTCCCAGAATTCCCAGGCTTTGGGAATTCTGAAACACAAATATGCACATCTCTAATAGTGACTGGATTTCACAACTGAGTTTTGAATGAGGAAGGGGCACAGACAAGCCTGATGGCTTTTGCTGCTACCCCACCCCAACTTGGATAGTATCATAACAGTTACACAGCCTAACAATGCTTTCACAGGGCTCGTGAAGCATCGTTAGCAAATGGCGGATACTGGTAGAAAAGACTAAAATTAAAAGTTTAACCTAAGGCAAATTTTTGACTGTGGCCTTTAGCTGCAGGCATTCTCAGCTATTTAAAGTAACTTCTAACTCACATACAGCCGCAAGTAGACTAGTGAGAAACAGAGATAAATGTTCCTTGTGTTTCCCTAAGGGGCTGTTTCTATAACTAGAACATGTCTTCCTTAAGTGAATGAGCTTCTGACTTGTAAATGCCACATCTGTGTTGCTGGTCTGGACTGCAGTTCATGGTGTTGCTTGGTTGTGCTTTTGTTGACCTAAATAAGAGAGGGAAATGTACTGAGTTTTTCCTTTTTACTGGCTGAATCCTGCTGCAGCAAAAGGTTGTGCTCCAGCCCATTTGGAATCCAGATCTGATCTGCACAATTCATGTCCTGCTACTACATGTGGCCCACCTGTGTTCTAGAGATCCTCTCAATTCCTCCCTCTTCATGCTGCTGCCACTAGAGTTCTTTTCCCTATTATAGAACAACAGCAAACCTTATCACAGCCTCTTAGTTAAACCTAATCATGTTTCACACTTCAAGATCAACATCTCCACTTCCAGATGATCACAGAGCATGCCAGATGGAACACATGTTAGATATTTTGGCTGGTGCAATCTATGGTCAAGTATTCCAGTTCCTGTGCTGGCCCATCACAATCTTCCTGCTCACCATGCTTCCCTCCCCAATGTCGTCAAACAGCGGTGGGGAGGGGAGATTGTGGTGGGAAGCACCCCTTTCCCCATGAAAAGCCTGCCAAACAGCTGTTGGATGAACCTGAGGCTGCATGCTTAACTTTCCCCACTCACACATTCTCCCATCCGTGTGTATGTTTGTTCCATGATGGTTTATGAGTATTATTCTATTTGTACATTTGCATGAATGAGTTTGTGTGTGGTAGAAGATCACATGAGAGAGGGAAGGCTTATCTATCCTCAGTAGCTTCCTAGAATAATTGATATTGGTAATACCCGGTTTCTCTGAAAATAAGACCTAACTGAAAATAAGCCCTAATATGATTTTTCAGGATGCTTGAAATATAAGCCGTACCCCCAAAATAAGCCCCAGTTAAGTGAAACATTGCCCTCCACCATTGTGCAGCAACCAGAAGAAGATGATGTGGCTGTATTTGAATAAATGTAGATTGTTGTACATGAAAAAATAAAACATCCCCTGAAAATAAGCCCTAATGTGTTTTTTGGAGCAAAAATTAATATAAGACCCTGTCTTATTTTCGGGAAAACATGGTATAGGGGCTGTGGGCTGTATGTGCTGTCATGGTTTAGGTTATTAAGACAGTAAGTGATTTGGTACTTGTGCTAAACCCACTCAGACCCTTTAAACTTGATGTCGTCTGGGAAGGACCAGGGAAAGTTGTTCAAAAATTGTGAACTCTCAATTACCTTGTCAAAATGCTTGATTCTGGGGAAAAAAACTATTATGTATCATGTCAATAGTTTGAAATTGTATAGAGACAGATCTGCTATGGTTTTTCAATGTTATGCTGCATGCATGCAACCAGAACAAGAACCTGTTGCTATGTTGTCTGAATTGCAGAATGCTGGCACATGGTCTGACATGTGCCACTTTCATTCATGTGCTGCCTCCATTGGCCAGAAGTGTGGCTGCTGTTCCCTGTGCCCTAGGCACAACTACGTTGGGGTGCATTTCTAAAATGCTGTGAGAGGTTTTGTGCTGAAGGTAGGACAGCTGAACAATCTGATGAACATCTGTGCCACAGAGATCTGCCACAATTGCCACTGAATGGAAGTGGTCCTGTGCCAAGGTTTCTGTGGTATCCAGAGCACCTCTATGCCCAATCCCGAGCAAAACGACAGCCCTTAATATAGAATGTTAATTTCCCCTCAAACTTGCTGGGGCTTTTTCTGACCATCTGATCACAGTAACCTATTTAAGTGTGCTTCATGTTGGAAGCAAATATTCATGTTTGAGTGTTTCTGAGCAAATATGCCTCACTTTCAGCCAATTTATAAATGGATATTATGGTCCATCCCCCATCTCCATCCCCTTGGTCCTTGTGGTAGAAGTGCCTAACTTGGTAAAAGGAAAAACTGTTTGGGTTTATTTGTTTTTGCATGGTTTAGGTATCTGGCTGTGGAATTAGGGGCTGGGAGTTCTAGTCCCCATTGTGCCTCTTGTGATAGTCAACTCAAGGAGAGAATACACGTGGATATTGTTTTTATAATTGATCGTACCTGACAGCATACTTAGAAGAAAGTCTGACCAAGTCTAGTGACACTTTTTCCAGCAGTAAGGCGGCGGTCCTAATATATGGCCTTGCTAACATGTTTATAGGGCAGATAGAAGGCAGCTTAATAGGTTCATAGATTTCTTTTTAATTTTGGATAGTTCAGGGTTTTTAAACTGGCTGGACAGCTCAGTGGTTTAGGTATCTGGCTGCGGAGCCAGAGGTTGGGTGTTGGTTTCCCCACTGTGGCTCCTGCGAATAGAGCCAGCCTGTGTAGCCTTGGGCAAGCTGCAGAGTCTCAGGACACCCCCAAAAGGGATCGTTAAGCCACTTCTGAATGTTCTCTACCTGGAAAACCCTGAAAAATGACTTGACGGCACATGATTATTTTATTATTTCTGTGTAAAGCCAACTTAGGGAGAAATAAAAATAGAACACAGAGAAGTCTGTTTAAAACTTAATTGAATCAGCCTTATCGTTTGTTCTGCTGTATGTTTGGGTGCTTAACTGTAGTACTTTCTCCACAGGAAAACAAGCCATGAATTATAAACTATCTAGTTAACACTATGTACTGTATATAGATTTTTTTTTGAATCTGTATTAATGGTGAGGAGAACAGAAAACATGATTTGATAGGATTTTCTGCTGCCAGAGATTGCAGCTGAACCCTTTTAAGGATTTTGGATGCATTTGGAACTGTCCTGTTTCGCATGTGAATTGAGGTTTGGCTTCAGATTTTTTTTTAGTGCTTCCATGTGTGTTTGCTTCCTCTCTCAAGTCCCTCCTCAGTTAACAAAGCATTCTCATTTTACTGAAGTGTTGCTTTTTCTTGCTAACAACCGCCTCTCCTTTTCAGAGGATAGCAAAATAAACTCACATTCCTTTTTTTTCCCCCCCAATACCATCTGAAGGAAGAGTGGATCTAAATTTGAATTCATACGAGCAGCCAGGGGTTCCTAGTAGTTTTCCTGCTTTTCCACACAAACTAAATGAGCACTCTTCGGTAGAAGAATGCAGGGATTTGCAGGCAAGCGGTCAAGACAATGGATAAAAAGCTAACCTTCAAAGTGACTGGCCTACTCTTTAGTCACCGTTGTTTACCCAGTAAAATCTGATCATTTTTCTGAACTGAGGCATGCTTGTGAATGTCTGGAAATTTCTTTCCTTCTAGTACATGAGCAATGTGGACTCATGGTGCAAGGCCTGTGGTGAAGTAGAGCTTCCCTCAGAACTGCAGGATTTGGAGGACGCCATCCACCACCACCAAGGAATCTATGAACATATTACCTTGGCATATTCTGAGGTAGGCAACAATATGTTCCATGGTTTGAAATGGGTTCTTTGCAATTTGTAACAATAACGGAAGGGTTCTTCACAGTGGGCGTAATACTTTCACATTCCCCTCTCCTTGTTTTGGGAGGAAGTATGTTGCAAGGATATTTTAAGTGCATACCTAAACTGTATTTGATTCACAAACATGCATTCCAGCATTTCCTTTTTTTAGGGAGTTGACAGAGTGCAGCTCCCTGTGGAGAATATATCCATAACAGGTACTGTTTGAGGTGTGAAATGTTCAGATGGCCACAAATGAAAAACTTGCTAATATTAGGTTTGATAATAAGTAAATGTTATTTATAGTAAGTGTACGTTTCTGTTTCACAAAACTTATTGAGGGGGGAGGTGAGTTGTATTTATTATATTGGCTATCAACATAACATGCCAGCTGTAGATTTTATTAAATTCTGCTAAGCTAATTTACAGACTTGTTACCTAGATATATGTCCTTTCTCAGGGTTTTATTATTTCCTATTTGTGTTCCTAGCATATCTAGAATTTCTTCATTTGTAATCTTTCTTCTGGATCTCCTACCTAGAGTATTCTCAGCATTCTGCTCTTTTCTCCCTTCAACCCAGGTGCTTCTTCCTAAATCATCTTAATACTTACCATGGAGCTTTAGGAAGAACAAGAGGGATGATGGCTCTTTTTCTATCACATATTTATATAGCAGGCTTATCTGCAAGGAGTAACTCCAAGCACCAGGCACCACTAGACCTATACTCTGCTCACCCAAGAACAAGAAACTTGAGGAGTATCTCTTAATACAGAAAAATAATTGATGTTGTAAAAAAAAGTTTGGTTTCCCCTCTGGGTACCAAGACATTAGACTAAACCTTTTGGCCTGCCTTTCTTTCCAGGATCTGTCATGTGTATGTTAAGTCTTCTCCAATAAAATTTTGATCAGCCATGATCTTACTTCTTTAAATCCATTCATTGCATAGGAAGACTAAGAATCATTTCCAGTATCCCCAGTCCGTGAATACCAAGGAAATCTCATCCAGCATCCCCCTTTATACCAATGTGCTTCTGTATTGTGCAAGATGTTCTATGTCACTGGTTCTTAACCTTGGGTTACTCAGATGTTTTTGAACTGCAACTCCCAGAAAACCCAGCCAGCACAGTTGGTGGTGAGGGCTTCTGGGAGTTGCAGTTCAAAAACATCTGAGTAACAAAGGTTAAGAACCACTGTTCTATGTTATGCCAGCTGATGTAAGCAGCTACCATTTTTAATAGAGTTCTTGAAAAATATGTTACATTTTCAGAGGCTTGTTTTTTCAGGGTTGTTTTTTTTAAAAAAATCCTTTTGCATTAGTGATCAAGACTGTTGCTGCTCTCATTACAATTAATCACATTTTGTGGCACTGGTGTCTGAATCACAACATGGAAGAGTACTTTTTAAAAGTAATTCCTTCCAATTGGTGTCTTTAAGAAGGTATTGCGGTAACTAGTTACAATATTAAAAATGTAATACCTTATTTTATTCACATGTTGCTCTGTATTTTTGTTATTTTTTCATTACTGTTTGTTTTTTTAAAAATGTGTTATCGATAAGAGAATGGTATGAAGCGTCCAAAATGTACTCAAAATTACTTATAGCAGATCACTTCATTAATATTAGCTCATATCTCCCAAGATTTGCTCTAATAGGAGCATTCTCCTATTATTCTTACACCCTTTCCTTCTCAATCGCTATAGCGATCGCAAAACAATGTTTTAATGGGAGAAAATAGCTTTACAATGATCGGTTCCCTGCTTTGGGAACTGATTTTTCGCTTAACAGTGGTTTAAAAACGGCTGATCGGCAGCTCTCAAAATGGCCGCCCGCTGTGCAAAATGGCTCCCCGCTGTTTTTAGGACGGATTTTTTGCAAGACAGGCACCGGAAAATGGTCACCCTATGGAGGATCTTCGCTGGACGATTAGGTATTTAGCCCATTGGAACGCATTGAGCGGTTTTCAATGGGTTTTTTCCCCCTGCTTGACGACGATTTCGCTCTACAGCAATTTCGCTGGAACAGATTAACGTCGTCAAGTGAGGCACCACTGTATTGAATTGAATGCGGAATTGAGCTTAGCAAAGAGTTGGAGGAACCCAGCACTGGACGATGGTTGGGAAGTGATCTTTGTGGTTCTTCCTTCTCCTGTACTCCTCTGTGTCTCCTAAAAAACTGCTCTGGTGAGCTGGAAGTTGTTGAATGGGGAACAAATGGTAGGAACTTCTTACCCAGTCCTTTCATCTGTTGGCTCCTTGTGCTATCTGTGAATTGGAGGAGTCCTTTTGAGAATCCAAGGATCCCACCACCAATTGGAGGCATATTTGGTGAGGATAAAAATGAGACTTGGAACTCCTTGCTGAGGGGTGTTACGATGGGTCTCTTCTTTTTTGTCCTTTCACCAAGACGCCATGATAGGCCATTGACATTTAGGCACTTCTGTGGGATAAGACATGGGCTGAAATTTAGTAAGTCACAACTAGATTAAGACCACAGAATCAATGGAATTTAAGAAGGAGTTCATTCACCGCATCCTCAACTGATTCAATAGGCCTACTCTAATTGCGATTGAGTGTTCTACGTTTCTCTCTACTTGAGAGCAAGGGGGTTGTATATTTTAATTAAGATTTTACTATTATTTGCATTTTAATATTGATCATTTCACTGGGCACCATATTGGGCAGAAAGCCCAGATGTGAAAGTAATAGATTGACATATAAGTAAAATAACAAGGAGATGGGCAGCAATCACATCCAGCCTACAAAGAATTTCTGTCTGCCCACCTGCATACCTCCTAATCCCTCAACCTCTGTACTAGATATTCAGTCACACGCTTCAGATACTTTCCATTTCTTGCCTGCCATCTCCCAGCACTACCTCAAGTCCTCACAGGACAGGAAATGCTTAAAGGAAGGGCTCTTCCCAAGCTGCTTTTCCTTTTGATATTGGGTGAGATAGGCTAAAAGAGCCTTTTACCTTAATCTCTGTTTATGTAGGTGAGTCTAACAGAGTGAATTTTGCTGCCTTAACAAGTCCACAGACCATATTAATTGCTGACTAGTTTATATGCCATGAACAGGTGCTACCATTTTGCAAAAAAGCACTAGATACTCCAAAATTAGCTTTTCTGAAAGCTATAGCTTTAAAAATAAAACTCTCATTTTCCTCCACAATAAACATTTCAAAACACTGCAAGCAAGAAGTGCCATGTATACTTTTTATCCATTTCAAATGTGTGAGCTAGCTGTTCTATTTTTAAGTACAGTTTTAGCAACTGTAAGATACAGTACACAGTAAGGACTGGACTTTGATACTTGGTGGTTGCTTTGTGTCTGCATTAAAATGAAATACAAAACAAAACAAAAGTGTCATGGAGACAAAACATATGACCAGCAGTCCTGCATAATGCCTCTCTTGATAGGCTGTTCCACTTTTCTCTGCTGGTGGAGTGTACTGTGTTTGGATGCTTCTCTGTGCTCAACAAAAAACATATCTGGGAGAAAGCTATGCTAAAAAATTCTTCCTGCAAACATACATTTCTCTATGTTAATGTCATCTTTTAAGTGTGTTGCAGCACACAAAGACTAAATCCTCTATATTCAGTCTTTAGTGATATAATCCAGCAACAGAGCATGTATTTTCCCTCAGCATAAAATGACTATTTGAGTTGACTCATTCAGTAATGTAATATGAAGGCATTTTTCTTCTCTTAAAAGAACTCCCAAGAAATGACAGCATCTTGGGGGGGGGTGGGGGTGGAATGCACCCTCTCATTATTAAGTCTGCTAGAACATACTTCAAAATGGAGGGAGACAAGTTTGTGCAGTCATAGCACAGAGCCAATTACATTCACAGGTATGAAGCAGGAAAGAAATTAGAACTCAATTTTTACATATATATAATAGGACTATGAAGATTAAGGGAACCACATTTTCTTCTTGTTCAATAAAAGTGAATAAATTGTAACCAGAGGATGTGTTCACTCAAGCATTGGATTGATTACTGAGTGAAAAATTACTGCTCTGACCACAGGCATGCTTGATATTTGCCTGTTCCTTGAAGATAGGTGGGCAAAGTAACCACATTTGCTAAGGCACTATGGTCTTTCTAAAGGCACAGTCACTAGAAAGGCACATCTTTTAAGAAGTGAGCATTTAGATCAGTTGAACTGGGTACTAATTGAAGTTTTCAGTGAAATCAGAGTACATTTGATTCCTTGGCAGCTTCAGATTTCAAAATTTGTTGCTCAGCATTCATCAGTTACACATGTCTTAGATTTAGTTCAAACAAAAAGCCTTATGAATACCTCAGTAGTTTGGGCATCTGGCTACGGAACCAGAGGTTGGGAGTTCAGTTCGCCACTGTGCCACAGGGGCTGGACTCGATGGTCCATAGGGTCCCGTCCAGCAATACCGTTATGAGATTATTATTATTATAACGCCTATATGTGTACAGAAGCTTCTAGCTGATTATAGCAGCTATTGACTATAATAGGGTTGGTGTTGGGACAGCTTCATTTCAGTACACGTGCACTCTCCCCTTATTACATATCTTGATGTTTAGCTGCTTCTGATGTGAAAGTCCTCTTTGCAGCACCAGGGGGAACAAAAAGTTGCTTCAGCACTGTTGTGCATCTAGCTGGTAGCAGTCTTATCAGCACCAGTAGATGATACAGTCAGTCAGAAGCCTCTGACCATCTGGAGACTTTTGGGGGCTGTTCCTTTTAATGTTAATGTTCAGTGATATAGTGACAGCTGGAGGACACTGATATGATTGTCAGATTTGGTCTAATGCATAGCTGGCAAGTGATAGCTAGTAACTCACTAGTCAATATATTTGCCAGTTATGACAGTTTTCCACAATAGCGCAGTGCAGTATCTGCAGCAGCATTTGTTCCTCACAGTAGGATATATTGTACTGTGATTGGCCAGCTGTATTCATAGAGCAAGTGTTTAAACATAACATGTAGTTTTTGAAATAAATCATTTAAGAGTATATAGGAAATACTTTTTACATTGGATATAATAGATTTATGTGAAGTGCATGGCCAAGCTTCCAAAACTTTAGTGTTGTTGTTGTTTTACAAAAAGTAGCCAACAATATCAACGTAGCTATAATCACTGCAGTCTCTTGCCTTCTGTCACTGTAGACACCCTAAACCCCGAATCTTAAGAGTATTGCTAGAGGTCATATTTCATGTCATGACAGTGGCTGCTTCTTAAGCAAATAATCTGCACACCATCCTTTGGATTTCACCACTACCAGGTTTCTGTAGTTAGGATAGAGACGTACTGGTTCATGGTCAGAGAAGAGAAAGCAAAGTTCTAGTGGCATATACTGGAATTACATAATCTGCAAGTGAGCACCTGAATTTCTCTTTTGCTGAACAGGTAAGCCAAGATGGAAAATCTCTACTCGACAAACTGCAACGGCCTTTGACTCCTGGAAGTTCAGACTCTCTAACAGCTTCAGCTAACTACTCCAAGGCAGTGCACCATGTCCTAGATGTTATTCACGAAGTGCTGCATCACCAGAGGCAGCTTGAAAACATTTGGCAGCATCGAAAAGTCCGCCTACATCAACGGCTCCAGCTTTGTGTCTTTCAGCAAGATGTACAACAGGTCAGTTCATAGTGTCCAGTCTTAGAAGATAGTGTATTATGGATGCTTGCATAGTATTTTTAGATTAAAGTCACTACCCACTCTCTTTCCATACACTGGCTTTTACTAAGAAGATGAGCAGAAATAAAGGGAAAGAAAAGCTCTTAGTCCACTTTGATAGCCTTTCAGTCACTTAAGCACCACTTGGTATGATTAAAGCATTTATTGCCCTTGGTTTGTTCCAACTGCAAGAGAAAGCTGAAAAGAAATGTCGAGCTTGAAGTTGAGAAAAGAAAATATTTCTGAAGTTCAGCCAGTAAGGAGGTGGATTGGTTTGCCTGTATCTTTGTGAATCCTTAAAAACTACTCCCAAAAAAGTAGAGGCAAGGCTACAGATAATCAGTCTATTTTAAAAAAATAGGCAAGAGTGCATGTGTGAGAAAAATCATAATCATACCTATGTAGGCATTTGTTTATATTATCATATTCAAAACAACTGTGTGAATTCAGTGCCACCAACCCAACATTGGGCCACAGCAACACAATAGAAAAAAGACAAGGAAGCAGCCAGCTAGGCACTGGTTGCCTAGCAACACAAAGATATTCACCAACAGCAACACAAGAACAACAGAAAAATGCTCCAGGTTGTGCTGAACAACACCAACTAACCAACCACACAGCCCAAACACCCCCACAGAAGCAAACAAAACTCCCACAAACATCACCAACATATACACTTCTAGCAGAATAAGTACACAATAAATTTATAAAATAATTTTAAAAAAATCAAACAGGAAAAGCATCCCTCTCACATACATATACACAGAGAGAGGGACAGTAGGAAAAATAAAAAGCACACACACACACAGTCACTCTTCCAAAAACCAAGAAAAGCCAGGAAACAAAGTTTAAAAAAATACAGTTGACGCCCTCTGCACCCCAACTAAAATTCCTACAACATGGGAAGACTTCTTTTCTTCTCTCCACTTGATGTTTGTGTTTTCTTGTTTGAGAGCAGCAAGCAGGCCATGCAACAGAAAAAATAATCCAAGGAAGTACAAGACTAACCGGGGAGGGGGGGGGGAAGCGACCCATAAAGGAAAATAATCCCGAGGAAATAAGGGGAAGGAATAAAATTATCTCAAGGAGGCATGCTGGTACAGGCAGGTTGTCTGATAGCAGAAAAAATGAGCCAAAGAAATCTGGGGAGGGAAGATCTCCACCTCAAGGAAAAAGAGGCCAAAAAGGAAAGGATCCAAGATGGAGGCAGGAAGCGGTCCAAAATGGAGAGCACCAGGAGCTCACCACAAAGAATGACTAAACACTAGTTTCCAGGCCATTTTCCAGTTTCAGAATTCCCGATTCCTTTCCAGATATTCTGGTTGAATGACCGCTGATAGCCCTTGCAATGCTGTTCAGTGAAATATTTATAAGGCAGTTTGACAGCAAAGAATAAAAGGGCACTGAAAGGTTACACAAAAGAGGGACCACAAAACTTTCAGGTATCCCTTTTGGTTTCAGGTATCCCTTTTTGTGAGTCTTTCGAGTATCCCTTTTTGTGAGTCTTTTGTGTACCGAAGGCTCTCATTCAGTAATCATTCCAAAAACACATTGCATGAAAGTTTTTTTTAATGGTTTGCTTTGTGTCTCCTAGTTTAACATGAAATGCCCATTCCTAGAAGGAAGCATCCTGGCCCTTAGTGAAAATTAGAATGGACAGGACACACTTGGTTGATAGTAAAATTGAGCAGGAGTAGCCACTACTGCTGCCAGATATGGCTAGCTAGAAAAAGAACCACCAAATTTAAAAAAATGAGTGTCAACATTTTTTGCTGGGAATTCTAGCTTACTGTTCACAAGCAAGTAGCAAAATCCTTGCACTGTAACCAGTGTTTCTTGACTGACAGCTGCCAATTTTAATTTCAGGAGCCCTTGGTACATATGTTCATTGCTATATTGTGCATTTTCTCTTGTGCATATTTAGTTTCTTTGTGTGTGTTTGTACCTGACACACACACACACATTTTATTTTGTCACAAAATTGACATAGATAATTTTGAAAGTGGCACTGCTGTCATATTATTTGAGCTGCACAGATCAGCTTGTTGAAGGCAGTGACTTCCTGTCATCTGCATCAGTGACTATTTGATGAATTAGGGTAGCTGAAATCCATCAGAAGCTGACCTCTAGAGGCATATAGACACCTGAAGTGATGTGGTTGTTCCTGCCTCTGTTTGATGGGCCAATGTGTCATTTAGGTTAACAGTTTGCCACTATTTGCTACCATTTCTACCACACTTGAATACACTGCATGTTTAAATTATTTGTATTTCTACTTCTACCTATTGTTAGGCAAGTTAAATGACAGAAGATTTTTGAAGACACCATAAAACTTGGGGTGAATTATCAGTATCCTATAGAAGTTACCCATCCCTCTTGTAATCAAAGTATGTTTTAAAGCAATTGAAGTGGCAGCTTCTATATAATAACCATTTGCTCGACATAATTAGCTAGTGTGAATGGGCTTGTCGGGGATTAAACATTGTGTTCACGCCCAGATCTGATTTCTCATGAGACAGACAAGATGTAAACCTAAAAGTGCCAAAACAAATACTGTAACTGTTACATATTCAGAGAAAACATAGTCTATGCCATTTAAGACTGCAGGTGTTTTGTTTTGTTTTACCAAATTTGAATATTCCTCTAATGAACAAATTTTATATTTGTATAAAAAAGAAAAGTTCTGCCTTAATCTTCTCTGTCACACATTAAGGGATAGGATTATATGAGTAGTGTTTGTTTATTTTTAGAAGGGCAAAGAATCCTGGTTTTTGTACCGTGGCTTAAATAAATGTCAGTTTCATAGTTGGACAAAACAGAGAACTCTAGTTAATGTACAATCATTAAACAAAGGATTGTCATCTCTTTCCCCTTGTGCATGGAGGAGGTCAGAACACAGAATTACAAGAGCATGAATGTAACCAATCCAAAAGGGAGAAAGTCCATATCTGGATAAATATCACAGGTATAAATGCTACATGTATACATATAGACATGTATTTTACGGAAGCTATGTATTTAGTCTACCACTATAACATGGATTGCATGATTGTTTGTAACATACTTGTCTGCTGGATTGGTGGCTAGTGGACTATGTTATAATCAATCATGCAACCCACTTTATAATGGTAAACTACATAGCTTCTGTAAAATAGAGATCTATTTCTGTACCTGTGATTTTGTTGGAACTGTTCCTTCCACCCATGTGATACACCCAGTTTGTTGCAGATGGCATTGTCATAGATACCATTATGACAGAACTGAAATTATAGTTAATGATTGTTGCTCAGCCCCTGGAGGACACTGCCTAGAGAACTGATAGAAAATGGAAGTAAATAGGCAGCTTTAAACAATGGCTTTCATGTATAGTTGGAAGCTGTAACCATAGTTTTTGTTCTAAACTATGCTTAGTCCAAATCCGTGCTGAGCAGAAATTATGGTTTGGTCTTATGCTTGAAATAAATCAGTTTATCTGATTCAACTTTGGGTTGCTGGTCTGTAATTATAGAACATGAGAGTAATGAGAGAAAGTATATCAAGTCTGTCAGCCTCTTGGATAATCACTTTCCTGAAAATATCTAGCTAGAAGCATAATTCCTTTTAAGCAAGTTTAATATGGTGTGAATGAGACATTGGTTACGTTTGTCCTGCTGTCTTTTATACAGTGTCAGGTAGCAGGATTGGGGAAGACTGAAGCTACACAGTTTAGAGAGCTACTGCTGATATATGTAGGCAGGATTGCACTGGATGAACCAATGGCTAGATTTGGTATAAGCTCCTGTTAGCCGGAGATGGTCTATGCGTTCTCTCACATTTTTTCTCTTTGTGTACATGCAAATAAAAGATGGGTAAGTGTGGCTCTCCAGATGTTTTTTTTGAGTTCCAGTTCCAGTTGTCCCTCATGGTTGACTGGTATCTTGGGTTGAGAGTTGCAGTCCAACAAAATCTGGAACGCTAGATCTCCCCCAGCTTGGTGTTATTAGGGCAATTCACACATAAGGAGGAAATGTTATCAATGCCGGGGATAACTGTAAGATAGCATAATACAATTTTAAGCATTGCAGCAATGCAAGAGCCCTTGTAGACCTAACATTCAAGCACTGTAATTTCCCCTTGTTAAAAAAAAAAACAAAACCAAACACGTTAGCCACAGCTAAGGCACTGTATCAGAACAAAAACTGGGAATGACATATGACCTGGCACCCAAAAAACCTCATCGACAGCCAGACATTATATATGATTAAGTAGTGTTATTTTGACACTATCTCAGTTTCTAAACTTCTGATGTACCCAGCAATCTAGTGATAAACAACCTTAACATGTTCGTTCAAATGAAATTGATTTTCAGTATAAAACTAAGCAAGCTTCTGGAAGTGCTCATAAGAAGGGCTTGCTTATAAAAACGGCATCTTCTTCTTCTGAGGCAATGAAGAATGATTAAACAGGAAGGTTTCAGACCAGTGTGAAGACAAACATACCCCCAGTATCTTCACAATGTTGATTTGGTTAGCAACTTGCAGTACAGGAGGAACCTGTACAAACCAGGATTAAACCAAAACTTTAGCCATGATGAAAGGCTGGAGAGAATTGTTCTTGAGAGAAGGATTAACATGAGCTTCAACACATTTACACTAGCCTTGTAAGCGCAGTGTCCTTAAATTATAGCTGTTACTCAGCCTTCCAGTGAAATGTTTGAAGAATTGTGCAGAGAGCGGTAGAGTTTCCTTTCTCCTCTAACTTGACAACTTGTGGCTAGGTCTTGCATCTTTTGCTCTAGTAAAATCTATAGAAGGAATGTGGGCCTGAAGGGTGGTTAATATCTCTGCCTAGTATAAGCAGAATTCGAATGTCTGATGAATGAGACTTCACTGTATTGGTAGATTCCAAGGTTGAAGTTGGCTTGTACACAGCATGCCATTCTTAAAAATATAACTTGGACAGGCTTGAATTAAACTTCACTTTTAAGGAAGAGCTCTTCTCTTGCACTCACGCTTGCCAGAATGATGCATGTGAAGAGAATTTATGGAACAGGGAACATCTTGCTTTCATTACTGCCTCATTTGCAATAGTATAGTAATGTGTATGTTGGCATTGAGTCCTAGAATGTTTAGTTGCTGAGTAGATTCTGATTAGTATGAACTTTGGAGCCTAAAGTGAATTGGAAGCAGAGTTGTTGCCTGATTGTACAATTAAGACCCTCCAAATTAAAAATCTAGCATGAAGGGATAGTTTCTCAAGTCACAAAAACAAATTTGTACTCCCATGGTTTTCAGGTTTTATGACTTCAAGAAATGCTTCTGACATGGAAATGTCTACCAAGAACTCTTGCAGAAAAACTATCAAATGACTGTGATTTGCAGATTATTCTGGAGAATGTTCTAAAATTCACATTTGACTTCTATAGATACTGGCACAGCCTTTTGAACACCTACATTTCTTCATATGAGCTGAGATTGCATCTCAAGTAGCAGTTCGTCTTTCATGGGAGAAGATTGGAGGCAATTGCGTGAATTTTAAAGGAAACATGGCCATCACGTCTCTTGATAAATTTCTGAAGAAAGCAAAGTAGCAGAGTCTGAAAGCCAAAAAGCAGTTTACTAATATGGATAAATGGCAACATCTTCCCAAAAAGAGAAATGCAACGTTATATTTTTTTAATAACTATGGCATAATGACATCTTAAATTAATTAGCAAGTGACTCCATTTGAATCAATATTTTAAAGTATAATTATCATAATTATTCCATTTCTTGGGCACCTTTTTCTAAGCAACGCTCTAAGTTATGCTGGAGGTAAAATGCAAGCAATTAAAAAAACATAAATACAGTGTATGATAATAGAGCAGCATGTACTTTAGAGAACAAAGTGTAAGGATCATCAGTTACACTATTTCTTTATCTCAGGAGATAAAGGCCTGAACTGGAAGCTTCTAAGGGGGAAATAAATTTGCTGTAGTTGAGCAGGAATAATTTAAAATTTCTGTAAAGTTCCTAAGATCTAGAAAATTTTGAAGCAGAAGGTTCTTCCATTGAGTTTTGGAAGAAGGAGTCCCTTTTCGCAGAGGAGAGAGAAGCAGCTGTGCTTCTACTAACTGCTCTAGATCATCTTATTCAGGGCTGGAGTGATGCTGATTTTTCTTTGGACTTAACATGGATGCCATGAAGTATTTTCCCTTCATGTTCCTTAACCTGATGGGGCTATATGGGAAGGCTGCAACAACAAAGAAAGAAAAAGAGAGAGAGAGACGGCACTTGTATTATTGTCATTTCCTTTGTTGTTGTTGCACATGCCTAACTTCTGTGGTATTGCAAATAAACATGTGGTTGGTCATCTTAGCATGTTTGGTGCTTTTTAGATAAGGTTTTAAAAAGTAGATTTATAAGACTCTGCATGCTTTGCAGGAGGAAAAAAAGCCTACTTACTTTCTTAAAATTATGGATCTATGTTACCTTGTTGAATTGGCCAGTAGTTTCCTTAGAATGTGTGAAAGAATTTATATCCCATAATTAATTTACCAAGCTTGCTGCTGTTACACATGCTGATGATCATTGGCTTGAATGGCTTTGAAGGGGTGTTGGACATAACTGGGAAGACTGGGTCTCTTAATGGCACATAGCCACGGTATCTGAATGGAACCTCCATTTTCTAGGACAGTTCAGCACTAAATAACAGTTGCATGGTAGGGGAGAATGTTGGGTGAGCACTGTTGCTTTGTTGCCCAGTTTTATAAGATTTCCCAGAGCATCTGCTAGCTTCTGTGTGCAGGAGAGACTGAGGCCCTGGAAAGACTTCTGCTCATGTTCCACAGGGTAATTTTTATTTTCAGAAAGCAGAGAAGTGACACCCAGCCCCCAGGAGAGAGATCTGAAGTGTTTGGATTGCGAATCCTCCTTGAAGCATCCTTTTGCTTGGAGACTTGACAGTCTGAGGTCCAGTGCACATCTGATGGCTGCCACATTAAATTGCTCCCCAGTTGTTTGGCATTTTTCATGGGGTTGGCTGTTCAAACTTTCTTCACTGGCACACATCTGTGTGGCAAATAGCTGACTTTGTGAAGTCCACTGCTGCTACAGGGGTAGATTAATGTGGCCTCCACAAAGTGGCTATTCTGTGTGCAGTCAGAGATGGGCATGAATTAAAAAATGAATCACCAAATCCATCCATAAATTGCTAGTTCTTTAATTTGTATTCATATGAATCAATGTCCCCACGAATCATGAATCAATGAATTTTTAGTGATTTTTTTTTAGTTGTTGATTTGTTTGGTTATAAAACAGCCACCAACACACTTAGAGACACCAAAATTGCAGAGAAACTTCCTTTGGCTCCCCTCTACAATCCTTCCAGTTTTAGTGAAGATGGCTTTCAAATGTCAGAGTTATGCAGCCACAAAAGACCCCCAAGCCAGCTTCTTAAGAGCATTTTCCTTGGGGGGGGGGACACACACTTTATGGGTGTATAACTTAGATGTCTGAAACCCAATTTTCACCAAATTTGGAAGAATTGTAGAGGAGAGCCAGGGAAAACTTTTCTGTGATTTTGGTGTCTCTAGGTGCCTGGGAGGAAATTTCTGGCGGAAGGGGGACCTTCTTGTAGGTGTATAACTTGGATGTCCAAAACCCACATTTCACCAAACGTGCAGGGCTGGTAGAGGAGAGTCAAGAGAAGCTTCCTTGTGAATTTGGTTTCTATAGATGCCGGGCGGGGGTGTTTTATAGGGTTTTAAAATCAAAACGAATTGATGAATTGATTCATCGGGGAAGAAATTCATAAATTTGTTGATTTGTGATTCATTGACTTTGATGAATCATGAATCAAAATGAATCACCATTTTTCTGATTTGTTTCCATCTTTAGTTTAGGTATCAGGATCAGAAACCAGAGGTTGGGAGTTCAATGCCCCACAGTGCCTCTTTGACAGGGCCTGGACTCGATGATCCAAAGGGTCCCTTCCAGCTCTGCAGTTCTAAGATTACTATCATTATACCTCTATTAAGATTATCAGAAGTTGGAAATGACTTGACAGTGTAGGAATAAAGCTTTGCTTGATTTTTCTGCCTTAGATATTCTTTGAATTTGTCTATAGGTGTTTGTGCTAATTTCCACGACATTTTTGGGATATTATGGGGAAGAAATGTAAAGGTAGAGGTATACAGCATGTTATGGAGTTGGAACTGCTTTGTGCTACTCATTAAAGCAGTTGGAGAAACCATCCGAAGCGTTTCCTAAATATGCAGTTGGAATTTTTTTTCATGTTGTTATTTTCTTGCAGGTGCTAGATTGGATTGAAAATCATGGAGAAGCTTTCCTTAGCAAGCACACAGGTGTTGGAAAATCCTTACATCGAGCCAGGGCACTGCAGAAACGCCACGAGGATTTTGAAGAAGTGGCACAGGTAGGAACCATCCCTGCCATTGCCTTCATTTGTTGCCATTTTGTATTTAGAATTATGCCCCCAACCCAAAATGGGTCGGTTGGTTGATTTTATATTTTGTACATTGGCTTTTTCATTTGCAGAATTTTTCAGTACAGGATTAATACACCAGAACAAAGAATTAATCTAGCACACAAAGAAAGAGCAGTGGTCACTTCTGAGTTATCTTTCTGCCCTGAACAGAATTGAGCAAGGGATGTAGGATGCAGTGTTTTGGCTTGATACTGATTTTCGGTGGCCTGACAAGTTTCTACATGATTGATTGATTGTGACAGGCAGCATCTGGATTAGAGTGCCAAATTATGCGTTTGCAGGGAGTTTTTTTTCTGGGCCACCAGGCAAATAGGTTTCTGTCAGGAAACAGTCAAATTCTACTCCGTCATACTAGGATCATCTCCAAGATAACTGTGCATCCCTTTGTGACATTTTGTAGCCAGAGTAGTGCAACAGCTGTAATGTTCCTGAACAGCTTCTGAATCAGTGTGACATAAAACAATTCTGCTGGCTTTTGACAGGAAACTGAGGTTAATAAGATGAAAGAGGTGAAGAAAGTAAAATCAACCCCAGTAACAAAGCAAATAGAAGTTTTCAGGCAACTTTATTTTCCATGCTTGTGGCCTCTTCTTTTCCTGGGAATAGATTATAAATATGTGCATATAAATCATTAGATCTCATGATACTAGGTTACTATTGAGGATCATTGATAGCTGAATGCATGAACTAACTGTTCAGAAGACTGCTTCAGAGATGGTGCTGTGAGAGATGCGTGTTGTAGTTAGAGCTGCAATATCCCATCAGCAAGTGCAAATCATTATGGAATGCTGCAGTCTTTTTTTCTTTTCTTTTTTACAGAAAGCATGTGTCTTGACTATCTCTGGCTGGAATCTTGCCAGTTACACCTGCCAACATAGCACCAGTACAGTGGTACCTCGACTTGAGAATGTCCCTACATAAGAACGATTTGAGTTGAGAACAGCTCCGTTCGTAAAAAGTTGCTTCGACTTGAGAACGGAGCCTCGACTTAAGAACCCAAAAAAGAAAAGGAAAAGAAAAACCTTTCCTGCCGTTTTTTTGACCTAAGTTCACCTTAGGTCAAAAGAAGAAGAAAAAAATTCACCCCCAGTGATAGATACAGATTAACCGGCTTTGCATTAGTTCCTATGGGAACTAATGCTTCGACTTAAGAACAGCGCCTTGACTTAAGAACGAAAAACAGCAGATACGGATTAAATGGTTTTCAATGCATTCCTATGGGAAATGGTGCTTCAACTTAAGAACGTTTCTACTTAAGAACGCAGTCCCAATACAGATTAAGTTCTTAAGTCAAGGTACCACTGTAGTGTAGCTTGCTGCCCTGTGGGCATTTCCAGTTGCGCACCATTTGTAAGATTTGGTATGCACTAAACACTGCCTACTTTGGCTTCCTAACTTGCAATGATTCCCTACTGAAATTAAACCATTGGTGTTATGTCAGCATAATTATATAACAGGATTCTGGCCTGTGTTTGTTTTCCTCCAGCATATCTAATATATATTGAATTCATTCACAAATAGTGCTAAACTATGTCATAGCTACTGTACACATAAATTCATATAAACCAAATGGCTTGTGTGCTCACCATCCATCCTCCTGTATGAGTAAGAAAGGGATTTGCTTGTGTTTCTTTTCAGTTTTTGCTAATTTTGGCCCATTGCTTGCAAAGAAGACATTAAGGTTCATCACTAATTCTGATTGGTTTTAGAACTAATCAGCTGCAAATTGTGGGTTTTGAGTCAACTTTTATTTTACTAATCATGATTTTTTTTGATAAACCATAATTCCTAGTTCACACAATGTGGTGAGATTAGGAGAGAATAAATGTGGGTAAAATCCTTCTCCTGGCCAGGTAGGGTTGCAGGGGAGCATAAGTGCTCAAGACTTTCAAATCTAAACATATAGTACTAAATCATGGTGTAGCACTACACACTCAATTCACATATATAATTACTAGCAACCTAGACTTGTGTTCTAGGTAGAAATTAATCTGTTTTTCCAACAGCAGGAGTAAGAAGTTAGAAGGATTAAACAAAGTTAGCAATCTCAATATTAGTTAAAATGACAGATTTCAACAGGTCAGTAGCTATGGAGCAAATATTCTCCTATAGGTGTCTTGTAACTTTACAGCGCACATTTAATATCTTTGCTGTCATTCACCTTTGTAATTGTTCCCTCTCCTGTTTTTCTTACAGAATACATATACCAATGCAGACAAATTGCTAGAAGCAGCTGAGCAGCTGGCGCAGACGGGAGAGTGTGATCCTGAAGAGATTTATCAAGCAGCCCATCAGCTGGAAGACCGTATACAGGATTTTGTTCGACGGGTAGAACAACGCAAGATCCTCCTGGACATGTCTGTGTCTTTTCACACCCATGTTAAAGAAGTAAGTTAAGAACAATAACAAAGAATAAAAGCCAATAATAGTTCTGGTTCTACAAACCTTAGGTAAAGGTTCCCCTTGACATTTAGTCCAGTTGTGTCCAACTCTAGGGCGTGGTGCTCATCCCTGTCTCCAAGCCGTAGAGCCAGCATTTGTCCATAGACAGTTTCCATGGCCAGTGCAACTAGACACAGAACACCGTTACCTTCCCACCGTGGTGGTAACTATCTATCGCACTTACATGCTTTAGTACTGCTAGGTTGGCAGGAGCTGGGACAAGCAATGGGAGCTGACTCCATCACGTGGATTCAGTTACGACTGCTGTATTTCTGACCTTGCAGCACAGAGGCTTCTGCGGTTTAACCCACAGCGCCACCACATCCCACGTTCTACAAACCTTACATGAACTTGTAAGTGGAATTCTAGCCAACATCTTAAGAACGATGAGATGAAAGTGCAGGATTTGGGTGTAACATATATAAACCAATTGGGCATTTCCAAAATAGGTAGCTACAGTATGTAGCAACCAATGTGGACCTTTTTTGTTCAAAAGTATGGCAGTTTTTGAAAGTATTTGTAGTGAATTCCAGCAGGAAGGAATTGATTGAAACGTGTCCATGCACTTCTGAACATCTCTAACCATGCATAATACCAACCAGAAATATCTTAAAACAAAAGATTAAAAATGTGCTACTTGAACAGACCTTTAAGAATTAAAATGGGAGGAGAGGCTTTGATGGAGGATGCAATTAAAAGTGATTCATAAATCTGGGAAGTCAACACACATGTTGGAATGATGCCTAGCTTTTCCCAGATGCTACTCAATGCAGAGAAATGCACTTCTTCTTCCCCTCACTGCCTCATTTCCAAATGTGTTCATAATTTCAATTGTGGTAATATTCCATAGGGTGTCAACAAAATGTTTTATCAAATCGAGGAACTGTAGAGAGACAACTGAATCTGAACAACCGCAAAATGTTGCTTCTGTTAGTCTTGGACAGACTGTGATTGCTGTATTACGAGGTGGATCAAAGGGGCTGAAATCTGTGTATAACTCTGAGGTTCAGAGAGTGATCTAGGACCAGTCTGTCTGTCTCAACATATTGCAAGGAAATAGTTGGAATGACAGACAGAGTAATCTGCTTTTCTTTCCATGAAAAGTGTATGGGATACTGCTATCGTCAGGGCTGGTCCCATTGCTCAGCAGAATGAGGCAGGTGCCTCAGGAAGAAGGTTTGGTGAAATGACAGCAAACTGTAGTTTGGGTGTGCGTGTGTATTTTTGTTCAAATATTTTGCCTGCCAGTCGGTGGTTGTGAGAGTTTCTGCTGTCTATGTTGAAATAACTTGGCTAGCTTTGTGTACTATATATATTTGAATTAAGTAGGAAAACGACTCCTGTTGCTTCTATGCCTGAGACAAAAAATGTCTTGGGGATAGATCCTGAATCACAGTGTGAGATTTTCTGTTGTGGATACTTTTTTCTATTAGAGATTGCCCTGTATTCTTTGTACGGAAGGGCAGTAAATGAACAAAAGAAAATTTGGGTAAGTGAGAGGAGTCCTGTTTGCTGCTCAGCCTCAGGTAGCAAAATGTTTGGGGCTGGCTGTATGTGTATTAGATAGTGTAGAAAATTAATTCACAGCCTGCCAAAATGCATATAGAACTGAGCTGTGTGTGCATTACCTGCTTTGAACATACATGGCCTGCTTTGAACAAAGACGCTGTATAAATACCATGTCTTAGAGTTTTCATTTGCTAGGATTGGCTTTGTCTTTATTGTAGGGGATGGTGCCTCACTTAGGGCTCTTGTCTTCCAGTGTTCACAGCTTCAGAAGAACACATGTTTCTTGAAATGTCAGTGGTAAACATATCCCCTCATTCCCAAAGGTGAGATATGGTAATCGGCTTCCGCAACCAGATGGATCATGAACTGAGGAGTCTGTAAGATCTCTAGCCAGGCCTTGTGCCTCTGGTTAAGAGAAGAGTGAGGGAATCTCTGGGACAAGAACAGACAGAAGGAGACTGTTTACAGCAACAGTTGCTCAGATAGAATTCTCACGGCAGGAATTATTGGCCAAAACTTTAGACTATTTCCGAAGCGTAGCTTATTACCGGTCACTGAGTAATGCATAGTTAGCTCCTTTTTTTGGTTTGATTTTTTGGGGGGTTTTTTTGTTGTTGTTTAAAAAGTCTTGTGAATAATGTCTACATATGTCTTCATTCATAGCTTTCTGACTGTCAGCCATATAAATGTGCCTTTAAATTACTTCCTTTCCTCTGATGGGGAAAAACTAGAAAAAGAGCTGGGCCAGGTGTTTGTGTAACAGTGCCAAGTTCAGGGTGTAAATCAACTCTGTCAGCTCTTCTACAGAAGAGTGGAAATACAGATTTCAAAGAATGAACTATGGGGATCGTGTTTTAATATTTCTGCATGGTACTGACTATATCACACTCTCCAGCAGCTTGTGAGGTGAATGTCCAAATATTTGTTGGGTTTTCCCAACATTGGCTTGCAATATCATGCCTGCCAGCAAGGGAAAAAAAGATGCCAAGCTTTACATAGTAAAAGTCAGCCTGAATGTTGATCATACCAACGTCAGCAGTCAAAATCATCCATCAGATCCCCTCTTCTGCTTGCTACCACTCACAAACAGCCACCAAGCAAGGGAAACTTCCATAATCTGACATCTTTTTTAAAAATGATAAGGTAGCCACATCTTAACCAGACACAGTTGAGCTGCACAAAAATTTGTTTATGCAACACACAGTATCCCTGAATTTACAGTGGAAGAAATCATTGGGAGGTCACACCTGGAAATAAGTTTCACAGAATTCAGTAGGGCTTCCTTCTAAGTAGGCTCACATCAGACTGCAGTGCATATGTCAGCTCAAGGAGAGAATATACCTGGATATTGTTTTTGTGATTGATCCTACCTGACAGCATACTTAGAAGAAAGTCTGACCAAGTTCAACGACAGTTTTTCCAGCAGTAAGGCAAGCGGTCCTAATATATGGCCTTGCTAATATGTATATGTGGCAGATAGAAGGGAGCTTAATAGATTAATAGATTTCTTTTTAATTTTGGATAGTTCAGTGTTTTTAAACTGGCTGGACAGCTCAGTGGTTTAGGTATCTGGCTGCGGAGCCAGAGGTTGGCTGTTGGTTTCCCCACTGTGGTTCCTGCAAATAGAGCCAGCCTGTGTAGCCTTGGGCAAGCTGCAGAGTCCAAAGATGCTCCCACCAGAAGAAGGGAATGGTAAAGCTCTTCTGAGTATTCTCAGTCTGGAAGACCCTGAAAGGGTGGCCATAAGTCAGAATCGAATTGACAGTACATTATTATTATTATTATTGTTTTTAGAAGAGCACTTTCACCCAAAATGGTATCCAAGACTGGGATTAGTGTATATGTTAAAATAGGAAAACAACTTTTTAATTACCTTATTATTATTATTATTATTATTATTATTATTATTATTATTATTATTATTATTATTATTATTATTATTATTATTATTATTATTATTATTATAATATACCTTCCAGTGCCAGTAGCAGGGTGTTTTCAGAATAGAATTCCAGGACTGCCTTAACCTAGAAGTAGAACTGTAGATGGTATGCCTGTCTTGATGAAATGACATAAGAGCTTACTGCGTTGCTTGGCATTGCATGCAATAAGGTTTATTTTATTCACGAAGCAAAGTTTAGTGTGCTCCTAACAACCTATGCAGGAGCCATAATAACTCTCGTGTATGTGGTGCTTTAGATATTTCAAGAACTTTGTGTTTACAATATGAACAGAAAAAGAACCGCATCCTAGAAGAAATGGTAACACAGTATACTTTTTGTGCACAATAGCCAACCAGATGTTTCTGGGATCCCGAAATCATGGTCTGAGAACAACTGCAGCCTCCACCAATTTGAATTATGTAGTTGATTACTTATGAATATGGAGGCTCCAGTGATCCATTATTGACTAATGGCTGTACTCCTTACAATAAGCTTACAAGGTTTGCCAGTCAGGCTTATATGAATCCCCAAACTGCAGTAAAGAGAAGTCAAGTTGAGAAACAGGGGCTTGCTTTACAGTCATCTAATGAGTTAACAGCTGAGGTTCTGGCCACAAGAGACTTCTGGCTGTCATTGGGAGATGTTGCACTAATTTAGGTTTGAGCAAGAGGTCTACAATTCGGTATCAACTCCACTTACCACATGAGTACTTCTTTCTCCAAAATTATGGCTTAATAGTTAAGTGTATAATGGCAATGTAAAATATTACTTCTTTGTATTTATATGCAGCATCTGAATAATATTATATCTGTGGCACAGATCTGGGGATTTGGATGCTTTTGGTTACACACTTGTGTAATAATTGTATGTATATTGTAACAATTTTCTTTAAAATATTGGGGGGGGAAATGCAGAGGGGCAAGCAAAACTCCCAACCTGATCAGTCTGAATTTTTTTTTGTTCTCTCTTCCCCCCCCCCCCAGCTGTGGACATGGCTGGAAGAGCTGCAGAAGGAACTGCTGGATGATGTCTATGCGGAGTCGGTGGAGGCTGTGCAGGAGCTGATCAAAAGGTTTGGCCAGCAGCAGCAGACCACTCTTCAAGTGACAGTGAATGTTATCAAGGAAGGCGAGGATCTGATACAACAGCTGAGGTAAAACTTCCTTTCAAGATGTCAGCCTCATGAAAGATTCTCTCCCCCCCCCACTTCCTTCCATAGCATGGAAGTCAGTCACCTCTTGTTGCCTTTAAGCTCTCTGCTTTCCTATCTCCACTCCTTCACATTTCTGGTGGAGGCCAGAGAGAATGTGCGGAGGTGAGAGAGAAAACACAGTTTGAATACATTACATGGAGAGAGGGAAAGAACTGTTATTTCTCTATTTCCATCTTGTAATTCTGACCTCATGCTTGCTATAGATTATAACATTTAGATATAAATTTGTGTGAACTGAGAGCAAGAGTCATTTTCTACACTTAGTACTTATGGTGTGAGGATTGTGATGTTGTTCTCGAATGAATGCCTAATAATGTAGAGGTGGCATAAGACTGTGGTTTTGGTTTTGTGTTTTTGGGATAGTTACTGGTCTTCTTGGAAGCCTAGTGGAGTCTCTTAAGTGACTAGATGAATATTGGTGAGACTGGTTCCCTCAAAGATACTTGGCACAGTCCAGCATACACATCTAAAATACACAGTTGCAGGAAAGGTTTGAGTTTATTCTATATTATGCAATCAGCCTGTTCTCAGGTGAGAGAGTTGATTTCCACTGGGTTCATGGAACCGAGGCAATTGTGCATTTTTGCCTCACTTTGACTGGCCTTGTGCAGTGGATGTTCCTCATCTGAAGAGATGCTGTGGGAGGTTGTCAAAGGGAGAAAAAAAATGGAATTTGAGAATTGTCAGCATAAAACTAGTGGAAGTTGACTCATTTCTTTTCAGCTTCTTTAGGATAGAGGGAATGAAGAATGCGGGTGTGTACATATGCTTCGATTCAGACTGTGTTTCTCTGTTTGTGCCCCTTATTTTTCCATAGGGATTCTGCCATTTCGAGTAACAAGACCCCCCATAACAGCTCCATTAATCATATTGAAACAGTCCTTCAGCAGCTGGATGAGGCTCAGTCACAGATGGAGGAGCTTTTCCAGGAGCGTAAAATAAAACTGGAGCTTTTCTTACAGTTGCGAATATTTGAGAGAGATGCCATCGATGTAAGTCTACAATGTGTACACTGGTTATTCTCTTTACTCACCTGAAGGGTGAGCTGGATTTAAAATGGTGGTTCACTTGGAAAGCAAAAATACAGTGAAGCCATTTGTCAGTTCCCTCTGATTGATTTGGTTTAGCTCAATCTTCCACAGAGTGAGACAGGCCTGGGTATTTAACCATTGTAATCTCAGTGTTAATGCAGATGGTTATGGCCTAAGGATAGTCCAATCTATTTTGCTGTCAAATAAGCTGAACTTTCAACAGTCCTCTCTATCTGTTTTGGAGAGATGCTGTGTGAATGAATGACTGAAGAACTCACAGTGAGAGAGGCACTGTTTGCTGTATTATTTCATCTACTTCTTCCTCTTGTGTATTTTGAGCTCATAATTAGCACTATATTAAGAGATAAGGTCTGAACCATTTGTGATATTCTATATGTTTACATGTTGGAAAGCCCCAGGTAACATTGGTGGATGTTGATTGCTGTAAATTAGACACGCAAAAGCTTTATAGCCATACTTGTATGAACTTGCAGAACCAGTCTGAGCCTCTGACTAATGCTTTGTACTTGAAACAGTATATATCTATTCCTTGCATAACATCAGAGACCTTATCTCAGCTATGTAACTATTAAGTCTGCCCTTTTACCTTTCGTATGAGGGATGCTCATTCATTGGAGTCTGGAGTTCATGGCCTGGTCCCTCAGTTTGAGTCCTACCTGCTAAACAGACAAATCTATGACTTATTTATCTTTTATCAGCTATTCATTGCATTCTGCAGTCTTTTCCATTTGTATTTATGAACAGTGTCTTTGAGGCAGGGAGTGAGTGTGAGGGAGACTTCCTCTGGGGTAGATACTTCTGACATTTTGGTTGTCAGCTGGCTATCAACATGTATACTATTCTCATTTGATGGTCACAGTGTCCTTTGAACATTTCCTCAAGAATCATCCAGATTTCGTGGAAACATCCAAATTCTTTGGAACAAAGCTCACTGGAACTTCCTTTCTTTTAGCAGTTAATTTAGAAGTGTCTCTGTCATCCCTTTTCATTGTTAGTATTCACAGTTTGGTCCAGGTTTAAGCTGAGACCACCTCTTTGAATTCAATTTGTTTTGACTTCAGAAATTCCAGAGGACCTAACAAATGTAAAAGCTTCTTACTGACCTACCAGCTTCATAAGAACCCAGGCTTCTGGCTCACATGGAGAGACTATATAGACAGAACAGCCTCTAGCTCTTCAGACAACATTTTCACATGTTTAAGGCAATGACAGAAGGGAGCAGAGCTAATACACCCTATGCAACTTCCTATTTAATATTTTTTTTGTCTGAGTGCTCTTGCCTATAGTTCCCATTATTGGGTTTTTTCACATATACTACACCTGTTGAGTCCTCCTATGATGCTCTGAAATGACAATGGTACAATATGCATTCAGAGTTTCCCTTCTGAGGGACTGTTTTCTGCTTCTCAGAATGGAAGTTTCTTGTCCCCAAGCACTCATTCTCTGCAGCAGCCCAGGAGCATCCTGTTCCGATGTATCTGAAGGCCTCAAGTTACAGTAATTCATTGTGAGATTAATTTCTGCCACCACGGTGTAAAAAAGGAGATTACAACCATTTTTGACCACACCGTCAACACTTTTAAATACATTTTGAGTCCCTTTGGTCTCTCAGACTGTATTGTATTCTGTAGCATATGCTGACAAGCGTTTTCTTCTGCTGCTTTGCTTTAGATCATTTCAGACCTTGAATCTTGGAATGATGAGCTCTCTCAGCAGATGAATGATTTTGACACAGAAGATCTCACAATAGCTGAGCAGAGGCTTCAGCACCATGCAGACAAAGCCCTGACCATGAATAACCTGACTTTTGATGTCATCCACCAAGGACAAGATCTCCTGCAATATGTCAATGAAGTGCAGGCTTCTGGTAAGATCTATTTGTCCCACCTTAACCAGGATAATGGATTTATACAGATTATCCAAGCTGAGTTCACAAGGTGCCCGGGACACCGCTGAATCTTAAATCTAATGTAATGCTGAAAGAATTACGACATGTCAGGTGTCCTATTTGGAAGGGGAAAATAGATATGTATTTATCTTCTTAACAAAATGTATTTTATTATGAATTAACGAATACTCTGGTTTTTAAAATAAGCAGACGCAGTCAGTATTTTGCAACTGGACAGTTGTAGCCAGCAAGGTGTCCTGCATGTGTTCTAGTAATTACTAACCAATAAAAGTCTGAAAATCTTAGATACAGAAACTGAGACCCATTGATTACATTTTCAGTAGCCTCCCTAGATATGACAAATGATTTCTGAACCTCCTGTTCACCCAGCCATCCCACCCAGCTCAAGTGCAGTTCATTGTTTCACTTGGAGATGTACTCCTTAGAAGTGCAAGGCTAGACCAGTGGTGAGCTGACAGAACTAGTTTGTGCTGTTCTTGGAATCTGAGCCAAAATGGTGTGTTTTATCGTTGGATGAGAGAGGGATTATTTCCATAATTCTTTCATTTTCTCCATGTGGTAGAAGGATGATTAGGATCATACATGTATTGCCTGTTCTTGACACTGTTTTGGAAACTGGCTGTTTCATGATCTTGAGGACCCTTTTTCTTCACAGCAGAATCAGGACCCAGCAGAGGCCTCGTGCTGGAGGCAGTCTTTGTTGGATCCTTATTTCCCCCCCCCCACCATAGCCTCCCTGTGTTGCCTCATGCTGTTCTGTAAAGCTCCCAGTGCTTCAGAACAGCTTTTTCAGAGAACAGGACATTGTAGACAGAGAAGGTAGACACACAAATGTCCTCTCCTTGCCTTCTTCCTCTACCTCAAACAGAGCTCAGGATCTCAGCCATTGCGTTGTATGGGTAATAACAACTATAGCTGTCCATAACAAGCTTGAAAATCTACTGTTGGGTAACACCTTTATTGGAATGGGTCCAGGCTACGTGAAGGACCATATCTCCCTATATGCACCTTCTCAGCGATTAAGATAAGCAGAGGAGGCCCTCTTCTCGGTCCCATTGCCAGCACAAGCACAGCTGATGGGGACATGGGAGAGGGCCTTCTCTGTGGCAGCTCCCAAGCTATGGAATGCTCTCCCTCAGGAGATCAGGATGGCCCCTTCCCTTTTATCCATCTGAAAAAAGCTAAAAACCCATCTCTTCAGGCATGCTTTTAACAATTACAACTGAATCCCTGAACCCCATTTTAGCAGATAATTTTAATCTTTTCCATGTTTTAATGTTTTAATCTTTTACAGTGGTACTTTGGTTTACAAAAGCCTCAGTTTACGTAATTTTCGGTTTACAAACTGAAATCCATAGAAAATACTTTCTCTCTCTCTTTTTTTACCACTGTACGAGAGGGATTCCCCAGGACGCATTGCGCCTGGAGGTTTCTAGTGCTGCCCTCATTCCTAACGTAACCCGCATATTGGTTTACGAAATTTCCGCATTACGTAATGTCCCAGAGGACACATTAATTTCTTAAACCGAGGTATGCCTGTAATTTAATTTTAAATCATATATTGTTTAATTTGTCTTTTAATATTTAACTTACTGTGTTTTTAATTGTGTGAATTTTAATGTTGCAAGCCGCTTTTGGTCCCTTGTTGGGAGAAATGTGGCATATAAATAAAACTACTGTATATTTCTGTTTATAAGACGACCCAATGTATAAGACGACCCCCCCTTTTCTAACCCCCAAATTAGAAAATTAGAAAATTTGCATGATCCCACCCCTTTGATCCTGAAGCCCTGTCATGGCTGCTTTACCCTGTGGCTTCGCAAAAGGCAGGGAAAGTGGCTGCCTTCTGTGTATAAAGGTAAAGGTTCCCCTTGACATTTAATCAGTAGTGTCCAACTCTAGGGCGCGGCGCTCATCCCTGTTTCCAAGCCGTAGAGCCAGCGTTTGTCTGAAGACAGTTTCCCTTGTCACGTGGCCAGTGCGACTTAGCCATGGAACGCTGTTACCTTTCCACCGAGGTGGTCCCTATTTATCTACTCGCATTTGCGTGCTTTCGAATTGCTAGGTTGGTGAGGAGCTGGGACAAAGCAACGGGAGCTCACTCCGTCATGTGGATTCAATCTTACGACTGCTGGTCTTCTGACCTTGCAGCACACAGGCTTCTGCAGCTTAACCCACAGCGCCACCACGTCCCTTAATCTTTGCATAAAACGACCATTAAGTTTTTGTCTAATTATTTAAGTAAAAAGTGTTGTTTGATACACAGAAAAATATGGTAATAATAATAAATGCCACAAAAGTGTTCAAGTGTTTCTCCAGCACTCTTTGCCAGACTAGATAATACAAAAAAGTAATGGAGGAGGAAAGCAATAAAAAAATAAAATCCTTTGATTGTTAATACTGTGTGGCATGGGGATACCTCATGGTATCTACAGCAGGGTAGCTATATCTCAGTAGTGATATGATGCCAAATGTGGACAGTTTACATGCTGCTTCTGCTCTTGATGGGGCAAGAATTTATTTGGACCACTGAAATTCTGCCTTGCTTTCTTGGTAGGAAATTCCTGCTCACTGCCACTGTAACACCTTGTCCTCTCATACCACTCAGATTGATGTGCTAGTGGACATAACTCTCATTCTTTCAAGGCCAGTTGTACAGATACTAGCATGAGATGTGTAGCTTTCATAAACAAATTTTATGCAGATGCTGAAAACTAGGGGAAAAAGATCAGTCTACAAGGCAGAGCTGTAAAATCAAGAGGCATCTGTGTACCATTTCACAGTTCTGTGAGGGAGCTTTCAGAGAGCTCCAGGGCCAACGCTTCATTCTTTGATGGTGGTTGCAGGTGTGGAGCTGCTCTGTGACAGAGATGTGGACATGGCGACACGAGTTCAAGACCTGCTGGAATTCCTACACGAAAAGCAGCAGGAGTTGGACTTGGCTGCAGAGCAGCATAGAAAACACTTGGAGCAGTGTGTGCAGCTACGCCACCTCCAGGCTGAAGTCAAGCAGGTATAAGTCACTCCCGTGTTATGAGATGTCTGTTCCATACCCAACCTTTGCTGTGAAATGAATGTGCAAGTTCCCCAAATCATGACTTTACATAGTTGCAGGTACGGGTTTGCAAATGTGGCGGCTGTGGGGTTTTTTGGTAGTTTATGTCTGCTATTGCCACAGAGATGATGTGATCTATTTTGTTGGGTATGTTTCTCTGCATGTATTTGAATTACAAGGCAAGCCAACAGTCCCCAAACAGCACCAAAACTAACCACTTTTTTAAAAATGCAAGCATCTGGATGTGATCTATATGGGAAACAGCCCCAGGCCGGCTTCATTGAAGTGAATGGATGATTTCCAGTAGAGAGGATGTCCTTTGACTCAGCTCACATTTCTCTGATGAAATTGAATTGTGTGGATCAAAGCAGCAGCCTTTGCAAAAGAAATCAAGTACATAAAAAGATGAGAAAAAGAACAATTAACATATATAAATGAAATCAGTAAAGAGGAAATAAGAGACCTCTTGATACAAAAAGTCATGGTTACTCTAAGTAGACAAAACATTTTGATCGCCTCAGCACCACTCTCAGCCAAAAAAATTAAATAGAATCTTTAAATGACTGGCATTTCTGTAATAGATCTTTTTGTTTTAGAAGCAGAACAAAATACTATTGAAGAAAATCATGCCCAATTGGGCAAGCGATTTTCACTACCCCTCACTCTCACTTGCCCAGTCATGTGATCAGGTTGAATGGCATAGTTAGATAGCAGACAGGCAGGAAAAATGTCTCACATCTCTTGCACAACTGCCCTTTCTTGATTGTGTACGTCACTAGGATTGTGACCAAAACATCTCTGTACTTCCGCCTGCCAATTAGTGACCCCCTGCTTGGATTTCCAGACATGACTAACCTGCCGGCATAGCTATACAATAGGATTTTAGCCATTGTGTGTTTGCGCAAATAAAAAGTGTTCTGATAATCTTAATGTGTCTGGAGTTTTATGCTAAAATCCTATTGGGCTCACACAACACATATAGGAAATCAAATATCTAGTGTATATGATTATGCCAGCTGTCTGTCACATGCTCAGGCACCGCCACTACTCCAATTGCTCAATAGTGCACTTGGCTATATCCCTGAACCGCAGCTGATGGTAAGAAGATTGCCAAAATGCTTATGTGATCTCCCTTAATGTGTGTGGTATTTCACAGCAGGATCTTCGCCAATACATTTGGCAACCAAAACATCTTAAACTATTATTTTCCTTTAAAACGAAGTTGATGGTTCATAACCATGACTCCACAATCAGCAACAAGTCCAATGAACTTAATAATGAAGAGTAAGTACAGTATATATGTACTGTCAAGTCAATTCTGACCGATGGCCATCCTTTTCATGGTTTTCCAGATAGAGAATACTCAGAGGTGGCTTACCTTTTCCTTCTTCTGGGGCATCCTGGAACTGTATAGTTTGCTCAAGGCTACACAGGCTAGGTGTACTCCCAAGAGGCTCAGTGGGGAATGGAGGTCCCAACCACTAGCTCTGCAGCCAGATACATAGCAGCAAATATTCAAATATGATCTCATATTCAAGGTGGATGCTTTCTTTTTCTGCCCACTGAAATGGAAAGTTTACATTTTAAAGCTTGTCATTTTAGAAGAGGTAGCCGTGTTAGTCTGTGCTAGTATATCAGGCAAAATAATAATAATAATAATAAAGGAAACAAAAATGTTGTGGCACCTTAAAGACTTACTGCTATATTTTAATGTGAGCTTTCATGGACAAGTCCACTTCCTCAGACATAACACTGGGACTATGTGGTAAGCTTATTAAATCTTGGTAGAATTTACCCTGGTGTGATATAGTGGGAAGAGTGACAGACTGGGATTCAGAAGACCTGGGTTTGAATCTCTGCTTAGCCATGGAAACTCACCAGGGAGTGGCACTGCCAAATATATCTCACTTACTTTAAAAGCCCTCCTAGGGTCAATGTAAATTAATTCCTTCTTGATGACACATTGCATGTAACTGAATGTACTTGTTAAAGGCCAGTGACTCGAAAACAGGAGCAACAAAGAAAAACAAATCAATGCTGTCCAATAAGCTTGACAGTGACGAAAATTCTGAACCTAAGTTTCATCTCTAGAAGTCATCTGGTTGGAAATGCTTAGAGTGCTTGGAGTGGAAAGGTCTTTTCTCTTCTAACACGAAGTGACCTTGGTACAAAAACACCCATTTCTTCCTTAAGCCAGGAAGGAAGATGTCTTGTTGTTTTCCGTCTGAGCTGCAAGAATCCTCACAGCTCAGCAGGTGTTCGATCAGATAGATTAAATCAAGTTTTGCTGTTTGTGGTGTTTATTTCCTGTGGCACCCATTGCACCGTTCCTTTAGCTAATGAATGTGACTTCCTGCCAGATTGACTGATGTTGGACTGGGGTGCCTTAGGACACTTTGTTAGCAATGAACATCAGGTCTGGGTGAGCTAAAATGGCAGGTGGTAGGAATAAAGTTGGTGAGATATACTGTAACATTACTACTTTTAAAATGTTTTATACACAAACAGAGCTAAGTGGCAGTTGATTGCTTTATGTTCTTTTTAAACAGTTTTCCCCTGTGCTTTTTATCTGGCAGTCGTTAAGTACTGTTTCTTTTTATGTGCCCAGTTTTACCTTTTAATACCCACCATTTTTGCAGCTGTATTTTCTTTTGAATTGGTATTCTCCTTCATCATCAAGAAGAAAGACACCACGCTGTATAAAGATTGGAAGGGCTTCATCACCATGGAATTTTGTTGTCTTGTCCTTTTTAATGTTTCTCTTATTTTACTATCAAAGTGTAAATCCACAGTTGGCATTTCGTTTATATTAGAGCAATACAGACCTGTGCTGAGCAGGTGCTAATAAGAATCTAGGAATGTTTAGTGGAGGCAAATATGGATAAGAGTAAAATGAGGCTGAAGTTTTTGATCCCAATTCTTTTCACAAGAAGATCAAGGGATTTTATGCATTGAGATATTTGGGGGGGGGGAGTGCGTCTTATGGAGCAAAAAATACGGTAATAACAGTAACAATAACAATTAACAGTAAGTGGAGTGGTTAGACATATTTCTCAGAGCTGAGAAAAGATGAAAAGGGTACACAGTCCAATAATGAAACCCTAGCTTCTTAACCATTTGTCCTGTGGACTGAAAACTGAAGACATCTTAATAATAAAGTTGTTCAGAAATAATTTAATTTCCATTTAGTTTAAGGCGGATGCCACAAGTAGTATTCCAGCATAAAATTAATCTTACATCTTTCTTAGCAGTAAACAAAATGGGTTTTAAAATATATTGACCTAAATCCAATTGTAGGTCTTAAATAAAAGACTGAGCCAACTGCTGAATGAGTTAACAGTTATATCAGTCTAGTTGATTGCATGGCATTTGGGTGAACAACTAGACCTGAGCCATCGTTCTGGACATAACGGGAACGTTCAAAACTATTTTGTCTTGCCCTTCATTTCAGGTACTGGGCTGGATCCGAAATGGGGAGTCCATGTTAAATGCTGGCCTGATCACTGCTAGTTCGCTACAGGAGGCAGAGCAGCTGCAGCGTGAACATGAGCAATTTCAGCATGCAATAGAGGTAAAAGCGGTTTTGGCTGTTCATTCTGCGTTTGCTGCCCACTGGAGTGTGGAAAGACATCCTTTTGACACAGGTGCTTGGGGAGCAATTTGGTTGATATTTTATGAGCTCAGCGGTTACACTTCCTTAATACAGCAGGCTATATATACTTGTCTTGATAATATTTAAGTTGCCAGGGGGTAGTAAGTGGTCAAGGAAACAAGGTTATCCTTGAATGATTTACATAGACCTGCCGCTCTGTTCAAAGGTGTACACTTCTCCCTTGAATTGCACAGATCTAAGCTGCTCTGTTTTTGTTATACCAAGTTTTACCCCCCCCCCCAAAAAAAAATAAATATGGCAGTGACCCAACCAGCCTCCTCTCCTGTCATGGCAGCTCATCGTGGCAGCAAGGGAGATTGCTGGGGCATGTCAGGGGAGGTGTGTGAGAGAGGGGGAGAGAAATAACCTATTATGTTTTCTAGTTACATTTTAGGGGGCATAAGAGTTCTGAATGGATTTTGGACTTCACAGGGATCCAGTGCCCTAACCTTAGTGTTGTTGAAGGGAGAAATCTAGTTAACTCCTCAATATTTTCTGTTTCATGGGTTCGGATTAATTGCTTAAGAGTTATTAGTCAAGTTAATTTATTGTTGGGTTTGCATAGTTGTCCAGAAGTAAATTTCACAGTATTCTCGGTAGTATAATCATGCAGAAAGCAACATCAGTTTCCTTGGCAACTGGTTGTATGGAGGTTGTTTGTCACCTCTTCATCCCATGTGATTTTTTTCATTCAAACCTGGGTGGGATTCCAGTATGGGAAAGCAGTGCTAAGGCTGCTTAAGCCACCTTTGGGTTAGAGTTTGCTATTTTCCTGCTTTGGTGTAACCAACAAAGCAGCGCTTCACTTCTGTTTCTACTATGGAGAAACAGCTCCTTTGCTCCACCCATGGTTAACTCCATGACATCCTGCCCTTCGCCGTTTGGCTATCATGGCAAAATTTGTGGGAAGACATAGATCCTGTAGGCGTTAAGCTGCTCCTGCCTCACACTCAGGCAGACTTCGAATCTTTAGGGAGTGTTTCTGTGAACTAACTGGGCTTAACAGTGCTAGTGCTTGGTAATTTATTTATTTATTTATTATTTAAAATATTATCCCAGCCTTCTCCTTAAAAAAAGAATCCAAAGCGGTAACTAGCCATTGCCCCAAATCTGTCCATTTTCAGCCTTTCCCCCACCACAACCTATATAGTGGAATGTCTTCAAAGATGAAGCAGTTCCGTACGTAGGTCTGGTTACCTTCTAAGCACAGATGTCTCGTACTGCTTGAGAGGTTCTCTTTCTGCCTGACCTCTGGGGCTTCAGCATATCCTTTGGACCCCTTGAGTGAACAAATCTAGTTCACAAGATTGTGCCCTAATGTAAAGAAGCTAAAGGGCATTCATATTGAAAACTCTTCTGTAGAACTAACCTTCTGCTTGTATACATGTTAAGAACCTCAATGCATAAAATGCCTGATAATAAAATCCTGTGCTTTTTTTGCTGGGAAGCTTTTTATTTTCAGAAATCGGTCCTTCAGTAACTGCCTTCTGTTCTTCTATCGTTCTGTGGAGTTTTCTGTTTTCCCTTTCTGTTGTTCACAGTTTGCAGTGTGTGTATCCTCACTCTTCACAGCTTTGGTAACTTTCCTGTATAACCTTTTTTTCCCCTGTAGATATTCGTTCTTGTGTAGCCGTTTTAATACCGGAGGGGGGGGGGTTACTTTGTTAGTTTGTGATAGAGCTGCATAGATACTGGCTATACTTAAGGATTCCAGAGCAAACTTGAGGATTTTTCTCTCTTGCAGAAAACTCTGCTTGAACTTCTGCTGATAATTGCTAACATCTAAGCTAAAGGGGACTAGGAATCAGCACAGCTTATGTTTCACACTACATAACAATTCACGTAACATGCAGCAAAAAAAATCCAGTACGTTTGTATCAAATCTTGAATTGCTCTGTATAGTTCTTAAAAGGGACCAGCATCTAATCTCTGTAATTGTAAAGAACTATTACTGGCTTGCTTTTCAGACTTGTTCCAAGGAACTGTGATGTGTAAGTTAGGAGAGAGCAGGCTACAAGCTGCTAGTATTTGGTTTATTTTTTTCAGAACCTCAAGATCCACCAACCTAAGCCAGATACTTAGAATGATAGATATCTTCCTGGCCCTTCTGTTCAAAAATCCATACTTGCTGTCTCCCATTGCGCAGGTTTTCTTCATGTCAACAGTATAATTGTTGTTTGCTTTTGTAGATGTCATTGATTTTTTTAAGGAGTGAGAGTCGTATATCCCATATTCACTTGAGAAATCTTCATTTTTCTTTTTATAAAAAGCAAGGAAGTTACAGCATTCTAGCACATGTTACTAGCCTAGGTGGGAGCAGCATTTACAAATGTTTGGATTCTTCTCCATGTATTGACTGCACACAGGGGAAGGGGGGAGGAGTATCACAGTGACAGACACGTTGTTGTTATTTAGTCATTAAGTCTTGTCCAAATCTTCGTGACTCCATGGACCAGAGCACGCCAGGCCCTCCTGTCTTCCACTGCCTCCCAGAGTTGGGTCAAATTCATCTTGGTAGCTTCGATGACACTGTCCAACCATCTCATCCTCTTATCATCCCCTTCTCCTCTTGCCTTCACACTTTCCTAACATCAGGGTCTTATCCAGGGAGTCTTCTCTTCTCATGAGATGGCCAAAGTATTGGAGCCTCAGCTTCAGGATCTGTCCTTCCAGGGAGCATTCAGGGTTGATTTCCTTCAGAATGGATAGGTTTGTTCTCCTTGCAGTCCAGGGGACTCTCAAGAGTCTCCTCCAGCACCACAATTCAAAAGCATCAATTCTTCAGCGGTCAGCCCTCTTTATGGTCCAGCACTCATTTCCATACATCACTCCTGGAAAAACCATAGCATTGACTATGCAGACCTTTGTTGGCAAGGTGATGTCCCTGCTTTTTAAGATGCTGTCTAGGTTTGTCATCGCTTTCCTTCCAAGGCAGTGACAGACACACTGCCCCCTATATGCATATTTGTTGACATTTCTTCTTTGGGCTACACATCTCTCCAGATGATTAGAAGCCCTCCAGAGGTGGGAGATATGCACATACTGTATGTGTGTAACATAAGTATTGGTTCCCCACCTCCACCCCAATACGTATATTTTATCCAGATGTGATGCAAATAGAATGAAATAAGTCCTTGAGTAGGGCATAGCAGCCATGAGGTGCATCCTTTTTAGATATGCCCAACTGACATGATTGAATGTACAATTGCTCAGATAATATAGCATGTGATCTTTTGTGGGCACAGATGGACAGCTCTTGGTACCAGTCTAAACGAGGTTGCTTGAACTCTTGTCATATATAATGTGACAGGGCTTAGATGCTAGTGAACCGTAAAATCTCTTCTACTTTCCATTTACCACATTCAGGACTGTGTGGTTATTTGCAAGCAGGTGATTATTATTATTAGTGAAGATTAAAGATTATGTAGTTCCACAAGCAATCTATATCTGGAATCCTTAATTACAGTCAGGCTTGGCACTCTAACTTGCATCTTGTGGGGCTTACTTTCTTCCATTGCTATGTTGCTAAAATGGTGTATAGATTAGATCTAGACTGAGGTGAAAACCTGTGCCTTGAACACTGCCTTGTGGGCTTTCTGGGCTATTTGCCACTCCCATTTAGTGAGTAGTTTCCAGACAGTGAGCTGTATTAGACTACTGAAGCAAGCATGTTGTGGCTGCTTACAGTTATCATGCATAAGGTTTTGGGAATTGGGATTCACTTCATTGTGGACATCAATTGATGAAAGCATTTGTCATGATAAAATTGTTTATAGGGTGCCATCAGACTATCCTTGTTGTTTAAACTCACTAGACACCTAAGAGTTGGTTTGCTTCCTCGTGGCTGATGTTGGTCTCCTCCTCCATCAGAAGAAAACATTAATACTCAGCAAAGGATGCTGAATCCTTGTGGTTAAATCTGCTCTAGCTGGCCACTATTTGGATTTCTAGAACACGTGTTGGGAATGCTGAGGAGCTCCGCTGTCTTTCGGACAGACATGTTGATGCTGCTGCTCTTCTTTTGGTGCCTCTGTCCCTTTGTTTCTAATGAATCTATTTGGACAAGCTACTGGGAAAGCCAAGCAGACAGGGTGGGAACACCTTGAGAATACAGGCGTTGTAACTTCGCAGAGGGTTGCTTATGAGCTGAGCACATTCCCTCCAGTCCATCAAGAGCCAATATGCTATGCCTGTTACAGGTTTCTTTGCTGTGAGCAGAGCATTAGCAAAACAATCTATGGTACTACTTTAGAACAAAGGGCATGTATTTTGAGCACCTTGTTTTTAAGTAGAGCCATGTTGTGAAAAGATTCCCCAGATGGCAACCAGGCTTGAAAACAAGGTGTGCTTCCCACAGACATTGCTTTAAAGGAAAAACATTGGTGTGGCAGCAAATTGGTGTCACCCACACAAAAGCAAGGGTGATGTTTGCCCTGGTATAACTCCCATCTTGGAGTTAAGAGGTGCACCACAGTCTCCCACCTTAAGGCTGAAGCTGTTGTCTGGATTCCTTTGGAATGGTGCTTGGAACTGTTCACAGGAATAATTCCATATGAAAATAGTGTATCACAACATAGTCAGCTGTATCCTTTTTCAGAGAATCTGCATGAAATACTAATAGTAATAAAGACATTTTGCTGCTACATTACATAGCACACTATAGATTGATATACGCAGCGGGTGCAGACAAAGAGAAGGAGAGGTTCTTGCCTCCAAAGAGCCTTTAATTTAAACTACAACAATGGGGGAAACAGCAAGAAGAAGAGGGGAAGGCAACAAGGCATGGATATGACTAAATACACATCAGTGAGGGGTAAGCCAGGACTCCACAGATGAAAGTGTTGAAGAGAAATTCAAAACAAGAAAGAGAAGTGGCCCTAAGAACTTAACCTTAGGTTCTTCATCATTCTGGCTTAGGTTCTTGACTCTTCCCTCCTAGTGGATTTGCTTATTTACTCAAAAAATGCTCATGCTGAGCTAGCGTTAGATGAGAATGTGCTGCTTACAACAGAATATGCTGCTTATTGTTCTTGTGGCGTGTGTATCTAGCTGCTGTACGATGGCAGTGCAGTTATCCCACATAAATCACAGATTAATCCTCTGGCATTAAGCTGTTCTGAAGATGCTGTGACTGTGTTCATGAATTCATTGCGATGCTCTATTTGCATTTGATCAGAAAACTCACCAGAGTGCACTGCAGGTGCAACAGAAAGCTGAGGCAATGTTGCAGGCGAATCATTACGACATGGACATGATCAGGGACTGTGCTGAGAAGGTAGCCTCTCACTGGCAACAGCTGATGCTCAAGATGGAAGATCGGCTCAAGCTTGTGAATGCCTCTGTGGCCTTTTACAAAACATCGGAGCAGGTAAAGGACAGCAGTTTATGAAGTGACTTAATAAGCCCTTACGGGGAGCTGCTGGCATACTGTTTTAAGAGCTGGTTTTTATAGCAGATTACTTTTCAAAGCCCAAATTCATCCAGCTGTGTTCAATAAGGCAAGCCAGAGCTTTTTGACAGACCTGGATCCTTTGCTTTATTCTGTACGTTGCTGGCCAGTATTACATGAGTGTTTGAAAACTGACCAAAACGTTTCCATTCATAGCTTCCAGCACCACACCACACCACCCTCAGCAACATTTTCCTCGGAAGATAGCACAATTTGTGTGTTTCTAATATAAAATAATATTTTCAATATCCCAGAGGTAGCTACTTTTCAGGAGGGCAAATGCTTAGAAATCTTAATGCCTGCTCTATACTGACTTTTCTTTCTTGTTTTACTTCATCCCATAGTTTCATAGTCCCAGTTCAAACAAGACTAGGTTTTATAGGAGTTGTTCTGCTACCCTGGAAAAGTAGCATCTGCCTGGCTTCTCTTCCTGTCTCCCTGTGTTACGCAAAATTACACATCATAAAGAACTGGGAATTGCTGTGCATGGAGATTTTTCCATCCCTACAAACAGCAATGCAGTGGAATAAGAGCTTAGGGGGAAAAGCCCATTACAGTGACTTCACAATCTGTGTTTTGCAGCATGCTCTCTCTCAGTTTGGTTTCTCCAGGGGTTTTGCCCTGCTGCTTTTGTTAGGTCCATCCAGCATGGCTAGTGGTCAAGGATGATGGGAGCTGTAGTTCAAACTCTCTAGAAGGGCCCATGCTGGGAAAGAGTACACTTTCCAAGAGAAAGAATGAAAGATGCAATGGTTTGGCTTTTAGTGGCAACCATTTGATTTCCAGCCTCTTACTTGAAATTTGGAGAAGTTACTCTTTTTTTGCACCCCTTAGAATCCCCTAGCCAATGAAGGGGGTGAAAAATAATTATGAATGTATAAATATAAAAGTAGTTATAACTTACCTTTTTGTTCTCCCTGCATGCTTGTTGTTCAAAAATGAATTCCTCTTGTTTTGTTCAAAATAATTTATCCTCATCATTCAGTTTAATAAGCTTTTCATAGCAGTCAAATGAGTCAGTACTCCCATGTACCAGCAGGCTCTGCTGGAGACTTAGGTAGTAGTCCCCTCAAGAGGTTAGGTAAACTCATGATCAGGGTTTTTGTGGTATTTTAAATAAAACCAGCAGGATGAAGGTGGTACTGGCTGGGAGGCACAATTAATAGAAACAATCCTATATGCTGGAGTGCAAATGCCAGATGTATTGAGAGTACGACTCCCATCGTTTAATATCAGTCCTTAAATCTGTTCCTCTTGCATGTGTGCTGATAGGTGTGCAGTGTGCTGGAAAGCTTGGAACAAGAATACAAGAGGGAAGAAGACTGGTGTGGAGGAGCTGACAAACTGGGCCCCAATTCAGAAACAGACCACGTGACGCCAATGATTAGTAAACACCTTGAACAGAAAGAGGCATTCCTGAAGGTAACTGTGACACATTGTTGGAATTGTCCATTTTGTAAAATTGATTCTGTATGAAAGTGTGGCACTTATAAAAAAAGCAAGCAGAGTGTGTTTCTTATATACTGCTCCACAGTGCTTAGAGCACTCTCTGGGCAGTTTACAATTTAATTATATAGGCTACACATTCTTCGACACCCAGTCCCAGCAAGCTGAGTACTCAATTTACTGACCTCAAAAGGATGGAAGGCTGAATTAACCCTGAGTCAGCTACCTGGGACTGAACCAGGTTCATGAATAGAGTTTCGGCTGCAGTACTGCAGTTTAATCACTGTGGCACAAGGCTGTATCTGAAGATACCTGAGCTTGTCCACAGGCTCTATTTAACTAACTTAAATCGGCCAGATTTCTGTACAGGAATGTTTGTACCAGATGGCTTTTATGTGGAGGCAAGTGAAATCATGCACACAGAACCACAGGTATCCTCCTTAGGAAGCTTCCATTGGATCTGTTTGTGTTGGTCTTGAAGAGTTCCATGGGTAGTGGTAACACTGCCGTGGACACCACTTTTTAATTAAATGTTTTTATTGAGGCGGGACTCGAGAAAAGAGAGAAACTGAGAGGATTATTAGACAGAAAAGGGATGCAAAACACAGCATGATTGATAGTTACATAGGGAAAGAAGCTTCAGTAGTAATAGCAGCTTCTCAGTGCTTCATGACAAAGTTCAGTTTGCAACTGTTGTATGAAAACCATTCTTGTATACAACTATTAATGTGCTACAGCCTTGATATTCATTGTATTTTTGGTATGTGTCACACACAGGTAATATAATTTTTTAAACTGAATGCTGGGTTCAACAGAGTTGAACTTAATTGCAGTTAATCCACTGTAGTGAGTCTGTAGTTATTTTACTAGTCTGGTGCTTCCCAACCTTGAGTCTCCAGATGTTCTTGGATTGCAGCTCTCAGAAACCACCAGCACAGCAAGTGGTGACGGGATCCAAGGTTGGGAACCTTTGAACTAGTCCTTAACCAACTGAGTTCAGTTGTGTCCCTCTCCACCACCATCAAAATGGACACACTGATGGAAGAGGTTTCCCCTTTTCCACTGTAGTCCATCCCTGTACATTCTTCCCCATGTCTGCTCTAGCATGTTATGAGCCCCTCCAGAGTAGATTTGGAATGTAGGCAAGAGTTTGACAGAGAGGAGGAAAAGCGTAAGTCCTGTTTGCAAAGGGAAAAGTTCATGTGCTGTAGACGGCTGTTTCCAAAATGGATGAAGAGAGATGTTCAAGAAAGCTAATGGGAAAAGAAGCCAAAAAGGGTTGTGGTTCCTCAGAGTAGCAAATAAACACTTTCAAATCTATGCAGTTTGTTAATTGGAGCAGGAAGCTGAAGTGACGGAAGTACAAGGATGTCAAACTGCTTGATATATGAAACTAAGTTCATTTTCAGAATTTCTAATATTATTAGAAAATAAGGTTAAAGAGACAATTGTGGACGAAACAGCAAAGAGAGTTAAAGATTAGCAAATGGATCATGGCATAACTGTTGGGTATTTGGTTGGTAGAGTAAATAAAGACTTTCTTATCTAGATGTTATGTTTTATCAATCCTGCTTATTGTTTAAGAAAGGAGTTTGGACACTGCCAAACTATCACTACCACTAAGTCTTTCTTAAACTAGGCTTCCATCCATCTCTCTCTCTCTCTCTCTCTCTCCATTTGAATGAGCAATTTCCAAAATGTCCTGTCCTGAACAGCCCAGCTAAGCTATTGCAAACTCAAGCCTGGGGCTCCCCTTAGGGAGTCAATCCATATTGTATTTGGATTTTCTGTCTTCCGCCTTTCCCAGTATTATTGTCTTTTCCGGAGAATCCTGCCTTCTCATGATATGGCCAAAGTAGAACAGCCTCAGTTTCATCACTTTTGCCTCCAGAGATAGATCAGGCTTGATTTGCTCTAGGACCCACTTTGTTAATCTCTCTGGCAGCCCAAGGTGTCCACAAAACTGTCCTTCAGCACCACATTTCAAGTGAATTAATTTGTTTTCCTGTCAGCTTTCTTTACTGTCCAGTTTTCACATCCATCCATGGTGATTGGGAAGATTGTGGATACCCTTGGTTCAGTAACACATCCTTACTTTCAGTGATCTTTTCTAATTCATTCATTGCTTCCTTTCTAAGTTTCAGTCTTCTGATTTCTAATATCAAAGATAGAGAGAAGCGAAAATGAAGGTGTATAGAATGTTGAAAATATCTGAAAAAGTTCTCTCAGAAGAGGTTAGACAGTGAAATTAATAGAGAAATGCTGTAGGCTAAGGATCATGACGAGTCCATGGTATGTCAGGTTGGAACAGGTTGTCTCTAGTGTTTGTCTGAAAAGGGGAGGGGCTAAAATACCTCTGATCCCTTGTTATTGCTTTTGAGGGCATTATTATATGTGATCACATAGAAATGAAATCCCACAGCGTTCCAAACATGTACGCTTAGGATTGCAACCTTTGCAAATTCTATGATCTGCTCCAATAGGTAGCTAGCCTCCTTTCTTAATAACTTTGAGCTTCAAAAAGTAGTTGCTGTATTATCTTCATCAGAAAGGAATTACTGTATACCCTTCATCTGTGAGAAAATTGGCCCAGCTTTATATTAAAGCTTTGTTTTACCTCTATTTTGTCCCTCTGCCAGTCAATACTTTGCATTTCTACAGCTAACAGTCTTGCTGTTCACAAGCAGGCCCAATTAAGAGATTATTTAGTTTTTTGCCTATGCTTTAATTCTTTTTCTTTTGTCACCAGGGTCCAACCTAGAAAAGGCACTACTAATATGTAATCTGCAGATTATGGATGCTGGCGAGTACGTAATGCACTAGGGCAGCTGATCATATCAGACAACTATTTCCCAATTAGTCATAAGAGCAAAACGCAGCATGACAATCTGTGTGCAAATCATTACTGTGAGAGGATTTAGTCTACTTCAGTTCCGGAGTGCTAGGGTGGATATATGATCAACTAGTATCTTATGAACTTTGTGAAGCATTAATTTTAAACTGCTGCAATAATGTTTTCCTCGATAAATCTGTGGACACGGATTTAAAAACCTTCAGCAAGTAATTATGTTGGTGGTGCCTGGATCTTTTTTCAACCTGTGCTACTGTAAGTTGGAGAATTAAAGATCAGTTTGCATAACAGAAAGTTGCACATCCTATAATACAGGTCCAGAAAGCTTCTGCTGTAACTGCCTGTGTTGTCACCCTGAGTTTTCCTCCTTGTTCATATATCAAATCCAAAGGTTGCATACAAACCGTAACTTAAAAACAACAGTCCCAGTTAGCATCACTTTGCGGGAGCGTGTGTAGATGTTCCTGTTTCCTCTCTTCTAGGCTTGTACCCTGGCTCGGCGGAATGCTGATGTGTTCCTGAAGTACCTGCACAGGAATAGTGTTAATATGCCTGGGATGGTCACTCACATCAAGGCCCCTGAACAGCAGGTCAAAAGTAAGCTTGCTTAATTATCCATAAGTTGATTGAATATAGTTCAGCAGTTCTGCTGGGAGTAAATTGATATTATTCAGGTATCTTCTTTATATTATTAAAGAAGAAGGATGCAAAGAGAAAGTGACATCTCTTCTATGATGACCATCACAGTTTGCCTGAACATGAAAATGAAGGTGTATAGAATGTTTTGGTGGGCAATCCAGAACTTGCCATAGTTGACTTTGTGTACAAACTGTGGAATAATTATGGTAATAAATGCAGTGGACAGGCTAAGCATATTCAGGAGGAAAGGTGCACACTGTACAGCTACATGTATGTTAATTTTTTGAAAAAATTATCCTAGTTTAACAAAAAAAAAAGATTTTAGCATTTTGAAACCATACTGGTCTCTGTCTACCTTTCCCATACTCATTTGATTTATTTCAATAGCTTGTCATATATGTTAGTTCCATAACCTTTGTCCAGGGGTTCCAAAACAGAAATGAATTCAATTTATGAGGAAGCTTCTTCACACATGGAGGGTGATTTTCTGAAGAAGAAAATGTCATCTGTTGATGGAGGTTTTCCACATGGTCAGGAATCCTGGAGAGTCTGCATGCATACAAGGGTCTCTCCTCTTCACAAAAGCACTCTCCGTGTTTGGAGGGCGACAGAGCAGGGTAGAGTGAACACAGTCTTCATCCTCACACGTTCTCCTTATTCAGGTATTGGATCTTTTGAACAGGGCTATAGGCATTCATTTTTACCTTGGCCAAGTCAATCGATTTTATTCTCTTCATGATCTGGCAGATATACTGAATGAACTCTTCCAGAGGGAAAACCGTGTCCTGCACTACTGGACCATGAGAAAAAGACGTCTTGATCAGTGTCAACAATACGTGGTCTTTGAAAGAAGTGCCAAACAGGTAAGAGCCTATACTTTAAGCAGTCTTCCCTTCCTATGTAGTTGAAGTGCAATGTGCTTATCTGCTTACAGCCGTTCTCCCGAGAAACAGGCAACTGCACATTTTCTGGTTCTCACAGTCTGTGCTAAAAAGAAAAGCCCTTTTGTCCCTACTACCCTTTATAGTAACACTGAATTCACCTGGGTGTGTGTTTACACTGTAACCTTTATCCCTTTTGTGCCACAAGGAGTTTCAGTCAGCGTGATGTTGCTCACAAGGTCACACTGAGTTAAGCGTTGAACTTGCTAATAAATTCCCAAGTATAAGCGACTCGCTTTTAAAGCGTAGTTGGCTGAATTGTAATGTTTTGAGTAAGAGAAAGCTGAAAGTACACAGAAGGATTCAAAGGATGAGGTGCAACCCAGGTTCTTTGCAGAAGCTTTTCATTTCTCATTTTCCTATTGTAGCTTCTTTTATTCTGAGAATTGCCGGTCACATGGGTTGTGACAGGTGGAGAAACAATCTAATATCTTTTGCCACATGAGGGATTGCAGTAGGAGCGGAAAGTTTAGGGTCTCCTTTTCCCTCTTGTGGGCCTCCAGATGTTGTTGGAGCCAATTTTCCATTACTCCTGCCAGCCTAGCCAGTGGTGAAGAATGACATCAGCCTCTGAAGGCCCACAATCCTGATCTGAATACCTGCCCGTGGCTTGTTGGGCACAGAGCTTTCTGTCTGGTTTTTTTCCCCTAATGCCCATAATTCTATTGGTTGTTCATTTCCACATAATTGCAGTGGTGTAAATCACAGTAGCGTGTTGCTACTAGGTAATCAGTCATTGTTTGTATTCCTTGATATACTCCATGTCACAAAATTAGTCATGTGACAAGGAATACTGTGTGTGACTCATTAACTAGTGGCAATTTACCATTCCTAATTTATTCTGTTGCATTTGTAACAGCAAAAAAAAAAAAAAAAAAAAAAAAAAAAAACCGGTAGGATTTTGGCCCATGTAGGCAATAGAAAATACTAATTATTGAAGGAGGGAAGATAAATCATTAAGCCTTCTTAAAAGCAGCCTGAGGAGTTAATGAAGATAATAGAAGTGGCAGGAAGTATGGGAAAGTGAATTCACAGTAGGTTTTAAGCTAACATTTAATATTGTACACACTGTTGAGTTTTTGGTGGTGAAGCATTAGCCTGCCCCCAGCAATGTATGCATCGGGGACAAGGGTGATAGGAGGCAGGGCATGAGAGCAGATCCACTCATAATGGTAACTGTAGATTGCGTTTGGCCATAAATTTGTGGCCGTTAGGGAACAGGTCTTGATTTGAATCTTCAGCTGCTAGATATGTAGTGCAAATACAATATAATATATTTGTTATGGGAGCAGTGTCAATATAGCTGTAACAATGCATTCCAATTCTAAAGAAGCAGACCAATGATTTAAATATTAGAAGGCAAAATAGCAAAATACACAAATAGGGAAATGATGAGAGGCCAGGCTTTTTCTAGGCACTAACAGTTGCAAACAGGACATAATTTTTCACATGTCCCCTTTATTTTAAATGAGATACAAATCTTTGTAGCTTTATTGTCAGTGCATTCCTGCTGTTTCAGTTTTATAAAAATTATGTATTTATACTTTGTGGGTCTCAAAACCCTTTTTCTTTCCTAAAACCCAATGTAGTGGGTAGATATTATACTACACTGGTGCCCCGCAAGATGATATTAATTCGTTCCGCGAAAATCGGTTTTGCAAAAACATCGTCTTACGAAATGCGGTTCCCCATTGGAATGCATAGAAATCCGTTTAATGTGTTCGAATGGTGAAAAATCGTTGTCGTTTTGCGAAAATTGCCAATAGAGAAACTGTTTTGCGAAGCACAGATAAGCTGTCAAAATTGTCGTCTTGCGAAAAACGGTCCCGAAAACACCCATTTTGCAAATCGTGGACCTAGCTGTCAAAATTGTCGTCTTGCAAAAAAACTGTCCCCAAAAAAACTGTCTTGCGAAGCACAGACCAAAAAACATCATCCAGCGAAAATCACCCATAGGAAACACCGTTTTGCAAAGCGCTATAGCGATCACAAAAACTCATTGTCTAGCAAATAAACCGTTCTGTGAGGTAATCGTCTAGTGGGGCACCATTGTATATAATCATTGGTGGCTGGCATATCATTTCAGTCATGCTGTAAAAAGTCTTCTGATGCTTTGAGTCTTTCTTTAAAATTGTTCAAAATATTAGAGTTTGCATTCTTTCCCATCTGAGCTAAATATTTCTTCCCTGGAATTTGCTATTACTGTCTTCTCTGTAGCAAACTGCTCAGCATGTTCGGAAGCTATTATCATTGCCGTTCTAAGCATCTTTACTCATTGCATTTAGAGGAATTGACTTCTCAGTGAAATTAACTAGGCTGTAGCCTAAATTTTTGGTGATTCAGGAATATAGGTTGAAATACATGAATCTGTGACAAGAGTTTTGAATAACTCTATGTCCCTAAAGAAGTGCTTAAATTGCTTTTACCAAAAGATGCTATTTAACTTTTTGTTTCAAACTGTGTTTTTAGGCTCTTGAGTGGATCCATGACAATGGAGAATTTTATTTGTCCACACACACTTCCACTGGTTCCAGTATCCAACATACTCAGGAGCTATTGAAAGAACATGAAGAATTCCAGATTACGGCAAAGGTAGTTGAACAGCTGTTTAGGTTTGGGGCTCTTGACTTTGTAAGTCTCGTGCCTGGTTTGTGGGTTATTTGTTTTTCCCGATTGGTGAAAATACTCACATGGCCAGTCTTCAGAAAGAATGATATGGATGTTGACCCAGGCACAGCAAGACTAAAAGAAGCAAGTAACAAGATCGCCAAAGTGTTGAGAAGTGCTGCTACTCTTGACTCAGTCAGTGCAACAAGGACAAAAGTTCTGTATACAATTTATAATCAGTTCAGAATTGGGCAATGTATTGAACTGCTCAAACACCATAATAAAAGTCATACCTTGAAAACTCTCTTAAGGTTGTCATATGTTGGCATAAGTTCAACGGCACATGCCAACAGCATCTGTCAGAAATTTATTTGCAGGAGCCTAAACTCCAAGGGGAAACTTAACTTGTAGAGGAAATTGGTTTTGCTCATCTAGATATTGGACATGGCCTTCTAAGGCCATTTAAGGGTGCTTCTTACTGTTTTGTAGATGTGTGTGTGGTTTTGTGTGCATTTAGATAAAGAAACGTATTTTACAATCACAAGTTGAGGGCAGGTCACATGCAAAAGTTGTACATATTTTCTCTAGTTCATCTTTCTAGCATTTGGAATTCGATAAAATTTTGTGTAAGCACATCTTTACTTCACTGTGACGAGCTGCAATTTCTATAGTAGCTGCAGACAATGCTATGCAGTTGTATTTTACTGGTTGTGTATGATAGTTACCTCCCGTGTTGCTGTTTTTTCAATATTGAGAATATTTTTCAATAGTCAGGATTTTTTAAAAAGTAAAACTGAGTATTTCGTATCCGCCTTCTAATTTTAATTCTTCAAGCCTAATTCCTGTAGACATGAAAGAGGTGGAGTTCTGTGGAGCATTAGTTGGGAACTGTTCAGTTATAAAGACAGCTGTAGAGGAATATGAAAATGCAGCCCATTAAGACCTTTCTTGCTGCATTACATAAGCTTTCCTCTGTCACCATGAGGCCTGGAAACTTAAGTCTCTGTTACTTAACTTCCTTTACCAGCAATTTGTGATAGCATACGTTGGGTGATGTAGCCTGTGAATTGCATTTCCTACATCATTTCTGATCTTCAGATCCGTGTCTGACATAATCTCCAGGGCTGGCCATTAAGAATTCCTGAGCATACTTTTTCCCCTTAAATTGATGGTATAAAATCCAGTAATAGATTGTAGTTTTGTTTTTGAAAATACAAAAAGCTGTTGTCGTGTGAATAAAAGAATCCCATTTGCTGTCTGAAATAGCTTGAAGAGACCTTTGTTAATTTAGAATTATAGAGGGATCTGTCTTTCTTGCTACCTTCCTATCTTTTGTATTCCCTGCAGCAAACCAAAGAGAGAGTGAAGCTGTTGATCCAGCTAGCGGATGGCTTTTGTGAAAAGGGGCATGCCCATGCAGCAGAGATTAAAAAATGTGTCACAGCCGTGGACAAGAGGTACAGGGATTTCTCTCTGCGTATGGAAAAATATAGGACCTCTTTAGAGAAAGCCCTGGGGATTTCTTCAGATTCCAATAAATCGGTGAGTTTGTCGTTTCCTCCCCCCGATATACGTAAGAGCTAGGTTAATGTAGCCAGTTAAGCTCCTTGCTAGACAGAACTAAGTCTTTCCCTTTTTCTCCTTCTCACCACTAATTCTGTTGTCTCTTCCCACTTAATTCAGAGTAAAAGCCTGCAGTTGGATATAATTCCAGCTAGTGTTCCTGGGTCAGAGGTGAAACTGCGGGATGCTGCTCATGAGCTTAATGAAGAAAAGAGGAAATCAGCCCGCAGGAAAGAGTAATGCAGTTTTAACAGTTTTATTTAAAATGCGTGGTATGATTTGATGCACGGCATTTTCCCCCAGTCATATTTTTCCATTTCTTGGGAATCGCCATATCTGTTAAATAGCAGGTATGTTTGTGCCTGCCCACACATACATACATGCAAACAGACAGACAGACAGACAGACAGACAGACAGACAGACAGACAGACACACACACACACACACACACACACACACACACACACACACACACAGAGTTCACTTTAAGTTATATAGAAGTAGATCTGTATGGTAAATCTATAATTCTGTTCTTGCATATATCATTGAATATGTAACAAAACAACAACAACCAGCCATGCACAATCAGAAGGGGTAGAAATCCAGGGATGCAAAACTACCCTATTTCCAGTATTTTTAAATTATTGCTATTTTAAAGACTGATAGGTAGCAGCAGACCTACATCCACAAACTCAGGACCTGTGCTCTTCTAAACAAATCAGTTCCTGCTTTTTTGCATCATCTTTTTTTAAAATTTCTTCTGGATAATTTTTTAAAATTTGCAGTTTTATACTATACATGCACCTAAATGTCTAGGTCTGTTTAATGACCTTTTCCCCAGGGAAATCTTATGTCTCAATTATTAGGCATGTGGGTGCAGTGCCATACTTTTAAGGATTCTCAGGCAAGCAGTCCCTGTCTTCATCCCTTTTAAAACAGGTTTATCTGCTGGCTATCAGAAACATAAGGATCATGAAACAACCAGAAAATTAAAAATGCAGAGCCTTTTTGAATAATAAATATATCTGTTATTTTTTTCCCAGTAGGTTTTTGTATGAGGTTTGTTTTTTCTCTTCACCTTATAACCATTACATAGTCAACAGGAAAACACAAACAAGACGGATTCAGTGCAAAAATGACTTATATTATAAATCCATGGCAAAGCTCGAGAGGGCTTGTGAGGTGCCTGTTCAAATGCAGTACTAGGCACAGGCTAATGAGAATCTCTGTTCTGATTGGTCCAGTTGTGCTCTTTCGTCATGCTCTCTAGACAACTTCATGATTTATAGGAACTGTGACTCTTTGCTTCCATTGAAAATATGGGTTATATTGAAGTTCTCCAAATCACATTAGTTAAACATCTCCTTAATATAACATTTAAGTTGCTTTCTGTAATGTCCAGAGTCTACTACCTACCATACATAGAGGCAATTATATTTTCATGAGAAGAGCTGATGCTGTAATGCTAAGTCAAGAAGATTAATGTTATGTCTCTCCTGTTGCTTCAAAGGTTCATTATGGCCGAACTTATTCAGACAGAAAAGGCTTATGTAAGAGATCTCCGGGAGTGTATGGATGTAAGTGTTGGTCCCAAAACTCACTGGTATCCAAGTGTGTTATTGGGAGAAACAGTTCTTGAACTATTGAATTGTAGATTTGTAGTTAGAAAATTCAATTGTACTGTGCTGTATCTTAAACAGACCTTTTAGTGAACAGAATTGTATTGGTCAAGCACCACAGTGCTGACTTGATTAGTGTCTTGTTTTGCTGTTTTAACATTCCTCTTTTAACGGGATGAAGCTATTGCACTTCTACTAGTTTTGGAGCGCTGTGGACTAGCTAATGTTTTTGTTTTGTTGTGGGTGTTTTGTTGAAGGGGTGATCCCCTGCTAATGCTTCCATTGTGCGTACTGTATATTCGAGAACTGGCCCATTCTGTCTGAACAAATTCCTGGTTGTTGATAATACGACAGGGAAGTCATGACCTGTATCTGTCAATGTCTGGATTGTAAATTAGGATTTTATATGCTACCATGTTGCGTCTGTTGTCAGCATTTCATATTTGTAGAGCCAAAAGGAACTTCCCAAATTTATTCTTTTAAAATTTAAAGTGGCTACATGCTACCTTTATCAGCATATTCTAGTCTCTCTTGGTTCTAGAATGTCTGTTTATTGGCAGCTATTTTTAGGCAAATTCATAGCTCTTCCTTTTCCATTTTCAACCAGACATACCTGTGGGAAATGACCAGTGGTGTTGAGGAGATTCCTCCTGGCATTGTCAACAAGGAGCATATCATCTTTGGAAACATGCAGGAGATCTACGAATTCCATAATAAGTGAGTGAAAACATCAGTCTTGTCTGTATGCTGATAGAGGCTAATTTAATGCATTTTGACATCTGTAAATAAAAATATAATTTGAATGTCACCATAGTATACAGGCTTGTATATTTCTCTGATATTATTTGTCAGTGCCCACACCCTGTTATGGATTAAAATGGGCTCAGATTCATTCTGGCCTAGAGATTTTGTAAAAGTTTAACTTGCAGATGAATAGGGAGTTCTGGTTTGTTTGAGGATCGGTATAGTACCTACATCAGCCATTCTCAATGGCGGCCGTATGGCCCCCTGAGGGGCCCTGGCACATTTGAAGGGGGCCACAGACTGTAAACAGTTCTTTACACACCACTTTATAAAGTTTGTTACGCAATTTACACAATCCTAATTTAGCCAATATTTCTTTAATACTCTCTTTATGGCTGCGACCAAAAACGGCATTGTCATGATATTCGTTTATGAGACAATACTTGCAGGGTTGTTCAGTCACTGCTGATGATAGATTTGCTAGGTAATGTGTGGATAACTGGGTTTCATCCATTGAACGTTTTGCAGTGTCAAAAGTACTTCTGACTTGTATAAGGTCTGGGCACCAATTTTTTACATCTCTACGTAATGTGATCATCTGTATCTTCTGAAACTATTGCTGCGAGTGTTGTTAATCATTTACAGCAGAATGGGATAGAATACAGAGGACTGCAGTGGATCTGAAGTAGTAAAAATTAGGCACTTCACCTTTAATCAAAAGGATATGCTTTCAAAGGGATAATTAGATACAACCCAATATTACAACATTTAGTGCACTGCACAGCCTGAGTTCAAGATTTAAATGAAATGTCACCCTCAGCAGATGAATGTAGTAATGAATATTGAAAAGCAAGCAGACCTTCCTGTAATACCTGCAATATGTGTGATTTAGTCAAAGTTACGAAGCTTTAGGTTGCATTGAATTGTATTGAACATACTTTCAAAGTTTCTTGTCACAGTCTACCTTTTCCATTTAGAACTTGAGCGGTTCACATTCATCTCTTACCTCTTCATTGTGATCACAAATACCCCCGAGCAGTTAGAATGCTTAGAAAAATGCTCACAATGACACCAGTGGAAAATGTTGATGGATTTTTGCTAAGAATTCTACATGCACCAGAAATTGAGGATATTAATTCTGATCACAGTGGGGAGGAAAGAGATAATTGTTCAGCAAAAAGGAAGTCTTCAGGCATTGCAATGGAAACCTGGCCATGAGTGTGTTTGTGAATAATTAATTGTTTTTGTTAATATTTGTTACTTTACAGTATATTCCTGAAAGAGCTGGAGAAATATGAGCAGCTACCTGAAGATGTTGGTCACTGTTTTGTAACTTGGGTAAGACAGCTCATCACATGTGAGGTGAATTTAAAAATACTATGCGCAGTTATGGCCATTCTCTTCAGAAAAATAAAATGGAAAAGGTTTCAAAGAAATCACTTCTGGTTTATGAGAGATGGATGACAATGTGATCCAACAGCTTAGGAAGGAGCATAATGACTAAGTTTGAAAAATGGTTTGCAGAAAGGTAATAAGAATATTGTATTTCATTTTGTGCTGTACACAACAGAATTAATAGACAGCCATATATATTAGAAAAAAGTTTATGCATCTCATGATTAATCTTTGTAATCTTAGAGGATATGTTAAGACTAAATAGTTCCAATTTCAAACATGCAGCTCCTGTATAAATCATCAACTTATTTGAATATTTCCCAAGGATAACTGTGTTACAGGCTGGCTACAGAGGAGTTTGTCTCGCTCCTTGCTAGAACATCTGGGATTGGTCTAAAAATGTGGACTACATGATGTTCTTGTTAGAGTGTTCCAATCTGTCCCTAAAGGATTCCAGTCCATCCCAGATTAGTCTAGGGTTGAAGCCTACTGTTTACAGTGGTGCCTCGCATAACGAGCGCACCGTTTAACGACGAATTCGCATAGCGATCTATTTTTTTAGATCGCTAATGCGATCGCATTGTGATGTTTTAATGGGTAAAACATCGCATTGCGATGATCGGTAAGTGTTTTGCTTACCAATCTTCGCATTGCGACGTTTTTTGAACAGTTGATCGGTGGTTCCAAAATGGCCACCAAGTGCCAAAAATGGCCGCCACAACCATTTTCGCGCCCTGCCCTCGCTTACCGAGGGCACGAAAATGGCGGCGCTGTGGAGGAACTTCGCTGAACGGTGAGTTTGGGCCCCATAGGAACGCATTAAACGAAGTTTAATGCGTTCCTATGGCTTTTTCCGTTCCATTTAGCGATGTTTCCTCGTAGCGACGATTAATCCGGAACAGATTAACGTCGCTATGCGGGGCACCACTGTATTTGGAACAATTAGGATTGGTCCCAATAAACATGGTTTTTCACTATTGCACTGCATAGTGATATAATGTATAGGTCTGAAGATGATATTCTAGCTGTGCAGCTTCACCTTTACATACATTTATGCCATGCCATTTCCCCAAAGCTGACATTACTTAGTATCTGTCAGTGAAAACTACATAGCAGAGTAATACTTTAGGCAGTAATGTTAATTTTCTTTAAGTTGGAAATCTATTTTGGAAATGAAGAGAGCCAAATGGTCACTTAGGGTTCTTTAGCAATGGAACAGTGTAGTGCTGTGCCGCTTACCAAAAATTAATTTTTAAAAAAGAAGAAAAGTAGAAGTGTGTGGCTGAAACATGGGGTTCTGTATCCCCCTCTTTGTGTGACTGAAAATTCAGCATTAATGCCCACCCACAAGGAAACACGCTGTTTCCCAACCAGGTAACAGCTACTGCAAAAGAGAAGGCAGAAGTCTGGGAGTGAGAAGGGAAGGGGCACATTGCAACCGCATGGACCAAAATGGAGCAATCTAACACCTACATGTGGTTGACTAGATCACAGCTACAGGGGTAGCAGGAGCAATTTCCATGTGAACAAAAGTAGCAATCTAATCAAGACCCACAGTTCCAAACCATCCCAAAGTGACCTAGACTAGGTTGCGCCTATTGCTAATGTAGCCATACCCTTAGTCTCTTGGAGCAGTTTAAAAATTAGTAAAGGTTTTGTATGACACAAGCTTTTATGGAATCTGGGGGAATTGATTGCAGTTAACAAAAGTTCTACCAAACAAAACTTCTTGGTGTTCAAGATACAGGGTCCTTAATTGTTTATTCTAAATATGTGCCTCTCAGATGGCCTCGCTAACATCGCATACTTTCTTCCTCTTTGGTTGCTCTTATCCTTAATCTTGCATGTTTCTTTCATTTTTCACCAGATTAGAACAAGACTTTATTTTTAGCTAGGTAAAGTATTCACAGATAAAACATTTTATGAAAGAAAGGAAGACATAAAAAAAATTTAAATGTCTTGCAGGCTGACAAGTTCCAAATGTATGTGACTTACTGCAAAAACAAGCCAGACTCTACCCAACTAATACTGGAGCATGCAGGTGCTTATTTTGATGTAAGTATATCAAGACTCTTTGTGTTTTAGATTAAATCTCCTATCATTTCAGAAGTATATTTCTGGGCATCTCTGTACATGTGCATTTTCACATGAGGTGGGAGTTTGTGATCTTCTGGCCACTGTCAGCTTAGATGCAGCTATTGCGATACATTAATACATAGCTTTTTACTATTCTATTGCAAACTTGCATGGTCTACATTAGCTTCAAAAAATCTCTAGCAGAGGCATTTTTACACGCCTATAATTATTCTGTGCCAAGCTTCTTTTTAATAAAAATCCCTTACCAAAAGTGTGTCCCAGAGTAAGTTTCCACTGACCTTAAAGTGCATACATAACATCAAATTGTATTTAATGACCTTATTTGAACATTAGAGGAGAAACAGGAACAAATCAGAAACAAAAAGGCACACCTTGGAATTCCTTATTTGAACTATCAGTCTAGTGATTACGTTTACATATTTAGTGAAGTTTCATGAAAACAGGGGGAAGCTAATATAGGCTAGGTACGCTATGAATAGGGACATGGTGGCACTGTGGGTTAAACCGCAGAAGCCTCTGTGCTGCAAGGTCAGAAGACCAGCAGTCGTAAGATCAAATCCACATGACGGAGTGAGCTCCTGTCACTTGTCCCAGCTCCTGCTAACCTAGCAGTTCGAAAGCATGTAAAAATGCAAGGAGATAAAAAGGTGCCACCTCAGTGGGAAGGTAACAGCATTCCGTGTCTAGTCGCGCTGGCCATGTAACCATGGAAACGTTGGCTCTATGGCTTGGAAACAGAGATGAGCATCGTGCCCTAGAGTCAGACACGACTGGACTAAATGTCAAGGGGAATCTTTACCTTTACATTATGAATGCTTGGATTGCTTTTTAATATTTAGGAGTAGATACTGTAATCATGATGTACTAATGGTGTCACTTGTCCCAGCTCCCACCAACCTAGTGGTTTGAAAGCATGCAAATAGGGACCACCTTGGTGAGAAGGTAACAGTGTTCCGTGTCTAAGTCACACTGGCCATGTGACCACAGAAGATTGTCTATGGACAAACGCTGGCTCTATGGCTTGGAAACGGCGATGAGCACCGCCCCCTAGAGTCAAACACGACTGGACAAGGGGAACCTTTACCTTTACCTAATGGTGTCACTAATGTTTCTAAAGCTTCATTCAAACACAAAATAGTTATGTTTCAAAATCTAACATATTTATTTATTTACTTACTTATGTACTTCTGCAGAGAGACAGAGAATATAGCGCTTCCCCACCCAAAAAAGAAAAAGAAAAAGCAGTTGCTCGAAGTGGGTTATGAAATATAGCAAACAGATATAAAACCCTTATATCACGTTAAAATGTTTATTTACAGAGAAATGTGTTTAATTGACAGCAGAATAGCGAGAAGATTCCTTAACCTGTTGGGGCAGAGATTTTCATCTATGGGACACCATCCCAAAGAAATCCTTCAGATCATCCTCTGTTTAGTGCTTGATATGACAATGGAAGAGCATGTAAGAGACTACACCCTGGGTCCCAAACTCTCTTCTGGAGAATAAGCTCCACTGAACAGTGTAGAAAACCCCACTGAATGAACATACATAAGACCACTTTCTTAGTAACTGTGTGCCAGAGCACTCGCAGATCAGTTCTAGAGATCTTCAGGTTGGACTGGGAAAGCCATTTTCCTGATTCTGGAGAGCCAGTGCTAGGCAGGTTCAAGCTAGGTGGAGTAGAGGTCATGTTGGCAAAATAAAGGAGAAGACGACCATGAAAATGAAAATAGTGTAAAGGGAAGGCAAAACATTGTGACATTTTAAAGACTAGCAGCTTTATTGGTCAGACTCCATACGAGTCAGCTTTTGCTACATTTGTCAGTATTTGTGGTGAAGCTGTTCTTTCTTGAACGTTGAAAACGGAGGACCTTTGAAAACAAAAAGATTAAATGCAAACATCTTCACCAACATTATCCAAGTTCTGTAACTTGCATCAGTGTGAGCAAATAAGCACATTTGCCCACTTTCTTAATTTTCATGATTCCGCTTTGGAGGGTCATTGTGAGAACTGCCTGTCAACAGCAGTGAACTAATCACGTGGAATCGCTCCCTGGCTTTGGAAACATCAGATGTGATCTCATTAGGTTCATGAGTCAAAACCTCACCCTTTTCTTGAAATAAAGGATAGTTAGGGAAAGTGAAGAAAAATCTTCTATTCAGGATGTGAGGTCAGAGATTCAGCCTCTGCATGACTTTATCCTTTCTGTAAAAGTGGATTGACACTTGAGCATTAATTACTATACACAGCAAATGAGATTACACCTTCAGGTGAAGCATGTCTTTTTGTTTTTTCAATACTGAAAGCAAGCGGAATACTTCTCAAGGCATTGATCATGATATTTTAAAAAAAATCAGTAAAATTTGCTAGGTAATTGGGCTGATAGTTACCAAGTTGGAGAGGTTTTAGTAGCCTCTGCAGTTAGTATAGAGATCGCTTAGACTGAATGCAAACATGACATTGTGATGTCATGCTTTATGTCACAAACAGGACAGTTTCACATCTTGGAAGAGCAAGAGACAGTTACACTGAGTCTGCACACTGTCAGGAAAGATCTTTGTGAGAGCTGATGAGAAGGTTTATTTTGGGGTTATACCTTGAACAAGATTGATGGTGAACTTTCTTAGCCCTAGTGTACTCTGCCAGGCTTTAGCAAAAGAACAGATCTCCATCTGGAAGCACTAACCATTCAAAGATGTGATAGGAAACTGTAGAGAAGCATAGAATCTTATTGTACCTGGGTTTTTACAGTAGTTAAGCCTATGCTAGCAGGTATAGAGAGCAGAGCTTACTGTATAAAGCGCCTTATCCAGTGCAGCATGCAGTGGGACATAAATACCCATCTTTTAGGATTTAGGGCATCTGCCGCTCACTGCTTAGCAGCGAACTGTGTCAAAGAACAAAGATGTTTTTCTCAGAATAAAAATGATCCTTAACCTAGTTAAACCTTCCAGGTTTTACAGGGCCTGGCTGTAGCAGGATAAGGCAACAATTTTCATGGACTAGGAGATGCTACCAAAGGATTCTAGGTTTTGAGTTTTGTTTTTTAATCACTTTGACGGATGCCACTTTAATCATTTTGATGTACAGTGGTGCCTCGCTTAGCGAGCGCTCTGTTTAGTGATGAAATCGCTTTGCGATGAAGATTTTGCGATCGCTTTGTGATGTCCCCTATGGGGTATTTTCGCTTTGCGATGACCGATCATCGCAAAGCGACCATTTTCGCACAGCTGATCGGCGGTTTCAAAATGGCCGCCGGGAAAAAACATGGCCACCCGCTGTTTTATGGGACGGATTCCTCACTTAAGAGGAACCAGAAATGGCTGCACTATGGAGGATCTTCTTTGAACTGTGAGTTTTAAGCCCATAGGAACACATTAATCGCGTTTTAATGCGTTTCTATGGGCTTTTTTATTTCACATTGCGACGTTTTCGTTCAACAGCGATTTTGCTGGAATGAATTAACGTCGCAATGCGAGGCACCACTGTATGTATCTTTGATTGGTATTCTAATCAGTAAAGCCAATGAGATTAATAACAATGGCATGACTGATCGACTCTTCTGAACAAGTGACTTTACATCCTTTTCTAATGATGCTATGAATGGTCAACTGTTTTACTAAACTGGCCTGCAAACATTTATATTCTTAGCACTAACTGATTGGTCCAGTGTTAAAAGTTTGCTTTGCCACAAAGTTCTGCACCACCACCACCGTACCCTGGTTAGAGTGCTAGTAGCCAGTGCATCACCCCTGCCCACCACACACACACCTGCACCCAGTTTTTGGGGATTTGTCCTTTCTTTTCTCTACCATCAATGGCGTTCCTGCTAGCAGGAAAAGGTGACAGCTTTTGCCAGTCCTGTTACATCACTGTTTAACTGAGCTCCATGTATATCAAACTCAGTTGGTGAAGTGTCTGTTTTGAAACCAAAATAGAGACACCTTCAGATAAAGTTCAACATACTGTGGTGAACTGCAGAAGTAGGAGTGAGCGATATGTGGCCCTCAGATGTCGAACTGCAGTTCCTTTCAATAACTATCACCAATATAGCCAGCTGTGAGAGAGATTTGTAGAGCAGAACAGTCACTTTGAACTCTTCAGGCAGGGACCATAGGTATAGAATCATAGCATAATTGGGTTGGAGGGGGGTCTATAAGGCCATCAAGTCCAGCCCCCTGATCAGTACAGGAATCAAATCAAAGCAGATCTGACAGATGGTTGTTCAGTTTTCTCTTGAATGCCTCCAGCATTTCATTCACTTTGTAAAAAGACCCCTGAAAGGCAATCTTGTATGTTACACAAAGCTTCTCATTTCACTATGATGAGTTAAGATGGACAACCCCCCCAATTATCTTTCTGTCTTGCTGTATAACTGAAGTCTGTACAAAATATTGCTCTGTAGGGTAGGATTGGAGACTTTACAGGTTTATATGATCTTCTGAGATGTTGATAGATGAATACCATTGTCTAAGCTTTTGTTTTGTTCATTTTCAATTTTTATATAGGCTTATTCTTTTTGCTTTGCCTTTCACATAATGAGATGCTCCCCAGGAAATATTTTGGGGCAAAAATGCTCTAAAATTAGTCCACTATATTTATGCAGAATTACTTTTGTGACTTAATTATAATGGCTCCCTCTGCTGGCTTGTCAAGATTAGAAACCTTTTCTAGTTCAGTAAATGATCCTAAAGCAGAGCTTTGAAAAGTTACTCTCTTTTTTTGGATTATTACGCAGAAATGAAATTTTAAAGCTTTCTTTTGAAGTCAGCAGATCATTCTCATCCTATACCATACTCCTGTTTTCTCCCATTAAAAACCACCAGAAAAATGAGAAAAGGCAGGGTTAAATGCTCCCCTAACCATGCTTAAACCAGCAGAGTATGAAACACCTGAATTTACTTTTTCTGCAATTATGACTGAAATTATTCCTAGGTCTGTCAGTATGTATGGTGCATTATAGTTCAAACAAAATAGGAAGAGACCCCTGCCCAAAGGGGAACATACCACCTTAATGGTAGACAACCCAGAAACCTTAGAAAGGGAAAGTAGAGAGCTTTAGGAAAAGAGCTGGAAATTTAAAGTAAGTTTATTGTGACGGCCTTCCTCACTACTCACAAAGGGAGTTCATCACGTCACTTTAAAACCCTTCACTCTTCTTTACTGCCACCAACCATTCCTTAATGAATAAATCATACAGCAGGCCAGTATAACTTTTAAAAATAAAAGCTTGGTTTATTGAATACAAAAAGAAAGGAATGGTAAATCACTGTTAAAGAAATAATCAATTACTGTTTCTCAGGCACTAGCTCTCACAGACTCTTTCACACTGACACTAAGATTACTTTAACTCACAGCTCAGACACTCATCTCTCATCTGTCTGCTATCTCCTCTCTCCCCACTCACACCTCACACACACCTTATATATCACAGCTCCTCCCGCCTCTGCACCACCCTTCGCCCTCTCATTGGCTGAGATTTTCCCTCCCAGCTGTGACGGACAGGTAATGCTATGGCTGACCGTAACAATACCTCCCCCCTTAATAAGTTGTTTTGTGGGGGAAAGCTAACATGCTTTTCTCCCAAAACAACAAGGAGCTTTTACAAACAATTACATTCCCCAACATTTCATAAACAATTACATTCCCCAACATTTCATCAACACTTACCAGGATCATTCATGCATAAGCTTAACATTCTACTACACCATGCAAATTATACTTACGTTCAAATACATATGCATATATAATACACAACATATCAGTAAGTACATGTACAACAAACTTTTCAATACATTAACCCTTTTAAAAGTCCATTTTTCCTCAGTTGTCTGGTCTTCTGGATAGGGCATCTGCGGCACAGTTCTTAGTCTCTTTCGCCTGTACTTACATCTTTCACAGTCCAGGTTGTCAGGCATGATAGTTCTCTCTCACCACCACATTCTAGTCCTTTTTGAGAATCCAAAACTGTAACCATGGTGGAGTCCTAATGTCCATAAATGAAATGTTCTACCCTCCAGCACACCTGGAGGTGTGGTGAAGTCCGACTCCCTCGGTACCTTTACGAAACTTACACCTTGCCGATAGCTGGGGTCCCTCACTAAACTGCAGCTTTCCTCTCCAGAACCACCTCAAATGAAGTATCTCGCAGCCATCTGCCTGGCTCGGCACGACTCCCAACCCAAATCCGGTCCTCTCCATGATGGCGACGCCCCTCTGGCACTCGAGCCCCCTCTGAACATGGTCAGCCACCGACACGGTCTTCCATCTCTTCTTCCGCCGAGTCACTCTGGCTGCTCTACAGAGTTTTACCTCTGGAGCTGCCACCATGATGCTCTTGATCGCACTCTTTAGCAAGGGCATAGCAAGACAAAACCTAACTCGCCATCCTTTTACCCTTTGCATTACTGGCGGGGTCAGGCAACGTCCTGATCTATTTAGCTTTAGGTAGGTCAAGCCTCCGCCTTCCCAATATGGCCATGCATGTTTTCTTCTGGGCTTTCCCTTCCTCTTATCTTGACCAAACTTTGCTTTCTGGCCACAAAGCTTGGCTAGCTGGGTTTGTCTTCTATACGGAGCAACTACTGGTGGGCGTGCATCCCCGGTGTCCAACCTGTGCACCACCCCCTTAGCTAACCCAGGCTTGCCCTAAAAAACATGTCGGTACTTAGCAACCAAGGATTTTAGTTCCTTCTGCTGTTCTTGGGTGAGTGCAGGGCTGATTTTAACCTCCTCTGGGTTGAACTTAACCTCACCTCTCCCTTCCCAGAATGGCAAGTCATGTTCCTCCCTATCAGCCGCCCTCACTGCAAACAGCACCCTACTCTCTTCTCTAAAACATGGACCAATTGCGTTCACATGAACTACTCTCCTGCCTGGATGTTCATCATCTTCTATTATATAATTAACATCATTTTAGTAATGATCCTGTATGGTCCTGCCCAGTTCAATTGTAATTTGTTCCCCTTGATGGGCCTTAGCATTAGCACCTCATCTCCAGGGTTAAAACTTCGTTCCCTAGCCTTACGGTCATACCAGACTTTTTGTTTGGTTTTCTGTGCTTGTAGGTTTTCAGCTGCTAATTCTAAATTTCTTCTCAGGGTATTCATTAAGGTGTCTATATATGAAACTACCTTCTGAGGTTCATCTTCTATACTTTGTTCCCAATTCTGTCTAATTAAATCAAGTGGACCTTTTACTTTCCTCCCAAACAGCAATTCAAATGGACTGAATCCCGTACTGTCTTGTGGTACTGATCAATATGTATATAACAGCCATTGTATTTTCTGGTCCCAGTTATTTGGGTTTTCAGCTGAATAAGCTCTAATCATGCGCATCAGGGTACTATTGAATTTTTCTGTTAACCCATTACTCTGCGGATGATAAGCAGAAGTGCTTAAATGTTTGATACCACAAATTTGCCATAGTCTCTTCATGAGTTTTGAAGTGAAAGACATTCCTAAGTCAGTTACAATCTCTGAAGCAAAGCCCATTCGACTCATATAGCTCAACAGGGCATCAGCCACTGTTGGAGTCTCAATGTTACTTAGAGGAATAGCCTCTGGATATTGTGTGGCATGGTCCACAATAGTGAGAATAAATCTATTTCCCCTCTTTGTGACCCTAGGCAACGGCCCAATAATGTCCACGCCAATACATCGAAATGGTGTAGAGATTACGGGTAATGGACATAGCCCTTGTTCTGTCCCAGTTATTACCCTGTCTCTGGCAAATATCACAGCTCTGGCAGAAACTTTTAATTTGCTTTCCTATCTCTGGCCAATAGAAGTTTGGTGTTATTCTTTGCTTGGTTTTATTGATCCCTAAATGTGCAGCAAATGTATCAGAATGTCCCCTCTCTAATATCATCTGGCGATATTTAACAGGCAACACCAACTGTCTTTGAATCCCATCTCCCCCTTTTGAAAGGTTTACCAATGTTTCCCTGTACAGTAATCCCTGCTTAACGTGGAATCTTTCAGGCATTTCAGGGGTTAACTGTATTCCAGACACTTTATCAAAGCAACTGTTTAAAGTGGGATCTGCTTGCTGTTCTTGAGAAAATCTACTGCGTTGTGATATATCAAGTGCGAATGTCTCAGCTTGTTGTATATTTTCAGTTACTTGTTCACCCTGACTGTCATCATTTCCCTCAGCAGTCTCTGTTTGCTCTTGTAGTGAACGTGTTAGAACTAAAACTTTCTTAACATGTTCAGAGAGGTCTGTCCCAATAAGAACGGCCGATGGCAGTTGTGAGGAAATCCCTACACGCCAATATCCCTGCCATCCCCTATAACGAACTGGCACTTCAGCCACAGGCAAGATAATAGTTTCTTGTCCTATCCCTTTCACTGCCATGTTTTCCTTTGGTATTATGTACTTGTGTGGCACAATATCCGGATGACACAGGGTAACCTGCGAACAAGAATCTCTCAGCGCCAGAAAGTTGTTGTCAAAAATTCCAATATTATCTCCTGCTATCTCAAATAATTGGTGATCTGTTCTAATCAACAGGCAATGTCTGATCTCAGCCACAGGAAGATCAGCTTCAGTATTATCAGCTGCTGCTGAGAGCTCTGCTGGTGTTGCTATGGCAACTGACTCCTCCCTTGGTGGAGTTATTTGTTCCCTCTGGACACAATAAACAGATTTTGGCTTATTTAAATTCACTTTCTGTGGTAAAAATTCTTTATTTTCTCTGCCTTTTCAACATTGGGACACAGTGTGACCCTTTTCATTGCATCTGAAGCAAATTTTAACATTCCACGGTTCATTTTCAGCCCCTTTTACTTTTCCCTCCAAATTGTGACCTCTGGCTTGGCTCTGTTCTGAGGGCTTCCCCACATAATGGCTGCCTACCTTCTGCTGGTTTCTAACTTGTCTCCTGGGATATCTATTATAGTCCTCCCAAGTTTTCCTCACACTTTTCCCCTCAGAATAACTAGTTTTTCTTATCTGGGAAATGAAATCAGCAATTTCCCCTGCTTGTTTCAAATTCTCTGGTTTTTTATCTCTGACCAAGTATTTTAATTCACCATGTAAAAGGGAATAAAACTGTTCCAATCCTATAATATTCTTCAGATCCTCAATTGTCTGAACTTTCTCCTGTACCAGCCATTTATCCAAATACCTAGCCAAGTTGGCTCCTAACTGTGAGTAAGACTCATCAGGTTTCTTTGTTAGTGATCTGAATTTTTGCCTCAGATGTTCTGCATTGATGCCATACCTGGCAAACACCAACTTTTTAAATTCAGAATAATCTTTTATCAATTCAATTGGCATTTCTGCATAGATCTCAGCGAGGCTTCCACTAAGTTGGGATCTCAGAATGATCATCTTTTCAGAGTCCCCAACTGAAAAATCTGCACACACTCTTTCAAATAAAGTTAAGAATGCCTCTAGACAATCTCCCTGTTTAAAAGTTGGGAATTTCTTTAGGTCTGCTTTTGATAACTGACTCCCATCAGAGTTGGAATCTCTATTATTGTTAGTGTTCTGATTCATCAGTTCCAATCTCTGGAGTTCAAAAGACATACGTTCTCTCTCTAGTCTTTCTTCCCTCTCCATTTTTTCTTTCTCTAACACTAGCTGTTTCATTCTGTATTCATGTGCTTGTGCTAACTCCAATCTTCTGAGGTCTGCTAAATCTTCTCTTGAGGACTCTCCCTCTTGAGCTGAAGTAAATCTTTCTTCCACCTCATTAATCTCCTCATCTGAGCCGGCTGCCATTTCAGCTTGCCTTTGTGCAGCCATTTTTCCCCTGGTCAAGGGCATTTCCTTTCTTTCAGGCCACTGAACCACTTTCAGGCCTCAATTTAAAAGTCACTTTTTTCCTGTCAGCAAGTCTGTGATATAAAGTTGCTGCTCCCCCATGCTGTCTAGCTAGCAATTGTAACTAGGCTTTCAGCCCTTTGCTAGGCCTCCCGCCAAAACAGAGTTTTTCCTTTCTCTGCCTCAGGCACAAATCTTGACCCCACACAGCTCTACCCTAACTCAGGTTTAGCTGTTTACTCAGAGTTCCCTCAGCTTCACTGCCTTTGGCCTTCGCTCTGTCCCCTCAGAGTTTCCCTTAACTCAGGACCAGCTAGCCAAAACACCACAGCCTTTGCTTTGGGCAACTCTCCACTCAGAAATAGTCACCACAGAGCTTCCCTGTCTCAGTCCCAATCTGAATTTTCGGCGCCCCTCTACTAGACCTGCTCCCCGTGAGCCAGATCCTAGAAGGTTACTCCACTTCAGATCCCCTAACTAAAAACCCCTGCTCTGGGCACCTTTCCCAAGGCTTCACTGGATCTTCGAATCCCACGAGCTGGCACCAATTTATTGTGACGGCCTTCCTCACTACTCACAAAGGGAGGTCATCACGTCACTTTAAAACCCTTCACTCATCTTTACTGCCACCAGCCATTCCTTAATGAATAAATCATACAGCAGGCCAGTATAACTTTTAAAAATAAAAGCTTGGTTTATTGAATACAAAAAGAAAGGAATGGTAAATCACTGTTAAAGAAATAATCAATTACTGTTTCTCAGGCACTAGCTCTCACAGACTCTTTCACACTGACACTAAGATTACTTTAACTCGCAGCTCAGACACTCATCTCTCATCTATCTGCTATCTCCTCTCTCCCCACTCACACTTCACACACACCTTATATATCACAGCTCCTCCCGCCTCTGCACCACCCTCTGCCCTCTCATTGGCTGAGATTTTCCCTCCCAGCTGTGACAGACAGGTAATGCTATGGCTGACCGTAACAGTTCCCATCCCAAATGCTGCTGAACTTTATTGTGAAATGCCTTTGTGAAAAGTGGCTGTGGTTACACTTGTTATCATTGCATTACCTGCCTAGCATAGTACCATACTGGTGGAAAAGAGCTCAGGTATTCTATGGGGTGGTCCTCATTTGTGTAGTTGGTCCAGTATTTTCATATCATGTCAGTGGGCATTCCACTTACTGTATTTTTTTGAAATAACAGCCATGCTTGATAGCCAGGATTTGTTGACTCAGAAATGTGTAACGTGTTGCAGTGCTGTGTATACCAGAAATAACCTTCATTGAACTTATTCGGACTTCAGAGTAGTTGCGCATAGGATGGGGCTGAAGTGTTTGTAGATGTGGAATCTCATAGTACAGATGCATCTTCTGAAATACCTTTTCCCGTTCTTGGAAACATTCTGATTTAGCTAATCTTCTCAAATGTTTTTGTTTCTGATACAGGAGATACAGCAGCGGCATGGGCTAGCCAATTCAATTTCCTCTTACCTTATCAAACCTGTTCAGCGAATAACAAAATATCAGCTTCTTCTAAAGGTAAGTATTGCTGTTCTTGTGAAGCACTTTTATATCTGCCTACAAACATCCGGGTGTGAAATGTAAATACTCTGTTTGTCACGAAGGTCACTTGTGTTTTTTTCTTCTTAAAATACAAACATGTACCAAAGAGCAAATTAATGAGCTTGTCATGTAAGTGTTTTTCAAGGGATAAGTGTATATACATTCACAATTTGTAACTGACACAACATACATAATTTAAAAAAACGTCTCTAACAATTGTTACATTTGGAAAATCATAAAATATTAATAAATTACAATAGAAATAAGTGTATTTAAAAAGTAGATACATGAAATTGTTGAGAAATCTGTTGTTGATCTTGAATTATTTATCAGTAGAACATGGTCATATACATCATGAAATAGTACAGTAATATGATTACCTGATGAGCAACTGTGTATTTCAACAGGTTTCTAGCAAAAATGGTGCAGTGCTACCTCAAAATTTTTATTTACACAGTATACTTCAGGAAGGTGGTCTGCACATAATTCCAGAAACACAGGCCTAGTTCAACAGTGTAGATAACATAGTGACTTTATTAACACAGTATTGAAACACATCGTTGGCAGAAGTGACTATTGTAACACATTTTATAATGTTGCAGTTGTATAAACTAATATGAATATACCAATCACGTTTGCCTTGTAAATTTTACATCCTTGTGGCACATGGCTTTGTAAGATTAGGTGAACCATGTGAATAGACTCCAGCTGATATAGAAAATGACAGTAACCATGTTACTGTAGCAGTGTAATCAGTTAAAGTCCAGATCAAGGTTTAAGTTGGTTAACACTCCTGTTTTGGGAGGTGGTCAAGAGAGAAAGTGAAGAAGGAAATGTCATAGAGTTTTAGGCGCTGAGCATATGAAAATAAAAGTCAGTACACTTTGACCTTTATATTTCGCTTCTCTGGGCATGCATAGAAGATGTGTCTTCTATCAAGAACATGCTTTGATTATTCATATGCACTTCACATTACCCAAGCATTAACTGTTGTTAGCTTACTGTCTTAATCCTGCCCCTCTGTACTGGTTTTAATTAAAAAATACTGTCAGTCTTCCTGCACACAGAGAAGCCATTTTCTTCCTCTGTGTAGTCAACGGCAAAGTGACATATCTTGAGTATACGCTTCACAGAACAAGGTTTTGCACACCTGCTTAACCAAGTGTCGAGGGACTGAGAAGCTTATTAAAAGCAATTAAAGGAGACTTGGCAGATGGCAGAAGGTGCATGTGAATAACTAGCAGGGAGGCTTGAGAGCCAATAGATGAATTAGACTATCTACTAAATGAAAGTTTTGCCGTCCATGCAATTCTCCTGTATTGTTGTTGCTGCTGCTGCTGCTGCTGCTGTTGTTGTTACGGTTATGTGCTATCAAGTCGGAACTGACTTATAGCAGCCCTAACAGGGTTTTCAAGGTAAGTGAGATATTTGAGTGGTTTTACCAATTCCACTCAACCAGTCAGTTTCGATGGCCAAGTAGAAATTCAAACCCTTTCCTCCAGTTGTAGAGTTCTTACTTTGGATTCGTCATGTACCTGTTTCAAGCCATGGCACTGGCAATTAAAAGAATTTCAAGGGATGGGTGCTGGGAAATGCCTGACATTCTGGGGAGCCTCGAGCAAAACAGACTGAGTGATATACCTGAGTGGAAGTAATGAATAATCTAACAATGTTCTTTTCAGGAGCTGCTCACCTGCTGTGAAGAAGGTAAAGGTGAGATTAAAGATGGCCTAGAAGTGATGCTTAGTGTGCCAAAGCGAGCCAATGATGCCATGCATCTCAGCATGCTAGAAGGTAGGATTTAGGGTCATTGTTTTCTTCTGTGTAGTCTTATTTTTAATACAGCCACAAAAAGCTGTATTACATTGCAATTAAAAATATTGTTGGCCTGGTCACCAGAGGCAGGTAAAATCACCTTTTGTAACCAAGCAGGGAAGTTTTTATTACTCGACATGCCAGTATGCATGTTTGCAAGACAGCAATTATGAGGTGTCAACATTTACTTGACAACATGTAATTAAATTGCTACTAGACTGCATACTTAAAGGGCATCAAATATTTGATTTTTGTTTTAAAGGATATAATTCAAAATGTCTCTTTTTGCTCAGTAGCATGGTTGTTCGTTGGGGTTATTTGAAATAATCTAACTAGGGCCTCTGGACAGAAGAGTTTCTGAGGCCATGACTATCTACTGCTTCAAGTTTAAATAGAAATGTTGGAATAAGCATAGAATCTAACATTAGCAATCATTTGTCCTGGAATGTGGGCAGGCTCTGTGGAGTATTCAGATATTTCCTTTGCGCAGGTTAGTCTTTAAAACAAACTCTGTTGAACATTTGCACCACTGACATGTTGACAGCTTAAGTGAAAGTATTTCCTTTTAGATGCAGAGCTCTGAGCTGCCTAATCCATCTGTTGATACTTAAATGTCCTTTGATGGATTAGTTCTCAGAATTTAGGAAGGAGAGTGAGCCCTTATTGCTGCATACTTAGCTTTTTCTATTTTTGGGAGGTAGGTATGGTCCTGGTGTTAAATTGGGGTGGGGATGCACCTCAAATATTTGGAAAAAAATGGAAAAGAAATGGAAAAAAGTTGTCTTGCACTCTCTTGGGAGCATCAGGAAGAATTTACCTTATTGTGCTAAATTTGCAGAGTTCCCACACTCACAACTTTTTTTTTTCAGTTGTAATGTATTTGCCCAAAGATTGATTGCCTTTGTTTTTGTTTTCAGTATAAGAAGCATCAGTTTTGAAATGAGGGGGTTGCAGGAGTGGACACAGTACTCCCAAGATTCACAAACGGACTTGTGTGGCCCTCTGAGAAAGTTGTTCAATTCTAGTATAAATCCTATTTCTTGGTGATATTGCGGTTGACTATTTTTTCATGCTCTTTATGAGAAGTGCATACAAATTTATCCAATGCTTTCTATGAGCTAAATACCTTTTATTTTGGGATCAAAAGTAATGTCTACAACGATGGTATTTAAATAAGGGTGACTCCTTCATGTATTAATCAACTCTGCCATCAGCCACAAATATAGGATCACTCACATACAATAGCAACACTGTGCGAGCAATCCAAGTGGTCATTTGAACCACTAATGCTTTTTAGGACACCCGTGAAATAGTAGATCTGAAAGGTACATCCTGTGGTTCTTTTCGGTGTCTTGGAGATGCGGAAGACACAATTTTAGGATCATGGCCACTGTGTCAGCAAACATTGTGGGGAAAGTTCTGTTTCTTTAGTTTAACAGCAAACCCAATTGCTGTGGAATCTGGGCCATGTGAAAAAAAAACCTTTCAGCCTTCCAGCTGCAGTGCACTGTTCTGGGCATTTAACAAACTAAAAACCAAACAGTAACAGAGAGACAGTAAATCAAGATGATAAAAATAAAAACAAGTATAAGAATAAGATAAACATCTCAAGTTTGAAAACCAAAATATTTAAACACACTGATTTTTTTTTCTGATACTGTCTTTATTAAATGTGTGCTATCTTGCTGTCAAGAGAAACTGTCACAGAATATAGTACATTATGGAATTGAAAGTGTTCTCAGCAGGCATTGATAGCACTACCAGCATTCTCCCATATAGGAATTCTCTGCTTTGATTGGTAGCCAACCAATTTTGGTTTTAAAACTTCCAAAGAATAGTATAGCAGTCTACCGGGCAGCTCATACTGTCAGGAATTTCTTTTTATTATTTAATTGAAATCCCCTCTCCTGTCATTTGAACCTCCAGATTCAAATCCTGTCCACTAGAGCAACTGAAAACAAATTTATTTCATCATTTGTTAACAATCTTTCAATTATTTTTGATCTGTCGTACAATGCCTCTTAATTCTGTCTTCTCCGTTCAAAATCCTGCAAGACCGCTTCAATAAAGTTTTGCAATATGTAAATGTTGCTGGTTTTATTAGGAATCAGATAAAAGGATACATTAACATGTATTTATCATTTCATTAAGTACTGATTATGGAGCAAAATGTTACATTTCAGTTCTCAAGGCACAGCTGCCTATTAACACGAAATCTCAGTACTGTATCTATCATAAAGGCCCCTGAAAGCCATTCTGCTGTATGAACGGAGATTGTGCTCAATATAGGACACATGGGATGGAATACTAGGCTGCCCTCCAGAAACTTAGAACACACCCTGTAATCTCTTGTAATCTCCCGTAATTATAACTGTGTGATTTAAGACAAGGCTGTCCGAGTTCCAGAGGCGTTCCGTTGCCTGACCTTTGGAGGGCTGCTCACTGACTCCTCAGTCATTTTTCTAAAAGGAGGGGGGAGGAGAATGGGGACTTATCACAACCTCCCTGGCCACTGGGGCCAATTTTGCCATGTTTTCCCTCCCTTCATTTGTTTCATCCTACTAGGAAACTACCCCCTCCTCCAAACCTGGAATGGACAAGGAATCACTTTTTTAAAAATTAAATCGATTGGGGGAGGGGGGATAAAGACACACACCCCCTGAGAGGCAGAACAGAACTTAATGCATCAAATAGTCCTCATTGTTTTTTGAATGCTGGGGGTGCAGGGATGTCAAGGGGCCATTATGCCCACCCTCTTTGTAATGGAAAATTCATCATATAAGAGCTCATCCAATGTCAACTGGTCTTCTAAGGCAGTGGTCCCCAACCTTGGGCCTCCAGATGTTCTTGGACTACAACTCCCAGAAGCCTTCACCACCACTTTTTGCTAGCCAGGATTTCTGGGAGTTGAAGTCCAAGAACATCTGGAGGTCCAAGGTTGGGACCACTATTCTAAGGAACCCTTAAAGCTTCTACAGAACTCCAGAGGTTTACTGAATAAAATTTGAAAAACCGCTTTAATAGACTGCAGCAAGCTTTGTCACTTAACCGTATTCACCTATCTTCTTTTTCTCCCCGTGCTTCTTGCTGCTTCTTTAAATTGTTCCCCCTTACTTTCTAGGTTTCGATGAGAACATTGAATCTCAGGGAGAGCTCATCCTTCAGGAATCCTTCCAAGTGTGGGACCCCAAAACTCTAATCCGGAAAGGTCGTGAGAGACATCTGTTCCTCTTTGAAATGTCGCTGGTATTTAGTAAAGAAGTGAAAGACTCCAGTGGGAGAAGCAAATACATCTACAAAAGCAAATTGTTTGTAAGTTTGACAAGTAACATTTAAATAGAATAAAATGCAGCCAAGTCTCATCAGTAATGCCAAGTAGATGTTCTCCTGCAGGAGCTTTAAAAGATAACAAATTGGTACACTCCCAGGCTTTCATTACATTAACTAAGATTTCATAATAGTTTGTTGGATGGTTTAAGAAGTTAGATAGTTTAAGAAATTGTCCCCTGAGAAACATAAAGCTGTTTATACTCCCCTTCCCCCACACAAATGAACTAATAGCAGAGGTGGAAGCCAGCATCTGGGTGAGGTCACCACGTCAAGCAGGCGGACTTGTTACTCCAGCGCTGTTCTTCAGCTGTGACCTAAAAAACTGGCCTGCACAAGACAGAAAGGTATCTCCAGGGCACAGACTGCCAGTCACACCAATTTGCATGAAAGCCTTTGATTGACAAAACCAAACATGATAGCTTTTGTCCTAAGCCAGCATTTGACCTACAGATAAAGTGCCTCATGAATTGACACTGCTGAACCATGTAACGTGAGAGTGATGTACAACTCAACATCAGCAGCAGCATATCAAGGAAAAAAATTTCTAGACATGTCATCTTTTGGCTTTTCCAATTATTCCAGTGTTCTGCTTTTTGCCTGATAGTACTGAAAGCTTCTCTTTGTCCTATACAGAATTATTATTATGTTTTGACGTATGAAGCAAAGTACAAAAAGGTAATAGAGGAGTCTGAAACTTCTAGATAAAACTATAGGAGCTCATTGAACATGCCATTGTATCAGTTAGGTTCCCCAGAATCATACTGACTGACATCTTGTCGCGCTTAACCAAAAATGAGATACATCCTGACATGTTTTGTAGACATTCTTTCTCTCGAAGAGTTCTGTTGGCAACCTCCACAACCATTAATAAAACAAATTACATTGAGGGCTACTTATTGACGCTTCCTTAATAATAATAGTTGCATGCCATCAAGTCAGTTCTGAATTATGGTGACCATTTTCAGGGTTTTCTAGTTAAAGATTACTCAGAAGTGGTTTCCATTCCCTTCTTCTGGGAGCACCCTGGGACTGTGCAGCTTGACCTAAGCCACAGAGCCTGGCTCTATTCACAGGAGGCACAGTGAGGAATTGAACTTTCAGCCAGATACCTAAACCACTGAGCTATCCAGTCAGCTTGAAGCTTCCTTAAACCTGTTGTGAAAAACCTTGTGAATCAGCACCATTGTTCACAGCTCTGTTCAGAATATACTACTAGTACACCAGTAGCTAAGCCAAACAGTCATGGGATGATTTGTGACAAACTGAGCTTTAAAATTTTGGATTACAGCAAAGCAGACATTAGAAATTGCATACGTACCATGTTTCCCGGAAAATAAGACAGGGTCTTGTATTAATTTTTGCTCCAAAAATGCATTAGGGCTTATTTTCAGGGGATGTTTTGTTTTTGTTTTTTTATGGACAACAATCTACATTTATTCAAATACAGTCATGTCATCTTCTTCTGGTTGCTGCACAATGGTGGAGGGCAGCATTTCACTTAACTAGGGCTTATTTGGGGGGAAGGGCTTATATGACGAGCATCCTGAAAAAAAATCATACTAGGGCTTATATTCAGGTTAGATCTTATTTTCAGGGAAACAGGGTAGGGTTAGTGATACCTGTGAGTGGGTGCAATAACTGAAGTCTACACATGGTATATGAATAAAATGCTAGTCAGGAATCAATAAACATTTGAAGCAATTGTTTGCCATTTGTTTTGACTTTTGCTGTCATGCTTTTTTCATGACAGACAGTTTGTGAAATTGATCAAAATGCTTTTGACTGTTCCTGGAAGTTTGCTCTTGCTATTTAGAGGTTTATATAGAATTTTCTCATTTCCCCCCCCCCCTTTATTTTCAGACTTCAGAGTTGGGTGTCACAGAACACGTGGAAGGTGATCCTTGCAAGTTTGCACTGTGGGTTGGAAGGACACCTACTTCAGACAACAAAATTGTCCTAAAGGTAATTGGAAATAATTAATACTTTTTCAGTGTGTAGTTTTGTTTCTTCTTTAGTCATACAATCCAAAGTAACATCTAGGTATTTGGGGGCAAAACCATGATGTAGTTCTATTGCCCTTCTAGGTAACACCTCTGAGATATTCCTTCTTCTGAAATGAAAGGCACATATTTAAGCCCTTATCAAGGTGGTTTTAAGTTGGTTTCTGTCATAATATATCATGATGTCTTCTAATGCATCTGTTAAGAGGTGTTCTACCATCTAAACACTGCCCAACTGAGTAGCAATTGACAGATCATCAGCATTCATAAAACATCTGGTGCTTTGAAGAAGTGTTCAATCTCTGGTGTAGATGTTAAACAGAACACAAACCAGCATGCTGCCCTGCAGTACAGACCATTCTGTTAAGTCCTTCATCAACTGCATTGTCTTTGAACATTTTTGTGATTTTGCAAAATAATTTTGCAGTAATATTTGATGAATAGTGTTATAGATGGCCAAAGGGGTAGCCTTTCCCTTATTGAAACTGTCTTTAATATGTCCTATGTTAAATGTTGGATTTGTGCTATGCAATTTTCACATCTAAAACCAGCCTGTTGTGGAATGAGGAGTGGTTCTGCTACCTTGTGATGTTTACCCTCGTGTCCCTTGCTTGTTTTCCCTCACAAAGGCTCACGTCACGTTTTCTTCTCACTGCGACCAGTGGATTACTTCAATCCACAATATAAATGACATATATCAGAACACTTGCCTTGTGAACAGAAACAGAAGTTATTTATTGAAGTGAAGCAGATTGAATAACAGAAGTTTCTCAGACACATATGATGCATAAGCAATTCATCGACACTTCTCTCAGTACATACTTCTTTTCTCTTGCAATATCATTACCACCTTCTCTATCTCTCTGACTAACCAGCCATCTCTCTCTGAATCTGTCTCCCCTCAGCCAAGCCTCATATATATTCATTGGTTCGGTCCCTCCAGCACTTTCATAGGCTCATGCAAATAAGCTCTTGAGCTTGAGTGGCAGGAGTGAACGAACCAATCGCCACACCTCCATTAGAAACAAATCCTTTACTCAACTTCTTCATAATTTTTTTAACCACCTTTAAGTACTTTTACATCTCTAAAGTTTGTCCAGCACTATTATAAATGAAGACATACAGGTTTGCATCATGTCTTCTTCAAGCATGATGTTGACCAAAGAAGGTTATTTTTTTAAAAAAAATTCCCTTATTTACTTAACCAAAACAAGTGGCATGTTTATATCTTAAAGGCTTCCAGTATTGAGAACAAACAAGATTGGATCAAGCACATCAGAGAGGTGATACAAGAAAGAACAATTCATTTGAAAGGAGCCTTGAAAGAACCAATTCACATTCCCAAAACTGCACCAACAACAAAACAGAAGGGAAGAAGGTTAGTAGAGTCCTAGCCAACTGCAAAGAATGGCAAGGTATACTTTTCCAGCCCGTCATTCATGAAATCGTCTTAACTATTTGGCTGAAGTCACTTTGAGTAAAAAGCATGTTCCAGCCATTTTGTTGCTGTTGCTAGCTTAGGTCGCAGTACCAATTTATGAGATTTCCAGATCTGATTACATCAAGCAGAATCTTGAAAAAATGCATTACTTTGTTGCATGACACTTTAGTCCTTGTTCCAAATGTGGCTGTGTTGGCATTTCAAGATATAGGCATAATTCAGTTGTACTTGTCGGAGTGTTTGGGCTTGTGCTAAAATGTATCTTCCAGGGAATTTCAGGTCATCAAGTGACTAGCTCTCTGAAGTGTTCAGTAATGGACTGGTGTTGAAATTTCAAAAGGCATATATTTGACAAGTTTGAAATACCTGTATGTTTGAATGGAGTGGAGAGGTACGTAGGGAGCATAGCTAAACTGTGTCGTTTGCCATTAGGAGGTGGCTGCCGGTGAGCACAGTTAGACAAGAGTAACAGATGACTGTATTATTGTTGGTCAGGATGGTTAGGATGTCTGTATTCTCCATATCCGTGGCAGCATGCTTATACATGTAAGCGTTTGGGGAACATAAAACAAGGAGTGAAGTTGAACTTGCGTCCCAGTGGGATGTGTTCCATAAGCAACTGGTTGGTGGTGTGAAATCAGAATAGTGAACTACATTAATTCTTTGCTCTGATCTTGCATGGCTCTCCTTAGTATCTTAGAAGAGTGCACATAAATATCTAGCCCAGGGAATTTTGCACGTGGCTTCATTGATATCCATAATCTTGTGATGTACAATGACCAGGCTTGTGTTGAAAGTTACACTGTTTCTAATTCTTTTTGGCTTAGATATCTTGCCGTATGACATGCTGGATCATGTACAATAATTTATTTCATACACGGCATGGATAGTACAGATAATCTCCAGATGGGTAGTGTAAGAAAATACCATATTTAGGTTACCCATTTAGGTGTATTTTCAAGTAAACTTGCACACTTGCTGATGTTTATGTGTGTTCTCTTTAATTCATTAATGTGTTAATCACCTTTAAACTGAAAGGCAAAACAGTATGCCTAAATGAAATTAGGCTTTTTGATAAGCAAGTCTGATTTTTTTCCTTAGGTGTATATACCATGTTGTTCCATTTTACCTGAGCATCTGCTTTCTTATATGGAGAGAAGTATTAACAGCTTCTGAAACAGACAGTGCTTTTCCAATTAATTACTTGTAACTTCTCATATTTCCAGAGATGGAGAAGATTTGGATAGTCAAGGAGATGGCAGTAGTCAGCCTGATACTATTTCAATTGCATCACGAACTTCACAGAATACACTAGATAGTGACAAGGTAAGGCAAAGAGGAGTTAGTTTTTTTGTGAAAGATTGCACATTCTTTTTCCTGGAAATGAAAAGCAATTCCTTCCGTCTTGCACGTGTTTTGTACTGAGTCAAAATGTCACATCCATAAGCTGACAGAGGCTAGAAATTAGATTTTCATTTATTTAAGAATCGAATCCTATATTTTAAAAACAAGTTTTTATATTATGCTCTTCTGCCAAGGAATGAGAAACAAATTGTGCACAGTTCCTGGTGGTGTTCTATCCAGGTGTTGTTCATGGCTGACTCAAGTTAATTTTGCAGTCAGAACATAATAATGTTTCTTTTGGCCATTACCTGGGCCAGGGTAGTGAACTCTGCAAAAATATTATAGTTGATCATCTTCAATAGGTTTTATACATGCTTTTCTCTCTGTAACTTTATATTCCTTGGCAGATGAATTTGTGTTTCTAATTCAGTTTTGCTGTGTTTTTACTCATCTTGGCTCTTAGTTAAACTTGCATATGAAGCTTTCTGAAGGAGTTACTGTAAGCACCCATTGCCTGAAATCATCCTCTTAGAATGTGTTGAAGAGGTAGCAATCAGCAGGAGAACTATTAATTTGCACAATATGATTATCAAAATAGTTATAAGAGCATAATCTAGCATCAACGGTATATGGATTCATAAGGGCTCTTAAAAGGTGAGGGTTGTGTGCATCTTGAATTCATGCAAATTAACTCACAAAATGTAAATTTTGGTTATTCAGGGACAAGTAGGATGGTTTTTTTAAATATTCCCAACTTTAGAAGAACATGCTTCATGTGGAACAGATGGATCAGGTTGTACCAGATCCAAGTAGATGATGTCACCTTATCCTATCATCCATTCAAATGCCAAGAATGTTTCATCTTGAGAGACAGAGAAAAATATGACTTGCCAAGAAGTGTACTAGAGAAGACTGAAGCTGTTCTGAAATAGTATCCATGGCTTCTGAAGAAGGACAGATAATTTGTTGTGTTGGTATGTGCCATCAAGTCACTTCTGACTCATGGCAACTCTATGGATGAGCCATCTCAAAAATGTTCTATCCTCAACAGCCCTGACCAGCTTTTGTAAACTCAGGCCTGTGGTTTCCTTTAGGGAGTTAAGCCCATCTCATATCAGGATAGAGAATGGAGTTCAGCATATATCTCTCAAGGGCTCAAGGGGCATCTAATCAAAATATCTAGCTTTTCCCACTGCCTGCCACAAGGATTTGCAGAGCATCAGGCTCTTTCTACAGTACCAAGGCCCTTTCGCTAAATCTAGACCTCGCGCTTTAAAAATGTGTAAATCACAATTGCTCTTTCTTCTAGAGCAGCCATTCTCAATGGGGGCCATATGAACCCCTGGGAGCCCCTCGCACATTTGAAAGGGGCCACAGACTGAAAGCAGTTCTTCACCATCTTATAGGGTTTGTTATCCAATCCTGCTTCAGCCTATATTCCTTTCATATTGTCTTTATGGCTGTGTCCAAAAAAAAAAAAAGGTTGAGAATGGCTGTTCTAGAGTACGGAGGAAGATAGGCTTGCACATTGTCTCTCATTTTCCCCTGTTGTTATTTAGTCGTTAAGTCATGTCCAACTCTTCGTGACTCCATGGACCAGAGCATGCCACGCCCTCTCCCGAAGTTTGGTCAAATTCATGTTGGTAGCTTCAATGATACTGTCCAGCCATCTCGTCCTCTGTCGTCCCCTTCTCCTCTTGCCTTCACACTTTCCCAACATCAGGGTCTTTTCCAGGGAGCCTTCTTTTCTCATGAGATGGCCAAAGCATTGGAGCCTCAGCTTCAGGATCTGTCCTTCTAGTGAGCACTCAGGCTTGATTTCCTTCAGAATTGATAGGTTTGATCTCCTTGCAGTCCAGCGGATTCTCAAGAGTCTCCTCCAGCACCACAATTCAAAAGCATCAATTCTTCGGCGGTCAGTCTTCTTTATGGGCCAGCTCTCACTTCCATACATCGCTACTGGAAAAACCATAGCTTGTGGACTATGCTTTGACTATGCGGACCTTTGTCGGCGAGGTGATGTCTCTGCTTTTTAAGATGCTGTCTAGGTTTGTCATTGCTTTCCACAAGCGTGTTTTAATTTTGTGGCTGCTGTCACCATCTGCAGTGATCATGGAGACCAAGAAAGTAAAATCTGTCACTGCCTACATATCTTCCCCTTCTATTTCCCAGGAGGTGATGGGACCAGTGGCCATGATCTTAGTTTTGATGTTGAGCTTCAGACCATTTTTGTGCTCTCTTTCACCCTCATTAAGAGGTTTTGCGCTCTCTTTCACCCTCATTAAGAGGTTCTTTAATTCCTCATCACTTTCTGCCATCACTTTCTGCCAATTTTGAACCGATCAGTTGTTCCATATCCAGTTTTAACTGTTGCTTCCTGTCCCACGTATAGATTTGTCAGGAGATAGATAAGGTGGTCAGGCACTCCCATTTCTTTCAGAACTTGCCATAATTTGCTGTGGTCCACACAGTCAAAGGCTTTTGTGTAGTCAATGAAGCAGAAGTAGTTGTGTTTTTCTGGAACTCTCTAGTTATCTCCATAATCCCGCGCATGTTAGCAATTTGGTCTCTAGTTCCTCTGCTCCTTCAAAATCCAGCTTGTACTTCTGGGAGCTCTCGGTCCACATAGTGCTGAAGCCTACCTTGGAGGATTTTGAGCATAACCTTGCTAATGTGTGAAATGAGTGCAATTGTACAGTAGTTGGAGCATTCGTTGGCACTGCCCTTCTTTGGGATTGGAATGTAGACTGATCTTTTCCAATCCTCTGGCTACTGCTGAGTTTTCCAAACTTGCTGGCATTTTCCCTTAGCAAATAATAAAACAACTGTACAGTTCTGGGTTGTGTAAGACTTTTTAAAGATTGCTTAAATAATCCAAACAGGGTGAACTTTCAAGTTCTCCACAACTCTTTCTTAAGTATAGGTGATACAAAATCTGTGAGGTGGGAAAAGAAGCCCAAATTCTAAAAAACATTGTTAGTGTTGTGGTTGGCGTTCTTATAAGCTTGCAAGTTGGAGAGTACATATTTAGACAACAGCCCAGCTGTAGATTCTTGTTATTGTCATTATTAAAAATTACATTATTAAAATCATAGAATAAATATACAATACATAAACATTTTCCCAATTTAAACATTTGCCTACTTATTTCTGATTGAATTATGAGAACTTCCTTACTTCCCCCTTAACTATGCCCTTGGGACCCAATCCTCTGCACAGCATAACTGGCTCCAACTTTGCGCTTCCCATGTTTATGTCCCTATTAGAAGTTTCTGCCAGAATACCTGTGGCTTCTCTGACAACTATGTTGTTTTGGAGAGTGTATAAGAGCAAATATTGGTGTAACACTTATTGGTATAATAAGTACTTATAGTTGCCTAATCTGGCATCACATCGAAGTAGAGAAGGCAAGATTCTTCTGAGAGCACAGGGATGTTTGAGAAACAATGTATGGCTCTCTGCAGAGATAAAACTTTAATGATAGGGCCAGTAGAGGGTGCTGTAACTGGATAAATCTCGAGCTTCTTGTTTATGCCGAGAAATGTAGCAGTTTGGATGTTCTTCAGCACTGCTGGATATAGTTCCCTCCCAAAAACCTTCATAAAGTTTCATTATGGAATCAGACTGTATACAAACACATTTACATGTGTTTGTGTAGCCTCTTTTTTCCAGGCTCCTTAACTATCATATCTTTCTGACTCCCTGTTTTGTATAGGGAAGGGACAAATTTAACACTTGGGAAGCAAAAACCCTCTCATGAAAATGAGAGCTTAACTTGTCACCATAGGCTTTGGTGTCAGATCAGGTAAACAGCAGATTTATTTCTCATCCTCCTAAGTGCATGAAATGGAGAGCTCTCAGAGTGTGCACCTAGGAAAATAAGCACATAAAGTATTTGCAGATTATCTTTGTAGGAAAAACTGTGGCCGAAATCCTATGTAACACTGGCATAATGGAGTTGGAGTAAATCTCATTGGCAAATAGATATACATTAAGATGTTACCATAGTAATTTGTTACTGCAGTATGGGATTTATACCAGCTGTATTTTGCAGATAGTGTAACTATTAATATTTGGCAAGTGTCATTTAGGCAGGATGTTATGTGTGTTTTGTACAATAACAGTCCTGCTTTGGTGTGCATATACTTGCTCACTCTCTCATGCATACGCACACATGCAATGAGTACAATAAATTTTCACCATGATAGTTGTATGTCTTGACAAAATAGCCCCAGTTAAAGGAAAACCTGCACTCAGGAAGGAACAATGAATTCTAAATTGTGCAAGTTGTCTAGCTTTCAGACCTTTCTCAGCAATAAGTGTATAGTAGTAAAATGAATGGACAAAGATACATTTCAAGGTACAACCACTCCACACTCTTCCCCTTATAATTCTGATCGGGGCGAGGAGAATTGCCTGGAAAGATCTGTGCTATATAGTGCTTCACTCTTCTGATATTAATTTTCATGAAGAAGATTGGGGTGAGAGGCTATTAGCAACAGCAGTAATTAGCCAATTAGTTGATTCCCCCCTCCCCAGAAACCAAGTTTTAATTCAATAATCTGAAAAAGAAAAGAAAGAAGAGGTGATCATTTGGAAGAGTTTGGTTTTGTAAATAGTCAGAACTTGCAGCCTCCCCATGTCTTACAACGCTGTGGATGCCACTTCTCTTTTGGAAATTTTGAAACCACCCGCTGCTGGCTTTGAATTCTTCTTGAGCTGCAGTTCCAGAGGGGTTTCTTTCCATTAAATCACGGTGCAGCTTCTTCGCTTTTTCACAAATCATGGCTTCACTGATGCTTTCCCCTTTTAGCTCTTTCTCGTTCATCCACACCAGTAAAAGTTTTTCCACAGCTTCCATCGGGGTGGCCTGTTCTTTGTTAGGATTGTGACTCCTTTTGCCACAACAATGTCTTTCAAGATATCTTCTTCAATGTGATGCCAATGGTTGACTTTGGCATCTTGTATTCTGCAGCCAGTTCCATCACACACATGCCCTGTTCATGCTTTTTGATGATTTCCTTTTTTGTTTCAATGGAGATGATTTTTTTTTTTTTTGGCCTTTTGCTCTTTTCTTTCTTTGGAGCCATGACTATGGTTCAGCACACCACAGTACACAAACCCTAAAAGGCACAGAATCCAGCAACCATTATTCCAGCACAGACCCCTCGTCACAAAAAGAGAGCGTAGAGAAAGGGGGGGGGGGGTAGAGACCTGAGTCTTAAGCTACATTTTAAAGGCTGCTTGCACCAACAATCAGCAAGCATTCTCCCAGCACAGAACTCCTCATCACAAAAAGAACATAGAAAGAGAGAAGATGATGTGGGGGAGAGACTTGCATTTTAGACCCCAGCATTTCCAATTTTAAAGGCTGCCAGAGGCAGCAGCCGCACCAGGAAGGGATCCGGTGGGCAGGCGCTTACTCACAGGTCGACCCGTGCCTTTGGCAGCAATGACACGTTAGTAGACCCACACCGCCCTGCCTCTCCTTCTTCCTCCTTTGCCCCAGGAGTAAAAAAGGTCCCTAACTGCCTGCTCTAACTGTTGGGGCGAAAGAGCTTCAAAGAAGCAGCCTCTTTGCCAGCAACGGTTTGAATTACCCGCCTTTTTCCGTCCGTAAGTCAAAGCTCCTTTCGTAACTCAAAGCAATATTTCGCTTCTGGAGCTGTTCGTAACTCAAAACGTTTGTAGGTCAGAGCGTTCGTAAGTCAAGGCACCACTGTACTAGGTTGGCAGGAGCTGGGACAACCGACGGGAGCTCACTCCGTCGCATGGATTCGATCTTACAACTGCTGGTCTTCTGACCTGGCAGCATAGAGGCTTCTGCAGTTTGAGCGCAGCGCCACCCTGTCCCACTCCTTAACAAGCTTCAAATACTTACTTACTTACTTACTTACTTACTTACTTACTTACTTACTTACTTACTTACTTACTTACTTACTTACTTACTTACTTACTTACTTACTTACTTACTTACTTACTTACTTACAATATTTTTACCCTGCCTTTCTCCTTTAAAAGGACTGAAGACAGCTTACATAATTGTAAAGACAATATTTAGAAGAAAAAATAGTATACAAATATTGGTCTCCGTATGTTCTTGAAGGTAACATGAGAGTTGTAATCTGTATGAAAGTTGTAATAAAACTTTCTCAGAAAAACGTGCATCACTGGTGAGCACTTTAAAATGTACCTCAGTAGAAGATAATATTTCTGGATCTCTTTCTTCCCATCTCTGCTTTATGTTTTTATTTGTTTAGGCTGAATGCATACTGTTGAAATGTCTGAAGAATGGAGTCTGTAGCATGAGTCCAGTAGTTTGCATAGAATTCAGAGAATTCACTTAACAAGAAGGGAGGAAGCACTCCTCTAGTAGATGTCCTCCATGACTTCCTTTGTCTGAAATGCTTTTAACTACATGGAAACCTGGTTGTCCTTCTTCATGTCCCAGCTTTATATTTTCATTTCTTTATGCCCTATTGCACCCTGCACATCTGCTGTAAGAGGGACACAAGAGATGTGTCGGAGCACAGAAGCTCCCATATGGTTTTAAACATTCCAAAGAACCACAATTATTTGGGATTTGATCCTCTCTGGGGATGGGACTAGTAGAGCTCAATTTTGAACAATACATTCACGCCGATAAAGCAGGAATATTTCATTCACAATGTTCTTGTTTTTCTTTTCCTAGAAGGTCTACATTTTTGATAAATCAGAAAGGGCCTTTTCTCAGACCCCTTCAGGCATACAGCTGTTTTTAATTGTTTCTAACTCCAGTCCAAGGAGGGCCATAAAAATAAATCAATCCTTCCCACAACAGGAGTTTTCCTAGGCTCTCCCCACCCTCCTTCTAATACCTTCTCTTTGGCGTAATTTTAAATTCACAGAGAGTTAATATAGCAAGGACAGAAATCGAGAGGTGGGGGAGTGTGGACCGGTACCCCAAATTCACTTAACAAGAAGGGAGGAAGCATGTTTCTGAAAGCATGCACCTCATAACTTGAGTGGAGGCTGTCCTGAGAGACTCAGTAGGAACAACATAATTAATTCCTGTCTGTGTCTTGCTGGTTTTGTGCTGATTTATTTATTTTATTTCTTTATGAGAAACATAAGGCCCCTTTTTACCTCTTCCTCTCCCTGCCTTCCCCCTTTTGCAAAACGAGGATTAGAAGGCAAAGCCGGTAGACAGTGGTCTTGGGAAAGTTCTGAGAAACTTCCAGTCAGCCTCTCCAAACTTAAACCTGATAGTGTGTAGGAAAGATAAGAAAATGTGTATTCTCCCCCCTCCCATGATTGTCTGGCAGATGCTTCTTGTCCATTCTTATTCAGTAAGACGCAATGGTATCATGTATAATCAAAGATACATTTTCATGAAATTTTATGTGACTCTACCTTAGTGTAACATCACTAAACTAGAAAGAACATGGCAGGAAGTCTCTTAAGTAAAGAAAGCAGCTGGTAGGATCCTCTGTTTTCGGCATATGTTATCCAGGAATGGAAGGAGATCTACTATCGGGTGCAACCAATCCGGTATCAAGCATCAACATTTGTTTGTGTTATTCAGAAGTAAAGCCAACATGCGAATAATAATGTGATCTGTTTATACCTGAATTTCGAGGTAACAAACAGACTGCTTCATAAGAAAATTAGATTAACCTACTGATATATCAGCAATTAAGTTAGGTATAATAGATTTGCAGATATGGAATGGATTTATGATTGTTAGCTCATAAACACAATCTCCCACATTGTTAGGACCATCTGCTTCAGAAGAAGGAAACCTTTTGCTCACTAATAGTTTTATGAACATGCCAATAACAATAGCCCTGTGGTGCAGTGGTTAAATTACAGTATTGTAGTCAAGATTCTGCTCACAACCTGAGTTTAATCTTGACAGATTCAGGTATCTGGCTCAATGTTGACTTAGCCTTCCATCCGTCTTAAGTCAGTAAAAGGAGTACCAAGCTCATTGGGAAGTAAAGTGTTGTTTGCATAATTACATTATAAACCACCCAGAGTACTACAGGGCAGTATATAAGTCAGAACAACAACAACAACTAGTACTTGTTTGGGGTGTGAATTGCTGGAGGATTTCCTGTATTGTGGCTTAACATGGTAATAGTGTTGTTAACATGGTATGACATTGGTATGTGTTGGGAAAATTTGGTATAGACTTCCATTTAGTGTGAGTGTGTGTGTAATATTTTACAGTCAAATCAATATTTTTTTTTGTTTGCCTGGTAAGTACGATATTGGCTGCTAATGTAAGAGGGCACAGGTACACATCTTCACCACGAAGTTGACGCTATAAAAGCAGTTTGTGTTGTTCTTTCCATTTCAGAATGCAGTCTGAGAGTCGGACCTTGCTCCTAGTTGTTTAGTTTAAATGTTAAATATTTATCAGGATTTCTAAAATGTATAATAATTGCATGCAGTCAAGTTGAGTCCAACTTATGACACTTACCAGGGTTTACTAGATAGAGAATACACAGAAGTGATTTACCATTCCCTTCTTCTGGGGCTGCCCTGGGACTGTGCAGCTTGCCCATTACTACACAGGGTGGCACAGTGGGGAATCAAATTCCTAGCCTCCGGGCTCCACAGCCAGATATATAAACCACTTAGCTATCCAGCCAGCATTTTGCACACTGCTAATAGTTCTCTGTTTTTCTTGATTTTCTCGGCAGCTCTCTGGTGGGTGTGAGTTGACAGTGGTCATCCATGATTTCACAGCATGTAACAGCAATGAACTGACAATCCGTCGTGGTCAGACTGTGGAGGTTCTAGAGCGGCCACATGACAAACCTGATTGGTGTCTAGTACGAACCACTGACCGGTCTCCAGCTGCAGAAGGGCTGGTACCCTGCGGGTCTCTGTGCATTGCCCACTCTAGAAGCAGTATGGAAATGGAGGGCATTTTCAACCACAAAGGTAGGAGGATGAAGTAACTTGATGTTTCAAGTTACTTGGCTGTTGATCTTTCCTGTGTTGTTGTTTAATGATGTAGTAGATGCTATGGCAACTGATTTTTTTTCTTGATGGGTTTATACACTGTTAGGCAGCTTGTGGTCCATCGGATATTGTTGGACTTCCAGTTCCATCAGCCCTAGTCAGCATAGTCAGTGGAGAAAGATGATGAAAGGTGCAGTCCAAAAGCATCTGAATGACCACAAGTCCCCCATTTCCGGTTTACCAGTGTAATTGACCTTCAGTGGAGGATCCTAATCATGGTTAAAACAGCCCTTGAAGAATGAAGGTTTATGAAGCAATGTGTAGCTTACTGATTTCCCACAGTTTGGTTACAGTTACTTGAATATTCCATGTGACTTTAACTAAAGGTTAATTCCCTCTTTCTAATATTCAGAGGATCATGCTGAATAGTTCAAGAGGAGTGAGCCACAGAATTAAAAGGAAGAATCTTATTTGTTTCCTCCTCTTGCATAACTGTCTTTTTGGACTTCTGAGATTGAACAAGGGAATATTCACTGTGAAGTTGTACAAGCAGAAGCTTCATTGCTTTGTACAGGGCAGTCACCACTTGCACTGTAGCAAGTCTGAAGAAATTTCACAGGCAGCCTTAGTCTTTGCTCATCTTCCATAGGAGACTGGCCAAAGGGGTTGTTGGGCGGCATTCTTCAAATGAGCTTATCTGAGCAGGTGCCAAACTGGGATGTAGCACACTTATTCACAAGCAATTGCTGTGGATTTACACAACTCCTAAAGAATGATATATATGTTTATTCTCATGTAACTGCATGCCATTTAAATAACCTGGTAGTCTACAGATTCAGATCCCAGTGGTGTCTGGTGGTACATCCCCTCATGTCCAATTTTGTTCCTGTAAATCATGAAAAGGGGAAGTATGAATCTTGTCATTGTGCCAGGCATGGAAGATACCACCCATCACTATATTCTGATGCTGCCAGAGAACTTGTGGGCAGAAGTGAGGTGGAAGATCAAGGGTTATTTTCCAGAGAAAGCAGAAATGAATGAAAAGACTTGGGCTGTTCCTGCATTTCTCTAAAGCCCTATACTCACCATCCCTCCAATGTTGGAGGTCGTGAAGAGGGGACAGGGTAATTGGCAACCATGCATAATAGCTAACCATTCAACCAGGGCAGTATTTGTGAGACTCCATCCATGCGAATACTTGACAGTGTAGGGGAGTCAGGAAAGTTTCACAGAAAAGCTGTTCAGAACAGCAAGACATATGTATACATGTACTAATAAAACAGACTTGCACAGCACAAACTGCCTCTTGAAGTTTAAGCCATTTGTAACTCACTTAATTGGAATAAGACATCCGTGTACTTGGAAAAGACTCTGTGTTCTGTTTAATATATTTGTCAAACCATTCATAACAGTTTGCCTTAGTGAGAGAATGTGGCTTTCAGAGTTTTTCCCCCACAATGGTCTCCTACTTACAGTCAGAAAAGCATAGTTCTGCATAGACCCAACTAAAGTAAATGGATTGTGAACTTGAATTTTTAAGTCTTAACTTCTTTGCTTCTCCTAAAATTTAGAGAATCTAAATTGTGGCAACAGTTGAATGGCAGGGGGAAGTCTTTTTAATTGTAGCTTGTTATGAAGTATGGGTGGGGTCAGAAACCCATGTCTGCCTAAAACAAATCATCCACAGGTCTGCAGATAGATCCCAATCTATCTTTTGCCTGCCCCTGTTCTAGAGATGTGTGGTTGGAAGAACTGCTCAGATTGAGGAAGGAAAAGGAGAGGATACCATGTGGTTGAACTCATTGATCAGGTGCAGTCATATTATGCATGTGGTATATTGACCAGTTTTGTTTTCCTCTCTTAAATGCTAACAATGATATCAACAGTAGTAAAATATATTGCAGAAATTGTAGGAAATAGCTTTATACTCTTGCAGGCCCTTGGTCCATCTGTGCAATATTGTAGACTCCAACTGGCAATGACTCTCCAGGTCTTCTGGCAGATTTCTTTATGAGAAATCAGGGATACCAGGGGTTGAACCTGGGTCTTTTTGCAGTAAAGTCCATGCTTTCTGTGCTGTGATCCTGTGCAGTGGTGGAGTTATAACCACTTGGTAATGATCGTGGAGCCCCAGCAACTAAATTGACTCAGGTGAACTGTCAAGCCCAGAAAATCAAATACCAAGTTTTTCAAACTGTCTCTCATCAATTTTGAAAAGCAAAGAAAAGACAGTTGATTGTGACTTGTGGAGAAAAGGCTGTGAATTGAAAGTTACTGAGCACTCAGAAGAAAAGGTCTTTAAGCCATTTGTACTCAAATTAATTAGCTTCCAGATGACCTTTTAAAAGGTGCCTTTATTTGCAAGGTTGAGGAAACAACATGAAATAATACTCCGGATCCTTACTAAAAGAAACAGTTCCCTGCAAACTGACTAAAAACTTTTTATCTATTAGGTTGAGAGAAGCACGAGAATTTCAGCAAACAGGGCAATCTTTGTGTTTGTAACCTAAGAAACCAAATCCTACTGGGTGCAGCTGTGCTGGTAGTACTGAAACTGTAGGCACATTGTACCGTTAGAACAAGGGAAAACAGTCCATCCAGAATTTGTTTAATGTCATCTTGCATTTATCCACAATGCATTGACCCCAAAATGATTTACCAAAGTTGAATAGCGTGAGTCTTTTCTCTCTTTTCTCTTTTTATTTTTCCTTTTCCTTTGTTTTTCTTTTTTCTCTTGTTTGTTTCTTTTCTTTCTCCACCCCTCTATTTTGCTAAATACAGGGAATTGGGAGAAGGGTGGAGAAGAAGATGAAACTGGCAGGATGTAATGATTCTTTGCTGTTGAGTTCATAAGCAAGCAGTCCCTCTCCCTCATTATAGAGAATGCTTAATGTACATAAAATTCCTGATAATTTGTGTAATTTGGGTTTTAATCCAAACATTGAACAGTTGTAGCCTTATGTCTGGCTTTTTGGCTTTGGGGACTGGGTGGCCTTGTGTCCTGCGAGAGTGAACAATTTGGCATAATTCCTATGTTGCATTGATCCAAAATGACAAAATTTGAATTCTAAGGCTTAGGAATGATATGCTGAGAAAAGAGAAAGGGGGAGAAAGAATGAAATTTGCCCTTTAGATCAGATTTTAAAATTTATCATGTTAGCAAAATCTGCCATTTCCTCTTTTTTTTTCTTGTTAAATATAGTAATGGTGTAGCTTCTGCATCAATAAATAGATGCTGAGGACTACACAGCTTTTTGCTGTGGCAAAATTCCCTGATAACAGGGATATGCTCAAAGTTGAGAGAATAGTAATTTATGGGTTTTAAGAAAGAAGGGAGTGGTAGACCCCTTTGCCTTCCTTCCATATTATTTTCCTGAAAAGTTTAGGATTTTTGATGATAAATAGCCTTTCTGTCTCCTGTTTTGGCATCATTTGTTTTGCAAAAAGGCACACGGGTCTTACCCTGTGGAGACTCAGCCAATAAGCACAGTGTTTCCTCTCCTACCTTCACCTGTGTTTTGGTCGCCTATCTAACAGTTATTAAAATCACTTTTTTTTTACAACGCCAGTGATGAAACAAGAGTTTGCCTCCACATCTGAGGGTGAGAGTCAGACTTAGATCGTGCCAGCCTCTGCTGGATCTCAGGATTTCTGCATGGGCACTTTGACATGGCACATGAACCTCAGCTGTTCCACAATGCTGCAGCCAGACCGCTGACTGGTGCTGGCTACAGGGAACATACGACTCCTAATAGAGTTGCTGCTGGTCAGTTTCCTGGCTCAGCTCAAAGTATTGCATGACCTATACAGCCTGACATGCCTTGTCCAGGCTATCCAAAGAACCATATGATGGTCGCATAGGTTCATATGGTGGGGACATGACAGGGCTTTTTCAGTAACTGCTCCCAGGTTGTGCAAGGCTCTCTTCTGGGAAGTGAGGCTGCCCCTTCCCTTGTCTTTCTGCCATCAGGTAAGGGTTGCTTTTTTAAGGCAGACTTGGAACAATGGAAGTATTATTGAATGGTGTATTTACTGAATTCAGGGAGGCCATCCAAATGACTCACAACAGGGAATCTGTTTCTTCCCTGTTCAGCCACATCCCTTTATAACAGTAGAGGCTGGTGGTCTTTAATATGATTATTTTAAAATTATTTTTAATATTAAATCTTACAGTACTTTTAATTATACGTATTGGTTGAAATTCTGTTGCATAGCGTAGTCAGTTATAGCTAAAGTACGTCCACTGAATCAATGGAGCTTACAGATTGACCAAATCCCCGCTGATTCAATGGACCTACTCTAATTGCAATGTACTACACTAAACAATAGAATTTCAGCCGTTATATTGTTTTAATTGACTGTGAGCCACTTTGAGTCAACTAGGGGGAGATAGGCAGCATATTAAACAAATAAACAGACATTTCTCTTCTAATATATTTTTGCCATTTTCGATTGCTGAGCATCAGCCAGCTGAGGCAGCTGCTTTGTTCCACCTCAGAGTAGGGCCATACCTGTTTATTTGTAGCATTAACTGTGATAGACTAACTGGCCAAGTGAAATATATGGAGGTCTGACAGAGTGTTCCAGGGACTTCAATGGTGCTTCTTTGATCGGAAATATTATGGTCTTGAGAATTTTGAGTTGGTGAGTTTATGGCAATGATTTATTCTGGTGGGTCAATTGTATGAAAGAAATTGGCTCTACACAGATTTCTAAAAACAATTTCTTAGAAGTCCCGTGATGTCAAAGCTTTATTAATTGACCCATATGTTTTTAATGTTCAGTGGCCCAACTTGGATGTCATGTTCTGCTATCCTTACCCCAAATCCAAGCTCTCACTGTTTCTTTCCTCTCCAACCCTGCCAACCACTTCCTTCCTCGTTCCTAGTTTCTTCTACCATTTTCTTTAGTCTTTCATGATACCTGATATGGGCAAAAAGCAATTGGCACTTAAGTCCAGAACTTAATCTAAAAGCATGATTTTGAAGTGGATTTGCAAATCCTGATTTGAATAAACAGTAACTCATATTTGTCAAATCCAACCATTGCACCAACTTGTGACCTTCCAGATGATGTTCAACTGTAACTTCCATCATCCCTCACTGATGACAAAGGGTGATGGAAATTTCACTCATCCAACATTTGAAGGGCTACAACTGTGAGCTGAATAACTGAACAAGAATTAAATGTTCTCGGTTTTCCAAATAATGATTTAGAGAATCGTCTGACTTAAGCAGTTAATACCCCACTTTGGGTTTCTGTTGTACTACATGCTCCATTCAAAATAACAAAAACGCAATTATGTTATTAAGTTTTGCTTCCTCCATTATAGTGTATTTGTTCTTCACAATTCCCAAATGAGATAGCTGTAAGCTATTACACTGGAAATAGGGAGTATGCTCAACAAATATCTCATATTTATATGTTTGTTCAGTCTCTGTATTGATAATTGCATCTAACTTTTAAAAGTTGGATTTAAAATAGTGCTTTTTGTTGCTGCCATCTACATGTAGATGATGTGCAATATGTTGCATTTGACAAGGCATGTATGATTTTCATGCTTTTTCTTGTGCATTAACTTTCTGTATGAATTTCAACAAGAAACACTAAGCAAAAAGAAAAAGAAAAAAATATGTTGTGGCACCTTAAAGGCTAACTGCTTAACTTTAATGTGAGCTTTTGTGGAACATTGACCACTTCATCAGACATAAGAGTCAGCATACAGAAACTATGCGGTAAAAGATTTCTGGAAAACTCTAAGATAAAGGGAAAGTGGCATTTGGTTCCATTTCACACCTAATAATGAGTTAAGGCCCCTGTTTGGTATTCTTTTGTTATGCTTTGTGTTTCTTGTTGAAACGTTTGCACAGACTAACACGGCTACAACTTTGAAAACTATTTCTGTGTGAGAACTCATAAAGTGTGACAAGACATTCAGAAGTATAGGAGATGTTTCTATATAGTGGCAAAACTTTACGTTATAAGTATAGATGTGTATCTGTTTTCTTATTTCTGAATGCTCACTAGAATAGGGGTGGATGGTAAAATATATATAAGGATGTACAGTAATAAAATCATCTTTTCCTTGAGAAGTATTGTGAATTTTCTATGTTCTGTTTATAGCTAGTTTATGGTGTCCATAAGTTATCAAGACCATATTTTAAAGCACTTCAAAAACAATCCCTAGTTCAGTTTCAAGGCGTGCGATTTCTGCCTCATTTTGTGAGTCTGTCACATCTAGTTCATGATTTAGCAATGTGGTCTTGATCATTTTAGCTGACTGGAAGGCCCCACTGCTCCATGGGCTGACTCTTCATTTTTCAGGATGCAAAGAAGTGTTTTAAAATTAACTGTATGTTGTCCTTCGTGCTGGCTGAGCTATAGCCTTCCCAAAAGGGGAGAAAATGAGCTGGTTGTTCCTGTAGCCCAGAATTTTCCTGAACGTCGTTTAGACTAGTTACGGTAGAGGCTAAGCCATTGCATCTGGCTATTCCCACATGTGAGCCTGAAATCTGGAGCTGCGCTGGGCAGTGAATCAGAGGAGCGCATCCCCTGAAGGGAGGTGCTGGGCTGAAGCAGAGGCAAAGGCGCTTTAAAAGAGCTGAAGTATTAAACGCCTTCCAGCAGCTTGGGGTGAGGAAGTTCTTGGTGGGAAGGAGAGAGGAGGACCAGTGTGTGTGTGTGGAAATCCTCTTCAGGGGTGTGCAGAGGTGGAGTTCTGCAGCAACTCACAGCTTACCATGTCGAACAGCGTTGAGCAGATGGACACTCTGGAGTCTCTTCATTCTCCGTACTGTGGAAATGGGCCGCCCGGCAGCTGTAAATACTGGATCCTGGACTTAGGTACAAATGGCTGGCAAATATGGGCAGGCGCCGGGCAAGGGGGGGAGAGAGGGGTTTATTTCCCCCACCATTTCACAAACAGATGTATTTGGGGTGGACACTTAACTGTGAAGTTAATATAACAAAACAAAAAGGGAGCACAGATGTACTGCTAATATGTTGTGAGAAATCCATCCAAATCTTATCTTTAGAAGGTAAAATAAGCCTTTTTTTCTGTTTGATAGCACATTTTAATGGGCAATGTGAAGTCAGAAATGGGAAGGTTGGCATTGGTGTCCTGTCATGGTCTGCCAAACAATATTTATTTTAGCAAAATAAAATCTCATTTTCTTGGTGTGAAACAAAGGACGAAGGAGGGAGATTTTTTGATCTAAAATGCTCAGGGTTGCTTTTTTTCGCTATTTATCAAACCTTTTAAAATATATATCTAGTAAGGCTACTGGAGTATCCAAAAACGAGGCATTTGAAGAAAATTCTGTCAGATAAATTGAAGCTCTGAAAGATGAGCTTCGGTGGAAACAACTAAGTATCTTTTATACAGCATACCACACAAGATATACAAAACATATCCAGAATCAGATTTTCCATTGCCCATGGACCGGGCATTACTGTCAGTATTTATCATCAAGTCTTAATTGGTTCCAGAAAGATTTTTACTTGTTTGGGGACAGGGACATAAAATATTTTATTTGCCTCCCTCAAAAATAAATTAACTTAAATGGAGCTACCTTAAATTGATACCTGATTTTGTTTTCTGATAACAATGTGGTAACAGACATTAAAGATCTACATTTCAATACTTTTTAATTGAAAGGTATAAATGTATTTGGTTTTGTCTCATGAGTAGAAATTGCCAGTATTTTCAGTTAAATATTTCTAGGCCTTTTTATGCATTGTGTATATCTTGATTATAAACTAAGAGCAAGCTCAGGTGTATTAAGGATCTAATTTTATATGTGTATCTCAAGCATATACCCAAAAATAAGATAGAGTCTTATATTAATTTTTGCTCCAAAAATGCATTAGGGCTTATTTTCAGGGGATGTTTTATTTTACAGTCCTGTCATCTTCTGGTTGCTGCACAATGCTGCACAATGGTGGAGGGCAGAGTTTCACTTAACTGGAGCTTATTTGGGGGGTAGGGCTTATATTATGAGCATCCTGAAAGATCATACTAGTGCTTATTTTCAGGTTAAGTCTTATTTTCAGGGAAACAGGGTATATGTTTACACAGAAGTATAGTTGAGTTAAGTAGGGTTTGCATGCATGCCTAGAAATGAAGCATCCAAATGTGTTAAGAACATTTGGGTAGATGAGGCACTGAAATATGTATCTGATATCTGTCTGAGGTAAAAAATATAATATTTTTAGTATAATTTGTGTTGGAAGTACTGTACTTTGCTTGTGTCTCCTGAAAAGTGTATGGTTCTCATTTTGAGATTCATAATGAATTACAGCTTTAAAAACAGAGCAGACTTCCATGAGCAACATCTGACATCTTCCTAACTGTGTCACTTTGGAGAAATGTTTCTCAGATGCTAGTCTGGAGAGCCACTGGGATAGAAGTTGTACCAAATCAGGTAGATTAGCTCATTCAGTTGTACGTATGTCACATTTGCCGATTAAGACTTGTGACATGCTCACATTGACCACGGGCAACAGCAAGTAACTACACCTCACTATATGAAACAAGTTTAAAATCATACTGGATTTCTGAAAAGACTGAGGGAGAAAATGCAAGTTTGAAAAACAGATTGCAAAAGAGCAGTTTTTTAATGTACCATTGAATGTCCCAGGTGCACCACTGTCTTAATGACAGTAAAAATGTAAATATAACAATGCAAACATGGCTTTTGTGCATTGCTGTTACTGTATTCTTTAATCTCTGGTGCTAGTACTTCACCACAGCTTTATTCCTATCTGTGGTGAAATGCTAGTATTTTAATTCCAATTATTGCAAATGTGATTGTGGGATCAAATACTTTAAAACCCACCTAAGGCCTACTTAATAACTCTTCAAATTAAAAATGAGTAAGGAATTGTTCACATTCTACTAAGTTGACTGCTAATTCACTAGGTAGGAAGCTTCTAGCTCCTGGTGGTTTTGCGCCCTGTTTCATTTTACCTGTATCTTGATTTATGTAGGTCTTCTCAGAAATTGGTGCCTTGATATCATTTATAAGTGATGCTTTGGAGCAAGTCATCAGAAACATCTCTATTGGCAGAGATACTACGAAATGAAATGTGATCAAATACTGTTTTTACAGCTTTCCAATATGACTTTCTCCCAGACATCTCCCAGAAAGGGTAGTGGTAGTGGCAGAAATAGAAAAGAGAAAGTGTTGCCTTCTTTTTCCTTTTTACACAATGTAAGTATCAGTGGTCAATTGCAGTCATCGCCAAAAACATGCTGGCGAAGAGGAGGAAACTTAATGGCCAGAGCAGTGAGGTACAGAGAAACATTCAGTCGCCAACGTCTATCCAGAGAATATTGTAGGTTCCTTAATAGATCACATGAATCTAGGTTTCAGTGTTGAAATAGAAAGATAGCATGGAATGGTACAGATGATAATTGGAGAAGGAAGGGATATACAGTTGTAAATGAAATTATTCAACCCCCATTGCAAATCAAGTTTATTGTCAAAATGTACAGCCTTTCAGCTGTTTGCAATGAACTAATCAAACAAAAGCAATTGAAATAGCTGAACACAATGAATGATTCAAGTGGTTTCCCCAAATTCAACTGAAAATGTAACTTTTAATGAATCCTGCAGAAGTTATAGTTTTAAACATCTGGAAGGCTCGACATAGGTAGTATAGAGTTTCTCTCCTTTTTGTTAAAAAACAATATTAATCATACTCGAATGTGCAGTTATGGAGCCCCATGCAAGTAAGCATTGTCCGCTTCATTCTTGCAGTATAGGACATGTCCGTAGTTGTAATGGGACTGTGTACATGGGATGTTGAAAAACCTCTTGGTGAGGGAGCTTGAACATTTAGGGAGCTCAAGAGCCTCGTGGCGCAGTGGTTAAAACGCTGTACTGCAGCTAAAACTGTGCTCACGACCTGGGGTTCAAATCCCAGGTAGCCGGCTCAAGGTTGACTCAGCCTTCCATCCTTCCGAGGTCGGTAAAATGAGTACCCAGCTTGCTGGGGGGGCAATGTGTAGCCTGTATAATTAAAAAAAAATTGTAAACCGCCCGGAGAGTGCTTGTAGCGCTATGGGGCGGTATATAAGTCCAATAAATAAATAAATAAATAAATAAATAAATAAATAAATAAATATCATATCATATATATGAGGGAGCTTGCTGTGAGCTCATATCATATGAGGGAGCTTGAGCATTTATTCAGTGTATCCAGTCCCCATAGTTCAAAAGCTTTCTGGTGCCCCCATTTAGTCCACACTGATTTGAGACATGCCCATAGCTTCCCCTTGGTCGCTTATTTGTAAGTTGTATGGTTACATTTATATCCTGCTTTTCCTGTAAGGCGCTAAAGGCAGAATGAATGACTTCCTGCCTCCCCCTTCATTTTCACAGGAGCTTGGTGATGTAGCATAATCTGGGAGAAGGTGATGGTCCAAAGGTACCCACTGAAATTTACACCCCATTGGGGACTGGAACATAGATTTCTAACATCTCCATTCAACATTCTAACTGCTACATCTTAGTGATTGCTATGCTTCTGGTTAAGCATTGCATTTCACTGTACTAGGAAGGCTAGTGGCTGCTCTGTAGAGGAAGAGAATAAGATAGCTTATGCTCAGTTACCACTCCCATGCGTGGTAGTAATGGGCTCAGTATTTATTGGCACTCTTGAATCTGGCTGCAGTTCAGATAAACTTTATGGATTAAATAGAACATGCAGTTTTTCTCACTCACTACTACTTAATATTCACATCCACTATGATGACTGTTCATGTATGTAATGTTATCTCTCCGTTCCTTCTGGAGGATTGTGTTACTATGAAGTGATTGCTGGGAAAGGGAGCTCAGGAAAAGAGGGTGAAGGCTGGAATGCAGTAAAATAACCATTTGTAGTTGACAGGGTGGCGTAACTCTTGGATGTGAGCCAGTTCTGAAAGAAGCCCTAGCCTGTGCAGGACAGATGGAAGTTGTTAAATGTGTTGCTGTCGACCCTCACCAGTGTCAGCCAGAACAATGGACTGCAGAACCCTTACTGGAACGGAGCACATCTGGGTGCTGTAGAGAGGCTGTTAGTTAATGAAATGCAGGCCTGCATTTCCTTTCCACCTTCTCTCGGCAAGAATGTCTCAAGAGTTCTTTTGTGCATAGTTGATAAACAGCACATTGCTGTTGAAATCCCATTTTAAGAATTATCAAGATTTTAAAACAAAATACTATTTTTGATGTGAGAATGCAGAGAATGGTTTCCAAAGATATTAAAGCTGTTCCCACAGTTTGTGAGCTTGAGTGTAGGCAAGAAGGTTGTATTGATAATTTTCAAATTCTCCAGGGAGTTTTCAAAGACAAATTTATTTCATTTTGTTTAATATCACTTGTAGGCAGCCTTTCTCCCAATGAAGGGACTAAGATGCCCCCTAACACTCTAACTGTATGCCATATGACAAGGGATCCCATTACCCTCTTGTCCGCCCATTGCTTCTTTTAAATATCATTCTTTTCCAACATATTTTAGGGATAATTCCTGTAGGTAAATCCCTAACTTGATGACAGGAATTAAAAGTGGTGACTCACGAATGAGACATTACTAACCAAATACCATTGTGATAACTTTCATTTCATTTCACTTCCCTTCACTGCAAACATTGGGGGGTTTTATGGAGTCAGTGTACACATGCTGTGCCATGTCCCTGCACATGTGCATCAGCCAGAGGCTCCTTCCCTAATGCCTTCTGTGGCGATGGGCAAAGGAGGAACTCTGGTTCCTTCCACAAATAAAATGATTACTTGGAGCAATGGGAAGGCCTCTGTTGGGGAAGGATATGGGAGAAAAGAGTTAAACATCCTTTCCTACTGACCTGTGGGCATTGCAACAGTGCTGGCTTTGCCACATAACACAGGATTTGGGCTTGGAAGGAGATGTACAACTTCTCTGAAGCCTAACACAAATTAGATTTGAGAAGAGGGCTTCAGAAAGGTGAACTTTTCCAGGATTGAAACATGAAGCTTGATACATGCCAAAATTAAAGTTCACGGAGCCTTCAGAAAAAATTCTTAAGTAGTCATCACATCAAGCATGTCAGTCTTTAGCCTGCCTGGCCCTTCCAGTTGAATCTTCGTCACAACCTTCAAACCACTTCCTCTGGACTAATCCTGGTTACTTCACCATGACTACTCCAGAATAATTACATTTGTGGGTTTGTTTGCCATTAACATGTGCTGCTGGTTTGAAGTGAATCCTTTGTACCCCTCCTCCTCCTCTTCCTCTTAATGTTTCAGGAGGAGAAATGGAAACCCATACCTTAATTAGGAGAAATTCTGATTACAGCCCCAAGGGATGAGCAAGAGATTCTTCACAATAAAACATGATCCGTTTTCAGAGTCTGAGCTTTGTTTTTATAACAAAGCCTTGTGTATTTTATCTGTTACTAAGATGCATTTATTTCTAAACTAATGATGTATTGTCACAAACTCATCCATAAAGCATTTCACTTTAAAATCAACCCTTTTTCTTACTTTAATAACTGGAAGTTATTAAGGGAAAAAAGCTAGCTCTGTACCCTATTAAATATATATATTCTGTAGTGGGGGGGGGGGGGTCACAATGTCTCAATGCATTTGCTATTGAAATTACTTCGGTGAGTGAGAGTTGTTTGAGGACAATTTAGGAGTACCTGAATATTACTTTTAAAAAACATAGTATATGAAGCAAAGTTTAACAGAGTTGAGTCAATTAAGATAGAAGGAAGTGGATATTCTTTTGGATTTTAACAGGTACTTGTTAACTAGGGAGTGGAAGCATAGGCATTCCTTCAGTAAAGACTCTATCTGCCATTTCCCAGGTACAACCTTTTTTGAACATTTAATTCTTTATTTGTTTGGAAATGATCAAAAAGTGGTGCAGTAAAGAAAAAAATTGCAGCTTCTGTCTCCTTTCACACATACATGAAGAGAAACTTGAGGCCCCAGAATCAGAGCTCATCCTGAGCTTAGAGTGCAAAAAAGCCAGGCACATACCCCATGTGGAGGCATTAAAATATGTTACTCTCGGCCCAGTCAACAGAGATCCAGTGGTGAAGAGATATTTTGCCAAAACAAAGCCCAGGAGTTACATCCTTATGAATCACAAAATTCCAGTTTCCATCTGGAACAGGAGCTGTATACTGGGTATATTAACTGCATCATAAAGTGATGCCTGATTTAGTAATGGGGGATCCTTGGTTCTTGGATGCTAGCAACATGAGCTATTTTTTCATTCATTCTTTTTGTCTATATTTTGGCAAGCATCCTCTGGGGGCAGAGGTTTCGGTCCCATTTTCTCTTCTACTGAGATTATTCAATTGAGAAGGCTGAAAGCTCATAAAAGTACATACAAGGGACACAGCAGGCACTTGGCAGCAATTTAATGCATATGGTTTGCTCTTTTTCCCCTCACAAACACTGTTGTACTGTGCTTATGTGTGGCTTCAGTACAGGTTAAGGCAGAATAGACCTGATAAATACAAAATGACATGTAGTTCCTGCTGTGAGTATAGTCAAGGGCCAGCCTGTGTTTGGGCTCAGAGCAGTGTTCAGAAGATCCTTCAAGGAGCCCCATAGCACTCTAGATCAGAAGTGGAATGGCTGCCACAGATCTTTAGCTAGTCGGAAGACCTATTCTCACACATACCAGATTTTTAAGAAGTAGATGAAGTATGTGAAACATAAGCCTAAAATCTTGGCAAAGTTAAAGGGAAAAAAGAGGGGGGAAGAAACCAAAGGACAAAATATGCCCTGGATCCGTTCCAGTCGGGCTTCAGGCCGCGCCATGGTACAGAAACAGCATTGGTCACCCTGTATGATGACCTGCTGAGGGAGGCTGACAGGGGTAAAACATCTCTGTTGGTCCTCCTCCACATCTCTGCAGCCTTCAGTACCGTTGACCACGGTATCCTCCTGAGGAGGCTCTCCGAGTAGGGAATTGGTGGCCATGCGTTTGCAAGGCTCTGATCCTTCCTCGGGGACCGTCCTCAGAGAGTACAGCTTGGGGAGAGGTTATCAGCCCCGTGGACCGTCAGTTGTGGGGTTCCGCAGGGTTCAATCATCTCCCCAATGCTGTTTAATATCTACATGATGCCGCTGGGTGGGGTCATCGGGGTGTGGGCCATTGTGCCATCAATATGCCGATGACACTCAGCTCTACATCTCCTTTTCTCCAACTTCAGTGGAAGCCGTTCTGTTCCTTCAGCGCTGCTTGGAGTCTGTGCTGCAATGGATGCAGGAAAATGGGCTGAGGCTGAACCAGGACAAGACGGAGGTCCTGAGGGTGGGTGGCCCCACCGTCAACGATCTGGGAAACTCTCTCTCACTGTGGGGGTGACTCTTACCACAAAGAGTGAGGTTCGCAGCTTGGAGATCCATCTGGACCCGGTGCTCACCATGGAAACTCATGTGGCGTCAATGGTCCGTACCGCCTTTTTTCATCTTCGGCGGATAGCCCAGCTGCGTCCCTATCTTCATGTTGGGGCGCTCACCACCTTGGTACATGTGCTTGTAATCTCGAGATTAGACCACTGTAATGTGTTCTACGTGGGGCTGCCTTTGAGGTTGATGCGGAAACTCCAAGTGGTGTAGAATGTGGCGGCCAGACTCCTTAATGGAGTGAGAAAATATCATCCTATCTCTCCCACTCTGGCCGCTTTGCATTGGCTGCCCATTCGGTTCCGCATTGACTTTAAAGTTTTAATGCTTACGTATAAGGCCCTAAACAGTCTCAAACTCAATGATTCTTGGGGCTGCTGGAGGCAGAGTCTGGGTGAGGCTGGGCCGCATCAGATTTTCCACCAAGCAGAGCAAGAGCCCGAGGCAGCCACCCAGGAGTTTCCTTAGCCCAGCTGGGGCTCCGAGGAGGAGGAGGAGTGGTGTGTGAGCCCTCATCGCCAGCGCTCTGGCTCCTTTTTCACTTTCACCACCACCACTAGCGGCAGGACGAAGAAGCGGAGAAGGGAGGGAGCATCGGCAACCGCCTAGTGGGGCGGAGGGCACAATATAAATTTTTAAGAAAACTTCACAGAATCACCATGCCAAAGGAGAAAAGCCCGTATTGGTACCCACGAAATTAAACAGAACAGGGTGGGGCCCCCGCAGGTATGCATACGTGCACACACGCACACACACGGAGGTCCGGCAATCTTCCTCTGAGGGCCCCCCTCAAAAAAAAAGCATACTCAGCAGCAGCTACCCCCACCACGACAGAGGAGCAAATTTTGCAAGGCGAGCCCAGGCAGCCTCCATAGCTGAGGTGGCTGAAGCAGGACGAGGAGGAGGAGGAAGCACCACCAGGTGCTTGGGCAGCCGCTGGCCAGGCTGGTGCTGGGGGTGCCGAGAGAGAAAGAGAGCCAGAGAGCTGCTTCCCTGGAAGAGGCGGCAGCGATGGCAGCTGCTGTTGAAGGCTTAGAGCAGGGGTCAGGGAACTTTTTTAACTTTTACCCCCCAAAAAATTTATATAAGCCAACATTACCCCCTTGATTTGAAAGGAAGGAAATGATATAGTATTTGATGAAGCCACCCTTTTCCCCGCTTTAATTCAAGCCTTACCTGTTCCTTTTTTCATAGTTTTGAGTCAGTCTCTCTCTCTCACACACACACGCACACATCCACCCTCCATCCATCCATTTTCTCCATACATTTAAATAAGCTTGATGAAGCCCTCGGTCTCTTGCACCTTCCTTCCCCTGTTAACTTGATCCTTTCCCGCCTCCTGCTGGCTTGCATTCATTTCCAGAGGAAGCAGTCATTCAAAGCCCGGATTGATTGATTGCTCAGGGCTATTCCACAGCTGTAGCCAGTTAAGCAGGCTTATCTCCGATCTCTGAACTAACTGAGGATTTACAAGTGCCTGCTGCAACCAGGAAGTAACAGGGAGAGGTGGCTTACAATTTGAGATTTCACTGCAGGAGTGGGAGGGAGGGGGGATAGCGCTCTGCTCATTATTCCTAGGATTTTCACTTTTACCCCATTTGGGGTAATTTACCCCTGTTCCCAGACCACTGACTTAGAGGCACTCTTCGAGGACGGGACGGGAGTATGCCCCACTCTCAGGCATCGCTCGGCGGTGGATTGCGTGCTTGGGGCGGAAAGGACCAGCAGCGCACCTTGCTTGCTGGCTCTCTCCCAAGACAGCGCCTCTTGCATCCTCCATCCAGAACTGCAGCCGGCAGACAGGCAGGCTGGCTGACAGGCTGCAGTTCCGGATGGAGGGTGCAAGAGGCGCTGTCTTGAGAGACAGCCAGTGAGTGACACGAGACTTTTTTTTTTGACTCTTGACAGCAGAGGACGCATGGGCGCTTCGGGGGGCAGGCAAGGCGGGGGCCACAAACTATCATCCGGCAGGCCACAAATGGCCCCCAGGCCACATGTTTGAGACCCCTGGTTTAGGGCCTCGATACTTGGCGGAACGCCTACTCCCACCAAAATCTACCCGTATCACCCAGTCGAGTCAGGAGATGAGGCTGAGGAGTCTGACGTCAAGGGGGGCCCGGAAGGAAAAAACAAGAAACCGGGCTTTCTCAGTGGTAGCTCCTCACTTATGGAATAACCTTCCTCCGGAGATTCCTGCGGCCTCTTCGCTGGGCATCTTTAAAAACCAATTGAAAACTTGGATGTTTACGCAGGCCTTCCATCCAGTTAATACTTGCTTTCTTTCTTTTTCTTTTTCTTTTTCTTATTTTTTCTTTTCTCTCTCTCTCTCTTTTTCCATCTTGAATAACTTGTCTATTGATGTTTAAAAATTTTGTTATATTTTATATGTTATATATGTTGGAAGCCGCCTAGAGTGGTTGTTCGACTAGATAGGTGGGGTATAAATGCAATCAATCAATCAATCAATCAATCAATCAATCAATCAATAAAATATTGTGCCATTTTAAGAGTTATCACAAACATGCAGGAGGGAGGCGCAGTGTCCTTAATAAATACAGATGTGCTATGATGTCAGCAGACTTGATCTACTGAAAACAAATCTTGCCTCTAGGAGCCACCGTAATGTACATGTACCATCTGCTCTTAATAAGTGTAGCATGATGGAGTTGAGCACTTTACAGTATGCTTCATCTGTGCTTTTGGGGGCGGGGGTTGGGGGTTGATAGGTCAAAGTTAAGAGCCTTTCAAATATATGGAAGGGGCATCCTTATTTTCCTGTTTCTGTGGAACTTTTGATTTCCTTTTTTGGAAGATCAGACCCAAGATCCATTTAATTCAGTATAATTCTGAGTGTGATAATGCACCTGAGAAGAATAGAGACAGAGAATACCTATTTGCTGTTTCAGCTGCTTCTGATAATCAGAGGAATAGCACATCTGAAAACCAAAGAAAATTAATTTAGCCACCTTGGCTAATAGCTATTTATGTGTTAATGTTATTATAGTTCAGCACATGCTTTTACTTCTTTTGCATAATTTTTTATTCTGTGCTATTTGGGAATGCACAGGCCAAAATCCTCTTGCATAGTTATGCAAATAGCATAGATTTTGGAGGCAAATTGCCCCCAAAACATTATGAGCTGCATGCCAAGTCATAACGTTCAGTATGCAGCTGACAATGTCTACAGTGATTTTTTTTTTAACTTGGCACAGTGTACTTCACAAAATTATGCTGTTTGTGCTATACCAGTATAACTAGGTAAAAAGATTTGGGCCACTTTTTTCACTTGTACAGAGTTTTATGTGTGATTTGATAATAATCATCACCTGTAGCTAGTCTTGTAAAGATTCTCTATATGCCTGCATGCCTAAAAAGGCAATTTATAAATTGCCATAAATCTGTGAAATGTACAGGATACTGATTTAAGTACTGTTACAGCAAATATAGTTACATATGAAGAAGAGATGGGATAAGCTTTCCCAATGACTTTTACATACCTAATAAGAGATGTGCTATTTGAATTATGGCATGCTGCTTATAATCCCCTTGGAATTAATTTTATTTATCAGATTCCATAGTTCCATTCCCAAAGAGTTCAAATGCCCCACATACACACATTTACTCTGAGCCAGATAGGCTATCTCATTGTGATAGACTAGGCCAAGATCATACAACAGCCACAATGTAGGGAACGCCAGGGAATCAGGCTCTCCCTGCCTTGAGCAGAACACAATCTATTACACCAGAGATGGATAATGTGAGGCCCTACAGATGTTTGGGGGACTGCTGCTCCCATCATTCCTCAGTATTGGCTGTGCTGGATGGAGATCATGGGAGCTGTAATCTGAGAACCTTTGGAGGGGGCCCATATTCCCACATTGGCTCATTTTTGTTCGGAGAGTTTCTGTTACCATGGGAAAGAGAGAAAAAAATTCTGCAATGTCTAGATAAGTGAACACCTCTGTAGGTCAAGTTAAAGCTGTGTTTGATTTAATACCATTTCAACTGGACACAAAGAAAGCTGTTTCATATGAATTGAAAAATGGCCTGTTTCCCATGTCAACAAGAAAGGAAATGACTTCAGGTTGGGTTTCATCCAGTGCTCTTCTGTTCAAGTGTTTTATAAAGTTTGGGTGTATGAGATTTCAAACAGGACCCATTTTCCATCAGATGTGCTGCTTGCTAGGAAATTTGCATGTACAATACACACATGATAAGCAGCCATTGCCTCTTTTATCATACATACAGGAAGTACAATAACCCTTAGAGATTATATATCATTTTAGAATTTTCAAAGCACTTCTCATATGTCTTCTTTAATTTCTTATACAAGTCATGTGGATTTGCTGGTAGCATTCCTCCAGTATTACTGATAGGAGGTCGAGAACTAGTGACTTGCCTAAGAACACTGGGTGAGTTTGTAGCTGATACAAGATTTGAACTAGGCTCGCTGTCTGATGTGTAGCATTTTCATTAAATATGTAAACCAAGGTAATCCTGGATAATTAGGGCCCCCACTTTCTAATCATGAAGTGGATTGTGCATATATTATCACTATATCATGGCTTCATGTGCTGTGAAGTTCTCTTCACTAGTGTTTTTGTGAAACGTTTTTCGTCCTGTGAAATTTATTAAACCACTCTGAGTTTTTAAACCTTAGTAATGAGGATAGAAGAATTCCCCACAATAATGCATTAAAAAGTTCTTCATTGGATAAAAAAGTGGAATAGATATTACTACTGATTCCTTGGGAAAGAATGGCCTCTTCTACAACCCATTTTCTAGATAACTGATATCTGATCTTTCTGTAGTTTAATTAGCAAGATCAAAACCACAATTACCCCTGTGCTTCTGAGAAAGCCTCTTGAAACTGCATCTTTAAACAGAAAATTAAGGTCTCAAAAATTTAAATTCAGTAACTAGGCACACACAGGAGACAAGTTTACATGCCCAGTATAAGTGTAATGCCTTTGTTGGTTCTGTTGTTAGTATAGGCTTTCTCATCCTTGATACCCTCAAAAAGTATTTAGATTACTTCTCACTATTTTTGGAAATGGTAAAAGTTGTGTGAGGGCACCAGCTTAAGAGAGGCTGGTTTAAGGTTATAAGATTGCGGGCAAACACATACTTAAGCTTACATTTATTTAATGTGAGTAATGTAACATCCATATGCTTCAAGTTAAAAGTGAGGGCTATGATGTTTTCATAGCAGGAAACTGTTACTAGAGAAGTACATTTAGAAGACGCCTGGCCTGCAATCAATTCTCATTCCCTGACAAGTATAGAATAACATGTGTTTGTAAACATGCCTGTCACATTAATGCATTGCATTATTATATAGAAGGTATTTCGCAGATGCACTTTAATGTAATATAGGAAGAGCCTCTGGGAAGTTAAATGTCCTTAGGGGTAAAAATGCCTAGATGCTTTTTACAATTCTCTAATCATATTAAAGATGAGATACATCTCTACTATATTAATATGTGGCTTTTTTTCCTTTTTTTTAAAAACTTATTTCCCAAAGGGAATTCAGTTGTGTTCATTACTTCTATAACTACATGGCAGGATAACATCACTGCAAATGGACACAAAATCCTGTTGCTTATTATGTTATTCAGTGAAATGCTTTCATATAATACTTGCTGAAATCCTGTTCAAGTTGGCATAATGTTAAATTCCACCAGGGGAAGAGTGCTGGGCCTTACACCAAAGCAGCCAGCATTACATAATGAGTTGCATGGTTCATGTTGAGGTTGTGCAGTCAACATAATGGTTGTGCAGTTGATTGTAAAGTTCACATTGGGACTGTTGCACAACATGCTCATGGCAGTGCTTTATGGATATTACTTCCATCTTGCCATGATTTTTTTTGCCTGTCACTTCCATAGCTTCACAATGCACATACATAGCTTTGCAACAGGATTTCAGCCACTATGTTGTAAATACTAAATGGAAGGGAAAGCGAGGGAAGTTAAATATTAAGTGATGAAACCCATATACCGAGGGGGGAAGTGTTGGTTTATTTTTCCCATTGAACAGCAAGCTGTTTCTCCCACTGTTGGTGCTAAGCATATCTGCAGTGGTATATAGTTGTGTAGTAGCTATGTAAATGCACCTCTAACCTATAGAAAATGAAGCATCTTTTCTGCTTTAAAAGCAAGGGTGCCTTCGTGTGTTTCATTTGCTGGCAAGATTCCATGGGAAAATCAGTTTACTTGAGAGTTTCTGGCCTTAAGCTCAACATGTATTATAGCAAAAAAGCTTTGAATGTCTGGTTTTTAGCCTTAGGGTTACACCCCCTCAAGCCAACCCTCTCCCTTTTAATTTTTTTGGAACAAAATTTGCTCAGATCGCTTTGAGCCTTCTAGGGCCAATGGAGCATTTTGCCATGTTTTGAGAGACTTCCCATTTAATTTAATTTAATTTATTATATTTATATCCCGCCCATCTAATCATTCGACTACCCTGGGCGTAAACCCAGTGCTGAACTTTTTAAATTTATATTTTAGCTACTGGAGGATTTTTACACCTTTTTGTTTTTAAGCACATTTTTTAATTTTAAAAAACCCAGGGCCTAGCACGCGCACACACACACACACACACAGAGAGAGAGAGAGAGAGAGAGAGAGAGAGAGAGAAATGGCCTTGGTCGTCTTCAGACTGCAGACTGATTTAAAGTGAACTGTGTCACTTGCTTGGCTAGAAAAGTTTTATTTTATTGTCCATTTTCGTCATGGCTTAAACATTCTTCTTTTCCTTCAGTGTCTTTTGGTTTTGGGTAATATCTGTAGCCTTTAGATGAACTTCAATTTCCATTAGCAGAGGCACATATGGAGCTGTACTTCAGCCTTAAGGAGTAAGTAGTAAATTACCCCTTGGAGAGTTTGTGAGTAGTCTAAACAAAAATGCACTCTTGAGTAAGTAGATAAAAGGGATAGGAGAATTTCAAGGGTTGTCTGGTTTCTGTATGTATTGATGAACTTGGGGGATATCTTTGGACAGATTTAAATGTACAGTGACTTACATTTAAAGACTTAACAAGAGGAATAAATATTGATCATTGACTTAATAGATGAGACAATAGCTGATGGGCTATCCTGAAAATCCACAGAACTTTAAAATAGGCTTCTAAATCAATAATAACCATAATATGTTTGCGGCATAGTGTAACATCGCTATCCTTCTCTTCCACTGACACACACCAAAAGACAATTCAGTCTTCACCAGGGTAAATAATTCAACTTTGTAAGAAATTGAGCTTTCCAAATTTTCATTCATTCATTCATTCATTCATTTATTTCCCGCCCATCTGGTCTATATGACCACTCTAGGCAGCTAAATACATATACAAACCAAATTTGTGTCTCTTATGAATGTGAAAATAGTGGTTAGATAGGTCAGAGTTTGCCATACCTTGCAGTTTCAGAAACCAGAGGGGTGACTAAGATTTTGAGTGGATTGGGTTTTATATCACCTGTATGATTTCCTGCGCTTCCCTGTCATTAGTGAAAATCAGAATATAGACAGTATACGCAAAGGAAGTTTTAAAATGCAGAATGAATTGTGTAATTATGTGAGCACCCTCCTGAAATCTAAAGTAATACAACTTCTGCAGTAGTTAACAATCTCAATGAGAACTAGAACTCACTCCCCTACTACTGCTTTGGCCATTCATGTGCTGAAAAGTGGCACAGTGTATTGCAGTCTGAAGAAATTACAACATAAAGCCATAGTCCATGTAGGAATTCTCCTTGGTAAGTCTTACAGATATTGGTTGTGTATGGGTGGGATACACAACCAATGGCGTGTTCTCGTCCATGGGGTCACAAAGAGTCGGACACGACTTAACGACTAAACAACAACATGGGTGGGATACATGTGCCACTATCTCTAGCCATGTAGATTAGATGGATGGTATGTGAAGATCCAACAGTATACCTACCTGGGAACCAGTAGTGCTCCATGAGAACATTTCCCTTGATCTGTCTGACTGGCGTGGTTGCAGTGGTGTATAAAGCTAATGCTCTCAATAGTTCCTGGAACTTGGGACTTTCTGCATTGCAGGGGCTACAGCTGTCATCTGCCACCGCCACCCCCTTTGTTTCCTTTCTTTGAGTTTAACTGCCATTTTCACACAGAGGCTCAGATAGAAATGGATTCACTGGGGAACAGAAGCTTTCCTTGCTATAGAATCATAGAAAGTGAAGTTGGAAGGGGCCTAACATTAATAGGTCTCAGTTAATTTTCAAGTATTTATAAAACGCATTGATTTGAAAATATCAGAGCAGTATACAAAAAATTCCAGTTTCTTAGCAATTTTAAATCTAGACATCAAATGGTTGCCGATTAAATGCTTCCCCTTACAAAAAAAAACCCAACCTTTATTTTCCTCCTCCTTCTACATACAGTGTTTCACTCTGCCTTTCCAGATTCACTTTCAGTTTCCAGCAATGATGCCAGCCCTCCTGCATCTGTGACATCACTTCAGCCCCATATGATTGGTGCTCAGAGCTCCCCAGGCCCCAAGCGCCCTGGCAACACCCTGAGGAAGTGGCTCACCAGCCCAGTGAGACGACTTAGTAGTGGAAAAGCTGATGGCCACGTGAAGAAACTGGCCCACAAACACAAGAAGAGTCGAGAGGTCCGCAAGAGTGCTGACACAGGCTCTCAGAAGGATTCTGATGACAGTGCGGCTACACCTCAGGATGAGACTATCGAAGAGGTATGTGCTCATAAAACAATCCACTTGGAGATCGGCACTGGCTGGGGTCCAGATTTTTAACTTAAATATAGGCGTACTTGAACGAGTGTATATGACTGCAGTATATATTTCTTTTTCATCTGAGCAGAAAACTTTGTCCTAGAAGATGTGACCCTACCTTATGACCTCAAAATGTTTTGGAGAACAATTCCTTTTAGGTCCCAACCTAGGATTCTGGGAGTTGTGGTCTAAAACATCTGGAGGACACCAACTTACCACCATCAGCATTCTTTTCTTTGTTCTTAGAAGAAGCCAAAAAAAATTGTGTGTTTGGGGGGGGGGGGAGCAGCATTGCCTGGTTCAGCTTTTTGTTACCAGTGGAAAAGTGTCCCCTGTCTTCAGTTGCTGCCAAAACCTTTAGCAAGCAATTTGTTTCCTAAATCTTCTGCAGAACTCTTCCATAAACAACAACATCTGGCTCTTTTCATTCCCCAAAATGTGTTGTTTCTCTTGTATTTACTCTGTTCCACTGTGAATAGATAAAATCACATGGGATAACTTAAACTAGGAACATCTCTGCCTTGTCATTGCTTCCTCCATCAATAAGATGTGATGTATAGTTCTGAGGCCCTGCAGAGCTGGTTTAGTCATTAAAAATAGCTGCTAAGTATCTTTAGCCAGCACAGAATCTATGAGGAATGTAACAGCAAGAAAGGATCTAGACTAAAGCACTAAATATGCTAAAGTTTTGGGCTTTGTTCCTCTGACACAGAATGATGAGCTAGTGTTCTGTGGCTTGCTATACTGAAGAAGTGACCAGTACATTGCTGTTGTGTAATTTCAGTGCAGAAATTTGGGGGTACTACTATGATTCAGATAGAGTGATCTCTGTCCAATGAAACATGTCTTGTCACTCTTAAAACAAATTCTGTGCCTGCAGCACTTCTTACTCAATCCTGTTTCCCTTCACATGTTTCATCAGCCAGAGGTAACTTGTAAATGTAATTTCAGGGCTTCCTCTGAGTAGGTCATGACATTTGAAATTGAAATCAGGACATCTGAAAAGGAGAAACTATGGCTTGTTTTAACGAAAGTTAAATCCCAATCAAACCATGATTTCTGGACCTAGCTTTTTAACTGACCAGGATTAGAACAAATACCAGATTTCCATTTTCAGCCAAAACAAAGAACATGGCTTGTTCTAAAGTAAAAACTAGATGCTTTCATTTTCTGCATACCAGAGTGAGGAGTAGGATGAGAAATGTGCAAACAGAAGGCTTGTTGCCAGTGTTATAAATCATTGCTTAAATCATCATATGAATGAGGCCATATTTGAAGAACTTTTAGTTTTAAATATGTGGTTGCTTAAATGTCCTGTTTAAATCCCCACAATCTTAGGAGTCATTATAGACTTTATATTATGTTATGCGCTGTCAGGTCAGAAACAACTTACAGCAACTGTAATAAGGCTTTCAAGGTAAGTGAGATATTTAAGGAGTGGTTTACCATTTACCGGGTAGGTGGGGCTCGTCAGCCTCGGAAGGCAGCCCATCTAGGAGAAGGAAAACTCCAATTTCAAACCTCCACTGCCTTGTGGCTATATCTACTGATGGAAAAGGCGTTAACCTCAAGGCAAAATCCGGAGCCGGAGTCCCAGAGGCAGTTCGTGTCGTTCTGGCAACTCCTGCGACGTCACTGGAACCAGTTGTATTGGCTCTTGTCTTTCCACTGGACTATTTCAGTGATGTGGAGAGGAGGGATCTGCTGCTTGGGTATCAGCCTATCCTCCATATTATTTTACCCAGGCTTCGTGCTCTGGAAAGGACACTCATACAGAGCATGTTACCATAGTCTCTTGAGACTGAAGGATGCCTAAGAGGTTTACCATTTCCATACCCCTAGTGAGTTTCCATGACCGAGTGGGGATTTGAGCATAGGCCTCCTGAGTCCTAGTCCATCATTATGTCCACTATATCACACGAGGTATCTCACTAAAAACATGAGGGATAAATAAATAAATTTGCAGACTTTGTGTTGGATCCAGTCTAAATTAGTTGAAGTTAGAACCAACAAAACTAGAGGATCAATTATACCTCAGATTTCATAAATTTTAAGGGACACAACCTCCCAACTAGCACTGTCTGGATTCTGACATTATATGAGTAGTTCTGTTGCATAGTTCGTAGTTCTGTTGTGTATAGTAACACTGTTGTTCAAATGCTCATTTCCCATCAGTCTTTTCACTTTTGTTGGGTTGACCATATAGGAATGTGTTTCTTTAATTGCCAAAATACAATTCAAAAGTCTTCTGGTAATCACCAGAAGATTGAATTCCCAAACGTTCTCAAAAACTGTTAAAATAACGCAGAGGCATACAGAATGCTCTCAGATCTGATCTGACTATTTAAAAGTATGTTGTATATAGTATTACTAAGGGCTATGCAACCAGTTCTTCATAGTAGCCAAGGGATTGACTTCTGTGTCAGGAATAGTGGGCTATACTGTAGGCCTGATATATAAGGATTTCTAAGAGAGTTTTTATGAAACACTTTGACAATATATAAATACTTCTTCTTCTTCTTCTTCTTCTTCTTCTTCTTCTTCTTCTTCTTATTATTATTATTATTATTATTATTATTATTATTATTATTATTATTATTATTATTATTATTATTATTATTAAATTTGCAGAGAGGGCGAAATGAGGGCTTAAGCAGTGGCACTCTCTCCAAATCATCTTCGTCAGGAATGCAGAGTTGTGGAGAGGAAGAAGGCGAGGAAGGGGCTGATGCTGTGCCACTTCCCCCTCCGATGGCAATCCAGCAACATAGTCTACTCCAACCAGACTCACAGGATGACAAGGTAAATGACATGTCGGTAGAGCTTTCTTCCCATGCCAAATGCTGGGAGTGGTAGCAGAAGTCAACAAAAGTGATATTCTGGACATAGCACAGAAGTATGGGTGCAAGATGAATATTCTGGGGATCATGTAGATGATTCATACCCAGACATCATATATTTTGTTGGTGGTGGTAAATGTATTCTTCTTTTTCTTGTCTTAGGAGGGGCACACAGCAGTACAAGAATGTGAAGCCCTGACTTCAAGTATTAGAAATCTCATTTCACTCTCTCTTTGGCTTCTAACCCAGGCAAGCATTGCCTGTGGACTTCACAGCCATCAGAGGGAGAATTGCTATGTGTTGCACTTTTACCATATATTTACAGATATAAAAAAATGCATACATCTCCAGAAACACATAATGCTTCTCTGTAGTATTTGTTTCTATAAAAAATTATCCTGTGTTTGTTGCCTAATGGGGGCTCCAAAGCAGCTTTAGGGTTACAGGTGAAGCAATGAAACTAACAGAATACAGCTATTAAAACCCCATTGAAATAAAGATAACCGGTTTAAAACAATAAAAGAGGAAAGTAAAACTGTAGAGCCTGATTGACAGAGAGCAGATCAACCTCAGTTCAGTACCCAAAAGACCTTTCTTCACTAGCCTTCTGAACATTAGGGGAGAAATAGCCAGGTGCGCCTTCCTGGGCCTCACGGACATTTTCATAATTATCTGTTTTCTTTCCTGCATCTGTCATACATCCCTGTGGCATGCTGAAGGTATATCCATCTTCTTAAAAATCATTTGTCCACCCGTTCTCCTTTGTTCATCTCAAATTATAAGGCTTTTGACTTAGCTGTTCGCATCTCACAGCTCACCTAATACTCTGCTGCTTTAAGGTACATCATTTCCGTTTTTGGAAGCATCTGTTTCACTGTAATCTATGCCGGTGGGTGTAAAAAAATACAGTAATTTATCTTCTGACTTTTTGAAAAGAGCAGAATTCAATTCCCTGCCCTGTTTTTCTCTTCATCTCAGTCTTTAGCCCTGCACCAGAAAAATATTTTCCAAATGAAAGGGAAGTATGCTTTTAGTAAGAACAGACTATTCCAGTTGGGTGCTTGGGGTTTATTTTGTAACCTTCTTAAAAAGTGAGCTTGTGGCTAATATGCTTTCTTCATAATAAGCCATCATGCTCAGTAAAGCAATTGTTTCCAGCACTTTTTGTTTCCTTCAGCATCCTTGTGGTTCTCCGTTGGGCTCTTCGTTATTAGGAAGGTAACCACATTCTGGATAGCAGTGGAGATTTCCTAAAGTTAACTCCAAAGTGTGTAGTAGAGGGGTAAAAAAAAAAACTTCTGTGAAAAATTCATACAGCTAAATTGACCCTCCCCCCTCCTAGCAATGCTTCAAATTCCTCCTCTCCTTAGTTTAGTTTGCTTATTTTTCAGATTAAACATTTTGGTCCAGATCCTCGTGATGCAAGAGCTCCAGTATACAGAGAGAGTAATATCTGAGGCAGAGCTTCCCTCTCTTTGAGTTGCGAATGCTCTGGGTGTATGTTCACAAAACGCCCTGTGTGTTTATGCTATGAATCAAGTTGTGCTGTTTGGGGCTGAGATAAGTGATAATTCATACCAAAGGCTAAGGAGTGAAAATTCTTTCATCAGCTTTTAGAGTGATGCTTCTTCTTTCTGTTGTCTCTCTGCCTGGAAGATTCAGGAGGACATCAGTGGTTCTTGTGCTTTTCTTACTTCCCTAGTTCTCCTCACCTTACATAATGAGTGGTCTTCCAGATGTTGTTAGACTGCAGCTCCTCTTATCCTTAATTTCTGGCAGGGCTGTATGGAGCTAATGAGACTTGTAGTTCATCATCCTAAAGGGTCACACATTCCCTATTTTTGGTCCAGTGGTTTTAATGGTCAAGACAATGAGAAAGCATTGGTTTATAAAATACAGCCTCTTCTCATTCAGAAGTCACATTGTACTCTGTGATGAGAGAATTGAGACAGAGGTGCATGAGCCAGAGTCTCGCCATGTACGAGGGTATGCAAAGGAAAATAATAATTTAAAAGTTTTTTTATTTGTTTGTTTTTCGTTCCCATGTTTGGCCAGATTGACAAGTTCATCTGAGCAGGAGAGGTAGTCCTAGATTTCTAAGAGGTTGCAAGTCCCACACATTGCAGGTCTCTGCTACCTACCCAGGCTTTTGCAAAAAGCAGAGTTTATTCAGTTGCACTGTTTTTAAAATAAAGGAAGGAACCTTGATTCCTGCCTAAATTTTCCATTCCCCATTGACTTGCTCAGTTGCCATTTGTGTCCCGCCATGAACTCAACCGTGTGTGTCCCTAAATAACCACATTTGTCGCTGGAACACATTTACACAATCTACAGTTCTTCTATTTGGTTACACCATTGCATACCTCATGAGTTCTGTTTTAAATTGTAGCTTCTGTTTTTTGCTTATTTTTAATAAAAATGTTTAGACCTCTGCTATATTATTATGTAACTAATTGTGTTTTTTTTCTTTGTTTCTCTTTTTTTAAAAACCTCTTTCTTTAGCATTATGTTGATTTATGTTCCGTCTCCGCTTTGGCTCAATTTCCCTACCTCTCCATTTAGAATTTCTTCCGTGCTCTGCACACGTCCCTCATTCCCTATGTCTTTGTCTCATTGAAGCCAGTTACAGCACACAAAAATTTGCATATTATTATTTAATTCATGGGGGCGATCTCCTGCTACCCTAAATAAGGTTGAACAGAGTTCCATGTCCTGATGCATTGTATCTGTTGGTTTAACATGTCCGTCCATTGGTAAAGAACAACTTAGCCTGTGTTGCATGATGTACGCCTGTGCTGTCTTTGTAATATGAAGTGAGGTTCATATTATTGTGCCTTGTTCAGCTTCCAGTTATATGATGACACATGTAATCTGCAAACAGGCTTGCATGTTTGCTAATTACTGAAAGCCAAATTCAGTGGCTGCCACCCTCTCCCAAAATCCTTCGCTGTCAACTCCTTTTATCCTCAGTTGCAGCCATAAATTGGTACCTTGTAGCTTTTGAGGCCAGAGATCTTCTAGACTCTGCACTTACCTTTGGGGAAAATGGATGGCACAAGGAATGGTGAGCAAAACAACCCTGCTCCCTTTTAGAACTATCAATTGGCTGTTGGTTTAGTTGTGTTAGTCTATTCCACAGTTTCCCTTTTTGTGGTTCTTTTCCCAGTGGCTTCATATCTTTTTGTGAACTTGGGAGGGATGGGAAAAGAGATTTTTAGATAAGTCAGTACATCAGATATTGATCTACTGTAGTAGCTTTGATGGGCATTACAGCAAGAACAAGGTGAGAGTTATCCAATATTTCCTTCTTTATGGAGATTCCATCTAAATAATAAAAATGAATTTTTGACATTTTTTGAGTTTAATTAAAATATCTTACTGCCTTGGTGTTAAATTGAGGATTTTTTTTAATAATGGGAAAGGTTCATCAGCAAAGTACCTCGTGAACAATTATTTATAATGTGTGTGTAATCTCAAGTTAATACTGTGAATGTCTTTCTCCCCTTTCCCCACTCTGTAGACATCCTCCCGGTTATTGGTACGTCCTACCAGCTCAGAAACTCCCAGTGCAGCAGAACTAGTCAGTGCAATAGAAGAACTTGTGAAGAGTAAAATGGTAAGCCTGTTTTTTGTTTATTTCCTTAGGATGTTGAGAGCAACATAGGCAAAGACAGTTTTCTTTATTATTATTGTAACTCCCAGAATATGATGGGGAATTATGGGTGTTGTACTAAAAAAAAAATAACTTTCCTGGCTTGTGGCTCAAGGAATTTATAAGCCATGGGAGATCAGATCACAGATCTATTTAATCCAGCATTGTTTTTTCAACCCATTTATGAGCCAGAATCCTCTAGAAAGGTTAAACATTAAAATACAACAGTGCATCTCCACTGTTTGGTATTCAAATAGAGGTAGTCACATCACGATTGAGACAAGTAGACCTGTCCTCCATGAATTTTGTATATACCAATGGAGATTTAAGATGTTTGACATTAAAAATTATTAAGTGGCAAGTGTGTTCTTTATGTAGATAAGCATATGTTTTAATGGCAGTACAGTGGATTATTCTTGAGATGCTGTTCTGTTCCTGTTGATTTTGCAAAATGGGTAATTTAGAGGGACCAAATGTTATTTCTCAACATTATACTTAGGCTCTGGAGGATCGTCCAAGTTCACTGATGGTAGACCAGGGCGATAGCAGCAGCCCCTCATTCAATCCTTCAGACAACTCACTTTTGTCATCCTCATCACCCATTGATGAGATGGAAGAACGGAAGTCCAGTTCTTTAAAAAGACGACAGTAAGATTAGCCTACCAATTTTTTTCCTCTCATTTCCTTAAGAAGAGTATCTGGCCTCTTTTACAATTTATATTCTAATATGTACAATTTATATTCTAATATGAATTTCTTTTTATTTTTCTTGAGGAAGAAGTTACAGCTTGATTACTTTAGCTCTCCACTGTCAAAAACCTAGCTAAATTTCAGAACTGTTACCTATCAACCATGTTCACCTTCATTCGTGTGATTGCATTGTTTTCAAAAAGTTAGCAAAATAGCATATTTACGTAAAATATTTAAACCCCAGCTAAATACTTTACCTACAGCCTGGATGAAATGGAAGTACTGTATGTGGGGTTTGGCTTCTTTGTTGGGAAGAGAATTAATCAGCCTGTACTTTTTGACTGATAACATTAACAGAAACTTAAGTTCTATTAAAAGCTTCAGTGCAGATGTTACTTTGAGATATTTAGGAAAGTGTAAGAGAATTCATGGTGAATAAATATTCTTACTGGAGTAGTCTTTAATCAGTTGAAGATTCAGTTTATTGACCAGTTAAAATGTATGGCCCTAAGAATTCTCAGTTGTTCTGTATTTGCATACATATACCATGGTTATTCACAGTGTCCTTTCCCAAGCAGAACCCTCCATGTATTAAATTGGATGACAGTTGCAGGCTAGGGTTGTGAGAGTTATTGTCCAACACATCTGGGAGACACTGTATTGGGGGAAGATTGATTTATAAAGTTAAATATTTCCCTTAATCATTTTTTACTTCTGGTAACTTTGCAGCTATGTCCTCCAGGAATTGGTGGAGACAGAAAGAGATTATGTACGAGATCTTGGCTATGTAGTTGAGGTATGCTTCATCCTTTTAAAATAAGTGCATTTTAACGACTTCTGATGCTGCTAGCAATAATTCAAAGTGGAGTACCTTTGGAAAGGAGATTTGACTAGCTGCTGAGTCCATTACTTAGGGACAACTGAAGATGTAAATTGTAGAACCTGGCAATATTTACAGTTTTCTTCCAACATAAGATCAACACTGCATACTGTGTAAAATAAACTGCTGAATATTTAGAACTTTCTTGGCTCAGCTGAACCCTTATGAAGAATGTCAGGGGGAAATGCTGGCTGCCTAATCTCTTTTAGACAGGACAGCTGAAACACCTTTTAATAAACATGCTTGTTAACAGATTTAGGAACCATCTTCTTGGCAACACAGCAATTAAAGAAGCATCAAAGGTATAAAACTGATTATTCTTTTAAAATGAATTCAGCTAGAGTAGTGGGCCCCAGTCATCTACACCAATCAGCAGACGAGTGTGGTCTATTCCACCAACAAGTGCTGTTTGGTTACTACCTATTTTGTTTGCTCTTGTTGCTGTTATATGGAATTTATGACTTCTGAAAGAGCAATAGTGATGGATCACAGGACTTATTAGAGTCCAGTGAGTCTACTATTTGTAAATATATTAGATTCCCAACGGCTGCATGACTGTATATGTTGATGTAAACAGTGTAATCATGAAGCTTAGTGCATTCATCAGTTTCTGAACATATAAGGGCTTCCCTGGTTTCTTTACTGGAGGAGAAAAAAGCATGCACAAGCCATACGGACAAGGCTAGTGTATAAGTTATAGTCCTTCAAAGTAACGTTCCCAATCTCCGAGCAGCATGCATATGGAAAAAAAATCCCCAAGAATCTAAAGTATGCCTTACAGTCTAGAATATTTCACATAAACAAAAACTGTACATTCATTTTTGTGACTTACTACAGTAAAGTAAGTTGCAACTAGAGTACGCCTATTCATATAAATGGAATCTATAGTAAAGTTAACTCACCAACTCCTCACCAGTACAGTGGCTTATCCTAGTGTTAGCTTACCATGTGAAGCAGCAAAATTTCAGCAGTAGTGTTTTTCAGCAATACCATTGCATAAAATTTTGGGTTCTGAGCCCCCCACTCATTTTTATGCTTTAAAGGCAGACGTGCAGTATGGCATGGGTGGACTGAAAGGAGAGCATTGGCCCTGGGTGGAGAACTGGCCTATATCTGATGGCCCATCTAATGCCTACTGGCTGCTCACATTACTGGAAATAAATACATCCACACATCTCTACATCCATATACACCCAGAGCCAATACTCTCCTTTCAGTCAACCCATGCCACATTGCATATATATATTCTCTCCCCCCCCCCCCTCTCTAATATAAAATACTGACCTAGATGGAACAGAAACTCATCCATCATAAGACTTTGTATGTTCCACGAGAGTACTTACTCAGGATCATTTAACTCCACTACATTATGTCATTAGGAGATTTCACTTCCATGAATTGAAAACGTATCAGTGGGCCATGAAGAGTTTGTAGAATAAAGACTGAACTCAGCTGTATGGAATGTGAAATACACCAGGAAGAGTTGACAGGGTTCTTTTTTTTATTGTTAATTTGTTCCAGGGTTACATGGCACTTATGAAAGAAGATGGTGTTCCCGATGACATGAAAGGGAAAGACAAAATTGTGTTTGGCAACATTAATCAAATATATGACTGGCACAGAGAGTATGTATGTTTTTTATTTTTAACTTATTTTCTTTCTGCTTTAAAACATGTGTAACCTGCTGAAGAAGTGGGCAAAATCTGTCCAAGCAGCATAAAATATTCTGCTGGAAAGAAGTTAACTGGACTTGTAAAGGTTCTACAGGTTGAAGATTCACTGCTGTTGTTTCAGTCCCATTGATTGCAAGCACCTTATTTGAGTGGCTTCTAACCTCTTGAGTTCCAGCCCTGGAGAAGGACAAGCGACATACATTTCCACAGGCTCTTAAAGGAGATTTACAAGGCTGGTTTTCCCTTTCCTAGTGCAGATCCCTCTCTCCACCCTCAGAAGGAGAGATATAAAAAAATTTGGCTCTAGGATATCCTCTCTGCAATCATCAGACTGCACTAACTGCCCCTCATTGCCTGAAATCAAGGAGTAAGGCATAACTAGAGTAAATCGATTGAATCCATGGAGATTAGTTGAGTCAGTATTTATGTATGTCACACTGATTCAATGGACCTACTCTCGTTGGAACTTATGACTGAATTTCAGCCACTGAAAGCTACAGTAATTTATATTAGATGTAATATAAAGTCAAAAAGTTGAGGCATTTCAAGTGGATGGTGTGTTGTTATAATAACAGAAAACCTAATAGATTATCTGCAGTCCTGGCTTCCAGTTCCTTTCTTCTAAACCACCACTTTTTAATTCTTACTTTTTTCTAGAATTTTTCAAATTAAGAATCCAGCCATTTAAGAAAAAAATGAATAGACATAATATACCCTATGATTAACATGTGCAGATTGCAAGAAAAATGAATACATAGTTAAAGTTTGACATTGCATCTCTCTCTCTCTCACACACACACACACACACACACACACACACACAAACACACACACACATTTTTGAAAGAACTTAAACTTTTTCTCTGAAACGAAAAAGGCTGAAATGAAGAAATGGCCTCTTATCAGATATCATGTACAGCAGTAACAAATCACCCTTTGCTTGGATTCTCTTGCTTTGGAAGTGGAGAGCATGCCTTAAACAATAAAGTGCTATGTACTTTTACTATGGTGATGTGGCACATCTGATGTAGTTGTCTATGGTGGCTAGCTCATGCTGGGTCAAAGTGTGTTTGTCTAGGTAGATAACGATATGGGTTGTCTGGCAACAGGCTTATACAAATATTAAATGGTGCCCTTAAAATATGAATGTAGTTTCCTTTGGGTTGTGGATTGCTAGCTATGAACAGGACTGGCAAGTTTTTTGGCATCTCTGGAACTGGGCTTGGTGTGCAGAAACCTATTTTTTCTGCCTCTCCAAGGGCATGTTATTTGTGCTTCTTCATGATCTTTCTGATTCACCCAGTTGGGTTCCTCTGCACCTGCACAGGCTTCCTTGACTTTCTGGTAGTTACAGTGCAATGTACATGTAACTGTAAGAGAGTATTGTTTAGTGCCAGGTTGATTTAACTGCAGCTTGCTTTTAACCAGCTGCATTGATTATCCATACAATGCATGCAATTTTACCCAGATCACCCTCTTAACCTTTGGGTCTGCTTGGTGCCATGGCTAGATACTCAGATGTGGGATAGCAGTGCTTTTCCTGATTACATGGAGTACTTTGATTTATTTCCAGATTACAGCTCAAATATTTGGGCTCAGCAAAAAGCCATTATGAAGTGTTGTGTTGTGTCCCTATGTTTTACGACTGGACAAGTCCATTGTAGATGAGATCCTGTGTTTTTCTCTTGCCTCAAATGTCTAAGAGCCTTATATTTGGAATGTCTGCAAATAAGAATGTCTAGTGGATGATGCAAACCATTTACAAGGCATTCAGTCATCTCTGTAGAATCTGTGAGCGGAAGAACTATATTATAATTGTCGTTAGGTCTCAACTGGCCATCTGTCTCTTTCTCCGTTTAAGGTCCCTGTGGATGAGTAGTGGTTACTTCTTAATAGACAGACCTTGGCTCACATCCAGTTTCTTAGGTTTCATTGAAGACTCTTGTAACATGATTCATCTAAGCTGGAATTTCTTTCTAGACATGGTGGTTAGAAATAATTCTTCACTTTTGCTCAGGTTTTGAAACACATGAGTAAGAGTGTCTTGACGTGTAAGTCTGTGCATCATGCTTAGTACTAGTAATTTATTTCTGTGATGTACTGAGTATAGAATATCCGTGATAAGGTTTCTATTACAGATAAAATTGCTGTTGGTTCTTGGTTTTACTATCTAGGGAAGAAATAATTCTTCCATATTTTGATTCCATAAGCCCAGAAATGCCCAAACACACTGTGATCTAAATCTAGTTGTTAACCCCACTTGAGTAGACCCATGGACTTACATGAATGTAGGCTCATCAAGTTTCCATTGATTCAATGAGTCGACTCCAGTTGGGTCCAACAGTTGGCGTTAAGCCAAAGAAATGAAGTGATTGCTTGAGGCAGCAGCCTTCAGAAAAGAACTGATGAAGCAGCCTAGAAGCTAAAAGCTGTGCCCAAGATTTCTCTTTAGTGATATTAAGAATGTAGGGTGGGTCACAACTGGGGAACAACATGCTATGGCTGCTTCAGAATGACAAGTTGACTTCAGCCAACCATCTTCCATAACTTTTGTTCCAGGTGGTCTGGAAAATGTTAACCTTCTGCCAAGTAAATGCAGTCAGACTGTTGCAGATGCTGTCACAATAAATGAGAGAAAAGTAAAATGATTTCATTGCTGTTGTTCTGTTCAGTTTCTTTTTAGGAGAATTAGAGAAGTGCCTTGAGGATCCAGAAAAATTGGGATCACTTTTTGTTAAACACGTAAGTGTGAGGATCTTCCTTATTGTGTGTGCAGAAACTATTTTGATCCTGGATGTGGGTAACTGACAACATACAAACAGCTCTTGCAACTGTTCTCACACATACTTTCCATTCCATGATTAAAATAGGTTAACAGTATTTTTATCTCTTTTTTAATCATATATGTCTATGAATTTTATTTTGGCATGAACCTGCTTTGCTTCACTTACTTTCAGAGCGGCAGGGAATGGTGGCGGTAGGAAGAGGATGGCGAAACTTGCTCCAGGAGCTGAAAAAAATCTTCTTTCTCATTGAAAGCCTTCCTGTCAGATTGTTGTATTGACAGTAACTCTTCGGTCAGGAACAACCTGTTAGGAAGGCTAAAAGAAGTAGAAACCCCTGGCCCAGTCAATTTTGAAGCCTGGAAGAATGTGCAGTGGACATTTTATGCAAACAGTGGCACTGAGGAAGTCAAAAGTGGTCATGAGAACTAAGAACTAAGTGGTCAGGATCCTGTTGGGATTTTACTCCATAGTAAGTGAAACATAAAACTACAGTTAATTGATGAGATGCCAGTTATATGCCTGTTATATGACTGGCATGTGGCTGGTATCTTTTTAATTAGCTTCAGTTTGCCACCAAAAGTTATGTGATTTCATTTACTGTAGATTAAAGTCCCAATAGGATCCCCGCCTATAAAAAGTACAGCAAAAATAACAATATTAACAAAAATATAAAAATCAATAAGTGTAAAAGCACACTATATTAAACAGTTTAAATTCAAATCCATTTCTAAGTAACTGTTTTACAGCAGCTTATTGAGGAGGCATATCAATTAAAAATCATTTTGAACAGATGGGTGTTAAGGCATTTGGAATACTAAAACTGAAAGACCAATAATATATACGTAATACTGCAATTGAAGGAAACAATTTTATGGCCCTCAGGTATCTGATAGCTATATTTCTGCAATGCTTACTAATTTTATATGTGGGCCAACAGGCAAAAACATTCCGCCCCCCCAGGAACCTGGAGAGAATTGAAGCAGTTAGCATGCATCTCTTTCTCTTTTCTACATAAACTAATCTAAGACCCAGCCATCCTTCTGTTTTGTCATCTACAAACTAGGGTAGGGTGGGGATGGCAGGGGGTATTCTAGATTAATAATAAGGCAGTTTGCTTTATATTTTTTTGTGCAATGCAATAGTTTTGTTATTTTTCCCCATTCCAGGAGAGAAGATTGCACATGTACATAGTTTACTGCCAGAACAAACCAAAGTCTGAGCATATTGTCTCAGAATACATTGATACATTCTTTGAGGTGAGTGCTAGAAGAGTGGGCAAAATGGCATACCGTGAGGACACACCTGTCAATCTACTTGCTTATACGTCTCTAGCAGGAGATAAGAATATGAGAAATAATGTTTTCCATACTTGCTCATTCTTTGCAGACTCTCATACATTGGGAACCTCTTAGGTTCTGGAGCTAAAATTGAAAGTAGGTTATTGTTACCAAATGAATAAGCTCCTAGCCTCCATTAACTGGTATTTGATAACACTGTGCCTCAAACTTTGATTGAGAAATGGATTACATACAGCATTGAATCGGTTCTTGTGATTTCCCCATAACGATACTTGTGAGACATTGGAAGACCAGATAACTCATTTAAGCACATCTTATGAGGTTGTCATAGCAACCTGGATTCAGACCATCCAGTTTACATCTTAGTCTAAAGAGGCTCAGTGACAGAGGCAATTGAACAGCGAGGTTTAGAGGAGACAAATATTTAAAACTGACAGGAAAATGTGTATTCTACATTATCCGATGGGTAAAACTATCCACATTCTTTCAGCTTCAACGCATAGAAAGGAAGGAAGGACAGCTGTGGGCCCTCCTTGTGAAAGGATACAAGATATTTTTGTACTGACTGGACATCAGGCATTATTGGTAGATTAGTTTTAGCCCAGTGGCCAGAGAGAAGTAGAAAGGGGAAGGATTTTGTTTTTTCCTTTGAGGTGTGCATAGTACAATATCAGAGGAGACACGAGCTCTTTGTGCATAAACTTTGCAAAAAATAAAACTAAATGCTTTCCAAAATGTGTGATGTTTCAAAGTAAAACAGAGATAAGTATAAGGGTAGAGAAAAGGGGATTTGAAGGGAATTGGAAGCAGAACAGTACCTGAGGGTGGGAATCTAAGCTAGCCTCTTTGAAAATATTTTCTCTCAAAATAGAAAGCTGTAGGATCCACTCTGAACTTTATTTTACTACAACTAGGACCTGAAGCAGCGTTTGGGTCACAGACTACAGCTTACAGACTTGCTGATAAAACCAGTGCAAAGAATTATGAAGTACCAATTGTTACTAAAGGTAAGACACTTTGGAACATACCTATTTCTGTTTATATTACCCTTGAGCATTTGGAGGCCATTTAAAAAAACATAAAAGTACCACATGGCTTACAAATCTCTTCATCACATCAGCATTTACTGTTTCTCAAGCTTATATGAATAAACGAGTCCCTTTATGCCGATAGGCTTAATATCTAATAAACTTGAGACAAAAGGAAAAGTGACTTGGAGGTGGGGGAGTTATTGAGATTAAAGGAAAGGAAAATAAAATAAAAAGTAAATGTTTAACTGATACAGTAACTATTCTGACTAGGAAAGGAATTAACCAGTTCAAGAGAGAAAACACATCAGGATCCATAGGTTTTTCTTCCCCTCTAGCAGTCTCTGCATCTGATTTTTCTGCAGTGATTGAAAATGCCAGTGCAAAACTAGCTGTGTAGCTGAATATGCAAAGAGGATTTGGCGACAGGAGGAAAGCTGCTCTGCCGTTGCCTTACACATGGTGTTTCACCAGTTGGAGTTGGGCCCATTAGTCTTTAAGCTGAGAACAAGGAGAGGCTAGCTAAAAATCTAAAAGGAAGTAGAATCCCATGCATACTGAGACCACAGAAAGAGAAAGAGAAATATCTCCTTTCATTAAAGAGCAGAAGTTAGTGAGAAGATCCATGATTGAATGGAAATATCAAGGGTCGACAAAAACAGGAAGAAATCGATAAGAAGGGGCAAATCTATGGTGAGATGTAAAGAGGCACATTTTATTATTTTTTCAATCCATCTGCATTCAATTTGTTCTTGTTAAATATCGTGTTACATGTGTTGCTTATAATTATTTGGTTTTTTTGGGATCTTGGTGTCTTCTCTCTTCAAAATCTAGACATTTTTTAAACATTTAAACCATTCATGTGTGTGTTTCAGTATACAATATTGGCTACTGTCATAATACTGCTCTCAGAGTATACAGTGTGATCAAGATCCTCTAGAAACATACCTAATAAAAGGAATTCCGGTTCCAAATCTATATAATTTTGAGGTGTTTAGCCATTTCTATCTCCATATCTTATATATTAAAAAGGGGAATTAAATAAGTTTGCTGGTTTTGCTCCCCTTATCTTCCCTTAACACAGCTAAAATGCTCCTTGGCTTCAGGGTTAGAATTAAATCTCCTAAATTTTTCCCTCTAATTTCCTCCAGCCCTTCTTTTGGTTGGAATACATCATCCACCACCCTCACATTTCCTTGTTCATTATTCCCTGTCTCCTGTTGAATATAGTCCTTCTTTAGTTGTTCCTTGAATGATTTCACCTCTTCGTTATGGGATCTCACTATTTCTAAGATTGCTTGAAGGGTAGATCTTGTTTCATCCCAAAATTTCTCTTGCTGTAGCATTATATCCCAAGATGCCAAGTACTTGTACTTCAAGTAAAAGATGTCCAATAGCTTAGAGCAGTCAGTCCAGTTCCATCAATAATTGCTTCAATAAGTCCAGTTTTGTAAATTGATCACCTTTAGGGTTGATTTGAATCCAGTCTCTGACATAAGTTGACAGCTCTGTTCACTCGATGTTTGCATTAGAATTTCCAAAGTTAATTGTCTTATGTTTTAGTCAGTTCTCAGGGGGGGAAAAGCAGTTCCAAGTTTGATTATTCAAAGTTATGTTCTGGTCTTTTTGCCAACACTGTAGATAGCCATAACAGTTTAACTCCGGGCGTTGTTTGGCTAAAATAATTTTAAGAGGAAAATTTCTTAAGTTTAACGCCAAAGTAATACCAAGCTTCCTTTAATTCCTTTAATTAATGTCCAATTTATTTTCTTCGCATCTCTTTGCATCTTTTTCCCCTTCTCCAGATCCACTGCTGCTCAATTTAGTGGTGAGGCTAAGAGACACTTTTTGTCTGTTAAAGGAATTATTCCATCTGGGGATAGTCATAGAGCAGTGTAGTTAAAATTTTGTATTTCACCCAGTGGTAATGACTATAATTAAATGGGCTGATTGATCGCGTCTTCTTTTGCCGGCTGCTGACGGCTTGCAAGTAAGCTAATTCAGCTGCTTATTTCCGCCCGCTGGTTGATTGGGGAGTTTCCTGGATCAAACGTGGGTAACCGCCATTCCCCCCCCCCCGTGATCAACAGACTTCTCCCCCATTTCACCACCTCTTCGAAGTGGTTTTAACCCCTGGGGGGGGGGGTCCCAAACAGTTTGGAATTCAGCCCAGGAGATGGAGCTCCATCCTCCTGCTGCTGTCTCATCGCAGCGTCAAATCGGAAGTTCCGAGGCACATTCAAACTCAATGGAGGAAGATTAGAAAGGGAAATATGCAGAAGAGTAATATGATCCAAGTGTGAAGAAATTTCAAAAAAACTGTTGAGCAGAAGAATGGGTTGAATCTACATTAAGTCCTCTTCAGTCATTCTCTACTTCTAGTCAATAAAAATATGGGAAAGGGGAGAGTTTTCTGTATCTGTGGAGTCTCTCCACATATTTTGGTTCTACAGTGGTTGGAAATTTCTGAATACCAGAGGCTGTCACACTGAGTTGTCCAATTTTGCATGCAGAAGTTGCAGCTTGTACAATCACTGTGTGTACAAAAAATAGCAGGGGTGATTGAATGGGATCGCAGGTGTTAGATTTAAGCTGAGAGGCAGGTGGAAAATTGAGTAAACCATTGCAATAATGTAGGATAGAACAGAGACTATGAACAGGTTTTAATGAAATCCTTAGATAATGAAGACACATTTAAGCAATAATGTAAACTGAGAAGGGACATGAGATCAGAGGTAATGCTGAAGATCTTAATTTGCTGAAAATGGATGCTATTGTTAGAGAAAGAGAAAAGTCAAAAGTGAAAGTTTTGACTGCTTGTAGAGTTCTGTCTATTTATTTAGCAGGCATTTGAAGTGATTAATAGGGGAATGATACATGCAGATTTATTATTGTGAGCTATTTCTGAAAAAAAATGTGACATTCCAATTTAGTGTTTTGTCTATTTTCACTGGAATAACTGTTTTCATAGTTCTTGTGTTTCCTCTGCAGGATTTCCTCAAGTACTCTAAAAAAGCTAATCTTGATACGACAGAATTAGAGGTATTTAGAAATATTACTTTTTGAAAACTTTATACCAACATCAAAACAACTGGTATAGCAGTGGTAATGCTTTTTATCCTTTGTGTGCCACTGCAAAGTTAAATGCTCTTTCCTATTCTGTTACCTTATAGAACTAGGGACCAGTTGCCCCCATGCCCCAAGACCTACTGTGGACCATTATACTGGCAAAACCACCACCAAATTTTGAAAGCCCCTTTAGAATATCCTGCTTATTTTGAAAACGTTTTTTGCCACTGAAATGGATGGTACAAAGCCATGCCAGGGAAAATAGCTGTTAAAAGAGCCTCAGACTCATCAATACATGATCAGTCTTTTGGTCCTCCTCTGCAACTATCATATGTAGTGTTCCATAGGGTATAAAGATTGTACCGATTAATCAGAAACCTAAGGATGCTGAACATGGCTTCCTGCCTGCAGAGCCAATCTGTACTCTGACATGCATGTTCACTCAGGATAAACAAGGAGCAGACTTCTCAAGTTCTTCGCCCAAGCAAAAAAGAAAAACGAGAAGAGAGGCCTTTTCATTTGAATAGGCCTAGCATGTCCAGCTAACAACACAAACCAGTTCTGGTCAGGGACCTCAAGAAGAATATGAATCCCTAATACAGCTTTAATACATTTTCTTTCCTGGAATAATGCCTGGCACCATCAGGAAATTATGCATTTATTTGTGAGTGGCCCCAGAATTTCCTGGATGCCAGTCCATCCCTACTTATCTACAACATTTGATTTGTCCTTAATTCATGGAGCATTCTCAAAGTATAGCGTCTTTCTGAGCATTATATTTCTGACTTGAAAAGGTTGAGCCTTTAAAATTATTCTTTGCATTGGTTCCATTGATCCAGCAGTGATTACCCTGGGATCATGTGGACAGGGTACAGTCTGTCTGTAATTTCTCTGCTCCTTTTCTTCCCTGTATTTCTCTTGTTTTTGTTTTTCCAAGTTATACTTGTTCTGGAACTAACAGTTAACATAGCATGCTTGTTGCTTTGGATTAGTTCATTTGGGAGGCTGCAGGAAGGAGCATAGTGTTCTTGGAAATGGTCTCCAGACCATTTTTTTATATATCTAGATTGCAGTCTATTGGCATGAAAGCTGTATAACCCATCTTCTGGAGTGGCAGCTTAGATAATCTGCAGAGAATAACAGGTGAGTGTGGGACTGCTTCTTTTAATATCTTTCTCCTTTGATTTTACAGAGGGCCGTAGAAGTAATGTGTATAGTCCCCAAAAGGTGCAACGACATGATGAATGTTGGTCGTTTACAAGGATTTGATGTAAGTTCTTGTTTTATGAGTTTATCTCCTTCTTCATTCTTTGTGGACAGTTAAGTTTTATTTACTGTTATCTTGTTACAAATTTATGATTTATTTATGTAAAATATTTTTATCCTGCTTTTCTCCTTAAAAGGACCCAAAGCAGCTTACATAATTAAAAAAACAATAATTAAAAGTTAAAAACAGTAAGTGTACAAATATATTAAAAAGAATTAAAGAAGTATTATATTAAAATGGTATATAAAATCATTTTAAAACAACAGAGCATGGCAATTCGATAAAACCCCTCTCAGCTGGATACACATGTATGCAAACATAACTTTTTCTTTCTTCCCCTCCCCCCAATGTCCTGATTACTTTCATTTGTTTCAGAATTCCCACTGAAGTTTAGCTAAAGCTAGTTTCTGGTGTCAAAAGTTGAGGGCAGACTATAAAGAAGTAGCTTCTTCTCTTCTCTGTCCCAGACGCATCCTGGACCAGTTGTGAAATGCCAGCCTAGGATGTAAGGCTAGGAATGTGCCTTGAAAGTGTGTTCCTCTCTCCTGCAGGCTGCATTCAGCCCTGGCTATGATTTCTTCTTTTCCTCACCACATTGGAGTACCTGGTCTTGTCTGGCCCATATATGCTATGTATTGCAGCTGTTCAAGCAGGGGTTTATAAATTTGGTTTGCCTAGGCCCCCATTCTCAGTGGTGCCAGGTAACAGTGACTCAGTTGATGTTTCTGCTATGACATAAAGTTCATGAACATCAAGCAGAAGTAAAGAGCTATGTTCTGAAACCAAATGAGTTATAACTTTGCAGGAATTGGTATAAGGCTATTCATTGTGACATGTCCAGATATAGACTAAATTGTATTGCCTGTGTTGCTTATGCCGGGATACGGAGACCATAAAGCATGTATGCCTGTAGTATTACTTTTTATCATGATATTAAAAAAGAACTGATTATTTCCATGCTAAGTTGCTCAGTAGAGTGATATGTTCTGTTGGTCTTGCTGTTTCACTACCCTGTTTCCCCAAAAATAAGACCTAACCCGAAAATAAGCCCTAGTATGATTTTTCAGGATGCTGGTAATAAAGCACAGTAATATTTTGCATTGATGGTTGAATCCTGTTGGAGGTAGTCCACCAGCAGAACTCCCTTCTTATCCCAAAAAACTGTTGCCATTTGATTCTGCACCGGCCTTTGCACTCGGAACTTCTTTGGCCTGGGGGAACCACTCTGCCTCCATTCCTTAGACTGTTCCTTTGTCTCAGGATCATAACAGTTGATCCATGTCTCATCACCAGTTACCAGTTTGCCCAGGAAATATGACTCATTTCTTGCAACATGTTCCAAAACAGCCACCGATGACTCCACACGTTTCCTCTTTTGTTCGGTTGTCAAAAGTTTGGGGATCCACTTTGCTGCCAGCTTTCTCATTTCCAAGTTGTTGTGGTTAATGGCACCAACTCTCTCACGTGATATTCTCATATATCTAGGAATGCTTTTGGCTGATATTCGGCGGTCCTCCATGATCATGTCATGGATGGCTTTCACATTTGCAGGCACAGAGACAGAAGCAGGCCTTCCACTGGGTTTCTCAATTTCAACACCAAAATGGCCAGTTTTAAAATTGACAACCCAATGTTTAACTGTTGCATATGAAGGGCCTCTGTCACCCATAATTTGTGACATTTCATCATGGATCTGCTGTGCACGTTTCCCTTGCAGAAACAGGAACTTTATTATGGTCCTATGCTGTTCCACACTGAATTTTTCTGGAGGTGCTGCCATGCTCACTTTGGACCTTAACATGAAAGCTAAGTTAAAATCACAGATAGTTTATTTTTGCACCATTGACTACAGACAAATTGGCCAATACTTGCAATTTATAGCTTTCTAGCTCAATTTTTTCTGGGAAAGCTGCACCCTCTCATATAAGCCTTACCCCAAAAATAAGCCCCAGTTAAGTGACTTCCCACCGTCCACCATTGTGCAGCAACCAGAAGATGATGACATGACTGTAAAATAAAACATCCCCTGAAAATAAGGTCTAATGCATTTTTGGAGCAAAAACTAATATAAGACACTTGTCTTTTTGGGGGGAAACACGGTAACACTACCCTGATAGTCACTGAAAAGGTTGCAGAGTTCTTTGTTTGTGTGTTTCTTAATTGGCCTAACACTGTTCCATTCAGCATGGTAAATTATTCAGTAAGACTTTTTTCATATGGGTTTGTATTGTATAATTTCTATGGTTAACCACAATAATTGAACTGATACAGAAGAAAGATCATATCCAATCTCCCTAGGAAACTGCATGTTACAAAATGTGTCTTGATCCCAGGGAGGGTGGGGTTTTGTTGTTTGTTGTTTTTTTGCTTCTTGTACACTTTCATGCTTGCTTTTTGCTTCAAGGGGGTGGGGGGAGACTAGTAGAGGGCTGAATTACAATGTAATTGTGTTTAAACAATGATCAACACCAATTTGTGAAATAAAAAGTGTAATATAAACACTCTTAGTCACCTTTTACTTTATTAAAGTGACTGCTTGTTTCATGTGTTAGGATGGAAGGTTTAATTAACTTACTGTTTACCTTTTTAAGGGTAAAATTGTTGCACAGGGTAAGCTTTTGCTGCAAGATACATTCATGGTTGCAGACCAGGAGACTGGACTCCACCCACGTTTGAAGGAAAGGCGGGTCTTCCTGTTTGAGCAGATTGTCATATTCAGTGAACCACTAGATAAAAAGAAAGGCTTCTCAACACCAGGATTCTTGTTTAAAAACAGTATCAAGGTAAGTGTTTTACGTGTGACTTTTTTTTTAGTTCTGCATTTAGTATTTACACTAAGTTCTGCATTTAGTATTTATACTTTTGACTTTAATATCCAATCCAGATTGTTCAAATGGCAGTCCCCACCCAGTGTTTTCAGCTGCTATTGCCATTATCCCTGACCAACTGTATGTTAACTGGAGTTGCTTAGGAGTTGTAGTCCTAAATATCTGAAGAACACCATCCTGGGAAAAGCTGGTCTCATCCAGGAATTATCAAATTCTCTTTAAAGGGCATTCTAAAAAATATTTTGTTTTTCCTTTGAAATTCATCTTCTGAATCTGGAAAAGCTGGTGAGGAAAGGTTCCCAAAGGTGAGTGAACGTGAACCTGACCACCAAGGGGGAAGCTAGTTGAGCTCCTCTTAACTATATATTTGAAGATTTTTCTCTTCCAGCGTTTCTTTCTCAATTTTTTTTATTGTGTTCCATGATTTCAGCCATTGGTACTTCAGATAAATGATTCCTTTTGCTTATGGTTGGTAATAAATGGTCCAAGAGCTACATCTTGCCTATGAAGAGCTCCATCCCCATTCTCCCCACTTAGCTTGTTAATATGTGCCTTGGGAACTGAATACTTGAGGAAACACAGCTCCTTATATACACCTGCCCGATAACTAAGATCCTCAGGGGGAGAGGGGACTCCTCCATATTGCACCATGGAGAACAATCCATTATATGAAGACATCTGTCCGTTCTACCACCACGCCGCTCGACCCTTGCCCATCTTGGCTAATTGGAAGATCTGCCAGGGGGGTTCGCACTTGGGTCCAGGAGGCCGTGAACACCTCTTTGAGAGAGGGAGTGGTCCCTACCGCCTTGAAAGAGGCGGTGATTCGACCACTCCTTAAAAAGCCTAACCTGGACCCAAGGCTGGTGGTTAACTACCGACCAGTGGCGAACCTCCCTTATTTGGGCAAAGTGTTGGAGCGGGTTGTGGCCGGGCAACTCCAGGCGCTGCTGGATGAAACGGATTTTCTGGATCCATTTCAATCGGGTTTCAGGCCGGGTTTTGGTACAGAGACTGCCTTGGTCGCCCTGTATGATGACCTTTGCCGGGAGAGAGACAGGGGGAGTGTGACCCTGTTGATACTCCTGGACCTCTCAGCGGCTTTCGACACCATCGACCATGGTGTCCTTCTGGATAGGCTAGCTGGGTTGGGAGTTGGGGGCACCGTTTTACGGTGGTTCCGCTCCTTCCTGGCTGACCGTGTCCAGAGGGTGGTGCTGGGGGACAGTTGCTCTGCCCCATGGCAGTTATGTCATGGGGTTCCTCAGGGCTCAATACTGTCCCCCATGCTGTTCAACATCTACATGAAACCGCTGGGAGAGGTCATCAGGAGGTTTGGGCTGAGGAGTCAGCAATATGCTGACGACACTCAGCTCTACCTCTCGTTTTCCACCAATCCAGGTGAGGTGGTTTCTGTGCTGAACTCGTGTCTGGACCTGATAATGGACTGGATGAGGGTTAATAAATTGAAACTCAATCCAGACAAGATGGAAGTGCTGTTAGTGGGTGCTTCGCCGGACAGGTTGGAGGGCCATTTCCCTGTCCTGAATGGGGTTACACTCCCCCTAGGGACAGGGTCTGCAGCCTGGGGGTGCTCCTGGACCCCAGTCTAACCTTGGAAGCTCAGGTGGACTCGGTGGCCAGGGGCGCCTTCCTTCAGCTGCGGAAATTATACCAGCTATGGCCCTACCTGGACGAGCGGAGTCTCATGACAGTTACACACGCACTGGTAACATCTCGTATTGATTATTGCAATGCGCTCTACATGGGGCTGCCTTTGAAGACGGTCCGGCGACTGCAACTGGTCCAGAATCGAGCTGCGCGGCTGTTGAGTGGTGGGGCCGCCAGAGAGCACATCATGCCGATTCTGTAGAATTTACACTGGTTACCAGTTGCTGTCCGGGCCCAATTCAAAGTGCTTGTTTTGACATATAAAGCCCTAAACGGCTTGGGCCCTGGATACCTGAAGGACCGCCTCCTTCCATATGAGCCTACCCGGCAGTTAAGATCTAGCCAGGGGGCCCTTTTGAAAGAGCCATCCCTCAAGGTGGTAAGAGGGATGGCTTGTAGACAAAGGGCCTTCTCGGCAGCTGCCCCCAGACTATGGAACACCCTCCCAACTGAAATTCGCCTGGCGCCAACACTGATGATATTTCGGCGCCAGGTCAAAACCTTCCTGTTCCAGAAGGCTTTTAATTGAAATAACATTAACTGTGGGTCTTGATGATGGCAATTTAAATTTTAATTTGTATTTTAATCGTATTTTAATCATTTTATATTTTATTGTGTTGAATTTTAATTGTTGTAAGCCGCCCAGAGACCTTTGGGTAGAGTGGGCGGCATATAAATTAAATAAATAAATAAAATAAAATAAAATAAAAATGAGTGAGGGCCTTCCTGGCTGTGGCACATGAGTCGTAGAATGTCCCTTAGAGCAGGGGTTCTCCTTAGAACAGGGCTGCGCCTTGGCAGGACTGGGCTGCAGAGACAGATCTCCCACCCATCCCGCAGGCACGCCCCCACACATGCCCACCCACATGCACACAGCCCACACGCACGGGTGCCCTGCCCATCCCTGTGTGCCCCACCCATCTACGCATGCAAGTGAGTGTGTCACGCCCACCCGTGAACACACCCTGCCCTTGCGCATGTACACACACACCCCCACTCGTCCGCAGTTTAGAAAAGGTTGGGGACCACTGCTTTAGAGGCTTGCCTGGGGGCAGCACTACCCTCATTTCAATGCTAGGTTAAAATATAATTATTTAATGAAGTCTTTGGATCATGACTTTAATAGACTGGAGGCTGTTGTTTTTCATATATGTATTTTTTCATATGTTGTTCTGAATAATTGTAAAGAATTATTTTATATTGTTTTTATCGTTGTGATCAAGGTTCCCTCTAAGGTGCACATACACCCACAGCAATTTTTTGCAGCCCCTGTAGTTCCAGTCATGACAAAACTCTGAGGGGGGGTTGGAGTTGCACACATTAGATCCACCTAAAGGTATAAGAATACAGGGTGGAATATAAATGCCTTAAGAAAAGAAATGGGACACACAACTTAAGGCTTGAAGGCTTCTGGACTGCACCAAGTGAGATGCATAAATCACCAGACCAGTGTGAGAAGTGAAGGGCAATAAGAAATGCAATCAGTATGTTGTAATACTTTAAATGTAACATGAGGCTGGGTACGAAGATTAAGAACCGACTCTGCTCCTTTGTGCCAGTCCTTCTAATTTGGGTTGAGAGGCACACTTTGACCTCCCATCATATATATATATCCATAGGTACATGTACAGCACCTTTACACCACATGCATAGCTCTCCACACAATTTGGAAGCAGTTCTTAGTTGTACAGAAAAATGTATTGGTATGTACAAGAATATGCCTGAAAAGAAGGGGAAAAATCTTTGATGACAAGGCACCCATCCTATCGTGTGTTTGTGAATGCATGGAAGAAACCACAAACATATACAAAGAGCCATTGTGATGAGATCTCTGAAAACCATGTAGCTGTGGTTTTAAAAAACATATTTAGTCCTTTTCTGAGTACTCTTTTCTCCTCTATAGTCCTCTCCTACCAAAGACTGGATGTTAACATAGCTATCCTGTCTTTGGATGCAGCAACTCTAAACAATAGAGTTTGGTTCATGCCCAAACAGTGATGTTTGGTTGCACCCAGTCCAGTCTTCTTTCACACCGAGGTTACTGTTCAGTATGGTTCAGTGATACCTCTTTAAATGAGAAAGCTGTAAATATATGTCTTTTCTCTGAGAGACCTTCACTTTCACTGAGCAAATGTAATGCTAGCAGTTAGTACCAGCATTTTTTAATCATCTCATTTCTTGAATGACTTCCTGAGTTTAATTTCTAGGCTGTTTATTCACACATCAGCCTAGATCCCAGAATCCCCTCGGCCATGCCAAAACATTGTTCCAGAGTGTTTTGTCTGTTCCTTATCAGTAAAGTAACCTAGAGTGAAATGTATCCACCCTTCCTGTAGGGAGCACAAATCAACATTTTATTCTTACCACTGTCCTGAGAAAGGCGCTGGTTTGTCATAAAACAGAATTTGACACTGGTTGAGTTGGAACTCATGTCTGGGTTTTCCATAGACTATCCAGCACTCCAGTCACAAAACAGAGAGACTGCCTGTTTTTCATTTGTAGTAAAATGAACAATCTCTCATTAGCTAATGGAAAGTGTCCTGAGAAGTGGTACTACTGGCTAGAGTGCTCTTGTTTGTAGTTGCTTATATCATCTTGTGCCATTTTCTAATCACCTTCTTGTTTCAGCACTGGAAAATTCTTGTTATTAAAAAAAAAACACCACGTCTGCCCTTTCCTTGTTGCTTCATCTTGCAACGTTAATAACCTGTGAAAAAGGGAAATGGTGTCTAAGGCTCCCACAAACACTCCACTGGTCTGGTTTTGCATAAATACCTGAGTCACGTGGAATGCAGCCACGAGGGAGCAGCAGTTGCATTGCATGGGTTACATGTGAGAGTAATTGCACATGTAGAATTCTGAAAATGTGAAAGGTTATCTCGTTCATTGGATTGCTCAGAAGAGACAAGCTAATGTATTGTGTTTTTTCCTTCAACTTCAACTTATATGAAATCCTGATTTCCAGTTATTCTGATATCAAAATGTATAAAACTCCTCCTGTGCCTTCCTCATGCCCCAAGGATAAGGAAGATCCAAATTCAAGCCCAAGCCCTGTCCGAGCAACCTGGCAGAGGTTCTTTTGATAAATGTGGAACAAGTTCTTTTTCTTGGCTGTCAGGCTAGCAATCTGCCACTAATGGCTTGTTAAATAATTTCATTCCACAGAGCTAACACAGCTTTGTGTCTCAAGGCAAGCTAAGTCAAATTGTTTGTAGTTTTCAAATTAGGGTAAGATTGCTGTGATGAACTGTGCTGGGGTCAAAAGGGGCAGGAATAAGTATTGCATCCTTAGATCTGATAGGAAGGTTTTGAGCACTCAGAGATCTCCTAAACCCTTCCCACTTGTCCCTTCTGGTATTGGCTAAGTGTGTGAACAATCTGCTGGTACATTAACCTTTCGTGAGAATCACTTTATATGAGTGGGCCTGTTGGGTGTTGCCTGTTGGGTGTTGCATGCCAAATGACATGGGAATAGAAATTATATTTTCTGAACTTTTTTTTTAATGAAGGTGAGTTGCCTTTGCTTGGAGGAAAATGTAGACAACGATCCATGTAAATTTGCACTAACATCAAGAGCAGGGGATGTTATGGAGACTTTTGTTTTGCATTCCACCAGTCCAGGAGTCCGCCAAATGTGGATCCATGAAATCAACCAAATCTTGGAAAACCAGCGTAATTTTCTAAATGGTAACATGAACTACGTTTTTATTTACTGAAGTTTCAGAGTGAAGTTTTGTTGATTAGTTGAGTGCATTGGTTAGTTGAGTCTCCATGCCTAAATTGTTCTTTCAGATTCATTGCCACTAAAATATTGTTAGAGTTGAGAACGTTATGACCTGTAAGACATTCTTGTGTATTAGAATGTTAGGCAAAGATTTGTAACCGAGGGAACTTGCTCACTGCCTGAGTGTTTCAGGAGAGGACTGTGCTGATGTTTTTTAGCAAACGTGATGCATACCAGGTGAAGAGGGATACAATATTGAACCAATTTTATGAGGTCATATTCAAATACAGTGGTGCCTTGCTAGACGATGATAATCCGTTCCACTGAAATCGCTGTTTAGCGCAATCATTGTCTAGCGAAAAGCATTTCCGCATTGGAATGCATTGAAACCTGTTTAATGCGTTCCAATGGGGAAGAATCGTCGTTGTCTAGCAAAGATCGGCCATAGGAAAGCCACTTTGCAAACCGCCAATCAGCTGTTGTGATCGCTCTCTTGTGAAGCTTAGGTCCCAAAAAAACTTGTTTGCGAGTGCGGAGGGTGTGTCAAAATCGTCGTCTAGCAAAAATAAGTTTGCGAAGCAGGGAACAAACATTGTCCAGCGAAATTCCCCCATAGGAAACACTGTTTTGCGAATCACTATAGCGATCGCAAAAAGCCAATGTCTAGCGAAAAAACGGTCATGCGGGGGAACTGTCTGTTGAGGCACCACTGTAACTGCTTTACACTGCCTTTCATTTTAATTCTAATTTCTCTCCTTTTTCTCAATGGCCGCCTCAGCCTTGACATCACCAATCGAGTACCAGAGGAACCACAGTAGTCTTGGTGGTGGTGGTGGCGGCAGCAACAACAGCAGCAGCGGCCCTGGCACCTGCACAGGGATCCCCAGCTCCAGCCGTAGCAGGCCTTCCCGGATCCCACAGCCAGTCCGACACCACTCCCCAGTCCTGGTCTCCTCTGCAGCCTCAGTCCAAGCAGAGGCAGACAAGATGTCAGGTATGTCCATTCACAATTCCTCCCTGCCTCCCCACACCACCACCCTAGAGGCTGGCCTTAATCAGACAGGCAGGCATGCTTTGAACATACAGCAGAATGGTCCAGAGAGAGAAGGAGATAAGATCCCCAAGATGAAGGTCATGGAGAGCCCTCAGAAGATGGCAGGAAATACTTGTGGTTCCGCAGACGCAGACCAGAGGGAATCTCGCATCAATTCAGAAGAGATTCGTTCCAGGAGCAACATAGGATCCCTTACTCTGGGGAAGTCAAGGCTTGGAGCCATCTCGCCAATCAACTCTCCTCCTCCTCCTCCGCTGACTTTCCCATCTCCTTTTGGCAAAGAAACTGTGACACCGAGCAGCCCGCTGCAGAAGTGCTCCTTTTGGAGCTCCATCCCAGCCTCCCCTGTCAGCCGCCCTGGCTCCTTCACTTTCCCCGGGGATAGTGACTCCCTCCAGCGCCATGTCCACCGCCATTCTTCACACAGCAAGGACACAGACCGCATGAGTACATGTTCCTCCACCAGCGAGCAATCTGTACACTCCACCCAGAGTAACGGGGTAAGAGCTGGAGTGCTTCTCTCCTGTGAGCTCTTCTAAAAACCTTCCTGTGCTCCCCTTCCCCTCCTTCTGCGCGTGGCCATCGCTCTCCATACTAACTTCTGGCTCTCCAGTGCTGCATAACTGCTCTGAAATAATAATAATCAATTGCTTCAAACTTTCTGTGCCCATCTCAGTAGAAACGTTACTTTGTGTCTGTGTGTGTATATGTGGGAGAGAGACTGGTGGTATGTATACAGACACAGAAGAATATTCTAACTTGAAATATAACTTCCACCTCTACTGAAATCTTGTTTGGAAAAAAAAAATCTACTACTCTGATTTCTACTAACTTGCTGTTGGCTCTCCCCCCTGCCCTATCTAACATGAAGGCTCAGATCTAATATGCTGTGCGCAACCACCATGGCAAAGCTCTGTTTTATGTGTCACCTGTATTTCCATTGCAGATTTGATCTTCCTCCATTCACATACAAGCACACAGTTTTTTTATCCCTGCTGATGAAGCTTTGAAGACAATAAAACAAATGAACCAGGAAGCCCACAAAAATGAATCAGCCCTCTTCCCCTGTCTCCAACATCTGGCATTCAAATAAACTTGAAGGTTCTATTTTACTGATCTTCCTATGCTGCTTTTTTTAAAAAAAGTTCCCATTGAACTGAAGCATTCTGTTGACTTGCTGTTGTATAAAATACATATGTTTCTGATCAAGAATCTTCTGCCAAGTACCTGGCTGCACACAGATAACAGACTACCATAATCAAATATAAATCTCTAAGAAGCTCTACACCAGGGCACATAGAGATGCAGTTTTTCAGCTTCCTCTGCCATCTAGTACAAAAAGGGAGAGCAGAGTTGTCGGCCGGAGACTCCAGACCTTCTTTTTAAGACTTCCTTCTGGAAATGCAGCATTCCAAGAACACCTTCAGATTTTTCAAAATTAACATTGGCCATGGGGAATGTGATGGGCACATGCCAGCTCAGGGCTTTACAATACACATCTACTTCGTCAAGGACTCTTCTACCATTAAAAAATGCTGTAGGGTTAATCCTATGTCCTCCCTTTAAGTGATCCATACACCTTCCCAGGTCCTTTCACAGCTTCTGTACAACATCGGCTGCACATCATCTGGCCTTCAGAACCTTTCTTGCAAGCATGTACTACTTGGATTTTTTTAACAATATACCACTCTTCTGACTTCTTTTTTCACTTACTCTAGCATAGCTTTAGGGTAATAAATTCTGCTTTGCATGTCTCTTGTTTCGGGCTCCTCTTAATTTTATTTGATTTGGCTTCCATGTATGTACTTAAGTCGTTTCTTTTGCTTAGGGAAATGTAAGTTTGGCAACCAAGGTAAATAAGCTGCTTCCTCCAAGGAAGGAAGGAAGGAAGGAAGGGACTGTTAAAATGTATTTGTGTGTTTCTTGGGGCATTATTCACACTTTGTAATGAAGAGAAAGTAATTCCTTTAGCTGGAGAAAATGTACCAAAGAAGCAGCTTACTTTTTTTGTGTCCAGCTTAATTGCTGCAACCATCCAAATTGTTCTCTTAAACTGGCCTGTTCATCAGGTTGCTTCATTTAATAGAGAACAGGTGGTTTGATTCTGTTTCAGATTTCAATATTCTTACTAGTTATATACTTGTCTAAAAAGGCTAATGTTTGGTTTTAATGCAAGCTTATTGAAATAATTATTGCTCTGTGCTTGCATTTGGAATAGAGATGCTATTGCTAGTAAATGCCCATTGTACTTCTATAAACTGTTTCCTTTTCCCTCCTCTTTCCCCTGCTTTACCTAATTGATTCTTCCTCAGAGTGAAAGTAGCAGCAGTAGCAATATCTCCACCATGCTGGTGACACACGATTATACGGCAGTGAAGGAGGATGAGATTAATGTCTACCAAGGAGAAGTTGTGCAAATTCTAGCCAGCAACCAACAGAACATGTTTTTGGTGTTCCGCGCCGCCACTGATCAGTGCCCCGCAGCTGAGGGCTGGATCCCCGGCTACGTCCTGGGGCACACCAGTGCAGTCACCGTTGACAACCCTGATGGAACAATGAAGTGAGTGCCTTGGATCCTTCCCCAAAATGATGATGTCTGGAAGATATCAAGTTTGCTGCTTCTTCCAGAGAAGTGGCTATGTCAGTCTGTGCTTCTCAAATGGCTAACATTATATATTAAATCTATATTTTTATAGATAGTTATAGATATATTTATAATTGAAACATACTGTACCTGTCAAATAATAAAGAGAGAATTCCAAAACTGCTTAGAGCAAATTATGCCATCCCTTTTAGCTGGGCAGGAACCTTGTTTCAAGACACATGCATACCAGGTAACATTACCTCCATTACCCTTTTCCATACTTAACTTGCCAGTGCTGCATGATATCCAGAAGGTGGTGGTGCACGTTGTAGCTTGAGTTGAGTTGAGGTTAACATGTTCAGAAGTCAGTATTTTTATTTCATTTCATTTTATTGTCTGGAAGAAAAGTATTGAAGCATACTTCTCACTGAGGGGAGAAGGTTATGCCTGGTCTATACCACTCAAGACTGATGCATATATATATTTATTCCATAAATAAGTAAATTGCCACTTAGGTGCCAGGTAAAACACTAACCATTCTTCATGATACTCATTTTCTGTTGACACATAACTTTTTTAATGGGGGAATAATCTCATTATTCCCGCAGTCTGAAATAGTTCAGGCAGACAAAGGTTTACACACCATCAAGAAGTGGGCCTAAACTAGTTGTTGATATATTCTGGTGACAGAAATGTTTTCAGTATAAAGCAGCAGTGAGAAACTTGGACAAGTCTGTGGGTGAGTTACGTCACATTAGAGCCTGCCATGGGCTGCCCACCCACCAAAACACCATGCCATCAAAATTCAGTATTGAACAGGGAAAAGACCTTTCCAGGGTTTGTGCTAAAGTGATTTCTTTATATGGTGACAGATGCAAAACTCTTTCAAACAAAGTGTTTTCTACTTGTTTCAGAGTCCTCAAAGACTCAGTGGTTTGCTACCAAAGTACAGGGAAAGCTATGGGATGCAATAGAGACCCTCAAGTCTTCCTGTAGACTTGAGGGCCTTTTTGCTTTCCAGTGTAGGCATCTTGCCCATCCCTGGTATAAAGCTTACTAGGATGACCCTGCAGTCCCATAAGTATATTTGTCTCTGATTAGTACACTCACTCTCATTAGGACTCTTCAATGTAGTGCGCCTCAAATGTTCCTACATGTTGATTTAAAATAAATTTCCAAAGCAAAATCACCCATAGGAAGTTCCAACTGATTACAGTACTGTTATGTTCTGGTTTCAGGAAGTCATCATCTTGGCACACAGCACTCCGTCTAAGGAAGAAATCTGAGAAAAAAGAAAAAGACGGCAAAAGGGAAGGCAAGTTGGAAAATGGTTACCGTAAGTCTCGAGACGGACTTGCCAATAAGGTTTCCGTGAAGGTATTTCTTCCTGATACTGTAGTTTTTTAAATCATTGTTCTGTGGGGAAATATGCCAACCTTTAACCTATAAATAACTTGCTTTTACTCCATTTTAATTTACTTGGAATCCATTTACACCAGCATTCTTTGCTATCTGCTGTTCATTCAGATATTGGTGCTAATGACCTGTTTCACTGAAAGTTTAGCATATCCATATAAACTTCAGGCTTTGTTTGTTTATTATGTGCTCTGGTTGTGTCTGTTTTATAGTGACCTTAATATGGTTTTCAAAGTATGTGAGATATTGAAGAGCTAGTTTTGCCATTACTTCTCCTTTGAGGTTCCATGGCCGAGTGGGAATTTGAACCCATATCTCTTGAGTCCTAGTCCATCAGTCTATCCACTACATCACACTGAAATGTGAGGCTACAGATTGATAATACTTTTATATCAAATAAGGGCAACCTCAGAATTTTTCAGGTTATTCCACCGCCACCACTGGCCCCTGTATCCCCTCAAAATCTGTGGCAGTGCCTTTTTGCTTGAAGCAAGATGTATAGTTAGTATTCACCTTATTTTAAAGAAGTATTGTCCTTTTTGGAGGCTTTTTAAAGCAAAATTTTGCTTTAAAATCATTTCCATCACCAAATCAAGCAGAAAAGAGCTTCAGAGACCATTGAAACATGACCATGAAACTAGAAATGGACACGACCCACCAAACTGGTGCTGGCTCAGAGGCCAGCCAAACAGATCTCCCGCAGTTCAGTACCTTGCCCCCTCCAGCAAGTGCCTATTCAGATGCAGCACCCATCTTTCAAACTGCATATTAAAAGAATGGATGCTGAAGTTGCATGAAGCAAGAGCAGTTGAGAAAAGAAGAGTAATTAGCATCTATGCCTGACTAGATAGCATCTCTTACACAGAAATGTTCACATCCCAAGTTGGTCAAGCCATCTTTAAATTACTGAATAACTCAGGAGCTAAGAAAGCCTTCATGAGTTGACAGACTCAAAATAAGATTTCATCCATTTGGACCTTTTCCAACTACATAACGATTATAGACATTGTGTGCATGGCAGAAATATCCAGCTTGATCGAAGCCCACCTTCAAGCAAGACTGGAAACTTGCTTGAAGAGATAAAGAGAATTACATACCTTTACTATTCAATGTAACATGCATATATGGCAAAGGGATCTAAATCTAGAACCTTACTCTTAAACCTTGTTTTGGAAACTCAAGAACAAAGAAGTGGCCTGCTATCAAAGTACAGTGGTGCCTCGCTTAACGATTGCCTCGCATTACGACAAATCTGCTTTATGACAATCTTTTTGCGATCGCAATTACGATCACAAAACAATGGTCTAAATGGGGGAATTTTCCTTAGCAATGATCGGTTCCCTGCTTTGGGAACCGATTTTCGCTTTACGATGATCAAAAACAGCTGATCGTCGGGTTTTCAAAATGGCCACCGGGTGCTTAAAATGGCTCCCCGCTGTGCTTAGGGACGGATTCCTCGCTATACAGGCAGTGAAAATGACCGCCGTATGGAGGATCTTCACTGGATGGTGAGTTTTTACCCCATTGGAACACATTGAACGAGTTTCAGTGCGTTTCAATGGGGTTTTTAATTTCGCTTTACGATGTTTTCACTTAACGGCGATTTTCCTGGAACGGATTATTGTCATTAAGCGAGGCACCACTGTATATTATCAGGATGTAGAATAGACAAGTAACAATTCCATGCAGCCTATATAATAATGTAACAGAATCTTTTGGTGTGAAAATCCTTTTAGCTTCAATATATCTATAAGAACTAAAGCCAACACTCTCTATATAAGCATATATTTTGGGGGATCTTTCATGTTATCGCTAAGACTCGGTTGAATGTTGTCAGAGACCAAATTTGGGCACAGCTGGTGCCTCAGGGTTCTGAATGCCCTATTATTCTTGTGGTAGATAAAATGGTAGGGACTCTCCACGAAGTTCGCCATTTTGCCTGATGTGGACCTGGAGATGAGGTCAGCTTGGTGAAAAGGCATTACAGTGGTGCCTCGCTTAACGAGTGCACCGTTTAACGATTAATCCGCATACCGATGCGGATTTTGCGATCGCTTTTGCGATCGCATTATGATGTTGCCTATGGGGAAAAATCGCTTTGCGATTTTTCCCCATAGGCAACCATTTTCCCCCATCTGACCGGCGCTCCTGCCGCTCAGCTGGGGGAAAATGTCGGCAGTGGGCTGCGGCCTCAGAAGGACCCCGAAGCCACCGCCCGACTGCCGACATTTTGCCTTCCCAGCTCTCAAAGGGCCCCCCTCCGACATTGGAGAGAACCCCTTTGAGAGCTCAGAAGGCTCTCAGCGGCGGCGGGGCAGGGTAGGGTGGGTCCGGAAGGCTTCCAGGCAAAGCACTGGAAGCCGTCCGGAACACACACACCCTGCCGCCGCCGCCGCTTGAAGTCACCCCGCGCTGCCTATCCCAGTCATGCTACCATGACTGGGATAGGCGGCGCGGGTCGGCTCCCGACGGCTGGGGCAGGGTAGGGGGGTCCGGACACCCCCCCACCTTGCCGCCGCTGCCGCTTGGATCCGCACCGCGCTGCCTATCCCAGTCATTCTAGCATGACTGGGATAGGCGGCGCGGGCCGGCTCGCCGCTTGGATCCACCTCGCGCTGCCTATCCCAGTCATGCTAGCATGACTGGGATAGGCGGCGCGGGTTGGCTCGCCGCTTGGATCCGCCTCGCGCTGCCTATCCCAATCATGCTAGCATGACTGGGATAGGCGGCGCGGGCCAGCTCCCAGCGGCTGGGGCAGGGTAGGGGGGTCCGGACACCCTCCTACCCTGCCGCCACCGCCGCCGCTTGGATCCGCCCCGCGCTCAGCCGAGCACGGGGCGGATCCAAGCCCAGGATGGGTAGAAATGCCGGCCGGCTCTTGCGAAAGAGGGAGGTGGAGGTCCCCGCTCTCCGTCGCAAGAGCCGCCGGCGTTTCTACCCAGCTGGGCAGCGGGCTCTTGCAGAGGAGGGAGGTGGCTCCCTCCTTTCAAGAGCCCACCTCCCAGCTGGGTAGAAAGGCTCTTGCGAAGGAGAGCAGGGACCTCCACTTCCCTCCTTCGCAAGAGCCGGCCGGCGTTTCTACCCAGCTGGGCAGCGGGCTCTTGCAGAGGAGGGAGGTGGCTCCCTCCTTTCAAGAGCCCACCTCCCAGCTGGGTAGAAAGGCTCTTGCGAAGGAGAGCAGGGACCTCCACTTCCCTCCTTCGCAAGAGCCGGCCGGCGTTTCTACCCAGCTGGGTAGCGGGCTCTTGCAGAGGAGGGAGGTGGCTCCCTCCTTGCAAGAGCCCGCCTCCCAGCTGATCGGCGGTTCCAAAATTGCCACCAGTTTCGCGCCCCGCTTACTGAGGGCGCGAAAATGGCAGCGGTATGGAGGAACTTCGCTAAACGGTGAGTACGGAAGCCAATGTCTTTTTGCTTTCCGTTTAACGAAGTTTTCACATAGCGAAGGTTAATCCGGAACGGATTAACCTCGCTATGCGAGGCACCACTTTATATAAATTTATCAGGATCATGCAGCATAAGTCAATGACAGGAGTTGAGAGAGATTTCTCAATGTCATTGTTTAAAATTTTATCCTTGAGAAAAGCCTGGTACATGCTAATTCTTTTCTCTTTTCAGCTTCTCAACCCCAACTACATTTATGATGGTAAGTTAAAATTATGTTCACCTTTGCATGGTCATGAAAAAATACTGTTCAACAGTAAATGAACAATTTTTGTCTATAATGCTTTAAAAATGTACTTAATCAATTTTAGTAAGTTATTAAAGGATACTATCTATATCATTACAAGCTGTAGGGACCAACAGGCACAAATGCTCTTTAGTTCTTATATTCTGTGCCATAGTTACCGTATTTTTTGCTCCATAAGACGCACCTCTCCATAAGACGCACCACATTTTTAGGAGAAGAAAACAGGAAAAAAATAATCTGTTTTCTTCTCCTAAAAATTTGGTGAGCCTTATGGAGAGGTCCATCTTATGGAACACACCCTAGGACCCTTTGGAGGCTCAGCCAGCCCCCTCCCAGAGGCCAGAGGGGGCGAAATCGCCACCTTCAGGGACTCCTCTGAAGCTTCCCAAGCCTCAAAAGAGTCCCAGAAGGTGGCAATTTCGCCCGCACTGGCCCCGTGAGTGGGTGGGGGAGCGTCACAAGGGTCCGAGTGAGTCTTCCAGGACCCTTGCGACGCTCCCCCACCCCCCCACCCCCACGGGGCCAGCGGGGTCAAAATCGTGACCTTCCAGGACCTTTTGCGAGGCTTGAAAGCCTCACAAAAGATCCTGGAAGGTCACGATTTTGACCCCGTGGGGGTGGGGTAGTGTCACAAGAGTCCTGGAAGGTTCACTCATACCCTTGGGAGGCTCCCGCCACGGGGTCAGTGGGGGCGAAATCGCCACCTTCACTCCATAAGACACACAGACTTTCCCCCTCACTTTTTTTGGAGGGGAATGTGTCTTATGGAGCAAAAAATACGGTATATAGAGCTAATTGGCTGTCCAGATATTTTAGACTTGACTCTCAAGAACTCCGATCAGGATGCCTAAGGGATTGTAGGTGTTAAATTCTTTTGGGTGGCCAAAAGATCCCCAACATTGTTCTTGAATCATCAATGTTAATAGTGGAGCACAACTGGTTGATGTCAGAGATTGAGAGCTGTTCCTCAGTGTAATTGTTTCTTGATCTTGAGAAAAATCTTGTAAATGCTAATGTTTATTCTTATTTGGTCTTTTTACTAAATAAGGGATGTCTGTAGAATTCAGGTTGTGTTAGATGAGTCAGCTGATCTAGCTAATAACATTTCAGTTAAGAAGCAATGATCAGATTTTTCAGGGATTTACTATTTCTCCAATATCCTCCTATACCTCCTTGATGTAGTCTGAGAAACATTGTGATACAGGCAGCTAGTAGTGGTTGTATTTGAGAAGTACCATTGTGGTGCATTTCTCATATTTTATGGACTTCTGCTTAAGCCATGAAGGACTAGAATGTATGTGTGTTGGGCAAAATCATGAGGTGCTAATGTGGAAGGTACTCATCAAATGCAGGTGGGAATTCTGTGCTTGGAATTCTCCCTCACAGAACTTGTGCAACCAAAAAACTGACACTGCTTTAGTGAGGTTCCGATCCTGTCCCCCAATGGCTATGCTGTAGCCCTACATCTTTAATGTAAATAATATTAATAGTTTTATTACATGAAGGTGGTGTCTGTGTTCCCCATCTTGCTTTGCTGAATTTCTGCTTACCAAGAGCTTTTAAGATGTGGGAATGTACCTTTGCCACTTCCAGCCCAAAGTGGTTCAGTCCATTCTAACAACTCAAGATTCTAACACTTTGTTCTTCTTCCTATGCCTTATTTTCTTCCTCTTAGTAAAATTTAAAACGTGACTTAAGCAAGGTTCTGCTGTATATCCCGTTGAGATTTTACTCCCCTAAAGCAAGTTTAATTTCCCACAGCTAAAAGTGATTAGAAGTTTAAATGACCACAGAATCTCCCAGGGCATGTACTTTCCTCTTCCTACCCTGACAAGTGCAGCAGAGCCAGTATAGAAGATTATGCTAACCAAAGACTCAATCCTAATCTCTTCCTGGAGAGAATTCTGGAGTGTGTGGCCACACAGAGGTCCATGCTCAAATGGACCCTGGGGTATATGCTGTTCCTTGTAAATTGTGTCTCAGTTGCATGCATTTAGAGTCATAAACAAAAGACAGAATTTAACCTCTTGATGTTTATTCCTTTTCTTTCAGTTCCCCCAGAATTTATAATACCATTAAGTGGGATAACATGCGAGATAGGAGAGACTGTCATTCTTAAGTGCAAAGTCTGTGGTCGTCCCAAAGCTTCCATAACTTGGAAAGGTCCTGATCATAACACACTGAGCAATGACAGTCACTACAGCATCTCGTACAGGTACTGTGGTTACTCTGGGCTGTTTGTATAATACTGCAATAGGTGGGGCAGGGGATAAAAGAGCTGGCAAATTAGCAGTAAAAAAAGTAAAAACAAAACCTCTGGAAGAACTAGGGATTTACTGCCATCATTATCCAAACAAACACACACCACATATTCACACATTTTCATTAAGTCCAAAGGTGTTTCTTAATATTCTGCATTTTGATTTCTAATTTATTGTTGCTTTGTAAATGCCAGTGGTTCCCAATCTTGTGTTCCCAGATGTTCTCAGATTAAAACTCCCAGAAGCTTTCATCAATAGCTGCACTGGCCAGGATTTCTGTAAGTTGTAGTCTAAGAACATCGGGGGACCAAAGATTGAGAACCACTGGCACAGACCTATTGTATCAGTGGGAATTCAGTGAGTCAACTCCTTCAAAAATTCCATTGATTCCAATGGGCCTATTCAAATTGTGACTACAGTGAGCAACAGAATGCAGCATCAGTTTGTCTTTAATTGTAAGTCACAACTAGAGTAGATCCACTTGAATCCATAAAACTTATGGAAGAGTTGTCTCACCAAATCTCCACTGATTCAATGGGCCTATTCTAGTGCAAATTACTACATTAAGTAAGAGGATAGCCATTGTCTAAGATATATAATAGCATACAAACAAAAACAGTGGCCAGAATCCTGTTGGGGATTTATGCTGGCATATTGTATTTGCAAAAACTGCAGCAGTGAATCATCACTAATAAGTTACATGCCATGTTGTACAACTGGCATGCAACCAGGAATGTGAGCCACAACCCATTAATCAGTAACAATTCACTGCATTGATTTACGCATTTATACTTACACTGGTGTAAGATCCCAATAGGATTCTGGCCAGGAAATAAGAATGAGTCACATAATAGTTAAGTTAAAGGACTGCATGTTATAATGACAACAGTGAGCCTTTCACATAGAAAATGCTTTGTTCTGTTCACTTTATCATCTGCAAAGGAAAGAGCTCTAACACAGTAAAACATGAAGGCTGAGAATATTTTAAGAAAAGAGAGAGTGAGAGCAGCTTGGATATCTACATCTTGTATGCTTACAGTTTGATATTTTGCAGTGATTTAGGAGAATCCTCTCTGAAAATCGTTGGTGTGACCACAGAAGATGATGGTATATATACCTGTATAGCTGCAAATGACATGGGTTCAGTTTCCTCTTCAGCCAGTCTGCGAGTTTTAGGTGAGTGTATATCTGTGGTGAGAGGTAAAATACTTTACCTCTCATAAAGTAATACTTATTACGAGCTCAACGTTTGTTGTTTTCCTCCTCCTTTCAGGTCCTGGAAGTGATGGGATCATAGTCACCTGGAAAGATAACTTTGATTCCCTGTACAGTGAAGTGGCTGAGCTTGGCAGGTATGATTCAACCTCCAGATACAACTGTGAATGCTGATACTGTATGTTTATAGAGAGATGGGCTATATACTGATGTACATAGAGCTGTGTGTACATAGCATTCATGGACATTATCAAGCAGAAATCAGACATGATATATTTGTGTATGTCTTCCAGACAGAAAACCCTTGATTTCTAAATGGCATCTCAGAAAGTAACAACCAAGCCCAGATGAGTTACTGTTGACACCAGTTACTATAACACATGACTTAATTAGTATTACTTTGTTGTAAGAAACAGGACTGTTTTATTCCCTGTCAGATGGTGTAGGGTTTTCTAACAGTTCAGGACTAGGCTTGAACCTGTTATGTCCTTAGCTTGCTTGCTCTCTGTCTCTCTGTGGTCCTTTGCATATCAAACTGAGCTGTCCTTTTCATCTTCTGTTTTCCAGGGGCAGGTTTTCTGTCATTAAAAGATGTGACCAAAAGGGCACCAAGCGAGAAGTAGCTGCTAAGTTTATAAATAAGAAACTAATGAAACGAGATCAGGTCACCCATGAACTTGGAATTATGCAGAATCTCCAGCACCCTCAGCTCGTCAGCCTTTTGGATACTTTTGAGACTTCCACCAGTTACATCTTGGTGTTAGAGATGTGTGTGGTTTCTTAAATATTTAAACTAAATACTTTGCTCCTTTGTGATGTCACCTTGTACTTTGCTAGGTCAGCTGGAGATGTCTGAGATATTTTAGATGATGCCTGATGGTCCCAAAGTGAAGGTTCTAGAAAGTATCAGATCAGATCCATGTTCTGGAAGCCTGTACTTCTGCTTGAATAGTGAGATTCCCTATGAGGTCTATATATTGAGGGCAGGAGATACTCAGGAGTGCTACCATTCTAAAAATTGCACAAATTTACACAGTTGCTGGACTTTTCAGCAGTAGTCAAATAAAGTTTATGGCTTTGTAGGCTTAAGCAGTTTACCATCCCTAATTTAAGGAAAGCCAATATTTGGAATTTTCAGTATTTCCTTACATAACACATGGAGCATATATGACTCCAGTATATACATTAAGATCCAGAAAGAGGATATGTGTAGTATTGTTAGAATGGCCATGAAAGACAGATGCAACAGTTGCACAAGGACCATTAAAGACTGATTTGTGCTCAGTACTAGAGCAGGTGCCAGAGGCAGCGGCCAGAGTGAGCAGGGCTGGGAAGCTGGGATGCTGCCTTTGAGGTGGTGCCCAGCAGAGGAAGAAGGGCTGGGAACCACTGAACAGCTGTTCGTCCAAAGGATAAACCACCAAATTGGCATTTTGTGCCCGTCGCTACTCAGCACTCAGTTATAGCCATTATCTTCAACATCCGCAATGGAGAAGAAGACCTTTCTCATTTCGGTCAGTGGTCAGAGACACCGTGATTAACTGCAAGGTTGCAAACTCTGATCAAGTGCAGCTTCCTGGCTTGTTCTTCCACCCTTGCAAAGGGATGAATGAAGCAAGAGGAAAGAGGTCAGATGGGGTGGCCAAAGCTCACACATACCCAGTTTTATTAAGCTAGGCTTCAGTTATCTAAACCAGGACAATCTGTTCCTGCTGTTCTTTTCTACATGTTCAATTTATAAATGTAATTGAACATAAAGTACACAACACACACCCTTAGAATGCATCTATGTTAGGTCAAAATGCTCAGAACAAAAGACAGTCAGGATAGGCTCAGTTGTGCTTAGTTTTGTCAGGGGGGGTGTTATTTATTTATTACTTTTTTCTTAACAAATGCAAACTGTGTGTGGTTAACTAATACAGCTGAAAAATTTCCTTGGGCTGAAAGTCAGATTTCTGCACTTACAATTCTTTGTCAGTATAAAAAAAATATCACCACAGAGCAATTATGGGAAGTTCTTGCTTCAAGGCCAGATACGTAGATTTTTTTTTTTAAAAAAAAAATCATTCTCACTCCCATCATGACCAATGGTCAGATCTGTCACCATCATATAGCAAGACAGAATGCCTTGGCAGTATCTTCAGGTGGCACCATGAGGGGAAAGAGGTAAAAGCTGGAGTTGGTATGTAGATGTTCCAAGAAGATTCTCTAAATTATTGGTACCATTAGCCAGAGTGGATGAAGGCACTGCTTGATCATCATTCCAGGCAGCAAGGTGTCTTGGATCACTACTTCTAGTAGTCAGTATTCTGGAACAACTGGCCCTAACACGTTAAAGACGAGTAAGTGGCATAGATTCCCAGTTTGGTGTAATGGATAGAGTGACGGACCAGGACTCTGGAGAGCAGCGTTCAAACCCCCACTTGGTCGTGGAAACTCGCTGGGGGAGTAGAACTGGTAAAACCACTCTTCAAATATCTCACTGACATTGAAAGCCTGATTAGGGTTGCTGTAAGTCAGTTCCGACTTGACGGCAAAGAACACACAAACAAGCAATGTAGAAGTTTAGACTGATCAGAGAAAGAGATCTGCCCCATCAGATGTTACTCTCATACAGAGAGTGTCATTCAAACAATGCGGAGGGGACATTCACTTACCCATATCACAGCATCAGGCATGTCTACCCATAAACCAGCATGGCCTAGCTTCCCATCATATTGCACTGCCCTCACATGAGTAACGTGAAGGGAATCAACCATGCCATGGCTTTGGGTGGTAAATAAATACAGGTGATAAACCTGCTTTATTAGCAATCAAATTAGAAAGGCATTATACTTTTTAAACTGTGTACATTCTTTTCCCATCTCTTTGAAATGGGGCCATTTTGATTTATGTTCAACATTACACATTTATTTTCATAGGGCCAATCAGGGTCGCCTTCTGGACTACATCGTGCAGTGGGAAAACCTCACTGAAGGAAAGATCAAGCTGTACCTGGGAGAGATTCTGGAAGCTGTACAGTATCTTCATAATTGCAGAATAGTGCACTTGGACCTAAAGGTGAACTGGATAACCATTTCTTCTCCCCCAGATATATTCAGTACTAGTCCCTTTGCTGCAGAGCCTTTGCTTCAGAGAATTTACAGAGCTTCAGTTGCCAGATGAATTCTTTTTGTGCTTGGAAATGGGAAGTGTACTGGAATATTTCTCAGGAAACATGAGATATCCAAAGCATACATTTGTCTGCAGGCACAAAGATTTAAGGTTGTCTTTGCACTCACCTGTTCATACAAAATGTTGACTCTTTTTGTCATAACCTAAGGCTTAAACTACATGAACTTACTTTTTATGCAGGTAATAAATGAGGTTGTACAGAGGGGATCCAGATTAAAAGTTTTCTGTTTTCCAGTATTTGTTCACAGAACTTTGAATGCCAGCGCCAGTCTAGGTGTGAAAAGGGAATTCTGGGACAGGAACTTGTGAGATTTTTTCTTGTCCAAAATGCAGCCAGATGGGGGGCAGAGATCCACATTTGGGGTATTCACAGGCTTAATCTTTAGCCTTTGTCTTGATTTCCTAGTGCGAATTCACCCATCCCAAATCAAATATTAGTTTCATAGTTTGTGGGGGAGTGGGAGTATACAGGCTCTTGTATAGCACTTTTTTGTTCCGCAGCATGGTGGCAAGAACACGAGGAACATTGTGGGTTCTTCTGCATGTCTTAATATCTTCAGGAGGAGCAATTTTGATAAGATACATGCCTATGGGAGTGTGAGAATTCCCTCCCACTCATCTCTCACATCACCTATTAAACTTTGTTATCTTGCACTCTGTGTTAAAATGTAGTGTGACATTCTTTAAAGGTTGACAGACGCCCATTCAGGCATTACCAAAGCTGATGTCGTGAACCTGCATAGTCATGGAAAATCTGGGTTCTTGCTTTAAACTTGCTCTCCTCTTCAGTCTTGCAGTGTGAAGGATGAATTACGTATGGGGCAGGGCTAGACACTTCTCTCCATGCATGTTCACAGCACTGGTTTTAATAATGCCTGCATAGTTTTCCACAGATTTTTCCAAGTTAATAATTTCAAAATTGTCATGAGGGGAAAATGCTGGTTCTGACCTTTTGGGGGGCTTACTTGTGATATGGCTGTGAAACTGTCCTTCCTCCATGTTTTGCAGCCTGAAAACATTCTGGTGGATAAGAGCTTGGCCAAAGCGACAATCAAACTAGCTGACTTTGGAGACGCAGTCCAGCTCAACACCACCTACTACATCCACCAGTTACTTGGGAACCCAGAGTTTGCAGCCCCTGAAATTATCCTTGGAAATCCCGTCTCCCTGACCTCAGATGTGTGGAGCATTGGAGTGCTCACATATGTCCTCCTTAGTGGTGTGTCTCCTTTCCTGGATGAAAGTGTAGAGGAAACCTGCCTGAACATTTGTCGCTTAGACTTTAGCTTCCCAGATGACTACTTCAAAGGAGTAAGCCAGAAGGCCAAAGATTTTGTATGTTTCCTACTGCAGGATGACCCAGCCAAGCGTCCTTCTGCTGCACTGGCTCTCCAGGAGCAATGGCTGCAGCCAGGCAGTGCCAAAAGTGCTGACAGCATTGACATAGCCAGACTGACTTCATTCATTGAGCGGCGAAAACACCAGAACGATGTTCGACCCATTCGTAGCATTAAAAACTTCTTACAGAGCAGGCTCTTGCCAAAAGTTTAACTTATCTTTGATGTTCTCTCTCATTCTCTTTCACCTGTCAGTTAAATTGAGGATGAAGCTCTCCTGCCAATCAGCTGCTGACTTGAAATTGGGGTGAAGAAATAAAAAACCAATCAGCTGCTAGCGTGTTCATCGTGTGAAAATGCATTCCAAGTAAAATCTACGCACGGTTGTACTTGGGACTAGCAGTGCAAAACTTTGTTGGGGTGGAGGACTACAGCATTGTACTCTGAAAAAGTCAATGAAGAACTTTACACTTACTACAGTATTTTATTCAGGTTTCTGCAAAAAAAAAGAATCTTTTTTTAAAATGTCAAACACAAAATTGAAATTTTGCAAACAATCGTAACTAACATTTTGAAGATTTTAGACAAAAGAAATATGCCTATGTTCAAAGCACTGGTATTAAGGGACAAGATACAGACACTGACACTTAAAAGATGCCAGAACAAAATGGCTCCCCGCCGAGATGGTGTCCATTTTGGGCCATCTGATTTTTATTTTATTTTATTTTATTTTTTGAACTTGGACATAGAGCTTTCCAGTTGCCTCGCCTGTGTGTATCTTGCATAGCAGTGCACTGAGATCAGACTCTGCTTATAAGTGCATCAACCTCAAGATTTTTGCATACAAATAGAATGAACCATTTTGCTCTGATAAAATGTAGGCCTTACTTGTAAATAGACTGTTACCTGCCTTCAGTCTGTGTCTCTTTGATTCCCCCCCTTCCATTCCCCCTTACTTCCTCCTAAATGGTGGTATTCCACTGTGCGGGTCTTCAGTTCAGGTCAGGCTTGGTTTTGACCTATCAGAAAAGAACTCTAGGGTTTGGTATCCAATAGGCCAACCTTATTGTCAAGCAGTATACAGCAGAAGAAAATACTGTAAATGCACTCACTTTGGGATTTTTTTTTTAAATTTCATATCATGTGCAATGTTGTGGCTTTAACATTTTATGCAACTATTTATGAGGACCTCTGTTGTAACTGTAATAAATATATAGAAAAAAGCACATTCATAGTATGGTGAGCTTTATGGTTTGTGTTTGGAATTTCCTAGGATGGGTTTGGGGAGGAAGAGTGTTTATTACTGTGTCATTGAAGTAGTTGAATTTGAGCCTTAGCTTAGAACTTTGTTCAGAAGTGAAGCTGGTTTTTAAAAGATTGTAAAATTACTTTCATCTCCTGAAACGCAAACTGGATTAGAAAATGGGGTAATATTTTAAAATAAGTTTGTTTTGTTTTGCTTGTTGTTTGGATGCCAAAGTATTATTCCCCCCCACCCCAAAAATGCCCCGAGTTTTTACATTGTAGAATTACTTGTCCTTTGCTTTCTGTAAAATAATTGGATGAATCCTGTGCTCTTTGAAGAAGAAACCATCAAGCTTATTAGAGGTTGCAAAGAAGACCAAAACTTGACATAAGAGAACTGTCTCTTTTTAATAAGTGTTTTTAGGGCATAGTTACTATGTAGAATATTAACACATTGATTGTTGTCCATGCATTGGCAAAGTTGGCATGGATATTCAGTCATCCATGTTTCTCCTTTTGTGTCATGCCCATTCAAACGAGCTAAGCCTGCCTCCCAAACAAAGTAAGATATGGCAGTTCATTTTCAGCTTCTGTTGTAATCTATTTATTTTTAATTTTTGTTTTTTTGTAAAGTTGTACAGAAACTTTCTAAATAAGATTTAAAATCAAAACTGGATGGATGTGTCTTCATACCAACCATGACTCTTTTTTTGCTTGTGAATTATAATTTCATTTCATTTAGTTGATGTTTCACTTTATTTTGCATGTATATTTCTTTGTACAGTGATGTGTGTTTACACAGTATGATGTGATGTAAATATTTTATTTTGCCATCAATTATTTTAAAAAAATTAAACGTATTTAACAGATGTGCCTGATTTATTTTTTTAATTGGAGGACTTGCGAGTACATCTGATATTGGTTTACTAGTTTCCTGTATTTTAGAAAACATAGCTAGTAGTATGTTCAGTTTTAAAGCAAAATGAAATTCTTCCTTACCTTCATTATAGACTTTTGCCAAATAAAGGCAAATACTTCCTTTTTGCCTGTTTCATTTGCTTCCTATTAGTACCTGCTGCTTGCTGTAGCTCACAGCTAGACAGTATATAGCTGAGGAAGCAGGGGTGAGGCTTGTATCTTTCCTTGTGATTGTGTGTCGTCTACTGCCAATTTTATTGTTTTTAAAAAAGTGTCCTGGCTCTTCCCCCCCCCCCCTCCCCAGTATGTCCTTAGCAGTCGAAATCCCTAGGGAGCTCACCTAGTGCATGCTCTTCTGCAATTCCATCTCCAGGCAAAATCTTTCTTTCTTCCAAGGCTCTCTAATTTGTTTATTTGATTGATTGATATACTGCCCCATTAGTGTAAGCACCGCACTAAATTAAAACTTACAAACCCTTAATACACCCACAATAATGAAAAATGCACGGTAAAACAATCCAGCAATACAACAAACAGTGATTATAACTATAAATATGAATAACCCTATAAAAACTATATAATAAAAGTTGTTATTGACCACAACCTAGAGATTCAGTTATCAAAGGGAACTCTAAATAATTTGGTCTTTACTATCTTTCTAAACAAAGATGGGAACTGATCAAGAAATTCTTCCAGTACTGTATTTCCCAAGTTTACTGGATGAACCTACAATTTATTCATGAGGCTACCGGGGGGGGGCACTTCCTAGAGCAACACACACCAAGGGCAGAAATAAATGTTACAGATCATTCATGCTTAGGATGAGGAATTGGATAGCTGCTTTAAACATCTGAGTGCATAGCAGGAGCTTTTCTCACTTCATGCAATTTGCAAATTTAAGAGGTATATTTATAAAGTCTGTTTCTACCTCAAGAAAAGCAGCAGATGAATTGTGGTCTATCAGAGAGACACAGCTTGAAATCCTGTTGCAGAAATTTAGGCCATGCAATGAGGACGACATCATCAGCTACAGCTATACTGTTGCTGTTCAGGGGCAATAAAAAGCTTCCTTGAGCCAACCCAGATTTTAGGGATCAGCAGCTGCAATTTTTCAACTTTAAATTGTTCTCTCTTCCATTTTGGAGTCCCCACAGGCTGCCCTGGGATGAAGGGGATTCCCAGAGATCTCTGAAACCTGGGAAAGAGGAAACTGTAGGAAGCTTTTTATTGCTCTGAAATGGCTATAGCTTGTCCTCTGTGTGGTGTAAAATTGTGCAACAATTGTGCAACAGGATCTCAGCCATAGAGTCTTGTAACACCCAGCTTTCCTAGTCTTTTTGTTTAAAAACAACAATAGGAAATTCTGAGGCAGTTTATTTTTATAACTCAGCATTTTCTTCTTCAGTGAAAGCTTTTGTTGCCCTCTATTTCCCAATAATTCCAACAGCTGATATAAAATCAAGGAATACAGATATCCCCCCTCCTTAAAAAAATAAACACTTGTATATGTAATAGATTGTGTTCTACTTAAACTTCACTTATTTGAGTCTACAGTGATGCCTCGCTTAGCGATTGCCTTGTTTAACGATGTATTCGCTTAGCAAAGAGGATTCTGGAGCGATTTTGCGCTCCATTTAACAATGTTCCCTATGGGGAAAATTCGCATAGCGATGTTCGGGACCTTGCCTCGCTTAGCGATGACAGTTTTAGGTCCCCTGTTTCGCTTAGCGATGTTCTGTTTTTGCTATTTTTAAAGTGTCTTAAAAGGTTCAAAATGGTTTTAAATGCTTGGAATCGTTAGTGCACCTTCTAAAACGTGTGCAAACTTAATTTGGCTTTTTTCTGACTCTTCGTTAATTTTTGGTGAATTTTTTTCCCCCATTGAAATGCATTGAACCCAATTTTGACAGCTGTCAAAATCGGGTTCAATGCTTTCCAATGGGGGAGAAAAAAATTCACCAAAAATTAACAAAGAGTCAGAACAAAGCCAAATTAAGTTTGCACACGTTTTAGAAGGTGCACTAACAATTCCAAGCATTTAAAACCGTTTTTGAACCTTTTAAGACACATTTAAAATTGCAAAAAAGGACATGGCAAAACCATTGAAATGCATGGAATAGGCTTCAGTGCATTCCAATGGGGGATACATTGTTTCACTTAGCGGTTTCCTATGGGGATTTTCGCTTAAGGATGGCAATCCGTTCCCATTGGAACGGATTAACTGGTTTTCAATGCATCTCTATGGGAAAACGTGTTTTGCTTAGCGATGTTTTCCCATAGCGATGTGTTTTTTTTAACCAATTAACATTGTTAAGCGAGGCACCACTGTATTTGGGTCTTCAAGGGTTGGGTGGGTTTTAAATAGGACTAGATTTGACAGCATTTCCTCTTTTATTGTCCACACAAGGCAAACAAACTGTTAGTACTATATGTGGTGGGAATCAATATCATCATCATCTTGGAACTGCAAAGCTGGAAAGGACCCTATGGATCATCAAGCCAACCCGTCAAGAAGGCCCAGTGGTGAATCAAACTCCCAACCTCTGGCTCCAATATGTCTAAATCACTGAGCTATCCAGCAGTTCAGGAAACCTACTATGCTTCTGGCAGTTTAAGCCTTCAGTATTGATTTACTAAACTGGTATCATGGTGGCAAACATTCCAGTTACCCAATGAATAGTGATATCCATAACAAAAACCTAAGTCCTAGAATGCATGGGAAGAAGAGTTGTATACAGCCAGTGAAGGACTTCAAAACCTAGAAGAGACTCCAGGAGATGGAATTAAAAGTTTGAAATGCTAAAGGGCAGGGGCAGATTGAATAAAAATGAGATGCAGGCCTTTTAAAAAGAACAATAAGAAGGCCATTAGAAAGCTCTAAATGCAGAGAAGTAAAGGAGATAGGGGATTGTCATATGAAAGTTGTAGGAGGAGCTGTGTCCCTAATTTGTATAGAGGAAAGTAACACATTGATTATAATTCTGCAGCCCAAAAAATGAGTGTGGATTTCTAGCAAAAAGTAATGATGTATAGATTGATGTTGCTTTGTTTAAGAGATCAAGTATCCTATGTTAATGTTGCAGTTTTTATATGACAGAATTATAAACAGGTCTTTCAGTATAATCTAATTTTGCAGGCAGTGTTCTTTATAAACAAATGTATCCCGGCTGAAGTAATTATAATGCATGCTGTATGGAAAGATTTACTTTGGCCTGAATCACTAGGAATGTAACATTTCTGATAGCATTAAAGAATTCCTATAAACTTTCAACAGACAATGTTGCATTAGCCTCGGAAACCACCAGCACTAACAAGGATCTTGGATCCTATTTTAAACGAACATTCAGTCGAGTTAAAATATGCTGGACAAAAAGCAGCCTGCGTCATTGGTGTCTTTTTTTACTTTCCAATTCCCAGAGAACTTGATTTGGAGAGTGCATACTAAGGATGATGTATCACTTGTTTTGCTTGTGACTCAAGGAGCAGACAGTTGCCTGTTCCTGAAAAATGAAAGGGGCCACTGATATTATGGAGTTCAAGGGGAACGTGCTAGCAGGTTTTGACCTTACAGGAGGATAAATCTTGTGTCAGAAAGCAATCTTAAAAGTCTGAACTGGAATCCTCATTTCAGGTCCCTTATTTGACGTAGGATTTAACGTAGATGAGCAGTCTGAATAAGGAACCGAAATGTATACATTCCTGCACTCAGCAATTATCTCTAGGCTACCCCTATCATTCTCCTCCATGGCAACTGTCCCCTTCAAAATGTGTCAAAACTCTTCTTGCTCTAAAATTTTATATTTCTCTATATTTTCCTATAATTTCAGTTGAACAAAGAACTGAGAACCAGGAAGCAACTTTATTGTTGTGCAAAACATATGATTCTGGTACATTATTCCAATTTACAGGTGATATGGGAAGCTCTTATTGTCACAGTTGTCTTTTTTTCCATGGTCAGTTTTCTGCTGAGATGTTAGTATTTTGCATTTTTATCACTATTTTGTGGTTTTCTTTTCAAGAGGGAGTCACAGCCCTTACATTTATAATCATGACCTTGGTATTGCTGCCCACTAGAGAGGCCAAACAGGGCATCTAGCAAAAGGAGGTCTGCCATATACTTTACAACTTAGTCTTATTTCATGTGGAACAGAAGTGGGCTAAGTACAACCTGCACACTGCATCCAGGCCCCTAGGGGCTTTTTCTAAAGACCCACCCTCAGCTTGGAAGGATAAATGTTATGCTGAACAAACCAGTAAAATTAATGGAAACCAGTAAAAATAACAGCACAGAAAGTTTAGGGAGGAAACAGAGAGGAACACTTCAGCCCAAAATTTGGTGAGAGCTGCATATTCCACAGCTATGGCAATGTTTCCCAACACTGGGTCCTCAGATGTACTTGAACTAAAACTCCCAGAAGCCTTCACAGCAAGCTGTGCTGGCTAGGATTTCTGGGAGTTGCAGTCCAAGAACATCTGGGGACCCAAGGTTGGAAAACACTGAGCTACGTACGGCATATCAGTTGCAGAACTGTGTCAGTTTTACTTGGTGTTTACTTTCTACTCAGTTTACTTTCTCACAGAATTTTTGTTTTTCTAGTACAAAAGACCACTCCATATTTTCTTCTTGCTATTTCCATTTGGCTAGTCTACCTTCTCCTCCTACTTCATTTTTTAACCTATGCTGGCTGTACCGCAGCATAGGTTAAAAAGACAAAGCCATCCTTCCTACTATGGATTAAATTACTCCATGAAATAGTATTTTTTTTAAAGCGCTCTGTTAGTTCCCTTCTTGTTGAGAGAAGGAAACAATCTCTTGTATACTCACAGCTTCCCTGAGCAGTGAGAAGCCAACAGCAACATTTAACTTAGGTTTTCTTTGAAAAGAGAAGTTACTGGAATGATACAGTATATATGTGTATAATATACACAACAATGATCTTTTAAAATACCTTTATTAGAGTTTACTTCTTAGATTTTTAATGTTGATTTTAATAATACCGATGAGCACAATGCTTTACTGTAGTACTATTTTTTAAGATACACCCAGCCCATTTTACTCTGTTGCCGTTCTTCATGCTTGTTCAGTTTTTTAAAAAACTTTTTTAAGGAATTCATTTGGCCTGTTGTTTTCGTTTTTTGCTATTCCGATTAATGTACAATTATACTAGCTGAACATAAGTGGAAGCAGACAGCATAACAGTTTTCCATAAGCAGGAAAACTGATCATCCCTCCTCCAGTCTCCAGAGGCGGTGCTGCATCCCCAGATATTTTTAGCTTACAGCTGCTAGTGACCTCTTAAGTCATATTTCAAATTGTAATTTTTTTGCCTTGTGACCCCCAAACCCTGCTCTGTTGCTTTCCCCAGGCCCATATACAGACTGCCATCCATGAATATTAGGGGAGAGGTAAGGAAACAAATATGCCTCCTTCCCTGTGATGGCTCTCATTTTCCAGGGACACCGGAATGGTCTCTATACCTAAGGGACTGTGTTCTGAACCTCCTGGACCATCAGCTGATACTTTACCTGAGGGTGAAGTATGGACAGGCCGGCATGTATGGCATTCATATTATCCTTTCCTACTCAGAGACCTTTGGTCTCCAGCTATAATTTTACATAGTATAGTGATTTGGCACTAATGGGGTGGTATATAAATTAAAGTAATAAATAAATAAATACTAAATGCATATGGTCATAGACATTCAAAACATTCTTCACTGCTGCTAGAATTCAGTAGTACAAAGAAGTTGCGGTAGACACAGTACAGATTCAGAGGCGGTTTGAAACCAGGGAAGCGCTATTCCTGGTTTCCATCTTTTATGGAACGATACTGTGACATGAATGTACCGTATATTATATGTACGCTTGATTTGTTGACTATAAGAAAGCCTTTGACAGAGTGCAACAGAGCAAGATGATAGAGTTGCTGGTACAGAGCAAGATGATAGAGTTGCTGTTTTGAGAGCTATCAAAAATTAGCAACCTATACTGGCAAGAAAAGTCTTCCATGAAGGTTGAATGTCAAGTGACAGAAGACAGAGAAATACAAAGAGGCATATGAGAAAGATGTGTATCTTACTACTCAATGTGTATTCCAGGAATATCTTTAGAAAACCACTTGCTGTTTCAAGTGTTGATAGCATTGTCAATGTAGAAGCTATTAATTGCTTACAATATGCAGATGATATCATGCTGCTGACAAATTAGATACCTTGCAAAGGTTACTTAATAAAGTCAATGAGGTATGTAATGAATGTAATCTAAAACTGAACCTTAAGTGTTTGGTCATCAGGCAAAGAAGTGCAGCTGAAAATTCAGAAGGAAAGGAGTGGATTCACAAATATAAAGCCTTTGGAATTTAATGGTTGTTGTGCATTTTTCGGGCTGTTTCAAGGCGTTTTTCAGGCTCTTTGGCCGTGTTCTGAAGGTTGTTCTTCCTAACGTTTCGCCAGTCTTTGTGGCCGGCATCTTCAGAAGACAAATTTGTTTCAGTTAATAATGAGATCATAGCTATTAAGTCAAAATAGAGATGGCATAAAGCAGCTTACTGAAGATGCAGAATGTAATATGCAACAGAACCTTATCATTGTGTTTAAAAACACACATTGTACTGTGCTATGAATTCTCAGTTCTACTGTATGGCATGGGCTTTAAGACAGGCATGTGTTTAAAAAATAACTATTTGAGGAGTAGATTTATTACAGGATACTATGAATTTCTTGGAAGAAGAAGGTGACCAACAAAGAATTACTAAAGCAAATGAATAAAGACCAGGAAATTATAAAAACATAAAATGAGAAGTTGATAATTCAAGGTAAAATAAACAGGAAGAGAAGTGCAGGAAAGTGAAGAGGACAGAACGCAACTTCATTGTTCAGAGCTGCCACATCCAACATCAAGATAGCTATGATGACTTCCAACCTAGGAGGAACAACAGGTAGGACAAGGGAAAAGCACGTGGGACCTTCTGTGTACCAAACAGGTGCTTTAGCCCCTCCTTAACCTAATTTCCCCGAGCAATGTGAAGCACTGTGGAGAACGCATGACTTAAACAGCAGAATCCTACTAGCCAACATGACACATTAAGGGTTTTACAGCTGGAGGGTTCTTTGTTTGCTCCAGTGATTGCCCCACTGGAAAGAATGAGGGCTTTATGTGCAAGGGGTTAGTGTATCCCCTCAGGCAGTTGGGGGGGGGGAAGTAAAATATAGTAACATGAACCATGGGTTGCTGCATGCATGGAAAAACTGACTAGGATACTGGCCAAGTTCTTTATCCAACGTTTTTGGTTTATTTAGAAATACCAAATTCTCACAGCAATCTGACACAGAAGCAAAGAGCATAAACTGGGCACCATTTCAGGCAGAGGATCTGCTGCTCCCTGGCTCACACATACTTTAAGAATAGGCGATAAGTCTCTAGCAAGGAACCACGCAGTTCTGGGCATCTAAACACCTCTGCCAATTCATAAGTTATTATACTGGGGTTGGGTTGACTACCATGCACCTTGATGCAGACTGCAGGATGGCTTTATTTTATTTTATTTTATTTTCTGTACAGACCACAAATTGTCTTGGGCTGATCCTGTCTTGACCAGCACAGCTGTCAACCACAACAAATCATTTATTTGGAGGGTGACAAAAACACTCTCAGGATGGTTGGAGCAAGCTCTACTCTGCACCAGCCATACAAGCAGCTTAGTAGGTATTTTCATAATGTATGTCAGCTCTTAACAAAATGCGTGTTTTGAGAACAATGTTTCTGACCTTGCAGAGCATTCATATACTGCTCACTTTCCCGTTAATTCATCTTCTTTAGCAATGTTGTCCCGAAAATGAAGCCATGAAACTCATTGGGTGATCTTAAGCCAGTCACTTCCTCCCAACCTGACCTACTTCACAGGGTTGTCCTGGGATAAAGTGCAGAGGAAGAGAAAAACCACATATGTTGCCCTTTGGGTATATGCCTGCACCTATGCATGTGTGCTTGAAGGTGAAGGGAAGGAGGGATGGGTGACTGGGGGGACAGGGGCAGTGGGAAGACAGAGACTTTGCAAGACGGAGTTTTGCTGAAAGATTTATCCAAAAGACCGGACAAAGTAGTAAAGTACTGTCTTGAAAGCTCTGTGACCTTTTCTACCCAAGCAGAATCCAATGAGGAATAAGGGGTTGGCAGTGCAGTCTTTTGCTCCTTATTCTACTATTTATTTATTTATTTATTTATTTATTTATTTATTTATTTATTTATTTATTTATTTATTTATTTATTTATTTATTTATTTATTTATTTATTTCCCGCCCATCTGGTATATTCTACTACTCTTTGTGGATGCTAGCCTTTTTCAATAACAGAAATTATTCTTCACTCTTCATAGAAAGACAATCCTTTCTTTGCAAATACAAATGTAGACATATGCACATACACAAGTAGACTGAAAGTGGATTAAACCAAGCTCTCACACTTATAAAAAAAGAGTGCTTGCTCTCTCCTCAAGCATTATGCTGAGCTTTTGTGGTTTTCATCTGCAGCACCATGTATACAAGCTACAAAACTCATTTTGAGAAGCTTATCGGAAATGTAACAGGAAGCCTGGTTCCCTTGCTGTGTTCAGTCTATGAAGATTAACTATTTCTGAGCAGCTTTTTGCTACAAGTAGATACTCAAGGGGAAAGAATTCTAGCTCAAAAGACCTTTTGCACAACTCTCAAATTCAAAGAGCTCAAGAGAGGCATGGCCCAGCCAGATAAAGCAGGAAAAGAAGAGGTCAAGATGTTGACTAGCTTGAAGGGGTTTCAGATTGCTTAGGGGTGGGGGTGGGGGTTGAGAGAGAAATACTTTAAACCTGGGTTCACATTGTTCTTTAAGGACTCATTTTCAGAATGTAATATTTGACTCTATGGAGGGGTGTGTAGGGGTGTGTTTAATTTCTATTAGAATATAAATTTTTATTTAAATTTTTTTGTATTGGGAACAAGGGGAGGTGATATTTTCGTCTGGTAATATATAGTGAGGGTGTCTGGTATGTTTAATCATAAAGAGCTAGAAATGACTTTTAATTGTGTCACTGAAGAGACAAATTTATAAATTCAGTGCAACAGATTGAAGAGCTACTGCTTTTCCTGGTTTGCACTTCTTCAAATGAATGGTACATAGAGGGTTCTGCATTTCAATATCCCCTTCAAACTTCCACCTCCAAAAAAAAGTCTAGAAAATTAACATGTGACTGACAGATCTTCAGCCTAGCCCCCTGCTGTTATATGAATACATTCAGAAGGCATATATTTGTAAGTTCAGGGAAGTATTTAAATACAGCCAGGGAAAACTTGAGCACTTAAGTTCCTGGTTTCATTCATCTGAGGTAAGGTTGGCTGATATGCAGAACCAGGCATTTTAGGGGCACCTATGTTTTGAAACTTCCTCTGACAGAAGGCTCACCAAGTTCATGTCAGTGAGCCCTTTTATAGAATAACAATCAAGCTGTGTTAACTTCCTGAATTTCTCCGAGTTGCTTGTGTTGTGTGTGTTTTTGTTTTATGTTGTTGTGTTGTTTTGCTTTGGCCACATGTTAAGGGAAGTGGGATTCTGAGTTGCTGTCTGTATCCACTGTTTTGGCTTTAAATTAATCTCCATATTGTAAGCCACAAAGAGACCCATGTGGTGGGAAGCGGACTATAAATTCAAGTGATCCGTCATTTGTATGTGACATACTTGCTTCCGGTAACTCATTTTCTATTTAAAGAGGGGGGGGGGGGGGAAGCCATGTGGTCCTTCTACACAATCCAAAAACAAGGATGGCTGATACCTTCCCAAGTCCACTAAAATCTCACAAACAGGGTCTGGCTTCCTAGTCCTGAAGAACCCTTCACCAGGGCTGGGCATTACAAAGCTGTTTCTGCATACACCCATCAGCTCAACCCGATGAATGTAATGTATTGCCCATCCTTGTTTCTACCTTGTGATTGCTATTCATTCTGATTCTTCAGAATTCTTCAGATTCTTCAGATTCTTCTACAACAAACCTTTGGGACACATTGCAAGTGTATTGTTTAGTGGAGACACTGCTTGTTGCTGAAGCCAATTGGAAAATGGATCTTGCACTGACAGGCTGAGGCTAAACTTGCACATGCTAGGTATCTTCATTTGCATACACTGTTCTCGGTGTCAAGCCACTGATGGGACATACTGGCTTGAATTAAAAGATATTCTGTGTCAAAAGAAGTATTTCCGTTCTCTGCCTATAGCTTTAGTGTTCAAATTTAACTAGTCTCCAAACCACAGTGACTCAACAGCAATGGATAATTATTCAGTTTAACCCTGCTTGAAACACTTCCTTTGAAAATTAATCTTTAAGGCTGCTGCAAACTAAAGAGATCTGGACACTAATAGCAATTGAAACATTTAGCAGTGTGAGCCTTCATTGGCTTTTAGACTACTTCATGGATGCCCTGGTATGAAGTAAGATGGGGTAGCTTTCTGGGTTTGGGCCACTGTGATCGTCAAGGAAGAGAGAAACACAGAGCTGACAGATAAAATGTATCCCAACTGCAAGATTCCCATTGAAACAAGAATGTTGTGAAGAGCACAGTAGAACTTCCTGATGGAGCAGCAGAAGTCACCACTGGACAGGGGCAATCTTTGAACCCCTCCCAGGTGATAGTACATAGGGTGTTCTGACATTAAACAGTTGCCTCGAACTCAGGCCAGTCCTGGGGATGGTTTAGCTAACCCATCACCTGGGTACCAGACCACCTGGGGCATCAAACTACGCTCAGTATAAGTGTCTTTATTAAAAGTGCACAATATTTGTATGACATTATTTATCCAAGGCCCTGTGAGTCATCTGGGTGGCATTGCTAATCTAATCACAGAGAGACACACTGAAGGAACACATCATGCAGGGCACTATTCATCCTAAGGGCAACCCTGCCTCTCATACTAGCTGTGGCAAAGGACTTAAGTGACACAGCCTCCTGTCATTCATCCTTGAAAACAACAGAGGTGAGGTGGTATAATGGCATGTGTTTACTATTATTAAAGAAATAGCATTAATACAGTAACATGCAAAAAGAAACAAATACAAAATTTAGCCCATGGTATCATCTATGTGTTTGTGCTCTGTTGGAATTGACTTAAGGAAACCCTAATAGGGCTTTCAAGATAAATGAGATACTTAAGGAGTGGTTTTATTTGTTCCACTCCCCCAGTGAGTTTCCATGACTGTGCAGAGATTTGAAGCCTGTTCTCCAGAGTCCTAGTCCATCATTCTATCCTCTACACCACATTGGGAATCTCTGTATAGGGGATCCCATATTCTATAAACTAAGTTCTGTGATCTAACACCTTTGAATGAATACTTGGCTCACTGCAACTGGCCAAAATCAATCTAGTCTAGCATTTTGTTCCCATAGTGAGACAGGTCGTGATGCTCTTGGCAAGCTAACAAGCAAAACTTGAAAGTAATGGCTGTTCCATGTTGTTTGTCCACAGACTCTGACAATCATCACTGTCTTTATGTGGAAACACCATTCCACAGTCCCAGGTTCAAATCTCCACTCACCTTTGAAGGCTACAAAGTGTGCAACAGACCTCAGCCGAGTAATTATTTCTCATCCTGACCATGCCTTACAGGTATGTTATGAGGAGACTACAGTGGGGTCTTGACTTAAGAACGGCTCGAGTTAAGAACATTTTGACTTAAGAACCACTCTCCTAGGAAAATATTGACTTGACTTACATACTTCGATTTGAGTTAAGAACTGGAAAAAAACCACGTGGGAGGCAGGGAAAGTGCAAAATTTGAACTTTCAGTTAACTGTTGGCCAGTGAAAAGGGTGCCTGTCTGCTTCCTCACTCCTCCCAGTGTTTAGAGAGTGGATTGGGAGACAGTTTTCAGACTGCCTGGTACTGCCTGGACTGTATTTTCCCTGCCTTCCCTGAACCTTTCTTGACCTAAGAAAAAAAGGAAACAAAATATCCCCCTCTAGTGGTCGAAGGCAGAATAGCAGCTTCCCATTAGTTTCTATGGACGGAAAAGAGCAGATACGGATCAAATGGTTTTCAATGCATTCCTATGGGAAATGCAGATTTGACCTGAGAACTTTTTGACTTGAGAACCGCCTTCCAATACGGATTAAGTTCTCAAGTCAAGACCCCACTGTACTCTTACTTTTCTGTATGTCATGAACGCTACTCAAGGGCAGATTATATAATGGTTTCCAATGCATGAAAAGTATATCTCAGATCAGCATAAACAAATCACAAACAGCTTCCAATCATACACCACTCCAAGTAACATTTCATCTTTTTGGGCCAAGGCCTAAAGCCTTCTTGTAGTCATTGAGCCCAGCTTTACTATGCAGAAATTATCATGTGCTGTCAAGTCAATTTCAGCTTTCCAAGGTCTTCCGGGTAAAGAATACTCAGAAGTGTTTTACCATTCCCTTCTTCTGGGGGAATCCTGGGACTGAGCAGCTTGCCTGAGGCCACATAGGCTGGCCCTACTTGGAGGAGGCACAGCAGGGAACTGAACTCCCAACCTCTGGCTCCACTACCAGATACCTAAACCAACGAGCTATACAGCCAGGTATTATGCAGAAAACAAACAAACAAACAAAAACAAATTAAAAACAACAATCGTGAAACTATCAAAGATGAGAATAGACCAGAAGTGCCTATCACTATGCTATGGAACAGTTTGAAGGCTGTAATACAGGGTGTATGTATTGCTCAATCTTGCCACTCAAAAAGAGTATCACAAGCTACTAGAAATTGACTTTTTCTTGAAATAAAATCTCTGAAAAGTCTACATAAAAGGGATGGAAAATCTGAACAGTTGCAAGAATTTGCTTATAAAGGTCTGAGTTTCAAACATTAGAGATAAACAGAACATCAAAAATGGCAATAACCAGAATACTAATGCAATTTTTTTTTAAAAAACCCTCTGCTTTATGAGTGTGTGCTGTCGTGCTTCTGTACCCACAACTAAAAAAACTAGCAAACACCCAGTATTGCTGCACAATATTGTGACCACATTGCCAGCAGGAAAAAGGATGCCAAGGGTGGCCTGAATGTTGAGAACATCAATGGCAGCAAGTCAAGATGGTCTACAAGAAACCCTCTTCTGCTCACTACCATTCACAAAGGGACACCACGCAAGGGAAAATTGGAGAAGCTGACTCCTTTTTTCATCAATTAACCACTTCTCACTAAAACACAAAGCAACTGTCAGAGTAGTTTTTAAAAGTGGCTTTGTAATGCAGATATACTTTGAATATGCCTTACAAAACTGTATATTAATTCCCTGGAGATGCAAGGTAAAATATACCCCTTTTTGGAGCACTGTTACTCCTTAATTTTTTAAAAAACAAGCTTGTTTATTTGACTCTTCAGGAAAAAACTGCACTTTGACTCTGTTTCTGGAACCTTTAATTGCCATAAGCTATCTAAGTATCTCCCTTCCTGTCCATGAAGCTGCAAAAATGTATCTGCTTTGCTAAGTTCTTACTGTCAAAACCAGGCATACTCAGTGTGATAAGACATCATTGTTCATCTCTTTTGGGAGGCCTTTTTCAAGAACCAATATTTCAACCCCTACAACCTGGATTTGTTGTAAATAAAAGAAATCCAGAGGCAGCCATTCTTTTTCAAGTTAAGCAAGATTGGTCTTTTCAATGTATGTGATATATTTTAAATCTGGGGATATTTAGGGTCACCTATTTCTGAATGGGGGGGAAGTATAAAATAGTTTCACTTTTTAAAAACTCATAACTCAAAAAACGTTTGCCCAAACTTCCCCAAATTTGGGGCCAAGCTAGAACAGACTGTGCCAAACTTGGTACTGATCTAAAGTCCAGTAAATTTTTTTGCTTTGACCTGTCCCCATTTTAGAATTGCCTTACAGAATCTTGATTTGCTCTGCGAGCACATGATCCTTTCTGCACTCTTATGCAACAATAATATTATAATGTTCATTATATGATAAAACATTGAGAGGTTCCTTTTGAGATAAGCTTTCATTGCTGATCAGTGCTGTAAATTGTTCTGCCCACTTTTCTTTTATATAACTGTTAAAAGAGTGGGCCTGCTCTATTATCATTGGGCTTCCCCCATTTGTTTTCTAATTCAAAACTGACTGCAATAAGCTTTTACCTCCTCCTCTTCCATGTCCTCATGTACGGCTGCCACCTTCAGCAATGCTATAGTGGAGCCAGAGCTTGCAGGGTCAAAGCTCCAGAACCGTTAACATAGCAACGACTGTGACATTACTATGACATCGTATCAATCACAACACTTCACATCTACCTGCTCCCTCTGAGCCTAGGAGCTCAGAGCTCAGAGCTGGTAAAGAAATGTGGTTTTTCCCCCCCCTGGAGCAATAAATACATTGTTGCCAACTGTTCTTCTCCGAATGCAAAATGTTGGTGATCGGCCTTGAATGAGCAATTAAGAGCTCTCAGCTTGACAAAAGACCTGCTCTTTGTGTCTTGCTCTGGCTCGATTCCACTGCCAGTAGTAGTTTCGGGGGGCTTTTCTACGTTGAGCCGGTTTGCTCTAGGGATTGTCAGAATGCGCGAGCGGCTACACACTCTTGGCCAGCTACACCCCTGCCTTCGAGGAATTAAGCTCTTCAAGGCGGTTGACAGGCTTGCCTCCATCGGAGAAAGCGGGGAAAGTTCATTAAAAAGCGGCTCAAGTTCGTTCGGTGCTTTGTTTTGCTTCGGCTCTGGAGTAGGGCGAGGGCTCCCGCCGGCCCCCCCAGAGGCGTGGCTGGCGTCGCGCTCGGTTGGCCCACAGGCGGGGCGGCCGTCGGAAAGCAGGGCTTCCCTTTCTTTTCCGTCGCCGCCTCCGCTTCTCCCCGGCAGGCTGAAGGAGCCGGAGCCGCTGCCGCCGTCGCCCCCCCTCTGGCTGCAGCAGGTGAGGAAGGCACCGCGAGGGATGGAGTGAGGGGCGTGTGGCGAGGGGGCGCCCTCTCCTCGGCGGCTGGGCGCGGGCGGAGTGGGGTGGGGCGGGCGCTGTCTTCAGGGGACGAGGCCGGGGAAGAAGGAAGGCGGCCCGGCCCCCATTTCTGGCAGAAACCGCTCCGAAGCTGCCTGGTCGTCCTGCTTGGAGCGACGGGCGCTCGGAAAAGGAAGAAGGCGGGGGCTTCCCCCCCTCCCCTCCCCTTGGGTAGCGAAGAAACTCCCCGCGCCCCCCCCGGCTCCCTTGCCGCCCGAGGTCTGAGCAGGCAGGCGCGCTTGGGGAGGTTTCGGATGGTGGGGTTTTTTGTTTGTTTTCTTTTTGAGGAAGAGGGTTAGCTGAAGTGAGCGTAAGCCTTTTTTACTTCTGTTCCACCTCCCGCCCCAGAAAAGGAAGCCAAGGCGGCTTGGGAGGGTTAGTTAGGCTTCGGCTTTTTTTTTTCCTCGTCAGATAATCGCTTTCTGGGGCCAACTGCGCCATTTCTGAACGTGGTCGGCCGTGGTTTTCGTAGACTTCGCTTCTCGGGCTTTTTTCCACGTGCACGAAAATGCTCTTTTTTTGCGCGACGTCGTTTCTTGGGCTGCGGTGTGTGTGTGGGGGGGACAAGGAGGACAAGGGACGGCCATCTGCGTATGTCCCAGAGCGCTCCCTTCTGCAACGTTCAACAACTCTCCAGGCCTGTACGCGAAGGTTGTGAGGCATGAGCTGTAGGCGCCCTGAGACCGCCAAAGTGGCGGGAAACAAATTGGGGGGGGGGGGAGAGCAGCCTCAACAAACTTCGCGAGTCCGACCTGAGAGAGCAGAAAGCCCCCTGACGCTGCAGCGGAATCTTCAGTGGGATGCAGGAAGGAGCCTTTAGGAAGCTGGGCTGAGGTACCACCATCAGCCTTACCTACTCTGGATCGCACACCCTGCATCCTTTTCTCTGCTCACCCTTAGGGTACGACTGTAGGTACAAGCAAAAGAGAAGTAAAAAGTCAACCAAAACAAAACCGTGGTGGCACCTTAAAGACTACCTTCTATATTTTTTAATGTGAACTTTTGCGGATAAATTCACATTGTCAGACCCCTTAGGGTAATTTCTCAGTGTTGTGGCTGAAGGACATACTAGACACATTTAAGGACATACCTGCTTCGCACAACAGGGCAAATGGTGATTTGTGCCTGTCACATTCATTGGAAAATTAGGCTGAAAGGGGAAGGATTTGACCCAAATTGGGATCCTCTGTAGTGTCTGGTGGCGGCTAATAAGGGTGAGCTTTTGTGGATTTCAGCTCCCTTCCTGAAGTGCAGGACCAAATGCCTTAGAGCTGTGTGCTTATTGTAGATACACGAGCTGTTGCTGGGGGACTTTTGAGACCTTTTGCCATCCAAAAGGTCTGAATAGCAACCCCTTGAGGAAGGCTGCTGTGTGTCTGGACTCACTAAAATTTAGCTCAACATGTTTGCAAGAGCGAGGGTTTCTAGAATGGCTCATTTCCCTGGCCCATCTCTTCATCATAATACCAGGTTATACAGATTATTGAAGTAGTGTGTATCATGATGCCTTGAATACATGGGAAACTTAATTTAGCACTTATGTATTTAGCATCAATGTTGAAGGAAGGATGGTCCTTTCTTATATTTTATTCTTATACACAAAAAAGGACTTAAATCCACTTTAGTGACTTGTGAGTAGGAAGTCACCAGAGGACAGAGGAGGGGTTTCTTCGAGATTTATGTACGATATCAAGTGACAGTGTTGTATATCAATCATTAGTAGATGCTTGGAGATGGCATAAAATGTGAAGAAATAGTCTTGTCAATATAATGAATGAAAGCTGCCTATTCTGAGTCTCCTTTTTTCTTTCCATGGGAGTCTAGGATCCTCTCATTATGTTGATATTTATATCCCTCCCTATTCTTTAGTGCAAGGTTGGGGAATTGACATGGACCCAAATTCCAATTTGAACTTTTGAAGGTCTTCTCTAGACCACTTTTTAGGAGGCTTAAAACAAAGGAAGCAGAAAAACATAAAAGACAAACTTTAAAAACTTTAAAATGTAAGAGGGTATGGATGAACCAGTGATGTCGGGCAGTGGGTATAGTTATGCAAGGATGCCTCATGGCTACAATGTACCTTAAGCTGAAGATTCCCCTTTCCTACTTTATGGCAAGGAAATAGAGGAAATAGCATTCTGCTAGAAGTGGGAGAGAAAACATTGTGTTTCTTCATGCTTTCCTTAAAAAAAAAAAGAGAGAGAGAGAGAGAGAGAGCTATATGCAAAGAAGAACTCACAGGATTTCAAAGTCTCCTGAATAAAAAATATGAAAAAATAAATAAATCATAAGGCATTGCATAGATGGAGGGATAAGGTAAAGCTTTGCTGGAATCCGGAATTATTTTAATACTTCTAAAAGAGCATTCCTGTGTTATTGTGTTACAGTGGAAAAAGCACTAAACTAAGAAACAAAACTTGGCCTCTTTAATGAGATTGTGTCAAGGGTAAAATATATTTTGAACATAGAAGTAGAATCTACATCTCAGATCTTACAGTACAGAATCCTTTTCTCTTTGGTATCCCAGTCAGCCATGCTATTTCCTTTGAATACTGCATGCCATGCCTTCTAATGTACAGTATGGTGTGGCCAATGGGCACACTAAATCATCATTAGGCTGATTCCTAAACCCGCCTCCCTCGGTTGTACTTCTGCAACTGTAGGGTGCCCTCCTGTGTGTGAGTGAAACTGTTATGTATGTAAGGATTTACACTCAGAGGAAAGAGTCCACTTTTTTATAAATGATGATACAAACGATATCCTATAAAAAGCCATATAACCAGCCTATCTAGGTGAGGGCTGTGTACTCTAACAGCACAGCAGCCCTCACCAGGGCCCCCCCCCCCATGCCACATCCTGGCTGCCTTGTATTGGCTGTCCATTCCCTTCCGCATTGACTTCAAAGTGTTGGTGATGACGTGTAAAGCCCTAAACGGTTTAGGACCTCGATACCTGGCAGATTGCCTTCTCCCACCTAGATCTACCCGAATCACTCGCCATAGCCAGGAGGGGCCTAACTCCGAGAGAGGCCCAGAGAGAAAGAACAAGAAACCGGGGCTTCTCAGCAGTGGCCCCTCGGCTCTGGAATAGCCTCCCATCAGTGATCCATCTGGCTCCCTCGCTGGGTGTTTTAAAGAGCCAATTAAAAACTTGGCTCTTTTGGCAGCCCTTCCCTCCTGTCAATATTTGACTTTATTCTTATTATAATTTTCAGTTTTCCCATCTTGAGCATTACTAACATTATTGTTTTGAATTGTTTTAGTTCTTAATGTTTAATGGAACCCGCCCTGAGTAGATTTTATCTAGGGGGGCAGAATAGAAATCTAATAAATAAATAAAATAAATCCTTGAGCTAGAGATGCTAAGGATTGAACGTGTGACCATCTGTAGAGAGTACACGAATGCTTCCACGAACCTAAGCCTGCCTCCAAATTACTTTTGCAAAATGTTGCCTCTATTCTCTTAGTTTATTCTTATGCTGATATTGTATAATGAGGAAATCACTTCATAAACTCACTCACACGCACACACATTTAAAAAAACTAAGAGATAAAGCATTACATAGTTGCAGCAATGGGATACATTGTCATTGGTCATGTCTATGTCATATGCTATATAGCAGAGGGAAGGAAGTGCTATTTTTTTTAACCAAGAAAGTTTAGATTTTTGTGCTAGAGCAGAAAAGCAGCCTCCAGAGCAGGCCTGTAGGTACAGCGCCACAAATGTGAAAGAGCTAGGCAATTTTTAAGCTCTCCTTTAAAAAAACAAACATACAAACTTCATAGAAGCACTGAAGTCAGCCCATAGGTGTGGCATATGAAGGCATACAAACAAAATAAGCTGCTATAGTTTCTCTTCCTTGTGTCTGAAATGTCAGACTCCAAAGTCCAGATGTTGGTTTGTCTTTTATGCCCCTCCTTTTTTGAGCACTGTAGCTAAAACATTTCAGCCAAGCACGTTTTTCCCTTACAAAATGATAAGGGCTGTTTTGCAAGCCATCCTCTTGCAAATACTGTTTGAAAGGCAAATGAGTATTTTCTGAAATCTGATTATCAACATCCATCTATGTTATGCACAGTTTGAGGTCTAGTTCATGCATTTAGATCTACAGATCCCATGAATCATTTTGACAGGGGAAGAGACAATGTACAGTTGAAGAGCATGTTGAGTTTTTTTTAATACAAAAGGTCCTGAGACTCATCTCCCAGCTTCTCCAGATACAGCTAGGAAAGATATCCTGTTTGAAAGCTGGTCAGCCCAGAGTTTCCTTTTCCCTTCTTTTTCTTTAGCCCACACATGGGTAGTAGGGTGAACTGAGGAGGGAAACCTGGGCACAAGGAACCTAGTCCATTTCAGTTCTAGCTTGGGACTTAAAAGAAAATCAGCCTTAACTGGCCATTACACATTTAATACAGTATCCAGTTTAGTTCTTATTTTATAGAGAATGCTGGGCTATATATGATTCGGTATGAGATTTCCAGACACTTCCAGGAAGCAGTGTATGAAGGGTTGAGGGAGGAGTAAAGGATGGGACTTTGGAGGTGATCTTTTTTTTTTTACATCTGTTTTAACTTGTCTTATAAATACCAATCAAACATCAAGTGCCAATACTGCTGTTTCCAAAGTTAGTAGTGGGTTTATTTGCTTTTCAAAACCTTTACATCTCTGATAATGGCTACCATACCTGAGTCCAGAGTTAGAATTAATGCTTGCCTCTTTTGACAGCCTTCTTATTCTCTGCTCTGTCACCATCAGCAGCCAAAGAGAAGAATCTAAAATAACCTGTATCCCTATTTAGCTGTGTGGTTGTCAGAGCAGGGCTGAGCAGCTGTGACCTTCCAGGTGGTTATTGGACTGCAGAGCACTGCAGAATGTGTTTAGTTGGGCATGTTGCATTTTGAACATCTGTATGCTTTTACCAGATTGCCTGATTTTTCCCACATTTTGCTGTGTCACCCAAAATACTTATGAGAATAAGTATCAAGGGATGTGAGGGCCATTATAAGAGCTGTCATCGAAATGTCAAGAAAGTAGTAAATGTAAGCCAGAATCTTGTTGATGTTTGCGTAACTGCTGAGTAACATGTCTCAGCTAATTGTGTCCAATTGATAAAGTGTTGAAGTCCATCTGAATCACATGCTTGGTCATGTTCTTAGTGTATACAACCAAGATATGCCTCAGCACCTCATCGGTTAGCCATAACAGGTTGCACAAATTGTATCCAAGCAGCAGAAGGATTCCAGGTATAGTCTCTTTTTAAAAAACTTGCATTGCTAAGAGGGAAACACTGTGAGGATTAATAATTCTTTTTCTGTTTTTAGGATACAATGAATCACAGTCTTGGAGCTGAACAGTTAGCCACAGTGTCTATTGCAGGCTGCAAGTGATAAAGGGGCAGTGTATATTAACCATGGCTCTCCTTGCTACTGCTTTATGGTATTGTAGGCAACTATGCACATATATTGCCCATCTGTTGAAAAGGTAGGTTTTAATAGGGGTGTGTGTGCCTAATTTGCATTAGTGTGATAAATATCTTCCCTACATCAGACTAAATATCACCTTGTCTAGAATTCTGTTCCTTCTTCCCCTTGGTTTTCCATTTCCCCCCCCCCTCCCCAACAGTCAGTGTCCTGAGGCCACAGAGCATGCTTTGTCCTTACTGAGTTGTTTTGAGCTGTTACAGTCAAATTTATCTGGAAGCTTTCCAACAAGGTATGAAGGTAGTGGCCTTTATTCTGCTGCTTGGTGTTTGGTATTCAGAGGTACAAGTGGGACCTGCAACAAAACGTTGCAGTTTAGAGGTTTCTTCATTCAAGGTATAAAATTGCCAGAAATTTTGAAGTTCCTGGGAAAAAATGGGGGGGGATGGAAATTGGAAAGGGAAAGGAATATAACTTGTACCAAAGAGAGAGCTGCAAACTGCTGTACACTATACCTTGCAGTGCACAGGCAATGAATGCCTTGTTGTATGTCCTTTAAGCAAGGTTGGGAGCATCTGCTAGGTGTAGAAATGTGTCCGGAGTGATATGTGTGCCCCATCATTCTTGAACCACCAGGTAGCCAGCTATAAAAGTTAATTAAATCTCCCTTGTTGCATATTTTCTTACCATTGTTCTTATTGTTTGACTTTCCAGGTGGAGCAGATACCTGCAGAAAAAGTTCACAAGTAAAATTTACAGTATTATTGTGTGTGCTTTTTTAAAAAATAAAAGTTTATATTATCTCAAACAGGTCAGTTTTATCAGCTAACATTTATGCTTGATTTAGATAACAACAGCGTTTCGGATGAAGTTGATTTGCTTGGCTACTGTGCCAAGGAATGGAAAGGAGAAACAGAACAGGCCAAGCAAATGAGGAAGGTAAGGTATGAATGAGAGAGTGACGCTGCAAAGCACAAAAATGGGATTCTTATGTACAGCTGGCCAAGCACAGTTTAACTCACCTTTTTGTCATTTTGCTATTTGTTGTGTGTAGTTTTTTAAATATATTTTTTTGTTTTCCTTATAAAAGTAGAGTAAGGTTAAGGGGCAGCAGAGATGGGGTACCCTCGGAGAGGGTGGATTTGAACAGATAAATTACGGATCAATATTTTTAATAGTAATTCTATACATTCTCTTCACTAGTTCCACATATCAGAAAGAAAAGAAAAGAGGGAAAAATCAAATTCAGACAGATATATTGTTATTCTAATTATTGATTATGTAGCTGATAGTCTTTCTCCATTCTCATGCATTTTCCCTTTATTTCTTATTTCCCAAGGGATATATTTCATTGTCTTCAGATTCCTTCCTTATATATTGCTCATCTTGCATTGCTTTCAGAATTTTGTCTCTATATGTGGTTTTAATGAATCTAATTTGTACCTCTATTGGGAGATGATTTTTTTAAAATAAATACTGAGGGTGCTCTTTTGGCCTCATCTATATTCCACTTAATTTAATCCTTCTCACAGTTCGCCCAGTCTGATAGTAAATTTGTAGTAGCTTCTAAGAGGTCTTCATTTTGAGTTTATGGTATTCTCAGAATATGTGATGTATTCTTCATCTGGATTTGAGTCATTGGTGTTTCATGTTGGTTTTGTCTGGTTTCAGCTTTTCCTGAGTCCTTCTGAAGTTTTATTACTTTTTCCTTCATTTGCTTTGTTAATCTTCTATATTTCTTGATTTTGCTGTGTCGTATCCTCTTTCATGTGCCCCAGTTGTAAATTCTTGTCCTCCTGTTGTTTGGAGAGGTCAAACACTTTAATTTTCAGGACAGAAATATCAGACTTAATTTCATCAAACTTTTTTTTGGGGGGGTATTTTTTTTTCTTCGGCTGGAACAAATTAATTGCATTTCAATGGGAAATGGTGCTTCGACTTACGACCATTTTGAGTTACAACCATCTTCTGGAACCAATTAAATTCATAAGTCGAGGCATCACTGTATAGCTGGAAACTGTGATTTTGACATAAAGGAAAGCTTCCAGTTTGATCCCCTTGTGTGCAAGAGTAGGATGAAGGCATTGCACAAGGCCTAGCTTTTTCTTTAGTATTAAGATAGATTTTCCAGGAAGAAGCTTTCTGTTATTTTTCATTTGCCTATAAATGGTGCAGTGAATCTGTACAGGAATAATGGAATCTTTAAGTAATTCACCTCTCCTCTTCCCATCCACAGAGGAGCAGAGGAAGTGTTTAATTTGCTAATATCCTGAAGTTACTTTCTTCTTTAGCCACTTCACAATATAGTAAAATTGACTGCTGGACTGAATAGTCATTGAGGTTTGATATGCCATTAGGATCTGAGGATTTTATCAAATAGCACATCACACCTCTACCTGACTCTAGGTGACCCCATTTGGCCCACAGCAATCCACTTCAAAGTTGCCTGTGGTGTATATTAGTGCCTTTTGATGTATATTAATGCTTCCAATTAAACAGTTTGCTTCACAAACAAAGAGGCTAATGTCAAGGTAGCTAGCAATGGTTGTTGCGGGTTTTTTGGGCTCTTTGGCCATGTTCTGAATGTTGTTCTTCCTAACGTTTTGCCAGACTATGTGGCCGGCATCTTCAGAGGACAGCACTCTGTGCTCTGGTGTAGTTGGCTTGGGAGTGGTGTATTTATGGCTGTGAGATAGACTTTTGTCTTTTTCTGTAGATGAGTGATTAGTGTGTCTTGTGGGTGTATTGTTGTGGTAAGGAAGAGAGATTATCTGTCACTGTGGTTGATGGGTGTCATTAGTTGGTCTTTTGTGTGTAGTGATCCCCGGTCTCTGTGGCTGGGTAGAGTTCGTTGACCTTTTGCACACTGTATTTTTGAGAGCTGGGAGCCAAGATTTGTTGAGTTTCAAACTTTCCTCTTTTTTGTTGAAGTTCTGCTGGTGCTTGTGGATTTCAATGGCATCCCTGTGCTAGGAATAATCAGTCTTTTTTTTAATCAGTAAGGGGTGTCAGTGTCAACTGGACATTGCCCTAGAAGAGACAGTTCTTTCCTTGGATATATTCATCTGGATCTAGGAAGAAGTATTTCCTAAGTGTCATTGCTGGCTGGAGCTACATTCCTTGACATTTCCAGTTTCTACCTCCTTAGTTACTTCATCAAAGAGAGAAGAGGCTGTCTTCATAAATATATTGGACTTCAAACTGCTAATAAATGGAAATACTTCTTTTAAATGTATCTCCCTTCCCAATGAAGTCTTCAGCAGACTCTGCAGTGTGTCCTACTGCATGAGGAGTTTGGTGATGATACAGGGCAAGGCCTTTTCAGCAGTGGCATCTAAACTATGGAGCTCCCTCACAAAATTCTTCCATCTTGGACTCATGTTACAGGCTGCTGCTCTTAGTGGAATCCAAAATTTACCCCCTTCCTTGCTGCATAGTACGGCCATATATCTTGCTCTGCATTTGGATGGGCATTGAACAGTGGATCCATCCACTCATTTGCAGTCATCCAGAATTCAGGAAACATATTTTTATCATAATCGTTGTTTTCTTTTAAAGGCTTACAAACAGTTGTTTTGGAGACATCATGTGAAATATCTACGACAAGTCAAGGAAGATAGTTATTGTGTGCTGAGGGCTGTATTGTTCCAGATATTTAGCCAAGGTCTTCCTGTTCCATCATGGACAAAGGCAGTTGATGTCCTAAAGGTACATCCTGAACAAACAATGCAATACGAGTTGAATTATTTTCTGATTTTACCCTATACTTGTGATCCAAGACTATGCGATCCTTGAACATCAGACTTTCAGAATGAGGTTAAAAATATGTTGGAGACAGCCCCTTTAGTCTCTTGTGCCATTGATAGATCTCATAAATTGGATTTCCCCCCCCTCTCCCCCCTTTTTTACCTATTGAAAAAGTACAGGATACATTCAAACAGCATTGGATTTTGACAGGTTATTGTGAAAGAAGCATTTTCAAGTTTTGATAACACCATCTTATGAGAAGCATTGGTATGGACTAATTTGAGGAAGATTACTTCTGAGCCTAATGTCTTTGCATTAGAGTTTTGATTGTATCAGCCCATAATTTAGTATACTTGAAACCTTGCTTTTGTCCTTTAAAAAAAGAGATTCTTTCTACCGAAGTAGAACTCTTCTGGAAATCCTTTGAACATTATTCTATATTTTAGTAATTTCAATAACATCACTATGAGCTGTAAATATACATTTGGAAAAACATTTCTATCCAGTATATATTTCTATTACAGTAATGTTCTCTGTAGCCTCTAAGTAAATGTGCCCATTACATGCACAAGTTGATCGTGTCATGACACAGTGCTATTTAACCATAAACACATTTTTGTTCAGTAGCAACAACAGTTCTTTTTATTTCTTGGAAAGATTATGCTTTTCCACTCAATTCAACTCTCATAAATTGAACAAGTAGAATTTTCTGTCCATTTCAAGGAAAGAAGTTTCTCCACTGAATATATCTCTCAGAAATTGTAACAAGCAAGCAGATTTGCAGGAACTACTTTGATTAATTGAAAGAAGTGTAAATGACTTACACCTCTCCTCCCAATGCTTCCATGTCTCATCAAAGCAAAACCTGTTTTTTCTTTGGGGTTCATTCTATTTAGAATCTTTATTTCCTGTTGAATTACTCTATTGAAGCCAAGGTTGTGTGCTTATCTTTTTCAGATCCCTGAGAAACTTCTTTATTCACAAGGCTGTAACTGGATCCAGCAATATAGTTTTGGACCCGAGAAGTATACTGGCTCCAATACATTAGGGAAATTACGTAAATGTATTGAAACTTTAAAAAGTCAGGTAAGTGAAAAAATATAAATAGGTTGATAGGAGCTGTCAAGGGAAATAATTAAATGGCACTAAAACTTAAATAAAACCAATATGGAGGGAAATTCTAACTGGAGAGTTATAGACATTGAATGAGAGGGATGATATTTTTGATCTAGCAGACTTCTGTAATACGAAGTGAACATTTCTTTTTACTATTTTAGAAAGCCATTTGTATTGGGGGTTTGGTTATATAGAGATGTATTTAATTAATTTTAAAACATCTTAATTGATTGGCAGCCCTCATATTGTTTGGCTGTGATTGTACTAGGCAGCAGTGGAATTTTCAGAGCTTGGCAATGTTTTATGATAGGAAGATGCTCAGATTATTGATAGTATTTGGAAGAATGTTGAATTTCTCTTTAATCATAAACATATTTCCATTATGTTGGCATGTGTAATAATAGGACATAAGTGGAAACAGAAAAACAAGCAATGTTTGGCCTCCTCACCCTTAATAATGTCCAGTGCGCTGCCACTTTCAGACATTCATTTGTATAATAGAACCAAGTTGCACGATTGTCACGTTCCTGCCTGTCCCTTGATTGTTTCACCAAACATAGGGCACAAGCTACATGCCTTTCAGCGGCCACCAGTTGATTATATCAACATTATGTATTGTTAATAATAGAGGTCCAGGTAATGTGTCATTTAAATGGAGCCACATAGTAGTTGTTTATTAGTACAGGTGATGAAGGTACAATCAGTACCAAACATCCCACTTCATCCACTCTCAACCGCCAGCCCTCTCTCTGTATTCAAAACTCCCAATTCCCCAATCTCCCTTCTCAAAACTCCAATCTAATCTCCTCCTCCTTCTGCAGAGAATCTTATATCTCGTGACTCCGCCTCTGCAGCAATCTTGTTGATCCATACAGATAGCATATTCATGACCTGGGCGGACGCCACAACGATAAACTAGGAACTTCTGAAATTCATGTTTGCACTATGTAATCTTCCCAAAAAGCACAGTAAATTGTTGTTATATAATGGTATGCAGAACTAAACATTCTCTCGTCCTGGAATTAAATACCCAGAGTTCTTTGAAGGGAGATAGGAGTAGTTTACTTGTCCTCCAGTAATAGTTTTATTGAGAGAGTAACTTTTGCAGTGTAGGTGTGCTGTTAAGGGCCTGTAGCCACCCTCCATGTCCTTTATGCCTGGTTTAAGTTCCAGTGTGTTAACAATTAATATGTTCTTCCTTTGGACCTAGAAAATTTCCACTGAGCAATGAAGCTCCTGCTTCAAACTGTTGTCTGACCTATGTTGTATAGTCTTTGCAAAATTCCCCAGGAACATCTTTCTATTATATAGAGAAGGAAGGAGGCAAAGGATTGGCAGAACAGATAGAGACAAAACAGAAATGGATCCATGCTTTTCTGTGGTACCTCCCACCGCATTTTTTTCGTGCTTTGCAAGATTGCAGCCATTAATTTCTGTGCCTTGTAAATCAAGTAATTACACAGTTTAGCTATGTGCTCTTGTGTTGCTTGTGGATGTAGTCTTCAGCTTAGGATTTTGCTATTTATTCTCAAACTTGGTAACCTGCCTTTCAGGGCAGCTGCTCAGTGCAGTTAGAATGCTGTGACTGAATTTGTGGAACTTAAATTGAGCCTTTTGCAACTGTGGAAACATGCGCACATGGTTTGACCTGTAATAAAACACTGAAGTTATGCAGTGCTTTTTCTTCAGACATGCTCTTATCCAGGATGCTCCATTCATTCTTCTTTCAGTTTTCTGTGTGCTCTCCTGCTCATTCAGCACTCCATGGTCACTGATCATGCTGTGTTTGTGAAACCGAACCGTTTTCAGGAGTCAGAGTTGCCTGCATAAGATTTTTTTTTCCTTAAAATTTTCCCAATTTTCTGCAACTCATTGGACGGAATCCAGTATCTAAATTTATGCATATGTCAGGGAAATTACATAAGTCTTCCTGGAAATGCACTGCTCATTAATGGTTGCATTCCTGGCCAGGGTGTTTTATCCTGGGCATGCTAACGCTCCCCTCTCATGGCCAGGTGGTACGAGCAAATTAGGTCATTAGTATATGTGATAGCAAAGCTACTTTGGCCAAAATAAACCAACTACTTAATTTTAACATTTTTTTTGTAGCAATGATAACAAGTGGTTTTTTAAAAAATATTATTTTCCCATAAATTGTAGTGGATGGAGATAAGTGGCATTAGAGACCCATATGAAAGAGGAAAACTGTGCTGTGCCATTTTTACTGATGAAGACACGGAGCACAAGATGTTTGAGGCCATAAAATTTTTTATGCTCTACCAAGTAATAGAAGCCTATGAATGCTTCAGCAACAAACAAGAGGGTATCCCAAGGTTCTTTTACAGCCTGTTTACACAGGATACTTCCTTGGACCCTTTAAGCTACATGATGAATCATCTGAATTCCATAGGTGATGGAAGAAGTCTTGATCAGGTAACTATGCTCAAAGTTTCTGTCTCATTTGAGAAAATCTTTAAAAGTTCTAACAGTTGGTTGTGTTGAGATTGTGTTTGGGAGGGAATCTCCTGTACATCAAGGAAACAAAGGCTGGGAACAAAATGAAAACAATGGGAAAATGCAGTGGAAACAAAATCAGTGTTCCCTACCGAGAGGCATCCTGACTGTTCCTGCTTATTTTGCATGCTTTATGTTGTCTTTGCTTTTCGTGGTGGCAGGATAACCCCCTGACCACTGGAAATCTTATTCGGCCACTTCTCTGATCTTTGAGATGTCATAAAAACATAGTTCTTTTCTTTTTTAAAAAAAGTTTGCTTCTCTGAAAAAGAAAGTTCACTTTCTTGTGAATCCTACTCCTGACAGGGTGATTTCTTCATTGTATTGTTCAAATATACAGTTTAATTACAGCGGTTTCCTGAAAAGCATAATATAGTTGTAGCAAATATTTTTCACTGAAACTTCAGTGGATACATTTTCCAAATTATAATCTGTGCCAGGATTATACATTTTTTAAATTTGTGAAATTATTATTGTACAATTATACATTTTTAGAGCCTCGTGGTGCAGTGGTTTGCTGTATTGCAGCCAAAACTGTGCTCGTGACTCGGGGTTCAATCCCAGGTAGCTGGCTCATGGTTGACTCAGCCTTCTATCCTTCCGAGGTCGGTAAAATGAGTACCCAGCTTGCTGGGGGGGGCAACGTGTAGCCTGCATAATTAACACGTAAACCGCCCAGAGAGTGCTTGAAGCACTATGGGGCGATATATAAGCAGCACACTTTGCTTTTAAATTTATGAAATTATTATTAAATGATATTTTGAGATGAAGTTCATATATGGAAAAGATAAATGCAATCATCATAAAGTAATTCTCTCTCATCTTGAGTAAATTGCATTGCATAGCAATAAAATCTGCACCACATCCATAACTTCTTGCACCTAGTGTTAAATTTGTTTTTTTGTTATTTCAACTTATAAGACATTCATAATACATTCATAATATACACATACATACATACATGTGTTTATTTGGTAAATTTCTTCAATGTAATTGTAAAACAGTGTCCCTTCTCATGCCATCAGACTTAATTTCCACATTCTATCAATGTATTTCCCCCCTAAATATATTTGCTTTTGTTAAACTTTTTTTAAAAATTGCCTTGTCTCTTCCACAGGTTGAACTGTTTCTCCTTGGATATGTTCTTGAAGTAAAGATAATAGTTTATAAGATTTGTAAGTTCAGTTCAGATGTTTTTCAAGAATACTGCTTAGAGGGCTATCAGAGGGACTGGCATGAAGTCTCCCTCCTGACTGAAGATGACCGTCATTATCACATCCCTGTTATCAAAATGTAAAACTCATTTCTGATGCTGCTAAGAGAAGCATCTGACATTGCATCCCCTGCTGATGATTTGTAAAGTACCCAAACAGTTAAGACTGACTAGAAGTACACCAGGGCATGAGCCAAACCATCTCTCAACTTATCTACCTCACAGGGTTGTTGTACAGGTAAATTATTTAACCCTCACGTATGCCAGATACCCAGTTTGGTGTAGTGGATAAGTAATCGACTAGGACTCAGGAGCCCTGGATTCGTATTTCTGCTCAGACATGGAAGCTCATTCGGGATGTGGAACTGGTAAAGCCATTCCTTCAATATCTCAGTTATATTGAAAGCTCTGTTTGGGTCGTTGTGCCGGTTCCAGCTTGATAGCACATAAAGTAACATGTATGCCACCTTCAGGTTATCAACAGCAATATGTTTAAGAATAAATGTGATTGGCAATGGGACAAGCTAGATATAGGTGCCAATTCACCTAGTAAGCTTTTACTGTGCTATTAAGATCTGTTCATTTTAGGTATGTGGACACCACAGGCTTGTAAATGAAGTCATTCCATTTCTCCTGGGACCTCTAGTTCTGCAACAGAGGTGGCGTAGAGATATCTCAACAGAGAATTCCCAGCATCATCACAAAGTGACAGTTGGGAGAACTGCTTGGGGGAAAGGTGTGGCATGAAATTGGTATATGCTGGATATAAACTGGTAATCTAGTTATGTTCTTTGAGTCAAAAAGTCTGTGGATCCTTCATTCCTGTTTAGTTAGTCTCCTATACAGCTCCCCCCACCTGTTGAACTCTGTTGAGCAAGCAGGGACTTATGGTGTAATGCATTGGTCCCCAACCTTGGGCCCCCAGATGTTCTTGGACTTCACCTCCCAGAAGTCCTGGTCAGCAGAGGTGGTGGTGAAGGCTTCTGGGAGTTGTAGTCCAAGAACATCTGGAGACCCAAGGTTGGGGACCACTGGTGTAATGAACCCAGGATCATGAACTGAGACTTTATAGCAAGCCATGGTTGTTATGTCAAGTCTTTTAGAAAGTTCACAGCATATTTTAAAACCAAATAGAAGCACTGCTTATATCTCATGTTGTGGGAAATCATGGTTTATTATTTCATATACCTACTGGAATTCTGTTCTGGCAAAAACTTATTTGTTACCTTCACATTGTACACGCTGCATGACATGGCCTGGAGACCACAGTTTCAAGGCCCCACACTAGCTTAGACAACATGGCAAATAGAGGCTTGATTTACATTCTCACAGCAGAAAAGTGGAAGAAAGCCATTTGTGTTGATCTGTCCAAGTACGTAAGTTCATGAAACGTACTACCTACAACTGACTCAGCATGTCATCTGATGAACTAGATCATTATCGTAAGGACTGTTATATAGCTTCACTTGTCAAAAGGGTACCAGTCAGTAAGGTTGATAGTGCTTCAGGTATAGATGAGAGTAACTGGATACCTTCTGGCTTGCATTTGTGCTCCAAATTCTGTACCAAGAAATGCAAAACCCAGCAACCTTAATTAGGAAGATTTGCATAATTCAGTGGTTTATCCTGTTTTGTATATTCTTTTCCTGGTTCTCCCTTTTAAAAAGCTGATATATGCAATATGAATATAATATCCAAGATGAACTTTCTATTTATTATGTTGTCAATAAAGATAAGCAAAACATGATTAATAAAATTTGTAACAGAGATAAGAACTCAAAGATTAATAAGAGGAGACAGTATAAATCTAAAACATTTCAAGGGTTGGGACTTCTCAGTCAAATAAAACATACCAGATATCATATCACAATCCAATAAATTATTCTGGTTGAATATGGAAACATAATGCATTTGAACCTGAGCAATATTCTTTTCATAACAAAATAATAACATAGTAAAAATGTAGAAAATGCCTTCTTTAAAAATGTAGCCCTAATTTGGAATAGACATTGGAAAATATTTATCTCACCAGTTTCTCCACTGTATCTGGTGACAGAATTGGATAAATTCCCAGGAAATCTAAAAGAGAGAACTTATCAGGGAAGTCACAGGTTATTAGAATGAAGGTTTGGTTAGAAAAATAAAAATAAAGAACAAATATGGATAACATATCTTGGTATATTATTATTATTGGTATGGATAGCATATCTGGATATAATATTATTCAGTTAGAGTAGTGGGCAAAGAACTTGGTAAAAACAAATGATAAATATAAGGAATTTACAAGAAATGTTACAAAACAAAAGTGCAAGTGAAAAAGTAGTGAAAGGGATACTAAGTAAAATGTATAATATATTGTTAGAAGCTGAAGATCAGGAAGACTCATTTAAAATGTTATGGGGATTTGATTTGGGAGAAGAAAGTATTAGTGCTTTGAAAAATATATGACATATTAGAATATTAAAATCTATCAGTAAGTTTAAAAGAAAACATATATAGGTTAGTTTGGAGATAATACTTTATTCCAGTGAAGTTAAATCAAATAGTAATAAAATGTGCTGGAGCAGGTGCCAGAAAGGTACTTATTTTCACATGTGGTGGGAATGTGAGAATACAGTGGTGCCTCGCATTGCGACATTAATTCGTTCCGCAAAAATCGCTGCAGAATGAAAATGTCGCAGTGCGAAATAAAAAAGCCCATAGAAACGCATTAAAACATGATTAATGCGTTCCTATGGGCTTAAAACTATAGTTCAGCGAAGATCCTCCATAGCGCGGCCATTTCTGCTGCCTCTTAAGCGAGGAATCCGTCCCAGAAAACAGCAGGTGGCCATGGTTTTTTCCCAATTGCCATTTTGAAACCGCCAATCAGCTGTGTGAAAATGGTCGCTTTGCGACGATCGGTCATTGCAAAGCGAAAATACCCCATAGGGAACATCGCAAAACGATCACTTTTGCGATCGCAAAATGTTTGTCGCAAAGCGATTTCATCGCTAAACGGAGCAATCACTATGCGAGGCACCACTGTATATTGAAATGTTGGCAATTGATTTTTAATGGAAAAAATTAAATAAGCAAACTAAAATTTGCTGTGTGTTCTAAAACAGCACTTTTATCAGTATTTGTAAAGAAAGAAGGTTATTGGCCAAGAAAATAATTTCAACTTGTTAAGGGTGGTGAGATTGTTTTTTGCCAGGAATTGGAAAACAACATCTCATTTCCAGTTAACTTTCTGGTATAGAGAAATTTGGGATATAGCTATTAGTGATAAAAATACGTGTAATATAAGTTAAGAGGGGGTAACAGGCAAGGATGAATTTATAGATATATGGGGAGAATTTGTGGGTTTTGTGTTGATGAAAAAGAAGTGGGTAAAGCCCATCACAAGGGTCCATGCAATTCTGTAAGGGAAATGGGACTCCACAAGGGTTGGTATTCCCAAATAGTCCCAGTGAGGGGGAACACTGTGTGTTTAGATATTTATCAGTTTGTTTTCTGTATAAATAAAATTTTAAATAATTCTGAAAAAGAAAAGCTGCTGTGTTGTACCCTAACCACGGAGGATCTAATTAAGTTGTCACTCAGATAGCTGAAATGTCAGGAGGCACTGCCTCTGCTCTCAAGTATATCTTCACAGATAAAAGCACTAATTGTCTTGCTCTTTATTCAAATTACGTTCTGCTCTTCATGCCTTCGTATGCCATCACAGCATGGCCATCAACATTTTAGGAACAGGAATTATGCGTGTTTCATGGGAATGAATACCGTATTTTTATATCAGTGTAATATAACAAACTGCTTTTATAACTTACAGTGTGTGTGTGCCATTTTTTTATCCTCTGGTTTTATCCATTTCATGTGTCTTGGGAAAATGGTTGTAAATCAACAAGATTTTTTCATTGATCTTTTTAATCTTTGTAACAGTGGAGCATTTTAAGTACCATGTGCTTTTGAGGACACAGGCTGGACTATTTAAAAAAAATTATTTCATGTTCTTGTTTGTGTGTGCACAGAAAACAATAAGACCAAAACGAGTCAAGTACTATAATCAGGATCTTGCTGTTGAGTTTATTTTGTAGTCTTCAGAAATTTGTAAGCTTGTGTGGTGTTTCAGATTTTTTAACCACGTTCTACATGTTTAAATAAACATTTATAATTTTTCAAAAGTCAGTAGATCATTACTTATGTTTATTAGAGCAATATTATACCTGTGCTTGGCTCTTCAGCTGCCTCAAAAATAGAACAAGGAGGGAATTGGAACAGTGATGAGTTTGCTGAGATGAAATTTTTTTAAAAGGCAACAAATACATCCACAAACATATGCTCCATTAAGTTGAGTGAAACCTCCATATTTACCCAGTCCCCTACTCCAGGCAGTTAGGAGTGTGTTAAGGGAAGACATTCCTTACTTACTGGGTTGTCACTGGTAGGATCTTCAGATTGATGTCTGCTTACTTCACATATGTTCACTGTTACATATATTTGCACAGAACTTCATTAAGATTACTTGCAAGGCTTGAAAAGCAGTAAAGGCAGAGAATTAAAAATATAATTAAATATATTTAAATTATATTAAATTAAAGATATAAAGTGTTGCATCTAATTGTTAGCCTCGTTCTTCTGAAATGGTAGACTTCTGTCCGGTTTACTCCTCTTGGGAGTTCAGATGGAGATGATGGATTTATTTGCATGCTTCATTTGTGTAAGATCATCAGTATGGAGGGTGGTCATGCCAGGAATGACAAGGGTCAAGGCCATGGAACCTTTTGACTAGCAATGAGTACAACATATTCTGCTATCCCTCTGAGACTGTTAATCTACCATAGTCCAAAAATTCCTTTCCTTGGCACATTCGTCCCATTTATTTCTTCACTCTGTGTGTGTCAGAACAGTATGTTATATAAAGCATATAGTTTTGAGCTAGTTTAAACTATTTTGTCACCAGAATCAGTTATCCCTGAATGTGTTTCTTGAAAGTAAGGGAAGGGGAGTAACAGATGAGTGGTGGGGTGATCTTATATGGAATCATTCTGAGTTGTGAATCATGATGTATTTTGCAAAATTACTGTTCAAGCATTTGAAGTTATGTATTCTGAGACTATGAAAAGATCTTTCCACATTGTTTCTATAGAGCATTTTTCAGAAATGCAAGCTGTGAGAAGCTTTAAATGAAAAAGTAATTTTACAGCAAACCATATAGTGCTTTGCTTTTTCATGTTCCTTCTCTTGCACATCATACCCACTCAGGTAGGAAGCTGTTCTTAAAAAAAGGAAGTGGCATTGGGTTGGAGAGGCTTTTTGGCGAGAGGTGAATGCTGACACTATACACACATCTTCACAACAACATTTGCAGGGGGAAAACCCAATCAAATCCTCCCAGTGTGAAAACGTTGAAGCCCTCTAGAGGCAGAGAGAGAAAAGCTGGATTCATACTAAAAATGCTGAACTGATTTGAATCAGCCTTGTATGTCATGGAGACAGCAAAAATACTCCAAATCCATCAGTTTTATGAACAACAAATCCTGCATTATTTGATCATGGTATCACCTTCTTGGTGCCCATGTCTGCCACATAAATCTGGATGAAGAAATTTGCATCCCACATTGACAGTATTTGCCTTGTTACAGTGAGCCACTAAGATTTTGAAACATCCTTCATGTCCCTTTGTCTCCATAGAAACCAAACCCTGCATATTCTGACATAATTATGACTTAACAATGTGGAACAATATCCCTCACCTTACACATGGCAGGGAGGGATGTTAGTAAAAACTGGGAAGTTACTGAAAAGGGAAGATAGCAATTAAGGAAACAGGTGAGTTATATTGAAAAATCATCTGACACTCCTCAGCTGCATACACTAGCATGCCATCTTCCATCACCATCCAACCCAAAATATGTCCCTTGATTTCCCCCATCCTCTTTAATCCTTCCAACAGAGACCAGACTTCATCATAGTATTTTTGGAAGAGGTAGCCATGTTAGTGCAAGCATATCAGACAAAATCCAAAGAAACAAAACAAAGACAAAAATGTGGCACCTTAAAGACTAAGCATTATAACGTGGTGGTGGATAACGCTGGAAATGTTACATTTGGTAATGGCTTACAAAACCTTGGCTTATATTCAATCAATTTCTAGGGGTGTACATCATGTGTATAAATTTTATCTCAGCTGTTTCCCTCTGTATTTTTGATTTCTAATGACTCTCTTCTAAAATAGTGACTTTTAAATCTTCCACAGAGTGACCTGGTAAACGGAAATGGTTGGATACATGTTTATGTGTATTGTGGTTTCTTAGGTTAGATTTGAGGCCACCAATTCACCTAGTTACACAAGAGATACCACAGACTTCCTAAGGAAACTTCAGTCCACATACATCCCACACAAAGATGGACTACAAGCTATCACAAACACCATCTAAAACAAAAAAGAAGCGCTCATAACCACTACCCTCCATAACTTCATATTCACACAGAACTATTTCACCTTTGACAATAAAACTTACCTCCAGATCAATGAAACTGCAATGGGGGCCCATATGGCTCCACAATATGCAAACATATTCAGGGCTGATCTGGAACAACTCTTCCTCAATTGATGCACCCTCTTCTCTATTTGAGATACATTGATGACATTTTTTTCCTGATCTCAACCCATGAAAAGAAATCCCTAGAAAAAATTCCACCAGGATTTAAATAACTTTCACCCAAACATCAACCTCAACCTGGAACAATCTATGCAACAGGTGCATTTTCTGGACACCACTGTGAGACTACAACATGGACATCTTAGCACCATGTTATAGTGGAAACCTGACGATCAGTATACCTACTTGCAGCTTCCATCCTGAACACATAACAAAATCCATTGTGTACAGCTAAGCTCTTAGATACAATTGCATCTGCTCTGACCTACAGGATAGAGACTCCAAATTCAAGGATCTAAAAAATGAATTCCTCAGACTACAATACCCACCCCATGTGATGAAGGGACAAATCAACAAAGCAAGACACATATCTAGAAGTATCTTATTACAAGACAGACTCAGAAGTCAAAATGACAGAACACAGCTAGTTGTCCCTTATAGTCCACAACCACTCACACACATCCTAAGCAATCTTCGACCCATCCTTGATAAAAACACTTCACTCTCTAAAGCCCTTGGTGGGAGACCCATGCTTGCCTACAGACAACCTGCCAACCTCAGGCAAATGTGTACACACAATAGACCACAAAACAACAATATAGACAAGGAGACTGCACCCTGCCACAGACTTAGATGCCAACTCTGCTTACACATCTATTCTGGCAACACAATCACGGGACCTAACGATGCTACAGTATACAGAATATCAAAGGCAGCTTCACTTCTTCCTCAGCTAATGTGATCTATGACATCTTTTGCCATCAGTGCCCCTCTGCCCTCTACATAGAAGAAACAGGACAATCTCTATGGAAATGAATCAATAGCCATAAATCAGACATCAGAGACCACAATACACAGAAACCTGTCTCCAGCCATTTCAATTACCAGGTCACTCTGTGGAAGATTTAAAAGTCACTGTTTTAGAAGAGAATCATTACAAATCAAGAATACAGAAGAAAACAGGTGAGATAAAATTTATACACATGGTGGACAACCATAGAAATGGGCTGAATATAAGCCTAGGTTTCGTAAGCCATGGCCAAATATACTGTTATCCTTCTACTGTTATCCACCGCCACTGCCATTTTCTTCACTACTACCATGCCCATCTCTCATCGCAAGGCTCTAAGGTAAAAACTGTCTATATTTTGTACATTAACACACATGATTCATCTGCTAATTTCTTTCATTCTTTCTTGTTCAACTGCATCTTCAACTCCCCGGCTTCTCCCACCACCACCTCTCATCTTTGCTCAGACCTGGTGTTTGTTTTCTGTCTTCCTGAAGTGTTTTTACAACACGGCTGTAAAAGAAACATAGGCCTAATTAATTCATGTAACCAATAAATATTTAAAATGTGAAACTGATCTATATATTTCATTTTGTTTCGTTCTGTCTCTTAATGTCTGATGAAGCAGACATGTCCCCCAATGCTTACATTAAAATATAATGTTTAGTCTTTAAGATGCCACATGTTTTTGTCCTTTTTTGTTTGTTTTGTCTTGCTTCTTTGGATTTTGCCTGATACACAGTCCTTGTATGTTATAAATGATAGCCATATTTATTTATTTTTTTAAAAAAAGGACAAATGAGTACGTTTTTTACTTTGGTGTAAAAACAACAGTAAAGTAAAGGTTCCCCTTGACAATTTCTTGTCCAGTTGTGTTTGACTCTAGGGGGCGGTGCTCATCCCCGTTTCCAAGCCATAGAGCCAGCGTTTGTCTGAAGACAATCTTCCGTGGTCACATGGCCAGTGCGACTTAGACACGGAACGCTGTTACCTTCCCACCGAGGTGGTCCCTATTTATCTACTTGCATTTGCATGCTTTCGAACCGCTAGGTTGGCAGGAGCTGGGACAAGCGACGGGCGCTCACTCCGTCGCGTGGATTCGATCTTACGACTGCTTGGTCTTCTGACCCTGCAGCACAGGCTTCTGCGGTTTAGCCCACAGCGCCACCACATCCCATAAAAACAACATGGATCACCTAAAAATGTGGTGTAGTAGTTCTGTGTTTCATGTTAAATAGAATTACAAGGTAACACAAGAGGGCAGCAGACAACCATAAAACTCTACATGGGCGAGCATGGTTTTTAAAATGCAGGGGAAAGAGTTATGCATAAAGAAGTCTTAGGCAATTGGTCAACCTTGGGCAATACATGTCTTTATTTGTTTAATTTTTTTTTTAAAAAAAATTAAGATTGCAAATGAACTGAGAAAGGCATAGCCACTTATTGGGGTGGGGTGACTGTCAGTAAAGTTTTATTCCATTGCTCTTCTAAGGAACCTGGTTGTTGTTGTTGTTGTTTGTCCCCAAACCAAATCTTAGAATTACAAATGAAAAATTGTCTCTTAAATCCTGGGCCTGCCCAGACAGGGGCATTTGGAACAGTCTGGTTCACATCTAAAAGCTTCTTCAGTGCAATCTAGTTTATTTCTCACTTGAGTGATCCTTTCATTCACACTAGAGATGTTTCGTCTCTTGTGCAAAGGGTCCCTATAAGTCTTTGGATTGCTGGTTTACTCATGAGTAGATTAACCTGGTTTACCTGTTAGAAATGAGTCAGCAGTGGTGGTACAGGTGTGAGAGGAAAGCAGGATGACAGGGAGATGGAAAAGAGCCCCCCCCCCCATATTCCTCAGCTGAGGCTCTGCTGGGGCTGGATTGAGATAGCCCCATTCCCTGCCTTTTCTTGCAGCTGTCTTCTTCTTCTTCTTCTTCTTCTTCTTCTTCTTCTTCTTCTTCTTCTTCTTCTTCTTCTTCTTCTTCTTCAATTAAAGGATGTGGCAAATCACAAGAACAATGCTTCAGCCTATCACGATATTAAAATGTTTACTGCATCAGTTAGGGATTTTTTTTAAAAAAAATGAAGAAAATAGAGGAGGGAGGTGCCATAACCCACCTATTATGTCACAGGGTTGTCAACTCTCCTGGCCTCATGCCAGAAAGATTTGTGACAGCTCTTAAAGGAGCATCATGATCAACCTAAGTAGAAACACATCTGAACGCCATCATTTGGTTTGAATCAAATTGTACCACCAGCGATCCATGTGCCGTTCGACATGCCCATTTGGACATCTCCTTAAACGTAAGGAACACAATGGGACTTACTTATGGGGGCACATGCATAGGTTTGCACCATGACTCACTTCTATCATGGGACCTTGTCTCATTTTGAGGGATGCAGCATCTATTTTCGGATGCCCAGGAATGAACATACAGTACTAACAATCAGCAGCAAAAGGGGCAGTGGTGGAAGGGCTCGGCAAACAATTTTAAGAGAAATCCACTGTAGCAGGCTTTTACTTAGGAACACTGTGTAGGAGAATCTGACCTTCCTTAGAATTTGAACCAAACACACTTTTACAGAGAGAGAGAAAGGTAAATGGTATTGTCTACAGGCAATGTTTACTCCAAGCAACTATGTCAAGGACTATACAAACCTGGTTTGGAAATTTTTGGAAAACTCTGCCAACTTTTTAAAAACAAATCTGAAATGATATGTGTGCATGCAGTGCTAGTAATAGTTGTGGTGATGACAGCACAGCTATAGTTGGTGAGTTTACTGCTTGCTGTCAGTACTTATGTTGTTAGAAATTGAAGTATGTGACAATGATAAAATCAGTCATGGGCTTTAAGGAACTCAAAAAGGAACAAAAAAAAAATGGTTTCTGCCCACTGATGTCACAGTGTTGAAAAACAAACTCAGTGATCTTTGTGTACATTTTCAGACATACTGAAATTATGTCTGAAAGGTTTATGCCAGCTTTGTGTTTAGCCAGCAACTCAGGTTGCAAAAAGGACAAAACATTAAACTATTGTATGCATTCAGCTTGTTTGAAGAGAATGGGAGGTGGGCAAGGTTTTTTTTTAAGTTTCCCCCCACTTTACTAAATATTTTTGAGGCTTTATTACCTCAAGTGGTGCTGGAGGAGGCTCTTGAGAGTCCCCTGGACTGCAAGGAGAACAAACCTATCAATTCTAAAGGAAATCAACCCTGAGTGTTCACTGGAAGGACAGATCCTGAAGCTGAGGCTCCAATACTTTGGCCATCTCATGAGAAGAGAAGCCTCCTTGGAAAAGACCTTGATGTTAGGAAAGTGTGAGGGCAAGAGGAGAAGGGGACGACAGAGGATGAGATGGTTGGACAATGTCACCGAAGCTACCAGAATGAATTTGACACAACTCCAGGAGGCAGTGGAAGATAGGAGAGCCTGGCGTGCTGTGGTCCATGGGGTCATGAAAAGTCGGACACAACTAAACAACTAAACACAGACTTGCTATTTCCAATCATGAACCAAAGATCAGCCTAGCTACTTATTTTTCAAAAGTTAGATCATCCTAAGGTTTCTGTTATCAATTGTGAATCATCCCCTTGTCAGTGATGTAGCCATCTAATCATATTGGCTGGATCATTTTTCTCCCCCTAATAATCCACTTCCCCTCCCCCTGCCAATATACAAGCACTTTCGGTCAAACAGCAATTTTCTAATGACAGGGAAAGTCCCTGATCATTTAAAGATTAGGCAAAACCCATGGGGACTGTTTGTAACAAAATAATTGTGCGTATTAACCTTCGTTTGCAAGCTACAATTTCAGAAATGCTTCCTCCTGAAAGGGTGCAATTATTCTACAAAGCAAAGTGCTGTGTCTCAGATGAAAAGCATGTTAGGTTTTTTTTTCTATAGCTCATTGAGTATGGAGGCAGTGACATCTGTTACAAGGTAGAATAAGGGCCTGTCCAGACTGGCAGTTTTGGGTGTGAGGTAGATGGGCTACAAAGGGTCTGTTGAGGTTGAGGGGAGGGGGTAGACATGATGTGCCATTTCGCATATTCCTCCCATCTGAACCGCAAATGACCACTTGAAGCCCAATCAGGCGTCAATTAAGTACTTAATTGTGTGGACATTTCCCTGATTCAGTTCAGAGAGAGATAGGTCAGAGATTCCCTAGGTGAATCTTCTGTGGTTTGTACACCTAAACAAAAAATAATGACTAGGGTACAAAGCACAATTTTCCTCCATAGCCCTCTGGTAATTTTGCTTACATACAAGTCTTACTGTTTGTAGGGTTTACTCCTAGGTGAGTGTGCATGAGAATGGAGGCTTTGTATTACATGCCTGGAGAATCGTTGTGGTTGGTGTCTAAAAACCAGAAAGAATTCAAATAGTGCTGTGCTAAAAATTTCTCCCTTGAGAATTTTGACCATTCTTATACCATCTGATAGTGGGGGAAAAATCTTTTCAAAAAGATTTTCCATGAAGCATCTTTTCATCACCTTGTAGTTTCAATCATTCGTTTAGTCGTTTAGTCGTGTCCGACTCTTCGTGACCCCATGGACCAGAGCACGCCAGGCCCTCCTATCTTCCACTGCCTCCCGGAGTTGGGTCAGATTCATGTTGGTTGCTTTGGTGACACTGTCCAACCATCTCATCCTCTGTCGTCCCCTTCTCCTCTTGCCTTCACACTTTCCCAACATTAAGGTCTTTTCCAGGGAGTCCTCTCTTCTCATGAGATAGCCAAAGTATTGGAGCCTCAGCTTCAGGATCTGTCCTTCCAGTGAGCACTCAGGGTTGATTTCCTTTAGAACTGATAGGTTTGTTCTCCTTGCAGTCCATGGGACTCTCAAGAGCCTCCTCCAGCACCACAATTCAAAGGCATCAATTCTTCGGCGGTCAGCTTTCTTTATGGTCCAGCTCTCACTTCCATACATCATGACAGGAAAAACCATAGCTTTGACTATTCGGACTTTTGTTGGCAAGGTGATGTCTCTGCTTTTTAAGATGCTGTCAAGGTTTGTCATCGCTTTCCTCCCAAGAAGCAGGCGTCTTTTAATTTCTTGGGTGCTATCACCATCTGCAGTGATAATGGAGCCCAAGAAAGTAAAATCTCTCACGGCCTCCATATCTTCCCCTTCTATTTGCCAGGAGGTGATGGGACCAGTGGCCATGATCTTAGTTTTTTTTTTATGTTGAGTTTCAGGCCGTTTTTGCACTCTCGTCTTTCACCCTCATTACAAGGTTCTTTAGTTCCTCTTCACTTTCTGCCATCTGTAGTTTCAATTACTCCCCGTATTTCCTGATTTGTAAAAGTTCTGTGGAAGATAGTTACCTTACAATATCTTCCCCTGGACTTTAACTAAAGTACCAGAAACTTTGGGAGTTGCTGATGCCACAGAGGTAATTGTACAATGAAATATAAGACATACCTGCTTACCTGTCAGCCAACACATATGTAATAATTCTGAATCTCACCTAAAAGGCCAGGGAAGACATTGCCCCACTTGCTGAGAGTAAAATGGAAATGGAAAGAAGATGAATGAGATTCCTCTTTTGACATTTTCTGGATCTGTGATATTTTATCTGTTCAGTTGTTGGTTTGTATTTGGATTGTCTTGAAAAATGTTAGCTTCTGCCCCCCCCCCCCGCTACAATAACATGAGAAGTAGAATTGCAGTAGTAGTTCCACTTACTATAGAGGAGAATCTGAAGGTGATAAAAAAAAAAAAGGAAACAGCAGGGATGCATATTCTTTTTTGACAGAATTGGGGCCTTAACTTCCATTTCTTAAATTCTGCTCCACAGTCCAGAAGAATCATATTTCAGTTCCACTGAAACCAGGGCCTGAGCACACCAGCCAAATGTTCCAGATTGTTGCATAAATTTCTGGTCACACAACACAGATTCATTGTCAAATCATTTTTCTGGCCAGAGGTGTCTCTGTGGTTTATTTCCCCCTCGTCGGGAGGGTTATGTTATTTTGTTCCAGTGATGGATCATTCCTTACCGGTATTGCATGTGTGTACGACAGCCCCACTGGTGAAAATGTAGAAGGGAGAGTGGCCAGGAAACAAGGCTCTACCTCAAAGAAGGTGAGGCTTGACACAGGGGTGGTAGTGAATATACCTGGAAGAGCCTCAGAGGGATCCCATGTAGGGAAACAGTGGGGCAGGAATGAGCACTGGGGAAGGAGTAATATGGGAGGTTGTGTGCTGTGGGCACCTCACCCCCGCAAGGTAAGGCTGTGAGTGCCCCAGCTCCCCACAAAACCAATCAGCATGATCCCCATAATCCAGACTGCAGTCTAATACAACTGGAAGCAACCAATGGAGCAAGAGGCTCAAGAAATCAAGCCAAGCCATAAGGTGCAGGGGTTAGGAGCTATTGCCCTATAAGAACCTCTATGACATACTCTCTACAAATATAAAATAAGGGGCTGCACTGTGCCACAAAAAAAGAGAGAGAGGAAATAAATTGATTCCATAGTGTAGCCAGCCATAACATTTTAAACAGGAAGAAATGAATCTGTAACATTAAAACAAATGGGAATGTTTGCTCTAGTATATATACATGATTCAGTACAACAGAGGTATAGGATGTATCGTTAGAACTGGGGAACATTTGGTTGCTGTGATTGAACCCTCTGTTGTGTCAATTTAAACTCCGAAAGCTTAGTTTCCATTAATTTTTCAATGGAACGTCAACTACAATCAACACACTTTGAATGTAGGCGAATGAAATATTCCCCTGACATCTAAATTCTGTTATTTTACTTGGAAGTAGATGCCACTGAGTTCACTGTGGCTGACTTCCAGCTAGGTAAAAATGTAGAGGATTGCAGACTAAAGTGGGTAAAATTGCTTTATGGCAAAAGCTGAGTACACCCTGGCAGACATGAGTTGTGGTACACATCTGTTTGCAATTCAGACAGAAACAAAACTGTTTTATTTTTGAGTTAGTGAAGGAAGTCTAGATGTTTTAGAGGAAGTGAGGAAAGGGTAATTCTTTCAGAGTGCTTTCCCTATTTTTACCAGGGCTCAGAACTCTCCAAATAACATGTTAGAGGAAGTCAACTGGAAATGTTTATGAATTGGCAAGTAAAAGACAAGTTGGTAAATAAGGAGATTAAAACCATCTCATTGCATCTTGTTTTTAAATAAGTTTTTAAAAAATCCTAAAGACTCAGATTGTGGCACAGGATGTTACAGCTATCATAAAATATCATGTGTTCATTCCATGAAGATTTGCACCGTTATTAATCTGTTTGTTTTTGAAGGTGCAATAATTTGTGTGGAAATTATTAACAATGCCTAGTCTTTTGAAAATAAGCTTGTGGTCCGCAGCAGCTATCAAGGCATTGTTCTGAATGTATAAAAAGGGATTTAGGGATAAAAGGTCCTATGAGCAATTCTGTTAGAATAGCCTCACCCCTCTTTCATTATGTGGTAAATAAGTACTTTAGTGCATCAAAAGATCACACAGCCATCCTTGAGAAAAAGAGAAACTTCCAGAATACACTGGGGCACATCCAACTGTAGGAGTGAAGGGGCAGCATCTCAGTCTGTAGAGGCCATGTAAATAGGGTGAAATTAAATATGGTTTTTCAGGACACAGAGTGCCCAAGCTGCCCCCTCAGCTGAATCTCCCATTGCCAAATTCTGTTGTGTCTTCTTGTCCTGCCAGCTAATTGCATAGTTGTTTGGGGAGAGTGATTTGTGTGTGGTGTCATGTGCTGTCTTTACCACATGTAACATGCCCATTTAATAGCTACTTGACAGGCTGGCTGGAGTATGATTTATAAGGGGGAGATGACATGTGCCAGGATTCCCAGGTGTTATGTTTTTGGCCCTGAGACACAGGTTTAGGAGTCCATTGTCGGGGCCTCAGGCTTCAGACCTGAAATGTCAGGAAATGGGAGGCAGCCGGCTTGGCAATCCTTTTTTTTTTTAAAGATTCATTCTCATGGCTTCAGGACATGACACTTCTATGTGCTCAGAGGCACCTTCTTCATTGCCTTGCATTCTGCTGCTGCAATTCAGATATTGCCTTTCGACATTGAATCTCAGCATTGTCTTATCTGTAACACACACCCTATTTTGCAGTTGTTGCTTCCTTTGACATCATAAAGGCTTGTCCTTAGATCTCAGAATTTGGCCTTGATATCTCAGGGAATGGAATGGTGTTGATCTCATAACCCTACATGTGGGAAGGAGGCAAGTTAGCCCTCATAGGCATCCTTCCCATTAGTGTATGTGTGTATGCATCTATGTGTGCATGACCACATGAAGGACTGTGCTGTTATAGTTTAATACATTTTCTATGAACTCATTTCCAAAGGCTTCAGTTTTCCTCATAATACATCTTCCCTTCTCCTTACTGTGTGGCAATTCTGTAGTACTATTTATCCCTGTTTATAATTTGGTGAAATGCTGGGGTAATTTCGAGACTCATGAGGAAAGTGTTTTCTCCTCATCAAAAGCTGTGTGGGCTTCAGAAAGAAAGAAAGAAATCTTGTTCAAAATATTGGAATGAAGGTGTGAGATAGAAAGAACACTAATTCCTTCTCTTGTCACTGCTTTTCACTTTGGGGTGTACACACCTAAGTCATTATGCCACATTATATAGGCACACAGCTATATTACACTAGATTGACAAGAGACAGCCTTTATCTGCACTGCAAAGTGTGTTTGGTTGGAAAGTAAATATGCTGACTTGGTTGTCTGAATACTGTGTGTTACTTTAAATTTGTTTTCTAAGCAAATATAATGCCTGGAACCTAGCTTTGCAACAAGGCTGCCAGAGAGTCCTCGTGTGACATGAGAAAGGTAATAAACACATAAGCCAAAGGGGAGGAGTTCTCATAGGTGGCTGGAAGTTAGGTACCGGAATAGGCTAAAGGGAATGAAGGAGCAAAGGCTTGAGATGTAGTTATGAAGAGGTTGAAGGACAAATAGTGGATTGTATAAATGAAGTGAGAGACAGCAGAGCAAGGGAAAGGTGAGAGAGAGCTTCCACTGTTAATCGGTGCAACAAATTGCTCTGCTTGCTGGATTTGGCCAAAAAGGGATGGTTGTATACAGCCATTGACTCCCAATTGGCTTGCAAGGTTGATCGTCTCTCGCGAGGCTGTAGAACCAACTGGTGGCCGGTACGTGGCCGTGGCAGGACTGGGTCATGAAGACAGATCTACGCCCCCCACATGCACTCCCCCACCCCACCCACCCACATGCATGGGTGCCCCTTCCACCCATGAGCATGCCCCTCACCTCTGTGAGTGGCCCCTGCCTCTTTGCACATGTGCGCGAGCATGCTCTGCCACTCAGTGAGTGCCCCTGCACACAGACCCCACCCACCCCAACCGGTCTGTGACTCATAAAAGGTTAGGGACTACTGGTCTATAGCACTGACAGTCTTGAAGGTGATCCTGGCCATGGTTCAAAAGCCCACCTCAGCATCTTACACTCACTCTTAGGAGCAATATTGAAAGATTTTACATAAATTGCTTAAGTGAATAAGTAAAACACTTCAGCATCACATAGCACTATGATTCCTGTCAGGACCAGTAACTTCAGGATCAGAATTTGTGTTGTTTCACAATCTATCTCCCCAATTAGGAAAGACAATGGATTTCATATTTATAAAGCAAAACAATAAAGGAAAACACCCTGCTTATATACTGCCCAATGATGCTTAATGCACTTACTGGACAATTTAGAATTTAATTATACATAGAGATTGGATCTTCGTATTCATCTCCCGTCGTCTGCATTGTGTCAATTGTGGAAGTAGCCTGGTTGGCACTTCCCCACCTCCCTGTGCTGCTGACCAATTTGGCGAGGAGGAGGGATGATGAGTTTCCCCACTCAGCTGCTTGCATGATTGGGGCAACATGGATTATAATGGCAGTGTGCGCTGCACTGGGAGCAGTAAGTGGACTGGCTGGTTCTGGGGGGAGGGTCCAAAGGAACCGGCCACCTGTGGTGGTGATAGTTGTATTCATCTCCTGAGAGACAAATATGAATATCCCATCTCTAATAATGGAGACTACATGCTGCCCCCTCACCAGCAAGCTGAGTACTCAATTTACTGACCTCAGAAGGATGGAAGGCTGAGTCAGCCTTGAACCAGCTACCTGGGATTGAACTCGGGTCATGAGCAGAGTCTTGGCTGAAGTACTGCAGTTTAACTACTGTGCCACATGGCTCCTCCCTAAAGATATGTCATGCAGGGTAAGAAGCCATGGCCAAGCATTCCTGTGAGCGGTGCAACTCCTTCAGAGTAACCAAATGTCAAATGGACGGTAAATACAAAGCAGTGAGAAATATTAACACAATTAGATTAATGTAGTGCACTCACTATATCTTATTGGGTACATAATTGAGGCCAATGTTGCTGGCATTTTGGGTTGGTTTCATGGAGCTGTCTCCCAGTTTTGTAAGCAAGGACCAAGCCTTTTTACTGGCATGTTGGAAACTCATTTGTTGCATGACAGCATCCCACTTCTTTCTCCTGGCGGAGTCTAAATGCTGGAGAACGTAGAATTCTCATAGAATTTATTCTTCTAATGTTACATTTTGTACATATGTTATATTGTCTTTGTGAAATCTTACACAATAATGTTGTATTCTGTTATGCCATATGAAATAGATAAAATAAATCTTATTGAGCAAATCAACTTGGTATAAAAATAAAGCAAGTGATTCTGCTGGTCAAATGGACCTCCACATTCCACTAGAGAGAGCCAGTGTGGGTTAACTGAAGACCTTAGTCCGCTCACTTTTCTCAGGATGCCATTGTGGAAAAGGAGACCTGACGTTTCATAGTGCTGACGAATAATGTTAAGCAAAGAATCCTATGGAAGTTAAGGTGTGGACAGGCATCTTACTTAATCCTGGATGATCACATCATAGCCTGGTTGTTGTACATGCATGTTGTGGTTAAAAAAAAAAAAACAGCTTCCTGTGGTACCTCATTCCAGTCATGTTTGATTGTTCTCATGACAAAGAAAACCTTTAACAAATGTTTTATGTGTCAGTTTACTAACTAAGCAGAAATATGTGTCAGCAGCAGGCTTCAGCTACAAGATTCAGAAATAAGATAGGTAAGGAATATTTATTTCTGAAAATAGTGTGGCAGGCATTCCTTTTTAAAATAAATACATTTCTTTTAAAAACAAACAAATAATTGATAGTCTCAGCAGTAGCAAAGTCATGACTTTACTTGAAAGTAATGAAAAAGAGTAACAGATGGGAAGGGGATTTTAATAACACTTTCAGACCTGTCAATTAAGTAATTAACACAACAAAAGGGCTTTCCCACACAATCTGATCGGATTCAGGACTACTGTACTCCCCATGAAAATCACAGCGCTTTGCTTTTGCATGCCCCCCCACGCCGGGCCTGAACATCATGCCTCAGCTGCCTATATCCCTGAAACACCACCTAAAGACATGCTCCCATCTTTACAAGAACATATTACAACTAACCACATGGGGGAAAGCCTATACAAATTATTACAGCTTGAAAATGTAGAAGCCCCCCAATAGCAGATGAAAAAAAGCCAATTTGGGAGCAAAAAGGGCTGGAACAATTTAAATCAGCCTTTCTGTGATGTGGTCAGTAAAAATTACTTCAAATCCACCCACTGTATAAGCAGAGCAAATCCCATGATATTTGACCATGTAGTAGCACCCCAAGTTAATAGATACATGTGAATTATAGTTATATTCACTTAGTTTTACTATTCTGGTGGATAGACAGAACACACCTTAAGTTCTTTCCAGCTCCTGTTTGCACCTTCATAAAACTCTGCCTTGCACTCTTCTGAAGCATGCCTTTTTCAGAAAGAAAAAGAAATCAGTTACTATGTCAAGGGTGTGTGAGAGAGACAGAAGCCCAAGCTCACACACAGGGCAGACAAGACAGAAGCAGTGGCCACGACACCCAAGGAAGTTCTGTATGAGCACAGACCACAGACAGGAAATAAGCCTGACTTTAATGGGCCGATTCTGATATTTTTATCCCAAATTGTGGCTGCTCTATTCCACTAACCTGACCCGGACCAAATGTTAAATTATAAAGAACGGTAATGATTTAAGCTGTGGCGGAAGGATGGCAGGCGGGAAGGGCCACCAAATTGTCACCATCTGGTTTTCAATGTACTTTTTAATGTTTGCTCTTGCTTGCCAGACACTTTCTGTGGAAAACAGGGCATGCAGTTCATAGGACGAAATAAAAATGAGTTTAAATAACCTGTATAAGTTGTTATATGTACAGTATGTCAATGCTTCAGGGAGAAAAAACAAATACTTCGTGCAAATCAGTTCACTGCGCTCTGGTCTCTACCCAGCCAGGCAGACCTCAGTGTTTGCCTTTGAAGGTCCTTTTTCAGAGTCAGATACGTGAGGCCTGGTCTGCTCTGGAGAGCCATGGGCTAGCTGTTTTGAGTAGCAAGGCTGAACAGAGCAATGGAAGCCTTTCCGGTAGGAGTGGGGAGTGTAATTCTCCGTACTCTTCATCTTTTGCCACTAAGCGGGGAAGTGGGAACTCACTCCACCCTATCAAAACACCAAAGCCAAAGGAGGTTTCTTCAAACATATTTGGATCTTTCCTTGCAGGTCTTCTCAAAAGCCAAAGCAAAGCAGGTTGTTCCAAAACTTTTGGAAATGTGAAAGAAAAATCACATACTCAGTTGAGGTTTTGATAAGTTTTTCTTTACATAAAAGTAAAATGGTGGAAGTCAGAAAGGAAGCAAAAATTCACCTCTGATTCCTAATAAGCCTCCATCCTGGAACTGAGCTTATTTTATTGATTGCTTTATAATTTGATTTGATGTACATCCTGCCTGTCTCCCAACTCAGGAGCCCAGGTGGATGGCAGTATAATTAAGAAATAGGAGAATTACATAAAGTTCAAATATAATTAAACTGATTACCAGAGTGAAACCATCTTGACTGCTGCCATTGATGTTGTCACCATCCAGGTTGCCCTTTGCTATGTAAAGCTTGGCATCCTTTTTCCTGCTGGTAATGCAAGCACAATATTGTGCAGCAGTATCAGGCCATTTCCTTGGGCTCTGAATCACGTGTACAGAAGCCAAATATTCCACATTCATAAAACAGAGGGGGTAAGTGTGTGTGTGTGTGTTCTGAAGAACTGAATTCTCTTAAAAAGGGATTCTGCTTTATACAGAGAATCTTTAAAATAAGATACAGTAGATAATACTGACTTTAGGTGTACATGAACCATGATTATATCCTTAGTTTCCTCTGTCTATGCAAAAATCACCCTGAAGAAGGAAAGCAGGAAAGCAGTATTGAATCAAATTTTTAACAGATTTTAAGTAGACATAAATAATCATCCCACATATATATGCTGCTCCCAAACCCTGGAACTCCCTCCCACAGAAGGCTGGACTGGCTCCATCTTGACTGTCCTTCCACAAGCAGGCAAAGACCTTTCTCTTCAGGCAAGCTTTCCCTGAGTGAATGGCTGCCCAGTGGTGTTTTTAAAATTGATTATTGTACAGTACCTTACTGCATCCAGCATGGTTATAGTACAACACCTACATTTGCCTCCTTGGTCATCACTTTCTCCATACAAATAGGGGGAAGTCCAAAGAGGCAAGGCCCCTTGCTCACGTGTAGGTTCTCCCCGCAACCAAGAACTCTGGAAAATGTGAAAGAGAAAAATAGACGTCTGTGAAGTTTCCCATTTAATTTTTTGACAATTCTCCTTGATTGCAACATCACACACAAGGCCTATAACTAAACTCAACCAGATAAAAAATTGTTTAATGATTTGCTCTGAATATCCATCTATAGGATCATAATTTAGATTTTACAAATTTTCAGAAATGTTTAACAGGGCGAGTGACTTAATTCTGTAAACTAATGTTACTTCCAACTCTTCTCCATTCCCTAAATACATCCTCAAACTCTGCATTTGTTAAAGTACAGCAAAGGATAGGAGGCATGATTGTTGTAGGTTTTTCGGGCTATCTGGCCGTGTTCTTGAGGTTTTTTCCCCCCCCCTAACGTTTTGCCAGTCTCTGTGGCCGGCATCTTCAGAGGACAGGACTTAGAACCCTTTCTGTTCTGATAGGAGACATCTTTTTTAAATTGGAAGGGGGAGCATTGGTAGAGGAGAATCAGTTGGTTGAAAGGGAAAATTCTTGGCCTTTCTTAAACTCACTGATCTTTCCCTAGAAATGGTACTTGCTCCCCTAGCTTATGTTCAGAGCTCAGCTGAAGGAAACAACAGGTTATAAACCAGGGCAAGGGGTGAGACAGAGATGGTGTTGGAGGTCCTGTGGTTACCTTCTAATGGTTGAGAATCCTGAGAGCTCTGTGTATACCATGTGAAGCTGTGGCAACTGAGGCAGGGCAGAAGTGTCACAGAAAGGTCACAATGGGAGCTGCCCAGTTGACTGTGCAATCCAACTGAACAATGCTGGTTGACTAGGTGTAGTGCTCCACAAGCTTCCACTGATTTAACTTCACACCAGAACAAAGAGGATTTCAGCCAATGTATATATATATTTATTGCCCATTATCTCATGTTAATGTTTGCCAAGCAAATTTTGATGCAAATGACAAAGCAGCGCATTCTGTAAAATGTAATTCCTGTATTTTGCTTAGCTGGGAATACACATTGCTTGTAGTTAAGAATCAGAAACAGTTTTTCATATCAATGACTTATTTTTTAATCTGAAGTTTGTTTGTTTGTTTAGGTGTATACCACCCGATTAGTGCTAAGCCCTACTCTAACCTGTTTACAGTCAGAGGACACACAAACAATATAATAAAATATAACAATAACAAAACAAATAATCAATAACAAAATAACAAATAATCAAAAATAGTCAAAATATACACAATGTATTGAACATAAAGCTGTAAAGGTGTTTACTAAAACAGAAATATGAGATGTACAGGGTAAACTCAAAGGATTTAGAAGGAGCCTATGTGATTATATTTATTCACTGTTTCAATCTCATTCCCTTCCTTTTTTATTTGATTATTTCTTGCAAAACAGCCAACTACATGCCATTACTCTGCAGAGTTATAGATGGATTTGGCAAACACAGGTCTCAGCACAAAACCTTAAAAAAGAACCCACTGAGATGGGCACGTCACACGGTTACACGTGTATGACCCATTCTGTTCTCTCCTACTGCCGTTGATGCAGGACAGAAACAACCTGAGGAGAAGTTTGGCTTTGGTTTTACTTCCTGGAGCTGATGTTCAGTAAAATCTGTTTACTTAAAGTAGATTGCAGGTCATCTTACTCAGAGCCATGCGAAATATGGATCCTGTTTTTGACTTGCACGTCACAGGCATTTCACTGAGTCCAAAGGGTGTGCTGAAAAATGTGTCCCCCTGAGTAGATTTCTGCAGATTCATCATGTGGCAATGTATTCAATGTGTTTGCTTCTGATTAAGCTAAGTATATTTTGTGTTATGAAGCAGTGAATTGATTTTGACTTATAATGATCCTAGCTGGGGATGTTAATCTTGTTCACTTTTTTCCACTGGGTAGGGCAAGGAGGTGGAGTTACAGTGGTCTATCATGGTTCCATCCCCTTCATCAGATGTCACATCCCCCAGTTTTCTGGGTTCAAATGAGTGAATCTGTAAGTGAGAATCTGGAACATAAGTAGGAATCTGTTGGTGTACGGGCCACATTATTCTTCAATGGTCTCGCTTCCTGAGCTAGCTGAGCTGGACTCAAAAGTGGCGTTGGAGTTCCTTCAACTTATTGCACTAGGAGACCTCAACATCTATGCCAAGGTACTGTATCTTTGTCAGAAGTGGCTCAGGACTTCATATCCTCCATGAGGACCATGGGTTTTTCCAAAATTATATCAGGCCCCACTTCTGCTGCGGGGCACAGTTTAGACCTGGTTTTCTGTACTGACATAGATATTAGTGGTTTCTGCATAAAGGAATTCTCTGCATTTCCATCACCATGGACAGATCACTACTTGGGTTTAGAGTCACTGGAACTCAGAGCCTCTGCAGGGGTGTGAAACTGATTAAAATGGTCTGCCCCAGGAGGTTGAGGGATCCAAATGGTTTTCTGATGGCTCTTCAGGAGTTTCCTGTTGTCATGGCAAATGATACTGCCAGTGCCCTGGTTGACCTCTGGAATGGAGGAATGACCAGCACCATTTACACAATCACTCCTAAGTATCCTCTCTGATGAAGTTCAGTCAAACTGGAGCTAGGGTGATGATATGAGTGGAATGGAGACTAGATCAATGATGGCAGAAAACATGGAGTGAATCCCATTGAATACAGAGGCAGCGCCACTGGAAGGCCTACTCCGTGGCAGTGGCAGCAGCAAAAAAGTTATCATTTTCTGCCACCATTATGCCTGCAGAAATTCATCCACTGGAACTCTTTTGAACAGTAAAGGGCCTATTACATGCTGGCCCACAGGAAGAAGAACTCTTCACAGTGGGCTCTCTCTAACCCACCGTGAAGAGATTGCATGACACTTTACAGACAAAATCTCTCAGATCCGTTCTGATCTGTATATGCTGTAGTTGATGAATGTAATTTTAGCCCTGCTTGCCCTGTGTTGATGGGTAAGCTTCAGTTTTTGCAGCCAGAGGGAGATGTGAGAGTGATCATATGCCTGTTGGACCCTTGCCATTCCTGGCTTGTAAAAGCTGCCAAAGCAACTGACCAAGAGGGTAAGAGGGGAGATGAATGCCTTCCAGAATGCTTAAAGGAGGCAGCAGTAAAACAATGGTTGAAAAAGCCCTCCTCGAATCTCATGGGCTTAGTTTATTTATTTATTTATTTATTTATTTATTTATTTATTTATTTATTTATTTATTTATTTATTCATTCATTCATTCATTCATTCATTCATTCATTCATTCATTCATTCATTCCATTTATACCCTGCCTATCTGGTCAGATTGACCACTCTAGGCGGCTTACAGCACAATTATGAGCTAGTCTTCAATGTTCTATTCCTGGGCAAGGTATTGGAGTGTATGGCAGCTTATCAGCTCCAAGAGTTCCTGGATGAGATGCATTACCTAGATCCATTTCAATCTGGCTTCAACCCTGGTTATGGGATAGAGACTGATTCAGTCACCTGGGTGGATGACCTGCACTTGGAAATGAACAGGGGAAGTGTGCCCTGTTGGTTCTGCTTGATGATGGCAAAGAAAGCCATTGGGTTATCTGTCCAGAATGAGATTTGGAGGTACTGATCTTACAGTGGTCCTGATCTTTCCTGGAGTGGAGAAGATGCTGCTGGGGGACTCCTGTTTGACACTGACCATTGATCTGTGATGTATCTCAGGGTTCAGCTTTGTTCCTCATGTTATTTGGCATCTACATGAAGCCTCTGGGAGAGGTTGTCCAGAATTTTGGGGTTCGGTGTCACCAGTATGCAGATAATACCCAACTCTGTTTCTCCCTTCTATCTAAATCCAAGGAAGCTGTTTGAGTTCTGAATCTGTGTCTGGTGTCAATAATGAACTGGATGAGGGTGAATAAACTGAAACTTAATACAAACAAGGCAGGTGATCCTGGGTAGCTGAAAGGCAGGTGAGGGAATAAGGATTCAGTCTGTGCTAAATCAAGTTATGCTTTCCCGAAACCACAGGTGTGTAGCTTGGATGTGCTCCTGGATTTCTTCCTTAGCCTGGATGCCTAGGCTTTAGTCATGCCCATTGCTGAGGATATCTAGTCTGGTCATGGAGACACATGCTTCAGTTACATCCAAGCTGGCTGTAACACACTCTACATGGGTCTGGCTTTGGAATGTATCTAGAAACTTCAGCAGGCCAAAAATTCTGCAGCCAGATTGTTAACTGCAAAGAAAGCAAAGACCTTTCTCTTCACACAGGCTTTCTCTGAATGACTTGTTGACTAAGAAGGGGTTCTTAAATAAGACTGCTGTATTTTTGTTGTTTGTACAGTAATGTGTTTTTGGAACTCCTATCTGCTATTTTAAATGTTGTGTTATTTAGTTATTTCAAATATTCTAACAATTTCTTATTCTTAGCTTTTAATACTACTGTATTTGTTTTTTTAATACTGTAAGCTACCTTGGGTCTAGGAAGGAAGGAAGGGAGGGAGGGAGGGAGGGAGGAAGGAAGGAAGGAAGGAAGGAAGGAAGGACCCTTGCATCTGCAGGATCGGTATCCATAGTTTCACTTATGCATGGTCTGAAAATATCAAAAATATTTGATAACAGAACTATATATTTCCACCATGTGTTTACCAGAACCAGTCACTAGAAGAAGCCAGATAACATTCTATGTATAGGGTTCACTATTATCCACCATTTTCAACATCCATTGGGAAGGCTTGGAACCATTCCGCTGTGGATATGGCATCCTGTTGTAAAGGTTTTCAAAGTATGTGAGATACTTAGGGTGTCATTTTACTAGTGTCACACACCCACCAGTGAGCTTTCATGGTAATGGATTTGGACCTAGGTTGTCTGATGTCTAGTCGATCTCTCTTACCACTACACTATACCAGCTCTCTTTAAGAACAGTTAGTTTACTGCCTACATTTTACTCTGCCACTTAGAAGGCTGGCTAGGAATGAGCTGAGCAGCTATGAATGGAATGTGGGGAAGGCTCTGTGTGTTCTCTCTAAGATTGCTACCCATTCATAATTTGTATGAATTTTTCATATTTTGGAAATTCAAACCATAATGAATAGAAAATATACCACAGCATGAGTTTGCCATATTTCGTGGGAAGCCACTGCACACAATGCAACTGAATATAAATAGAATTGGAAATAAAGGTTTTTAGGTTCTGAAAGGCAATAAAATAAAATACAATCTAGCAAGAATGTGTTAACATCTTTTATTATTGTGAACTGTCTTAACTCCTATTAGTCCACATTCAGGACACAGATCTAGCAACTAACTAGCACAGTTTGGCTTTTTTTTTTTTTTTTTTTCCATTTTGGGGAGTGTGATGCCCTGAATCCTGTAGTTTGCATACTGGAAGCTGTAGTCCAAAACAAGACCAGCATTTCCAAGCTGTAGTAACTAGTATGCCTGGCTGTTACTTTTGAAACATACAGTGGCTGTCTAAGGTACCGCAATAAGGAGCTATAATGACCCAAAGACATCAAAGATTTGTTTTTTTCAATAAAGTGTCCCCATTTCTATAATTAGCAGGAACAAGCCTTTTGGTATCCTGTTTGTTTTTTCTGCTTAACATGTTGAAAAGCTGGCTACCTCTCCTTAATTCGCAGACTAAAAGTATTTTATGTTTTGTTTTGTTTTGAATCCTCTTTTAAAACATGTTTTGCATAATTCTTTACATTAGCTGGAAGAGGCTGTGGAAAAACAGTTCAGCAGTGGTCATAAGATGAGACTTGCTACGAGCAATTTCCTTACTGTGCCGGTCCTAAAGGTCAATCATAGATGACACATTTTCCAAGGAGGAAGTCACAGACTCACTGGCTGGCAGACGTGCAAGATAAACGGGCAAAGTGCAGGGGCTCTTTGGAAGTGAATCAGCACTCCAGGTATGCAAAAGCAACCCACAGTCAGGAGGCAGCCCAGCTTTTCCAGATGATTTTTCTTTTCTTCCTTTTTTAGCATTCCAAAACTAAAAGCATTTGGTTATGCTCTGACGCCCCCTTGAATTAATCAATTCCTTATTATGTTACTAGTTGTCCTGCAGATCTTATTTATGCACAGAGCCAGATGCATTGCCATGGCAAAGGCAGAAATGGTAAATAAGTGGATTTGGATTGCTTGTTTGTTTGAAATATCAATATTCTGCCCTTTGTTGTAATTGGTGGCTTACACCAAACAGCAATCAAATCCACAAGAAGAGCTGTATACAACCTGAATTTAAAAACAAAACAAAAACCAAACAACAGCAACAAAAATGCAACCAGATAAAAGCTGTGGGCCTGTTTTTATTCTAAAAATTACTTATTTTCAGCCTGTTTCCTGCCAGGGACTGAATCCTAGAATCACTGTGCCCAATGGAATGTCTCCTCAGGTAAGTGCCTGTAAGATGGCAGCCTGATTATTTACAACTACAGTAGTGCCTTGACTTATGAACTTAATCCGGCCCAGAATTAAGTCAAAACGTTCATAAGTCAAACCAGCATTTCCCATAGGAACGCACTGAAACCCGATTAATCTGTTCCGGCTGTTTTTTGTTCTTATGTTGAGGCACGGTTTGTAAGTTGAAGCATTAGTTCCCATAGGAACTAATTAGTTCCCATAGGAACTAATGCAAAGCCGGTTACTCCATCCTCTACCACTCAGAGGAAAATGAACTTAGGTTTAAAAAAGGGCAGGAAAGGAGGCGGGGGGGACAATGGGGAATAGAGGAAAGAAAGAAAGAAGGTCATCACTGGGGCACACAGACCCCCTTAGACAAAGGTGTGTGCTTTTAAGCATAAAAAGAGAGAAGACACACAGAGAGAAGAGAATCGGGGGAGGAGAAAGTTTGGAGTCTAAAACACATTTTAAATCCACACATTTTAAACCCACATATTTTACAACAACACATTTTAAACCAAGCAACTTTTAAACAAAACACATTTTAAACCAAACCAAACACCTTTTAAACCCACCCACCAACACCTTTTAAAACAAAAGAGGTCACTTAGCTTTAGAGCCCAACAGCCAGGCAGACCTTTGCAAACGGTTTTCTGATTTTAAAACCAACAGCCAGCACAAAAACATAACCCACCACCACCTAGCCACCTAGCCCAACCCCAAGCTGCAAAACCCTTGTACAGTAAATACAGTGTACTCACCCAGAACAGGCAGTCTCTCTGTTTTAATAAAGTCAAAAATCCCAAAATAAAAAAATTAAAAAGCCAAAAAAACACACCACAAACCAGTCCATACAGTACAGTACTAGGCAGTAGGCAGTCTGAAGTCTCTCTCCGTATCCACACTCTCTAACAGCTGGGGTGAGTGAGGCAGCAGAAAAGCAGCCTCTTCACTGGCCAACGGTTAACTGAAAGTTCATATTTGAAGTAATTAAGTAATATGAGTTTGACTTTAGAGAGCTGTCTCATTTGAAGAAGAAATGGCATCTCTAATACTTTGTTAGTATTGCTACTCATGGCCACAAAAGAGAAGCATCTTGGAGGGCATGATGGTAGACAAGCCAAATAAATACCCCGAAATACACAATTCAGATTCGTTCTTCCTCAGTGTTTGTCTGGAGATAAGTTATTTGGCTGCAATGATGAGGGGCTATAAAGGAAATCAGAAGTAATTGTGTTGAAACATAGTAATGTTCCCTCAGGATCTCATTGTCTACACTGCCATTCAGTTTTCACACTGTTCTCATCTTACCAGGAGAGCCCTGTGTTTACGTTTTGACATACACAAATATCTGCCTGCCTAGATAAAATTGTGTCACAGCCAGACATTTCTGCATCCTGGGAGATTTCAATATCTGCAAGCACACTTCCCTGTTCCATTTTTGAGCCAAGTTGCATTAGAAAGCTAGCACATATGTCGCCCTGCCCTAGCAGCAGCCGCGTGCAAGACTTGGTCTTCATTCTGTTTCTTAAAGCCTACAGCTTTCTGAAGAACAAGCCACTCTTAAAACTCGACTCTACAAATGCTCAGTCTCTTAATGTAGGTAATGTATATAATTCATGACATCTTGATATCAGTATTCACATTAAATCAACCTCAACATTTCTCCTATCCTTTACAGTTCTGTTCTCTTTACTAACATTACCACTGGGAAAAGGAGTGAGTGACTACTACATTTTATTTTGACTATCTGCCATTAGTTTCACAACCTGTGAGTTTCTGATGCTTTAGCTGTTGTTTTGTGGTTCAATAATCTCACTCTGCAGCACACACTAGCCATGCTGCTTCAAGAAAAACTCTTTGACAAGGAAAGATAAATACCAAAGGATTGTTTAGTATAGAAAACCATAAAGTTACTCATAATTTATTAAAACATTTGAATTCAAAGTGTGTATTTGTTGCTTTTCTGTTCATGCGGGCCTCTGAACTGATGCACAATCAATAAATAAGTCAACAAGTTTTATAAATAGATAACTCTAAAAGACAGCTTTAAAACCACTACACAGACTGAAGGCCATATGAAACAATACGATGTTGGCTGTTCATTAGACGCTCCGAACAGATAAAGAAAGCCCTGGTTTGCCTTTAGACGGAACACCTCAAGAGGTGTTGACATCGAGAAAGACTTGTCTCCCTGTACTCACCAACCTAGCTTCTCTAGGTGGTGAGGCAAGCAACATGGCGTGAGTTAGAGTTCTCAAATTAGGCATTGCCACACACCCCAAGTTCCCCTGTTTGTTTTTGTACACACCCAGGTTCCATTTCGGGCACGACATGTACCTTTCACCCTTTTTCACTGCCTCCAGAGGATCTGTTCCTCTCTGTACCAAATATGACTATTAGATCAGTGTTGTCCAATATAACAATGTTTATTTATGGGTTTGTAAGTAAATCATATAAAGAAAATCATGGATGGTCTTTTATTATTCATTTAATAAATCTTGCTTTGATTACATTTATGCTTGCTTAGTTAGATTCACTTTAATCAAGGTATTTATATATTCAACTATTTATTTGTTTCTTAGCACTTTTAACTCTTTCCAATCTTAACCACATAAACTTTCCAAGACTTCTCCTATTCTTATCTCTTTATCTCTCTATTACTCTTCTCCCTAACACAACCACGGCCCTAACTGCCTAAACTGTCTTTAACTGTCTTTCTTTCCCCTTTTATTTCTTTGGTTCCGCCCCTTCTGTCATGTCATAGGCTCCCATATCAGAGCTCTGACCTGACTGAAAGGAGTGTTCTGAGAGCTGTTCGTCACAGGCATGTATATGAGGAAGCAAACTTTGAGACATCCTGGCCATATAGGGCTTGATAGGTCAAAACAAGTACTTTGAACTGAGCTCAGAAACAAATGAGAAACAAATGGAATGGTAGTACAATTGATTCAAGACAGGTGAGATACAGTCCGTGAGGCAAAAATCAGACAGCGGTTTGACTGCCATATTTGCTACTGTCACAGTGGTGAAATCACCATTTCTGCCTATTCCTGCCACACTGTGTGTTATTTCTTCTCTGTGTATTGCAGACCACCAACATCTACCTAGACCCTGGAAAAGCAACTGTTTTACTACAAATGCCAGAAGCCACTGTCCATGCTAGCTGGGGGATTCTCAGAGTTGTTGTCCAAAAAAGTAGCCTTTCTGAGCTCTACTATTTATTGTGTTGCCATTTCAAAGAACTGGCCAAGAGCCCTTCCTGTAAAGCAGTTGATTGTGCATCCTTTTCTACCTGAACATCTCGAGGAACAGAAGCACATTTAGATACTCAAATGAAACTTCAAACATCTGCTAGTAGGACAGTTTCCTGCGCCCTATAAGCCCCAATAGGAGATGTTCTACGCTAGAGGCACATAACATTTCTGTACACATTCTCATACAGTCTCCAGCTATCTTCTTGTTTTTCCTGGATGGGTATTCTCTCTCTTCCCCCCCCCGTCCTCTTTACAGAAAGACCCATCTATGTGAGGAACTCTGGGGGAAAGAGTCCGTCTCTCAGGATCATTCCCCAAAGTGACATGTGTGAAATTGGTGGGAAATCCGCAACGGCATTGAGCCACATTCGATGAGGGGACGTCAGGACAGCCATGGGTGGGCAAATGCAAGGCTCTGGAGGCAGAGAATGCACACCCTGTTCTGTGGGGAAAAAACAATTTTATTGCTGTCAGGCTGCCCATCTAAACTTTTTAATTAATCAGACACCAAATGGAAGGGAAGAAGGGCTGTCATCCAAGATGTGGTTCCAGTCTAATGAACTTTAGAATGGGCAAAAATGAAAATAAACTTTCAACTTTCAGTACAGAAAAGTGAGGCTTGCTGGCGCTGGGCCAACCATGCCTTTAATGGCTTTGCCTCTGTAATGGAGCTGCTGGTGCATGAAGCACAGACAGCAGATAAATGAATACTGTTAGGTCTTGCTGGCTTTAAAACTCAGGACTTTTGATAGGAAATATTACCAGCTTTTTTTTATAAAAAACCTACACATTATTCTGTAGACACCTCAGTTGCATCTTCATTTAAATCTCCTTTTTCTTTGCATAAAACTTTGAGCTGTCGTTAGTTATTGAGAAACAAATGTCATAGTTGGATAGAAGAGGGAATCCTGGCAGGTACTGTTTGTCATGCAGGTTTGATACAATTCAGGGTGCTTACTAACAATTGAAACCAATAATAATATACAATAAAATTCTGAAGCAATATTGTGATAAAAGCAGACACATACAACATATTCAAATTTATTTGAATTAAAAATTCAAATAAATGTACATTCTCGTAGAAGCTGCTTTTGGCCATGGAGTGGGACGAGAGACGTATCTGCTCTTCTGATCCATATTTGCTGCCCTTGTTGTTTGCAAAAGAAAGAAAGAAAGAAAGAAAGAAAGAAAGAAAGAAAGAAAGAAAGAAAGAAAGAAAGAAAGAAAGAAAGAAAGAAGAAAGAAAGAAAGAAAGAAAGAAAGAAAGAAAGAAAGAAAGAAAGAAAGAAAGAAAGAAAGAAAGAAAGAAAGAAAGAAAGAAAGAAAGAAAGACAGTGATAATTTTATTCATGTACCTCATTTGCAAAACGCAATTTGGTTCAGTCATAACACCAGTCTATCAAGCATGGTACCTTGATTGCAGAATCATTTGAAATCAAGCTCATTTTCAGAAAAGGAGCCTACATAAATGCATAAAGATGTCTGTTTGTAATAGCATGTGCTTTCTCTCACCTCTGTAGCTTGCATTTCAATTACATGTCGCAATACTCCTGTTTTTGCTTCAGGTTTGGCATGTTTGAAAGCAATTTAAAAACCTCCAGTTACATGACATCTAGCTAACCATGCATTTTTTTCAGCTGTGAAATGAGGTTTTAAAAATATGTGTGTAGGGGAGGGGTGGTATTTTAAATAAATTCTGGTCACACTTCTTTTTCATTTGTTTTGGCATGTGTGATTGCCTGTGTCTGAGTAAATATCTTCTATGGGGGTCTGCAGGGTTTGCCAAAATGGGTGCTAAGTACAATGGTACCTGGAGTGCTGGATACCCTGAAGTCCAAATTCTTCTTCTTTTCCCTGCCCATTTCCCATTTCTATTTTATCGTTAGTTTATAGTAGCGCTATGCCAGTTCAAAACCTAGATTTTAAAAATTAAAAATTAAAAAAGTGAGGAGAGTGGGACAGACTGCTGCTAAAACTTGTGATTCTTGTACCCCCACCCTCCGTCAAAGGGAGCCTTGAAGCTGCCTTCTGTGCCATGGAAGTCAGGTGGCTTCATATCTTGCGGGGAACCAGCTCTCCTCTCCTCCCTGGTCACTTTCTGGAAATTCTCCCTCACCAGAATGCAGGACTGTGCCCTCCTTCTCAGCTGCACAGAGCTCTCAGCAAGACAAGGGGAACACAGGAGGTCTTTCTAGCCTAGTTTCCTTGAGTACACAGGCACCGGCACAAAAACCATGCATCATTATACCGATTTTTTTTTAAAAAGCTCCCAATTTAATTCAACAGTGTAGTCTCATTCTCAGTTAGTTTTGTCTGTGATTGGTTAGTAGAGGGTGGGCACAATTTCTCCCTCAGCTTAGCTGCCTGAGATTCCTTCTAAATTGATAAATCAGAAATCAAACTAAGGATTCAGCTGGCAAACACCTCTGCCACTGTCTGCTGCTACATATGAAGGTGTACCCATAATATATCATTAGGCAGAGCAATGTCAGCTGGCTAAAGCAGCTGATTTGGGATGCCATGAAAGCCAGGATATTGTTTGCCACATAGTTTATTCATGATGTATTTTTTAAGGAGCAGATAGTCGAATAGCCTGGGCCAGCTCAGCTTGAGGCTGATGCATGCAGTCTGTTCTCTGCTGTCAACATTTCTGTGTAGCAGAAATGTGCTTGTATTCTCTGTAGCTACAGTAATTGGAGTTGAGGGAGGCAGGGAATCATTCTGAATCCATCCATATTTTTTCTGGAATAGTGGGGATAGAATATCTCTGACCCTGACCCTTTCCTTTCGCACACATTCAATGTTGGCTTCAATAACAACTTTACTAATATACTGAGTTATTTTTCCTCTGATTATTATATGTTATAATTCTAGCAGCACCAGCCACCAGCACTGTGATTCCTAGATTTTTAGTCATAGGAAAGCTCTTACATGCAGATGCCAGTCTCACGTGAAAGTAGCTATGAGCTTAAATGCCAAATCCAGCCCTGTTTGAATGATCTAGAATCTGTAGTTGTCATTGCTCCAATAGCTCATATCATTACTGGAAACAGATCTGTATGTTCTTCTCCATGGTCTCTGTGAATGCACACTAATGGGTTAATCTGCGCCTGAGCAGAGCAATCTCAGAAACTGCCACAGCTTTAAGCACTTGGTGCTGGGACCTCCCCTACACCGGCTATATAACTCCACCCCCAGCACCCAGCCCTCAGTTCTTTTTTCGACCACTGCTGTAGTAGCAGCTTTGTTCGGAAATTCCAAGTAAAAAACAAATTCTATTTCTTATCTTTCCTTTCTTTGACCTCCCCTTGTTCTTTCTTCTAAGTAACGTTGTTTCTTGTGCCTGGGGGAAGAGCACCAGCCAGTGTTAGGCATTCTTTGTAAAAGCTTTACAAAGCTGGCTTTGGAACCCTCAGGGCTTTTTCTCTTAAAGAAATAAGGTCTCTTTTACCTTCTTAATAAGGCTACCCCCCAGGCTCAAGAGCAACAGCTTTTCACCTGTTTACAATCTTCCTCTTTGTGTCAAAAAAGAAGAGGACAGCTTCTGAGCTTTGCCCTTGAAAGAAGAAAGGGTCCCCTGCAGCTCCAGTTGTCATCCCGGCCTGTCATTGATTCTCCTGACTGGGGTAAAAGCCTCTATGTGAGGTTGGTGTGGAACAGCCTGTAACGGAACCCAAAGTATGACGTCATTCCTGCTTGTCAATCAGGGGAGGGGCGGAGTCAGAATGACAGTTGGAACAGCTGGGTGAGACAGTTAGGGGTTGGAATCAGAGAGAGGGAGAGAGGTTCAGGCAGAGTTAGGGACCAGAAGTTATTAAGAGAGTGCTAGGATTTAGGAATAGAAAAAGGGTCAAGGAAGAGAATTGAAAGAGTTAAAATATAGTGAACAAGCAGGAATGAATGTCTAAGTATAACAAGAGAAATATTGACATGATCTGATATATGTTAACACCTGATTTATTATACATGAACATATGAAACAGTTATATTTGATTCTCCTTATGATTTGTTCAATAATAAAAGAATATTTATTCAAAACCCTTGATTCCTGAAATTGTATGACCCTTTGGGGTGACAGCTCCTGAGTGTGTGGGATTTGATTTGGTATTAGTATAATACCTGGTGGCAGCGAAAAGGGCATATTTACCTTTGTGGAGCCCAGAGGTACCGTGTTTCTCCGATAATAAGACCTATCCCGAAAGTAAGCCCTCCCCTTAATTTGTAGGATTCCTCTAAAGTAAGCCCTCCCCCGAAAATAAGCCCTATTACCCTACTCGCGCCCTGGGTAAGCTTACCGAGGGCGCGAAAAAACATCCCTTCAGCAGAGCAGAATGCAGTAGGGAGAAAGCAGAGCTTCGCCCTTCATGGCAGTGCTTTCGTCTCAGGGCGCGCCGAACGGGATCCCGGGAGCCAACAGCCATGCGAGCTCCTCCTCCGCCTGGAACTCCCCTGCCCGGGGAGAGAGAGGCACGAGCCCCAGGGGCGCTGCGCGGGCGCTCCTGCCCCCGGACCAGAGAGGAGGAGAACAAAAGCTTCAAGGCAGAGGGGAGGAGGTGACCAAGGCAGCAAAGCGAGGAGCATCGCCTGCAAGCCGAGCGGGCACGCTTGCTCGCTGTGTTTTCCCCCTTCCCAGCAAAGCCCGCCTTTTTGGCTCCCCTTCCTCCTCGTTTCGCTTCCCCAGCGGTGAGGGCTTCGCAGAGAGCCAGAAAGCGAGAGGAGCCAAGCAGGAAAGCAGGAAGGAGAAGCCCAGTTCTTCTCAGCCGCTGCCTTTCCCCAGCCTCCGTCTCCTCCCTGGCCGAGCCCAAGTAGCCGCCGCCGCCAACGCCACTGCTGCTGGTGCGGCTGTCGCCAGCTTTCGGGGAAAAATGCTCTGGTTTCTCTTCAGATCGCATTTTTGGGGGAGGGCTTATTTTAATGACGGGTCATTGAAATAAGCCCTCCCCCGAAAATAAGCCCTCTGCCCTTTTCTTTCCCCCAAAAGATAATAAGACAGTGTCTTATTATCGGAGAAACACGGTATATAGGCCACAAAGGGGGATCACCACACAGCCCTCTTGCATCAAAGGGCTTCTTCATACAGCTGTCAAGCCTGCAGTAAAATGGGCACAGGGTTTTGTGCCTCACAACATCTCTTTGTCACCTATGCTGGCTCCTCCTTCAGAGCACCGGCATCCTCTCAGACCATCTCTAGATGGATAGTCAAGACCATCAGTCTTCCCTATGATTTGGCAGAGACTCCTCTTCCAAAGTTAGTGAGAACTCACTCTACTAGAGTTGTAGCATCCTCAATAGCCTTTCTCCATGAAGTGGACATTGCGGATGTCTCCCACGCTGCCACATGTGCCACTCCGTCTACCTTCATCTCGCACTACCACCTGGATGTCTGGCCAAAGCCTCAGGCTGTGGTAGGTTGAGCTGTCCTGGCATCTGCACTTTCATGACATCCCTCCTCCTGGTGAGTCAGCTTGCCAGTCACCCATTAGTGTGCATTCACAGAGACCACGAAGGAGAAAAAGAAGTTACTTACCTGCAACTCTGGTTCTTAGAGTGGTCCTCTGTGAATTCACACATCCCGCCCTCTTCCCCACTGTCCGTCACATGTGCCATTGCATGTTGGGCAGCGGCAGTTGGTTCCTTAGAACTGAGGGCTGGGTGCCGGGGTTGGAGTTATATAGCCAGTGTAGGGGAGCTGCTGGCACCAAGTGCTTAAAGCTGTGGAAGTTTCCGAAACTGCTCTGCTCAGGCACAGATTAACCCATTAGTGTGAATTCACAGAGGACCACTCAAAGAACTAGAGTTACAGGTAAGTAACTTATTTTTTTAAATTTTTCTTGCACCATTAGCCAATGTTTTGCACAAATGAACCTAGTCATTTCAGAGCACTGTAGTTCTCCATATGAAACCCGTTGGTTTTTTTTTAATCCTTTATGAGCAGATTGTTTCATACTTTCAGAAATAACACTTTCTTGTTAACAGCAGCTTCTTATTGAATAACAAGAGCTTTTTAAAGTTTCTCACATTGAGAATTCCTTCCCCAAATCCACTAAGTCATGCTGGCACTTAAATTCTACAAATACTCATTCTCACAAAGAACTTAACTAGACTGGATCCAAGGAAATACAATTTGATCTCTCAATATCATTTTCTTTGAACACCAATGCAGTCCTTCATTAAGGGTAAGATTCAGTAGCATTCCTTCTTGTATACTACTTGCCATATTAACAAAATGTCTCTATGATTAAAATTAATGCACAGGAACCAAGCAGGGCTGGCCCAGGATGCTTGGCTGCATGAGGCAAAGTGTGAAATGAACCCCCTATTAGAGTTTGGAATTTTACTTTTAAGATGAATGAATTTAATGACATGTTGAAGCCATCCATAGCTGAGCAGTGATAGGAGGCAGCTCTGGATCCCAGCATGTTATTCTGCTAATTTTGTCCTACACATAATTTACCAAGCTCTGCTTGAAAAGCATATGAGGAAGGGTAGAAGATTTCAAAGTGTCTACCATGCAAAATATTGTATAAACATTAATTTTCAAAGCAAGCTTGAAGTTATGCCCTTTGATATATGAACATAATCTTGTCCATTTCAGATGTTTTATGCAACATGTACTTTATGAGCATTACTTCAGCCAGCAACCCCAAGTACCCTTCTTTCTTAATGCTGTTTGTCAAGGTCTAATAAAAATGTCAATGAATACGGGCACTCTGATTTGCATGCTCATTTAAAGAAACATATCAACAGTATATTTCAAAGCAATCTGAGATATCTCGATGGGAGTTAACCACTTTTTTATTCAAGAAATTTCTCCTTCCACCATTCACCACGTGTGCCTTGGCTCACCCTGTTAAGCTGTGGAACTAATTACACTACAGTCAGGAGACTGCTTTGTCAAAATCAGTCGGAGGTTTGTCACTATCGTTAAAGCTTTGGTAACAGAAATGATGACCTTGCTATTTCCAAATGACAGATATAAAAATGGCTGGTCACTTGACCTAATATCTCTGATTGAGCACAGTGAGTGGAGTCATAAGACCAATCCCCATGCACGTGTTAAATTCTTACTCAAATATTCAAGATGCTTCAATGTTGTCTTCAACACATTGCACAAAAATCCTCTCCTCTGAGGCTAGAGAAGGGAAATATGTGACCCTTCAGATATTCTTGAACCTCAGTGCCCATATTGTCTACTGAGTGGCATGGTCTGCCTCTAACAGAGTTGGGATTAGGAATTTAGTTAAACCACTAGGAACAGTCAATTTAAGCTAAATTAAAGAGAAATAAATAGTTTTACCTGGTGGATGCTTTTTTCACCATGCAGTACTGCTTGCCTGGTGTCAAGAGTTCATGACGTTCAAGAACTCACGTTGGTCCTCAGTTGATGCCCTGATCAGGCCATTCTATGGTATCTTACAGTTCAGGAAAAATCAAGAAAAAGTGGCAAGGATGTGGAAACAATACAAATGCAAGAACAGGTGATACCTTTAATCAACCATTAAGAATATAAACAAACAAACAAACAAAAAACAGTATTAGATTTTTTTGTTTTATTTTCTTAATGGTCAATTAAAGATATCACCTGTTCCTGCATTTGTATTGTTTCCACGACCATGTGATCTTTTCCTGATTTTACCCTAACACCATGTTTCACTGTTGGTATGTAAATGCTATCTTTTCTAATTATTCAGAAAAGGGGGGGAGAGACCTCTCACTGAAAGCAACTGAGAGAAAAATGACGGAAATCTAGATATACTTTGGGCAATATCAACAGTATTTTTTTGCAACAGGAGTAGCTGTCTCCCACTCAAAAATCACAGAGAAAGCACAATCAATCTGTGTGCTCCCACACAAATGGAATGTGTGGGATGCCCACTTGCGTTTTCTTGAAAATGTGCCTGATTGTGTCACTTGTTAGGTATGTTTAACAAAAGTATGTTTCCTATCTTCAGTCTGACAGGCTGCAATGCAACTGGAGGCATTCTTGTGAAGTTTAGTTGTTTTGGTAGGTGACATCCAGAGGGGCAGTTGTGTTTGCCTACAGTGGCCTCAAAAACAACAAAAAAGTTTTATGGGGCCTTTTTAAAATGCTTATCATGGCATTGGTTCTAATAGACAAACTCACTCCAGTTTCATTAAATTTGAACAATAGATAGATATTGTTTAGTTTATTTTCTCAGATTTCTTGGTGGATACCAAGTTATGGCCTTACAGATATTGTTGAACTAAATCTCCCATCATTACTGCCTACTGTTCATGTTGGCTGGGGCTGATAGGAGTTGAAGTCCAGCAAGATTTGATAACACACACACACACACACCAATTTCCAAAGAGCCTTTAATCTCAGATGCAAATGTTGGATCATATCCAATGTTGATATATTTTAATCACAAAAATTAGAATGAAATAACATGTTCTTATTTCCCAAACCAGATTTGCTGATGTAAAAATAATGCTGGGGGGACGGAGGTATCTCCCAGTTAAGCTTATATCTTATGGATAGTTTCAATATATTGTTATCATATTCATTCTTCTTGAAAGTAACTATCCAAGCGCTGCCTCAGAGCCTATTGGGCAACATTTAGAGAGCTGGAAATATCCCGAAGGCTATTTACCTGGAAGAGCCAATGAACAATGCAAAGATTAAGCCCATCCCCTCACACCTATCTATTATCCTATACAAATATCTCCTCACTCCCATACTCAACAACAACAACAACAACAACATTTATTGTTTATATTGCACTCTACACCACTGGTTGTCCTCGGCTTGCCTTTTCCAGGTGAAGCCTGTTTTCTTTTCGAGTAGTGGCTTCACTTTCTCAACTGGGGAAAGGGTAAAGTCAGTTTCTTCCACTCCTCCAGAACAGCTATGGCTGTGTTCTTCCTTGAAATCTTATTGCTCTTGCCTTTAATCTCTGGTTTCTCAGGTAGGGGCTTGCCCTCCAAGATTCTCAGTGTTTTTGCAGCTGCATGTGGAGACTTCCCAATACTAGTCTCCTCAGCTTTCCAGTGCTATCATAACACATCTACAGGTCCTGACCCTGCTAACTGCAATTCACTCCCCTCTATGGGTCTCAGCAGCACCACTTTGTCCTCAAGACAGAATGTCCTTTCTCGGGTCTTTTCATCACACCAGCCCCTCTGGTTTTCATGAGCTCCCCGCAAGCTTTGCTCTGCTATTTCTAAGGTCTTTTGCAGACCCGCACATTGGAAAAGGGTCAAGCTCACTGGTAATAGACATAGCTTAGCACTCATCTTGTCATTCCCAGTACCTCATTTTTGGCAAGGATCACAGTTTTGACCACATTGTTTAACTTGCTTCCCCATCCCTGGACAATTAAAAGTTCTGTGCCATTCTACTTGGTGCGAGAGATGCCCCAAATAAATCTCTGTGTGCCTTTTTAATAATCTTTTCTCTGTATTTAACAGGAACAATTAGCTGTTTGTGGGGTCCTCCCCCTACCCTTATGAGGTGCCATTAAAACCTCTCAATATAATAAATGTTTTTTGACACAATACCTCTCTGAGTGTTCAGGGGTCAGTGGAATGGGATTCACATTAACTTTTCCAAAGCAATCATTCAAGGTAACATCTTCCTTCTTCTTCCTTCTGCTCCTTAAAGGAAGAACTACTAGGATTTTTCATTAGCACTAAACCAGCTGTCTCCTTCATTTCAGTATGTTCATCTAAAGTGGGTCTTTCCACAAGAGTTCCAGTGCTTTCCTTAGAGGGTTCAATCTGCCTCCCCTGAGAGTGGGTTACTATTAAAGCACTCTGCACATGCTTGGCTAGATCTAAACAATCAGACAAGGAGCAGGGATTTGGTCAGACACTGCTACTTTCCATATACCAGACCACCTCTTATAGTTCACAGAGATTTTGGTTGTAGGAAGGGCCAGCAACTCAGAACCTATCCCTTTAACGGAGACCTCATGCTCTATCATGTCTTCCTCACAGATTATGTAAGCATGGCAAATAGTTATCTGAGAGCATGAATCTTTAAAGCTAAGATATTTTACGCCATTGATACAAATATTTTCTGCTGAGTTTTCTAGTAAAATACAATCACACTGGATTAGGAAACATTGTACCACTCTCACTTCAGGAATTTCTGGGATCTCTGCCAAGTCTGCTTCCTTAGCAACAGTGCTGCTTCTAGCTTCAGCTGCTGAAGACTGAAGAAGAAACACTTTTTTAGTTTGACTGAAATTCTTATCAGTTTGATTTTCACATTGCGCCCAAAACTATCCCACTTCCCCACAGGAAAAACATTTCTTATTGGCTTTAGGTTCAGAATAAAGGGTCATTAACTTCTCCCTCAGGATTATTTGATTTCAGGAGACTGTGCTCTGGGGATGAGAGTTTGGCTCTAAAATGGCTTCCCTTAGCTTGAGTCTGTCTGAAGTAATTTCCACTGGACTGGGATGTTCCCCTGCTGTTGTCCCATCCTTTTCTGTTAATTTTTCTTTTAGAAATTGGAGGATCTCAGATCTCACTAATAGAATCAGCATATTCAGATGCTTGTAGCACATTTTTGGGATCCTCGTCCTTGACCAGATAACGCAATTCCCCTTGCAAAATTGAATAAAATTGTGCTAATCCAATCACATTTTTCATTTGTTCTAAGGTAGAGATATAATCCTGTTCCAACCATTTATTAAGAAATTGATTCAAACGTGCTCCAAGGTGGGCAAAAGACAAAGAGGTTACCTGTAACTCTCATTCTTCGAGTGGTCATCTGTGAATTCACACTAATGGGTTAATCTGCACCTGAGCAGAGCAGATTGGGAACCTCTTAGAGCCAAGGTCAGTAGAACAGGGAGGTCCGAGCTGAGGAAAAAATGATTTTAAGACAGAAATGCACAAGCTTCAGTTCACAATTCTGCTGAAGTGGTGGCAGGAAATGGAACTGAGGCACCTGGTGCTGGGGGCAGTGATATAGCCTAGGTCGGAGGTCCCAGCACCATCTGCTTAAAGCTATAGAAGGTTACAAACTTGCTCTGCTAAGGCGCAGATTAACCCATTAGTGTGCATTCACAGAGACCATGAAGGAGAATCCTCAGGTTTCTTTGAAATTGATCAAAATTTTCTTCTGAGGTGCTCTGAGTTAATCCCAAATCAGGAATACACCATCTTTCTATAAAACTCAAAATCTCTAGCTTGCTCCAGAGGCATCTGCGAATAAAACTCAGATAAAACGCCACTTATTTGTGATCTTAAAATTATCATCCTCTCATCATCTTTAACCTCAAAGTCACAACAAGCTCTCGCAAATGAAATCAGGAAAGATTCAGGACAAATGCCATTCCTATATTGGGGAAATTTCTTTAGGTTGATTTTTGAGAGATTTCCCACACTGGAATTGTTGTTGTTGCTGTTGATGTTGTTGTTGTTGTTGTTGTTGTTTTGAGCAGCTAATTCCAATTTCTTCATCTCAGTCTGGAACTGCATTTCTCTTTGCTCAAATTCCCTTCTCCTGTTTTCTTTTTCCAATTCTAACTGTTTTTTTATAGCTAGCTCCCTCAGTTTGAATTCTTGTTCTAGTTTCCACTTTTTCAAAATCTTGGGAGCTTTGAATATTTTCTCCCTCTGATGCAATCAATACAGGTCCCTCAGTTTCTTCATCACTCTGAATTTGAGGGTTTCCATTTCCCTCAGTACCGTGGAGCTCAGCCTGTGCCTCCATAACTGATTTTTTTACTTCTTTTGGGCAGCATAAACAATACAATTTCCTATTAACCTGGACTGGTTCTTTTCCCTCACAAAAGCCAAAAGTACAAGCCTTTTTTCTCTCTTTCAGTGGCTTTCCTTGTAACTAGGTTGCACTTTTCATTCTCAGAAAGCTGGAATGTGCAATCATCTTTCAAACCCATATGCATTGTCCTGCAGCACACCACATGGCTCCATTGCCTTTCCCTGGATTCTCTGTGAAGTCATTGGGAGAGATTGACAGGTTTAAGTCAAACCTGAAGGAATTGTTGAATACAATTCTGCAAGTATTGACAGGATCAGAGCTATGAAAATATGTATAGCTAGAATTAATACAGCTGAGTTGATTGTGACAGCTGAGAGAAGAATCTCAGGATTGGACAATCCTAAAATAAAGCTAGCTGAGCTAGCACACACACTCTGTTGGTGGTGTGGGATGGTTGATGTTGTGTCGGATTGCTGTCATCGAAGTGCTGTGTTGGAGAGATCCTGGGAGAAGCCTGTCTCCGTGCTACATATTGGGAGAAGAACTTTGGCTTCAGAACTGCTCATGTAGTAAATGAACTCTGGACTAATTTACAAGGACTTTGACTGTGATTTGCATATTGAATCCTGTTGAACTGCTGTGCATGACCTCGGACTGGAAAACTAAGACAAAAGCTGTATACAGTATGTGTGTATGACTCCTGTAAATAATACAAGTAATTCTTCTAGCAACACTACAAGTTGTTTGGCGTCTTCATCTCAGGGAAGTCTTTCTACTGCTAGCGCCACCTGGTGTATCTTGGTAATACCGCACCTCTGTCAGAAATCATCTAACTATCTTTTTATCTAATTATAGAGCAGTGTATTACTTATAAACCACTTTCTGAAAGGTGTAAGAGCATGGTGGCAAATAGATTTATGTTATTGGGATAATTCCTTTCCATTGTTAAAGCAAATCATGTAGACTGGATGGCTGAAGATATCCAATCGTAGTGGTGATCTCAAAATCCATTCCCAAACAATTTACTAGTTATAGACATTTCTAGAGACAACTAATGATCATCCATCCTCTTGTAAGTTCCTGCAATGACTAGTAAAGTATTTCATCTGAAGAGTACTACTCTTTGAGGAGTAGCAAACTTTAGCAAGTGTCCGAAACATTTTTTAATTAGGTCAAACCTTGGGAACTTCAGTTTCAACCCATCATCTTCAACATGAGAGACAGAAGGCCATTTTCATCCAGCTACAGGAAAAGCCAAGAATTCCAGTTCCTCATGAGCTATTTATTTTCCTGAGATTCTTTACAAGACTGCTGTTCCTTAATCCCTCTGTAGCTGAAGTGGCTTCATTGCTTGGCTAACCGAGGTAAAGAAAGTGTCCAACTTTTGAGTTTGTCATGAATCTTCTTGTTTTCATAAAGACCTACCCAAGGAAGCCACCCACTTCTGATGGCTTTAAAACACCAGGTTTCTAAACCTCTGATCTGGAGGAGGAAAAGCTCTTCCAGGAATACATCTTAATAGCTATAGCATGGTTGGTTGAACTAGTGTTCCAAGAATATCTTACTGGCTCTGAAATGATTCTTTCATACTCTGTTTTTAACTTTCACTGATTTTCCTCATACTATTTAGTAACTAATTTTCACAGGAAATTTGAGAAACTTTTCCAAAGATAAGCAGCATTTATTCCACAAGAATGAAGAATTCAGATCCTGGTGAAATGAAAGCGAAAGAAGGATACAGTATGTTTGGAGAAATAATCTCAGTCTAGCCTTCTCCTCAATGCAGATCTTTTAAATCATAACTTCTTTCTCTCCTGAATACATAACTTCAGAATTTTGGTAAATTCTTCCAAATTGATCTGGAACTGATCTGGAATTGTTCTCCAACTGCACTGAACAAAGTCTGTAGGTAGAGCTGTTCTCAGTATGGAGAAAATCATATTGTATTTGCCTGACATATGAATGCTTAAAATGAGGAGCTTCTCTCAAAAAAAGTAGCATCTCTAAAACATCATCCACATGGTTGAATACACAGGAATTCAAACCCTGACTTTTAAGAATTAAGCACTTACCCTTTCCTGAAGACCACTCTGAACCTATATACTCAGTCTCATTTTTCTGACTACTTGAAATTCCTGTTAGAACCTTCAGTCCCAAATGGCTAGCCTGAACTATCCTGTTAAAGAAGGACATGTAAATTCTCTGTTCAGTATATGTTACGTCCAGCTTGGAAAGAGTATCATAGTGAAATAATTAGATACTCTGAAATGTAAGGCATTCATTCATGTCATTCTTCATTGACAACCTTTTGTGTTTTTTAATTTGTTTTTCCACACAGGAGATTCCAATCCTACAGTTTATTATACCCTAAACCTTAAAAGGAAATTCTGGGTGGTCACAGTATGAGTTGTTATTCCTGCTGATTTCCTCAGGGTGATTAGGATGAAGACCTCCTCATAAACTTTAGATCCAGGAGGTTTTGCCAAGATGGTGGATTGGTAGCAGGTCGGAATTTGTTACTCTCCACCGCTCTAGTCTGTTTTCCTTTTCCTTTCCTTTCCTTTTTTTTCCGTTTGAAAGCACCACTTCATTTGAAAGCACCAGTTTGTTTATTTGGTTGACTCCTTCCCGGCCTGCCCTGTACGTGTGTAGTTGTCTGAGTCCGTGGAGGCTGGTAGGAGTGAACAGCGGAAGAAATGAGGCAAGACAATGAGATGAGGCAGGGAACAGCGCGCTGGGAGCCAGCACCGAAGCTCAAACAGCGAGAGCTGTGACTGAAGCTCAAACAGCAGGAGTTGTTCGAGGCAGGTTGGTGGAGCCTGAAAAACAATGTGCTGGGAGCCGAGAACCAGGGGTGCCAATAAAGTTCTGCCTGGAGGTCAATTCGGGGGAACTCATTTGGGACTCCGGTGATGACAGCGGGACCCAGCGTGGAGGGCTTCGCAAGCTGCTGGGAGAACTGGAGGTGCCGAGCGTCTTTCAACCTTGGTAGGGGGGTGGTGATTTTTACGGGGCGTTTGGAGCAGGGGGCGGGCGGTGGGGTCCCATGTGTTGTGGGGTCCTGCTGGCTGCTCCCCTGTATGTTGCCATGTCCCAATTTCCATTGGCAACCAACCCCCACCTTTTCTCCTGAATGGACCAGCAAGGACTCCTTTGCTGTTCATCTGGACTGGAGAACGGCAACATCAGCGCCATTTTCCCTTCCAGCTTTCTTGCTCCTATTGCCTTTACCGCATGTAAAACAAACACACCTCAACGTTAAATCCAACCTCACGAACCGGACAGTGAGTGGAGGGAGGAGGCATTGGATTTACATATTCTTTTATTAAGTTACATTATTATGTGTGGTGGGGGTAATTTTGGGGAAAATTTTGGTTTTTATAATTGTTTATTCTTTGGTGTTTATGTTATTTTAGGTTTCATTTTATGATACCCTAACCTATTTTTGACCACCTGATTGTTAATTGTTTCATGCTTTAGTTGCCCAATTTAAATCCTTTTAAACTGTTATTTTGGTAAATTATTTAATTTGATAGTTTGATTAATTCAAACATTGATAATTTTGTGACCCTGTATTATTGTTTATCATTAAATATTATTTTGTTAATTTTCTTATTACTGTTATTGTATCACTTTAGTATACCTTGTTTTATTTTACTGTATCTTCTTTTCTCCTTTCTTCTTTCTTGACATGGAGAGGAGGGCCTGCCCCCCCAGCGAGGGTTCTAACATCAGTGTGATTACGGGTAGAGGGAGATATGGCGCTGGCATGGTGCCTACTCATTTTAGAAGAACAGTGAACAGATATCTGCAGGCTGTTCACTGTTCTGGCACTGTGACCAACTGCCAGTTGTGAGGTAGACAAATCAGCTGGCCCTCCACTCTAAACGCCAGGTCTGTGTCCAATAAGTCCCAGCTTATACAAAATCTTATTCTGGAGGAGGATGCAGACCTGGCGTGCATAACTGAGACCTGGATGGGTGGACCCTTGCTTGTTCTCCTGGTTATGCAGTCCAGCACCAGGGTAGACTGGAGGGGCGGGAGGGAGTAGCCATTGTTTACAGAAATACCTTGGAGTTTACGAGGTGCTCCTTGGTGGTGAAGCAGGGCTTGGAGGCCCTTCATGTGTGGATTGGGGCCAGGGACGGTATTGGGATCTTGCTGAGTTACCGCATTCCCCGCGACCCTACCGGAGCTGGCGGACTTTGTCTCCGTGGCACTGTTGGAGTCCCCGAGACTTTTGGTCCTGGGTGACTTCAACATTAATGTGGAGGCAGAGGTTTCCGGTCCAGCTCTTGAGTTCTTGGAAACCATGGCTTCCTTGGATATGTCTCAACATGTCAATAGTCCCACACACACGGGTGGCCATATGCCAGACCTGGTTTTCTCCACTGAGCGGAGCAAGTGTGGTCTGATGGTGACTGACCTGGTGTCAGTCCCCTTGTCATGGTCAGATCACCACCTAATAAAAAGTAACCTTTCAATGGCACTCCCCCCCCCCACAGGGAACATGGACCTATTTCTATGGTCCACCCTCTAAGGTTACTGGATCCATTGAGATTCCAGGATACCATGAGAGGGATTCCAGCTGTGCTATCTGGCACTCCTGTCAAAGCTCTAGTTGATGGCTGGCTTGCTGCCGTCACTAGGGCTGTAGACACAATCGCTCCTAAATGCCCTCTTAGCCGCAGAGCTTGGCCAGGGTCCTGGTATAATCGGGACCTACGAGCAATGAAGCGAAACAGGAGATGGCTAGAGTGCATTTGGAGAAAGGAACCAATGGGTTATAATAAGATAACTGTCAGGATCGCAACTAACCATTACCTGGCTAAGGTAAGGGTTGCCAGACATCACACTTCGCTGACCGGATAAGCGAAGCTTCCAATTAGCAGGCGGAACTTTTCTGTATAGTTTGCAATCTATCCGGAATTGGTCTGGGTGATGGGCCTCCCACTAATATCTCACCTGACCAATTTGCAGCATTTTTAAAATCAAAAGTGGAGGCCATCCGCCACGATCTCTCTCCTTTTTTGAATACAGTGGATCGAGCAGAGATGACCAGCGCCCTGCCTTGCCTGGTGATTCTTGATTTCTTTCAGCCTGTGATACCAGATTTAGTGGACAAGGCGCTTGATTGCTGTTGGGCCACTACCTCCTCCCTTGACCCTTGCCCAGCCTGGCTAATCAGAGCAGCCAGGCCTGTAACAATGGAATGGGCCACAGCAATAATTAACGGGTCTCTCCAAGAGGGCAAGGTTCCTCTTGCCCTCAAGGAGACACTCATTTGGCCCATTAGGAAGAAACCAAATTTGGCGGTGGATGATATTGGAAATTATATGCCCGTCGCCAATGTTTCTTTCCTTAGCAAAGTGGTGGAGAGGGTGGTGGCAGACCAGCTTCAGATGCTTTTGGACGAAACCAATGCCCTGGAGCCATTTCAGTCGGGCTTCAGGCCACGCTATGGCACAGAAATGGCACTGGCCACACTGTTGGATGACCTGTTGAGGGAAGCCGACAGGGGCAATATGTCCTTGTTGGTCCTCCTTGGTATCTCCGCTGCCTTTGATACCGTCAACCATGGTATCCTCCTGGGGAGGCTCTCTGAGTTGGATATCAGTGGCCTGGCATTTACCTGGCTCTGATCCTTCTTGGAGGACTGTCCCCAGAGAGTACAGCTTGGGGAGAATGTTTCGGCCCCGTGGAGTCTCAATTGTGGGGTGCCGCAGGGGTCGATCATCTCCCCAATGCTGTTTAATATCTATATGAGGCCACTGGGTAGGGTCATCGGGGGGTGGGGCATTGTGCCACCAGTACGCTGATGACACGCAGCTCTACATCTCCTTTTCGCCTACTTCAGTGGATGCTGTTCTGTCCCTTCAGCGCTGCCTGGAGGCTGTACTGCAATGGATTCAGCTGAATGGGTTGAGGCTGAACCCGGACAAGACGGAGGTCCTGAGGGTGCGCGGTCCCTCTATTAGTGGTTTGGGTCACTCCCTTTTTTTGGGGGGATGACTCTCAGTGCAAAGAGCAAGGTTCGCAGCTTGGGGATACACCTGGACCCGGCACTTACCATGGAAACCCAGGTGGTGTCCATGACCCACTCCGCCTATTTCCATCTATGGCGGATTGCCCAGCTGCAACCATATCTTGATGGGGGGCCCTCACTACTCTTGTCCATGCACTTGTAATCTCGAGATTAGACCATTGTAATGCACTCTACGTGGGGCTGCCTTTGAGACTGATGCAGAAAATGGTGCAGAATGCAACAGCTAGGCTTCTTAGCGGGGTGAGGAAATATCAGCATATCTCTCCCACTCTTCCTGCTTTGCATAGGCTGCCCATTTGTTTCCGCATTGACTTCAAAGTGCTAATGATGACGTACAAAGCCCTAAACAGTTTGGGACCTCGATACTTGGCAGATCATCTTCTCCCACCTAGATCTACCTGAATCACCCGGCATAGCCAGCAGGGACAGTTGAGGGGCCTAACGCCAAGAGAGGCCCGGAAAGAAAGAATAAGAAACTGGGCCTTCTTGGCAGTGGCCCCTTGGCTACGGAACAGTCTCCCAACAGAAATCCATCTGGCACCCTCGCTGGGTGTTTTTAAAAGCCATTTAAAAACTTGGCTCTTTAGGCAGGCCTTCCCTCCAGTCAATAACTGATCTTTATTCTTTGTCTTTTAAATTATTTCATCTTGGCAATGATATAAAATAAGTGTTAAAATTATGATGTTTTAAATGATTTTTAATGATATTTGTTATTTTAAGATGTTTTATCATGTGTGTAAGCCGCCCCGAGTAGACTTTGTCGGGGGGGGCGGGGTAAAAATCTAATAAATTAAAGTAAAGGAGGTTACATTACATCAACATTTGAATCCTCTTTATAATTTACATATAATTAGAACACTGCTTCTGATTCATTGCTTGTTTCTCTCTTTTAAAAGACTTTCTAAGCAATAATTTCCTTGAGGAAAAATTCCTTTCCCACATAGTTACTGTAATTTGTTTCATCCTCTTTAAAGTGTGGGTGGGGGAAGGAGATGTTCTCAAAGAGGCAGCAGTCTTTTCAGGCTGAAATAAATGTGTACATAGCTAACAGGAGTGGGGAGAGGGGAACAGTACTAAATAAGCTGGCTTCCTGAGGTAAATATGAAGGTGTGTAACGTCAGAGAGGAAAGCAATACTAGTACTTCCCTGAGGCACTTTCTGAGCTTCATCCAAGACAGAGCTTGGAAAATTTTGGACTACAGTTCTCAGAATCCCCCATCCAGCATGGCTCTGCCAATTGGAAAAATCAGGGAGCTCCAAAAAATTACTTCTCCAAGCCCTGCTATGAACCCACATATTTTAGAAACTGCCTCTGCCTATACATGTCCAAATGATGTCCATATTCTGTGGAGCAGCTCACACTTCCATGTGCTCTCAGGTGAGAATATCTGTAGTTCTCAGAGGCTCTGGAATAGCCTCACTGATAAGATTTCGAGCTGAAAATTTGCTGCAGTACTGCAGACAAAATATGTTACTTCCAGATATTCCCTAGAGACCAAATAGGCTCTGTGGTTCTGTACTGATGATTTTACTATACAGTATTTAGATGCCATTTTGTTGAATTTGTCTTTATTGTTTTGTTATGTTAGAATTTGCCTTGACCTTAGAGCAGTGGAGTCTGATTGAAACAAACAATAATTATCTAAATATATTACACTTCGAGAGTGTACATTTTTAAGTAAGCATGCAAATTAACGTCTGGTGCATCTTCATCTCACCACTGTGGCAGCTACGGAGGTGGTGAAAATCTACCAAAAACAACAAAACAGATGTGGATTCCTAGAATCTAGTGTGGCTAGATGTGACACAACTCGCAATCATCTACGTAAAATACACAAGAGCACAGTTGTCAACAATGTTTTGCTGTATCCTTGCTGGCAGTCAAATTATTTTCTAAAGCAATTTCATTTTTTTTCCTGCTGCTGTATTTCCTCCATCTTTCTCGCTGTGAATGCCAGGATTTTAGTAGTAGGCATCCTTCAGTCTCGAGATACTATGGTAACGTGCTCTGTATGGAGGTCTTGGAACAGCGTCTAGTGTGGCTGAGGAGGCCGATTCGAGAGTGACAATCCCTTCCACATGCCAGGATTTCAATTGGACTACTTAATATTTTTCCAATACAGAGGCAATCTCTGGAGAAAAGAGATAATGCCGCCCAGAGTAGACCTTTGATCTAGATGGGCAGGGTAGAAATCCAATAAAATAAATAAAAATAAATAAAAAAATAACATGTTCAGGCAGCTGTCAGAAGCACATTGAATGGTGGCAACAAGCTGTGACAACAACAGCAATGAAAAGTAATTGTTTTGGCTTACTTCTAGAAAAGGTCCTAACTCTGGCTTATTCCCTAGAACTTTAGGTTGCATCATACATTACCTCCTTTGAGTTGTTAATCTCCATGTAACTGAGGGTGTGACTTCATTGACAGATAATGTGGGAAATCCTCCATGAATGGGTCAGTCTGATTGATATTCAGTTCCATTGACTATATAATATAAAAGTTAATGCAAATCGGCCCAGTGACCCTACTCATCTGTAATTTTTTCTCTGCTCTTGGGGCTTCTACCTTTTTGGAACTGAATGCCCTCACATTGGTTCAGACAATGTGATTGCTTGAGCCAATATGGAGGGGGTTGTTGGTACAGCAGCAGTGAGAGAGGCAGAGCAGAATTAACTGCCATTTAGCTGATTGGCTGGTTGGCTGGCTGGCTGGCTGGTTTATATGCCACCTTACTCCCCAAAAAGACCCAAGGTGGCTTACATCACTAAAGCAGTATTTAAAAGCTAAAGCAGTAAGTATACAAATATTTAAAAGGAATTAAACAAGTACTATATTAAAATGATAATTAAGATCAATATTAAAACACTTTTAGAGCACAACAGTCCATTTAAAAACTCAGAGTCATTAAGGAAAAGCCTGCCTGAACAGAAAGTTCCTTATCTGCTTGTAGAAGGACAGCAAAAATGGGCCAGCCTACCTTCGCATGGGAGGGAGTTCCAGAGTCTGGAAGCAGCAACAGAGAAGGCCCTCTCCCGTGTCCCCACCAAGTGCACCTGTGAGGGTGGTGGAACTGAGAGAAAGGCCTCCCTGATTATCTGAATGCCCGGGCAGGCACATAGAGGGAGATGCGGTCTTTTAGATAGCTTGGACCCAAGCCATTTAGGGCTTTGTCGGTTAAAACCAGCACTTTGAATTGTGCCCAGAAATGGATTGGTAGCCAGTGGAGCTGTTGTAACAGGTGTGTTACATGTTCCCTGTAACCAGCCTCAGTTAAATCCTGACTGCAGAATTTTGGACCCTTTGGAGTTTCCAAACACTTTCAAAAGGCAGCCCCACGTAGAACGTGTTACAGTAATCCAACTGAGATGCAACTAGGGCATGTATCAATGTGGCCAGATCAGGCCTCGCAAGAAATGAGTGCAGCTGGCGCATTAGTTTTGTTCAAAGACACTCCTGGCCACTGCTGAAACCTGGGCATCCAGGCTCAAAGTTGAATCCAGGAGCAGCCCCAAGCTGCTTGCCTGTGTTTTCAGAGGTAGTGTGACCTTATCCAGCACAGGCTGAACCCTTATTCCTTGATCTGGTTTTTGACTGACCAGGAGCACCTCTGCCTTGTCTGGATTAAGTTTCAGTTTATTCACCCTCATCCAGTCCATTACTGACACCACACACTGATTTAGAACCGAGACAGCTTCCATGGATTTAGATGAAAAGGAGAGATAGACATCATCAGCATACTGGTGACACCAAACCCCAAAACTCTGGACAACCTCTCCCAGTGGTTTCATGTAGACATTAAATAGCATAGGGGACAAAACAGATCCCTGAGGAACACCACAAACCAAAGGCCAAGGTGTCAAACAGGAGTCCTGCTGCACCAACCTCTTGGGTTCTCCCCTCCAGGAAGGACTGGAGCCAGGGTTAATTTTCATCTATGACTTGGAACCTCTAACCATATCTACTCCCAGCCTGGTGGTAACCCCTTCTCCCCTTTTTATGTCTGCTAGTCCCGCCTCCACTTATACCCATGGTTTTCATTCGGGTCCTGCCAAAGTCCCAGTCTCCTTGACTGTTAACTCTTTCAAATCCTCCTCTATCCTCCTCGGGTCTGGTCCAGGTGGTCTCGTCTTCCTGGGAGGGGGAATTGGTGGGGTCTGACTTTTTTTGTCAGCACTAGGCGGGAGGGATGGCACTCCCGTGAGAGGAACATTGCTCTCACTTCCAGTCTCACCTCCGGTCTTACAATCAGCTACTTAGAAAACCCTGATACAGGTTGCCATAAGTCAGAATTAGAGATGGGCATGAATTGCCGGTTTGGCTGTTTGTGCTGTTTCAGATGATGGCCCAACAGATGTTCTGTGGTTCTGACAGGGTCTGCCTCACCCTCTCTGGCAGGCATCCAATCAGAGGCAATGTCCAGAGGAGGTGAGAAGAACTGCAGAGCATCTGTTGGGCCATTGTACAAAGCTACATGAATTGCCAAACTAGACTTTTGTGCTCATCTCTAGTCAGAATTGACTTGAGGAAACATTATTGTTGTTGTTGTTGTTGTTGTTGTTGTTGCTGCTGCTGCTGCTGCTGCTGCTATTGTTGTTAAAAACACGAGGCACAGTCAAAATTATAAAAACATTGACTGGTAATATATATGAGATACAAGTTTTAAACAAAAACCTAAGTATCTGTTAAATATTGGCACAGTATATATGTTGTCCCTAATATTGCTGGGTTTTGTAGCGCTGATGGTGTGATTTCTGAGATCTGCAACTGCTTACAGTACTGTAAGAAATTTCTTGATATTGTTCCCAAAGCCCCAGTGACTACAAGAAACACTGAAGTGTGTTTTTCCAGAGGCGAGATGTTTCGATTGCCAGGTCTCTGTACTTGGTTAATTTTCTAAATTCTTTATTTTCAACTCTGGCATCCCCTGGAATTGCAATGTCAATGATCTGGACATTTCTTCGTTCTATGACTACTGTGTCTGGTGTGTTATGTTCAAGGAGTCTGTCCGTTTGGATCCAGAAATCCCACAAGATCTTGACTTCTTCATTTTCTGACACCTTTTCTACCTGATGTTCCCATGGGTTTTTGGAGGCTGGCAAGTTATATTTTTTGCATAATGACCACTGCACTAATTTTGCTACTCTATCAAGTCTAACTTTGTAATCTGTTTGTGCAATATTTGGACATTCACAGATGAGATGTGACACAGTTTCATCTTTTCTTAGCAGATTTGACATTTGTTATTAGCACTAATTCCTTGGATCTTAGCTTTCATCGTGTTGGTTTGGAGTGCTTGTTCTTATGCAACAAAAAACAAGCCTTCAGTTCCTTTCTAAAGGGTCCCCAGTTTTAACCATGTCCATCTTGGTGTTGTTTGTTGTTGTTGTTGTTGTTGTTGTTGTTGTTGTTACTACTGTTACTACTACTACTACTACTACTACTACTACTACTACTACTACTACTACATCAGTGTTATTTTGAAAGAGCTCTGTCAAGGCATGAAAAAGAAATGGAAGAAATAGAAAGCTTTGTCTCCCTTCCTCTTCAAAGGAGAGTCAAGCAGAAACTTTCCATTTCGCAAGATTAAGAGCTTCTCTAAATGGTAGGCCAGCCAGCCGGCCAGCCACTTAACAATCTTGAGAAATCTTTCCTTTTAAAGGGAAGGAAGATCTTCATTGTACTAAACAGGGTTGCTTGAGGTGTGGAATTTTTTCCTAACCTGAAACCACCTGAGCCTATTTAGCCCGATCCAGCCCACTCCAATTTGGCCATTTAGCCAGCCTCTCAGACCCTGCTTTTGGCCAGACTTGCCATGCACAACTTGAGAAAGCTCATTCTCTGTGTAGCTCTTCTTTTTTCTTTTTTGGTCCATAGGCCCCACAAGGAGCTAAAATACCTTAGATGTCATTGTTGCCAATGGTTTTTTTTTTCTCTTTTATTTCCCGGGTGAAAAGAAGGGGTAAATATGGAGGGGACACACCTCTATCCATGCATAGTGGTCCTGATCTAGATTCGGGCCTTCCATCCTTATATGTAAGTAAAAAAAATTTAACATGTCACTACTAACTGACAATTTTACACAGGAATTCATTTAACTCAATGGAGAACAAAATAAGTTATTTGAAGGTTTAATTATATAACCCATCAGCTAGACAAAACCTTCAGGTCTTCAAGTTCAAAACTGAGACTGTTTTCAAGAGAAGGGGTGAAAAACCACACAAGTTTTTGAAACATGACCAAACCAAAGTCACTGCAAATAAGTTTTGCATGGTGACTGTAAAATACAAACTCAATGCTTGTTCACTACTCTTCCTCAGGATGTGGTTCCACGTTTGGCAGCAGCACCTCACCTTGGCAAGAATATGAAACAGAAGAGGAATAAAATTAGCAATTAAACATGAGTTCTTTAAACCTCTATCCCTGCCCCCTGCTTCCTTATGGAGCAATAATGCCCTGAGTCACCTTGGATTTCTTCATTTGCAGTACTCTCTGAAACACACAACTTTTTGTCGGTTTGGGGTGTGTTCTGTGGTAAATTTCTCTGAATAAAGCAACAGATTTAATGTTATCGCACACATAGAAATCACTTGCATATCATTTATACTTCTAACTTGCATATACAGTAATATTAACTTATAGAGTGCAGACAATATTTGAAACATTGGATTTGAAACTATGAATGTGTCTGAATGTGTCTGAAGTACACAGTTGTAACCTACAACCACTATGGCTCTATCCAGTGGAATCCGGTGCAATTTAAAATCTTCTGTTGTCATCTGGAGGAGTGCATTGAAGCTCTCTAATAAACAATTATGGATACCTCACCAAATTACAACTCTCTGGATTCCATAGTATGGAATCATGAACGTTAATGTAATATTCTATAACTGTGCAGTACAGCCACACCCAGTGAGTACAAAAATTAAAACAAAATGAGTTTAGAATATGATCTTGGTAATGCACATGTGTGTATACATTTGATACACTTCATAAAAAACAGTCTTTTCAGTAAAATAGTAAAATAGTATTATGACGTCAGATTATCATTTTGATCTTATACGTACTTCCTTTCTCTCTATTGGGGAAGTTCCACCCCATTAAAACTCATAAATATTTTTAGAGCTAAATTAGACAATATGGTTAGAAACAGATTTCCCTCAACAGGAAGGCTGTGTATTCTGTCTAATCCAGCAAATTAGCTTACTTTGTTTTGTAATTGGACAGTTGGAAATCTCTGATGTCAGCACTGAAAGATCTGCAGGCCTGAAGGGAAAAGAGGAGGAAGCATGCATCTAACTTAACATATAGATTGGCCCTTATACAGTGGTGCCTCGCACAGCGAGGTTAATCCGTCCCGGATTAACCCTCGCTGTGTGAAACATCGCTGAGCGGGGCAGAATCAGCTGAAAACTCAGCGATGCTTCCGGGGTCCGGCAGCCATTTTCGCGCCCTCCCCTCGCTGAACGAGGGCACGAAAATGGCTGCGATCAGCTGTTCCGCGGCTTCAAAATGGCCGCCGGAACAGCCGAAAGGGCCGGGCGCAGCGTTTTCGCGCCCTTGGTAAGCGAGGGGAGAGCGCAAAAACGCTGCACACAGCCATTTCGGCTGTTCCGGCAGCATTTTCGCGCCCTCCCCTTGCTTACCAAGGGCGCAAAAACGCTGCGCACAGCCATTTCGGCTGTTCCGGCAGCATTTTCGCGCCCTCCCCTTGCTTACCAAGGGCGCGAAAACGCTGCACCCAGCCCTTTCGGCTGTTCCGGCGGCCATTTTGAAGCCGCGGAACAGCTGATCGGCGGGTCGCAAAGTGAAGGTCGGTAAGCGAACCGCTTACTGACCTTCGCTCTGCGATTTTCGCCCACTGGGGCCATCGCTGTGTGATTGCATTAGCGATCGCAAAAGCGTCCTCGTAGAGCGAATTCATCGCTCTACGAGGCGCTCGTTGTGCGAGGCACCACTGTATTCCACTTTATCATGAGGAGTCTCCCTTTTCTCATCACCTACAACTTCCCTTCCTATTCGTATTTTTGGTGGGTGGACTCTGGCAGCTGCTGGGGAAAGGAGGAAGCAGGAAAAGCTGTTGTTACATATTTCCTTCTGCTGAGATTATATAAAATAAAAACCTACTTGTTCCGCAAAATGGTGAACACACACACACACACACACACACACACACAGAGAGAGAGAGAGAGAGAGAGAGAGAGAGAGAGAGAGAGAGACTGTCACTTAAAACTCTTCCTCTTATCTGACACTTAATGTTGGCTTCCCCGCCCACAGATCACCTTAACTTAGTCAGAAAAGCAGATCCAAAGTAAGTCCTGACACATCAGGTCTGATATAATTTGGCATTACACCCATTAATCTTCAACTCCTCTGAACAAGGCAATCTGAATGCTTAAGTCTCTCAACCAAAAATCATTAGCTCCTCAGCACCCCTTTAGCAAACACCTTCACTACTTAGGACACTTAAACTTACTTTCTTCCTTTGTGTCAGTACAGGTGGCGGCCAACGTCCAACAGTGCATGGGCAGACTTCAGTTCATGAGGTGGAATCTTCTCTACCTCTTTTTCCCTGGCATTACCCTGTCCCTGGAGCCCTTCGGAGCATGTTTTGGGGCATGAGAGATTCAGAGCCAGAGAGAATGTGTTTAGCCATCGTTGTGCACTGGAAGAAGTGCTTTCTATGACAGTTGTACACATCCCATTCAGAACTGGCGGACTGTTTTCCTAACAGTAGAGAAAGCTAGATCTCCTTTTAAAGGATGACAGTTCTCCTTGTTTGGATAACATTTTTTGACTGGGGGAGTAGGAAGGTCCAGCTGGATCTGGGAGATATAAAAACAGGTGGAAGTCCAAAGATGATCTGTGGGTCGCTTATTGGCCACCCATATGGTAGACTGTTGGACAAGGTATGTGAGGAAAAATATGGATTACTAGTTATATGATTCCACCATTTGCCAAATTTGATGTTATACTCAGTGAAATGATCACACCATCTTGTGCTCTACCATTCACAAAATGACATCAAGCAAGGGAAAATCACAGAAGCTCTTTTTTTTCATCAGTTCACCACTCCTCACCCAAACTTTTTGAAGAATTAAATTTTCTTTAAGCCGTTTAACCACATGCATCGAATGTATTTCTGACCCAAAATATTTCTTGACAAATATCTGTTTCTAGTTTTTAATCATTCTTTAAGAGGCCTTGATTCAGTCACTTTATTCTTTTTTCTCTCTTTATGCTGGCCCTCTCTCTTTTAATGTTCTAAATGATTTCATCTATAACTTCCCCTCTTTTATAAATAACTTAATGCCTCCAATATCAGAAAGAAACACATTACTAGGAGTGTATTTCCCTGAAAGAAGTGCTTCATGTTGTCCCTTAAAAAGAACACAAGGTCTTCATCTGACAATAAGATATTACATTTCTAATGTCCTGAAAAGTACTATGTAAAATGGTATAACCAGCCATAGTTCTCTGTCCTATTTTACTATAGCTAGGTGAGAAAATATTGAGATTGATTAGAATATTAATCAATTGATCGATCGATTAATTAAAACAATACATTTGGGCATCACCTGCTTTGCCATTGTCACTTCAGCCCTTGGCCCACTCACTGTTGGAATTTGACCCCTAACATCCTTCACAAATTGTAATTTGTCTTTCATTTTACAAAGAAGACTGAGATGATTTCCCGTCTCTGCACTGCAACAGCAACATCCAGAGGTTCTCCAGCAGGGCTTCCTTTACAAGCAAACAGACGTGGAAAACCTGTCCTCTCTATACAGGAAGCAGGAATGCCACTGCCTGAACTGACTCAGGAATGGTTCACCCAGCAGGACGCAAGAGACTCCTATGGTGTGGCTGCTCCCACATAATGAAGTGGATCATGGAGTGGAGGGGTGTGTGGTTGCTTCCCGTCCTTGTATGTAAAGCATGAATTGACCCCCCCCCTCCCCCGTCGAGTAATCTGAGAAAACAAACTGGTCTTATTTCTTCTGCCTCTGAACAAAAGTTTAAGATGTAAATGTCTGAACTCTTTTCAGCACTTGAGGCCATAGTTCTGCATTAGGAAAATGTTCCCCTTTCACTGCCTGTTAGTTAATTCACTAGTGAAGAGAGCAGCTAAAATAAAAATAAGTCTGTTTTTCCAAATTAGAGGTTGTCGGGGGGAAAAAGAAAAATCTACACACGTCTTTCCGTGTTTTTGTTTTTTGTTTACAAAACTGTTAAATTCCAATTATGTGGAACGCAACAACTAGGGAGAAACCATGCTAAAATGAAAATTGTAAGGTTTTAATGCTTTGCCTCTGGATAATTCCAGAGTGTGGCATGCT